>NC_090440.1:1533487062-1534737062 GCF_031143425.1 Pleurodeles waltl | reverse complement strand
AAAGACAAGAGATGGGCCTAGGACCCATCAATGGTGGCAGCAACATAAATAGGGTCAGAGATTCTCCTGACATGTTGAAAATCCCTAAAGGGATTGTAACTAAATATGAAGATGGTGATGACATCACCAAATGGTTCACAGCTTTTGAGAGGGCTTGTGTAACCAGAAAAGTGAACAAATCTCACTGGGGTCCTCTCCTTTGGGAAATGTTCACAGGAAAGTGTAGGGATAGACTCCTCACACTCTCTGGAAAAGATGCAGAATCTTATGACCTCGTGACGGGTACCCTGATTGAGGGCTTTGGATTCTCCACTGAGGAGTATAGGATTAGATTCAGGGGGGCTCAGAAATCCTCGAGCCAGACCTGGGTTGACTTTGTAGACTACTCAGTAAAAACACTAGATGGTTGGATTCAAGGCAGTGGTGTAAGTAATTATGATGGGCTGTACAATTTATTTGTGAAAGAACACCTATTAAGTAATTGTTTCAATGATAAACTGCATCTGCATCTGGTAGACCTATGACCAATTTCTCCCCAAGAATTGGGAAAGAAGGCGGACCATTGGGTCAAGACTAGGGTGTCCAAAACTTCCACAGGGGGTGACCAAAAGAAAGGGGTCACAAAACCTCCCCAGGGGAAAGGTGGTGAGACAGCCAAAAACAAAAATAGTAAAGAGTCTTCTACAGGCCCCCAAAAACCTGCACAGGAGGGTGGGCCCAGAGCCTCTTCACAAAACAATTCTGGGTACAAGGGTAAAAACTTTGATCCCAAAAAGGCCTGGTGTCGTAGCTGTAGTCAGTCTGGACACCAAACTGGAGACAAGGCCTGTCCCAAGAAAAATACCACTTCAAACTCCACTTCAGCTAACACTGGAATGGCTAGTCTCCAAGTGGGATCAACAGTGTGCCCAGAGCAAATCAGGTGTCACACTGAAGCTACATTAGTCTCTGAGGGTGGGGTGGATTTAGCCACACTGGCTGCCTGGCCCCCTAACATGCAAAAATACAGGCAGCAGCTCTTAATTAATGGGACAAGTGTAGAGGGCCTGAGGGATACAGGTGCCAGTGTCACTATGGTGACAGAGAAAATGGTTTCCCCTGGCCAATACCTGACTGGACAAACCTATCCAGTCACCAATGCTGACAATCAAACTAAAGTACATCCCATGGCAATGGTAACTTTAGAGTGGGGAGGGGTCAATGGCCTGAAACAGGTGGTGGTCTCCTCAAATATCCCAGTAGACTGTTTGCTTGGAAATGACCTGGAGTCCTCAGCATGGGCTGAGGTAGAACTGAAAACCCATGCAGCCATGCTGGGTATCCCTGTACTGGTGTGTGTCAAGACAAGGGCACAGTGCAAGGCACAGGGTGAAAAAGTAGAGCTGGAGTCTGGAAGAAAGGCCCAGCCTACCAAGAGAAAAGGAAAGTCAGCTGGGAAACCAGCTGCAACACAACAAGAAAAAGAGAGCCTCTCTTCTCAGGAAGAAGTTCTGCCCTCTGAGGGAACTGAGCCTATGGAGCTGGAACCTTACCAGGTTGAGCTCTTAGGCCCAGGGGGACCCTCAAGGGAAGAGTTGTGTAAGGGACAAGAAACCTGTCCCTCTCTTGAAGGCCTTAGGCAGCAAGCTGCTGAAGAGTCCAAAGGCAAGAAAACTGGAACACATAGGGTCTATTGGGAAGATGGACTCCTGTACACCGAGGCAAGAGATCCCAAACCTGGTGCCACTAGGAGAGTGGTAGTGCCCCAGGCGTTCAGAGAGTTTATTCTGACCTTAGCCCATGTTATTCCCCTTGCTGGGCATTTGGGACAAACCAAGACGTGGGAGAGGTTAGTCAACCACTTCTACTGGCCCAACATGTCCCAGAAGGTTAAGGAGTTTTGCACCTCCTGTACCACCTGTCAAGCCAGTGGCAAGACAGGTGGACATCCAAAGGCCCCCCTCATTCCACTTCCAGTGGTGGGGGTCCCCTTTGAAAGAGTGGGAGTGGACATAGTGGGTCCACTTGAACCTCCCACCGCCTCAGGAAATATGTACATCCTAGTAGTAGTGGATCATGCTACTAGGTATCCTGAAGCTTTTCCCCTTAGGTCGACTACTGCCCCTGCAGTAGCCAAGGCCCTCATTGGTATCTTTACCAGAGTGGGCTTCCCTAAGGAGGTGGTGTCTGACAGAGGTACCAACTTCATGTCAGCATACCTGAAACACATGTGGAATGAGTGTGGAGTGACTTATAAGTTCACTATACCATATCATCCACAAACTAATGGCCTTATTGAGAGATTCAACAAGACATTAAAGAGCATGATCATGGGGCTCCCAGAAAAACTCAAAAGGAGATGGGATGTCCTCCTGCCATGTCTACTTTTCGCTTACAGAGAGGTGCCTCAGAAGGGAGTAGGGTTCTCACCCTTTGAACTTCTGTTTGGCCACCCTGTAAGGGGACCACTTGCTCTTGTTAAAGAAGGCTGGGAGAGACCTCTTCATGAGCCTAAACAAGACATAGTGGACTATGTACTTGGCCTTCGCTCAAGAATGGCAGAGTACATGGAAAAGGCAAGTAAAAACCTTGAGGCCAGCCAACAGCTCCAGAAGTTTTGGTATGACCAAAAGGCTGCAATGGTTGAATTTCAACCAGGGCAGAAAGTCTGGGTTTTGGAGCCTGTGGCTCCCAGGGCACTTCAGGACAGATGGAGTGGCCCTTACCCAATCCAAGAGAAGAAGAGTCAGGTCACCTACCTGGTGGACCTAGGCACTAGCAGGAGCCCCAAGAGGGTCATCCATGTGAACCGCCTAAAGCTCTTCCATGACAGGGCTGATGTCAATCTGTTGATGGTAACAGATGAGGACCAGGAAGCTGAGAGTGAGCCTCTCCCTGATCTCCTCTCAACAGACCCTAAAGATGGCTCAGTAGATGGAGTGATCTATTCAGACACCCTCTCTAGCCAACAGCAATCTGACTGTAGGAAGGTCCTGCAACAGTTTGCTGAGCTCTTTTCCCTAACCCCTAGTCAGACACACCTGTGTACCCATGATGTGGACACAGGAGACAGCATGCCTGTCAAAAACAAAATCTTCAGACAGTCTGATCAAGTTAAGGAAAGCATCAAGGTGGAAGTCCACAAGATGCTGGAATTGGGAGTAATTGAGCACTCTGACAGCCCCTGGGCTAGCCCAGTGGTCTTAGTCCCCAAACCTCACACCAAAGATGGAAAGAGAGAGATGAGGTTTTGTGTGGACTACAGAGGTCTTAATTCTGTCACCAAGACAGATGCCCATCCCATTCCTAGAGCTGATGAGCTGATAGACAAATTAGGTGCTGCCAAATTCTTAAGTACCTTTGACTTAACAGCAGGGTACTGGCAAATCAAAATGGCACCTGGAGCAAAAGAGAAAACAGCATTCTCCACACCTGATGGGCATTATCAGTTCACTGTTATGCCCTTTGGTTTAAAGAATGTCCCTGCCACCTTCCAAAGGTTGGTGAATCAAGTCCTTGCTGGGTTGGAATCCTTTAGTGCAGCTTATCTCAATGATATTGCTGTCTTTAGCTCCACCTGGCAGGATCACCTGGTCCACCTGAAGAAGGTTTTGAAGGCTCTGCAATCAGCAGGCCTCTCTATCAAGGCATCCAAATGCCAGATAGGGCAGGGAACTGTGGTTTACTTGGGACACCTTGTAGGTGGAGGCCAAGTTCAGCCAATCCAGCCTAAGATCCAGACTATTCTGGACTGGGTAGCTCCAAAAACCCAGACTCAAGTCAGGACATTCCTTGGTTTGACTGGGTACTATAGGAGGTTTGTGAAGGGATATGGATCCATTGTGACAGCCCTCACAGAACTCACCTCCAAGAAAATGCCCAAGAAAGTATACTGGACTGTAGAATGCCAACAGGCCTTTGACACCCTGAAACAAGCAATGTGCACAGCACCAGTTCTAAAAGCTCCAGATTACTCCAAGCAATTCATTGTGCAAACAGATGCCTCTGAACATGGGATAGGGGCAGTTTTGTCCCAAACAAATGATGATGGCCTTGACCAGCCTGTTGCTTTCATTAGCAGGAGGTTACTCCCCAGGGAGCAGAGTTGGAGTGCCATTGAGAGGGAGGCATTTGCTGTGGTTTGGTCCCTGAAAAAGCTGAGACCATACCTCTTTGGTACTCACTTTGTAGTTCAAACCGACCAAAGACCTCTCAGATGGCTGATGCAAATGAAAGGTGAAAATCCAAAACTGTTGAGGTGGTCCATCTCCCTACAGGGAATGGACTTTATAGTGGAACACAGACCTGAGACTGCCCATGCCAATGCAGATGGCCTTTCCAGGTTCTTCCACTTAGAAAATGAAGACTCTCTTGGGAAAGGTTAGTCTCCTCCTCTTTCGTGTGGGGGGGGGGGTTGTGTAAGGAAATGCCTCCTTGGCATGGTTACCCCCTGACTTTTTGCCTTTGCTGATGCTATGTTTTGAATTGAAAGTGTGCTGAGGCCTGCTAACCAGGCCCCAGCACCAGTGTTCTTTCCCTAACCTGTACTTTTGTATCCACAATTGGCACACCCTGGCATCCAGGTAAGTCCCTTGTAACTGGTACCTCTGGTACCAAGGGCCCTGATGCCAGGGAAGGTCTCTAAGGGCTGCAGCATGTCTTATGCCACCCTGGAGACCCCTCACTCAGCACAGACACACTGCTTGCCAGCTTGTGTGTGCTGGTGAGAACAAAATGAGTAAGTCGACATGGCACTCCCCTCAGGGTGCCATGCCAGCCTCTCACTGCCTATGCAAGTATAGATAAGTCACCCCTCTAGCAGGCCTTACAGCCCTAAGGCAGGGTGCACTATACCATAGGTGAGGGCACCAGTGCATGAGCACTGTGCCCCTACAGTGTCTAAGCCAAACCTTAGACATTGTAAGTGCAGGGTAGCCATAAGAGTATATGGTCTGGGAGTTTGTCAAACACGAACTCCACAGCACCATAATGGCTACACTGAAAACTGGGAAGTTTGGTATCAAACTTCTCAGCACAATAAATGCACACTGATGCCAGTGTACATTTTATTGTGAAACACACCCCAGAGGGCACCTTAGAGGTGCCCCCTGAAACTGTATCCAACTATCTGTGTAGGCTGACTGGTCCCAGCAGCCTGCCACACTAGAGACATGTTGCTGGCCCCATGGGGAGAGTGCCTTTGTCACTCTGAGGCCAGTAACAAAGCCTGCACTGGGTGGAGATGCTAACACCTCCCCCAGGCAGGAGCTGTAACACCTGGCGGTGAGCCTCAAAGGCTCACCCCTTTGTTCCAGCACCGCAGGACACTCCAGCTAGTGGAGTTGCCCGCCCCCTCCGTCCACGGCCCCCACTTTTGGCGGCAAGGCCGGAGAAAATAATGAGAACAACAAGGAGGAGTCACTGGCCAGTCAGGACAGCCCCTAAGGTGTCCTGAGCTGAAGTGACTCTAACTTTTAGAAATCCTCCATTTTGCAGATGGAGGATTCCCCCAATAGGATTAGGAATGTGCCCCCCTCCCCTTGGGAGGAGGCACAAAGAGGGTGTACTCACCCTCAGGGCTAGTAGCCATTGGCTACTAACCCCCCAGACCTAAACACGCCCTTAAATTTAGTATTTAAGGGCTTCCCTGACCCTAAGAAGGTAGATTCCTGAAACTACAAGAAGAAGAGGACTGCTGAGCTGATAAACCCCTGCAGAAGAAGAACAGAAGACACCAACTGCTTTGGCCCCAGTCTTACCGGCTTGTCTCCTGCCTTCCAAAGAAACCTGCTACAGCGACGCTTTCCAAAGGACCAGCGACCTCTGAATCCTCAGAGGACTGCCCTGCTTCAAGAAAGACAAGAAACTCCCGAGGACAGCGGCACTGCTCCAAAAGAACTGCAACTTTGTTACAGAGGAGCAGATTTAAAGACCCCTGCAAATCCCCGCAAGAAGTGTGAGACTTGCAACACTGCACCCGGCGACCCCGACTCGACTTGTGGAGAACCAACACCTCAGGGAGGACCCTCCGGCGACTCCAAGACCGTGAGTAACCAAAGTTGTCCCCCCTGAACCCCCACAGCGACGCCTGCAGAGGGAATCCCGAGGCTCCCCATGACCGCGACTGCCTGAACTCTAATTTCCCGACGTCTGGAAAAGACCCTGCACCCGCAGCCCCCAGCACCTGAAGGAACGGAACTTCTGTGCAGGAGTGACCCCCAGGAGGCCCTCTCCCTTGCCCAGGTGGTGGCTACCCTGAGGAGCCCCCTTCTTGCCTGCCTGCACCGCTGAAGAGACCCCTTGGTCTCCCATTGAAACCTACAGAGTACCCGACGCTTGTTTGCACACTGCACCCGGCCGCCCCCGGGCTGCTGAGGGTGTACTTTCTGTGTGGACTTGTGTCCCCCCCGGTGCCCTACAAAACCCCCCTGGTCTGCCCTCCGAAGACGCGGGTACTTACCTGCTGGCAGACTGGAACCGGGGCACCCCCTTCTCTCCATTGAAGCCTATGTGTTTTGGGCACCTCTTTGACCTCTGCACCTTACCGGCCCTGAGCTGCTGGTGTGGTAACTTTGGGGTTGCTCTGAACCCCCAACGGTGGGCTACCTTGGACCCAAAACTCAGACCTGTAAGTGATTTACTTACCTGCTAAAAATAACAATACTTTACCTCCCCCAGGAACTGTGAAAATTGCACTGTGTCCATTTTTAAAACAGCGATTTGTGTTTTATGTGAAAAGTATAAATGCTACTGTAATTATTCAAAGTTCCTAAAGTACTTACCTGCAATACCTTTCAAATGAGATATTACATGTAGAATTTGAACCTGTGGTTCTTAAAATAAACTAAGAAAAGATATTTTTCTATAACAAAACCTATTGGCTGGATTTGTCTCTGAGTGTGTATTCCTCATTTATTGCCTGTGTGTATGTACAACAAATGCTTAACACTACTCCTTGGATAAGCCTACTGCTCGACCACACTACCACAAAATAGAGCATTAGTATTATCTCTTTTTGCCACTATCTTACCTCTAAGGGGAACCCTTGGACTCTGTGCATGCTATTCCTTACTTTGAAATAGCACATACAGAGCCAACTTCCTACAGGGTATAAGTAGTGGATCCAATACCCCAAATTTTCAGATTACTTCTGAAACCAAGAGGAACCTCTGCCAAGGAGAAGAGCTGAAGAGCTGGAGGAGGAGTACTCCCCTTTTGCCTGGGACAGTGATTTGCTGGGTTGGCCTGCAGTTGCTGCTTCTGCCTGAAAGAGGCCAAAGACAGGACTTTGTAGTATATCTCTGCTTGTGAAGTGTCTCCAAGGGTTTGGACTGAGCTTGGATCCTTTTTTGAAGTCTCAGGGCCATCAAAGACTTCCTCTGGCATCACCTGGACTCTCTGCTGAGACTCCTACCCACCTACTCCTGCCAAGTGGTGCCCTACCCAGTCCCTGGGCCCTTGAAATGTGAAGCTGGTGGAACCAAGATGGAAATCCACACACAGGAGCCGTATGCACCACCTGTAACGCGGTTGTAAAAACGATGCACCACCTGCAAAACGGCTGGGAAATCGACACATCACCTGCATCACGGCTGGAGAAACGATCCAACGCCTGCTTGCAGCTGCTGAAATCGACGCAGCATGGATTCTCGGCCTCATGCGGACAGAGTTTGCATGCAACATCGGTGGGCATCAAAATGGACATGAACCTGCCCGAATTTGAGGTGGCCTTTCCGGAAATTGACGCATCGCTCTCCTGGGGGAGAGAAAAATGAGGCATCACCTACATGACTGGAGAAGAAATGACACACAGTCTTACTTACGAGTAGGGAATCAGTGCATCACTGACTTTTCCGACGCACGCTCACCCATGCAGCTTTATTTTTTACGCAAACCAGATGCTTTGTGAAACAACAACCTTTCCATTGTTTTCTGTGGAGTAAGATTCTATTTTGTTTTTAACATTCATAACTTTACTTGTGTACGTTGGATTTTTGTATGTTTTGTTCTTGTTTGATTTAGATCAATATTGGCTATTTTTCTAAACTGGCGTGGTGCCCATTTTTTAGTGTTTTCACTGTATTACTGTGTGTTTTGGTACAAATACTTTACACATTGCCTTTGAGATAAGCCTGACTGCTTGTGCCAATCTACCAAGGGGGTGAGAAAGGGTTATCTTAAGTAAGTATCTCCCTTGCCCTGACTAGAGTATGGGTCCCCGCTTGGACAGAGTGCAAACTGACTGCCAAGCAGAGACCCCATTTCTAACAGTTCTACATGCAACACATATGTGATATATGGAACTTCTGGAGAAATTAAAACATTTCTTCTTGTTAGCGCTTTCGTCAAGTGGGCTTTTTTGATGCAAAGTCTGGTCTGACACAGTAGATATACATGGCTTTGTGTAAAGAAATATAGGGGTTTGTGCTAATGTACACGTGACATGAGAAACCAGAATAAGATCAGGGGAAATAGTCGTGACACTTGCAAAATTGCTATTTCCATGTGCTGGACTACTGTGAAGCCCTGTAAAGGTAAAAATATGGGCCACTACTTAGATTGGTATGAAGTGGCCTCAAATTTACCACACTTTGCACACCTTGGATGCATTTTACCACGTTTCCACCTTGCAAAGGTGCTCAAACTAGGAATGTAATTGTTTTACGTGCCCACATTATGTGGCTTTGATCTTCGGAAAGCTGTACAGGCAAAAGCAAGCATGGTGCGTTATTAAAACTCCACTTACAACTCCTAGTCAAGCATAAACTCTAATCATGTTTGCGCCCGAATAAATTACAGTGTTACCACTTCACCAAAAACTAAAAATTTGAGTGCAAGAGTGAACTAAATGTATCTGTTTTTGGTCCTGTATTAATCCAATCCCACACCTTTTTGCACTATCCAACAGCACCCTGTTATTTCTCCACTCTGCCAAAATCGACTTCCCCAGCGCACTGACACCACCCCTGAGTCGGACTGCGGAACCAACCTCAGCAGTGGCAAAAATGCTCAAACTAGCCTTGCCTCCTTCCTCTCCTCGCTTTGTCAATCTCATTCCGTCCATCTATTCTCTGTTTCCTTCTTTGTTCCTCCTCTCTGATCTCTCGCTCTAGCTACCTCTTTACCCACACTCTCTCCCTGTCTCTCCCTGTGCCTGCTGCAATTAGTCTGGGGATCTGCGGAAAGTGACAAGAGTCCCCAGGGGAAATGTCCGATGGAATAAAAGGCTACTCGGACCCTGCACCCACCAGTCTGCCACCACACGTGTATCTTTCTGCTGCTGCCTGAAAGCGCTCGTCCATTTTCCTCAGAGTGGATTCTGTGAAATTGCTTGAGCTCACTTTGCTGTGCAGACTCTGCCTACATATTTTTTCCATCTAAAGGCTTTAATAGCTCATCAGACACATTTTTTATTATTAAATAGAGATTCATTTGGATGCATTATAGAGACCTGGGGGCTGCTTGCTAAATCTCTTTAATTTTCATTTGTTTAATTTAGCAAAAAGGGGATTATAAATCAAATTTCATGTAGTTCCAGACTCAGATAATACAGCCGAGGCCTTTTTGTTTTGACAAGAATAAACAGGCTACATATTTATTTAAGAAATAAATCACTTTAATGTGAAACAAGTGAAAGAAGCATTTCCCCCTGCATTACTGTCACTGTTAAAATGTGAGTATGAAAGTTATAGAGGTCAGGACTGCAAACTGAGGAAGGGTGATAGCATAGGCTGACAAAATCACCAGTCACTTGTAGTGTGATATCCAGTGGGATTGGAGTAAGGTTACGCAGCATGTCACTGTTTAATTATCATCACAGGGGATTAGTATAAGGAAGCAGAGTCTCTCGCTTTTAGACTAGTGGAGATGGGCTGAAAACAGAGCCATGCTACATGTCACCCATGGGCTTGGTAGCTCAAGAATCATGACAGGACCCAATGTCTGCCACCTATAGGGCACAATGGCTCAAGGAAGTTAGTACAGCGAGGCAACGTTTACCCCAGGTAGAACTGATGGCTTCAGGGACTTGCGCAGAGGTACACAGTCTGCCACTTGTAAACCAATTGCTCTGGGTATAAGTACATGAATGTAGAGTCCTTAATCTATATGAGCGCTGATAGTTTAGAGAATCAACACAAAGATAAAACATCTGTCACCTGTAGGACTGATGGCCCAGGGTACCACATAATTCATGGGTTATCTTTCAGTCCTTGACTGGCAGTTGTGAACCATACTCCAAACCCACTCACGCTGAGCTCCTTTCCGGGAAGCAAAGAGTGGTGGTGGTCACAGAGTCTTGGTTCCACATAGAGCCAGGCTTTACAGCTATGGAGAGCCCACTATGCATTTGGATTATACCCCAAGACTGAATTTGCCACGCATTCTTGAACTCTAATGGTATTTGAAAATGCTGGTGCCCATTTAGAAACTCCGGGTATAAATTGCATCATGTTTCAAAACATTCTTACTAGATAATCTGGATTGTAGGGGCCCGATTTACAAAGTGTGTGTTTTGTAGTACATAAGTAGCACCCAGTGCTTAATTTGAGCCAGTGGTTGGCAGTGGTGGGGAGCAAATGGCATGCATTTTGGGGACCAACACTATTTTTCTACATCAGACAGTTACCGAGAGCAACAGAGGGTAAAGCAGAGAAACTGGAAAGACGGAGAAAGAGAAAGAAGGAAAAAACGTCACAAAGGGGGAAAGCAGGAACCTTCAAGAGTGAGTTCAAGTGGCAGTGAGTGTCAGTGGATTAAAGATACATGAGGTGGATATATAACTATGCAACCTTAGTATTTCGTGTGTGCACAAACCGAGTGTTTGAAAGCAGAGCTTTGGGCACTGCACTCTTTTATTACAAATTATGCACTGGTAGCACTACGGTAGTACTACTTAGATACTGCAAAATGAAATTCATAAATTTACTGCTGGAAATATTTTACATTTGCACATTTATTTTAGCTATAGGCCTGGGCATGTGCCCTTTCGCCTAGTTGTATTTCATTTTAATCCTTTTTTTTTTCTTTTTTGCAAAGCTTCATTTTAGTAGAACTGTCCTAATATTTTTATCAGTTGCCCTTCCAGGCAGAACTTATTAGTTTTCTTGCACAACATTTCATCTTCTGCTCCCAACCAAGGTTGTACATGATTATTTACCTAGTATTGCCAGTCCACAGAGTAACAATGTCTTCCTTACACAGAAAAGCTGCCCAAACTAAGGCAGAGAGGCATTCCAGTCAGCCAGCCATCCTACGCTGCAACCTGTCATCGCAGTTCTGCTGAACCTGGCGTCTTCTCCTTATCCATTCGGGAGGACAGCCAGCAGATCAACAGACCTCCTTTCTACCAATCGCATAGGAACAATGATAGGG
This sequence comes from Pleurodeles waltl, assembly GCF_031143425.1. Taxonomy (NCBI): domain Eukaryota; kingdom Metazoa; phylum Chordata; class Amphibia; order Caudata; family Salamandridae; genus Pleurodeles; species Pleurodeles waltl. The sequence goes on along the minus strand of NC_090440.1, from coordinate 1,534,725,710 downwards.
TTTCCTTGCAGAGACCATTATGAGCAATTTAGGGCTAACCCTGCTATTGCTGTCATGTAAGTTTTTAGTGGGGCGTGTAGGGATTTTAGGTTCACTATTGTGACAGAATGTTGGGACTTTTTATCTGTTTTGCCTTCCTGGTCACCATTATTGTCTTAATAATCGTATTTCATGCATTTTTACATAGAATGCAGTTGCTTCAATAAAATGTATTGAACCAAATCCTGCTTTTCTCTGTCTTATGCATGTATGAGATTTAAGTAACTGAGAGAAATGGGTAAGATCTGTTCCAACACAACTTCCCTAAGAAGTCTTAGGGCCTCATTACGAGGTTAGCGGGCTGACCATCAGCTAACCAGCCCATTGAGAGGAGACCACCGCGGAGGTGGCGGTCTCCCCCCCAGGCCAATAACAAGGTTTCCACTAGGCTGACCGGTGGGAACCTCTGAAATCACAGGTTACCGCCAGTCAGCCCATTTGAAACACTGCTGCAGCACTAGTCTTGGCTCCTCGTGGAGCCAAGGCCAATGCCATCGCACAGAGGGTGCGCCCAGCACCCTCGGAATACACACTGCTGCAGCGGCAGATGCACATTCAGAGGGTGTTGGGCGGGGGGCCTACACTGCCCATGACACTGTCATGGGCAGTGTAGGGGCCCTCGTGTGGCCCCCAGCACTGGCTTTCTGCCAGCCTTTTAATGGCAGGGTCTCTGCCATGAAAAGGCTGGTGGAAAGAGGATTTGTGATCAGCAAAGAGATGCTGAACTCAGCATTGCTGTGGATGACCACGACCCTTACCATCACCACCCCATCTGGGATGATGTTCCTGGCGGTGGCCGGGTTCGTAATTTGGCAGTCACACCACCAGGAGTACAGCGGTCCAAACCCCACAGCGAGTGTGGAGGTCTAGAGACCGCCAGACTCGTAATGAGTCCCTTAGAATGTCATGCTGCCACAAATTATCTTTACTTTTGGGTTTTGGTGAGGCGCTGCTAGCTAGCCAAAGGGTTAGGCCAACAGCTATCAGATGGTGTGATTTAGGCCCTCATTATGAATTAGGCGGTCTGGGCTGCCATGCCGGCGGTGGTAGGAAATCCTGGCATCCGCACTGGCAGCCCAGCCCGCCACATAATGGAGACATGGAGAGCCGCCATACGCGGCCCTCTTCCACCACTAGGCTGCCTCCGACAGGTAGCCTGACGGTGGACGACATCATTATCCGACAGGGCAGCGCTGCTGCCCCTCCGATAATGATCTCAATTCCCCCAGCCTTTCTCTGGCGGGTTTCCCCACCAGGGAAAGGTTGGCGGAAGGGGTGCTCCGGGGCCCCTGTGCACCGCCCCATCGCGCAGGTCACTGCCCAATTTACGGGCAGTGATCTGCGCGACTGATGCAGCTGCACCCGCCGCACAGAGGCAATGTCCCGGCAATGTCCCGGCCAGGCATTCTGTTGGGCCAGCGGACGAAATTAATGTTTCCACCCGCTGGCCCAGCAGAATGTTTATTATATGGCCGGCAGGGTCCCAGGGGGGCTGGCGGGCAGTAGAATGACCGCCGGCTTGAACACGGCCAGCCGACCTGGGACCCCACCGGCCATATAATAAACATTCTGCTGGGCCGCCGGGTGGAAACATCAGAATGCCTGGCCAGGAATTGCCGGCGGCACCACATGGAGCTGCCGTCAATGCCTCTGTGCGGCGGGTGCAGCTGCATCCGTCACGCAGATCACTGCCCGTAAATCGGGCAGTGACCTGCGCGATGGGGCACTGCACAGGGGCCCTTGCACTCACCATGCCAAGTGCATGGGCAGTGCAAGGGCCCCCAGGGGGCCCCAGAGCACCCCTTGCGCCAGCCTTTCCCTGGCAGGGAAACCCACCAGAGAAAGGCTGGGGGAATTGGGATCATTATCCGAGGGGCAGCAGCATTGCCCTGTCGGATAATGATGCCGTCTACCATCAGGCTGCCTGTCAGAGGCTGCCTGGCGCTGGAGGAGCGCTGCCTGTGGTGGCCCTCCATGTCTTCATTATGTGGCGGTCTGGGCCGCCATGCCGGATGGTGGGATTTCCCGCCACCGCCGGCATGGCGGCCCAGACCGCCTAGTTCATAATGAGGGCCTAAGTCTGCCACACGCAGTGGTGCTGCCGCCCGAATCAAGTAGTCTCATCCCCATGAAAAGAGTTCTACAACACCATCATGTAGGTATATTTAATAAGGTGCAACAGAAGCTGCTGTTTGGAAATTATTAACTTGCTGGGATACCCAGCGGGATCATATATATCTGAATTTATAAATATATGATAATTTATTATTTTTACTTTTTTTAACAATAAACAATTGAAAAAATTAACTTTATAAAAAATGAAAACGTTTTTCAAATAAATAAATTAATCAACATGTAACATTAAGTCAAGTTTACTAAACATCAAATAGTAATGAAAATGTTGGTGAAGGTAAGTATTTTTAAAACTTTCTATGTGTTAAATATTTAATGCACTTTGTATGAGTTAACATACTGTAACATTTAATTTTATTAGGTCAGGGTTATTGTTAAATACATGAACATATTTGACATATTAGACATTGAAATATTCTTGAATATATTTTTAAAATACTAAACTTTATTACATTTTCCTGTGTTTTCCAATAGAGAGATCTCCATCAGTTATTACTTGTAACTTTACATTTTTAAATTCTGTGGTAGGAGCATCCATACTCTATTGTGAGAGGTGGAGTGATGTAAGTCTGCACCCAGGGTGAAAATCTGTACGCAAAAATTGTGAACAGCATAACAGTGGAGAGTTACACCTAGAAGTATAAGAGAATATACACTTCTATTTTGACCTTTGTGAATCCAGCCCTACGTTGCTTCACCTAGGACCTCGCTACTTGGTTTCATGATTCCTTTGTTTTTCCTCTTGGAGTGTGTTGGAGAATTGCTAATGAATTGAAAAATGTATCCTGGAAAGTATGTCACATACAATCATGAACCTGAAACTATTTTAAAATTGACTCTAAGCTGAAACTTCGAACTGTAGGCCTGATTCACAAAGCAGATTGTAGAACTCTGTCACATCTATCTTTTCTGTGTGGAGGTCTTCTATACCATAGCCTAGATCTCCATACACATGGATATGCTTTAGTAGTAGCTGTGGCAGGGACAAGGTAAGTGATTGGAAAATGGGGTGTAATCACTGCAAAGTGGGAGGGTTTTAGGGACATTTAAGCAAAAATGTATGGTAGACATGCTAATACTAAAATACACCCACAGAAAAGTAAGCACATTGCTATTCCCAAAATAACACTTTAAAAGTTAATACAGCCATAAATGTGTCAAAATAGCTTCATATGTACTCCACCCCAGCCTTAGTGTAAGCAAAGCACCAGACATGGTCAATCATTGGTACTGGTACTGGAACACACTTTAATGGAAAGCAGACAGGAAAAAAACATAACATCACATACAAACTGTGAAAAAACAAGGTTGATTGCAGAGCCCCCCTAACTTTTTGCCCCCATCCTTCACTTTTTGCTGGTGTTTTCCGGACTCTGATGGTGCCCTGGGTACTGCTAACCAGTACCAGGGCCTGTGCTATGTATAAAATAAGTATGCAAATTAGGCTAATTAAAATTAGCTATGTCAACCTACCTATAAGTCCCTAGTATATTGTAGGTCATGTAGGTTTAGGGACCCCAGCATAGGTAGTGCACACATAGGTGCACTGCTGAGGTGCCAAGGGTCATTTTAAAGCCAGGCCTGGCTTGCTGGTTGCTTTTAAATTAAAGTTAAATGCAAATTCAACTATAGAATTAAAAGTACTTCCAAAGTTTTAAACTACCTTATTTTTACATATGTCACTCCTAAGGTGTGCCCTATGTGCCCCTAGGGTTGGGTGCCATGTAACTATAAGCAGAGACCTTATAGAAAATAGTTTTATAAGCCCTGGTGAGGTAAAACAGCCAAATTCGTTTTCCCTCACTGTAGTGAATGGCCTCCATTGTCTAAAATGGGGAGATTTTATTTTAATTTACAAAGTCCCCTCAAGTGTCAGATACCTCGAGCTTGGTATCAAATTAATTATTATAATAAATCCCACAACTTACAATTGTTGGATCTAATATAACTAGCTCAGGTAAAGAGTTTTAAACGCTACCTGAAAAGCTGCCAACTTCAGCTCTGTAGTGCCCTTCTCTGATTGTCCATCCTCTGGCAGCCTGGCCAGATTGCCTTGGTGAGGTGTGAAGTGGCCTGAGCTGAACACAAAGGATGTGCCTGGTGGAGGAGAACTGCCCCAGCAGATGGCGAAGCAGGGAGGTGGGAGGACTGGCAAACTGGTCTGCAGAGGCAGGGAAGAACATTTGGAGCAACCCAGCACCTCTCTCACATCTTGCAATGCCAGACAATTAGTTGCCCTCTTGATTAGATTAGGAGAGGGCAGGAGTGGGGTGTGTTTAGGATTTTTAGCCACACCAGTGGGTAGGCTCAGCTAGATGTCACCTCCAAAAATCAGTTTCACCCATGATGGATTTTTAAAGAATGTTGCTCCCTGGGACTGATTTTCCCTGCCACACTACCAGGAACTGGTCATCACAGGAGGAAGGACCCTGCAGTCGATTGGAAAACCAGGACCCCCCTGTTTTTCACCCAGGAGCAAGGATAAATATAGCAGAACTGCACCCAGACCTCAGATCCCTACCAGATCCCAACAAGGAAGAACGTCAGAAGTAGGACTGCCCAGCTAGACTCCTGACCTACACCTGGACACTGCACTCTGAATGACTGTCCAGGTGCCCACTTGGGCTCCACCACAAGAAGGATTTTGCCTGGCTTCAATTGGTTCAAGTGGGGACTCTCTGTTTGCTACAGGTGAAAAATTGCTAACCAAGTCCCCTGCCTCATATCCTGAAGAAACTGACCAGCTGGTCACTGTCCAGTGGCCGTTTGAGTCAGGTGTATTCTGGGAGTTGTAGTCCGCACCCTCAAGCCACAACTCAGAGCTTCTGGAGCCTTGGGGTGGGCTGTGGACTCCAAAAGAACTTTAAAAGTCCTTCTGGAAGAAGATCCAGAAGTTTGGAGAAGATTGGAGAACTTTTGGAAAAAAGCTCCATAAAGGGACCAACCCGCCACGGCAACTCTAGCCGGCTTGCCTCAACCATGACCTGGCCTGACTTACAGGTTCGTCCTTCTGAAGAAAATCTCTGAAAAAGTGACTAAGTCCGAACGTAGAAAGTTGACCGGGACCTCCTGAGCAGTGTATCCGAAGAGGGATCCAGGGACGTCAGATCAAGATTCAGGTTCGGCCCGGTCGAAGGATTTTCATCTAGAAAAATTATCTAAGTCCGAATGTAGAAATCTTCACCAAGAGTTCCCGCAATGCGTATCCGAGGACTGGGGACTTCGTCCAGCTGAAAAAAATCTTCAGGAAAACGACTGAGTCCAAAGGTAAACATTTGACCGAGGCATCCCGCTTGCTGTAGGCGAGCAGGGCTCCATCGCGATCGACCTTAAACTTTCACTTTGCACCGGTCAAGGTGCGACCAGATGACCAGATTGGCGCTTTTTGTGTCTAGGTGCTAAACAACACCAATTCTTTACAAATTCATATCTCCAGTTCCCCTTATCTCATTTTATTCATTTTGGTATAATTTTAAAGATACAAATATAATCTATGTTTATAAATTGGCAGATTTATATTGTGTTTTGTGTTTTGCTTATTTACTGTTTTGTGATTATTTAAATGCTTTACACATTTGTCCCCTAAATTAAGCCTTGTTGTTGGTTGCCAAGCCACCAAGGGTTGAGCTGGGTTTAATTTATTGAGACCTAACACTACCTAAGTGGAGGTTAGTGGCCTATTGGTAAGTGTAGGTACTTATCTGCCCGTACCAATAATCCACTTTCTAACATAAACTAATGGTAAATTAATAAAAAAAGTTTACTATTTAAATTAAATTAAGTATGTATGTATTTTGTGATAAACAATGTATATAATTGCCGATTATTTTATAATTAGCAGTATAGCTAGGTACCAAAATGAAATTAATCTTTTCAACTTTTATTCCAAATTAAAAAATAAATACATTAGCTAAACACACAGGGCCATATTTATACTTTTTCAGTGCCGCATTTGCTCCGCTTTTTGATGCAAAAATCGGCGAAAACAATTGTATTTTGTAAGTTTGCTCCGCTCTTGCGTCAAAAAAAGACGCACATGCGGCACAAAAAAAGTATAAATTTGGGCCACAATGTTTAACCAAAATGACTAGATATTAATTAAAACAAAAAATGTTAGTAAAGGTATGTATTTTTTAAAATATTGTTTAAGAAATAATAGTTGTTAATTAAATTAATAATAAAATTATTTAAGACAAGTTTCATTGGATGAGTTAATGTGCTATATTTTATTAGTAACAGGCTAATTATAAACACGGTCAATTAATTTACCTTTGCATTTTATGTTAAATTATTTTTAATGAATTATAAACTTTAATAACTTTTCCTGTACTTTCGGTAGGGCAATCTCTGTTCTGGTGGTGTAGATCTTCGGCAACAGGTGAAAAGTTACTACTAGTAGCTTTACATTCATAAATGTTTTAGAAGGAAGCTAATACCTTTGGTGCTGTTTCATGAAACAGCAACCTTTCCAAAACAAAAGTTCTCCTGCATTAGCTCATTTATAGAAAGTTTCACTGCAATAAGTCAAGCACGGGCCAAGAACAAGAGTTACACCAAATGTGGCACTAAATTAGAATGAAACTCAAAAGGCATGGTTTTTGTACAAACCCGCTCAGCCTTTTCCAAGAAATTGGTATTCGAAGAGGAGCTTGGGTTGAGCATGAAGAGTTAGACCTTATGCAAAGTAAGGAATGATCCAATTGGTTTGCACCAACAATAAAGAATATGTTGCTGCCACCATTACAATTGATCCCCAAGCCCTGGAAAAATGTCAAAAGGTCACATAAAGGGGCAGACTCACAACCCCAGGGCCAGGTGGGACAGGGCTGTCCCATAGAGACTCTCCCATTAGTCAAATAAAACAACATATTATTTCAGTCAGCTGGTACTACAGTATTAGTACCAGGTGCTGCAGTACCCAGCGAGACCACCTCTGTTGTATTCCAGTACCTGTGCTGCAGTACTAACAAATTTTTTAAACAAATATACAGGAGTCTGGCCATACACCAGACCCTGTGGTGAATCACCATTGTGCAGGCCCTAGGCCATATACAGTGATGGTTGTTCACCCACATAGGATTGGTGTAGGAAGTTGGCTCTGTATGTACTATTTCAAAGTAAGAAATAGCATGCACAGAGTCCAAGGGTTCCCGTTAGAGGTAAGATAGTGGCAAAAAGAGATAATACTAATGCTCTATTTTGTGGTAGTGTGGTCGAGCAGTAGGCTTATCAGAGGGTAGTGTTAAGCATTTGTTGTACACACACAGGCAATAAATGAGGAACACACACTCAGCGACAATTCCAGGCCAATAGGCTTTTTTATAGAAAAATATATTTTCTTAGTTTATTTTAAGAACCACAGGTTCAGGATTTACAAACAATACTTTAAATGAAAGGTACTTCACTTAGGAACTTTAGGAACTTTGAATTAGCAAAATAGCGTATACAGTTTTCACACAAATGGCATATAGCTATTTTAAAACTAGACAGTGCAATTTTCAACAGTTCCTGGGGGAGGTAAGTGTTTGTTAGTTTTTGCAGGTAAGTAAACCACCTACGGGGTTCAAAGTTGGGTCCAAGGTAGCCCACTGTTGGGGGTTCAGGGCAACACCAAAGGTACCAGACCAGCAGCTCAGGGCCGGTCAGGTGCAGAGGTCAAAGTGGTGCCCAAAACGCATGGGCTTCAATGGAGAAGGTGGTGCCCCGGTTCCAGTCTGCCAGCAGGTAAGTACCCGTGTCTTCGAAAGACAGACCAGGGGGGTTTTGTAGGGCACCGGGGGGGACGCATGTCAGCACAAAAAGTACACCCTCAGCGGCACGGGAGCGGCCGGGTGCAGTGTGCAAACAGGCGTCGGGTTCGCAATAGGTTTCAATGGGATGCCAAGGGGTCTCTTCAGCGATGCAGGCCGGCAAGGGGAGGGGACTCCTTGGGGTAGCCACCACCTGGGCGAGAGAGAGGGCCACCTGGGGGTCGCTTCTGCACTGGAGGTCAGAACCTTCAGGTCCTGTGGGCTGGGGGAGCAGTGTCTTTACCAGGTGCCGGGTCTTTGAAGCAGGCAGTCGCGGTCAGGGGGAGCCTCGGGATTCCCTCTGCAGGCGTCGCTGTGGGGGCTCAGGGGGGTCAACTGTGGCTACTCACGGTCTTGTAGTCGCCGGGGAGTCATCCCTGTGGTGTTTGTTCTCCACAAGTCGAGCCGGGGGCGTCGGGTGCAGAGTGCAAAGTCTCATGCTTCCGGCGGGAAACGTGTGTTGTTTCAAAGTTGCTTCTTTGTTGCAAAGTTGCAGTCTTTTTGGAGCAGAGCCACTGTCTTTGGGAGTTCTTGGTCCTTCTAGATGCAGGGTACTCCTCTGAGGCTTCAGAGGTCACTGGACCCTGTGGAACGCGTCGCTGGAGCAGTGTCTTTAGAAGTGGGGAGACAGGCCGGTAGAGCTGGGGCCAAAGCAGTTGGTGTCTCCGTCTTCTCTGCAGGTTTTTCAGCTCAGCAGTCCTTCTTCGTCTTAGGTTGCAGGAATCTAGTTTCCTAGGTTCTGGGGGCCCCTAAATACTCGATTTAGGGGTGTGTTTATGTCTAGGGGGTTAGTAGCCAATGGCTAGTAGCCCTGAGGGTGGCTACACCCTCCTTGTGCCTCCTCCCTGAGGGGAGGGGGGGGCACATCCCTAATCCTATTGGGGGAATCCTCCATCTGCAAGATGGAGGATTTCTAAAAGTCAGAGTCACCTCAGCTCAGGACACCTTAGGGGCTGTCCTGACTGGCCAGTGACTCCTCCTTGTTTTTCTCATGATCTCCCCTGGACTTGCCGCCAAAAGTGGGGGCTGTGTCCAGGGGTGGGCATCTCCACTAGCTGGAGTGCCCTGGGGCATTGTAACACGAAGCCTAGGCCTTTGAGGCTCACTGCTAGGTGAGTGGTGGTCACAGAGTCTTGGTTCCACATAGAGCCAGGCTTTACAGCTATGGAGAGCCCACTATGCATTTGGATTATACCTCAAGACTGAATTTGCCACGCATTCTTGAACTCTAATGGTATTTGAAAATGCTGGTGCCCATTTAGAAACTCCGGGTATTAATTGCATCATGTTTCAAAACATTCTTACTAGATAATCTGGATTGTAGGGGCCCGATTTACAAAGTGTGTGTTTTGTAGTACATAAGTAGCACCCAGTGCTTAATTTGAGCCAGTGGTTGGCAGTGGTGGGGAGCAAATGGCATGCATTTTGGGGACCAACACTATTTTTCTACATCAGACAGTTACCGAGAGCAACAGAGGGTAAAGCAGAGAAACTGGAAAGACGGAGAAAGAGAAAGAAGGAAAAAACGTCACAAAGGGGGAAAGCAGGAACCTTCAAGAGTGAGTTCAAGTGGCAGTGAGTGTCAGTGGATTAAAGATACATGAGGTGGATATATAACTATGCAACCTTAGTATTTCGTGTGTGCACATTTAATTGCACCAACCGAGTGTTTGAAAGCAGAGCTTTGGGCACTGCACTCTTTTATTACAAATTATGCACTGGTAGCACTACGGTAGTACTACTTAGATACTGCAAAATGAAATTCATAAATTTACTGCTGGAAATATTTTACATTTGCACATTTATTTTAGCTATAGGCCTGGGCATGTGCCCTTTCGCCTAGTTGTATTTCATTTTAATCCTTTTTTTTTTTTTTTTGCAAAGCTTCATTTTAGTAGAACTGTCCTAATATTTTTATCAGTTGCCCTTCCAGGCAGAACTTATTAGTTTTCTTGCACAACATTTCATCTTCTGCTCCCAACCAAGGTTGTACATGATTATTTACCTAGTATTGCCAGTCCACAGAGTAACAATGTCTTCCTTACACAGAAAAGCTGCCCAAACTAAGGCAGAGAGGCATTCCAGTCAGCCAGCCATCCTACGCTGCAACCTGTCATCGCAGTTCTGCTGAACCTGGCGTCTTCTCCTTATCCATTCGGGAGGACAGCCAGCAGATCAACAGACCTCCTTTCTACCAATCGCATAGGAACAATGATAGGGTTTCCTTGCAGAGACCATTATGAGCAATTTAGGGCTAACCCTGCTATTGCTGTCATGTAAGTTTTTAGTGGGGCGTGTAGGGATTTTAGGTTCACTATTGTGACAGAATGTTGGGACTTTTTATCTGTTTTGCCTTCCTGGTCACCATTATTGTCTTAATAATCGTATTTCATGCATTTTTACATAGAATGCAGTTGCTTCAATAAAATGTATTGAACCAAATCCTGCTTTTCTCTGTCTTATGCATGTATGAGATTTAAGTAACTGAGAGAAATGGGTAAGATCTGTTCCAACACAACTTCCCTAAGAAGTCTTAGGGCCTCATTACGAGGTTAGCGGGCTGACCATCAGCTAACCAGCCCATTGAGAGGAGACCACCGCGGAGGTGGCGGTCTCCCCCCCAGGCCAATAACAAGGTTTCCACTAGGCTGACCGGTGGGAACCTCTGAAATCACAGGTTACCGCCAGTCAGCCCATTTGAAACACTGCTGCAGCACTAGTCTTGGCTCCTCGTGGAGCCAAGGCCAATGCCATCACACAGAGGGTGCGCCCAGCACCCTCGGAATACACACTGCTGCAGCGGCGGATGCACATTCAGAGGGTGTTGATTGGGGGGCCTACACTGCCCATGACACTGTCATGGGCAGTGTAGGGGCCCTCGTGTGGCCCCCAGCACTGGCTTTCTGCCAGCCTTTTAATGGCAGGGTCTCTGCCATGAAAAGGCTGGTGGAAAGAGGACTTGTGATCAGCAAAGAGATGCTGAACTCAGCATCGCTGTGGATGACCACGACCCTTACCATCACCACCCCATCTGGGATGACGTTCCTGGCGGTGGCCGGGTTCGTAATTTGGCAGTCACACCACCAGGAGTACAGCGGTCCAAACCCCACAACGAGTGTGGAGGTCTAGAGACCGCCAGACTCGTAATGAGTCCCTTAGAATGTCATGCTGCCACAAATTATCTTTACTTTTGGGTTTTGGTGAGGCGCTGCTAGCTAGCCAAAGGGTTAGGCCAACAGCTATCAGATGGTGTGATTTAGGCCCTCATTATGAATTAGGCGGTCTGGGCTGCCATGCCGGCGGTGGTAGGAAATCCTGCCATCCGCAATGGCACCCCAGCCCGCCACATAATGGAGACATGGAGAGCCGCCATAGGCGGCCCTCTTCCACCACTAGGCTGCCTCCGACAGGTAGCCTGACGGTGGACGACATCATTATCCGACAGGGCAGCGCTGCTGCCCCTCCGATAATGATCTCAATTCCCCCAGCCTTTCTCTGGCGGGTTTCCCCACCAGGGAAAGGTTGGCGGAAGGGGTGCTCCGGGGCCCCTGTGTACCGCCCCATCGCGCAGGTCACTGCCCAATTTACGGGCAGTGATCTGCGCGACTGATGCAGCTGCACCCGCCGCACAGAGGCAATGTCCCGGCAATGTCCCGGCCAGGCATTCTGTTGGGCCAGCGGACGAAATTAATGTTTCCACCCGCTGGCCCAGCAGAATGTTTATTATATGGCCGGCAGGGTCCCAGGGGGGCTGGCGGGCAGTAGAATGACCGCCGGCTTGAACACGGCCAGCCGACCTGGGACCCCACCGGCCATATAATAAACATTCTGCTGGGCCGCCGGGTGGAAACATCAGAATGCCTGGCCGGGAATTGCCGGCGGCACCACATGGAGCTGCCGTCAATGCCTCTGTGCGGCGGGTGCAGCTGCATCCGTCACGCAGATCACTGCCCGTAAATCGGGCAGTGACCTGCGCGATGGGGCACTGCACAGGGGCCCGTGCACTCACCATGCCAAGTGCATGGGCAGTGCAAGGGCCCCCAGGGGGCCCCGGAGAACCCCTTGCGCCAGCCTTTCCCTGGCAGGGAAACCCACCAGAGAAAGGCTGGGGGAATTGGGATCATTATCCGAGGGGCAGCAGCATTGCCCTGTCGGATAATGATGCCGTCTACCATCAGGCTGCCTGTCAGAGGCTGCCTGGCGCTGGAGGAGCGCTGCCTGTGGTGGTCCTCCATGTCTTCATTATGTGGCGGTCTGGGATGCCGGATGGTGGGATTTCCCGCCACCGCCGGCATGGCGGCCCAGACCGCCTAGTTCATAATGAGGGCCTAAGTCTGCCACACGCAGTGGTGCTGCCGCCCGAATCAAGTAGTCTCATCCCCATGAAAAGAGTTCTACAACACCATCATGTAGGTATATTTAATAAGGTGCAACAGAAGCTGCTGTTTGGAAATTATTAACTTGCTGGGATACCCAGCGGGATCATATATATCTGAATTTATAAATATATGATAATTTATTATTTTTACTTTTTTTAACAATAAACAATTGAAAAAATTAACTTTATAAAAAATGAAAACGTTTTTCAATTAAATAAATTAATCAACATGTAACATTAAGTCAAGTTTACTAAACATCAAATAGTAATGAAAATGTTGGTGAAGGTAAGTATTTTTAAAACTTTCTATGTGTTAAATATTTAATGCACTTTGTATGAGTTAACATACTGTAACATTTAATTTTATTAGGTCAGGGTTATTGTTAAATACATGAACATATTTGACATATTAGACATTGAAATATTCTTGAATATATTTTTTAAATACTAAACTTTATTACATTTTCCTGTGTTTTCCAATAGAGAGATCTCCATCAGTTATTACTTGTAACTTTACATTTTTAAATTCTGTGGTAGGAGCATCCATACTCTATTGTGAGAGGTGGAGTGATGTAAGTCTGCACCCAGGGTGAAAATCTGTACGCAAAAATTGTGAACAGCATAACAGTGGAGAGTTACACCTAGAAGTATAAGAGAATATACACTTCTATTTTGACCTTTGTGAATCCAGCCCTACGTTGCTTCACCTAGGACCTCGCTACTTGGTTTCATGATTCCTTTGTTTTTCCTCTTGGAGTGTGTTGGAGAATTGCTAATGAATTGAAAAATGTATCCTGGAAAGTATGTCACATACAATCATGAACCTGAAACTATTTTAAAATTGACTCTAAGCTGAAACTTCGAACTGTTGGCCTGATTCACAAAGCAGATTGTAGAACTCTGTCACATCTATCTTTTCTGTGTGGAGGTCTTCTCTACCATAGCCTAGATCTCCATACACATGGATATGCTTTAGTAGTAGCTGTGGCAGGGACAAGGTAAGTGATTGGAAAATGGGGTGTAATCACTGCAAAGTGGGAGGGTTTTAGGGACATTTAAGCAAAAATGTATGGTAGACATGCTAATACTAAAATACACCCACAGAAAAGTAAGCACATTGCTATTCCCAAAATAACACTTTGAAAGTTAATACAGCCATAAAAGTGTCAAAATAGCTTCATATGTACTCCACCCCAGCCTTAGTGTAAGCAAAGCACCAGACATGGTCAATCATTGGTACTGGTACTGGAACACACTTTAATGGAAAGCAGACAGGAAAAAAACATAACATCACATACAAACTGTGAAAAAACAAGGTTGATTGCAGAGCCCCCCTAACTTTTTGCCCCCATCCTTCACTTTTTGCTGGTGTTTTCCGGACTCTGATGGTGCCCTGGGTACTGCTAACCAGTACCAGGGCCTGTGCTATGTATAAAATAAGTATGCAAATTAGGCTAATTAAAATTAGCTATGTCAACCTACCTATAAGTCCCTAGTATATTGTAGGTCATGTAGGTTTAAGGACCCCAGCATAGGTAGTGCACACATAGGTGCACTGCTGAGGTGCCCAGGGTCATTTTAAAGCCAGGCCTGGCTTGCTGGTTGCTTTTAAATTAAAGTTAAATGCAAATTCAACTATAGAATTAAAAGTACTTCCAAAGTTTTAAACTACCTTATTTTTACATATGTCACTCCTAAGGTGTGCCCTATGTGCCCCTAGGGTTGGGTGCCATGTAACTATAAGCAGAGACCTTATAAAAAATAGTTTTATAAGCCCTGGTGAGGTAAAACAGCCAAATTCGTTTTCCCTCACTGTAGTGAATGGCCTCCATTGTCTAAAATGGGGAGATTTTATTTTAATTTACAAAGTCCCCTCAAGTGTCAGATACCTCGAGCTTGGTATCAAATTAATTATTATAATAAATCCCACAACTTACAATTGTTGGATCTAATATAACTAGCTCAGGTAAAGAGTTTTAAACGCTACCTGAAAAGCTGCCAACTTCAGCTCTGTAGTGCCCTTCTCTGATTGCCCATCCTCTGGCAGCCTGGCCAGATTGCCTTGGTGAGGTGTGAAGTGGCCTGAGCTGAACACAAAGGATGTGCCTGGTGGAGGAGAACTGCCCCAGCAGATGGCGAAGCAGGGAGGTGGGAGGACTGGCAAACTGGTCTGCAGAGGCAGGGAAGAACATTTGGAGCAACCCAGCACCTCTCTCACATCTTGCAATGCCAGACAATTAGTTGTCCTCTTGATTAGATTAGGAGAGGGCAGGAGTGGGGTGTGTTTAGGATTTTTAGCCACACCAGTGGGTAGGCTCAGCTAGATGTCACCTCCAAAAATCAGTTTCACCCATGATGGATTTTTAAAGAATGTTGCTCCCTGGGACTGATTTTCCCTGCCACACTACCAGGAACTGGTCATCACAGGAGGAAGGACCCTGCAGTCGATTGGAAAACCAGGACCCCCCTGTTTTTCACCCAGGAGCAAGGATAAATATAGCAGAACTGCACCCAGACCTCAGATCCCTACCAGATCCCAACAAGGAAGAATGTCAGAAGTAGGACTGCCCAGCTAGACTCCTGACCTACACCTGGACACTGCACTCTGAATGACTGTCCAGGTGCCCACTTGGGCTCCACCACAAGAAGGATTTTGCCTGGCTTCAATTGGTTCAAGTGGGGACTCTCTGTTTGCTACAGGTGAAAAATTGCTAACCAAGTCCCCTGCCTCATATCCTGAAGAAACTGACCAGCTGGTCACTGTCCAGTGGCCGTTTGAGTCAGGTGTATTCTGGGAGTTGTAGTCCGCACCCTCAAGCCACAACTCAGAGCTTCTGGAGCCTTGGGGTGGGCTGTGGACTCCAAAAGAACTTTAAAAGTCCTTCTGGAAGAAGATCCAGAAGTTTGGAGAAGATTGGAGAACTTTTGGGAAAAAGCTCCATAAAGGGACTGACCCGCCACGGCAACTCTAGCCGGCTTGCCTCAACCATGACCTGGCCTGACTTACAGGTTCGTCCTTCGGAAGAAAATCTCTGAAAAAGTGACTAAGTCCGAACGTAGAAAGTTGACCGGGACCTCCTGAGCAGTGTATCCGAAGAGGGATCCAGGGACGTCAGATCAAGATTCAGGTTCGGCCCGGTCGAAGGATTTTCATCTAGAAAAATTATCTAAGTCCGAATGTAGAAATCTTGACCAAGAGTTCCCGCAATGCGTATCCGAGGACTGGGGACTTCGTCCAGCTGAAAAAAATCTTCAGGAAAACGACTGAGTCCAAAGGTAAACATTTGACCGAGGCATCCCGCTTGCTGTAGGCGAGCAGGGCTCCATCGCGATCGACCTTAAACTTTCACTTTGCACCGGTCAAGGTGCGACCAGATGACCAGATTGGCGCTTTTTGTTTCTAGGTGCTAAACAACACCAATTCTTTACAAATTCATATCTCCAGTTCCCCTTATCTCATTTTATTCATTTTGGTATCATTTTAAAGATACAAATATAATCTATGTTTATAAATTGGCAGATTTATATTGTGTTTTGTGTTTTGCTTATTTACTGTTTTGTGATTATTTAAATGCTTTACACATTTGTCCCCTAAATTAAGCCTTGTTGTTGGTTGCCAAGCCACCAAGGGTTGAGCTGGGTTTAATTTATTGAGACCTAACACTACCTAAGTGGAGGTTAGTGGCCTATTGGTAAGTGTAGGTACTTATCTGCCCGTACCAATAATCCACTTTCTAACATAAACTAATGGTAAATTAATAAAAAAAGTTTACTATTTAAATTAAATTAAGTATGTATGTATTTTGTGATAAACAATGTATATAATTGCCGATTATTTTATAATTAGCAGTATAGCTAGGTACCAAAATGAAATTAATCTTTTCAACTTTTATTCCAAATTAAAAAATAAATACATTAGCTAAACACACAGGGCCATATTTATACTTTTTCAGTGCCGCATTTGCTCCGCTTTTTGATGCAAAAATCGGCGAAAACAATTGTATTTTGTAAGTTTGCTCCGCTCTTGCGTCAAAAAAAGACGCACATGCGGCACAAAAAAAGTATAAATTTGGGCCACAATGTTTAACCAAAATGACTAGATATTAATTAAAACAAAAAATGTTAGTAAAGGTATGTATTTTTTAAAATATTGTTTAAGAAATAATAGTTGTTAATTAAATTAATAATAAAATTATTTAAGACAAGTTTCATTGGATGAGTTAATGTGCTATATTTTATTAGTAACAGGCTAATTATAAACACGGTCAATTAATTTACCTTTGCATTTTATGTTAAATTATTTTTAATGAATTATAAACTTTAATAACTTTTCCTGTACTTTCGGTAGGGCAATCTCTGTTCTGGTGGTGTAGATCTTCGGCAACAGGTGAAAAGTTACTACTAGTAGCTTTACATTCATAAATGTTTTAGAAGGAAGCTAATACCTTTGGTGCTGTTTCATGAAACAGCAACCTTTCCAAAACAAAAGTTCTCCTGCATTAGCTCATTTATAGAAAGTTTAACTGCAATAAGTCAAGCACGGGCCAAGAACAAGAGTTACACCAAATGTGGCACTAAATTAGAATGAAACTCAAAAGGCATGGTTTTTGTACAAACCCGCTCAGCCTTTTCCAAGAAATTGGTATTCGAAGAGGAGCTTGGGTTGAGCATGAAGAGTTAGACCTTATGCAAAGTAAGGAATGATCCAATTGGTTTGCACCAACAATAAAGAATATGTTGCTGCCACCATTACAATTGATCCCCAATCCCTGGAAAAATGTCAAAAGGTCACATAAAGGGGCAGACTCACAACCCCAGGGCCAGGTGGGACAGGGCTGTCCCATAGAGACTCTCCCATTAGTCAAATAAAACAACATATTATTTCAGTCAGCTGGTACTACAGTATTAGTACCAGGTGCTGCAGTACCCAGCGAGACCACCTCTGTTGTATTCCAGTACATGTGCTGCAGTACTAACAAATTTAAAAAAAAAATATACAGGAGTCTGGCCATACACCAGACCCTGTGGTGAATCACCATTGTGCAGGCCCTAGGCCATATACAGTGATGGTTGTTCACCCACATAGGATTGGTGTAGGAAGTTGGCTCTGTATGTACTATTTCAAAGTAAGAAATAGCATGCACAGAGTCCAAGGGTTCCCGTTAGAGGTAAGATAGTGGCAAAAAGAGATAATACTAATGCTCTATTTTGTGGTAGTGTGGTCGAGCAGTAGGCTTATCAGAGGGTAGTGTTAAGCATTTGTTGTACACACACAGGCAATAAATGAGGAACACACACTCAGCGACAATTCCAGGCCAATAGGCTTTTTTATAGAAAAATATATTTTCTTAGTTTATTTTAAGAACCACAGGTTCAGGATTTACAAACAATACTTTAAATGAAAGGTACTTCACTTAGGAACTTTAGGAACTTTGAATTAGCAAAATAGCGTATACAGTTTTCACACAAATGGCATATAGCTATTTTAAAACTAGACAGTGCAATTTTCAACAGTTCCTGGGGGAGGTAAGTGTTTGTTAGTTTTTGCAGGTAAGTAAACCACCTACGGGGTTCAAAGTTGGGTCCAAGGTAGCCCACTGTTGGGGGTTCAGGGCAACACCAAAGGTACCAGACCAGCAGCTCAGGGCCGGTCAGGTGCAGAGGTCAAAGTGGTGCCCAAAACGCATGGGTTTCAATGGAGAAGGTGGTGCCCCGGTTCCAGTCTGCCAGCAGGTAAGTACCTGCGTCTTCGAAAGACAGACCAGGGGGGTTTTGTAGGGCACCGGGGGGGACACATGTCAGCACAAAAAGTACACCCTCAGCGGCACGGGAGCGGCCGGGTGCAGTGTGCAAACAGGCGTCGGGTTCGCAATAGGTTTCAATGGGATGCCAAGGGGTCTCTTCAGCGATGCAGGCCGGCAAGGGGAGGGGGCTCCTTGGGGTAGCCACCACCTGGGCGAGGGAGAGGGCCACCTGGGGGTCGCTTCTGCACTGGAGGTCAGAACCTTCAGGTCCTGTGGGCTGCGGGAGCAGTGTCTTTACCAGGTGCCGGGTCTTTGAAGCAGGCAGTCGCGGTCAGGGGGAGCCTCGGGATTCCCTCTGCAGGCGTCGCTGTGGGGGCTCAGGGGGGTCCACTGTGGCTACTCACGGTCTTGTAGTCACCGGGGAGTCCTCCCTGTGGTGTTTGTTCTCCACAAGTCGAGCCGGGGGCGTTGGGTGCAGAGTGCAAAGTCTCATGCTTCCGGCGGGAAACGTGTGTTGTTTCAAAGTTGCTTCTTTGTTGCAAAGTTGCAGTCTTTTTGGAGCAGAGCCACTGTCTTTGGGAGTTCTTGGTCCTTCTAGATGCAGGGTAGTCCTCTGAGGCTTCAGAGGTCACTGGACCCTGTGGAACGCGTCGCTGGAGCAGTGTCTTTAGAAGTGGGGAGACAGGCCGGTAGAGCTGGGGCCAAAGCAGTTGGTGTCTCCGTCTTCTCTGCAGGTTTTTCAGCTCAGCAGTCCTTCTTCGTCTTAGGTTGCAGGAATCTAGTTTCCTAGGTTCTGGGGGCCCCTAAATACTCGATTTAGGGGTGTGTTTATGTCTAGGGGGTTAGTAGCCAATGGCTAGTAGCCCTGAGGGTGGCTACACCCTCCTTGTGCCTCCTCCCTGAGGGGAGGGGGGGCACATCCCTAATCCTATTGGGGGAATCCTCCATCTGCAAGATGGAGGATTTCTAAAAGTCAGAGTCACCTCAGCTCAGAACACCTTAGGGGCTGTCCTGACTGGCCAGTGACTCCTCCTTGTTTTTCTCATGATCTCCCCTGGACTTGCCGCCAAAAGTGGGGGCTGTGTCCAGGGGTGGGCATCTCCACTAGCTGGAGTGCCCTGGGGCATTGTAACACGAAGCCTAGGCCTTTGAGGCTCACTGCTAGGTGTTACAGTTCCTGCAGGGGGGAGGTGTGAAGCACCTCCACCCAGAGCAGGCTTTTGTTTCTGTCCTCAGTGAGCCCAAAGCTTCTCACCACATGGGGTCAGAAACTCGTCTCTCAGCAGCAGGCTGGCACAGACAAGTCAGTCCTGCACTGAACAATTGGGTAAAATACAGGGGGCATCTCTAAGATGCCCTCTGTGTGCATTTTTTAATAAATCCAACACTGGCATCAGTGAGGGTTTATTATTCTGAGAAGTTTGATACCAAACTTCCCAGTATTCACTGTAGCCATTATGGAGCTGTGGAGTTCGTTTTTGACAGACTCCCAGACCATATACTCTTATGGCTACCCTGCACTTACAATGTCTAAGGTTTTGCTTAGACACTGTAGGGGCATAGTGCTCATGCACCTATGCCCTCACCTGTGGTATAGTGCACCCTGCCTTAGGGCTGTAAGGCCTGCTAGAGGGGTGACTTACCTATGCCACAGGCAGTGTGAGGTTGGCATGGCACCCTGAGGGGAGTGCCATGTCGACATAGTCATTTTCTCCCCACCAGCACACACAAGCTGGCAAGCAGTGTGTCTGTGCTGAGTGAGGGGTCCCTAGGGTGGCATAAGACATGCTGCAGCCCTTAGAGACCTTCCCTGGCATCAGGGCCCTTGGTACCAGGGGTACCAGTTACAAGGGACTTACCTGGGTGCCAGGGTTGTGCCAATTGTGGAGACAATGGTACATTTTAGGTGAAAGAACACTGGTGCAGGGGCCTGGTTAGCAGGGCCCCAGCACACTTCTCAGTCAAGTCAGTATCAGTATCAGGCAAAAAGTGGGGGGTAACTGCAACAGGGAGCCATTTCCTTACAATTGGGTTTAGAGTCTGGCTTCTACCATTCACATGCTGCAGAGAGTCAAGGTCCATACCCAGTGGAGGGTTGGGCATGCAATGCGAGTTTAGGCGCAGAGTTAGGCCCTGTTGTTAACCCACCTAATATTGCTTGGCTGAAGGCTGTGTGCAGCTGGGAAGTTGGCTGCCCATGGGGGTTGGGCACCGGGCCACACACCCCTGCTGTCCCTGGTAATAGGCGTTATATGGAGGAGACGAGGTGGCCTTTGCATGGCCTGGACAACTTCTGCGATGCTCGGCAGAACATTTCTGAAATAGGATGGAGCCTGGGGATTAACAGAGGGATAAAGAAACATTCTCAGTTAGGACTTGCTGGAACCAGAGGATTAGCAGAGAAGCACAGAACCGTTAACTAGATAACTATATAGACTATAGACTAGGAGATTAACAAAAGGTTGTTTAGGATTCAATGGACTCTGAACTAACAATGGTAAGAAACTTTTTGTCCCTTGACCCGAGTTCCCCACTTCCCCCGATGCTGGACTCCTTTGGCCATGCATATATATATCAATCAATGCTGATATTATGCTTCTGCCCCTCCAAGACAAACTTAAAAGCTTTCAACACAAATTCTGTACTCTGAAAACAGTCCTGTCGGAGAGTACAAATTATACCATACTGTGTCCATTGTGCCTGCCAACTCTGACCAAATAAAGGCCAGGGTGCAAATCACTCACTGCAATAGATATTATAATCAAAACTGCTCTGTCAAGAACATTTCGTAATCTCAGATCAACCATGAAAGAATTTGCTTAAATCTATGATCTGCCTAGCAAAAAATCAATAAGTTTCCTACATTTTAGAGAGGCATGCTTTTACACAAGCACTGCTTCTGCACACTAAACACAACATTACGTGGTAAAACCTAGAATAGGACAAAGGCATCTGAATCCTTGCAAATTGCATATTATGTGAGGCCTTCTAAGTACCTCACAAAGAGTTTCTTCTACATCTTTTGGTAAATATGTCATTAGCCCTGCCATATATTTAATCTGTGCCCTCTTGAACAAATTTCTAATAAGAGCGTCTCTTCATTTTCAAAAGACATGCTTGATCCATCAAAACACCTATTATCCTTGTTGGTAAGAGTCCTCCTGTTGATAGTCCTCTAATTGTAGATCGATGTCTTGACAAACACTTATGCGCATGGGATAGGAAATAATATCTACAGTTTATAATAATTTGAACAGTTGGTTGTGAAAGCTGCATACTCCAGGGCCCACACTCTAGAAAATGTAGTCTACTGCATGCCCTACTTCCACAGCTTCATCTACCTCCCATTCTCATGGACTAATCATACCACTTTACTTTGTAAGAAAGAGTTTGATTGAGGCCTCAAAGTGATCTCTGATTCATGAGTCTCACTGCCTACTAGAAATGATATGCATACTCACTTCTGCCTTTCTTGAAACTACTGGTTAACATCCCTGGGTTTATGAACACTATCCTGAGCAAGTTGGAAACACTCAAGACCCAGGAAATTGCTACTTCCTGCAGGTTGATTGCCAAGCAGGGGTTAAATTCAAGTTTATAGTAATACCAAAAGCATATATCACTAGGCTCAACAATTCATCTGTATAGCTACTCAACATACATGTATAGGTGACAGTTACATATTCAGCACCTTTTCTTTGTACGACTTTCAAAATATGTGAAAAAACATGCTTAATTCATGGAGAAAATCAATATCCTACTAGCCACTGCATCATTAGCATTAGGCCCCCACCACCATCGGAGACCGAGTTGAAGGGGGAGCTAGTGGCTGGGCACAGTATCATGGAGTAGGGCGCGGCCCCATGCATGAGTTTGGGGTGCGAGCTATGCTGGAGATAGTGGAGCGGAAGATGAGCGGACTATCACCCAAACTCCAGTGGTAGAACGCGGCGGCAAATCAAGTCGAGAGATATCGTGGACCAAGCTGAGACCTGGCATCAGATGAACAACAGTCAGACAGGCGAGACCACACAAGAGGAGGTCTTCTGCAACGAAGAGGTGAGAGACCCCGTTGAATCACCCACACAACCGAAGGGAGAAGGAAGATACAATTGGGGAGTCCGACATCCAAACAGCGAACTGATGGAGATGAGATCAGGACCCCCCGGAGACTGAGACGATGGGGAAGTCAGTGGTTGGACAAGGCTGAGTCAGAAGGGCCCACGGAGAGGTGGCTGGGTCAGAGATATGGGCAAGACTCCAAGCAAGAGTCTGAGGTGCAGGACATCTTGGTGATAGTGGAGAGGAGGTTAGGCTTTTCAGGGGGACTTTGCAACTTTTAGACTTGGATCACAGTGTGCCACCTCCAGGCGTTTGGGGTGAAAAGGTGGAGACCCCCCGGCCTCGGCTTCTGCCGCAGGGTAATGGAACACCTCAGTAGACATGGTCAAACCGAAGGGGCAAACTCATACACAGCTTAATAAAATGGACAAATACGCAGTCCCAAGGGTGCTGGCTACACCCGGAATCTCAACCCCTGACACCATTGATACACTGGACCCCTCATTAAGCACAATTATGGCGGCCATCTCAGATGTGAAACAGACACTGGAACCAAAGCTTGACTCAGTGACAATAGATGTCTCCCTGCTAAGAGATGACTTTCAAAAGATGATGGAGAAGGTTAACAGAGCTGAAACACATATCCAGGTCCTACAGTCCACGTCTAAGCGGCTAGAGGAGCATGTCAAATTACTCACCAAGCAACAGACAGTCATGGAGGCCAGACTTGAAGACCAGAAAGGAAGAGCAAGAAGGAACAACATCGAAGTGGTTGGTGTGCCGGAAGGGGCAGAGGGCCGCAGTATGGATCTCTTCCTGGTGGATCTTATTCTTAATAAACTTTGGCCAAAGTGCATCTCCAACTTCTTTTCGGTGGAGAGAGCACACCAGGTGCCGATCTCACTCCCAAAACCGAGTGCTCCACTGAGAACAATCATAGCACGGATTCTCGATTACGGAAATTGAGACGCCATCCTACAGGCAGCACGTACTGCTCCACGAAAATGCCCAAATTAGATTTTTTCCAGACTTCACACGCCAGGTCCAAAGTCTAAGATGTAGCTTTGGGGTTGTTAAAAATGCCCTACGTAAAAGAGAAATCAAATATATGATGCTTTTTTCAGCGAGGCTGAAGTTATCGGAGGGGGCAAATCCTGGTTCTTCATCCGACCTGAAGAGGCATGGGATTGAATTGAAGGCTGGCTGAAAGTCGGTCAACCCCAACAAGGAGAGACAGGGAGGAGTGACCAAGACATCCAAAGATCTGATGGGCCCTCGACGCGACACGCACAAGATGTAGAGACAGAAAAATACTGAGAACGACCCCAAGAGGATGTGTAATAAAGATAAGACAAGATGGGGTGGGGCGAAGAGAGACCCCACTGGATTGAAGCCTCCTAGAGTTCAGGCGACTGCATTTCCAGATACGCACAGTGTGGTGGTTTCACCCACATGATGTAGATATATATCAGTTGGCAAACAGACTATACATCACAGGGGTTCACACTTCAGTAACTAGTTCTTAGTTACTATAGGCAGAGCTAACCAACCTAACCAACCCTTAGTACAGATTATGGGCCTCATTACGACCCTGGCGGTAATGCATGCCCACCACCGTGCTGCCGGGCGCCAATTGACCGGTGTTGATGGCACCATACCGCTGTATCATGACCACAGAAACACACACTGCCAGTATACAGGCAGTTTTCACAAACCGCCAGGGTGGACGACGGATGAAAATCAGTGGTCAGCAAAACAACACTGCCATGCCAGAAATACTCCGCCCACCGAAATACGACCCACAAGGCAACAGAGCGGTGTGTCGATGGCGAAAACACATCAGCAGTGTGGGGCGGTCTATTCGCAACAGGGATCCCTGCAGGGGTCAAGTCCGACCCCCAAGGAAGGTAGGGTAAATGCAATCAATGGGTGTTTACAGGTATACCTGTGTGTGCCTTGTGTGTTTGGTGTGTCTGTGTGTGTAACTGTGTTGTCTGGGTGCGTGAATGTAGTCCATGTCGATAATTAATTTATGTGTGTTTGTCTGTGTCAACGTGTGTGGGGGCATGCTGTGAGGGGCGTGGGGACATGTATGTGTGTTGGTGGTGTTGTATGTGTGCATGGGAGGCAAATCTGGTGTTCTGTATGAATCCCCCCTATACCAATAAAGGGGACCGCCAGGCTTTTCGCAACGGTGTTACTGCCGCACAAAGCATGGCGGTGCACCGAGTCGTAATGAATGCGGTAGTATATGGCTCCAAAATCAGCTGAAAACACCTACCGCCGCCACTGGTGGTGGCTAAACCTTGGCGGTACATGTGGTGAAATGGATGTTTTACTCATAGTTCACCGCTGCGGTCATATTACGTTGGTCCGCACCGCCAGCCTGTCGGCGGTGTTACTGCCGGTTTTGTGCCCACCGCCAGGGTCATAATGAAGGTCTATGTTAGGAAAAGGGCAACTGGCGCTCTGCAAGTTGGGGGGCTGGGTAGCTCTAAGCCTACTAAGCAGAGTAGAAGGGAGGGGGGAGTTTTACTGGGAACTATTAAGATTAAACGAACGTTAGTACTGCAATATCTTAAACGCCAAGCCCCAGATATAGTCTTACTACAGGAAACCCACCTAAAAGGCAACAAATATAGGGCACAGATCCAAATGGGATACACTTGTCTTGCTCACGCAGGATTACCCTCTAATTCAAGGGGAGTTGGGATCGTACTCAAAACTTCCACCTCATACATTCCAGACCGGGTGTGGACTGACCCCCTAGGCCACTTTGTGGCTCAGACTAGTACCTGGAACAACAGACATTAAATATATGCTCAGTTTAGGTGCCACCTAGACTACAGGACAAAACTTTTCCAGCTCTGAGAACGGTACTGCTGGAACTGCCAGTTGGCACCTTACTATTAGGGGGTGACATGAATGACACCATGGACCCAGGATGTGACAGGCAGACTAGTTCTAGATCTGCAGAATCGGTGAGTCAGCTGAGATCATTCACAGACTCCATGGGATTGGTAGACCTGTGGAGAGACCGCAACCCCCAGGCCCGACAGTATACACACCTTCGGCATCACATAACAGCCTATCCCGTTTAGATTGTCTGTTCACACACGGGGCAGAGGCAGGTAGATTCCATTATGCACAACACCTGGCACAGGGCATTTCAGACCATTCCCCTGTGGTTGTCAGACTAACAGGTTCCATGAAAGATGAGACCTTACCTCCCAGGATAGTCACATGGCACCTCAAGGATAGCAAACTACTGTGGAAGCTCATAGAGGGGGCGGAAAACTACTTCAAAGAAAATGTAGGGTCAGTAGACTCAGCGAGAACCCTCTGCGAAGCATTTACAACAGTCTTAAGAGGCAACACACAGGCAGAAATTGGGGGAGTAAACAAGGAGAAATGACTTAAGTATAAGAAAATAGAGAGAGAGAGTTCGCAGATTGGGAAAAAACAATGACACATAGCGCCGACCAATGTCATTGACTCCGGCTCAAACAGCAAGAGCTCAGGGACTTGGCTGAAAATGCAGCTAGGAAATAAACTCTGGCAGTGCACAGACGACTATATGATGTGGGTGATTGTTAGAAATGGGGTCTTTGGTTGGCAGTCAGGTTACCCCTGTCCAAACAAGGACCCTCACTCTAGTCAAGGTAAGTTACACACAATCCAAATTATCCTGTGCCCACCCTCTGGTAACTTGGCACTGAGCAGTCAGGCTTAACTTAGAAGGCAATGTGTAAAGTATTTGTGCAATAAATCATGCAATAACACAGTAGAACACCACAAAAATACACCACAATGTTTAGAAAAATATATAATATGTATCTGATAAGATGCAGGTCAAAACGATTAAGATGCAATAAGTATATGTTGAAAATATTACTGTAAAAATAATATAAAGGTTCTTTAGTCTTCTAAAAGCAATCAATGTCTCTTTCAAGCACAAAGTACCTGGTTTGCCCTCAAAATCTCCACAAAGAACCGCAGAGGAAGAGATGTGTGGAAAAAAGGGAGGTCTGCGTCGATTTCTCGGACCGCACACAGCGATGCGTCATTTAGGCCCTCATTACAACCCTGGCAGTAAATGCCGCCTACCGCTGTGCCGATGGCCGCCAACATACTGTGACCGCAGCAGTAATCCGCCATGGGTATTATGACTCACACAGAGAATTCCACCACAATACAGACACCCACACAAGTCCGCCACACCAAAAGTCTGTGATAAACTGGCAATGGCAAAACCCACACCATTATGCCAACAGAAATACACCCACTTTATCACGACCCACGAATCAACGCAGCAGTCTTTCAACCACGGTAAACTATTGGCGGTGCACACCGCCGCGCTCAAAATGCACACACACTTACAAAACCACACCACATTGGACAATTCTAACTACACATACACACACCACACCCACACCACTATAAAACACACACCCACATTAACCACAACCCCTTACAATGAGAAAAAAGAGACCAAGCACACAGAGACAAGCAAAGAGCACCCACTCAATCAGAGGCACAGAACACCATCACCCATACACCATAGACGCACAGCACAGTATTCACCCCAACACATCACACCACACATCACCTCACACATCCTCACACATATCACTCACACCACATCCATGGCACCCAAAAGACACCCCTGGTTTTCTGAGGAAGAGCTTAGGGTCATGGTGGAAGAAATCATCCGGGTGGAGCCACTGCTATTCGGATCACAGGTGCAGCAGATGTCCATTGCTAGGAAGATGGAGCTAGGGAGGAGAATCGTGGACAGGGTCAACGCTGTGGGACAGCACCCAAGAACAAGGGATGACATCAAGAAGAGGTGGAACAACCTACGGGGGAAGGTGCGTTCCATGGTTTCTAGACACCAGATTGCTGTACAGAATACTGGCAGTGGACCCCCACCTCCTCCCCTACAACTTACAACATGGGAGGAGCAAGTCTTGGCAATCATGCATCCTGAGGGCCTCGCAGGAGTAGCAGGAGGACTGGACTCTGGTAAGGCAAAACTCTGTTACTATATCCCCCACCCTACCTGCATGCCATCACATACCCCCACCCTTACCCTCTCTCCCAACACTCCACCAACTCACATATATCCCACTATCACAACCCACCCATCCCAATACCAAGCCCTGCATGCAACAACAATGCATGGAACCCCATCACAGACCTGTATGGGCACCCATCACCCCAGCATGCCCAATAGAGAGACTCACCCAGCCCACAAAATCACCACTCACACAAGGCCAAGCCGACAGGGAAAGCTCAATCATACAGGGAAACACACCCATGCACAAGATGACACACGCAGATACATTAACAATGCTTTTGCATCCCAACAGGACCCCTACCCAACGTCACCAGAGAGGAGGTGCCAGCTACATCCAGCCCCCCCAGAATAGGCCCACAGTGATGACAGCAGCTCTGCATGCATGGATCACGATGACCAACCTGGCCCATCAGGGACCTCTGGACAGTCGGTTACCCTGCCACATCCCCAAACCATCACAGTGCCTCTCCTCTCAGGAAACACCACCACAGCACCCACCCAGCGGGCCCATACCTCTGTTCCCAGGGCATGTCAATCAGCAGTGTGTCCACCACAACAGGGACCCCAAGGAACCCCCACAAACCAAGGACGATCAGGGACCTGGGGTCAGCGGCAGTGGGCACACGGTTCAGGGGACAGAGGCACAGGACAACAGGGAAGCTGGGAGGACTGCTGTGCGACAGGGGGAGGAGGGGCCCAGGGAACCGACCCTCCACGAGGCACTCTCAAACATCATGGGAGCGTACCACCATTCCCAGGAGACTATGGGCCAGGTACTGGCCAAGTTACAGGAGACCCAGCGGCTCCAGGAGGGACAGTACCTGGGGATCAGGGAGGACCTAACTAAAATAAACACCACAAAGGGCCCCTGACATTAGACAAACCGAGGAACAGCTTTCCACCTCTACTGACGCTAGTGGACAGGAGGCCCAGCCACAGGACCAACAGGCCACCAGCACCCCACCCCCTGCAGAAGGAGAACCACCCCGCAAATGGTCCCTGCAATCCTGGCAGAAGACAGAGTACATTGCCAAGACCCCCACCAGGAAATAAGACTCTCCTGATTGTCACCCTTCTGTCCCACTATGTCACCCTGTCCACCTTGAACTGCCATTGCTCCCCTTCCTATGCCCCATTGGACAATGCACCTGTGATACCAATAGACTGGACTTTAACTGGACATTTTTCCTCCATCACCCCAGCCCGTTGCACTTAGCCCCATACTTATTTTCACAAAAATAAACACCCTTGAAACATAAACCATACTGGAGTCAGTGAAATGATTAGAAAAATTTATTATTACTACATTATAAAAGCATGGCAACGTATATGTTCAGTGAAATATACTACATGATGACCTTTGATGGGCAGCAGTACATATAGAAAGAGCCAGAAGGGGGTACACAGATATGAAAATAAAGAATCCAAACGGAACAGTCAGTGTCCATAGACAGAGGGTAAGAGCCTGCCATGTACAATGTCCAAAGGATTACTGTAATGCAAAGTTGAGTTACAGTAATCTTACCTGTGTGTCACTGGAAGTACTGCTGTATAATGTTTGTTCTGTTGTCCACATCTTCTTCATCTGCCTCCTCTTCCTCACTGTCCACAAGCTCCACCGCTGCCACAAGACTACCTCCAGGCTCCTCCTCCTGCAGAAAAGGCACCTGGTGTCTCAAGGCCAGGTTGTGCAACATACAGCATGCCAAGATGTTCTGGCACACCTTCTTGGGTGAGTAGTGCAGGGAGCCACCAGTCAGATGGAGGCACTGGAACCTGGCCTTCAGGTGGCTGAAGGTTCTCTCAATATTCCTCCTTGTAGGCCCAGGTGCCTCATTGTAACGTTCCTCTACCCTTGTCCTGGGATTCCCCACTGGGGTCAGTAGCCATGAGAGGTTGGGGTAACCAGAGTCACCTGCAAATATCGAGGGACTACTGTTAGACACACACTAACCCCTAGGGACAACCCAATACTCAGACCCCAACTTATACTGTGTGGGGACCTTGGGCTCACCTATTAGCCACACATTTGGTGCCTCTGAAGTTGCCCCATCACATAAGGGATGCTGCTATTCCTCAAGATATAGGTGTCATGCACAGAGCTAGGATATTTTCCATTCCCATGGGAGATGTACTGGTCCGCCAAACACACCATTTGCATATTCATCGAGTAAACCTGTTCATTTCTTCGGGGGGCAAATGCCACATGTGTACCATCAATGGTACCAATGACGTTGGGGATATGTCCCATGGCATAAAAGTCAGCTTTCACTGTGGGCAAATCATCCATCTGGGGGAAAATGATGTAGCTGCGCATGAGCTTCAGCACGGCAGACAACACTCTGGTCAACATGTTGGAGGACATTGGCTGAGACATTCCTGATGCCATGGCCAGTGTAGTTTGAAAGGAACCACTTGCCAGGAAATGGAGCACTGACATAACCTGCACTAGAGGGGGTATTCCTGTGGACTGATGGATAGCTGACATCAGGTCTGGCTCTAACTGGGCACACAGTTCTTGGATTGCGGCACCATCAAGTCTGTATGTGATAATAGTGTGTCTGTCCTCCATTGTCGACAGGTCCACCAGTGGTCTGTAAACCGGAGGATGCCGCCATCTCGTCATCTGCCTCAGCGGTTTTAGCCTAGGGAGGAGAACGGTGAGCAGAAGGTCATATTTCCACATAGATGGCACAGTTGTTGTTTTACGTCACAGAAGCAGTGTGTGAAGTCGAGAGTCAGTTGATGTACCAATGTCTGCTGTGACGCAGTTAGGTGCCATGCCATGTGCCCCCCTGAAATGGTGGCTGCCTCACCTGTGAGGCGGGACCAGGGGAAATGAGGTAAGTATTCTGATGTTGTGCTGCGTCGCGTTAGGAGGTCGATGACCGCCGTGCAACTTCGCATTGGTTATCATTGGGCCCTATGGATCCCAGGAGCCAATGGCGATGTATGCCGGCGTTGACGGTACGCACTGCCGCGGTTGTCACTGCCATTTTCTAGCTATTGGCTAGAGTGTCGCGGGAAAGGGCCCCTGCCTTCACTGAGAAGTAGTTGGAGAAACTGGTGGATGGGATCCTACCCCAGTACATGTTACTCTACGGTCCTCCAGACAAACAGGTGAGCACACTGTAAGCATGATGTGTGGGCAATGCATTTTTGCAGTGGTGTGGATGTAAGCCTCATGTTGGGGTGTGCTAAGGCATCCTGGCCCGAGTGCTGCATGAGATGTGGTCAGTGTATGTGCGTCAGGGCATGGGTGGGAACTGGTGGGCAATCAGTATGACGGTCCGGATGGGTGAGTAATTTCCTTTACCGCTGTCTTTTCCCTCTAGGTCAGTGGCCAACAGAAAAAGGGTATTTGGCGTGCCATCGCCAAGGAGGTGCGGGCCCTGGGGGTCTATCACAGGGAGCGAACCCACTGCCGCAAGAGATGGGAGGATCTGCGCTGCGGGACCACAAAAACGGGAGAGGCCCAGCTGGGGCTGGCCTCCCAATGTGGAAGGGGTGCCCGTCGCACCATGACCCCCCTGATGTTCCGCATCCTGGCGGTGGCCTATCCAGAGTTGGATGGGTGCTTTGAGGGCATCACAGCAGCCACAAGAGGGAGAGTACATATTCTGAAAGCTGACTTTGCACGCTTTAGGAGCTAGCAGGTTGGGGCATGGGCACGTTGGGTGTCCCTAGGCCAGGGTGATCATGGCAGGGTAGGTCCCTTGTGTGCAGGCTCTAAAGCACTCCTACTCTAATGGTACAAGTGGCCAACTACTACTGGGCAGGGTCCTGTGGGTGTAAGATGTGCAGATGCTGCGTTAGGCATTGTACCCCATGGGCTGGTGACTATCTTAGTGACTGGTTGGGCATGGCCTAGTGCATAGGGCTGCTCCCTGTGTATTGTGTACGCCAACGGTAGTGGTGTTGCAGGCATTGACCAAGTTTATCCTCTGTCTCCCGCCCCTTTTTGTTTTGTCACCCTGTCCTTGTGTGCATTAGCATCATCTGGCGAAGGAGTAGAGGCAAAGGCGACAGAGGTAGCTGTCTCCCATATGGGCCGAGGGTGAAGGCACCAGTGGGACGGAGGGCAAGGGGATCTCCACGACTGCAACAGGAGGGGAGACCAGTGACAGTGATTCCTACTCCGATGGAAGCTCCCTGGCGGTGGTAGACACC
The DNA here is from genome assembly GCF_031143425.1 of Pleurodeles waltl. Taxonomy (NCBI): domain Eukaryota; kingdom Metazoa; phylum Chordata; class Amphibia; order Caudata; family Salamandridae; genus Pleurodeles; species Pleurodeles waltl. The sequence goes on along the minus strand of NC_090440.1, from coordinate 1,534,694,315 downwards.
TCTGTGCCCACCCCAACAACAGGTACAGCCACCACCCCCCTACCAGCACCGCCCTCCCAGCAGCCCCCCAGCGTGTTTCCCGTGCCCACTCACCAAGGAGGGTGGGCATCTCCTTCGCCTCAGGCACCTCAGGCCCAGTCCCAGTCAGCCCTGCTGCCCTCAGTGAGGAGACTATTGACCTCCTCAGATCCCTCACTGTTGGGCAGTCAACCATTCTGAATGCCATCCAGGGTGTCAAGAGGCATTTGCAACAAACAAATGCATACCTGGAGGGCATTCATTCTGGCGTGGCGGCCCAACAGAGAGCATTTCAGGCTCTGGTCTCAGCACTGGTGGCAGCCATTGTCCTTGTGTCCAGCCTTCCCCCTCCAACTTCCGGACCCAATCCCCTCTACCTCACCCTATCCCAAGCACACCTTTAGACAAGCATTCACACAAATCAAAACACAAAAGTGGCTCAGGAAAAAATAAGGACCACACATCATCTCACAGGCACTCACACAAGCACCATACCCATGCAAACATACCAACATCCACTGCCTCCACTGTGTCCCCCTCCTCCTCTTCGTTCACCTCCCTCCCAGTAGTGTCTCCACTCACACCTGCATGCATTACATCATCATCCACTACCTCCACCACTAGCACGTCCATCACTACACACCCCTCACAGGCAGTCACCACCACCATAACCATGCACATGTCCCCTGTGTCCTCTCCCAGTGTGTCTGTGAGCCCTCCTCCCAAAGTACACAAACGCAAGCACTCAGACACCCAACAGCCATCCTCCTCATGACAGCATCCAGCCCATGCACCTTCACTCAAACTCAGCAGACGTACATCTCCTACCACCACTCCGTCTTCATCCACTCCTAAACCCCCTCCATCTTCCTGTCCCAATGTGTCAAAAAATATTTTTCTGGCTAACATTGCCCTCTTCCCTATGCCTCCCCTCCATCCTTCCCTTAGGGCCAGGGTGTCAAGATCCCAGGCAAGCACCTCAGCCACCAACTTGGCATCCGCTGTGGTAGCTGCAAGTCCCAGGGGATCAAAGGGGGCACCCGTCAGGGCTGGCAGTGTGCCACCAACCAATGCAAAGGACCAACCGAGTCGACCGCCTGCCAATGTGAAGAAGGGGCCAGCATGCAGCACGGCCAAGAAGCACGACCCTCCCAGCAAGGCCTCCTCCAAAACTGCATCTGCCAGTGCCAAGGTCCCAGCAGCGTCTGCCAAAGTGGGGAAGGGCAAGAAAACCCAAGGCAAGTCAGCGTCTGCTAAGGTGGGGAAGGTCATGAAAACCCAAGGCAAGGCACTTCAGGCCTCGGAGCCTCCAGGTGCCCACTATTAGTCCTGACAGCCCAGCAACCTATACCGCAGAAGGCAGCGCTGCAGCCACCGCCACCTGCACCGCCGCTGCCACAACAACAGTCAGCAGCATCATCCCCAGTGGGCAGCTGTCCAAGGCTGCAGGAGACGGCCTCGTGTCTCCCACCACTACTACCAGCACCTGCACCAAGGCCAGCACTGGCAGCATCTCCACCGCAGACACCGTCGCAGGCACCACCACCTGCAGTGCCATATGCACCGCCACATGCCCAGCCGGTGCCACTACATCTGTCAACACCAGCATCCCCAGTGGGCAGCCGTCCGAGGCTGCAGGAGACGGCGTGAACCCCCACCCACCACTTGAATCACCAGCAGCGGCACTACCAGCAGTTTGCAGCTTAAATCGCTGCAGAATGGAGTCTGGCTCTGCCTCCATGGAGTATCATGTTCTCTGCACATCTTGTGCCTCAGACACCCAGATGAGGGAATAGGAACTGCCACACCCCAGGTGCAGCATCACTGGGCAAAAGGCCCCCTCCAGAACCAGTGGAGCTATGCATCCACTCACCCTATCATTGGCAGGAAGAAGCAGACTGGGCACAAGGCCCCCTCCAGAACCAGTGGAGAAATGCATCCACATCACTATCCGTGGCAGGATGAAGCAGATTGGCCACAAAGCCTCCAGAACCAGTGGAACATGTCACCCACTTGAGAGACTGTGGCTTTGCACTCCCCAGGACCAAGCAGTGGGCAAACCACCCACTTGAGAGACTTGAGAGACTGTGGCTTTGCACTCCCCAGGACCAAGCAGTGGGCAAACCACCCACTTAAGAGACTTGAGAGACTGTGGCTTTGCACTCCCCAGGACCACGCAGTGGGCAAACCACCCACTTGAGAGACTTGAGAGACTGTAGCTTTGCACTCCCCAGGACCAACCAGTGGGCAAACCACCCACTTGAGAGACTGTGGCTTTGCACTCCCCAGGACAAAGCAGTGGGCAGAGCACCGACTTGAGAGACTGTGGCTTTCCACTCCCCAGGACCAAGCAGTGGGCAAACCACCCACTTGAGAGACGGTGGCTCTGCACTCCCCAGAACATCGCTGTGGGCATGGTGCCCCCTCCAGGAGCAGTGGCGTAGTACCATCTTCCGGCTGAGGTGCCCCCCCCTCCCCTTCCCCCTAAGGTGCCTGTGTGTTTTCGACCTGATGCCCATGTAGTGTTCTCTCTGTTTTGAGGCAGGAGTCAAGTGTGGGCTTTGCCCATGTTTTTTTGGCCCACTGGGCCACGGACATTTGCAAAGGACAGTGTACGACCTTCAGTACATATTGTAAATATTTGTATATACTGTTGTTTACAATTGTTAACTTTATCTGCATATTTCTAAATATCACTTATTTCACTCATTTCCTTTTGTCCTTGCGTTCTTTCAGGGGGTTGCCGAGTGTAAATGTAATGTTGCTGCATGTTTTTGTATGTATGGTGTTGTGGGTGAGGGTGGGGGTGGGGGTGTTGCGTGTGTGTGTCACTCTCTTTTTCCTCCCCCCCTCCCCTGTGTGCTAGGTGCAGTACTCACTGTGGTCGTCGCCGCGCCTTCTTTGATATTCCTAGTGTATTAGCAGATACACCAGCATAGGCAGGACCTGTAGTTTGGGCTCTATGGCGTCCTGGTTCTTCATTGAGTGTCGAAAAGTGAGTGGTTCCCCTTCAGAGTAATGTTTCTGCCATGCTTTTGATGTTGTTGGTACCTCCCCAGAAAAGATGGCAGATTGGTGCCTTGTAATAGAGTGGGCGGTACATTGTCTTCCGCCTGTCTGTTGGCTGTTACTGCAGTGGTGTTTGTTGCTACCGCCATGGCGGTTGGTGTGTTAAAGTGGCTGTCTGTGTTGGCGGTTTCCGCCATGGTTGTGATCCCATTTTTTTTACCGCCGGCCTGTTGCCAGTATTACCGCCGCTTTATCACCGACGCCAGGGTTGTAATGAGGGCTTTAGTTTTCACGCAGGGACGGCTTTGCGTTGATTTCCGGTGCTCGGTCGTGGATCCTCTTCGGGTAGCGGGGTTTTCGGATGCCACGGGGATGATGCATGGATTTCCGGCATTGACAGGACAAAGTCACAGGGGCTGCATTGATCCGGTGGGCGTTGAGTGGAAAGTTCTATTGCATGGCAAGCGCTGCGTCGATTCCTCTCTGGAAGTCGGGCTGCGTCATACCAACTCAGCTGTGCGACGATGCAGTGGGTAGTGCATCGAATTTCCAGTTGTTGTGCTGGCGCTGCGTTGATCTCCTCATTGTAAAAGGAGCAGGCCTCACAGCAGTGCAAAAACGAATTTAGAAGTTTTACACTACCAGGACATGTAAAATACACAGGTACATGTCCTGCCTTTTGCCTACTCAGCATCCTGCCCTATGGGTTACCTAGGGCATAACTTAGGGGTGACTTATAAGTAGAAAAAGGGGAGTTTTAGGCTTGGCAAGTACTTTTAAATGCCAAGTCGAATTGGCAGTGAAACTGCACACACAGGCCTTGCAATGGCAGGCCTGAGACATGGTTAAAGGGCTACTTAAGTGGGTGGCATAATCAGTGCTGCAGGCCCACTTGGAGCATTTAATCTACAGGCCCTGGGCACATATAGTGCACTTTACTAGGGACTTTTACGTAAATTAAATAATCCAATTGGGTATGATCCAATGTCATCCTGTTTAAAGGGATAGAGCATATTCACTTTAGCACTGGTTAGCAGTGGTAAAGTACGCATAGTCTTAAAACCAGCAAAACAGTATCCAAAAAGTGGAGGAAGGCCGGCAAAAAGTTAGGGGTGACCACACTGAGGCTGTCAGGTCTTACTTGTGTCCCCCCAGCTGAAAGTGGGGGCTCCTACCCAACATCCTGGGAGCTCTCATCGCTAAGGCGGAAGTATCTGGAGAGGCCATCAGCATTGGCATGGTTAATCCCAGGGCCATGCTCCACCGTAAAGTCCATCCCCTGTAGGCAAATGGACCACCTCAAGAGTTTATGATTCTCACCCCTCATCTGAATGAGCCATCTGAGGGGCCTGTGGTCTGTCTGAACCAGTAAGTGAGTCCCAAACAAGCATAGTCTCAGCTTCTTTAGTGCCCAGGCCACAGCAAATGCTTCTCTCTCAATGGCACTCCACCTCTGTTCCTGGGGTTAAAGTTATCTGCTAATAAAGACTACTGGTTGGTCTAGGCCATCCTCATTTAGCTGTGCTAAAAGAGCCCCTATGCCATGCTCTGAAGCGTCTGTCTGCACAATAAAGTCCTGAGAGTAGTCAGGGGCCTTGAGCATGGGTGCCGTGCACATGGCTTCCTTCAGGGAGTCAAAGGCTTTCTGACAAGCCTCTGTCCAATTCACCAACCTAGATTCCTTTTTGGAAGTAAGTTCTGTCAAGGGTGACACAATGGTTCCATAGCCCTTGACAAATCTACAGTAGTATCCAGTGAGGCCTAAGAAGGCTCTCACCTCTGTCTGTGTTCTAGGTGGTTGCAAGACCTTGATAATTTCAAGTCTTGGCCTGGAGTGGCTGCACAGGGGGACTGTCTCCCATGTCAATATCATGGACACCCAAGTAGGTGAGTCCAGGAGTAAAGGAAAACAGGGAAGAGAACTGCTCCAATAACTTGTAGCAGTCTCCTCTCTGATCTAGAGTTAGGGGGTCAGAGAGATTGACCCCCTAGATTGGTGGGGTCCCATCACCTTCTTTGGCAGAGAGGAGGTAGGGGAGAGGCTCACTCTCCTATTCCATGTCCTCATCTGTCACAAGGAGAATACTGACCTCAGACCTCTCAAAATGAGGCTTGAGTTGGTTTTATGGAGAACCCTTAGGGACTGTCTAGGGGTCTTGAGGTATACGAGGTAAGGGGCATCCCCCTTCTGCTCTTTGATCTCAAATGGGCCAGTCTAGCAGTCCAGGAGAGCTCTAGGCTCCACTGGCTCCATTACCCAAATGTTGGCTCCAGGTGAGAATTCAACCAAAGTGGCCTTCTGATCATACCACTCCTTCATCACCTCCTGACTGGCCTCAAGGTTACTTTTGGCCTGCTTCCAGAAGTGTTGTGTTTGGTTGCAGAGGGCCAGCATATAACTGATCACATCCTGGGGAGGTGTCTTGGGAGCTTTTTCCCTGCCCTCTTTCACTATGCTTAGTGTTCCCCTGACAGGGTGACCATAGAGAAGCTGAAAGGGTCTGAACCCCACCCCTTTCTGGTGCACCTCCCTATAAGCAAAAAGAAGGCATGGTAAGAGGACTTCCCACTTACGCCTCAAGGCCTCAGATAGGCCAGTGATCATGCCTTTTAGGGTCTTGTTGAATCTCTCAACAAGCTCATTGGATTGAGGATGGTAAGGGGTAGTAAACCGGTAGGTTACCCCACACTCATTCCACATGGACTTCATGTATGTAGAAATGAAGTTTGTGCCTCTATCAGACACAACTTCCTTAGGGAACCCCACACAGATAAATATTCCCATCAGGACTCTGGTCACCACCGGTGCAGTCACTGTTCTCAGAGGGATTGCCTCTGGGTAGCGGGTGGCATGGTCCACTAAAACCAGGATAAACATGTTGCCTAAGGCAGTTTTGGGGTCCAAGGGACCAATGAAGTTGATGCCCACCCTTTCAAATGGGGTGCCAATGATGTTCAGTGGGATCAAGGGAGACGTAAGCCTTTTCCATGTCTTCCCACTAGCCTGGCAGGTGGGGCAGGCCCTGCAGAAGCTATCTGAGGCTACCCGCATTCTAGGCCAATGGAAGTGGGTGACAAGCCTGGCAAAGATCTTGTCTTGGCCCAAATGTCCTGCCAGGGGGATGTCATGAGCCAGGCCCAGTAGGAAGGCCCGGTAACACTGGGGAACCACCAGCACATGTGCTACCCCAAAGGACAGAGCCTTAAGCTCACTATAAAGGAAATCATTCTCTAAGTAGATATGGTGATCACCAGAGCTCCACCTGCTGCTTGGGCTGCGGCCTGTTGCCTCAGACCCTCAAGGGTGGGGCATCCTCTCTGCACCTTGCAGAATTCTTCCTTAGTTGGCCCACCCTCTATTTGCCAGCCAGCAAGTTCAGGCAGGTTGGCCAGGTCAGCAATATCCTTTCCAGTTAGCTCAGGTGCCTCCTCTTCTGGGATCCCGTCCACCACTGTGTGAAAATCTGAGTCGGGTTTCCCGCACCTCTTGCCCTTCCTCTGTGAAGCTGCCTGGGCCATTGTTCCTGGCTCCAGACACCCTTGACTCCCTTCCCGGGCAGCCATGGATCTTGTGGTCATGCATACCCACTCAGGCAAACCTAACATCTCCAGGTGGGATCTGAGCTCTACCTCTTTCCAGGCAGTATGCTCAAGATCATTGCCTAACAGACAATCTACAGGCATGGCAGGACTCACAGCTACTTTTAGAGTACAAGAGACCCACACTCAAAGTGAACCAGAGGCACCGGTAGGTGACTCTCGCGATTGTCAGAGGCTATGACCTGGTGGAATGTATTAGGGACTATCTGCTCTACTGACACCAGCTGACTCTTGACAGTAATCATACTGGCTCCTGTGTCATGCAGAGCCTCCTCCCTTTACCCATCAATGGTGACCCACTGCCTATACTTGGAAGTATTGGCAGGCATGTGGGCTTTTGGTACCATCTCATTATCTTCCAGGGATACTAGGGACACCTCTATCTGCCCCCCAAAGCTAACTGGGACAGTCTCCCCCCGAGTGCTACACTAGCCAACCCAGGTGTATGCCCTCTAGTGGTGGGCTGTGCTCTCTTGGAACACTGGGAGTCGCCCTTAGAGTATTCATGCTGGTAGCACTCTAAGCATTTGGGGCTGAACTTCCCTATCTTCCTATCGAAGTACCCTGGCTTCTTCCCAAATTTAGATGAGGAATGGTTAACCCCCACCCTTGGGAATTGTTTTGGGGGCCTTTTGAGAGTTCCTTATGTTTAAGTTTTTCTCCCCCCTCTTTCTTCTGTTGGGAACCCTGACCAACTTTGTTGGTGTCCCCCCAGATACCTTTTTGGACACTCTGGTGCTAACTCAGAGGTCTGCCTCCTCAGCAAGCTTTCTAGGATCAGTCAGCTTACTGTCTACTAAGTACTGGTGCAACTCTGTAAAACAAATCCTGAGCATGTGCTCTCTCAGAATCAAATCATATAATCCTTTGTAATCATTTACTTTGCTGCCCCACACCCATCCATTCAGTGCCTTATTGGAAAAATCAAAACGGTCTACCCAAGTCTGTGTGGAAAGTTTGGTGCTGTCCCTAAATCTCTAACGGTATTTTTTAGGGGTCAGCCCAAATTTGGCCAGTAAAGCGGCTTTCATGGGCGCATAGACATTCTGATCATGTGGATCTAGTGTAAGGAGTGTGTCCCTCCCTACTACTGGTACATAAAACCACAAGGCTGTCCCCCATTGCTCCTCAGAGGTCCCATGAGCCCTTAGTGCAACTTCATAGGCAGCCAACCACTTATCAATGTCATCTCCCACCACATAACTTGGCACCACATTCTTGGGTATACAAGGCTTTTTCTCCTCAAAGGGTCCTGCATGTATGCTGCCACCATCATTGCTGGACTCAGACTGTCTTGCCTTGATCTCCAGCTCCTTGAGATTCAGTTCATCAGCCAACAAAAGTTTAATTTTAGCCCAGGCTCTCGCAGCTGCTTTTGCTTCTCTTTCTGCCCTCCTCTCCTCCTGTTGAGCTTAAATTTTTAACCTTGCAATTTGTAATTGGAATTCTCTCTCCTCTCTCCTTTCCACTGTGGTCAGGCCCTGATCAGAGACACTGCTCCCTGGTTTGGCAGGGGTCACAATTACAGTGGTAACCTCCTCTAATGATGGCAAAAAATCCTCTGGGGGTTCTCCTCTGGACTCTAATCCTCAACATTTTCATCAGAATGGGCTTCTGCCTAGGACCTCAGCGCCATTTGAAATTCCTCCTTTCTGGAGGCCTTTTCAGTAGATACTCCCATATCCTTGTAGAATCCCTTCAACTGTTTAACAGTGTAGGTCTCCAGCATGGCCAGATCACAATCTTCATCTCCTGCTTGAGACCCAGCCACAGACATGTTGAATGAGGATTTTAGTTAAAAAATGTCAGGTAGAAAACAAAATTGCAGAAAAAGATAGAAAAATCAAGTTGACCTTCAACTGTCTGTAGGTAGTGAACACTTAGCTACTGTATGTCACTGCACAAGTCATATCACCAATGTTAGAAATGGGGTCTTTGTTTGGAAGTCAGGTTACCCCCTGACCAGCTAAGGACCCTCCCTCTAGTCAGGGTAAGTCACACACAATCCAAATTATCCTGTGCACACTCTCTGGTAGCTTGGCACTAAGCAGTCAGGCTTAACTTAGAAGGCAATGTGTGAAGTATTTGTAAATCATGCAATAACACAGCAGAACACCACAAAAATACACCACACAGTGTTTAGAAAAATATATAATATTTATCTGATAAGATGCAAGTAACACGATTAAGATGCAATAAGTATTTATTGAAATTATCACTGTAAAAATGATATAAAGTGTCTTTAGTCTTTTAAAAGCAATCAATGTCTATTTCAAGCACAAAGTACCTGGTTTGAGCTCAAAATCTCCACAAAGAACCGCAGAGGAGGAGATGCGTGGAAAACAGGGAGGTGTGCGTTGAGTTCTCAGGCCGCACACGGCGATGTGTCATTTAGTTTTCATGCAAGGACGGCTTTGCGCCGATTTCCAGCGCTCAGTCGCGGATCATCTTTGGGTTGTGGGGTTTTTGGTCGCCCCAGGGACGATGCGTCGATATCGGGCGCTGACAGGATGAAGTCACAGGGGCTGTGTCAATTAAGTGGGCATTGCGTGGAAATTTCTACCGCACGGCAGGAGCTGCGTCGATTCCACTCTGGAAGTCGGGCTACGTTGTACTGGCTCGGCTGTGCGTCAATTCAGTAGGCCGTGAGTAAAATTTCCGGTTGCTACGCAGGCACTGCATCAATCTCCTCATTGCAAAGTCGGGCTGCGTCGTTCCGGTTTGGCGTGTGGTGAATTTTTCACCACGATGCATGCTGTGCGTCGTTTCCGGCAGGCTGTGTGTTGATTTTCACCGCACAAAGAGTCCTTCTTGCAGGGATGAAGTCCTTTTGTTCCTGAGACTTCAGGGAACAGGAGGCAAGCTCCATCCAAGCCCTTGGAGAGCACTTCTCAGCTCAGCCAGAGAGCAGCAAAGCAGCAGGGCAAAAGCAAGGCAGCGGTCCTTCACAGAAAGCAGTCAGGTGAGTCCTTTGGGCAGCCAGGCAGTTCTTCTTGGCAGGTTGCAGGTTCTGGTTCAGGTTCTCTTCTCCAGGAAGTGTCTGAGTTGGTAGGGGCAGAGGCCCTGTTTAAATACCCAAATGTCCCTTTGAAGTGGGGGAGAATTCAAAAAGTGGCTTAGAAGTGCACACGGTCGCCTTTCAGTTCAATCCTGTCTGCAGGGTCACAGTAGGGTGTGTGGTAGTCATTTGTGGGAGGGCAGGCTACTATCCTTTGACATTTAAATGGCAGGCCCTCCACCCTCCCAGCCCAGGAAGACCCATTCAAAATCCAGATGTATGCAAGTGAGGCTGAGCATCCTGTGTTTGGGGTTTGTCTGAGTGAATGCACAAGGGAGCTGTCAACTGCACCCAGAAAGATGTGGATTGTAAGGCATAGAAGGATTTAAGTGCAGACGAATGCTCACTTTCTAAAAGTGGCATTTCTAAGATAATGATATTAAATCCAACTTCACCAGTCAGCAGGATTTTGTATTACCATTCTGGCTGTACTAAATATGACCTTCCTACTACTTTCAGATCAGCAGTTACCACTCAAACAATATATGAGGGTAGCCCCAATGTTAGACTATGAAAGGAGCAGGCCTCACAGCAGGGCAAAAACACATTTAGGAGTTTTACACTACCAGGACATGTAAACTACACAGGTACATGTCCTGCCTTTTGCCTAGACAGAACCCTGCCCTATGGGTTACCTAGGGCATAACGTAGGGGTGAGATACAAGTAGAAAAAGGGGAGTTTTAGGCTTGGCAAGTACTTTTAAATGGCAAGTAGCATTGGCAGTTAAACCTCACACACAGGCCTTGCAATGGCAGGCCTGAGACATGGTTAAAGCGCTACTTAAGTGGGTGGCACAATCAGTGCTGCAGGTCCACTAGTTGCATTTAATCTACAGGCCCACATATAGTGCACTTTACTAGGGGCTTATAATTAAATTAAATACTCGAATTCGGTATGATCCAATGTCATCATGTTTAAAGGGAGAGAGCATTTGCACTTTAGCACTGGTTAGCAGTGGTAAAGTGCGCAGTCTTAAAACCAGCAAAAACAGTATCCAAAAAGTAGAGGGAGGCAGGCAAAAAGTTGGGGGTGACCACCCTAAGGCTGTCAGGCCTAAAAGTGATAAGGCTGGCAAAATGATAGTGTGGCCAGAGAGGAGGGATATGGGTCACAACTGGGTGGCAGAACTGTGGGGTAAGGTAGAAAAGAGCCTCATACTGGCCCAGAAATAGCGGAGATATTCGCCTCATATTATGAGCAGATCTATGCCTCCAAGACGGTACACACGGAAAGGGAGTGTGGGGAACTATTGGGAGACATTCAACTTCAGGTTTTATCGGCAGAGGATAGAGCAGCATTGGATCAGGATCTGACAGTGGAGGAAATATGAGAAGCCATTGTTGGGGTTACAATTGGGCAAGGCAACTGGCCCTAACAGCTTACCAGTTGAGTTATATAAATGTGTTGCCAACATAGTGGCCCTGCACATGCTAACTATGTTTCATGAGGCCAAAATGGTGGGATACCTCCCACCAGACCAGAGGGAGGCTACGATTGTAGTGATACACAAAAAAGGCAAGCTGCAAATGGAGTGTAGCTTCTACCGGCCTATTTCATTAATCAACCTAGAGGCGAAGATTCTGGTGAAAATTCTGAGTAAAAGACTCCAGTTAACAATAACAAGTTGGGTGCACCCGGACCAGTCAGACTTTATGGCAAATAGGAGCACCAGACTTAACCTTAGAAGATTATATGGGATTCTTCATACGACACAGGCACTGGACGTGGATGTTGTCACTAGACGCGAAAATGGCATTCGATGACATAGAATAGCCTTTCCTCTTTGCAGTACTCACTAGACTGGGATTTGGCAATGAGTTCTGCTCATGTGTTCGATTGCTCTACCATGAACTAAGGGCCAGGGTTAAGGTCAACGGGGCAATATTGCACTCCTTTCTACTGGCTAGGGGATATATGGAGGAGATGGAGTCGTATCTCTTTTGAAGAGCTGCGCACTGAATTCTCCATGGCAGACTCAGAGAGATATAGATATGTACAGTTGAGACATGCACTAAGTAGACACATAAAAGAAGGAGAATTGCCCCCTGACGCATCCCAGTTAGAGGACAGATTGTTATTGGAGCCAAATCCAGACAATGCAGTATCAGTGATATATAAGAAGATGCTGAATAATATTCCAGTTCCTTTGTGTACACCTCAAGAGGCCTGGGAAGAAGACATAGGGCCCATCAGAGATGACGACTGGCAGGAAGCCCTACAGAGCCCACGTGAAGTGGGGATCCGGGCCCGATTACGCCTTATACAACTTAGGCTTTTGCACAGGTCATACTATTTTAGCTCTCTACTACACCGTATGGGCTGCAGGGACTCTAATCTATGCAGTAGGGGCTGTGGTCTTGTGGGGACTTTCTTTCACACATTGTGGAGTTGCCCAATCATCCAGGGTTTCTGGTCTCACGTGACAGCCGTTATGACTCGAGTGACAGGCCTGGAGGTGCCACTGGAGGCCAGTTGGCTCATCCTGTATATCACAGAAAATAGGTCCAGACACCAAACAACATGGTTGAGGCTAGCAGCGGTGGTAGCCAAAAGAGACATAGCCAAAGTATGGTGAGCGAGTGACCCCCCATCGGTGAGAGAATGGAAGTTTAATATAGATTAGTGTCATCTAGTCGAACAGGAGATATATAAAGGTAGGGGCTGTACCAAGAAATATGATCAAATCTGGTCCAACTGGCGTAGCTACAGAGGTTTATGAACACTCCACGTCATAGGGTAAGGCTGGGTAACTCATTGAAGCACAGAGGGAGAACATGGGTTCTAAAGATATATGATTAATGATGGACTGATAGATGAACAGTAAACATCAACTAACAGAAATACGTGTTTGAAATATTCTACCCTTATCATCTAAAGGCAACTTGTTATCCACATTTTGATGTTGACATGAGCTGTATTCTGACCATTTGAGTACTTTAATAAATAGATTTATTTAAAAAAAATCTTTAAATTAATAAAGTTATTCAAATATGTTTGAAGTGAAGTACTTTCTCTACTCTTGTTTAGACTGGAGTGGGAATAGCAAATAAAACTCCTTCAAAGTCCATGACTTTCCCTACTATTGCACAGTTTAGAGTGGTATTGGGGCCTGATTAAGACCTTGGCTGAGGTGATTACTCAGTCACAAACATGACGGATATCACACCCGCTGTATTACAAGTTCCATTATATCCTATGGAACTTGCAATACGGCGGATGGGATATCCATCATATTTCTGATGGAATAATCCCCTTTGCCAAGGTCATAGTCAGGCCCTTAGGAAGTGTAACCACTCCGAAGTACAATACTTTCCTCACTGGTACTCTGACTTGAGAGAGAATAGTAAATGTAACCCCTCTAAAAGCTAACATTTTCCCTATTCTAGTTTACACTGGAGTGGGAATGGGAACTTTAACCCCTCTGAAGTCCAACACTTTCCCTACTGTTAAGCTGTTTGGAGAAGGAATAATAAATGTAACCCCTCTGAACAGTTTCCCTGCTGTTGCTTAAACCGGAGTGGGAATAGTACATCTAATATTCCCAGACACCAATACTTTTCCTATTATTGCTTACACATATGTTTTGTACTATTATATTATTTTTTACATTTTTAATTGTTTTAAATTTCTCATAATGTTTTTTGCATTTGTGTTTTTGGGCTGTTAATCATTTGTATGTTTTATTTATTTGGTAATTTATTTAATATTTTGCAATTGAATTGTTAATATTGTTAATAAATATTTAGGATTTACTAAATGAAACTATATATATTAAAACAATATATGTGTGTATGTTTTTGGATGATATGGTATTTAATTTCCAATATCTTTGTACTTAGAATTATAAGTGTTGAGACACAATATTTTGGCAAGCAATATTTGTGTCTAAGGATATTGTTCACATCATTATTGTGTCAGGGGTCCGTCTAACATAGTCAAATTGCTTTCCCTTTCAATTGCCCAGTATATTCTTGACCCCATTCACAGCTGCCACGGAATACATCCTGATATTGGAGTTTAAGCTGCCATTGTCCTTCATGAAAATATGATTATTAAGTTTGCCTTATATCACCCTGTTTCACTCAGTGGTCCTGATTCTAGTCGCACATCCATACAGTGCAACCCTGTTCCTAGTTACAAAGACCTCAAATCTCGAGTGACCATTTACAGCTGGCTACAAAAGAAAACCATTTGCACCAGCCCACATGGGAAGTAAAAAATCCTGACTAGAAGATGCTCCAATAGGAAAAGGTCCACAGTTTGGAACTTCATTGTACACCATCTAAGAGTCAAACATTCCTACCTGTGGATTGTTGAAAACACATTTTCCTTGTGATCAAAAGTTAGGATTAATCTGTAGGTTCAAATAACATATGTCTTTGAATTGGAAAGTTGTTCTTTCACAAAGTTCAGTCAAGCAAGGCTCCACACCAGACCAACTGACCTCTACTTTGCTATCTCAAGTTCTTTTTCTGAATGATACCCATGGGAATTGTAATACGGCAGACAGGGTATCTGTCACGCTTGTGATGGAGTAACTTATCTGCCAAACTCTAAATCAGGCCCAGAGTATTTTATTATAAGGCTAGAAGGCTAAGCCAGAAAGTGTCCAGAGGAGTGAAACCTATCACCATTATGCATGGATGGGTCTGGGATGAGTCTCCAGAGGATGTGGGTGTGGAGCCATTTGGTTCTAGTACTGTAAGAACTCATTGGATATGCTTAGGGTCTAATTGTCACTTTTATATCAAATATTTTAGGAATTGGCAGGTAGATACAGAACCACTACAGAGTGGCACCCAATTGTGTTCAGACGTTAATTAAATATAGAATGTATATGGCAGGGCACTGTGTAGGTCTCGCTAACATTATGGTGCTGATTATGAGTTTGGCATTGGGATGAGGCTGTTGTCAAGCAAACGGCCTCACTCCCATTGTGTTACGATGTTTCCAGTGGGCTGACCGGCAGAAACATTGCCTTACGATGCCTTATGATGTTTCCATCAGTCAGCCCGATGGAAACAGTGAGGGAGCCGAGGCCAATGACATCACACACCAGCACCTCAGAATAGGCACTGTCTGCATAACAGACAGTTCCCATTCCGAGGGTGCTGGCAGGGGCCCCCTGCACTGCCCACAACATGGTTGTGGGCAGGGCCCCACTTTGTCTCCTGGCGCTGACTTTCTGCCGGCCTTTACATGGTGGTGGAACTGACATGGAAATGCTGGCAGAAAGTGAATTTGTGATCAGCACGGACTTCGACCTCCGCAAACCCGACTGGATCCGTGATCCTGGAGGTGACGGCAGCCTAGACCATCAGTATCATTATCTGGTGGTAGGACTGCCAGCAGTGCGGTGGTCTGACTTCCACCGCTGGTTTGACGGTCTTCAGACCTCCCCACTCATAATCAGGCCCTATAACTTTTTCATGTTTCAAATATAGTTCACAGCTCATATGGTGGCCTACGTTTACAGCCCCTCAATCCCCAGTCATCACTGTCACACAAATTAGCTACTGAAAGCACCCCAATGACAACAATATAACAACTATTGGCAAAGCCAAAAGACTGGGCTTTGGAACACTGTTGCAGTGGTTACATATATCATTGCTTAATTAAAGCATATGCCACACAAATAGAAGAAGAAAAAAGCATGCCTTCACATAACTGTTGAGGCAGCATTCTTACAGACAAATTGTAAGTTAAACAAATGACCAATACATATAATTTTAATATACCAGTATTTGTGCTTTCCAGCAAGAAGGTGCATTTATAAAAAAAGAATAGAAACATTTGCTTAGTTTTAATTGACATCACAGGAAAATATGATTCTTACTGACTCAAAGAATAGCTACAATTGGTTTTGAAGTGTAGGAAATTATAGTAATGTGAAGACATAGTTTAAGTATATAATGGTCACAAAAATAAAAAGAAGAATAACTAGATGAAAATGGCATTGACAAAAAAATATTACCCACCAGCCGTGGGGCCCAAGTGCCCTTTTTCTAGGTGAATTAGTACATGTGATCCATGTAAATACAGTCACTCACATTGCAATAGTCAGTTGCTGGAGCTGACTGACACATTTTCGTATTATGTGTTACTTAGTGAATTAGTTCAATCTAATCCTTAGGGAAAGAATAACCAAAGTGA
This sequence comes from Pleurodeles waltl, assembly GCF_031143425.1. NCBI lineage: Eukaryota > Metazoa > Chordata > Amphibia > Caudata > Salamandridae > Pleurodeles > Pleurodeles waltl. The sequence continues at coordinate 1,534,678,476 of NC_090440.1, read as the reverse complement.
GCATGACAACTAATTTTATATTTATCAAAGTTTATTTTCTAAGCACTGTTACATAATTACCCTTAAATATATATTGTCTTTTGATGCACACATTGTATTAAGATAGCAACATAGGTCGGGGAAGTGATTGCTTCCTGAACGGGTGATCTTTATAATTCTATTTTTTTTTTACATTAGAGTTCATCGAAGTACCGCCCTATATGTATTTTTGAATCAGAGAGCATGTTCCCTTGAGACAGAACATAGTCATTCACAGTGAGAAAACTTTGATAACTCTAATACGTTAGACATCTATTTCATAAATAATATTTGGATTATATTTTTTTGCAAACTTAGGGCCTCATTCCGACTTTGGCTGGTGGCAGTTGCCGCCAGCCAAACGGGAACCGCCACTTGGCCGCTTCGAGGCCATTCTGGCTTTCCCGCTGGGCCGGCGGGTGCCCGCCAAAGGAGCACCCGTCGGCCCAGCGGGAAAGGCCCTGCAACAAGGAAGCCGGCTCCGAATGGAGCCGGCGGAGTTGCAGGGGTGCGACGGGTGCAGTTGCACCCATCGCGATTTTCACTGTCTGCAATGCAGACAGTGAAAATCTCTCTGGGGCCCTGTTAGGGGGCCCCTGCACTGCCCATGCCAGTGGCATGGGCAGGGGCCCCCAGGGGCCCCACGACACCCGTTCCCGCCATCCTGTTCCTGGCGGTAAAAACCACCAGAAACAGGATGGCGGGAAGGGGGTCGGAATCTCCATGGCGGCGCTGCAAGCAGCGCCGCCATGGAGATTCAGCCCAGCCAGGGGTATTCCGGCGGGAAACCGCCGGATCCCCTTTTCTGACCGCGGCTTTACCGCCGCGGTCAGAATGGGCACTGAAGCACCGCCAGCCTGTTGGCGGTGCTTCCGTGTCCCTCCACGGGTTGGAATGAGGGCCTTAGTATTTTACCAAACTTTGGGGAGTTGTAGACACTGAGATATTCTAAAGGTGCATCTAATGAAATAGAATATATTAAAAACGTTTGTAAAAGTGACAAGACATAAAAGTTATTTTCTTATTTTATTACCAGATGCAACCACTCCTTGAGTTTAGGGCAGTGTCCAGATGAATGTTAAATCAGTGGCATTGTCTAATTTTGTCTCTCATATCCCGTTCTCCATTCCCGGGTCTGCAGCTCATCAAAATACTATCTTGTATATAGTGGGCTCTGGATTCAAAGAGATGTGAAAATAATTAATTATTCCTGCTGGATCTAGACTCCAAAACAAGTGTTTTCTGACACATTCCCTCAAACACTCCACTAAACACCGTTTTCTCGAACAAGATTTTTGGGACCAGATGTACATATTTACTGAATTGCGACTCGCAAATTGTGAGTCAGAGAGACTAGAAATTTGCGAGTCGCAATTCAGTATGCAGGATGGTGTCCCTGACACCATCTTCGACTCGCAAGGGGGTCGCAAAGGCCCTGCTTGCGACTCGCAGCACTCACAGGGATAGTGGCCTGCTGGAGACAGCAGACCACCATGTCTGTGATTGCTTTTAAATAAAGCAGTTTTTTTTTTCATAATGCAGCCCGTTTTCCTTAAAGGAAAACGAGATGCATCACAAAACGAAAAAATGAAACATTTTTGTCCATATGACCACTGCCTGCTCTAAAAAAAATGTTTTCCATGCCATTCACAAAGGGGAAGGGGACCCATGGGAACCCCTTCCCTTTTGCGAATGTTACCACCAGTGTGGTAACTGCGATTGCTTTGTGACCGCGTCCGCGGTCACTAAGCAATGCAGCATCACACTGCGACTCGCAATTAGGAAGGGAACACCCGTTCCTAATTGCGACTCGCAGTGCCATTTTGCGAGTCGGTAACCAGGTTACCGCCTCGCAAAACGGGGATTGGGCATCGCAATGTGGTTTTTGCACGTCACATGCAGCGAAATTCGCTCTTTGCGGCATGCAAAAACTTTGCTACATCTGGCCCTAAATGTGCTAAGTTCGCTGTTACAAGGAACTGAGTCGTGGATACTCAACAAACATAGAAGTAGGACTACACTCATATGGCAATCATATGGGAGAGATAGTCTCAATTAGCTACACCCAGCAGCATAGCACGACTCTACAATTAGGCACTAGAGGAAAATTAAATGCAGCTTTGAGACACAGTATGGTCTGTGTCCTTTAATTTGCTGAGGAGTGCTGCTTATTAATCCTTCACTGGTACATAAGAATACTTGTCTTCCTCGCTACTTAGTCAACTCTGTTTGAAAATTGGGACGTTTTCTACACTAACAAAACTTTTCCTGATCAGACTCTGAAAAATCTGGAAAGTTGTGGCAAATTCTGGATGTCTGGCCACACTACATACAGTAGCCTAGTTGTATATACCCCTAACTTCTAGGATCAAAATATGAAAGAAGAACAAATGGGACAAATCGGATGCAGTTAAGCAAACTTCAAAGAATGTACTTACAGATTGCGCAGCTCGTCCTCCCTTTCCAGCAATTCAGGCAATGAATATATATTTACAACTGAAACAGGCTCTGTGGATTGAGAAAAGTGGGTCAATTAACGTGAGGCAATACTGTACGATTTTCACAGTGCTTAACACATTTTTGAAGGAGTTCGCTAGAGGTCTTTACTCATTGACACCTTGGTTTATAGTCCTGTCACATTTGAGTTTCTGAGGTCCAAATTGTGCTGGTGAGCCCAAATTAATAGCTGTAACGTTGAGCTTTTATTTCGCAACTTTTCTGACTGCATCACAGAATTTGAAACGTTTGTTCTTCATTAAATTCTTTAAGCTCTCCCAACATCCCTAGAATTGTCTGATACTGATGTTGGACTTGCTCTTACAGATTTTTCTTCCTCCCTCTTTCCTCAGCCTTCCCGGCCTGGTCTTCTGTTAGACTTGAGCTGGTCATGGGACTCCTCTCGCTGCCCTCCCTAGCCTGTTCTGACGTGCTTGACCTGGGTTAGTGCTCGGATTGATTTTCTTTACTCTCTGCCCTGCATTGCTGAGGAACTAGACTAGTGTGGTCAATGTTGTCCAGGCAATTAGAATAGTGACCTATGGTGCCTCCCCAGCATTTAAACAAAATGGGACCTTGGAAGTGGGCTGTCTAAAAACAGAAGTCTAGAAAGAGTGGACCACACTATCCTGCCCGCAACAACCTCTGTGGCTAATATAAGGCAAGACTTAACGTCTAGCTGTACCTGACTTCTCCACAGGGGGTGATGTGGTCAGCTGGGAGTGTATGGGTGCCATTTGTACTTGCATTGCGAGTTTAGCTCAGTGAGCACCTGGATCCTAATAATTAACTTTAGAGTTGTTTGGCATTGAACTGTTTCTTGGACATTTTTAATCTGCTACCTGCTTACAAGTTCAGAAATGCACAATTCAATGACCTCAGCCAAGCCCACAAAATAGAGCTGAACTGGTCCAAAGCTATGCTTCTTGTATGCATATACATCTGTATACCATGCACATGTGGCAATACATGGCTCGGCTTTGTTTATGTGGCAGTTTGTCAAATACGTTGTTTATCGCAGTGTTTAATATTTCATTATTATACAACCGGGCTGTAGGTTTGTTTTTGGATTGCGAGCACAAATCTTTTTTTCTGTCAGTTTGTGGCTCTATGTACTTTTCGATATGCTACCAAGATTATGCCTTACTTTTCCAAATAACATCAAAATACTACCTATAACCTCAATCACCACAGTCCCTGTCCATTATCCCTCCAAGTAGCCCATTCCTTTTATGTGTTTAGTTGGGTACGTAGCTACACTTGTTAGGAAACCTCAGAAGCACAGCTCTCTAATCTTCTTGAGTAAGAAACGCCCCTGTAAGTCAGGTAATGGGTTCTTTGGGTTGTTAATCTTTTCAGATATAAGAAGCATGTGTTCATTACCTTGCTCTCTGTCAGTAAAATGCAGAATGGAAATTGCATAGTGATGTGCAGTGAGCAACCAAAAAATCAGGGATAGATTTGTAATTTTTGTAACGCAACGCAGCAAGACACCTTGTTGTGCTGTGTAAAAGGGTGAGCATGAATACACTATGACAAAATATGGTGCATTCCTGTCCTCTTTTTGAGCTGGGTCACTCAGTGCAGCCTAGCACCAATGGATGCACCCTTGCGCTGCGGTGCAAGGGGGTCTGCATTACAGGCAGGATTGTTTTTGTGCAAGAAAGCGCACCATCCTGCACAAAAACAGTCCTTTGAGGCAATATCCTCATTCTAAGTGTGCTGCAGAATGCAGCACACTTAGAAAGAGGAATCAATGAAGAGAAATAAAGATATTTCCCCTAGATGCGCCTCTGGTGGTAAGGTGTACAATTCTGATGCATTCTCAGGTCTACCAGTGTTGGTAAATCTGGAATGCAAAAGAATGCACGGGTCGATTCTTTCTAACACCCACGCTCCACCCATGTAAGGCCTCCGCCACGAGTTTTAAAGCAAGGCAGCAACTACCATTGCCTGTGTTACAGCAGATTTATCAAGCCACGCAGGACCAATCTGGGTGCCCATGTGTTGCTTGGTAAATCAGACTCTAGGTTTTGCGTCGCCAGATGTCACCTTGCTTGGTGCAAGGGTGACGCAAAACACTAATAAATCTGTCCCTCAGTCTTTAGTGTATATCATAAAACATACAGTTACAATAAATCCAGACACATTGTTGTGCAAAACTAGTGTCACCAAATCACTCCATGCATGGTAAATACCACGTTTCCAGTACCAGACGTTTAGGGCCATATTTACGAACACATGTTCCCATTGACACAGAATGGGGAAAACCCTTTGCTACATCTGGCCCTTACTTCGGTATTTAGCGTATTTTGGGGATTGTAGTTTTTACCTAATTTGACGCTATTTTACTATCATACTTGAAAACACTGACTTGTGAAAGGAAAGCCTGTGATTGAACACGTTTTCATTGCACACAGAGGAGCGATGTGGTATTTATAAATACATCTCTGTCACAGTGTGAAATGCGTCCTGAATTGCAATGCTACCTATGTATGATTATTTTGTAGGACCCAATGACGGACAGGGAAGTTTTGACAGCACAATACTGCTACATATAGGTGACCATTTCATGAAAGGGTAAGGGATGGTTGTGGTGATGGAGAGTGAAGTCTTCCATCACTTAGTAACAGTGGTTTTGCCATGCAAAGGACACACATTTAGTAGGTGTTTTTCAACCGCATTTCTGATTTCTTCTGCAGAGGGGCCAAAAATCAATTGGAAATAAAACCTGACTCTACCTGCGAATTAAGTATCCATTCTTCTGTCACTCTGTCTTTCTGTTCAATCTGCGTCTTTCTATGTGTGTTCGTGTGTTATATGATGGTATGTGTGTTTTGTGGTCTTTGTCCACGTAGGTAGGGTGCTTGCTTGTATGTGTTTATGTACTTGTGTTTTATGTCAGTGTGTGTCATGTGTTCCTCTGGGTGCCTGAAATATACAGAAGTGAAATTTACTGGCTTTGCCATTGCTTATTTTCTACACTACGGAGCTGGGATTATATTCTTGCGCTTGGAGGCAGCCGCTGGGACCAACATTATTAATGAGCATAATGTGAAAGTTTCGGGTTCATTAGGCGCAGAACTTGGGCAGGCTGTTAATCACGTAGACTGTGGCAAATCATTAGCCGCTCAACACAATTTGTACAAACACAGCAGCGATACGAATGCGGAGGCTGCCTGAAAAATCAAGGTCTCAGGCAGAGTTTATAACACGTAGAGCTGCTGGTGTGGGTATGTCTCGCGCCCTGGGGTGCGGGAATCCTCCTGAAGCCTGTGGTGGCCTGTGTGAAGAAGGGTGCTCGTCTCAACCTGCAGCATTAATGGGGACATTTAGGATTCTCGTGCATGCATTTAGCAGCTTTTGTCCAGGACAGGCCTTTAATGGCAACAGTCCCGGGGGGGGGGGGGGGGGGGGGGGGGGGAAAGCCAGCCTTACTCTGTGAACTGTGATGATCAATCTCCTAGGGACACACTGCAATTAAGGCATCACCTTTTGAATCTTCGCCTGATATCAGGAGCGCGAGTAGAAAACATTTTTTTCACTATAACATGTTTGTTATTTGTCTAAAATAAGATAATCACTGAAATATCCCCCCATCTCTTTGCAAACCCTGTGTCCAGTACAGATTTGAGACATTCTTATCATAGCCGCATTCAGTGATCCACTGACTGCCATTTTACATCTGCTCATGTCCCATGGTGACAGCCCACTGCCAAAGTCAAGTCTATAGAGCGGCGAGGGCGCATCCAGTGGGGCGTTTAGCTTCCCTGGTATCCTTCTCAACACACATCCACTGATTTCTGAACTTCTCAGACACAGGAGGACCACAAGTGAAAGGGGTTTATTAAGTGGGTCAGCAAATCTAACTATTAATTGAGTCTGACAAATGGAGCATGAAATGAATCTGTCATCTAGTCTTAAAGTTAATCAGTGCTGAAAACTTAGCTTATGAAAGAAGCTTAAGAAATAGGAATACATAAGGTTACAGGGACGTTATAGTTTGGATATAGTATTGGAAAAAAACATAGAAATTCACTTTAAAAAACAAAGGTTATAGGGACTTCATCATTAGACTCACATTTTAAACGTACCAAACCATAAAAATTCACCAGTCTTAGAGTTATCTCAAGTAACTATAACTCGTGCCCCAAGGTAATTATAACTCGCGCTGCCGCCATGCACAGTTTTTTCATCAAAAATGTTGCTGCAAATATTATATTGTTATCAGTGATGTTATCACAGATGTCATGAGTGCCTTAATTTATGGGGTAATGTTTTTCTTCAGTGCCCCAAAGGCTTCAGGGGTTCTGAAACGGACCTCTTCCTTCTTTTAGTATAACCCCAGGGAGGTGGTGGTCCCCAGGGCTGCAGGGGGCTGCGTGGCCCCCGCATACAATGTACTAAATGGCTCGGTGAGGTGGTGGTCACCTGGGACTGTGGGAGGCCAATGTGGCCCCCACATTATATTAGTTCTAGGCCCCAGGGAGGTGGTGGTCATAGGAGCGGAGGGGGTGCTCTGCGGGCCCTGCATGATATGTGTCCTAAGCCCCGGGGAGGTGGTGGCCCCTGGGGCTGTGGGGGGGGATGACCAGGTGGCCCCCCACACACCGATAAACAATGCCCCAGAGTCATCGCCCTTCTGAATAATAAAGGATGGGCTTCATTTTTGGAAAAAAAATGTACAGTGGATTCATAACCCCATCATGATTCCGTAGCAATTATTTTTTTAAAGTGCTTTTTAGCCCACCAGAGCCAGGGGGTCAGGGTGTCAGTACCCTGTTCCTTTTTCTTTATTTTTAACCTTTTCTCAAAGTCCCTGTGTGTGTGCCAACACTTCCTTGTTGATGTGTTGACAGCCAATCAGATCTCAGCACGAGATCGGGTGTGGTTGTGAATCCTTCGCATCCCTATATGTACAAGTTTGGATTTCCTTTAATTTATCTAAAACTACTGAACAGATTTATGCCAGATATCTAAAGGGCCTCTGTTTGGACCAAGAGCTACCTTTCTGCCAAATTTGGTGTAATTCGGTTCAGTGGTTTTGGTGTTCTCGCTGTTCAAAATCCCTATGGAAAAATGAATGGGAAAAATGTGTTTTGGGACACACCCTTTTTTTGGGGGGACCCCACTCTCCATGCACATTTTTTTCATCCAAAATATGACTGTAAATATTACATTGAAATTATCAATGATGTTATGAAAGATGGCATGAGTCTGTAATTTGTGGGATAATTAGCAGTGCATGGCCAGGGCATGAGTTAGAGTTACTTGAGGTTACTCAAACTATAACTGGTGAATTTATACTGTTTTGTACGTTTAAAATGTGAGCCTAGCTATAACATCCCTCTAACCTTTAGTTTTTTTAAGTAAATTTCGATGATTTTTTAAAATTCTACTTCATAACTATAACAACCCTGTAACCTTTGTATTTTTCAGTAAATTTCGATATTTGTTTTTAATGAATAGTAATTTTAATTACTATACATTAATTCAACCACCCCTGAGGCCAACCCCCTATAAGCATCCAACCTTGCACATTGCACAGCCTTGACCGGTGAGCAGAGGAGGTTGCCCGCAAGACCTGGCCTGTAGACAGACCCTGTGGCCAACACCCCCAAACCACCCAAGCATATGTTGTGCACAGCCCTTTGGCTGTGTGCAGCGGGACCTGGCTACGGCTTCTCTGGGTGTGGGAAAAGGTGTGAGAGGGTGTATCTGGGGGTGAAAGTGGCTATTAGTTTGTCTGGGTGTGAGAGTGCATACTGCAGTGTTTTAGTGGGTGCATCAGTGTGTGCTTGGTCTGTGAGTGGGTGCTTGAGGGGTCAGTGGGTCTGTGAGTGGGTGCGTAAGTGCCTGAGTGGGTCTGTGAGTGGGTACGTGAGTGTCTGAGGGGGTCTGTGATCGGGGGCAAAAGTATCTGAGTGGGTGTGTGAGTGGGAGAAATAGATTGAAAGAGAGACAGGAAGAGAGAAAAAAGTGAGAGGGAGTTTTTTATGCTTTAATATCTCATACACTTAGAATGAGATTTGTGTTAGATTTAAAATGAAAAATGTATTTATTTATGATTATAAAAAGACTATAATCATTTTTTATTTAAAAAAAATAAGAGGGAAATGAGTCCACCTGGACTAACCCCCAAAGCTCAGTGTGCAGGTCTGCAACCTTCACACGGAGCTATGGTCTTTTAAATTTTTTGTTCGCCCTTTATGGGCTCTCTGGCACCTCATACCCTGGCCCCTTTTTCTTTAATATTTACTTTTTTTGCAGACAACACAAGATCAAGAGGGGTCGTGAATCCTTTGTGTCCCTAGATATATAAATTTGGATTTTCTTTAATTTCTCTAAAACTACTAAAGAGAATTACACCAAAACAAACAAGCACTCTTTCTGGACCAGGACCTACCTTCCTGCCAACTTTGGTGCAATTCCGCCTAGCAGTTTTTGCGCTATCACTGTTCAAAATCCCTATAGAAAAATGAAGCGGGAAAATGTGTTTTGGGACCCCCTGATTTTCTCTGCCCATCCCCCCCCCCCCGGACGGATCACCCCGAATCATTCGAGGCAGCAGCTGAGGGGACTGGCAAATTTGTTTGGAAAGTTTTGTGAAGATTCGTCAAGCAGCACCAAAGAAATAGACAAGTGAAAGGCACTTTTTATATAAAAACTAGGTCCTAAGTTTAACTATCTAGTGGTGACCACCACTACGTATATGTGTGTGTGTATATATATATATATACATGTATATATATATATATTACCTACTGCCGATAGCTCTAGTTAGGACCTAGTTAGGAAAAAGTGTTTTTTGACTTGTCCATATCTTTGGCAGTTTGACAAATCTTCATGAAATTTCAAAAAAAGTATGCCTGTGATTTGTGTTGTGCACAGGAAGTTTCAGGGAGATCTGTCAAGCGGGGCGAGAAAATGGGAGGCTCAAAAAACATATGTTTCCCATGTTAATTCCAATAAGAGTTTTGAACACAACTACAGACTGAACTGCTGGACGGAATTATACTAAATTTCGGCAGAAAGGTAGCTTTCGATAAGCAGATTATGCTTTTTGGTATTTGGTATTTGGCGTAAATCAGTTCAGTAGTTTAAGAACAATTAAAGGAAAACCAATTTTGTATATCTAGGGCTACGGTTCCTCCTCGACGACTTCCAGAATAACAGGAGCTTGTGCACAGATGCTCATAGCTCTGATTGGCTGCCAACACTTCAACCAGGAAGTGTTAGCAGCCATCTTGCAACTCAGCTTCAGACAAGTCCCAGAAAAAAAGTGAAAAAAGTAAAAGGGCCATGCTAGCAACACCCTAAGTACTGGTGCTGGGGTCGCAGAGGGACCCCGACAGGGCAAAAAAGCACTTCTTTTGTTTAATTTTTGCAACAAATTTGCGCCAAAGTTACAAGTTCATGGCAAAAAAAAAAAATACAAGCGCGTCTCTGGCACTTCTTTTAATAAAGCCTCCTGAGTGGGCTAGGTCCTGGGGACATGAAAAACAAAGGGTGGTGCACCGGCCCCACTACTTGGCTTAGTTATACCTCAAGAACCAATACCTCCCTGAAGTTTCAATTCAATAGTGAGTGGAGGCTGTGTGGCCCACCGCAGTCCCAGGGACCACCGCATCCCTGGGTCAAAATGTTTAAAATATAGTACGGGGTCCTGAGGATCCCCCGGGCCCCGGTGACCGCCACCTCCCCAGGGCTAATATTCTATTGTATGCAGGAGGCAATCCCAGGTACTGCCACCTCCTCAGGGCAATTTCTAACATTTAAGGGGGGCGCATGCCCTCCCATAGCTCTGGGGACTGCCTCCTCACCAGGGATAAAATAAAAAAATATAGGAGGTCCGTTGCGGACCCCTGTCCCTGGGGACCACCACTTCCCTAGGGAAAATTCAAACATTGGAGGGGGGCCAGGTGGCCCCACTCATAGAGCCATACTTGGACCTGGGGACCATCACCCTCCAGGGTCAGCTCCTGCTATGTCCTTGGATGCCCATCCCCGGGGTGTAGCTGTCTGCAGTGACTTGGTCGGAGCTTTGACAGCTCCTAACAAGTCACAGCAAACATTCCGGTTCCAGACCACCAAGCGAGACCTGTCAAAAGTGGAGGTTTCCTCTGTTTCCCTGCCTGCAGATATGTGGGCAGGGAAACAGAGAAAACAATTGCTCTCACAGACAGGGAGCTGCATGTGTAGCAGCTCTCTTTCTGTGACAGCAGTGCCAGCTCCCACAGGAGGAGTCAGCTTGGATAGTGGGGGCCTTCAAGCTCCTGCCACAGTCCCCAACTATGGTGACTGAGTGCCCTAGGGGCACCCAGGTGACATGGCCAGGCTCCAAGGGGAAGAAGTCACCAGGGCCGAGATCAGCCTGGGGAGGGAGGCTGTGTGTCTCTCTCCCCAAAAAACATATTATAAGGCTGGGCCCCTGGATGCGGTCCCCAGGGACGAAATCAGCTGGGGGAGGGAGGCCACCCCCGTTAAATTATAGTGGGCTCTGGGGGATGGGGTCCCTGAGGTTGAAATCAGCTGGGGAGGGAGGCCACGCAGGCCCCCTCCCCATGCTGGACATTCAACCAACTAGGTATCACTTACTAACTAACCAGTTGGATAGGCATTTTTGCCAAAATGTGGACTCTTGTTGGATAAATGAACAGGTGAGCTTCCGTTTTGGTCAATATGCTAATTTCACAGAAATTTTACCTCAACATGAAGCACTTTCACAAATATAAATGAAGCATGTGCCTGAGTTGAAGCTTCAGTTCTGGAAAGGACAAATGATCCTAAATCCTGGGTTTGGCCAAGGGAAAGCTAGGGTGTTTATTCTCTGATTCCATATGGAAATACGATCTGAATTCCATCATGGAGGTGAATGCATCTTTCATCTATTGGAGTGCAGTCACACAATCTCACACCCACATTGACCCTCTCTCAGCCACTTTCACACCCAGACAGACACTTTCACAGCCACTTTCACACCCAGAGACACCCTCTCACACCTATTCTCACACCCAGAAAGACATGCCCTGAGGCCAACTCCTGCTGCACGTGGCAAAAGGCTGTGTGCAGCATAAGGTTGGGTAGTTTGGGGGGTTGGCCACAGAGCCTGTCTCTCTTGGTGGGAGATTGTTAAAAAACCATAGAAATTCACTGAAAAACAAAGGTTACGGGGATGTTATAATTAGGTTCCAAATTTACTCCCACAAAACCAGAGAAATTTATCAGTCATTTCAAGTAACTATAACTCGCGTCTTAAAGTAATTATAACTCGCACCCTCGCCATTCACAGCTAATAACCCCAGATATTACAGCACTCATGACAACTTTTATAACGTCAATAAAAATATCAATGAAACAGAAGTCAAAATATTGAGAAAACAAATGTGCATGACGGGTGCTCGAGTTATAGTTACCTTAGGCCGCAAGTTATAGTTACTTGAAATTCACTGAAAAAAACAATTTTATAGGGACGTTATAGTTAAGTTTTGAATTTCCTCGCACAAAATCATGGAAATTCAACAGTTATACTTATGGTTAACTCAAGTAACTATAACTTGTGCCTTAAGGTAACTATTACTTGACCCTTAGCCATATATATATATATATATATACAGGGAGTGCAGAATTATTAGGCAAATGAGTATTTTGACCACATCATCCTCTTTATGCATGTTGTCTTACTCCAAGCTGTATAGGCTTGAAAGCCTACTACCAATTAAGCATATTAGGTGATGTGCATATCTGTAATGAGAAGGGGTGTGGTCTAATGACATCAACACCCTATATCAGGTGTGCATAATTATTAGGCAACTTAACATAAAACAAATATATACCCATTTCAATTATTTATTATTACCAGTGAAACCAATATAACATCTCAACATTCACAAATATACATTTCTGACATTCAAAAACAAAACAAAAACAAATCAGTGACCAATATAGCCACCTTTCTTTGCAAGGACACTCAAAAGCCTGCCATCCATGGATTCTGTCAGTGTTTTGATCTGTTCACCATCAACATTGCGTGCAGCAGCAACCACAGCCTCCCAGACACTGTTCAGAGAGGTGTACTGTTTTCCCTCCTTGTAAATCTCACATTTGATGATGGACCACAGGTTCTCAATGGGGTTCAGATCAGGTGAACAAGGAGGCCATGTCATTAGATTTCCTTCTTTTATACCCTTTCTTGCCAGCCACGCTGTGGAGTACTTGGACGCGTGTGATGGAGCATTGTCCTGCATGAAAATCATGTTTTTCTTGAAGGATGCAGACTTCTTCCTGTACCACTGCTTGAAGAAGGTGTCTTCCAGGAACTGGCAGTAGGACTGGGAGTTGAGCTTGACTCCATCCTCAACCCGAAAAGGCCCCACAAGCTCATCTTTGATGATACCAGCCCAAACCAGTACTCCTCCTCCACCTTGCTGGCGTCTGAGTCGGACTGGAGCTCTCTGCCCTTTACCAATCCAGCCACGGGCCCATCCATCTGGCCCATCAAGACTCACTCTCATTTCATCAGTCCATAAAACCTTAGAAAAATCAGTCTTGAGATATTTCTTGGCCCAGTCTTGACGTTTCAGCTTGTGTGTCTTGTTCAGTGGTGGTCGTCTTTCAGCCTTTCTTACCTTGGCCATGTCTCTGAGTATTGCACACCTTGTGCTTTTGGGCACTCCAGTGATGTTGCAGCTCTGAAATATGGCCAAACTGGTGGCAAGTGGCATCGTGGCAGCTGCACGCTTGACTTTTCTCAGTTCATGGGCAGTTATTTTGCGCCTTGGTTTTTCCACACGCTTCTTGCGACCCTGTTGACTATTTTGAATGAAACGCTTGATTGTTCGATGATCACGCTTCAGAAGCTTTGCAATTTTAAGAGTGCTGCATCCCTCTGCAAGATATCTCACTATTTTTGACTTTTCTGAGCCTGTCAAGTCCTTCTTTTGACCCATTTTGCCAAAGGAAAGGAAGTTGCCTAATAATTATGCACACCTGATATAGGGTGTTGATGTCATTAGACCACATCCCTTCTCATTACAGAGATGCACATCACCTAATATGCTTAATTGGTAGTAGGCTTTCGAGCCTATACAGCTTGGAGTAAGACAACATGCATAAAGAGGATGATGTGGTCAAAATACTCATTTGCCTAATAATTCTGCACTCCCTGTATATATATATATATATATATATATATATATATGTATACCAGGAGATAACAGTGTCCCTAAGCACCCAGGAAGCAGCCAAAAATCTTGACCAACACTGTCAAAAACTGAGATACACTTATTTGGCCACCTAACTCGACCCCTCATCTTCAACCGTGTGGTGCGGAGAACCCGAAAGACACCAGACATCCTCTACCAGGATCAGTAGAAATGGATATAGAGCACCATTTGTGCCCATTGAGCACCAATCGAGATTTGTTTAGGCTTAGTGATCACAGTGAGATCAACAAATCAAAGTAACATCAACTTTTTTTAAAACATATTTTTCTCAATGTTGTCTTTTGGCATCAAGAAAGCATATGGGGACACAGAAAACCTGAAGATTTAGAATTGAGATGCATCCAACTCAACTGAAACATATTTCTACCACCTTGTACTTTCCCGTAAACAGCCACAGACACCCATTAAAAAAATATTTAATCCGAAGGCAACTCTGAAGCTACCCATGGTGCTGAAAGTCCTTAGGATAGCATTGAACCACTGAATAACATTGTTTTTTTGTGTGGCAATCAGATAAGGTGAAATATACACATTAGACTAACTTAGGGCTACAGGATAAGAATGGCTCATTCTTGTATCAAAGTGTGCTAAATTAGACTGCAATCACTCCCATTGGGTGACATTTAAAATATTTGCCCTTAGACCATCTCAGATGAGTTAGGTCTGAACTCTTCAACCACCACTACTGCTGGAGAGTCAAGGAACCTATGGCATTTTAGTGTTCAAATCTTAGTACTGCTAGGTTCTCCAAAAGTATTAAAAGGAAAATCTTGAGAATCTTTCAGGTTCTTCCAGTATTTGAAAGAGAACAGATAAAAGGCACATATGTTGCAGAACCAGCATACTGTGAAGGGGATAACACAAGATCATTTTAAAACAAGAAGAGTGAGACAGATGGAGATGGAAGGTTGCAGGAGAGGAAGATTCTGGGAAAAGACCACTCTTCCACCAAGGAAAAGGGGTAAACAAAATGTGAGGGGATCATGATGGGAGACAGAGCAGAACAATGGTACAATATGTACCCTTATCCAGAAGTAACTTGTAAATGAAGAAGAAAGAGAGAGGGAGGGGAAGACTCAGGACAAAAACAGATTAATAGGTGCTAAAGAGGACTGCAGTGGGGGTAAAAATTACACAATGGTATTTTAAATTTAAAAAAATACCATTTAACAATATTTACTTTAAAGAGTCAACATGTATGTATTTCAAACAGAACAATACATGTTGCTGGGCTCACCCTCTGAAGTCTGATCGGTACTCCACATTCTGGCTTCAGAATAATGAACCTGCTGGGGTCAGTCTTATGAGCAGAATAAAGTTGTCAGTAAGACAGATGGGTTCTTCGCTTCATTCTTGAAGACAAGGAAGCACTACACACATCAGAAGAAGTTAATCTTCACTATCATAACAGAGGCCCTAGAAGAGTTGGTCTACTTATTGGAGAAACTCCAAGCTGAGTGAAAGAGGATGTCCTCTTGCTGTGCCAAAGACATGTTTAAGCTCAAATCCCCTAAGTGGAATTGTTGTCCCTCCATTTTTATGATATATCCTGTTGTATTCCCAACTTGGAACTCAAAAGTGTAGTTATCTCCCACTTCTCATGTCCTCCTGTCTTGTGAATCTCTAATATGTGGAGCTGCTTATGATGCCCCTTGCTAAAATATGCAACTTCACAAATTTTTTGTTGCTTTTCTGAAATAATTCTTGCAAGCCGCCCTTTTTGGAATATTTACTATTGGTAAGCATGGATTTAATAGAAATTCCTAAGAGGAGATATATCACTGAAGAGTCTTTTCAAGCGTCTACGTGATCATCTCAGGTGCAAAATGAAGCAAAAGTGTAAAAGACCATTTTGTAATTTATTGATGTCAAAGATGATATGCCACATGGTATGTGGATGAAACCAATTACTGTTAAAAAAACTGCTCCTTAAATGACATTCCCACTTTCCCCTCTGAATTTCTTAGATAGACAAGAACATCAGAATGATCAAAGCCTAGCTCCTTCTCCTGAATCCAAAACACATGTATATTTTTGGCCCAAGGCTACTTAATTCAGAGTTTCAGACTCCCCTCCTTCTTGATTTGCCAAAGTGACATTCTTGGGCTTTGAGCAAAACCTCTTCTTTTTATGGTGCCTTTTAGACCAGGCATCCTTGGCGTAGATTCCCCTAAACGTTTCGCCTTCTGACCTCCTGTTTGCTCACTTCACTTTTGCTGCCCTTAGGACTCTGGGCGCTTCACCACAGCTAACCAGTGCTAAAGTGCGTGTTCTCTATTTCCCTAAAACATGTTACAATTGGCTTATCTGCATTAGGTAAAAAAAATTAACTTAAAAGCCCCTACTAAAGGGCACTACATGTGCCCGGGGCGTGTAAATTAAATGCTACTGATAGGCCTGCAGCACTGATTGTGCCACCCATTTCAGTAACCGTTTAAACATGACTCAGGCCTGTGATTGTAGAGCCTGTGGCTGCAGTTTTAAACTGCTATGTTGACCTGGCAAGTTAACTCATTTGCCAGTCCTAACCTTTACTTTTTAATACAGATGTCACCCCTAAGGTAGACCCTCGACAGACCAAGGGCAGGGTGTGGTGTATTCAAAAAGTTGCACATGTACTTGTAAATTTTACATGTCCAGATAGAGAAAACTTCTCAATTTGTTTTTCACTACAACAAGGCCTATCTCTCCCATAGGTTAACAATGGGATTGCCTTATTACATTTTATGAGGGTAATTTCGAATTGGGAAGAGATTGGACCCCCAAGTTGGAATCCCAATTACAAATCGCAACTTATGGTGAAGTCGGAGATTAATTTGTAATTCTGCAAATGCCACTTTTAAAAAGTCTGTGTGGGTGACAGCTGGGCTCTTGTGCAATCCATCCAGACAGCCACACACAAAGGGAGCCTAGTTGTAACTGAGTGGCCATCTGCATGTTGATGGCTTATCGTGGGCAAGATAGGAGGAAGGAGATGACACACCTGAGCGGGCTGTGTTCTGAGCCCTCACTAAATGCTGCATAACTCCCTGTAGTGTGTCTGGAGACAGGGCAAGGATATCTTGCAATTCAAAAGCCTCTCTTTGTAGTCTCCCCCACTTCAAAGGCACTGCTGCATATAAGAACTTGACTTCTGACCCCACCAAATCAGTACACTTCTGGACCTGAGGACATTCTGCCAGGTAGAAGGACTGCCCTGCAGCTGAAGTGACTGTCAATCTGCTGACTCTGCTGGACTTTGCTGGACTCCTGCTTTGCTTTCCTTACCCTGCTGCCTGCTGACATCCTTGTCTTGGAGTGAGAAGGACTGGACCTGCATCTCTGCGTCCCCAGAACCAAAGGGACTGCAAGGGCTAGCTGATCTGAAGTCTCAGGGACAAGAAGGGCTTAACTTAATCCAGCTACAACTTCTGGACTCTGCCAACTGCGAGCCCTGTCCTGCCAAATGGTGCCAATCCAGTCTGGGCCCTGGAAGTAGGTTCTTCAGCTGTTTCTAAAAAAAATTATGTATTGCCTTTACTGCGTCGATCAGAACAGATGCATCGCCTGCCCGACACGATCCTTCGCCACTGAGGATGCGTGGCTCAACGACGACACATCACCTTCAATGCCAAGGGTTCGCCGATGACACATACCCAACTGCACGGATTGGAACTGATGTATTGCCTGCACAACGCCTCCTCTGTTCCTCGCATCAGGACTTCAACATCAACAATCCTCCGCCCCAAAGGTACTTATTCAGTGGGGAAAGGTTGGTCCCTGTGTTTGATCCATGCTCCATCATTGCTGGCTTGACTTTTCAAATCTGACCCCATCTAGCACGACCAGATAACCCCGGTGGGCACTTAACTCTACTAAGCACTGTATTTTCAGATGTTATTTAAAAATTCAAATCTTGACTTCTACGTTTTAGATTTATGTCGTTTTGGGCTTATTTTGCTTATTGAAGTGAGCTCTATATGTTGAATCTGGTGTAGGTTTTTATGTGGTGTTCTCAGTGTTTTACTGGTTTAAGTGTTACACAAACACTTTACACATTGCCTCTTAAGTTACGCCTGCCTACTCTGTACCAAGTAAATAGAGGGTGAGCACAGGTTAATTTATGGTGTAAACGACTTACCCTGACTAGGATTGTGGTCCCCACCTAGACAGAGTGCATACCTCTGTCAACTAGAGACCCAATTTCTAACAGTGCCCAACATAAAAATTGCTAAAACCCAGTCCCAGATCCAGGCCTTGAAACAAAAATCAAATCACTACTGCCTGCCTCCCAGTTAACAAATACACTTTTGGTGTAGACTATGGTAATGCTTTTCTTGCTGGTGCACCTCAGATTTATCCATTTCAACAAACCATCATACTTGACTACCCTCCTGAATAATTCTGTAGACAGGGAACAATGAGAAAAAGAGCAAACTACTCTTAAAAGTTCAAAAAATTCGAAAGGTTCATTAGTAGCACAAAGTCTTCACAAGAGTGGCAAGCTCCTTTTGGAAATCCATCTAGGCTGATTTGAGAAACAATATATCACTTGCAGAAAGAAAGGTGCAGTTTTATTTTATATGAACAAGCCTTTCCAGGTACCTGTCTCTGTGTTCTTTTCCAATCCAGCATATCAGAGCAGAATTAAAAGCATAACCTAAGGTCTCAGTATTAATAAAATATATTAATGTATGTTCCTCCCAAGAAACCCATGGTCAGGATGTTCCTGTCTTTGGAACTTTCAAGATCCTTTGCTGGAGTCTTTTCTATGGTCCATTCAGTAGCTGCAACGTCTTTTTTAATTTCAGTATTACATAAATGTCTTCTCACTTCCTTATTTACTCCTCATTCAGCAATATGAAGTAACGTAGGTGTCTCTAGATGTGTCTTATTGAATGTAGCTTATGTACTAGAACAGTGTTTCCCAAACTGTGAGTGGTGACCCACAGGTGGGTCATGAGCTGACTTTTGGTCGGTTGTGAGCTGATTTTTAATGGGTTGCGTACGTCCAAGCTGTAAATAAAGATGTCGCTACATTTTTTATTTATCTTGTCACACTTGCTGTGCTTTAAAGACGGAGGTCAAATGTCAGGCTATGTCTTCTGACAAATTGCTGTTTTTATTTGAACATGGGATGGTGTTTACTTTTCTTTCTCTGACTGCAAACTGAGATGAGTTTGTAAAGTGAAATAGGTGACGATCTTGCTGGCATACAGGGAGTGTGAAATGAAAGGCTGTAGAATATCATTTTTTGAAACACCAAACAATTGAAATACCTGTAAATGAATTGTATACATATTTCTGAATATACAAGCAGTTACAAAAGCTAAAATGAAGCCCCTTTTTTCAATTTTGAACAGTGATGGAAACAAAGATTTGAATAGGAACAAAACACATTACAACACTTTACTCAGTAATGTGCAAATGGTAATTATTAGCTGACATCCAATCCCCACACATTATCATTTGTGTGCTACGTAGTTTTATCAGTAAAACTATGCCTTTGCAAATTTAGAGGCCATTTCAATGGAAATGTGCTGTCTTTAAATGACGGAGTACAATCACACAGTGCTTAAAGTGCTTTGCAACTTTTTAAGAACCAATTCCTAATTTTGGTAAATGACAGCATTCTGAAAGTATATCTACTATTACGTTAAAACATCACCCCCAACTAATGTATGTTAAAGTTAGGTGGGTTGCGAAAGTTTGTCATTCTGAAAATTTTGTCATGGATCTGAAAGGTTTAGGAAGCACTGTACTGGAAAATTATTGATCTGTGTGTTGTAGCATTGCTAGTAAAACCCTCAAAGACCATCAGGTGTAACTAAATGTGTGTGGCTTTTCTGTCTAAAACCCTGTAAAAGATGATGTTTTGGGGATTTGTGCCAGATTTCCTTGTGGTTTTATACTACGCGGACAGTGCTACTCTTTTTGTTTACTTTATACTTAGAGTTTTGGTCACTTCCCTAGAGAGCAGATTGTTTTGCACTGAATTTGCATATTTTTTTTTTACGCAAATTCGGTGCAAAACTAACTCCATATTTTTACTTTGGAGCTAGACCTGTCTAGCACCAAAGTTATGGAGTTAAAGTAATTTTTGGGACGTGGAAACCTACTTTGCGTCAATGCGATGCAAAGTAGTCGTTCCAATGCAAAAAATGACTCCAAGGCCCTAGCACCTTATTTATCCTCCCATGCAAAAATCACGCACGGGGAAAGGAGGGGTCAAAAATGGTGCAGAGCTTGCTTTGCACCATTTGTTAATGCTTGGGTCAGGGCAGGCGGTAGGGGACCTGTGGGCCTATTTCCATGGTGGAACACCATGGAATGAGCCCACAAGTGCGCTCCCCAGGCCCCAGGCCCCAGGGACACCCCCACCCACACCTGAGGGACAGTGGAGGATGGGGGACCCCATCCCAGGTAAGTATAGGTAAGATTGTTTTTTATTTTTATTGTCATTGGGGGCCCTGAAATGGGTCCCCCTTACATGGCACTGGGTGCAATGGCCATGCTCAGGGGACCCTTGTCACCTGTGCTGGCCATGTGGTTGGTGGGCATGACTCCTGTCTTTTCCTAGACAGGAGTCATGTGGTATGGATGGTTTTGCGTCATACAATGACTCTAGGCAGGTTAAATTCATTTCTTTTTTACTCTAACCTGTCTAACGTCATTTTTTGGTGCAAAACCCACTTCTTCCATACCACCAGCCCCGCCCGACTAACGTCATTTTTTTTACACTAGCCTACCCTCTGCACCGGCTTGCACCATTCCATAAATATGTTGCCCGGCTGGCGCCAGAAATGGTGCAAGCCTTTTGCTAAACTTTTTGGTAAAAAACTGTGTTAGTGCAGTTTTGCCCGAAAAAGTATAAATCAGGGCCTTGTTATTTCTTGCCTTTCTGTAGAGGCCGAATCTATGCCAGTCATCTTGATGAACTACATTTGGTTATTGATGATTACTTGCTTTGGAGGTTGACCTTATGTTAATTATCTTGCATATTTTGTTTATGACCTTGTATTGAGATTTGAATTGCTAATTTCCTAACTATGTTTTGCCTCTGTAATGATCATAATTGTGAATAAGTGTTATTTTTTCTTACTTGAAATGTTGTTTTGTGAAGGTTTTCTTCACTCAGCCACGTCTTACAAAAACTCACAAAGTCTTACAAAGCCTCAGATAGTCCTGATTCTATGCTTCGACTCTCTTAATTATTTTATTTTGAGTGTTGACACTGCATAAATTGTAATGGCAGCTGGTAAATTATCATTCTTTTTTGTATTTACAAGGGAATCCCCTAAATCAGGTATTTATTTCTGAAATGAAAAAAATAAATTGTACAGATGTGGTAGGAGTTTTGTTCCTGTGTTTGGGAGCTAGATATGATTTTCCCTGTCCAAGCAAAACAATATAAATATGAGTGTCTGTCTTCTTTTGATGATGTGATTTGTGCAGACTTGTGAAACATGGACTACCAGGGATACAGTTTATGACACAGGAGTCAGCAAAGTTCTTTTATCACAAATCTAACAGTTTCTGGACCCGTCAAATAGGTGGGAAATCCATAAATGTATGGGAGGATAAGCCAATGATTTACTGCCAACAGCCTGAAAGGAACTCATACAGCAGCAGCACACCACAAGGGAGAGATTGGCAACACTGAGAAAGCAAACAGTGACAGCCATGTGTAGTACTCTTTTCAGTGTCTTCTAGTTTGTTCTCACCCACAGTGACAGCAAGCTGGAGAAGCTGGTGGTAAGATTTCAAGCAGGTTTATGGCTGCCAACGCTGGTGGTGTTTATAATTGGCATACAAAGGACTGGAATAGCATTGGTCACATTCTTTGAAGGCAAACTTTGTCAATTCTTACCATAGTAC
The DNA here is from genome assembly GCF_031143425.1 of Pleurodeles waltl. Lineage (NCBI taxonomy): Eukaryota > Metazoa > Chordata > Amphibia > Caudata > Salamandridae > Pleurodeles > Pleurodeles waltl. The sequence goes on along the minus strand of NC_090440.1, from coordinate 1,534,656,880 downwards.
CAGTTCATAGGGAGTTCATGTATGCTATCAGTCTGCAGAGGGTCCCATTGCAAAGGATATTGAATTACTAATAATGGGAGGGTAAGGTGAATGTTCTTTGGTTATGACATCTCTGATTGGTTCTCCAGACACAGACAATTTTAATAATTGGTTAGCCAATGCCTTGGATGGGATTGCTTCCCTTAAAATTCGGTATCTCAAAAGGACCAAACCTTCTGCTCATTGGTTCACAACATCTGTAAGGAAGTAAAAAGTTTTTGTAAATCTTTGGAAAGAAAATGGCGAAAAAGCTATAATGCTGAAGACAAACATATATATATAAGTCAGCAATGAGGAATTTTGCAAATCAAGAAGGAGGTCACAAAGTGAATATTTCTTTTCATAGCTCTCAGCAATGTCCGGTACCAAATGTGAATTCTCAAAATAAATTCAATCCTTTCTGTTACCTACTGTGTTAGAAAATAATGTTACCTCTTCCCTGGAATTAACGACTTTCATGAATGAAAAATTCAGGCCATTCGTTCAAATTTTTATTGAGAAATCAGCTCCTTCTGAGTCAATACATTTTAAGAGACCTCAGCCCAATATTAGTGTCTTTTAATGCTATATCCCTAGAAAAATCAGTGAAGGAATTAAACAAATGTAAATCTGGATCCCCGTTAGAGCCTTGTCCCCACGCAGTCTAGGTCTAATATCTACCTCAATTAATACTATTTTAAATTATATTTGGAATGACTATTCAAAAACAGCCATATTGCCAATGAGTTGAAAGCAGGCACTGTTGCTACCTCTTTTGAAGAAGACTAATGCATATCAGACCTTTATAAGGAATTCAGACAAATCTCACTTCTGCCACAAGATTCACAATCAGAATTTTCTCCTGGTTTCAGTACTGAGTCTGCCTTATTTGAAGTAACTGAATTCATTAAAGTCAGTTTAGATCAGGGTACTTCTGCTGTGGTGCATTTATTGGACCTGTCTGCAGCACTCAATACAGTGCCACATCCAATTCTGCTAGACAGATTGTGAGAGTTACCCACCATCCATCTTTTACTTTAATTGTCAAACCAGTCCATTATGGGGTCCCGCAGGGCTCTGCTTTGAGCTCCACATAATTCAATATGCATCTTGAACAGCTGGCTATACTGGTATAAAAGTATGAAAGCTAGTTCCAATGCGGACAATACCCAATTGCGTTTATCATTTCATGAAGGCAGATGTGAGGCCTGGACAACTTTTAAACTGTGCTTGAGAGGTGTATCTGAATGGATGGACAACAACTGTCTAAATTAAATTTAGGTACCACTGAAATTATTTTATTTGCAACAAAGGGCTCCCCAGAAGCCATCAAATAGTGGTGTGAAAAATTAGGGGTTGCACTATGCACTGTCCTCTGGTGAGACATCTTGGCATCACATTTAATATTGATTTAGCATATGCATTTAACATTTGAAATATTTCACCTGCTTGTTTATGAAACTCAAATCTCTAAATCCCTAAACAATGTTTTATCATTGTCCATGTTGTAGTTACACTGAGACTCCATTAAGCTAACATTCTGCACTTAGGACATCCGGCATACTTCATTCACATGCTCTAGATTATCCAAAATGCAGCAGCAGCTAGACTGATTTTGAGAATTCCATTTTTTGGCAATCAGTCACTCCACCTTTGAAACGATTATATTGGTTACCAGAATCTAAATGCATCAAATTTAAAGCATTAGTCTTTGCCTACAGAGCTTTCTTTCAGAAACTTCCCATTTTATGTTAGGAAAAGTCTTAAGCCTTACCAACAATTTAGACATCTCATATCCAACAACCATCTGTTGTTATAGGTCCCCAAAATATGCAAGGCCAGAACTAGTGACAGATCCTTTGTCTATCTTGCTGCCAAACTCTAGAATGTCCTTCCTCTAGCCTTGCAGAAGCCTCCTCTGTATCCCTTTTTAGAAAGTAATTAAATATATTTTTGTATTAGCTTCCCAATTGAAGTCTTACATTTAGATCCCAAGGCTACTTATTTTGTAGGCCACCGGGATGCTTCTTTGAAGAAACTGCACGTTATATATGTGTTGATGTTGTTATTCTTAGTATTATTATTATTATTATTATTATTATTATTATTATCATTATCATCATCATCATCATCTTCATCATCATTATTATTATTATCATCATCATCATTTATGCTGAATAAAATCACACCTTCAAACCGTGGTCCTCAGGTAAAATCAATTGACATAGGTTTTGTGTGTGGAGTGAAGTTTAGATGCTGGAAATCAGTGAGTGCGCAATCCTTGTGGCACACCATAGCTAATATCTTAGCTTTCTTTACTCACCACATCAAGCGTGTTGTGATCAACCCATCAGCATGTAGGGCCTAGCCACTTATCAGCTTTAAAAAAATCATGGATGTTAGATTGGATTCTCCTTCTGTTAGCTATGTCATAGTGGAAGCTGGAATCTCCTCATTACACTGTAATGTTGTATTGACATTGAAAATGTTGAAAATCCTGTTATAGCTAATATCATCACTACATTTTCCTTGAGTTACTTCACTCCCACAGGATTTCAGTTTCACCCCAAATGACAAACTTCTAACAAGACTAATCACAATTGTGGTTCGAGAAGAACTTTGTAAGATCTGACTTTTGAAAGCGTGCCACTGTCTGTGACAAAATATTCCTTTGGTAGTGATGGTGTGCTATGTCTTGTGATCAGCAATTGTATTGCACACTTGCACCATTTGTAAGCACCATTGTTCAGCTTAAGGATTTGAATCTATCACTTGTTTATCATGAGCACAGATGTTTGTAAACGTCTCATTCAAGAATGATTCTTTCTAGTTAGTCCTAGAGGAAAGAGTTTGTTTGAGCTAGGGGTCTTTTTTTAGTATTGTGTGTAGATGAATGTGCTGAGGAACTTTGATAGTCCAATACAAAATGTGTTTGACAAAGACAACTCTAGCCAAATATATGGCTAGGACAGCATATTGTGTGCAGGAGGATGTGTTATTTTATTGTAGTTTTAGTACGACTTGACCTGTTCACTGCATTTGATCCTGTTAACCATGATATCCTGATTACTAATTTGGCTGAGTTAGGGGTTAATGGAAGACCTTCACAATGGCTTCCCTCATTTCTAGAAGCAAGGTTGCAAGCAGAGCAGTTAAGCCAGGAGTTCCTCAGGGCTGCTCTCTCAGTCCAGCATAATTTAATGGCTATCTAAGACCACAGGCCAGGGAAATTAGATCTCATGGCATAAAATTTGTGAATTATGCTGGTGACACTAAATTAATTCTCACACTGGACTGCACCTCATACTCACCAATGGCCTCCTTTCATGACTGTATTCAAGACATCTTGAATTGCTTTTGAGCCAACTCCCTTAAATTCAGTAGTGACCAAATACGTTTTGCAGCCTTTGGTGATAGACTTTTGCCACAGGACAATTCAGCTCTGCAGCGTCTGTTAGAAATCTGAGAGCCTTCATTGGTAACAATCCATCCCTCTCCACTCATGTTAATAAATTATCCTCTACTTGCTTTGGACTAATGAGGACACTTTGCAAAACACTACCATTGCTACCAACTCATCTTCACCCCCTTGTAGTACAAAGCATTATTCTGAGCAGTTTCAATTACAGTAACGCTTTGTTTCTAGGGTCGCCAGGATATATTGTTGGGCACCTGCATTATATAGAGGCTGAAGCAGCAAAACTTGCACTTTCCTTGCCTTGTCACTCTTCTACTTCAGTGGTCTTGGACTCCCTCCACTGGCTTCTTGCAGCCAAGCAAATCCAGATTAAATCACTATCCATATTGCACACAGACTTCCGTCATACTTGATCTTACCTGCTTTATCATAAATTACAATGCTACCCACTACCTAGATCGTTACGGTCAGTCAGTGCTAATTTGTTGAAGGTTCCCGAATTGAAGAAAGCTGGAACTGGCAGCAGAGCATTTTCTGTGCAGGCGGTTGGTTTCTGGAACAACTTGCCAACCTTGAAAACCTGCCTGTATAACCTCTAGGTCTTCAGATATGTTCAGATTCAACCCTGATAGCTAGCACCAGGATGCCTGTATAGGTAACCGTTTGCGATTTACAAGTAAATTCATAATAAGAATACTAATAATAATGATAATATATGTAATCTAGCTCCATCTGAATAGTTCTAAGATAGGCATTGCCGTGGCTGTGGTGTGATGCTTAGAGCTGGCCGCACATTGCCAACTATATTGCTTTGTTGCTGGGCTTTGCACCTGAGGGTATCCACATATGTACTGTTTGAGGAATGTCACCTGTTTGGAAGGATGTTGTACAAGAGTATTATTGACTGAAAAGTACTTGTGTGAGTCGTAGACAGTTGATTACTCGATTGGGACATACTGGGACTTAGTAGGGTGTCTTCAGTTTTATGTTAGATACATGGCTATTCCTTTCTCCTAATGTGCATGCAGGCAATTCTCTTGATGCCACCCCTCTTGAGTGAAATTGTGTGTTAAGCTCTCCTTCAGAGCTTGGTCCTCTCTAGATAATCAAGAGGGATGTATTTAGTATTCAGTACTGTACATTATGGTGTGTTTTAGCAATAGTTTTATTAGGGATGAAGTTGAAGGTATTTAGTGCATGGTGAGATAGAAAGAGCATGTATACCTTCGAGAGAAAAGTGCATCAGTATGCAGACAGAGAATCACCATTTTGTGGTCAGGATAGCGCCACAATTTGCTTTGGCAGCTATGGGGAATAATCTGCAAATGTAACAAATAGAGTGGCTGTGTTAAATTGCCACTTTACATAAAAAGTGCCTTGCTGCACCACCCTGCACCGATGGGAAAGGGCAGAAATGTGCTGTGTCTACAAGGTACGGAGCATTTCTGTCCTCTCCCCCTGCGCTGGCACACACATTGCTGCCATGCCCCAACACAGGCACCCTTGCACCATGTTGCAAGGGTGCCTGCATTGCGGGGATGATTATTTTTGTGTCGGAAGGAGAACCTTCCTGCACAAAAACAATCAGAAGAGTTGTTTTCCTCTTTCTATGTGTGCTGTACAACGCAGCACATAAAGAAAGAGGAAAAACAGGGAGAAATAGATTATTTCTCCCCATCACCTCACTCTTACACCACCTGTGAGATGACATAGGAATATGACCCATTCCCAGACTTGTAAATCTGGGAATGCGTCAGATTCCTTCGCATTCCATGGGTGTTGCATGGAAACACCCAAAGCAACACCCACAGAATGCTCCTTTCACAAAGTGTTATGCGTGAAAGGGGGCCATATGTACGATTCCATGAAAAGCCATGCAAGATGGCTTTCTTTAATCACTTGAGTTAACAACTAAAATTCTCAAACATAAATTATTGCAATTTTGACAATGGGATTACAATATGTCTATAATATTCTTGGGTTATAATTCTAAATGAGTTATTTCTGACATTTGCTTTACTTTTTAATTTGTTCTTTGTAATATATTGTGAATGAGATGCTGGTTGTGTGGTTAACGGAATATCTTTGGAAGAACATTTGAATTTCCACTTCAGAATCCTGTGTTGAATATGTATTAGGTTATCATTTTAGACTGATAAACTGGTCTGTGGTTATTATGTGGTACAGCTGTCATTTTAATTTGTATGTTTGTAATTGGAGCAATGGGGATCGGTATATGGGTATTTTCAGATTACAAATTTGACCGATTGCATCTTTTGGTTTCATACTATTTACACGGAACCTGTTATAGTTGTTATTAAAATTTGTAGGCTTTAACCCCTTCGCTGCCAGGCCTTTTCCCCCTCCTGTGCCAGGCCTTTTTTTGCCTATTTGGGGCAGTTCGCACTTAGGCCCTCATAACTTTTTGTCCACATAAGCTAACCAAGCCAAATTTGCGTCCTTTTTTCCCAACAACCTAGGGATTCTAGAGGTACCCAGACTTTGTGGGTTCCCCTGAAGGAGGCCAAGAAATTAGCCAAAATACAGTGATTTTTTTTTATTTATTTTTTAAAAATGGGAAAAAGTGGCTGCAGAAGAAGGCTTGTGGTTTTTCCCTTGAAAATGGCATCAACAAAGGGTTTGCGGTGCTAAACTCACCAGCTTCCCAGCTTTCAGGAACAGGCAGACTTGAATCAGAAAACGCAATTTTTCAACACAAATTTGGCATTTTACTGGGACATACCCCATTTTTACAAATTTTTGTGCTTTCAGCCTCCTTCCAGTCAGTGACAGAAATGGGCATGAAATCAATGCTGGATCCCAGAAACCTAAACATTTATTAAAATTAGACAAAATTCTGAATTCAGCAAGGGGTCATTTATGTAGATCCTACAAGGGTTTCCTACAGAAAATAACAACTGAAAAAGAAAAATATTGAAATTGAGGTGAAAAAAACATAAATTTTTCTCTACGTTTTACTCTGTAACGTTTTCCTGCAATGTCAGATTATCGAAATCAATATACTGTTACGTCTGCTGGACTCCTCTGGTCGCGGGGATATATAGGGCTTGTAGGTTCATCAAGAACCCTAGGTACCCAGAGCCAATAAATGAGCTGCATCCAGTGCGTTTTCATTCTATACCGGGTATACAGCAATTCATTTGCTGAAATATAAAGAGTAAAAAATAGCTATCAAGAAAACCTTTGTATTTTCAAAATGGGCACAAGATAAGGTGTTGAGGAGCAGTGGTTATTTGCACATCTCTGAATTCCGGGGTGACCATACTAGCATGTGAATTACAGGGCATTTCTGAAATAGATGTCTTTTTTACACACTCTCCTATATTTGGAAGGAAAAAATGTAGAGAAAGACAAGGGGCAATAACACTTGTTTTTCTAATCTATGTTCCCCCAAGTCTCCCGATAAAAATGATACCTCACTTGTGTGGGTAGGCCTAGCGCCCGCGACAGGAAACGCCCCAAAATGCAACGTGGACACATCCCATTTTTTTGGAAGAAAACAGAGGTGTTTTTTGCAAAGTGCCTACCTGTAGATTTTGGCCTCTAGCGAAGCCGGCACTGGGGAAACCTACCAAACCTGTGCATTTTTGAAAACTAGAGACCTAGGGGAATCCAAGATGGGGTGACTTGTGGGGCTCTGACCAGGTTCTGTTACCCAGAATCCTTTGCAAACCTCAAGATTTGGCTAAAAAAACACATTTTCCTCACATTTCGGTGACAGAAAGTTCTGGAATCAGAGAGGAGCCACAAATTTCCTTCCACCTAGCGTTCCCCCAAGTCTTACGATAAAAATTATACCTCACTTGTGTGGGTAGGCCTAGCGCCCGCGACAGGAAATGCCCCAAAGCACAACGTGGACACATCCCATTTTTTGACAGAATACAGAGCTGTTTTTTGCAAAGTGCCTACCCGTAGATTTTGGCCTCTAGCTCAGCCGGCATCTAGGGAAACCTACCAAACCTGTGCATTTCTGAAAACTAGAGACCTAGGGGAATCCAAGATGGGGTGACTTGTGGGGCTCTGACCAGGTTCTGTTACCCAGAATCCTTTGCAAATCTCCAAATTTGGCTAAATAAAAAACATGTTCCTCACATTTCTGTGGCAGAAAGTTCTGGAATCTGAGAGGAGGCACATATTTCCTTCCACCCAGCATTTCCCCAAGTCTCCTGATAAAAATTATACCTCACTTGTGTGGGTAGGCCTAGCGCCCGCAACAGGAAATGCCCCAAAGCACAACGTGGACACATCCCAATTTTTGACAGAAAACGAAGCTGTTTTTTGCAAAGTGCCTACCTGTAGATTTTGGCCTCTAGCTCAGCCGGCACCTAGGGAAACCTACCAAACCTGTGCATTTCTGAACACTAGAGATCTAGGGGAATCCAAGATGGGGTGACTTGTGGGGCTCTGACCAGGTTCTGTTACCCAGAATCCTTTGCAAACCTCAAAATTTGGCTAAAAAAACACATGTTCCTCACATTTCTGTGGCAGAAAGTTCTGGAATCTGAGAGGAGGCACACATTTCCTTCCACCCAGCATTTCCCCAAGTCTCCTGATAAAAATTATACCTCACTTGTGTGGGTAGGCCTAGCGCCCGCAACAGAAAATGCCCCAAAGCACAACGTGGACACATCCCAATTTTTGACAGAAAACAAAGCTGTTTTTTGCAAAGTGCCTACCTGTAGATTTTGGCCTCTAGCTCAGCCGGCACCTAGGGAAACCTACCAAACCTGTGCATTTCTGAACACTAGAGATCTAGGGGAATCCAAGATGGGGTGACTTGTGGGGCTCTGAACAGGTTCTGTTACCCAGAATCCTTTGCAAACCTCAAAATTTGGCTAAAAAAAACACCTGTTCCTCACATTTCTGTGGCAGAAAGTTCTGGAATCTGAGAGGAGGCACAAATTTCCTTCCACCCAGCGTTCCCCCAAGACTCCCGATAAAAATGATACCTCGCTTGTGTGGGTAGGCCTAGCACCCGCGACAGGAAATGCCCCAAAGCACAACGTGGACACATCCCATTTTTTGACAGAAAACAGAGCTGTTTTTTGCAAAGTGCCTACCTGTAGATTTTGGCCTCTAGCTCAGCCGGCACCTAGGGAAACCTACCAAACCTGTGCATTTCTGAAAACTAGAGACCTAGGTGAATCCAAGATGGGGTGACTTGTGGGGCTCTGACCAGGTTCTGTTACCCAGAATCCTTTGCAAACCTCAAAATTTGGCTAAAAAAACACATGTTCCTCACATTTCTGTGGCAGAAAGTTCTGGAATCTGAGAGGAGGCACAAATTTCCCTCCACCCAGCATTCCCCCAAGTCTCCCGATAAAAATGATACCTCACTTGTGTGGGTAGGCCTAGCACCCGCGACAGGAAATGCCCCAAAGCACAACATGGACACATCCCATTTTTTGACAGAAAACAGAGCTGTTTTTTGCAAAGTGCCTACCTGTAGATTGTGGCCTCTAGCTCAGCCGGCACCTAGGGAAACCTACCAAACCTGTCCATTTCTGAAAACTAGAGACCTAGGGGAATCCAATATGGGGTGACTTGTGGGGCTCTGACCAGGTTCTGTTACCCAGAATCCTTTGCAAACCTCAAACTTTGGCTAAAAAAACACATGTTCCTCACATTTCTGTGGCAGAAAGTTCTGGAATCTGAGAGGAGGCACAAATTTGCTTCCACCCAGCGTTCCCCCAAGTCTCCCGATAAAAATGATACCTCACTTGTGTGGGTAGGCCTAGCGCCCGCGACAGGAAATGCCCCAAAGCACAATGTGGACAAATCAAATGTTTTCATAAAAAACAGTGCCTACCTGTGGATTTTGGCCTGTAGCTCAGCCGGCACCTGGGGAAACCCAGCAAACCAGTGCATTTCTGAAAACTAGAAACCCAGGGGAATCCAAGATGGGGTGACTTGCGGGGCTCTGACCCGGTTATGTTACCCAGAATCCTTTGCAAACATCAAAATTTGGCCAAAAAAAAACTTTTTCCTCTCATTTCGGTGACAGAAAGTTCTGGAATCTGAGAGGAGCCACAAATTTCCTTCCACCTAGCATTCCCCTAAGTCTCTCAATAAAAATGGTACCTTACTTCTGTGGGTTGGCCTAGCGCCCACGAAAAGAAATGGCCCAAAACACAACGTGGACACAACATATTTTTTCACAGAAAACAGAGGTGTTTTTTGCAAAGTGCCTACCTGTGGATTTTGGCCTCTAGCTCAGCCGGCCCCAGGGGGGGGCAGAAATGCCCTAAAATAAATTTTACCCCCCACCCCTCCAACCCCCCCCTACCCGGGAGCGACCCTTGCCTACGGGGTCGCTCCCCCTGCGTGACATTGGCGCCAAAAAACAAATCACCGGTGCCCTGTCGTTTCTGCCCCATTGGGGGCAGATTGACCTAAAATCGGCCAATCTGCCGCCAAGGGGGGCAGAAATGGTCTAAATACAATTTGCCCCCCAGGGGAGCGACCCTTGCCTAATGGGTCGCTCCCCATCTAAAAAAACCCAAACAAACAAAAAAAAAAAAACACAAAAAAAAATTGCCCTGGCGCCTAGAGTTTTCTGCCCCCCTGGGGGCAGAAATGGCCTAAAATGAATTTGCCCCCCCAACCCCCCCCCCGGGAGCGACCCTTGCCCCCTTGCCTACGGGGTCGCTCCCCCTGCGTGACATTGGCGCCAAAAAAAAAATCCCTGGTGCCTAGTGGTTTCTGCCCCCTCGGGGGCAGAATCACCTAAAATCGGCCAATCTGCCCCCAAGGGGGGCAGAAATGGTCTAAATACAATTTGCCCCCCAGGGGAGCGACCCTTGCCTAATGGGTCGCTCCCCACCTCTAAAAAAACAAACAAACAAAAAAAAAACACAAGAAAAAATTGCCCTGCCGCCTAGAAGTTTCTGCCCCCCCGGGGGCAGATCGGCCTAATAATAGGCCGATGTGCCCCCAGGGAGGGCAGAAATGGCCTAAAATAAATTTGCCCCCCAACCCCCCCCCTGGAGCGACCCTTGCCTACGGGGTCGCACCCCCTGTGTGATATTGACAGCAAAAAACAAATCCCCGGTGCCAAGTGGTTTCTGCCCCCTTGGGGGCAGATTGACCTAAAATCGGCCAATCGGCCCCCAAGGGGGGCAGAAATGGTCTAAATACAATTTGCCCCCCAGGGGAGCGACCCTTGCTTGATGGGTCGCTCCCCATCTTTAAAAAAAACAAACAAAAAAAAAAAACCACAAAAAAAATATTTGCCCTCGCGCCTAGAGGTTTCTGCCCCCCTGGGGGCAGATTGACCTAATAATAGGCCGATCTGCCCCCAGTGGGGGGCAGAAATGGCCTAAAATAAATTTGCCCCCCAACCCCCACCCCCCCGGGAGCGACCCTTGCCTACGGGGTCACTCCCCCTGTGTGACATTGGCGCCAAAAAACAAATCCCCGGTGCCTAGTGGTTTCTGCCCCCTTGGGGGCAGATTGACCTAAAATCGGCCAATCTGCCCCCAAGGGGGGCAGAAATGGTCTAAATACAATGTGCCCACCTGGGGAGCGACCCTTGCCTGATGGGTTGCTCCCCATCTCTAAAAACACAAACAAAAAAACAAAAAACACAAAAAAAAAATTGGCCTGGCGCCTAGAGGTTTCTGCCCCCCATCCGCAGATCGGCCTAATAATAGGCCGATGTGCCCCAAGGGGGGGCAGAAATGGCCTAAAATAAATTTGCCCCCCTAACCCCCCCGGGAGCGACCCTTGCCTATGGGGTCGCTCCCCCTGCGTGACATTGGCGCCAAAAAACAAATCCCCGGTGCCTAGTGGTTTCTGTCCCCTTGGGGGCAGATTGACCTAAAATCAGGCAATCTGCCCCCAAGGGGGGGCAGAAATGGTCTAAATACAATTTGCCCCCCAGGGGAGCAATCCTTGCCTGATGGGTCACTCCCCATCTCTAAAAAAAAAAAAAAAAGAAAAAACACAAACAAAAACAAATTGGCCGTGACGCCTAGAGGTTTCTACTCCCCTGGGGGCAGAAATGGCCTAAAATGAATTTGCCCCCCCAACCCCCACCCCCCCCCCGGAGCGACCCTTGTCTACGGGGTCGCTCCCCCTGCGTGACATTGGCGCCCAAAAAAAAATCCCTGGTGCTTGGTGGTTTCTGCCCCCTCGGGGGCAGATTGACATAAAATCGGCCAATCTGAATGGTCTAAATACAATTTGCCCCCCAGGGGAGCGACCCTTGCCTAATGGGTCGCTCCCCATCTAAAAAAAAATAAAAAAAATAAAAAAAAAATAATTGCCCTGGCGCCTAGACGTTTCTGCCCCCCAGGGGGCAGATCGGCCTAATAATAGGCCGATGTGCCTCCGGGGGGGCAGAAATGGCCTAAAATAAATCCCCCCCCCTAACCCACCCCCGGGAGCGACCCTTTCCTACGGGGTCGCTCCCCCTGCGTGACATTGGCGCCAAAAAACAAATCCCCGGTGCCTAGTGGTTTCTGCCCCCTTAGGGGCAGATTGACCTAAAATCGGCCAATCGGCCCCCAAGGGGGGCAGAAATGGTCTAAATACAATTTGCCCCCCAGGGGAGCGACCTTTGCCTGATGGGTCGCTCCCCATCTCTAAAAAAACAAACAAACCAACAAAAAAAACACACAAAAAAAATTTGCCCTGGCGCCTAGAGGTTTCTGCCCCCCATCCGCATAATAATAGGCCGATCTGCTCCCGGGGGGGCAGAAATATCCTAAAATAAATGTGCCCCCCCAACTCCCACCCCTCCCGGGAGCGACCCTTGCCTACGGGGTCTCTCCCCATGTGTGACATTGGCGCCCAAAAAAAAATCCCCGGTGCCTAGTGGTTTCTGCCCCTTCGGGGGCAGATTGACCAAAAATCGGCCAAACTGCCCCCAAGTGGGGCAGAAATGGTCTAAATACAATTTGCCCCCCAGGGGAGCGACCCTTGCCTAATGGGTCGCTCCCCACCTCTGAAAAAACAAACAAACAAAAAAAAAACACACAAAAAAATTGCCCTGCCGCCTAGAGGTTTCTGCCCCCCCGGGGGCAGATCGGCCTAATAATAGGCCGAAGTGCCCCCAGGGAGGGCAGAAATGGCCTAAAATTAATTTGCCCCCCTAGCCCCCCCCCCCCCGGGAGTGACCCTTGCCTATGGGGTCGCTCCCCCTGCGTGACATTGGCGCCAAAAAACAAATCCCCGGTGCCTAGTGGTTTCTGCCCCCTTGGGGGCAGATTGACCTAAATTCGGGTAATATGACGCCCAAGGGGGGCAGAAATGGTCTAAATACAATTTGCCCCCCAGGGGAGCGACCCTTGCCTGATGGGTCACTCCCCATCTCAAAAAAAAAAAAACACAAAAAAAAAACACAAAAAAAATATTTGCCCTCGCGCCTAGAGGTTTCTGCCCCCGGGGGGGCAGAAATGGCCTAAAATAAATTTGCCCCCCAACCCCCACCCCCCCCGGAGCGACCCTTGCCTACGGGGTCGCTCCTCCTGCGTGACATTGGCGCCAAAAAAAAAATCCCTGGTGCCTAGTGGTTTCTGCACCCTCGGGGACAGATTGACCTAAAATCGGCCAATCTGCCCCCAAGGGGGGCAGAAATGGCCTAAATATAATTTGCCCCCTAGGGGAGCGACCCTTGCCTAAGGGGTCGCACCCCACCTAAAAAAAAAAAAAAAATAACAAAAAGAAAAAAAAAATTATCCTGCCCCCCCTGGGGGCAGATCGGCCTAATAATAGGCCGGGGCAGAAAAGGCCTTCCAGAAAAATGCCCCCTCCCCCCCCGGAGCGACCCTTGCTCAAGAGGTCGCTCCCTTTTGTCACTTTCGGAAAACAAAACAAAAAAAACTGGTGTCTAGTGGGGTTTCAAAAGCAATCCGGCTTTTGAAACCCTGGGAGAGACTTCAAAGGGAAGGAAATACATTTCCTTCCCTTTGAAGCCCCTCCGGGCCTCCCCCACGTGATTGAAAGAGAAATGCTGAGCATTTCTCTTTCAATCACGCTGGAAGCAGAGCTTCCAGCGCGATGGGGGAGGCCCCTGCGACAAATCAGCGCGCGCTCGTGCGCTGACGTCACAGGGGGGTCGGGGTGGAAGGGGAAGGTCTTCCCCTTCCATTCCCGCCTTGGGGGGGAGGGGGTGCACAGGGGGGGCGCTCTAGCGCTCCCCCAAGTTCCCGTGCTTTGGACGAGGTGACCTCGTCCAAGGCACACGGGAACTGTAGCCTTGGACGAGGTCACCTCGTCCAAGGCACAGAAACAGTTAAACCTGGGTATTGGAGGTCGGCATCTGTAATTTTGTGAGTCGAATCGGACTGATGGCATTTAGAGGTTGTTTTGTTATAATTTATAAGGAACCTTTTTGTCCCATTTCGATGCCAGTGGATAATAGTCCCTTTTTGGTGTTCGCGGCACTAGCAGTTCTCTTTATAGCTTCCGTGGCGCTATCAGCGTACTCGCGACTTCGGCATTCTAAGAGGAAGACGCCGTTTTCTCCGATTAATGAAGGTGAGTGGTTTAGGGTGACAAGGTTTCTATAGCGGGTTCCTTTGTTTTGAAATAGGTTAAAATATGAATCAAGAATTTTGGTTACGAGGGAGTTTCTATGTGTAATACTTGTTCCTTTTTTACAGTTTACAGACTAAGACGGGCAGTTGACCACCATATGAACTGTGCATTACTTTTTTCTACTAGTCGGCTATAAACCTAAGGTATCTTAAATGATGTTACTTCAGTGGCCACATGTTTGACTGTGGACGTGTTACATTTTGTATGGTTTTTGTTCTTTAGTAATCCAAGTGTTTATCTATTTTTGTTTTCTTTTTTTAATAGATTTTGTCAATTTTGATGAGTCTGTGGTATGTATTGACAACATTAGTAGACGGACAGGATTACCCGTTTGCACTGGACTTTGGTTATAATTAAGGCACTGTCAGGACCTTTAAGGAATTAGCTAAACATAGTCATGAGGACAGAACCACTAATCCACTGATTACTGTGCATGTACATTGTATGAGATAGTATTGTTCGTTGGACACTGAATTTGCATTCTATCACTAATTCGAATAGTGTGACTAAATGGTGTGTTGAACACAGTTGTGAGAGTATTTGGAGAATTAGGATTTCTATTTGGTTGATTGGTCGGTTTTAAATATGGTTTATTCTCTTGCGAGTGAAGTTCGATACTCGTTCAAATACAATAAAATTTCTTTCCTCTCACTTATTTGGGTGTTTAGAATTTTGGTTTTAAAATCTGGGTTTCTTGCACAACACTTACATTTGGTGTTTGAGCATTTTGGTTTCTAACTCAAATAATTTGCTTACAATTTCTAGCCCTGAAGAAGTCGTTTAGGATGAAAGAATCTCCCATGACGAAACATGTGTTGGCTTGAAATGTATTTTCATGGATGAAATACTGAATTATTGGAAGATTTGATTCAATAAATCATTTGATTGGACCGGATACTATGGAACTGTGTTAAATTTTGAATGGACTGGTTTTCTACAATATTACTCATTAGAGTTAACATACACATTGTTTTGAAATTGTAAAAATTGTTGGGGGGCCTCACTTTGTTTTCTAAGGTTGATTTGCGTGGCCTAATAAATATGGGCTGGCACACTGCACCACCGGAGCATAAAAAAATGACGCTGCGGTGTCGCATTGTGCCGCTAGGGCCTTGTAAATGAGGCCCTTATACTTTAGATCTAAACTTGGACTTAAAGTCCAACTTTAGACCTGAGGGGCCTGAATTAGATCTTGATGGAGTTCCCTTGTCTCGCTGTGATGGTAGTTGCAAGTACTCCATTAAGCTGGCTGACATCTGACTGACATATTTAAATCTATGGCAGCTGAACCTCTGTCCATGCCAAGGGAGTGGAGAATGCTGTGTAAGTGGTCTACCGCTGCCAACATAGTGGACTTCAATGCTTGCTAACAGTACTTCACCACCATCAGGATGGCAGGATTGCACCACGCATATTTAGGTTTCACAGCCATAATGATGTTGTTCTGGTGGTGGATTCCTGATGGCGGGAGTCTGTTGAGAGACCCACTCAACATTGCACAAATGGTTGTGGCTATTGGATGGATGCTAGCAGCACACACCTGATGTATATTGCCCAATTGTGAACAACTGCAAAACACACTGTAAAACACACTCTACTTCATACTATGATCCTTCGCTTTTCCACTGCAGAACACCATTTTGATGCGGAGTTTGCCACTCAGGAGTCAGGTTATTTTCTTTTTTTTCTCCCTCTGTTCATTTTTCATTTGTTTCATTTTTCAAGTTTTTTTTATCAACTTGAGGTCCACTATTTCATTAATTTCTAGTTTCTCACTATAGCAAGGAGGGGAAATCCACATTTTACATAGGGAGAATTGTCAGTCATCTTAGATGAAATCATCAGAGCAGAGCCACAATTGTTTGGAGCTCAGGTACAAAATTCAACCATATCTCAGAGAAGACAAATGTGGGACAGAATAGTTGACAAAGTGAATACTGTAGCAAGCAACCTGTGCACAAAGTAGGAAATTAGAAGACGTGTAACGACCTGCAGGGGAGATTGCGTTCCCTGGCCTCCAAGCGTCCACTGGAGGCCCGGAGGTTTGGTGATGGTTCTCCCAGTCCCCTCTTACAACTTTTTACCTGTGAGGAGAAGGTCTTCCAGATCATACATCCTGAAGCCTTGACAGGAATCTCTGGTGGAGTGGAGACTAGTAAGTTTTACTTTTGAATGTTTCACTAAACAGAAATTTAGTTTTTGCCCTTACGCCAGCTGTTGATAATGTTTTTAGACCCACATTAAAACATATATATAAAATCTTAAAATATCAAAATGTATTATTATCAAAACATTAGTAGCAATGTGGTTCTATTTCTCTTTTCAACAATGATAAATATCTTTTGTTCTCCATGGATCATCCCTTACATGTGCCTAATTTGTAGGTTTGTTTCAATGTATAGTGGTGTACTCAAGAAAATAGGTTCGAACCTCCATCTATTTCCACATGAAGGAATAGTGCACCTAAGTGTCCTTTTCACCTATTTACATAATTCACATATGTGCCTAAATATGGTAAATGTGTGTTCATTTTCACTGCATATATTTTACTAGGTATGTTTACCTCACCTTTTTACCAGTATTGTTAATGGTAAATAGAAATGACTACCATGATGCCCTGTTTTTGTCTCTGGAAAATAATGTTGCTACATGATGTTGGTCATTCTCCCTTTTCTTCCATATACGTACCTATGTCAAACTGTCATGCCTTTGACAATCATCATTTTATGCTATCAATGCAAATGTCATTTTTGAAGTTTATCTATTATGTTGTCATCCTCGGATGTGTTCTGCTTTCCTACATATCTCCTATCGGAGCTTACAGAACCTCTCTTGAATGCACTTCTGAGTTCAAAGAAGACCTTTATTGTTGTTAATTCTCCCCCACCCACAAGTTCTTGAGAGACAAAATTAGTAGATTTCAAGCATACGTTTAAAAGTAGTCACAGCAATGAAAGCAAAATATATCACAGTACTTATCAGTTGCAATGTAAACAGCAAATATATATCATAACTGCAAAGCAAAGCATAAAAGTCAAATTCATCACCGTATAGGCAAGGCGATAGGGCCTAACTCAGCTTCATCTTTCTGGGGTCTGCAAGTTGATGACTCCGGTCAACTGCGAGAAAGAGATTATCTACCCAAACGGGAGACTGGCAACTGACGTCTAGCTCCAGCCTGAAGTCAAGCAAATTCTAATCCGCAGGATGTAATTGGTTTTACAAGTAATTGTATGTTGACTTTAAAATTGTTCAGCATGTCCTGCTGTATGCTGAATACAAGTAGTATTGACAAACAATTTACTTTGCAATGTTCATATGATGACTAAAGCCATCAATTCTCCTATGTTGTTTAATAATATGTTTTTTAGCATCCTAGGGATTGGAATGGTGTAGTTCTCAATTGTCATCTCTCTACTGTGTTGGGTTGGGTGTTTGGTACATGTATTGTGCACTTACTACATGACCTTTTTCTTTTTAGGACATCTCTTCACCAGTAAGTTTGCATGTGTGTAAGTTAACCTACATGAGATATCTAAAACAAATCACAGAATCATCCTATTAATCATTTTTAAATGTTAGCTTTAAGTTTCATTTACATACAGGTAAACTAAAAGTCAAAACAACTTGTGACATAATGAGCTTTATCAGTCTGTGCTGGAGATTTTTATGAATGGTTAGTTTAGGACATTCCAGGGAAAATGTGTTTGTTGTTTACAGTTGTGTTAATTGACATTGATTATCTCTATGGCTTCATAACGTATTGTTTTAGTCTACATTGTCTTGTAAAATAAATATATTATTCTTCTTTTTCTTTTTTTAGGATCCTTCACTATGTCATCTTTGTTAGACCTGACAGCCTTTGTCACCCCCAACTTTTAGCCTGCCTCCCTCCACTTTTTGACACTGGGTTTGCTGGTTGTAGGACTCTGTGCACTTTACCATTGCTAACCAGTGCTAAAATGCATCTGGTCTTGCCCTTAAAGCATGGTGACATTGGCTCTTACCCAATTGGCACAGTTAATTTACTTTTAAGTCCCTAGTAAAGTGCACTGCATGTGCCAAGGGCCTGTACATTAAGTGCTTCTAGTGGGCATGCAGCACTGATTGTGCCACCCACATAAATAGCCCCTTAACCATGTCTCAGGCCTGTCATTGCAAGGCCTGTGTGTGCAGTTTCACTTCCACTTCAACTTGGCATTTAAAAGTACTTGCCAAGCTTGGAACACCTCTTTTTCTACATATATGTCACCCCTAAGGTAAGCCCTGGATAACCCACAGGGTAGGGTGCTATGTAGGTAAAAGGCAGGACATATACCTGTGTGTTTTATATGTCCTGGTAGTGGAAAACTCTTAAATTCATTTTCCACTGCTACGAGGCCTGCTCCTTTCATAGGCTAACATTAGGGCTACCCTCATGTACTGGTTGAATGGTAGGTTCTGATCAGAAAGGGGTAGACAGGTCATATTTAGTATGGCCAGAAAGGTAATACAAAATCCTGCTGACTAGTGATGTTGGATTTTATATTAATATTTTAGAAATGCCACTTTTAGAAAATGAGCATTTCTCTGCCCTTAAATCCTTCGGTGCCTTACAGCCTGTCTCCAATTCATGTCTGGGCTGGGCTGGTTGACAGCTCCCTTGTGCATTTCACCCAGACAACAACAAACACAGGATGCTCAGTCACATCTGCACACATCTGCCAATTGAATGGGTCTTCCTCGGCTGGAAGGGTGGAGGGCCTGACACTTACTTTCAAAGGCCAGTGGCCTGCCCTCACACAATGGACTACCAAACCCCCTACTGGGTCCCTGGCAGACAGGGTTGTACTGAAAGGGGACCCTGGGCACTTGAAAACTACTCTTTGAAGTATCACCCACTTCAAAGGCACTTTTGGGTATATAAACTGGGTCCCTGACCCTGCTACTTAGGCACTTCTTGGGACAGGCACTCTGCACCAGAACCTGCAACCTGCCCTGAGAAGCTTCCTGGCTGCTCAAAGGACTCACCTGGACTACTTTGTTGCAAAGGACTGCTGCCTTGCTGGTACCCTGCTGCCTTGCTGGCCTCTGGCTCTGCTAAGACGTGCTCTCCAAGGTCTTGGATTGAGCTTGGCTCCTGTTTCTGAAGTCTCAGGCCCAAAAAGACTTCATCTCTGCAAAGATACTCCTTGTGTGACATAAATTGACGCACAGCCTGCTGGAATCAACGCACAGCCTGCCTAATGTTGAAAGAATCACTGCATTGCCGACCCGGAACAACGCAGCTCAGTTCCTTGAGTGGAGATCGACAGAGCACCAGCACTGCGACGAAACTTCGATGCACACCCCCCCGGATTGACACAGCGCCGAGCAAAACGACGCAGCCTGACTTCTTGCAAAAGTAATCGATGCATCGCCAGTTGTGTGATAGAAATACTGCTGCATTGCACACCGGATTGTTGCAGCAACAGTAACTTCATCCCGCATGACCAGAATTTCCACGTATCGTCCCTGGGTGTCAAAAGACCCTGCATCGGAAAGAGGGTTCAAGCCTGCACGGTGGAATTCAACGCAAAGTCCTTGCTGCTTGGAAAAGAATCAACGCATCGTCTGTGTGTGCCCAGAAATCCTACTCACATCCTTCGTTTTATGCTCATCTCCTCCTCTGCAGACCTTGTGCATGTAATTTTGATGAAAAACAGGTACTTTGTGCTTGCAAGAGACAATTGCTGCTTTTAAGAACTAAAGACTCTTCTTATTATTACAAAAGTGATATTTCCACATGGGATTATCAAATCTTGATCGTTTTGACCTTAATTTAATCAGAAAAATATCTGATATTTTTCTGAACCTGTATTGTGTCTTTTTGGAGTGTTTCTCACTGTTGTATTGCATGATTTATTGCAACAGTACTTTACACATTGCCTTCTAAGTTAAGCCTGACTGCTCAGTGCCAAGCTACCAGAGGGTGGGCACAGGATAATTTGGATTGTGTGAGACTTACCCTGACAAGGATTGTGGTCCCTAATTGGACAAGGGTGTATACCTCTGCCAACTAGAGACCCTATTTCTATCACTGGTGATCAGTGGTGAGGTTAGGACTTGTATTTGTGCAGTAACATACAATAGCTACATGTACACTACCTACCCATAGTTGAAGGTCATCTTGATTTTTTCTCTTTTCCTGCAATTTCATTTCTTTGCTTGCCAGTTTAATCAAATCCTCATACAACAAATTTCTGGCTGGGTCTCAAGCAGGAGCTAGAGAGTTTGACCTAGCCAGGCTGGAGACATACACTGTCAGCTAGCTGAAAGGGTTCTACAAGAGGATGGGAGTGCCTACCCGGGGTGCCTCCAAGAAGGAGGAGTACCTAAAGGCACTGAGGGCCTGGGCAAAAGCCCATTCATAGGAGAATGTTGAATTGGGAGAGCAACAAGAGTGCTCTCTGGAGGATTTGCCACCAGCAGTGAGGGATGTTACACCCGGAGTTGTGCCCCCTGTTAAACCAGGGAGCAGTGTCTTTCTAGCCATGGCCTGACCACAGAGGAAAGGAGGGAGGAAAGGAAAGCACAGAGAGAGGCAGATGAGAGGAGAGCCGAGGCTGCAGGTGATAGAGCCTGAAAAGAAATGTCTTCTGGATCACAAACTGAGTCTCAAAAAGCTGGACCACAAGTCTAGGCAGTCTGAGTCCAGCAGTGATGGTGGCAGCATACATGCAGGACTTGCTGGAGACAAGAAGGTTTGTGTACCCAAAAGTGTGGTGCCAATTTATGTGGTGGGAGATGACATTGATAAGTGGTTGGCTGCTTATGAAATTGCACTAAGGGCTCATTAGGTTCCTGGAGAGCAATGTAGGCTTATGGGATATGTGCCAATTGTTGGGATGGACAAACGCCTCACATTTGACGCAAAGGATCAGAACACATACTCGTCCATGAAAACCATTTTACTTGCCAAGTTTGGGCTAACCCCTGGACTGTCAGTGGTTCCAGGATAGCACCAAACACTCCACACAGACTTGGGAAGACTTTTTGGATTTTTCCAGTAAGGCACTGAATATATGGGTGTGGGGCAGTAAAGTTGATGACTATGTGGGTTTGTATAATTTGATACCGAGAGATCATATGCTTAGTGTTTGCTTTACTGAGTTGCGCCAGCACCTATTTGACAGTAAGCTGACTGATCCTAGGAAGCTTGCTGAGGAGGCGGACGTCTGAGTTAGCACCAGAGTGTCCAAAAAGGTATCTGGGGGGGACACCCACAAAGGTGGTCAGGGTTCCCACCAGAAAAAATAGGGGGAGGAGAAAAACTTAAAAAGCAGGAGTTCTCAAAAGGCCCCCAAAACAACTCCCAGGGGGGTGGTGGTAACCAGTCCCAACCTGATTCTGAAAAGAAGCCAGGGTTCTTTGATAAAAAGAAAGGGAAGTTTGTACCCAAATGCTTAGAGTGCACCAAGTTTGGTCACTACAAGGGTGACTTCAAATGTCCCATGCGGGCACAGCCCCCCACTGGAGGGCAGACACCTGGGTTGGCTAGTGTAGCACTCACGGAGAAGGTAGTCCCAGATAGTTTTGGGGAACAGATAGAGGTACCCCTAATGTCCCTGGGAGATCAAGAAATGGTGCCAAAAGCCCACATGTCTGTGTATACTTCAAAGTATAGGCAGTTGGTCACCATTAATGGGCAAAGGGTGGAGGCTCTGCGTGACACAGGATCCAGCACGACTACTGTCAGGGGTCAGCTGGTGTCAGCAGAGCAGGTCATCCCCAATACATTCCACCAGGTCATAGTCGCTGACAATCGTGAGAGTCACCTACAGGTGGCTCTCGTTCCCTCTGAGCAGGGGGTCTCTAGTACTCTAAAAGTAGCTGTAAGTCATGCCATGCCTGTAGATTGTCTGTTAGGCAATGACCTTGAGCATACTGCCTGGAAAGAGGTAGAGCTCAGGTCTCACCTGGAGATGTTAGGTTTGCCTGAGTGGGTCTGTATGACCACACGGTCCATGGCTGCCCAGGAAGGGAGTCAAGGGCGTCTGGAGCCTGGAACAATGGCCCAGACAGCTGCTAAGAAGAGGGGTAAGAGATGTGGGAAAGTTCTGTGGTGGTTGATGGGGTCCCAAAGGAGGAAGCCCCTTGCTGCACCACCCTGCACCAACGGGAAAGGGCAGAAATGTGCTGTGTCTACAAGGTACGGCGCATTTCTGTCCTCTCCCCCTGCGCTGGCACACAAATTGCTGCCACGCCCCAACACAGGTCCTCATACTTTAGGTCTAAACTTAGACTTAAAGTCCAACTTTAGACCTGAGGGGCCTGAATTAGATCTTGATGGAGTTCTGTTGTCTCGCTGTGATGGTAGTTGCAAGTACTCCATTAAGATGGCTGACATCTGACTGACATATTTAAATCTATGGCAGCTGAACCTCTGTCCACGCCAAGGGAGTGGAGACTGCTGTGTAAGTGGTCTACCGCTGCCAACATGGTGGACTTCAATGCTTGCTAACAGTACTTCACCACCATCAGGATGGCAGGATTGCACCATGCATATTTAGGTTTCATAGCCATAATGATGTTGTTCTGGTGGTGGATTCCTCCGTTGCGGTACCCGCTCAACATTGCACAAATGGCTGTGGCTATTGGATGGATGCTAGCAGCACACACCTGATGTATATTGGCCAATTGTGAACAACTGCAAAACACACTCTACTTCATACTATGATCCTTTGCTATTTCTCTGCAGAACACTATTTTGCTGCGGAGTTTGCCACTCAGGAGTCAGGTTATTTTCTTTTTTTCTCCCTCTGTTTATTTATCATTTGTTTCATTTTTCAAGTTTTTTTTATCAACTTGAGGTCCACTATTTCATTTATTTCTAGTTTCTCACTATAGCAAGGAGGGGACATCCACATTTTACATAGGGAAAATTGTCAGTCATCTTGGATGAAATCATCAGAGCAGAGCCACAATTGTTTGGAGCTCAGGTACAACAATTCAACCATATCTCAGAGAAGACAAATGTAGAACAGAATAGTTGACAGAGTGAATACTGTAGCAAACAACCTGTGCACAAAGTAGGAAATTAGGAAGACGTGTAATGATCTGCAGGGGAGAGTGCGTTCCCTGGCCTCCAAACGTCCACTGGAGGCCCGGAGGTTTGGTGATGGTTCTCCCAGTCCCCCCTTACAACTTTTCCCTGGGAGGAGAAGGTCTTCCAGATCCTACATCCTGAAGGCTTGACAGGAATCTCTGTTGGAGTGGCGACTAGTAAGTTTTACTTTTGAATGTTTCACTAATCAGAAATGTATTTTTTGTCCCTTACGCTAGCTGTTGATAATGTTCTTAGACCCACATTAAAACATATATATAAAATCTTAAAATATCAAAATGTATTATTATCAAAACATTAGTAGCAATGTGGTTCTATTTCTCTTTTCAACAATGATAAATATGTTTGTTCTCCATGGATCATCCCTTACATGTGCCTAATTTGTAGGTTTGTTTCAATGTATAGTGATGTACTCAAGAAAATAAGTTCGAACCTCCATCTATTTCCACATGAAGGAATAGTGCACCTAAGTGTCCTTTTCACCTATTTACATAATTCACATATGTGCCTAAATATGGTAAATGTGTGTTCATTTTCACTGCATATATTTTACTAGGTATGTTTACCTCACCTTTTTACCAGTATTGTTAATGGTGAATAGAAATGACTACCATGATTCCCAGTTTTTCTCTCTGGAAAATAATATTGCTAAATGATGTTGGTCATGCTCCCTTTTCTACTATATATGTACCTATGTCAAACTGTCATGCATTTGACAATCATCATTTTATGCTATCAATTCAAATGTCATTTTTGAAGTTTATCTAGTATGTTGTCATCCTCGGATGGAATTGGTTTTACAATTAATTGTATGTTGACTTTAAAATTGTTCATTATGTCCTGTTGTGTGCTGAATACAAGTAGTATTGACAAACAATTTACTTTGCAATGTTCATATGATGGCTAATGCCATCAATTATTCTACATTGTATAATAGTATGTATTTTGGCATCCTAGGGTTTGGAATGGTGTGGTTCTCAATTGTCATCTCTCTACTGTGTTGGGTTGGGTATTTGGTACATGTATTGTGCACTTACTACATGACCTTTTTCTTTTTAGGACATCTCTTCATCAGTAAGTTTGCATGTGTGTAAGTTAACCTACATGAGATATCTAAAACAAATCACAGAAAGGTCTAATCATCCTATTAATCATTTTTAAATGTTAGCTTTAAGTTTTATTTACATACAGGTAAACTAAAAGTCAAAACAACTTGTGACATAATGAGCATTATCAGTCTGTGTTGGAGATTTTTATGAATGGTTAGTTCAGGACATTCCAGGGCAAATGTGTTTGTTGTTTACAGTTGTGTTCATTGACATTGATTATCTCTATGGCTTCATAACGTATCGTTTTAGTCTACATTGTCTTCTACAATAAATATATTATTCTTGTTTTTCTCTCTTTAGCATCCTTCACTATGTCATCTTTGTTAGACCTGACAGCCTTAGGGTGGTCACCCCCAACTTTTTGCCTGCCTCCCTGCACTTTTTGACACTGGTTTTGCTGGTTGTAGGACTCTGTGCACTTTACCATTGCTAACCAGCGCTGAAGTGCATATGGTCTTGCCCTTAAAGCATGGTGACATTGGCTCTTACCCAATTGGCACAGTTAATTTACTTGTAAGTCCCTAGTAAAGTGCACTGCATGTGCCAAGGGCCTGTACATTAAATGCTTCTAGTGGGCATGCAGCACTGATTGTGCCACCCACATAAATAGCCCCTTAACCATGTCTCAGGCCTGTCATTGCAAGGCCTGTGTGTGCAGTTTCACTGCCACTTCAACTTGGCACTTAAAAGTACTTGCCAAGCTTGGAACACCCCTTTTTCTACATATATGTCACCCCTAAGGTAGGCCCTGGATACCCCACAGGGTAGGGTGCTATGTAGATAAAAGGCAGGACATATACCTGTGTGTTTTATATGTCCTGGTAGTGGGAAACTCTTAAATCCATTTTCCACTGCTATGAGGCCTGCTGCTCTCATAGGTTAACATTAGGGCTACCCTCATATACTGTTTGAGTGGTAGGTTCTGATCAGAAAGGGGTAGACAGGTCATATTTAGTATGGCCAGAAAGGTAATACAAAATCCTGCTGACTTTTGATGTTGGATTTTATATTACTATTTTAGAAATGCCACTTTTAGAAAATTAGCATTTCTCTGCACTTAAATCCTTCTGTGCCTTACAGCCTGTCTCCAATTCTTGTCTGGGCTGGGCTGGTTGACAGCTCCTTTGTGCATTTCACCCAGACAACAACAAGCACAGGATGCTCAGTCACACCTGCGCACATCTGCCAATTGAATGGGTCTTCCTGGGCTGGAAGGGTGGAGGGCCTGACACTTACTTTCAAAGGACAGTGGCCTGCCCTCACACAATGGACTGCCAAACCCCCTACTGGGACCCTGGCAGACAGGGTTGTACTGAAAGGGGACCTTGGGCACTTGAAAACTACTCTTTGAAGTATCACCCACTGTAAAGGCACTTTAGGGTATATAAACTGGGTCCCTGACCCTGCAACTTAGACACTTCTTGGGACAGACACTCTGCACCAGAACCTGCAACCTGCCATGAGAAGCTGCTTCGCTGCCCAAAGGACTCACCTGGACTACTTTGTTGCAAAGGACTGCTGCCTTGCTGGTACCCTGCTGCCTTGCTGGCCTCTGGCTCTGCTAAGAAGTGCTCTCCAAGGGCTTGGATTGAGCTTGCCTCCTGTTTCTGAAGTCCCAGGCCAAAAAAGACTTCATCTCTGCAAAGATACCCCTTGTGTGGCAAAAATCAACGCACAGCCTGCTGGGATCAACGCACAGCCTGCCTAGTGGTGAAAGAATCACTGCATTGCCGACCCGGAACAACGCAGCTTAGTTCCTTGAGTGGAGATCGACGGAGCACCAGCATTGCGACCGAAACTTCGATGCACCCCCCCCGATTGACGCAGTGACAAGCAAAACGACGCAGCCTGACTTCTTGCGAAAGGAATCGATGCATCGCCAGTTTTGTGATAGAAATACCGCTGCATTGACCACCGGATTGTTGCAGCAATGGTAACTTCATCCCGCATGCCCAGGATTTCCATGTATCATCCCTGGGTGTCAAAAGACCCCAGATCGGAAAGAGGATTCAAGCCTTCACGCTGAAATTCAACGCGAAGTCCTTGCTGCTTGGAAAAGAATCAACACATCGTCTGTATGTGCCCAGAAATCCTACTCACATCCTTCGTTTTCTGCTCATCTCCTCCTCTGCAGACTTTGTGCGTGCAATTTTGATGAAAAACAGGTACTTTGTGCTTGCAAGAGACAATTGCTGCTTTTAAGAACTAAAGACTCTTCTTATTATTACAGAAGTGATATTGCCACGTGGGATTATCAAATCTTGATCGTTTTGACCTTAATTTAATCAGAAAAATATCTGATATTTTTCTGAACCTGTATTGTGTCTTTTTGGAGTGTTTCTCACTGTTGTATTGCATGATTTATTGCAACAGTACTTTACACATTGCCTTTTAAGTTAAGCCTGACTGCTCAGTGCCAAGCTACCAGAGGGTGGGCACAGGATAATTTGGATTGTGTGTGACTTACCCTGACTAGGATTGTGGTCCCTATTTGGACAAGGGTGTATACCTCTGCCAACTAGAGACCCTATTTCTACCACTGGTGATCAGTGGTGAGGTTAGGACTTGTATTTGTGCAGTAACCTACAATAGCTACATGTACACTACCTACCCATAGTTGAAGGTCAACTTGATTTTTTCTCTTTTCCTGCAATTTCATTTTTTTGCTTGCCAGTTTAATCAAATCCTCATACAACAAGTTTCTGGCTGGGTCTCAAGCAGGAGCTAGAGAGTTTGACCTAGCCAAGCTGGAGACATACACTGTCAGCTAGCTGAAAGGGTTCTGCAAGGGGATGGGAGTGCTTACCCGGGGTGCCTCCAAGGATGAGGAGTACCAAAAGGCCCTGAGGGCCTGGGAAAAAGCCCATTCATAGGAGAATGTTGAATTGGGAGAGCAAGAAGAGTGCTCTCTGGAGGATTTGCCTCCAGCAGTGAGGGATGTTACACCCGGAGTTGTGCCCCCTGGTAAACCAGGGAGCAGTGTCTCTCTAGCCATGGCCTGACCACAGAGGAAAGGAGGGAGGAAATGAAAGCACAGACAGAGGCAGATGAGAGAAGAGCCGAGGCTACAGGTAATGGAGACTGAAAAGAAATGTCTTCTGGCTCACAAACTGAGTCTCAAAAAGCTGGACCTCAAGTCTAGGCAGTCTGAGTCCAGCAGTGATGGTGTCAGCATACATGCAGGACTTGCTGGCGACAAGAAGGTTTGTGTACCCAAAAGTGTGGTGCCAATTTATGTGGTGGGAGATTACATTGATAAGGGGTTGGCTGCTTATGCAATTGCACTAAGGGCTCATTGGGTTCCTGAAGAGCAATGGGGGGTAGGCTTATGGGATATGTGCCAATTGTTGGGATGGACAAACACCTCACATTTGACCCAAAGGATCAGAACACATACTCGCCCATGAAACCCATTTTACTTGCCAGTTTGGGCTAACCCCTGAGAAGGACTGTCAGCGGTATCAGGACAGCACCAAACTCTCCACACAGACTTGGGAAGACTTTTTCCAGTAAGACACTGAATATATGGGTGTGGGGCAGTAAAGTTGATGACTATGTGGGTTTGTATAATTTGATACTGAGAGATCATATGCTCAGTGTTTGCTTTACAGAGTTGCACCAGCACATATTTGACAGTAAGCTGACTGATCCTAGGAAGCTTGCTGAGGAGGCGGACCTCTGAGTTAGCACCAGAGTGTCCAAAAAGGTATCTGGGGGGACACCCACAAAGGTGTTCAAGCGTCCCACCAGAAGAAAGAGGGGGAGGAGAAAAACTTAAAAAGCAGGAGTTCTCAAAAGGCCCCCAAAACAACTCCCAGGGGGGTGGTGGTAACCAGTCCCAACCTGATTCTGAAAAGAAGCCAGGGTTCTTTGATAAAAAAAAAGGGAAGTTTGTACCCAAATGCTTAGAGTGCACCAAGTTTGGTCACTACAAGGGTGACTTCAAATGTCCCATGCGGGCACAGCCCCCCACTAGAGGGCAGACACCTGGGTTGGCTAGTGTAGCACTCAGGGAGAAGGTAGTCCCAGATAGTTTTGGGGAACAGATAGAGGTACCCCTAATGTCCCTGGGAGATCAAGAAATGGTGCCAAAAGCCCACATGTCTGTGTATACTTCAAAGTATAGGCAGTTGGTCACCATTAATGGGCAAAGGGTGGAGGCTCTGCGTGACACAGGATCCAGCACGACTACTGTCAGGGGTCAGCTGGTGTCAGCAGAGCAGGTCATCCCCAATACATTCCACCAGGTCATAGTCGCTGACAATTGTGAGAGTCACCTACAGGTGGCTCTCGTTCCCTCTGAGCAGGGGGTCTCTAGTACTCTAAAAGCAGCTGTAAGTCATGCCATGCCTGTAGATTGTCTGTTAGGCAATTACCTTGAGCATACTGCCTGGAAAGAGGTAGAGCTCAGGTGTCACCTGGAGATGTTAGGTTTGCCTGAGTGGGTCTGTATGACCACACGGTCCATGGCTGCCCAGGAAGGGAGTCAAGGGCGTCTGGAGCCTGGAACAATGGCCCAGACAGTTGCTAAGAAGAGGGGTAGGAGATATGGAAAAGTTCTGTGGTGGTTGATGGGGTCCCAAAGGAGGAAGCCCCTGAGCCAACTGGTGAGGACACTGCCACCCTGGATAACCTGCCTGACCATGCTGGCTGGCAAGTTGAGGGTGGACCATCCAGGGAGGAATTCTGCGAAGCACAGGAGTGCCCTACACTTGAGGGTTTGAGGTGACAGGCCGCGGCCCAGACAGAAAGTGAAGCCTCTGGCGATCACCATATCTATTGGGAGAATTATATCCTTTCCATTGAGCCCAAGGTACCGGAAGCTGGGACAGCATTTGTGCTGGTGGTCCCCCAGCGCTACTGGGCCTTCCTACTGGCTTTGGCTCACAACATACCCCTGGCGGGACATTTGGGGCAAGACAAGACCTTTGCCAGGTTTGTCACCCACTTTCATTGGCGCCAACTGAGGGTAGCCTCAGTTGCTTTCTATAGGTCTTGCCCAACCTGCCAGGCTAGAGGGAAGACAGGGAAAAGTCTAAAGCACCCCCCTGACCCCAGTCCCTGCCACTGGCACCCCCTTTGAAAGGGTGGGCATCAACGTCATTGGTCCCTTGGACCCCAAAACTGCCCAAGGCAACAGGTTTATCCTAGTTTTGGTGGACCATGCGACCCGCTATCCAAAGGCAATCCCTCTAAGGACAGTGACTGCATCGGTGGTGACCAGAGCTTTAATGGTGATATTTACCCATGTGGGATTCCCAAAAGAGGTTGTGTCTGACAGAGGCACATATTTCATGTCAGCGGACATGAAGTCCATGTTGGATGATTGTGGGGTGACCTAGCGGTTTACCACCGCCTACCATCCTCAATCCAATGGGCTTGTGGAAAGGTTTAACAAGAACCTAAAAGGCATGATCACAGGCCTACCTGAAGCCATGAGGCGTCAGTAGGACGTCCTCTTGCCAGGCCTTCTCTTTGCTTATGGAGAGGTGCCACAGAAAGGGGTGGGGTTCAGCCCCTTTGAACTTCTCAATGGGTACCCTGTCCAGGGACCCCTAAGCATAGTGAAAGAGGTGTGGGAGAAAGCTCCCAGGAACCCCCCCAGGATGTGGTCAGTTACATGCTGGCCCTCCTTAACCAGATGCAGTGCTTCTGGAAACAGGCCAAAAGCAACCTCGAGGCCAGTCAAGAGATGATGAAGCAATGGTATGACCAGAAGGCCACCCTGGTAGACTTCTCACCTGGAGACAAAGTATGGGTAATGGAGCCAGTAGAACCTAGAGCTCTCCAGGACCACTGGACTGGCCCATTCGAGATCAAGGAGTGGAAAGGGGAGGCCATTTAGTTAGTTGACCTCAAGTACCCTAGAAACCCCCTAAAGGTGCTCCATAAAAACATATTGAAGCCTCATTTTGAGAGGTCTGAAGTCAGCATGCTTCTGGTGACAGATGAGGGTATTGAAGAGGAAAGTGAGCCTCTCCCCAACCTCCTCTTTGCCAAAAAGGGTGATATGTCAGTGAAGGGTGTCAATCTCTCTGACTCCCTGACTCCCTGACCCTAGATCAGAGGAGTTATTGGAGCAGTTCTCTTCCCTGTTTTCCCTCACCTCTGGACTCACATACTTGTGTGTCCATGATACTGACACAGGAGACAGACCCTCTGTAAAGAATATTATTTATCAATAAGGTGAGGTCCAGCATAAAGGAGGAAGTTGCGAAGATGCTGGCTCTTGGGGTGATAGAGAAGTCCAGCAGTCCCTGGTCCAGTCCAGTGGTGTTGGTGCCGAAGGCTGCTGCTCCTGGTGCCAAGCCAGAGTTTAGATTCTGCGTGGACTACGGGAGTCTCAACTCTGTCACAAAGACAGATGCTCACCCCATCCCGGGCAGATGTGCTTGTAGACAGGCTAGGCGCTGCAAAGTTCCTTAGTACCTTTGACCTCACGTCAGGGTACTGGCAGATCACCTTGACTGAGAGGGCAAAAGAGAGATCCGCTTTTTCTACACCTGAGGGTTATTACCAATTCCAGGTCATGCCCTTTGGACAGAAAAATGCCTCTGCTACCTTCCAAAGGTTGGTTAACGGGGTCCTAGCTGGCAAGGATACCTTCTGCACAGCCTATCCAGAAGACACCGCCATCTAAAGTTCCAGCTGGGAGGAACACCTGCTCCACCTCAAGGAGGTGCTTCAGGCCCTGAACAGGCAGGCCTGACCATCAAGGCCAGTAAGTGCCAGATTGAGCAGGGTTCCGTGGTGTACTTGGGACACCTAGAAGGTGGTGGCAAGGTGCAGCCCCTCCAGGCCAAGATTGAAACAATCAAGGCCTGGCAACCATCTAGAACCCAGTCAGAGGTGAGAGCCTTTTTAGGTCTCACCAGATACTACCAAAGAGTTGTTAAGGGTTATGGCACCATAGTGGCCCCCTTAACAGAACTCGCATCCAAAAAACTACCTTGGTTGGTGAATTGGACAGAGGCTTCTCAGAAAGCATTTGACTCCCTAAAGGAAGTCATGTGCACGGCACCCATGCTAAAGTCACCTGACTATTCCAAAGAATTCATAGTGCAGACAGACGCTTCAGAGCATGGCATAGGGGCGGTCCTAGCACTGCTGAATGAGGAGGGCCTAGACCAATCGGTAGTCTTTATTAGCAGAAGACTATTACCACTGGAACAGAGGTGGAGTGCTATTGAAAGAGAAGCATTTGCTTTGGTCTGGGCACTGAAGAAGCTGAGACCATACTTGTTTGGGACTCAATTCTGGGTTCAGACAGACCACAGGACTCTCAGATGGCTCATGCACATGAGGGGTGAAAATCCTAAACTCCTGAGGTGGTCCATTTCCCTACAGGGAATGGACTTTACAGTGGAGCATCACCCGGGGACTGACCATGCCAGTGCTGATGGTCTCTCCAGATACTTCCACCTTAGCGGTGAGAGCTCCCAAGGGTTGGGTAGCTCCCCCCACTTTCAGATGGGGGGACACATGTTAGATCTGACAGCCTTAGGGTGGTCACCTATACAACAAAGGGTACACTGTTCCAAGAAAGTCTGTCTATAAGGGCGAAAGAGTGTAGGTCATATCATAGGAGTGCCCTCAAGCATCAAATACGACGCTGGGCATCATCATCGAGCTAACTCCTCGTCAGACCGTCACTGCAATATCTGACGGGCCACCACGCAGATGGTGGTAGCACTTAGACCGGAGATGGTATAGCAGATCCATTGGAATCTGCAGTATGTGCTGACGAAGAAAGGAAAAGGAGAGTAAAGTGTGTGTTAAAATTGGTTCTGAACACCCAATGTCTCTATTTAATTACTCAAGATGAGGGTCAGGCCAAGATTAAAAATAAATGCAGGAGTTCTGAAAGGGAATAATGTCCCCTATACTCCTAAAGAGAGGGGGTAAGGAGATGTACTCAATCCTAACACTGAAAGGTCGACATGTTTCATGCCTGTGCGGTCTGAGATAGCTCCAATGGAGCTTCTTCAGGACCGTAAAGTGTAACTTCTCCTAAAAAAACACAAAAATAAGTGCTGGAAGGTCACTTACAATACATGGACTTATTTGTCCCAGTCAGTCAACTATTAGGTCGCCCATCCCATGTGGAGATAAGGCATCATAGGGACGCATAAACCTCAGACCAGAGGAGAAAACATTGTGATCTTGCTCAGGTCCGCCGTCCACCTACCCGTGGTCGCGACCCCCAACTTTTTGCCTGTCTCCCTCCACTTTTTGACATTAGTTTTGCTGGTTTTAGGACTCTGCACACTTTACCACTACTAACCAGTGCTAAAGTGCATATGCTCTTTCCCTTAGAATATGGAAACATTGGCTCATACCCAATTAGCATATTTAATTTACTTGTAAGTCCCTAGTAAAGTGCACTGCATGTGCCAAGGTCCTGTAAATTAAATGCTACTAGTTGGTCTGCAGCACTGATTGTGCCACCCAAACAAGTAGCCCCTTAACCATGTCTCAGGCCTGCCACTGCAAGGCCTGTGTGTGCAGTTTTACTGCCACTTCAACTTGGCATTTAAAAGTACTTGCTAAGCTTGGAACTCCCCTTTTTCTACACATAAGTCACCCCTAAGGTAGGCCCTGGATAAGCCACAGGGAAAGTTGCTACGTGGGTAAAAGACAGGGCATATACCTGTGTGTTTTATAAGTCCTAGTAGTGGAAAACTGCTAAATTCATTTTCCACTACTGTGAGACCTGCTCCTTTCATAGGCTAACTTTAGGGCTACCCTCATTTACTGTTTGACAGGTCATATTTAGTATGGCCAGAATGGTAATACAAAATCCTGTTGACTGGTGAGGTTGGATTTTATATTACTATTTCAGAAGTGCAACTTTTAGAAAGTGAGCATTTCTCTGCACTTAAAATCCTTCCGTGCCTTACAGCCTGTCTCCAATCCACATCTGGGCTGGGCTGGTTGACAGCTCCCTTATGCATTTCACCTAAACAACCACAAACACAGGATGCTCAATCACACCTGCACACATCTGCATACTGAATGGGTCTTCCTGGGCTGGAAGGGTGGAGAACCTGCCACTTAAATTTCAAAGGACAGTGGCCTGCTCTCACGCAATGGCCTACCAAACCCCCTACTGGGACCCTGGCAGAGAGGGTTGTACTGAAAGGGGACCTTGTGCACTTCAAAACCACTCTTTGAAGTCTCCCCCACTTCAAAGTTACTTTTGGGTATATAAACTGGGTCACTGACCCTGCCAACTTAGAAACTTCTTCGGACAGACACTCTGCTCAAGAACCCGCAACCTGCCAAGAAAAGCTGCCTGGCTGCACAAATGACTCACCTGGACTGCTTTGCTGTAAAGGACTCCTACCGTTCGGGCCTCTGGCTCTGCTAAGAAGTGCTCTCCAAGGGCTTGGCTTGAGCTTGCCTCTTTTTTCTGAAGTCTCAGGGCCAGAAAGACTTCATCTCCGCAAAGAAACTTCTTGTGCAGTGAAAATCGATGCACAGCCTGCCGAAATCACAGCATAGCTGGCCTAGCGGTGAAAGAATCACTGCATCGCCGACCCGGAACGATGCACCCCGGTTCCCGGAGTGGAGATCGACGCAGTGCCAGCGTTGAGATCAAAACTTCAATGCACAGTCCCCTGGATTGACGCATCGCTGAGCCGGAATGACACAGCCCGACTTCCTGCAAGAGGAATCAATGCAGTACCTGCCGTGCGACAGAAATTCCGCCGCATTGCCCACCGGATCGGCGCAGCTACTGCAACTTCATCCCTCAAGCCCAGGATTTCCACACATCATCCCTGTCAAAAGACCCAGCATCACAAAGAGAATTCAAGCATGCGTGCCAGAATTCGACACAAAGTCCTTGCCGCGTGGAAAAGAATTGATGCATCGTCTGTGTGCGCCCGGAAGTCCGATGCACACCCTTTGTTTTCCACGCATCTCCTTCTCTGCGGACTTCGTGCGCGTAATTTTGACGTCAACCAAGTACTTCAAGATTGCAAGAGACAATTGTTGCTTTTAAGAACTAAAGACTCTTCTTATTATTACAAAAGTGATATTTCCACTTGTGATTATCAAATCTTGAAATTTTGACCTTAATTTAATCAGATAAATATCTGATATTTTTCTAAACCTGTGTGGTGTATTTTTGTAGTGTTCTCATTGTGTTATTGCATGATTTATTGCACAAATACTTTACACATTGTTTTCGAAGTACAGCCTGACTGCTCAGTGGCAAGATACCAGAGGGTGGGCACAGAATAAATCGGATTGTGTGTGACTTGCCCTGACTAGGACTGCGGTCCCTATTTAGACCAGGGTGTATACCTCTGCCAACTAGGGACCCCATTTCTAACAATCTTCATTTGGACATTTCAAAGTTGTGACATTGCCAGTTATATGCTGCTGTTAGAAGGTAGAAGGGAACATGGCTTGACCCTGGGGAACACACACACTTTGGATGATCATATATTGTACAAAGACAGCTTGCACAGTGATTGAAGCGATGTTGTTGAGATTGCATAGACCTCTTTTCAGTTGGATTTTGCCACCAAGGCAATATTTGCTGCTTAACTTGCTCTAACCACGTGTTAGTTGACCCAAAGAATACTAATCTACCTTCACATTGACAAAATCCTCATTTTGGGTTAAGTGTATGAAGTGTAAGTGTATGAAGCTGTTGATGTGTCCCATCATAGTAGAAAGACCTTTTTGTAGCACACCACTTAAAGTTGGTGGTGACATTCCAGCAGATACTGCCACTGTGTACTGAAATGATCCTGTGGCCACAAACTGTAGTAGTACCATGATTTTAACTATTATTGTTATTGATGTGGGTTGCCTATTTGTAAGGCACGATGTCTGGGTCCAGCTGATTCTACCAAACAACTGTTTATGTGAAACTCATGTAAAGTAATGAAGAATAAGGCTGCCATTCTGCATTTGAATCAATCAACATTATCAAATCAGTCTACATTCTTTATGGAACAAATCCATCATGATCAAAGCAACAAATATAGGTCATGAATTCTAAACAAAATTTGTGTTCATAAATACCTAAGCAAATGGACTTAAAAATAATGGAAGAGTGAGATAGTAGTAAGTGCACCCCAAATGAAAAAGACCAAAACCAAAATAAAAGGAGGTTCCAAGTATCACAAAATGGTTAGTATATTGGGGGTTAAAATAATTAGACAAAAGGTCTGTCCTTTCAGGTGTCAACGGTGTTTCAACCCTATGGAGGGATATCAAGGTCTCATCAGGACTAAAATAACCTAGGGGACTGACAAAAAAAAGAAAGGTAGAAGTTAACATCTTCCTACATTGAATTTCCAAAACAAGCAAATATGTGAGAATTTTATTTTTATTATTTTTACTTGCTGGTTGCCAAATAGTCATAATTCTGGAATCGAGTCAATATATATGAAAGCCACACTGTAGAAGGTCCAAATAGTAAAGTGCCAAAATAACAAGATACACCCATTTATATTGTGCCAGTGCTCAGCTTTGAAGGAATAAAGTACACCACTTGCCCCATTTGGGGAACACCCAAGTCAACGCTGTGAGATTTTAAAGAATAGTGGTAATACTATCACTGTAGCATTGGAGGACGTGTAAAGTGTTAATATACATAAAAGGATGATATTAGATATTAAGGGAGATTATCCAAAATACAGAAGAGTAAGAGCATTGTGTAGCTATTGTTTCTTACCGGTGAGTATGGCGGCAAACCTACAATGAGGCGGAAAGCTGACGTATCGGGCTACAATGACAGCAGGCTCTTGATCAGAGAACGGCCAAGGAGAGAAGGTACGCTCGCTTACTCATCTTTTAATTATAGCAACCAGTATCATCGGAATCAAGCTGCAGTGCAGGGGGCGTGGCTACTAATGTCCGCTCAACGAAGGGTCTAGACAAGTAGGTTGTGATATATTTAATTGAAGGACAATTGAAGGAGACCAGAAGCCAAGATATCATTAATCAAGAGCAAAGTGGACAATAAATAAAGGCTATAATCTAAATCTGTGACTTATGTGTGTGACAACAATTCAGGAATTGGACCCACAAGAGTAAGTGTCCAATATACTAGGGACATATAGAGAGTCAATTGAGATATTCAATGGTTAAAAAGACATAATAAAGCAAGAAACTTAATGTGACACTAATCAAAACAATAACAAAATGAAATGAGAATATGACTTCTATATATAAAATTATATAAAACAAATCGCCAATCAAATCTGCGGTAGTGTGCATGTCAAAATACTTGCAGAATACAGAGAGCTACGAGGAAAGAGCTCTAGCTTCCCATCCAAAATACAACTAATGGCATTCAAATTCTCCAGATATGTCATATTGTTACCTTGAAAAAATCAAAAGACAAGCAGTGTTTGGCAAAACGGAGACGGTTGGTTTCATTAAACACTACGGCCCGGAGAACAGTTACAGAAACGGGGCCTGAGGACTGTCTCAAAGTACAATCGTTCTGAGCTGTGTTTTGTACATTTCTCTAGGCACCATAAAACAATTACAGCATTCCTTTTTAGGTTAAGAATGTAGGTCATTGTCTTGAAGTCGTAAATAAGGTCCTGACAACAAACACAGGTGGCCCTCAACCTTGCATGGACACAATGAACCAGTGAGCAAATTGTCCAGATGTTCAGCCTCAGGGGCACATGATCGCTACGTTTTACTGTGTATGTTGTGTTCTGAGTGGCTAAGTGTTCCTAACTTCATGTGGCATCTGACTTGATGGTGGTTTTCGGAATGTGTGCACCCCTCCTGCCATATGTGCTTTATTGGGGCCAATCTCCTGGGACCATTCTGGTGTCACTGATCCTATCTTTGGGATTGATCTGAGTTTCCTGTTCACACATTTGTCTGACAGCTACGTGCTGCCCCACCTATGACCTGTCAATCAGTAACCTCAGGCCTAGGTCTCGGAACCTGCCTGACTACATATTTCTGAGTCGGGGTTGATGGAAAGTTCATGACCGGAAAATTTGAAAAGAGTGATGCAATTTCATTTTTGATTGTGAACATATCATAGTGCACATCGATATCCACGTTTTCAAAATTAACATTCCCGCAGTTGATTATTTTTCAACTACACTATCTAACCCATACTTCGTGATAGTCACATTATTGGGGTTTTTTTGTTCTTTAGTTTTGATTATTCCTACTTACTTGCATTCTACCCAATTTGAGGACTGAGTTTTCACAGCAGGAAACCCCCACTTGCATAAAAACACACAA
This sequence comes from Pleurodeles waltl, assembly GCF_031143425.1. Lineage (NCBI taxonomy): Eukaryota > Metazoa > Chordata > Amphibia > Caudata > Salamandridae > Pleurodeles > Pleurodeles waltl. Next base: position 1,534,619,448 of record NC_090440.1, on the reverse strand, counting down.
AAAACAATATTAGTATGAAATCAGGCAACAATGATGTGTACAGACCGGCCAGCCACCAGGGGAGCCAGGAGAACCAGTTGTGAACCTGCTCAGGGACACCTGCCTCCTCATGCATGTCTCTTTGTAAACGGTACAATACTTGGATGGCAAGAGTCAGAGTCCCATTGTCATTGTCATTGCCTGGTACAAACGTGCAGCAGGAGGCATCGATCTTGGTACACACCCCTCCTTCCATTGCAGTCATTCAATCCAACACAAATCAATGTTGCATTACCATGAAGAGGATGGCTCTCAGTTCTTCCTTGATCGAATTAAGGACAAGCTCGGTAATGTTCATCATCTTGAGCATTTCCCACCTGGCTATTTGTAACTAGTGGGCATTTGATTTTATCAGCACAGTGAAGAAAGGTATGGACCATCTCGCTATTTGTGCATCAGAGGACAGTCTGAATTCTTCTGGAATGTCCTTGTACTGGGCCCACCCAAAATAATCAGCAGTTCTTCTTTCTCAAGCCTGATGAAACAGAGTTGTCTTCTTCTTTAGTGGGTATTGGTACAACTCTAACCAATCTTCTCCGGGAAGGACCAGGGTCAGGGTGTATATGATGACAAGGGAGCAGAGAACACTAAATCTAGGGACTAGCTGATTGTAGGCAAACTTGCTTCATTGCCAGTAAGTGTGTCCATCAGAGTGAAGGTGCCCAATTGCATGTTCGGAATGTGCAGGATTGTGCCACAGTTTTCATTTGTTTTCAGTGGAATTGTTCCTCACTTCTGGAGCACAAGGATTAAAGTGTGAGTTTCCATACAATTAGGGGTTCCCCCTTCCCTTCTAACCACGTATATCTATCCACCCCATTACTCCAAATTTCCTGACATGGGGTATCTATGCTGTTATTCATCCCTCCCCTATGGGACTCATTTCCCTTTGTATCTTCGAAGTGGATGGCCCAACACTGGAATGTCATGTCAGGGGGGCATTTGTTATTAAAGATGACAACCCCAGATACGCTAAGGGCCACCTTGGGACCAAAGATGGAAGCAGGAGTGGACATGTTCATGCGTTGGTTTGGTGATTTTGTTACCTCTAAGAATCTCTTTTCTGGAAAAGCTCATGGGCAAACAGTATCCTCCCCTATGGTGCCTCTCCTGCAATTCTATCTAGCTCAGTTTGAATATTGCCGAGCTCAGTAAAAAGATAGTGCTGTGGGATGGATGTCGTAGCAGGTCAGATTTACTACTGCCCTATGGGGTTCTACTCTGCTGGGTTGTATCTTGGCTCTAATGCTATATAGGTGCTATATATATGTGGAGAAGGCATTTTGCTTTTTCAGGGGCTACATCTTGGGACAAGTAAAGCCTGTCTGTGCCTACTGCATTCGGTATCAGCAAACAGATGTACCATGACCCGGCAGATGTCTTGAAAACCACAGCGGTCATGTGCTGATACCATGTGTTGTGTAAGAGGGTTTTGTGTAGCTGTGTAGCTTGTGTGGAATGCTAACATGAGGTGCAGTGTTATTATAGGTGACATGGGAGAGATCCCTATGCAAGCGATGTGACAAGTTCTGGGTGGACTCCATTTGACTAGGAAGTTCTTTGGCAGTGAATGTGTGCAGCAGTACCCACAGTAAACAGAGGGTATACAAATGTGAAACAACACATAACGTATTAAGCATTGAAGGCCTTGATATGAATCCAGGGGAGATGTTTGTAGTCCTCTGATGACAAGGGGGTTTCTTAGTTTGAAGAGTTCAAATAAGTTCACAGTGCAGTTCACAGTTCTTGATCCTGTTAAGTATTACTGTGGCCGCTGAAAAAGTGATGGTTTGCTGTATAAGTGGTGCACTTGGAGGCTCGATTGCAGACCTGTGGTATAAGAGCTAGATTTGGTTTGTTATTTTAGAAAACATTGCATGTGTTGTTGCCAGTTATATCTTAGGAGTTCCTGCGCTTTTCTTAATTTTAGTGAGGCACTGGAAGGTGCCTCACACGGGGTATCTAATTAAAAAAAAAAGGGTTATTGTTCATTAGATGAACCAATTTTATGGGTTGTTGAACTTCTCCTCTCTCCGTGCCTAACTAGATTTATGGTGGTAAAGCACTTTTTATGGAGTGATCTCATGGACATGTGCGTAATTTTAGTTAATAACTAGTGCTCTGTGGGTGTCGTCAACCCACCAGTATCCTAGTGCGTGTATGGGTGCCTTTGGTGAAGGTGGTGTCTTACAACCTACACATGCACAGGGCGATGTATTTTTGTATAGCTATTTAAGCCCTGTTTTAGACATGTTACTTTAGCAAACTAGGCCTGCCGTTGTGCACTTTAGTCCAATTAGTTAACATCGCTTTATTTTTCTAGCATTAGCCACATTTGTGATGTTGTTTTATTTTTTCTAGCTGTTGGTTCTTCCGCCAGGAAAATATCATGTTCTTAGCACTGCAATCATTTCACTTTGTGCTTTCCTCAAGGCTGCAGCCAGATAGGGTTGGCAGAAAAAGTGGTACGCTGTGTCTCTGACATTCACAGAAACATACATATCCTTAAGTGGGGACCTTTCCTTAGAACATCAGTTGTTTTATTATAAAAGACTTCCCTGTCCCATACACGTTAGAGGGAGAATCCAGCCAGATGACCACAACGGTATGCTGATTGCTGAATGTCTTCACTACAGCTGCTTGCTTGGACTGTCGAATCCCTGGCTTATATGGGGACGGTGTCTTCTGGACAACAGGCTTCCTTTCTCAAGTATGGAGGACGATGTCTTCCCAGGGGGGAAACCTGAAGGGCAGATTAGGGCTTATCACATTGTGGTCTAACATAGCTTAGGTAGGAAATTTATATATTATTCCTAGTGATAGTATGGTGGGACTGGTTTTGTGGTTCACTCTCCTTGTCAGTTTTGCTTCTAGTGTGTTTTATCATCTCAGTTATTGTAATACATGCCATTTTATCTAAGATGCAGTTACTTCAATAACCCTTATTGAACTATACTTTGCTTCTGTTTGTCTTTGTCTGTGTGAGACTAATATAACTGAGAGAAAGGGATGAAATCTGATCAACCATGATTCTCCTGAGGAGTCCTTTCTGTCATGTGCCCAGTAGCCACAACCATTTCTGCTCTCGGGTGGAGATGAGGCACTGCTAGTTGGCCGGAAAACTGGATTTAAAGCCATCCTTAGCAGCCAGAGTATTAGGCATAGGTAATACTTAGCTTACTCACCTGTATGGGGTCTAGAGAGCACGTAATGTTCTGACCAGAAGGTCCCTGAGGGGCGTACCTAATACGAATACCTGTTCGGAACACAAATTTATGTTCCAGATCTTGATGGTCCTGGGGTGGAGGCAGCAGATAGACCTTTTGACATAAACGAACGTGTTACTATCTTGCATGACTTACAACATTTCTGTGATGACAACGCATCTGCCAGTGCTGCTTCCTTGGGAATAAGGTATGTACCAATAACATTTACTGGCTTGATTCCAAAAGTTGGGGATCTAGTGCATGAAAAGATTGCTGTGAAAAAGGATATCAGTCCTTTCTATTGTGCACCGGTTCCAGTCCTGAGAATACACGGTATCAGAACTGTCATTCTACCACAGCTGCCTGGTTCTAAAGAAAATCGCTTTGTCTCCATCGACAATGTCAAGCTACACCATATGACCGATCCTGCACAGCAGACCTAGAGGACTCCTGGATAGTACCCGAATCCCTCTCAATACTGACCAGGATGTTCATCTACAGGTTTTAAGCACCAACGCTGACACCTCTCTGAGCATGAAGAAGGCGGAAAATGATCTTTCATTAGTTCCATCAACTTTTTCTGCGACAAGTAATGTCAACAACATTGAACAATTCTACTCAAATTCTACACAAAAGGATGGTCTAGTCTACTATGAACCACCGTGAGAGGCTTCTGCCAGTTCTCCTCTTTCAAACACAGCACCAGTTTTTGCATAAACTGCTTCTGGATATTTTGCCGACAACAATGACACTATCACCGACCCATCTGCGTCTACTGAAATAGAACTGTCAGGAGCACGTAAGCTGATATTTTGCCTCAAAATTAACTATTTTATTCTTCAATGGAACTATCTGTGGCTCTAATTAACTGTACTTGCCTTCGTCTTTTGGATTGTGCTTGTCATCATTTATTTTTTTTACTGATACATGGTCATTACCTTCCTGAACACTGTACAGTCAAACTGTATGATGAGGTCCTAAAACCACATTTTTCCTCTCACAAAGTCCGCAGGGACTTGTCCCCAGTGAAGAATTCCGCTATACCAATTCCTCATGGGATTGTTTGGAATAAAGTATTATTTGATATATATGGCCCGATGGAGGTCATCCAAATTCTGTATGTATTTAAACTTTCCATGAACGATGTTATAACATCTAGAGTCGTTTCTGATGATTGGGATGTGAAAACAGTTGATTCTATGATGTCTGATTTGCAATATTTCACTTTATTTGAAACTGCGGATGTTTATCAATCCAAAGAAAATTATGGAGATATGTTCTGTTATAATTATTATGGACATCATTTCATTCACAGAGCAAGTACCCCAAAGACTATTTTTAATTATACTCAATGGGAACACTGTCTGACTCAGCGTATACTGAAAAGTTTGCATATTTCTCTGGGTACAATGTTAAAAATGCTCAGTCATATTATTTGTAATATCTAGTAATGGAAAGTCAACACATTTTATTGACTGATACAAAATTGATTTATTCGGATTCCTTTGTTTCCCGGTTAGCTATAGAAGGCTATGAACATTGGTTGAAGTTGATAGACTTAAAGAGTGTGTGGGGAATAAAAAATTGGCAAATTATGGGAAAGGCAGCTTTATTAAGAGCATTCCTGATACCTGTTCAAATGATATTTTTAAATGAAACTGTTTAACAGACAAGTTGCGTAGGCTTGACAAAAATGAAGGATTTGAATGCACCCAGTATTTCTGCCCCTGCAAAATTTTATAAATGGCAAAAGTATATAAATGCATATGAAGATCAGCTCGATGAGTGGGTCCAGATTGAAACATTTTACAAATCACTTTCACGTCCTGGTGGATGGTTATTGTGGCCAGTAGACACTAATGGGTGCCGCACACGTTTTGTAAACTCCATGGGGGTTTTAGAACAAATAGGCCAGACCCTCGCCGTGTGTCATCGGAATACTCGGGTATAGTGACAACATATAGTGTAGGGAAATTATTCCAACAATGGTTGAAAAGTTCCTCACTTGATGTGTTAAAGAACACCTCAGTCTCCTGATGATAGAGATTTGCAGGATTTCCTGATAGGCCCCAGAAGACAACACAGAAAGCGCTTCTTATGTAGAGTATATGATAACATTTGGAAACTTTACCAACAAGACGCGTCTGCCTGGTTAAGGCAAATAGATCAGGAAAATGTACAGAAAGCATCAGCCATTGCAGATAATGGGATTAACACCTTTGTATGACCGGATATACACTTTAAACAACATTGTCTCTTCTGCAATAGACATAGTACAGAGTGACATGTCATCTTTAAACCATGGACAGAGTCAACTAAGGTCCATTATGCAGTTAGGTTGGACACTGCAATCATTGAAAGCAGGTTGTGTTCCCTGGAAACACATTAGCACAAAGAACATATTTTCAACATTTAATTTAATGCGGCAACAACAAATAATGGCTAAGAAGGAAGCAATTTATGTCATGCTAAACATTGAGAAATTAGAAAAATACCATCTGCTGAATGGTTAATACACTGGGTTAATAATCTGCCTATTTGAACACTTCAATTAATATCCTGCTTGAGACACATTCCAGTAGGCAGATATGAAAGGCTGGGAGATAGCTATATACACGCCGTGTGGGAGCTTCCCTTTTCGTACAAATGTTTCAATGGCATGAAAGAGGTCTTTCTTAGCGGCAGTGAATGCAAGACGTCTCAGAGCCATTCAATGGTTTGGAAACAGCTGTCCTTGCATGGAGCATTTAATGCCTCAGCAGCGAACCTTGCTTGCTATCCGAAGGGAGTTCCAGTCCACATGATGAAACCTGTGTTCCAGGTGCTCTTAAATGGTGGCTATGTGCTCCTTAACAGTGAGAGTTGTAATGGAATGCAAATAGCTTGTGTCATTTCGGTCTTTCAAATTGTCACCTGTTGCATGAATGTCCTTTTTCTCCCTACACAACAAAGGAAAGTAGGAGAGATTTGGCCTCATGTTTCTATTTCAGATGTGAATTTTGGCAAGTTGAGCAGACTCAAGGCTTTATTGTTTCAAAAACATGTGATGCTTACATCTGCACGCGAGACCTATGTACTTCAAGTTGCGAGGTCATCTGCATAGATTCGGTCCCTTTTAATTACCAACTTTCCGAGACACGTTGGTGAACTCGTGGGACGAATATTTCTAGTTTCATTCACACATTTTCTTCAATATTTGGCTTAAAACCTTCAGCCAAACACACAATATTTTTGAGTGTATTCGGGGGATTTCCGAAAACCTTGGCTACAATAGGTGGCATTCTGCTGTTGCAATTTTTTCTGCACAATGGCTTTCCCTTCACAACAAAGAGGAATGAAAGCACTTATACCAGTGCAACTGTGTCATGAAAGCATGATGCAGTATTTCGGAGCACCACTCATGGAAGAACTGGAGTGAGACTGGTCTCTGTCATTTAGACCGGTTTTGGATCGTGGGCATCCTGTATTTTGATGCCTTTGGTGCCTTTTCAAATGTGTACTAAAAGTTTGTCTTTCCACACAGCGATTACTTTCATTGGACGCTGATCTGTTGATGTTCTCGCTGAGGGCTCATTACCAGACATGCACGTTGAGGGTGCGTTTGCTAGGAGAAGCTGTCTATGAGTTGCTCTTCATGGATAATGCAGCTCTTAATTCAACATTGGACATGACACGGAATGCTGCTGCCTCAGCTGGAGCTCAGGCTTTAGAATAGAAGTGTTCTATGGCTTTCCTTGGAAATTATTTGGTTATTTTACCACCTGCCAAGGTGGAACATTTCCTGGCATCAATAGTCCTGGATATAATTGATGATTTAAAAAAATGACATTGACTTTTGAATTCGGTTTTATTGACGCCACTGCTGATGTTTTGAATTGCCTCTTTTACCCCATGCCTAAGTGGCTTTTAACTTGTCATTATTGACATTCATGTTTAAATGCTTATATGAATAGATTTTAGTAGCTTTTTATTTAATTTTAGGCTTTCAACCACACATTATTTTTGCAAACTAGGCATGCCATTGTGCACTTTAGCGAAGTCACATTTTATTCAGCATGACTTTATTTTTCTAGCAGAGCCACATTTGCGATGCTGTTTTATTTTCTCTATCTGTTTGTTCTTTCACCTAGGAAAGCATCACCTTCTTAGCACTGCATTCATTTGACTTTGTGCTTTCCTCAAGGCTGCAGTCAGATAGGGTTGCTGGCAAAAGTGGTACGCTGTGTCTCCGACATTCACAGAAAAATACATATCCTTACTTGGGGACCTTTTCTTAGAACATCAGTTGTTTTATTATAAAACACTTCTCTGTCCCATGCACGTTAGAGGGTGTTTCCAGCCACATGACCACAGCTGCATGCTGCTTGCTTAGACTGCTGAATACCTGGCCTATATGGGGACGGTGTCTTTCTAGACAACAGGCTTCCTTTCTCAGGTATTGGGATGATGTCTTCCCAGGTGAGAAACCTGAAGGGCGGATTAGGGCTTATCACACTGTGCTTTAACATAGCTTAGGTGGGAAATATGCATATTATTCCTAGAGACAGTATGGTGGGAAAGCTTTTGTGTTTCACTATCCTTGTCATAATTTTGCTTCTAGTGTGTTTTATTAGCCTACATGTCATTTTACCTAAGATGCAGTTACTTCAATAAACCTTATTGCACTATACTCTGCTTCTGTTTGTCTTTGCCTGTATCAGACTAATGTAACTGAGGGAAAGGGATGAGATCTGATCGATCACAATTCCCCTAAGGAGTCCTCTCTGTCATGTGTGCTTAGTTTCCAGAATCATCCCTGCTCTTGGGTGGAGATGAGGCACTACCAGTTGGCCGTAAAACCTGGATTGGGCTGACAGGTGTCACATGGTATGGGATTGTACTCAGTACCCCACAATTCAGGTGATTCTGCCTCCCAAATCCAGTAGTCTCATTAGGATAATGAGAACCTACACGACAGTATAAATGGGAAGTGTGTCATGACCAAACACTGTTTGGTGATTGCAGCATGTCCTGAGGTCATGTGTATACCCCTCTAGGCCAGGCATGTGGTATGCACCCTTACCCTCTCTTGTGGCACCAGGTGCCTTGACTATTCCTTTTTCCTAGAGACGTCTTTTGGGCTAGCTTTGTGCTTCTATTTATTGGTCTTTGAGCGCTTTCCTAGATCGTCACATGATCTGTCTTCTCAATTGTCGTGAATCGGAGGGGGTCGGAGAGTTGTTCTGCGCCCGCCATGTGCCTCCGAAATTAGTGTTTCCAAGATTGGGATTATTGCTTCCTCCAGAAGGTGTGTGTTAGGTCTGGTTGCTAGTCCTGAAATGGGGGTAAGCATATCTCTGCATTGTATTCTGCGTGGAACTGTGATGGATCTTTTCAGACTCCCTTTTCCCCTGCACTCCCCTCTCCGTAAAACCACATCTTTCCAGGATTTTTGGAAGCTCCTGGCTGTGGCTTTACTTAACACTTTGAGGGAAAGGAGGAGCCAAAATATTGCTGCATGGAAAGTCCAGTGCAAGGTCAAGAACTTGTTGATTTTTGCCCAAAAGATGGCAATGGACTGGAATGGCTGGCTATTCTGGTTAATCCCCTTTACTGACTCGGCATCATGCAGTGCTTCTCAATCTATTGGATTTTGTGCACACGCTGTGGAGGTTATGGGGTCTTCACTATCCCAAGCATAACGGAAACCTGGCTCCAACAGTGGAGGGCAGCTTCATTTTGGAACTAAAAGGGGGCCTCCATTTAGCAGGAGTCCGCTAGCTTTCAGAAGGCATTGTTGGGACCACACGCCAGAAAGGTATTTTGGTCATGGGCTGGGGGCCTGAGAATAGGGGCCTTCTGACTTGGTTATTGGAACACGCCCCAGTTGACTAGTGGATGTGGGGACCTTTGTGCCTGTTTTGAAGCACTGTTCAGGGAGCTGCCCTGCCCCCTTGTCAGACTGCCCTCCACCTGGGGTGTGGCCAGCTAACCCCACCCTAGGCTCCCACAGGCATCCCAAATGGCAGACTCTAGTGAGGATACCCAATTGACAAAACACATACAGCAGCCCTGAGATTCCCAAATATAATTAAAGGCTTGAGTCCCTAATGTTATCTCATTTGTCCGTCTTTTGAGTTTCGGTATTTTGTGATGTGTGTGAAATGGATGCTTCGGATTGGGGAATTTAACTTACTGCACATTTGGGGTCTGCATTTGAGTGAAGGCATTGCTTCCCCAAGCAGTTACTCCTCCCAGGACGGTTGTGGCCCTGGCAGTTGCTGGGGGGGGGTTTCCCTGTCTGTGGTTGCTGTTTCCATGTTTGTCCAACTATCTGACTTTTGTTGCGGTGGTGCATCAGTGAACTGGCTTCCCTGTGGCTGAATATAAGATGCATTCAGGTTTCCTGGGCTGGGTTTTGTGGATGGAAATTATGCTGGGACTAGTCTAGGCTTATCCACCTCTGTTTGTTTTATGACTTTAGCCAACATCTATCAATCATGTGACCTATTCTGTTGCAATAGTGACATTCTCTTTAATCTAGCTGCTGCCAATCTTCCTGGTTTCTGCCATTATAGCTAGGTTAAAATACTCTGGGGTTTTGCAGTAGAGCTCCCTTCAGGACTGGTGCCATTTGCACACTTGCGGCCAATGTGGCCCCCTTGAGGGTGGTCTTAGCAGTGCCTCTTTGGGCTTGCTTCTGTCTTTCCCTGTCCTTTTCATTTTTGCTTGTGATTGTGTAATATGTGAGCTTGTATCTCCCTCCAGAGTTTGGTGTTTATACTCCCTACTCTGTCCAATACGCTGTGTATTTTGGGGTGCCGCCCCTTTTTGACGATATTGTAAAATAATGCAACCTGGGGGCCTCTATCGGTCCATGGCTGTCCTGTCTCTTGTCTGCATCATTTCCTCATCCTAACCAAAAAATTGGTTATGGTCTCCCCAGTGTTCATGGCTTTGGTTATTAACCCTCCTACATCTGGGCAGTCACGGATATTTCCCTCAGGGCCATCCATATTTGATGCCTGTAAGAATTGAATTTGGCCCGTCATGCTCAGTGTTTGTCAACTTGATTGGTGGGGTGCAAACTCGGGTGAACACTGTTACTCTGCTCTGTAATAAGACTACTTAGCAGACTTTTGACATCGCCTACCGCTAAGTTTATTTCCATGGCGTTCTTCTCAAAGCAGGAGATAGATTTCCTCGCCACATCAAACAATGGTGGCAATTTAATCCTTATCACTTCTTTATCCATCTGAGCCCATGGTACATAGATGGTCCCTGGCGTGCCATTTTGCAGTAGTGAATCCATTTTGCCTTTGGATAGCTAGACTGGTTTCACCTTAGCATAGAGTTCCCATCTTCTTAGATAATCCTGAATATAGGGGAAGTTCAATTTGGGAACTCCCCCTCTGTGCAGAATGCAGTTTGCCACAAAGGCCATGCACTCTGGTTTAAAGGATCCCTCCTCCGGGCAGGGTCAATCACACTGGTCTCTTCTCTCACTCCAGTGGGCTAGCAGGTGATAAAATGGTTGTGCAAGGATCTTGTATTCCTCTTGGGCAACTATCTCTCTTGCGGTCAGTTTGTCTGTCCTGTACTAAATGATCCCTAATATTCTTGCCTTTCTTGAAATAAAATGGGCTGTTCCCTGGAAGAGACCATAGTTTTCAAAATAGACCAACATTTTTTAATAACTTTGACCATCTTGTTAGACTCTGGACAGTAGGTGGTGAGACAGACAATTTTGTTCAATGGTTGTTTTTTCCTGGTCTGTAAAATATTCTCTCTAAGGTTCAAGCATGCCCTTTTCGTGGAATTCATAATGAGGCATTTAGGATATCCCCTTTCTTATAATTTAGAAAGTAGGATCGCGCCTTCTTTTTTGAGGGTGCAGTTTCTATGCAACCTAAGAAATTGGCCAAATGGTAAGACATCTTTAAGAGCCCTAGAGTGAAAACTGTTATATTGTAACAATGTGTTTGGTTCAGTTGGCTTGTGATGCAAGGGCACAATAAGATGGTTGTTATTGTTCTTCATTAAAAGGTCCAAAAAAGGCAGACTGTGGCAGTCAGAGTTACACGTAAATTTCAAATAGGGATAACAACTATTGAGGTATTATGTGAACATAGCCAGAAGCTCTTCTGTGCCTTTCCAAATCAAGAAGATATTGTCAATGTACTGTTTCAAGCAATGAACCTTGCTGACAAACAGGTTAAGGTCAGTGTAAACAAAATCATGTTCAAACTGGCCAACATAAAGGTTGGCTAGATTTGGACCGAAATTGCTCACATAGACGTACCAGAAACTTGTTGGTAATACACCTGTCCAAACAGAAAATAATTCTTGGATTAGACAATTTTTGAAAGCTCATTTATGAAATAGGTGGGAACATAACGGGGAACAGGGTGAGTGTCTAAATTGTTTCTGATAACATCAATACTGTCCTTCTGGGGGATGTTAGAATGAAGTGAATCGATGTTAAGAGTCACTAGAAGTTCTTGAGAAGGATCAAATTCCATGCCCTCAATGAGGTTGATCATGTATGTAGTGTCTTGTACATACGTATCAAAAAGGGGGACATACCTTTTAATAAAGATGTTGATATATTCACCCAGGGGCTCAAGGATAGAGCCACAGCTGGACACAATGGGTTTACCCAGTGGATGGGTCACGTGTTTATGAATGTTGGGCAAAATGTATAGTACATGAGTCCTAGGAGATTTTTTGTTCAAAAATTCAAATATCTTGTTTAGTAAGGAAGCCTCCTTGTTCAAGGCCACGGGAAGCAGTATCCAGTATAGCACACTTGATGATTGTGGTCATTAAGCTGGTGCATTATCTCTGCCTCATGTGCTTACCTACTCTGTATAACAATGCTACCTACTTTGCCTGTATTATGATTGAACTATCTGTGTTGAGTGTGTTCAGTGTGTGTCATTCCACCCATCTGATGTTTTATGGTGTGAATGACCTGGTTGATCTTAAGGTATGGATTTCTTCTAAGGCCACCCTCTCAAATGCTAAAAGTTCTCGTGGCATCATGCCATTCAGTGGTATAAAAATGGACCCAAAACCCAGAATTTTGTTAATGTGAAGGAAGATTATTGTGTTGACTAATACATGTGGTTAACACAAGTTAAGCAGCATGTATTGTTTTGATGGCAAAATTCAACAGAACACATGTCTAATGCAATCTTAAGAATATCAATTCAATCATTGTGCAAGCTGTCTGATATGTTCATCCAAAGTATGTGTTGTCCTCAGGATCAACCCATTTTCCCTTGTACCTTGCAACAGCAGCACATAACTGCAAATGTCACAACTTTGAAATGTCCAAATGAAGATGACATGGAGAAGGATCCTAAAAAAGAAAAACAAGAAGAATATATTTATTTTGCATGACAAAATAGACCAAAATAAAGTTGTGAAGACACATTCGCTTAGACCATTTAGTGATAATCAATGTCAATAAACAGAGTAGTCAATTTGTCACTACTTTTAACAACATCTTTCCCCTAGAATTTCCTGAACTAACCATTCCTAAAGGTCTCCAGCTCATTATGCCTCAAGATGTTTTGACATTTAATTTAACTACATATAAAGGTAAACGTATACTCATGTGTAGACGTTGTCAATAATATCTTGGCAGACATCAATTCCTTCCTCTTTACCACTATCATCTTCCTTTGACACTTCAGAATCGCATTGTGGAAGTTGACCACGTGGTAGGTATAACACTCCACGACAGACACAGCCACAAGCTAATGTTTGTGACAGTAATTCACGAAAGCCAATGGCTGTGTCTGTCTCCATCGACTACCGCATACATTGTGTACATGTACGTTGGGTTTTGAAAAAAGATCACTTGCTTCCTAGCACTGCAGCCAACACCACCTCCCGCACGTTTGCTGCTATCGACCTCTGGGAGCCAAGATGCCAGGCAAAGCAGATAACAGGGCCCCTAACTTTTCCATTGAGGAGTTAGAACTCCTAACCATGGGGGTCTTATCCCTCTACAGCCAGCTGTATGGGATCCCAGAGGACAGGTACATGTTTGAATAGGAAATGTATTTCTAAGTATTTTTTTTAAGTGCACAGGCTAATTTGTCCCTTTTAGTTCTTGAGTGAAGTGTTGTGATTGGAGTGAAGTCAATGTAATAATTAGGCAGGGAACATAATTATATAATTTATAAATTGCATACCCCTTACTTCCAGGTGCCAGTAGACACGGTACCATAAGTATAAGTGAAAACCACAGCCATATGTTGAAATGAGAGAAATGTAAAATGAAAGTAAAGCTTTCAAGTTATCGACTTGCCAGAATGTCTTTACGCTTTACATTTATCCCATTTTCTGGAAAAAGTGAGTATCTGTACGCTTTACCCAAGCAATAGTGCCACATATGCGGAAAGTAATATCCTGTGCTGCAAGTTTATATGACACAAGCTCTCATTCACCCAAACAAGTATGTCCCAAACACACACTTGTTCATATATCACCAAAAAACATGCAATCACTGACACACATGGCTGCTATTCCATACTACCTTTAGTCATTGTATGTGGTTTAAACCATAGTATCTAGCTCTAAAACCGTTACACATTAAGCCAATGTACCTGTGCGTGGGTGTGTGTGCTAATAACATACAAGTTGTTTAGCCTTTAGTAGCTCACAATGATTTGTAATGCTCAGACGTAGCCCCCACTACAGGAAATATTTCGGACCCCTGGCCTAGATGCTGTTTTTGGCCCGTATTTGTAACATGAGGACATTGAAAGTGTAGAGGGTATTCAACAGGTCACTACAAAGTAGTATTTTCTAGGAAAATTAAAGTGTTGGTAAATAATATGTGCTAACCTTTTAAGAATGCTTGTGGGATGAAATTGTGTCACAGCAATTCAGACAAAAAATACTTCACAAACATATTTTTCTATATTTTGTCTTATCCATACAGGTCAACGCCCATCAGAAGAAGGTGATATGGAAGGCCATCGCCAGTAAAGTGTGGACCTTGTTGGATTATAAGTGGCGCAGCATTCATTGCCACAAAAGGTGGGAGGACTTACAATGCTGGACCCGCAAGTCATCGAAGTCCAGCTCGGCCTGTCCTCCCAATGTGGGAAGCCCCTGCACCGCACTGTGACCCTCCTAATGGACCACATACATGCGGTGGCACAACTGGACCTTGGTGAGCAGTTGGGAGCCCAACAGCACCATCAAGGAGGTATGATTTATTGTGGGTTCTTATTGTTAGTTAACAATTTTGGTTGCAGCTATGATTTATGGCATCAACATTAAGGTTGACAAATGAAGTGGGCTCACTCACGTAATGTGACATGCTTCATCATTGCCCACCTCACCCTACCCTAGTAAGATAGTACTACCAGGGTGGACTCAACCTAAAGGGGGGATTTTATTGAGGGAGTTCTTAGAAATGAACTAATCTGGATAGTTTTTCAGGAATCCATTTATATCCATTAAAAATACCTTAGGATGAACAACAAGATGTATTCATTATTTTGTGGTACCCTGTGTATCGATTATGTTACAATCTTAAATGGTGGGGTTAGGTGGGCAAGGATGAAGCATGCCACATTACATGAGTGAGCCCACTTCATCCAATTCTTCCAAGTTGGTGGAAAAGGAGGTAGTCAAAAAGATACAGGTAGACCATGTACTAACCAATGAGGTACACAAAATAGATGACAGTACCTTTTTGACCGTTACATCATTATGACATCAATACCATTCGTTATCCCACAATAGGTCCTCAAAGTAAATCAAACACAACAACAACATAAACAGTGAACTCATTGAAGGTTCCTAGTTTCACATCCCTCACAAGGAGATGATCAACAACATGCTAGTTGAAGAGTCCAGGGATGAGACATTCATACCTAAAAAAGGGAGAAAGATAATATGCATAAGTGTGGGTGCACGGCAGGCAATGATATCCATAGGCTGCCCCTCCCCAATTGCCTGAATGGGCCTTAAAGGAGTGGGGGCAATCCGGTTACAGGAGGGGAGTCAATCAGTTCTAGTCGGGGGACATTTGTATGTGTCCTTCTGTATCTCACAAGAGGTTTCACTCTTCGCCAGGCCCAACATGGGCTTCCCAAGTGTACAAAGGGTCTGGCCAGAACACAGAAACCAGGGTGGGGCCTGTTCCGACCCTCACAAATCCATATGACCTGTCCAGTGGCACAGGAAAGAAATCAGTGAGGGTCCAGATATCAGTAAGGATGGGCGAATTATTCTTCACCTCAGTGTTTTTGATATATACTTCCCAGCACCCTTTATAAGTTGTGTACCCTCCTGTAGTGTGCACCATTGCAAGTGCATCCGATTCAGCATGTGCCAATTTCAACAATGTAGCTAGCCAACCCTTGATATGAGGCGCCGTGGATGCCTTCCATGACATTGCAATTTGATGTTTAAAAAGGATAAAAGCAAGATCAATAAGCCTCTGTAAGAATTTGTCCCCCTTAGCCTTGGGACAGATTTCCAGGAGGCAGGATTTGGGCAACAGCGTGTGGTCTACTACCATGGCAGTGACTTCCGTCACCCCCCCAAGCTCTCTGAAGTACAGTGCATTTCCAGACCATATGATAAAAACCGGCGCCAGGTGTTCTGCACCTGGGAAGTTCAAAGGACACTGTATGGAACATGCATTTAATGCAGTGTGGAGTGACGAATGCTTGATAAATGTAGTTAAACTGTGCAAATTGAAAGCATAGATTATGGGACACCCATTTGACATGCTGAAGCACCTGGGACCATTGCTTGTTCATTAATGGTTGTAGGAAGACTGCAGTCAATCTGGCTCTGGCCCCCTCAAGCACCCCGTGCATGGTAGAATTTAGTTCAGAATAAGGTTTGCTGCGTGCCCCCATGTGACAGTAGTGTGTGCAGTATCGGTGATTGGGGTCGCTCTACCTCACTGGCATTTCAAGTGACACATACCGCATGTTGTATTGCATTATACACTAGAAATTGCCCTGCCATCACCCCATAAATGTCCATGAAGTTCTAAAAGGCCATAATGCTCCAATCATGATAGAAGGAGGTCAATCTCCACTGCCTTCCAAGGCATTAAGTCAAATATTTGGACCACCTACCAGAGTTCTGATAATTGCCATATCCTTGCCATGCACATAGCAGTGTCAGCACATGTGAGCCACTTTCATTTGATGTGACTTCCGATGCAGATGGGTCCCAGAGTGCGACAACCATCTATAAGTCTGGGTCTCCCCAAGAATCCTACAAATGGTTGGTCTCTCTGCACAATCAGCCGTGCTCAACCATTGCAATGGCAATTGCAGCTAATAGAACTCACAGTTGTAGTGCCTAGTTCCACCATCAAGTTGCCTTTGCTGCCTTCGCTGTAGTATTTGGAGCACCACTAGCCTCCTGCGCATACCCCATAGGAGATCCATTAGCGTAATGTACAGTTCTCAAAAGAATGATCCAGGGAGTGAAAGTGGTAGTACTGCAAATAAGTATTAAAGCAGGGGTAGCAACAGCATCTAGGAGATCGCAATGTTTCCCATCGGGGATAGCGGTAATGACAACCAGAAGGACAGGGATTTGTAGACCAAGGTCAGTACCTGTCTATATTGCCCTCCCTGAGGTCGTTGTCCGAATTATAAATTTGGACACCCAGGTTCTTAAACGTGTCATAGCACCATTTTAGTCTAAAACCCGGCAAGGCCTCCTCTTCAAGTTCAGGTACTAGGGCCAGGGGAAACAGATATGACTTGGCCCAATCCACCCTAAAGCCTGAAACCACTCCGATTTCCTCAAGCATTGTCATCAGGGCAGGGAGTGTAGTGGCTGCATCTTGCAGGTACCTCGAGGCATCATCCACAGAGAGCAAAACTATATGATCAACACTTGGCTAAAGCCTAAAGTTAAGCTAAGTTAGCTTGAGAATCAAAATGGAAGCACATCATAATGTTATTAAATAAAAAGCAAACTGTCATCATTACAATGTGAATATGATATAAATGTAAACACATTATTTTATCCACTACACTACGCTACAATATGATGTCTAAATGTGCACAGCAACCTTATTGAATACATTGGATATATGAACTATACTTTGTAACATATTAATAAAGTATATGCAGAGGGTGGAGTTTACATTTGTGCAATAAATCATGCAATAACACAGTGAAAACACCACCAAAATACACCACACAGGTTAGAAAAATATAAGATATTTATCTGGGTAACTTAAGGTCGAAACAATCAAGATTTGATAAGCACAAGTTGAAATGTCACTTTTGCAATGATGAGAAGAGTCTTAAGTCTTTAAAAATCAACAAATATCTCTTGTGTGCACAAAGTACCTGGTATGTGTCAAAGTTACAGGCACAGAGACCGCATCGGAGGAGATGCGTGGAAAAAGGAAGGTGTGCTTTGTGTTGTTTTCCGTCATGCAGTCTTGGATCCTCACTGCGATGCAGGTTCTTTTGACACCCAGGAACAAAGTGTGGAAATCCTGGGAGTGCAGGACAAAGTCACAGGTGCTGCGTGGATCTGGTGGGCAATGCGTCAGAGTTTCTGTCGCACTGCAGGCGCTGTGTTGATTCCTCATGCAGGAAGTCAGGCTGCGTCGTTCCAGCTCAGGGCTGCGTCGATCCGATGGGCTGTGCATCGAAGTTCCGGTTGCACCGCTAGTGCAGGATCGATCTCCACTCAGGGAGCCGGGCTGCATCATTATGGGTCAGCGATGCGATGATTCTTTCACCGCTAGGCAGGTTGTGCATCGATTCCAGCAGGCTGCACATCGATTTTCACCACACAAGGAGTTCCTTTGAAGAGAAGAAGTATTTTTGGCTCTGAGACTTTAGGAACAGGAGGCAAGCTCAATCTAAGCCCTTGGAGAGCACTTTTCAGCAGAGGCCAGTAGGACAGCAGAGCAACAGCAAGGCAGCAGTCCTTCACAGCAAAGCAGTCCAGGTGAGTGCTTTGGGCAGCCAGACAGCTCCTCTTGGCAGGTTGCAGGATCTGGTTCAGAGTGTCTGTCCCAGGAAGTGTCTCAATTGGTAGGGTCAGGGACCAAGTTTATATACTCAAAAGTGCCTTTGAAGTGGGGGAGACTTAAAAGAGTGGTTTTGAAGTGCACAAGGTCCCCTTTCAGTACAACCCTGTCTTCCAGGGTCCCAATAGGGGATTTGGCAGTCCATTGTGTGAGGGCATGCCACTGTCCTTTGAAATGTATGTGTCAGGCCCTCCACCCTCCCAGTCCAGGAAATCCCATTCAGTATGCAAATGTGTGAAGGTGTGACTGAGCATCCTGTGTTTGTGGTTGTATGGGTAAAATGCACAAGGGAGCTGTCAACCAGCCCAGCCCAGACAGGGATTGGAAACAGGCGGTAAGGCATTGAAGGATTGTAAGTGCAGAGAAATGCTCACTTTCTAAAAGTAGCATTTCTAAAATAGTAATATAAAATCCAACTTCACCAATAAGCAGGATTTTGAATTACCATTCTGACCATACTAAATATGACAATCTACCACTCAAGCAGTATATGAGGGTAGCCCTAATGATAGCCTATGAAAGAAGCAGGCCTTACAGCTGTGGAAAACGAATTTAGGAGTTTTCCACTGCCAGGACACATAAAATACACAGGTATATGTCCTGCCTTTTACCTACACAGCACCCTGCCTTATGGGTTACCTAAGGCCTACCTTAGGGGTGACTTATATGTAGCAAAAGAGGAGCTTAAGGCTTGGCAAGGACTTTTAAATGCCAAGTTGAAGTGGCAGTGAAACTGCACACACAGGCCTTGCAATGGCACGCCTGGGACATGGTTAAGGGGCTACTTATGTGCGTGGCACAACCAGTGCTGCAGGCCCACTAGTAGCATTCAATCTTAAGGCCCTGGGTTCATGTAGTGCACTTTACTAGGGACTTACAAGTAGATCAAATGTGCCAGTTGAGCATGAAGCAATGTTACCATGTTTTAAGGGAGAGGGCATATGCACTTTAGCACTGGTTAGCAGTGGTAAAGTGTGCAGAGTCCTAAAACCAGCAAAAACAGTTTCAAAAAATGGAGGGAGGTAGGCAAAAAGTTGGGGGTGACCACCCAAGGCTGTCAGGTCTAACAGCATTTGTTTTAGAAGCACAATTTGGCGACCTTCTATGTGCAGCCACAGGGAGAAGCTGCAGTCATTGACCTTGCAGCTTTGCAATTTTATAAAGAATCTATTCCAGTTTACCAAAACACGGCATAGTATGAAAAAAATTAAATGGGGCAAAATTAGGGCATTTTCACCTGAAGATTCTTGCCCTCTCTTCCCTGGTCCTTTTCAAGTATATCCTTATCTTTTCTGTTTCTTCTTTTAGTGTTTCCTGTTGCTGTTTCTCATAGTGTTGCTGCTTACATGAGGGCAGGGCCTAAATGGGCTTGACTGAGCCTTTGTTGGCATTGGATTTGAGGATTTTGGTACTTCAGGACATATGATGGCATGGTTTGTGTCTGGAAAACCAATGTAAAAGGCACATGGCATTTTTTGGAAGAGGAGAATGTCTGCTGTAGGTTTTACCCTTTGGGTTGTTGGGTATGACATCATCCATGGCTAAGTGTGACATGCTCTAGAGGATCCTGCATACTGATAACTATGATAGGCTTTGGGCAAGTAGACTTTGGCCTCTTCCTCTGGGAAGTAAAACTCCTTCCCTTTCTCCTCAAGGAAGAAATTACCATCTTGTTCATCTTCCTTAAGTGGGTTCCTTATACATATAACTGTCCATTTCATCCTCAATTTTCTGCAGAGTGTTATTTCAATGATGTTATTGGACTCCAGTGTGTGATGCCTAGAAGGCTGGAGGACTCATAGATGGTACACTCTATTCACACTCATCAAAGGGCACTGCAAAGTAATTGATGAGGATGCCCTGTCCACAGAAAGGTCTTTAATAATGAAATTTAGATGTCTGATTTTGTGTTGATGATTTTTCAGCAAAGTATTACTCATTGGCAAGGAGTTTTGTTTTCAACAATTGTGGTGCTTCTTTAACAAAGACCTAAGCATCAACAAAAACAGATGGGTACATTGAGAAAAAGACATGCAGTGATCACTCTGTGGATTGTGATGTTATGAAAGAGGGAGACATAGCCATGATTGAGTAAGACCCTATTGATAACTATGTTAATGAGAGTTGTGTCATGCTTGCCATTGTGGAAGGGGCCATTTATAACAGCAATAGGGGTTTTGCACTTTTGATTTTCTAATGTTTCGAGTTATTTTTCATCAGAGGCAGCACAGTTTAGTTACATGCACATGAGACTTTGATGACATGTACAAGAATTCTCCTGCTGGTTCCTTTCTTTCCTACTTTTTAGGTTGTAGGTCGAGCAATTCTGATGACTTTTGATCAAAAAAGAATCAGCTTCTTTCCATGCAAAAACAGTCTGCCAGCCCTACGCTGGATAGTTTTTTGCAGATTCAGAGAAGCTAAAAGAGAATTACTTGGAAACATTAACTAGTGAATGAATGATTGAATGAATGACATTTATAAAGCAAACAATGGTACCCAAGAACAGGGTTCTCTGGTGCTGACACATGGAGTGAAGGCAGAAATGAGGAAAAGTGAAGAGAGCTATAAAGATTTAAACAGGTATTCAATTGTTTCCTAAAGAGAGCAGGGAATTGACTTAGGAGTAGAAGGCAAAGAATTCCAGATTTTGGCACTCATGTAGAAAAAAACAGCAGCCACCACAGATCCATCTAATAGGAAGAATACTGGAGGGCGCAGATCAGACTGTAAGGGCAAGGTTGTAGGACCGTACTTTTCTTCTGAGGTAGGTCAACCCAACAATGTGTAGGTGTTTGTTGACAAGCACAGAACCTTTAAAGTACATCTTTTTTAGACTGGTAGCCAGTGTGGAAGACGAAAATGGTGCAAAACTGATTTATAATCAGCGGGTCTGCCAAGTTTTGAACCAAGTAAAGCCTGTTGTTAAGACAGCTCGAAACGCCCAGGTAAATTGAGTTCCCATAATCAAGACTGTAAGTAATAAGCGCTTAAATGAAAGTTTTGCATAAAGACACCATGGGGTCATTACGAGTCTGGCAGGAGGAAAAGGCCGCCCACCAAATCCGTGGTTAGGTTGCTGCCAGTGCGGCCCCCTTCCCGCGGGCCCCATTACAAATGCCCTGCTGGGTCAGCCCACAATATTGAAGCTGGCTCAAAATTAAGTTGGCGATAATGTTGGGGTCCATAGGATGCAACAGCACCCATCGCACTGTTGCAGACAGTGAAAAGCGCAACAGCGGTATCCACGGGGGCCCCTGCACTGCCCATGCCAAGCGCATGGGCAGTGCAGGGTTCCCCATGCTGGTGCAAACGCCATGTAAAAGCAGGTGGAGAGGGGGGTCGTAAACCCTAGGGCGGCGCTGCATGCAGCGCTGCCCTGAAGGATTAGCACCACCAGCACCTCCAGTCCCTCCAGTGGAGGGAAACTGGTGGTGTTGGTGGTCAAACCGTGGCCCAACCGTCATGGTCATAATGTGGCAGTCTGACAGCTGCCAAAGCGGTTGGACCACAGCTTTGGTGGTGGTCAGACCCCCACCGCGGCCCTGGCTGTCTGAAGACTGCCAGGGTCATAATGAGGGGCTATGTCTTTATACAAAACTATCATTCAAACCCTTATTGCTCAGGGCAAGGACCTTGTGGATGGTCCTAAGGATGGCACAGCAAGTAGATGCCACTTGCGAGTTCTCAAGAGCAAAGGAAAGGTGGTCATCAAATAAAATTTAAAAAAATTCCTTGCAGTGGACATGGATGCTACAATAAGCTATAATTAATAAGGCCAGCAGGCTGATGAAAATTGCTGATAATTGAGTTTGACGAAAAAATTGCTTGCAAACATCAATTTGGTGTAAGCAATTTACTGTTGGTGTAGGTCATCTGTGTAAATCTTCTCCTGATCACAGGACTGTCATGATTTGAAGAGAGATTTCTTTACTTTCAGATGGATCATCAGCCATGAGATCAGGGAATTGTGCTTTTACATTTTCAATGGATCACTTATTGAGAAAATCAGAAGTCCAATAAGTCTAGTTGGAGATAAGAAGTGCTAGAGAAAAATACCATTAAAAATACCTCACCTGTCTCCTAGAGGTGCCAAGAAGCAGGATCACGAGACAAGTGTCCCTTTAGATAGAATGAAATGGAAAATATGAGTTGGGGAGGGCTTAGATGTGAAATAGGAGTTCAACACTCTTTCCCCTCATTGGCTACAAACAGACCCTAAACTACAGTGATTTGTTTGCAAAACGCAAGTTTGTCAATTTGTTTTTTTTCATTCTGTTGTTTTCTAATGCTTTACAAAGTGTTCCCAGCCTGACAATTGGGAAAACTCGAGTCATGTAAATCCTTGAAACTGTTAACGCTGAAGAAATTAATAAAGATACACATAAGACCTTTGCTATGGCCTGGAGCAAAATCTTAAAGTGTATCTTTGTATTAAATGGCCGTAATCCAACCCAGGCAGTCGTGTTTGATTATCAACCTGTTGCATTCACACATTTTTCGCAATGGCTCTCTTGGTATGGCTAAAAGTGCTACTTCTTTGGCTAACAGTCTAGATTGTAGGTGTTAATGTTGGGAGGGTGTCAGGCCTCGCAATTCGGGCTGGGCTGTTTCTATTGATGGAAGGCCAAGTCTTATCTGAATATGGATGGTCTCTGTCTAGAGTGGCAAAGTGGGCAAAATGTGATGGATAGGAATGCATCCTACGTAACAGTGGCTGAGCGAAGCAGAAATTTTGGAGGATTCACAATGTGCATTCACTATGTGCAAGGTCAGTCACAACGTGGTGAAAAAGTGCAAGGAGACAACATTCTCTCCCAACAATATAATCACACTATTACATAAGTCATATGAGCTGCACAAGAACACCCTCCATGAACTATGTGCTTCTTGAAGGTCTCCATGTTATTTCTTAAAGCAAACAAAACTTTCAGTGTTATTTTTTCACTGATCAGCACACTTTTTTTCTTGCCAAGATGTGACTCTTCTAAACCCACTCAGGATTGGTGAATGTGAGAATCACATGGTATCCAGACGGTTCTATGACTTGCAGATCTGTCAGCTAACCTTTACAGATTCCTTCTCGAGAAAAGTTTGAGTTCGGTACATCAATTTTTGTCTCAGAAATGATATGTTTTCCAGTCTCCTTGTTAAACAAATATTATATCCATGTCTATATGTTTTCAGGTGCTTGCTTGAGTCTTTTCTCTAGGACGCTATTCCATTTTTCTTATAATCAACCTTACTAACAATCTTTGTTTTATTTCCTTGTCTTTTCAGCTTTCCTGCTCTAGATCTCCCGGGTTTCTGGAGATGGTCTGGGTCGAGGCCGCAATAAGAAGCTGGAAGATTTGCCTAACAATGTATATGCCACACCGCCAAACGAGCAGGCGAGTCTTTAAGGCTAAGACCGACCCATGAGCAAAGGCGTAGCTGTGTGACAGGGGTGCTGCTTAAACTGGAGCCGAACTTCAAGCCTTTCATCTGTTTTGTCGTTTTGTGGAGCTCTGGGATAATAAAGTACGTCGTCCTCGCCCTCTAATATCACGCCTAGGGTTTACCTGATTAATATTCATGATGTGAATTCAATTTGCTTCAGTTAAAGGTTTCCTTTCTAAGAAAGCTTTAGAGTGACAGAGGCGCTCGCGGTGGGTGGTATGTGTGGTGGAGAAGGGATTGGGGGGGGGGGCTTCTAAAGCGGGGCAGCTATCTAGACTTCCAACACTGCTGACTCAATCAATAAATTCCAAGACTGACAAATGTGCCACCGTACCCACGGTTCCCAAAAACATGGAGCTGCCTTGCTGAAGTCGATTTCTTCAAAGAGCTGATGACAGCTCTTCTCTACCCGCCTCACTGCATCTCACTAAACTCTATTGTTCACTTATCAAACTCGCAAAATATCGCTATTGATGAAATGCATGTTTTATTGTAGAGTGTTCCTATGCCCAGGTGGTGGAGTCATTATTATATAATTATGGTTGGTAGATGAGACAGCCTGGGGTGCCAGGAGCCAAGAGTGAACTCTTTAAAGGAGACTGCTGGACAGACACATTTTCAATTTACCTAGCACTTCATAAATCCTTGCCAGGGCCCTCGACATAATACAACGCAGCCAAAATGCGAGAAATGGAACAGAGAAAGGGGAAATTTTCTTTATAAATGAGCCCAGAATGGCCCCTTAAGGGTACCACAGAAATTGTCTCTCTAATTACATCCTGTATCACTTCTTCGTGTCTAGCACTTTTGGCCTCCTGTCTGATGTAAAATTGATTTTCCACTGTACGATCCCGGACAATAAAAAAGCGAATAGAATGTATACAGAAATACTAAAATAATTAAAAAAAATAAAAGGCGTGAGAAGAGGGTTGACCCTGAAGGCAAAGACTGATTTGGAACAATCTAAACACGTAAAGGCAATCCATAACGCAATTGGCCGGATAGGGTGAAGTAAAGCGCCAGGCTGTGATGGAATATCAGTCTCAGACAGAGACAAAAACATGGCTTCAATTTAATAACTCCATTATTACCAATGTACAATGAATCATCTTGCACAGGGACTGCCTGGTACTCTAAATGATCTTTTAATGAGGACATTTTGCAGGAGGCAATAAAGATCCTGAGCGCTGGAGCTCGTGAGGCGAGAAGATGCTAACAGAGAGGGGGTACGGTGATAAGCTCTCTCAAAGCTGTGGATCTGTCTCATTTATCTCTAATGCATTCGAATTTTCTCTGGCATTTGCAGAGCCGGTCAGTGTTTAATATATTTTAAAAAGTTTTTAAAAAGTGCTGGTGCTCAAATTAATCTAAGAATGCCGCCGTCCATTTTAGTCACTTGCGTCGACTACGTCCACCATGGGCATAGTATTATTCTAGTGGGTTGTTTTTTCAGATCATTTACATTCGGCTCAAACTAATTTATACCTTTATTCTAGATGCTAACTGTTTTTAATAGACAGGTATAGCTTCTTTTGACTTCTTGTTTTGTTTCTGAGCTTTCCGCTGGCGGCGGGAAGCCTCCCCGGAGGCAGCAGCACGCTGTGGAAATGGCATGAATTGATTTGAACTGGTAGGTCGATTAATGTTGGCCCATATGCCACATATGTGATCATTGTTTTATATGTTTTCATGTGTTAATTATTTGCTTTTAATTATTGTATGACCAAATGGCTGAAACAATAAGCAATAAATTAAATTGAATAATGTTGTGTGCCAAAAATGTAAACAAGAATTGGCAAATCCATTAGTTGTGACATTGGCTGCTGACCATTTGATTTTGCCAATGTTTATTTGATTCGTGATTTTTCTTTTTTATGAAAGAACGCTCTGAATGAAAACAAGCACTGTCTAAAAGGCAAATTCTATATATGTTTTTATCATAAGAGCACACATTGCACGACTAGTCGCCGGCATTCAAGTGGACTGCTTACTTTGTGGATGTGCATGTTGTGAAAGAATGGAATGCTGTTATTCACGGTCAGGAAAACAATGGTTGAAGTGGGCTAACCCTGTGCCCCATGCTTTATGCTATGTTGGGTGAAAGGAAGCACAATTTGAATGACACTACAGTAGACCAATGAATGAACAGGGCTGACTGACATCTCTTGTAAATGAATATGTATAGTATATACATAGAATATATGTTAAAACAATGCATGCTGGAACCACGCATGCCTGAACAACGTGGTCTGAACAACGACCGCGTTGTTACCAGTAATGCTTTTACTACAAATGCCTTAACAATGATTTTTCATTGTAAAGGCATGCGTGGAATGGCATGCATGGTTCCAGCATGCGATCCCCCTGATCCCCCTCCCCAAAACTACCACGATCCCCCATACCTGCCCCTAAAACTGCAGCGACCCTCCACCCTGCCCGTAAAACTACCCTGACCACCCACCCCGCCCCAAACATATACTACTCCAACCCTCCACCCCGCCCATAAAACATAAACTACCCGACCCCCACCTTGCCCCTAAAACAAACTACCCCAACCCCCCACCCCGCCCCTAAAACTTAAACTACCCTGACCCCCACCCTTAAAAACTAAAATGACCCCCACCCCGCCCCTAAAACTGCAGCGACCCTCCATTCCGCCCCTAAAATTACCCTGACCACCCACCCCACCCCTAAACATATACTACCCAATCCGCCCGTAAACCTTAAACTTTCCCAACCCCCCACCCTGCCCCTTAAACAAACTGCCGACCCCCCATCCCGCCCCTAAAACTTAAACTACCCTGATCCCCATCCCCAAAAACTAAAATTACCCCACCCCTAAAACTGCAGCGACCCCCTACTGCACCCCTAAGAACTAAAATTACCCCAACCCCACCACACCCGCTCCTAAAACTGCAGTGATCCCCCACCTCCACCCCTAAAACTACCCTGACCCCATCCCCTTCCCTAAAACCTAAAACTACCCCACCCCCACCTCCACCCATAACACCTAAAATACCCTAACCACCACCCCCTCCCCTAAAACCATCCTGACCCCTCACCCCACCCCTAAAACCTAAAACTATCTCGACTCCCACTCCACCCCTAAAAACTAAAATTAACCTGACCCCCTGACCCTAAAACTATGCCAACCCCCACCCACCCCTAAAAGCTAGAAACTACCCCGACCCCGCACCCTGCCCCTAAAACTACCACAACCGCCCCACCCCACCACCTAAAACTACCCCAACCCCCACCCCTAAAACTACCTGACCCCCCTCACCATTAAAACCTAAAATTACCCTGACCCCCTGCCCCTAAAAAACTAAAACTACCCGGACCCCCTACCCCCGCCCTTAAAAGCTAAAACTACACCCATCCTGCCTCTAAAACTATCCCCCAACCATACCACAGCCCCACTTACCTGACCGGCTCTTCTCCCGAGCCAGAGTCCGTTTTCCTCTGCCTTAACCATACATGTTCGTTGTTCAGGACAAGCATGATTAAGGCAGAGAAAAACAGAGTTGTTGTTCACAAAAGCGTTGTTACGCTTTCATGGACAACGCACCTCGTTGTTCCCGAGTCGTTGTTTAGGTTGTTTTCCATATAGATATATTTTTTAGGAAAAACAACAGGACTGAGCTAAAGCCAGCCCAAAAAATGAGTGAAAGTTCATAGCCATCCCTAACAATGACTGAAAGTTCATGTTAATTTGCATAGTACACATATTTTTATGATGAAGAATAAGAACCAGGCTAAAACCAGCCCTACATATAATGACAGAATGTCCCATGTGGCACAGGTTGCATGCACGTTCCCGATGGTTTCAGGCTGCTGCTAAGCTTTGTGTTGGGCGCTGGTGCTGAGTCTGCACGCTGTCACTTGTAAACTGTGTGAGAGTGCACAAGAAAGTGGGCGGTGGTCTCCACTTGATGGATTTTTCAATGTACTGGGAGACAAAGGAATTAGGAATAAATTTACAATTTTACATTTATGAAGCTATTCTGGACACACCAGGAGGACCAGGAATCAGTATTGAAGTTTCGTAGTTTTATTACAAATTAATAATCTTTCTAATATATGCATGAATAAAAATCTAATTGTAAAGGTACAAAATCAGAACTGGCAGGCAAAAAAGCCGGAATAGGTTCAACGTCAATAGAGTAAGGCATACAGAAATTACAGTCACAGCAATACAGATATTAAGAACCAAGAATTTACTTTCCTCAAACGGATTTGGATTGATCCTTCTCTGTATACACAGAATTAAAGACATCTAGGGCCATATTTATACTTTTTGACGCAAAACTGCGCTATCGCAGTTTTGCGTCAAAAAAATTAGCGCCGGCTAACGCCATTCTGAAGCACCATGCGGGCGCCGTATTTATTGAATGGCGTTAGCCGGCGCTAGCAGACCGGCGCTGCCTGGGGTGCGTGGAAAAAAAACACGTACACCAGGCAGCGCCGGCGTTGGGGAAAATGGCGTTAGGGCGTCTTAAAATGGGGCAAGTCAGGTAGAGGCAAAAAAATCGCCTCCACCCGATTTGCGCCATTTTTAACGACGCCCAGACGCCATTTACATGACTCCTGTCTTAGTAAAGACAGGAGTCATGCCCCCTTGCTCAATGGCCATGCTCAGGGGACTTATGTCCCCTGGGCATGGTCATTGGGCATTGTGGCATGTAGGGGGGCACAAATCAGGCCCCCCTATGCCAATTTTTTTTTTTTTTTAAATAAAAAATTATACTTACCTGAACTTACCTGAATGTCCCTGGGATGGGTCCCTCCATCCTTGGGTGTCCTCCTGGGGTGGGCAAGGGTGGCAGGGGGGGTCCCTGGGGGCATGGGAGGGCAGCTGTGGGCTCATTTTGAGCCCACAGGTCCCTTAACGCCTGCCCTGACCCAGGCGTTAAAAAGAGGCGCAAATGCGGGGTTTTTTGCCCCGCCCACTCCCGGGCGTGATTTTTGCCCGGGAGTATAAATACGACGCATTTGCGTCGCAGTCATTTTGTTAGACGGGAACGCCTACCTTGCATCTCATTAACGCAAGGAAGGCGTTCACGCAAAAAAATGACGTTCATTCCTCATACTTTGGTGCTAGACGCGTCTAACGCCAAAGTATAAATATGGCGTTGGTTTTGCGCCGAATTTGCGTCGAAAAAAACGACGCAAATTCGGCGCAAACGGAGTATAAATATGCCCCCTAGTTAGGTTCTACGCTAGGTACGATGAGTATCAAGGATTTCGGTAATAGGGCTAGCAGGGGTCAGCATCACCAATAGACGTCTCCCAAAATAAAGCAACCAGTGATAGAATGAAGCTATGCACTGTAACGGCAAAGGGGTGTTAAGAGGTCTGTACCTCTCCAAGTCTGAAGGAATCAGACCTAACCCTACCAAAGGGAACACTGACTTAAAGTGGAAAGTTCCAGAAGCGTCCATACCTCCAAATACCTCACCAGAAACTTCTCTTTCTCATAGAGCACACTTGCAACATCGGACAAATCTTCCATCCCACAGAGCTCCAATGACCAGGTTAACCTCCAATGCTGTCACTGCAGATATGCGATGAATAGGAGGCTTCCTTTGCTCATCAAATCTTCCAGTCCATGCCACGACTTCTCTTGTCAAGCCTCTCTATCTCTAACACACAAAACCCCTTTCTCTAGATACGAAATCACAAATGAGCACCTGCAAAAGAAAAACATGCAGTGCATGGAAAAATTATTCTCATGTTAAAACAAAGAGCCAAGTTAGGCCAACTTT
Organism: Pleurodeles waltl; assembly: GCF_031143425.1. Taxonomy (NCBI): domain Eukaryota; kingdom Metazoa; phylum Chordata; class Amphibia; order Caudata; family Salamandridae; genus Pleurodeles; species Pleurodeles waltl. The sequence goes on along the minus strand of NC_090440.1, from coordinate 1,534,589,968 downwards.
AGAAATCATTCTCAGAATTTACTTTTAATACACCATTACGGTTGCAAGCATCATGTCAGAATAAATGCAAAACATGAATAGATGATTTCATGATTACATATGCAATGCGCCTTTTCAATAAATGCAGCAATTCAAAATACAAGTGTAAATGTGAATGAGAACTAGAAATCTTCATGGTGAGGCTAAACATTAGAACACCCACATACATATAAACTCTAATTTCTACAGTGAATACACCCTCAAAAATTGTTTTCATGCTTTACTTCACATTAGAAAAGTTAAGGCACACAGAATATAAGAAGACAGTTACATATTGGTATTACTTTGGTAACGTGTAGGGGGGCAGCCACAATTACACTGCTCTAACTGTGTTCCTTATCCAGACACCAGTATTCACACCAGATCCTGATTGCATTCAGTACCCTGCAGTATGTGTTCACTTATTTCCTGAATTTTGTTTTGTATCCTTTTGTTGCTATGCTATCCTGTGCCAAACATATGCTGCGTCACCATGACTGTATAGGAAGAATTGTAGTTTGAAAAAGTTATATTCCTTTATTCAGCCCCAGCAACAATAAGCACAGCAGTGGGTACTCTATGTGCAGTCCATCTCCAACTAACACCCGGTATGTTCCAAATTCTATCACTATGTTTCTAAAGCTTGAATATTCTATTGCTTATGTAATCACACATCTTACCCTTTTTACACAAAAATAAAACAATGAACTGTGTAAATACGTAAGTTATATAAATATAAATAAATGTTCCTATTAAGTTTACTTAGTTACCTTAACACATAATTGCGTACAAATAAAATCCTCGTACGTTTTTGGTTTGCAAATTCTTCTTCTTTAACCTTCCATATTGATTACTCATTTCAGCCTTATCTTGTTGAGTACTAGAGTTGACACCCTGTTCAGTGTTATCTTGTAGAGTATTAGAGTTGAAATTTTCACTTTCTTGGCTTTCTACACTCATTTCATTAGCAGTATGATAATCATTCCTTTCCAATGAATTCTTAGAATCTTCTATAGCCATCCAATCATAGTTATGTCGACTATTTTACACTCTTTGCTTTTCTCACATTCATTGCCCACATTTTTGCATTTTGCCAACCTGCTCGAATGCCAGACTTTCCCATCACTGAGTAATGCAGAGTTACTGAACAATTGTTCCATTCTCTGGGGTTCAGAAAATCTACTTCCCCCTTTTGGACCTTCTTCACTTTCACCTAATCACCAATCCCTACTGGGAACAGTTTCACATCTTGTTGTTAGTCATCATACTCCTTGTAAACTTGTTTAGCTATGATCAACTTTTTCTTTACATTTTCAGGAAACCATTCAGCCAGCTTAGTTGGTGACATCTTGCTATGTCCTTACTTATAGTGTCTCACCCGCTCATCAGAATAAACAGACTTTTGTCAGTATTCATATTGGGAATAATTATGTAAGCTCATAACATTTTAAAAACGTCAGTCTTGCAATCAAGTTTATTACTGATAGCTATTTGTATTGAGTGCTAAATAACTTTGTTAAAACACTTCACTAGACCATTTCTTGCAGGAAACTAGGCAGATGTAGTCTTATGTGATATTCCATTTCTCTCCAAAAAACTGTTAAACATATCTGACAGAAAACGTGGATCATTTTCTGAAATTAAATATTTAGGTAGACCTTCCTTTATGAAGACTCTGTTTAAAAATCATATTATTAATTCTGAATCTGCTTTACTGACTATGTTGACTTCCAGCCATTTAGAAAAATGATCCATTATCACAATAATATATTTCTTTTCTGCCTTGTCATTCTCTAATGGGCCCATAATATCTATTTCAATCTTCTCCCAAGGCATGTTAGGACATGATATGGGTAACAATGGTGGGCAAAAAGTCTTTAGAGCCTTATCAAAACTATTGCATTCCATGCACTCTCTGACCAGTCTTTCTATATCATTGTCTAATCCTGATCACCAATAATCTTTTTAATTCTTTGTTTTGTTTTTTTAAATACCCAAATGTCCTTCATGGCAAATTCCTATGAATCTTTTTTGTAATCCAACAGGCGGTACAGACCTACCACACCGAAGTAAAATTCCATTCTCTTCACTCAATTCATTCCATACTTCCTAAAACACATGTACATTTTTATTTCCTTTTTCTCTGGCCATCCCTCATTAACATTCATTAGCACTTGTTGTAAACTTTTATCAATGTTCATATGCTTCTTCCACTCATTCATGTTGATGTCCTCATTCCTTCGTAAAACACATCCACCATGCATCTATTGCATATGAATAGTTAGCAATCTCCATTGGCTGGTAAAGGCATACAACGTAAGGAATCAGTAATTTTATTATTAACAACTGGAATATATTTTGCTTCATAATTTGAGTCCAAAAATTTGATAGATATGCATGCTAATCGTGATGAAACACTTTGCGAACCAGTTGTGGTCAAAACCTTTGTCAAATGTTTGTAGTCAGCTTTAAATACTACATAGTAACCCAGCACATACTGCCAAAGTTGGCAAGACCCCGTACACATGCTAGGGGTTCCCTTTATTTGACACCATATCTTTCTTCTGCTGGTGAAAGGGCTGTGATGCAAAAGTTACTACCAATTCAGTCTCATGTTCATCTATTTGGACAACACAGCACCCAAGCCTTTTTTGCTTGCATCAGCGGTTACACAAATTGTGTACTTGAGATCAGAACATTTAAAAAATGGTACATTGCAAATGTATTGTTAAGCTCAATAAATACCCTTTGAAATTGTACAGACCATACAAATTTGAACTTATTTTTTTGCAAATTCCTAACACAGTTAGTTTTGTCAGAAAGATTATGCACACATTTCGAGCAAAACTCCACTAAGCCTAAGAATGCTCTGACATCATCCTTGCTTGATGGCGGTGGAGCTTTACATATAGCCTCAACCAACATTTTCTTAGGTTTAATTCCCTTACCACTTAAGTTTTGACCCAAACATGTTATTTCCTCTTTCACAAACTTATACTTTCCAAACTCAATTACCAGTCCCTTTTGTTCCAAAATGCTCAGAACTTGTTTCAATTTATTATGGTGTTCCTCTCTAGATTCACCCATAATTAGGATGTTGTCCTGGAAAAACATAACTTTATCAATTCCTTTAAATAGGTTGCTCATGAGGCCCTGGGACATGGTAGCCAACCCAAACAGTACTCTTAAAAATTAAAAACAACCAATTGTCATGATAAAGGTTGTCAATTTCCTGTTTTCAGGATGTAACTGCACCTGGTGATAAGCGGGCGTTAAGTCACACCTTGGTATTTGCCAGCATCTCATATAATCCTGGGGTAAGGGATATTGGTCTATCCCAATATTTCAGTTTAATTCTCAAAGGTCAACACATAATCTGATTTTCCCATTAGATTTTCTGACAGCTACCAAGGGTGACACCCATTCAGCTGTTTTAACTTGTCTTTCAATTCCTGTGTAATTTCTTCTCTGATTCAGAAAGGTAAACATCTTACCTTGTGTACACAATTTTGTGACTTAAATCATTTACCAACCTCACCTTTCCTGGGAAAACACTAGGAAATTAATCTAAAACTACTTTACCAATATCCTTTTTCATCTGAACCAAGAGAACCAGTTCTACATTATTGGGGCCCAGAATTATCCTTAAATCTCCTTGATCGTACCAACCTAGTACCGATGGACCTTTCTCGGGAACATATCATTTACATATAACTTTTCTTCCCTTAAATAAGAATTCTGAATTTCTAAAACCCATTGTCAATATTCTCACCCATGTATGTTTTGTCTTTCACATATGGTTTTCCTGGTATGTAATTTGGATACTTTCCAAATAATTCATCCCACACCTTTTTGTTGATAATAGTGAAGGGTAATCCTGAATCTGCTACTACCTTTACAGCCAATCCATCTATTAGCAATAAATGCAAAGGTTTTTTTCTAACTGTATGTTCTACACTTTAATGCAAAACCCATTATTGTCATCGGAATCTTCCCCTTATAAATCTCATTCTGAGTTATCTTCTTCTTGAATGAATTTCAATTTGTCATATTTTTTCCTCTTACACTCTCTTGCATGATGTCCTACTATACCACAGTTTGATAATTTCTGATTGCGCTTGGAAAATTGCTCAAAATATGCCGAATGTTCTGCACTATCACACCTGCAAACTTTTCTAATATTTTCCACACTCTTCTTCTTCACTTCACTATTACTTGTAGAAGGTGTGTTCTAGCTATGTTTCTTAGTGGACTAAGTACTACTCTTATTTTTTTTGCAGTGTTCACCATATTAACCAGCTTACTGCGAGTTTGAGACTCCACCACAGCTTTTGCAAATCTAACAGTTAATTCAGCTTTTTGCACACATGTATTTATGTCCTTCATAGGAATTTCCCCATTTACTCAGAATTTGTCCTGTATAATGGAGCTGCTAGCATGCATTATAATTTGGTCATGATTCAATTCTTCTTGTAGAGCCCCAAATCTGCATGTTATGCCAAAATGTTTGAGTGCTGCACCTTCCTCATTCACATTCTCATTTTTCTGCTGATTGCATTGAAATAATTTATGCCTTCACCAAGTCACACATAGTACATGTGCAACATGAGCATCTAAATCTTCTAGCAAATGTGTGAAAATATCACCAACTTCCTCTTGCCTAACTTTTTTCTCATTCTGTTGATACTTTTTTATACCACCCGAACCTAAACAATGTAAAAGTACTTTTTTCTTCTTCTCTGGCATTAATTCCCCTTCTTCGAATGTGTCAATGTAGGTGCAAAAATACTCTTTTCAGTTCTGCCATCCCATTGATGGTTCTCTCTTAGCTGGCAATAACACCTGTGGATTTGACAAGTTCAATGCATTCAAAGCACATATTTGTATATCTTAGCAATGATACAGTTACCCAGAGACACAATACTATGAGTAATAAAGCTGTGCCACTAGGGCAACTGAACTAATAATACTGTTCAGGCTCAGTATTGTAGAGCAATGAACAGACGAAAAACAATTTGACTAAATTAGCATTGTAGACACACAGCCATTTCCAGTTCAATTTATTTGACCATTGTATCAATGTGAATCCACTTGGTACGACACACACCAGCCCAGTTCTTGCCATCAAAATGTAGCTGTGTGCTGAAATATTGTGAATAATGAGTTTACACACAAATACTGCCATTGTGCTTATTAGGATGAAGCTAAATAAATTGACCCACAGTTACTGCTGCCATGCATAAATACCTTCCAAATAAATTGCTGGTTGAGTGTATGACATGTTTCCCTGAAGTAAGAATTAGTTGTGTTGGTGCTGTGATAAATAAAGTTCCCACAACACACACAGATGTGAACCCGATGTGTCCAGGGTGCCTCTCACTTTAGTCGTAAAGAAAACTGGAGCATCTCCAAGTTCTGTGAGGTGTATGGATGACACACTTCTTTGAACACTGAATCCCTTGCTCATGCTGTTCAATGCTCATAATTCACCCCCAAAGATAGTAGCATGTAGAGTACATTGTGTGACTATGTCACGTTGTGTACCATGCGGTGTTCTCTGACATCACTGGCACTCATCTTAAACCGCAGCGAGCCACAGCGATTATCCATGGAATGATAATGAAGTTTGAAAAGACAGTTACCAAAACCATCAGCTCTAAGGAAAAAATAATTTAACAAAAGTACTCACAGGCTTAATCCTAGGTTTTTAATAGCTCAAGCAGTGGAAACATGTTACTAGAAACTCAGCTGCACTGTGTGGCTGAAAATATGCTTGTCCATAGTGATGCATATTGCAGTGATTCATGTGCTCGGGCTGATCTCGCGGGATTCGGTCCTTCTCTCCTTGTTTTCTCCTCGCCGCCAATTGTGTAAGGAAAAAATCACACGTTGAAGAAGTTATATTCCTTTATTCAGCCCTAGCTATGGTAAGTACAGTGGTGGGTACTCTCACTTCCAGCTCACTGCGCAGTCTGTCTCCGTCTCCCACCTCATACATTCCAAATTCTATCACTACGTGCCTAAGGCTTGATTATTCTATTGCTTACCTCATCACAATGATGGACTGGTACTAGCCTGCATCTGTTATTCGGAGGAAAGGTTAGGTATCGCATCTTACACCTTGCTATAAGATGGTTTGCCTGCAGGTCATCTAATGTGTGGTGTTATTGTGGTCTCACTGATCCTGTATGACATCACCTCTGTTCCCAGAAGTACACCTTGTTTGCACACTGCAACAATCTCACAAGATACTCTCTCCTCTAAATGTGCTGCACCTCACTCCCTGCACAGCGGGCCTTAATCTCACTCACACTCTACACTGCAGGGCTCAGTGTATTACCGCAGGAACAGGGCTCAGTCTTACTCACCTAGCAGTGGCACATTCTTCCCCACAGCAGTGTCAGCCTCCCTCAGCGACCAGTAACCTAATGTCATTCCTCCAACAATGCCACTCTTTCCCAGTAACACGGTTTCACTAAACAACAATGCCACACTCTCTGACAGTAGTGTCCCAGCCTGACACTTTCAGCATGACCCAGCACCTGCTTGCATGAGTGCCCTCATTCTCACTCCCTTTACATACTTCTGTGCCAGCAAATCAGTCTCACTCGCTTAGTGGTGCCTCAGCCTCATGCCCACAACAGTGTCTCAGTATCTCTAACAAGCAAAGCCTCAATTTCACTCCCTTTCAGTGGCCCTGTGTTTCACTCTTCCAACAGTGTGCTCGGATTTACTTTCAAGAGTACTGGAAGTCCCACCTCATCAGTATTACTGAAGTCTCACTCTTGTCACAGTTTTAGTTACCCTAAATTGCACCATAGTCTCACTCCACCGACAGCACCTCAAAGATTCGCTCCCACGAGTATCTCTAGTCTGTCTCATTCACAGTAGAGTACCTTCGGTTTTACCCACTCAGCAGTACCTCAGTCTCGCTATTGTGAAAGCCGCCTTTTCTCCAACTGGTTCCGCAAACTTACTGCTCCAGTGGTTATAGGAGTTCACTTCTCCAGCAGTTACAGCCCTGGCAGTGCCCCATTTTTATTGGTCCCAGAGGTGTGCACATTAGAGCCCCTGTGTCTCACTTTTCTGCTGAGTTCCAAATTCGCTAATCCTACCTCATGACAATGCTTACTTTGGGCACCTGCTGGATGAAAATACATCCTTGCCATCTTTGAAGTCACCATACACAGAGACGTTTTAAGGCATGGTCAAAGTGCGCCATGGCCCAGGCCCCTAGCCTTTCAGGGAGGCCCTGATACAGTCAGCTCTGCTCTACAATGAGTCTTGCCCTGGTGACCTTGAATAATTCTTCAAAAGATTGTTTAAACACAGTTTTCCTTTAATTTAATTATTATGGGTGATGTGTGGGAGTCTATTACAAACATTTTGCAGAGAAATGTTTGTTTTTCAACAGTTTACACATTCAAGTTTCTTTTTAGATCAAAACAGGACCCCACATATGAGAAATGGGTGGAGGTTACAAAGAGTATTTGCAATAATATTAGTGAGCTGCTGCAGTATATTCTAATATTTAAAATATATCATTATCCTTGAATATTAGATGTAAACACATTTAGATTTTGGATCAGTGGGGCTTAGCACTTTCAGTTACCTGGCCAAAGAGGAGTTGAAATTGGATCATGTATGCAAAGATGTACCGAAAAGGGTCCCCCAAATTACATTTGGCTCAGGACCCCCAAAAGCCTTAAAGTGCTCCTGCCCATTGTGAGGCCGAGAGCTCAGCTCCTTCAGAAGCTTACCTTGGCTCTTGAGAATTTTGGGCTCCTCTACAGGATGTACTCTGCCCTTCTGGGCTCAACCATGGGTGTCTTCAGCCCCTCTAGGCTCCTAGAGTTGCCTGTAGTTGCTTGTAAGTATATTATATCCAGGATTTTGGCTATATTATTCCATAAGTTAATTCACGTTGATGTTTCTGTTTTCATTCCAATCTGGGTGGCTGAACATTTTTGATTGGGTCACATCCTATTTCTTCCACTATATAAGGAGCTCAATCATGATGCCCACTTGTGTTGCATTTGTTTCCTATTCATTGCTCAATCCCGGACTCATTGGAACCCCTGCTGCTTCCAGTTCTTTGTATTCCCTTGACCATCGCCTGCTACATATTCTGACCAGATTGCAAGTTTTTTCTGCACTCCAGTTTTTCTCGTTCCTGCAGTTTTCTTTTCCTGGAAGCATTTCTGGTTTCTTGTTCAATCTTGATTCTGGTACATCTTCTGGAAGTTAATGGCCTTATCTTCTCACGAAGACGTTTTTGGAAGGATCGCCCATGAAACCTGATCTTGGTACTTACAATAATGATAACTTCTCCCCCTACATCTATGTACTGTGAAGCTATATGTATGTGAATACACATATATTTCTTCAAAATACGTGCTTGGATTAGTGTGTATCCATATGTGCTGTTGCGGTACATAGAGTGGTGTTAAATATAGTAAACCTATTGGTAAGTGTGTGTGTGTGTGCATGTGCGCATGCATATATATGATCTAATATATAAGATATATATCTCTCTCTCTCTCTCTCTTATATATAAGCCTTGGCCGTGCCTGGAAGGCCTGGCTAACCCCTACAGCCAGCCAACCCTATGCTGTGCACAGAACTCAGCCATGTGTGGTGTGGAGCTGGCCATGAAGCAGTCAATGCCACGCTGTACCATGCCACTACAAAGTGTTTTACTCAGGGCTAGGTCCAATGGCACAGCTCCCCTCCCAAAGTCACTTGGGCCCTGGGGACCCCAACTCATGGGCCTTTTTTTGAGGGAGGGGAGCCCAAAGTGCTCTCCCTGATCCACTTTGGGCCCCGGGGATGCCATTCCTTGGGGCTTGTTTTTTTTAAGTGAAAGGTGCTGCATACCCCCAATCGACTTATAGCCCCAGGGACCCCATCTCCAGGGCATTTGTTATTTTTAATAAGGGGAAGGGAGCGTGTGACCCCCTCCCTGGGCCACTGAGGGCCCCAGGAACCCAACCCCATAATCTTATCTTTTAAATTTAGGGTATGTGCACAATACAATCCCCCTCTCAGAGCCAGTAGTGAATCTGAGGACCCCATCCTCAGGGGTCAAAAGATATTAGTAAAGTGGTGGTGGGTGCAGTACCCCTTCTGAAGCCACAAGGGGCCAAGGAAATCCCCCTGGAGTTTTTAGGAGGAATGGCAAATGTGCCTCCCACTAAGCCCAAAGGGGGGCCCAGGGATCCCATCATCAGGGGCAAAATATATATGTTAAGGATGAGTGCGGCATGGGATCTTCTTTTAATATAAAGTGAAAGTGGATGGGGTGCACAGGCCCCTCCCCCATACACAATGGAGCCCCAGGGACTCCAACCCTGTAGATGTTTTTTATTATACAAGGTGGAGGTACACAGCCCCCCTCCCTATACCCCTATGTGTCCCGAGGATTTCATCCCCCATTGGTTTATGTTTCTGAAAAAGAGGATGGGGTACACGCGCACTCCAAGTAACTATAACTCACGCCCTAAGATACCTATAAATCATGCCACCCCCATACACAGTTTTCTCATGAATAATTATATTGCAAATGGTGCAGTGATATTATCAATGATGTTATAGAAAATGTCATGAGTGACGTAACATGTGGGTTAATTAGCAGTGCATGGTGAGGGAGCAGGTTTTAGTTACCTTACGGCATGAGTTATAGATACTTGAGATAACTATAACTGGCAATTTCCAGTGGTTTTGAATATTTAAAACAATACATTGTCACTGAAATTTTCATCTAACTATAATGTTACTTCAACCTTTGTTTTTATCAGTGAAGTTCTAGGATTTTTTGTAATGTAAATAACAATTTTATTACTATACATAAAGCCAATTCTGTAGGGCCCCCTTTCCTGACCCAAAAGAGGCCACGGGGACCCTATTCACCAGGGCTAAAATATATTTGCAAAAGGGGGCTCCCTCCCTAAGCCACAAAACCACCATACATTAAGCTGAGCGGGGTATGCAGTACCCTTCTCTCAGCCAATAGTGGCCTAAGGAACCCCATCTTCCGGGCCTTACATTGTTGTGAGTGGATGCTCTGGTGCCGACCTGGGGCATGTGCCCCCTCCCCTTTAATGTGACATCAGCCCCTAGCGATGGGGTCCCAAGGCCTATTGAGGCTTGAAGGGGGAACCGGACACCCCCTTCCCTTTCTATTCAAATCAGCTGCTGCAATGGGGTAAGGGAACTCCCAGAGGCTCAGGGAGGTGGTTACACAGACCTCTTCCCTAAATAATGCATTTTACTGCCCATGGGCCCTGGCCCACCCAGGGGGATCATTTGTGTAGTAGCCTGGGGGCCCACACTTTTTTTTTTAACTTTTGCAGCAGGTTGATGCATCCTCTGTAAATTTGTAACAACATTTGCTAAAAAATTGTTTTAGCCCCAAGAGGGGTCCCTCTAGGACCCACCCCAACATGAGGCCTCGAGGTCAGGTTACCGCTAACCTGCCCCTATGTCTTTTTTTAACCCATTTTGTCAGCCTCAGGACTGAGTCCGAAGACCTAAGATGAATGCTGCGCATCCTTGTTGATATGGTGACAGCCAATCATATCTCAGCATGAGATCTGTTGGGTCCTCAGAGACTCTGCAGCATGAAACATACAACGTTTTTAAGCCTTAATTGCTCAAAAACTACTGAAGGGATTTATACCAAATCACAAAAAGTGCTATTTCTGGACCAAGAGCTAGCTTTCTTCTTTATTTGATGTAAATCCGTTCAGGTGTTTGGGCTGGGTCGGTGTCTAAATTTCATAGACAAATGAATGGGAAAAAAGTGAGATGTAGTCACTGAAAAAAACAATCTTTAAAGTGATGTTATAGTTAGGTATGGCAATCAGATTTTAGCTTATGTTAAAAAAAGAGGTATTTGCTGAAATAAACAAAGTTAAAGTGACTTTATAGTTAGGAGTTTAAATAAGGTAAGATTAAAAAAAGTGCACATGGTATTGTGTATTGATGTCATCCTCTGACATCAGCTGGGAATGGTATGGTATGAAGATTCCATGGCGGTTTAAAATGGGACTGGGAGAGCGTTAGAGATGGACAGCTAAGTTGTTTTCTCTCTGAGTACTTCAAATAAACCACCACTCCTACAAATACTATGGCATGTGATTCCTCTTTGTTACAGTGCACTAAGGTACACATAACATAGCATAACATAAGAAATCACAATTTTTCTCATGTGACCATCCAAGCTACCTATTCAGACCAATGGTGTTGAGGGAAAATTCAAATAGGAAGGTCATTTTACTTCTGGAGAAGAGAATCCTCACTAAAACCTTGAGAGGTTGTGTGATATATAACAACCAATTTAGGGTATGAGTTGGAGTGGAAATAGTACAGTGCGAAAGATATAGGGCCTCATTACGACTTCGGCGGTCCTTTCACAGGACCGGCGAAGCCGCTGCAGGCAAATGACTGCCAGTAATGGAGGTCTTTTACCCACCATATTAGGAGTGTTCCGCAGGGCCAGCAGGCGAAAACAGCATTTTTGCCCGCTTGTCCAGTGGAACGCGCACCACAACATTGACAACGGCTTGTAATTGAGCCGGCAGCAACGTTGTGGTGCGCCAGGTGCAGTAGTACCCATTGCACATTTTACTGCCCGTAATTTGGGCAGTGAAATGCGTGATGAGGCTGTGCATGGGGGCCCCTGCACTGCCCTTGCCAAGTACATCAGCAGTGCAAGGGCCCCCAGGGGCTCCCCAACCCCCCCCTTCTGCCAGCCTTTCCATGTCAGTATTTACCACCGTGGAAAGGCTGGCGGATGGGGACTCGTAATCCCCAGGGCAGCGCTGCCTGCAGCGCTGACCTGGTGGATTACAACCACCGGGACTGCCAGGCTGCAGTCTGGCTGCAGCCTGGCAGTGTCAGAAGTATGACCGTGGCTTAAGACCGCCAGCCTAGTAATGAGGCCCATAGTTTGATGAGCAAGTGTGATGCTGATGAGTTTGTTCTGTGAGGGTGAGTGTTGGGGTGGTGGTGGTGATCTTGTCTGCTGAGATTTATTTATTTGTGAAGAGACTGGTATCATTTTCTCTGTATCTTCTCACATTTCTTATTGTTAATGGCAAACTATTTATGCATTGTTGGAAAGTACTCTTCACTCGAGACAACAGCGTGCTGTACATACAACAATAATGAACAGAAGAACACCAAATTACATATACCCCTATACGTTTTACAATCAATTGTACAGCCAACAGTAAAAGAGAAGCCTGATGAGAAGGAAGGGCAGAAGCATGTGACGGGTGGTACACAAGAAAGCAGTCAAAAAAAGATGTATCATTATTACTTGGGTGCAACATAATACATAATAGGTGGACCTGAAGAAGCAAGAGGCTTAAGTTATAGATGAAGGTAAATCCAGTTAGATAAGTTGTACTCTCTAGGGCAGTGGTTCCAAATCTTTTGATTATTATGGACCCCCACTTAATCATTACTGGAACCTGGGGACCCCCACTGAATCATTATTGGAATCCAAGTATCCCCACTGAGTCATTAGTAGAAGCCAGGCACCACAGACTAAGCATTTTAAACTACTATATTACAAAATAAAGCATTCATTAAACAAATAATACAAGTGATGAAATATTTTATTTAATTCATAAATATAAAAAAATACATTCTAATTTTAATAGAAAGGTTGGACCTTTTCTAAATTCAATTTCAATTGAGGCTACCCATCGTTCATACTATAATCTGTTTGATGCACTTGCATCAATCTGAGGATACTAACAATTTTCAGCCTCCAGTTTCAAATTTCTTCACATTTACAGAACATTTTAATGCTTTTAAGTTTACATTCTGCTTCATTATTTATTATTAATAATTGAATATTAATTAATTAATATTTTAAGCAGTCACCGACCCCCAGAGTAGGTCTTACAGGGGTTCTCCGACCTCAGGTTAAGAACCACTGCTCTTGGGAAAGTCATGCTGGAGGAAAGAGGTGAGAGGATTATGAGTTCAGAATTAGGATTAATGCATCATAGTAGTTTTGTGAGCTTGAGAAGGCTTGAGTGATCACTTTTTTAGTTTTTCATTTTTGCATTCAAGGGTGTGATTCTGTAGACATATTATATTTCACATCTCGGGGAAAGGTTCATTTGTGTCTTTCACTTACTTGCCTACTACCAACATTTTGCATGCGTTGTTGTAAATAAATAAATCTTGTTTTGTGATGTTAAAGTGACTCTCTCAACACCCACTTGTATTTCATTCAGCTTAAAGCACTGCTCAGTAGTACATGGATCCAGCTAATAAGAAATCCCCTATTGTGTTTTTACCCAACCATTTCACTTCCTTTTATAGATACCAGTGAAGATTTTGGTGTACTATATGATATGGTTGTGTGGCTTTATTATGCAGTACACACTTAAATACCATCTGGGGCCCAAGTCAGGTATGTTTACTTAACTTTAGGCTTAACCCTGGGTAGCTGTAGCTACAAACATTAAGGCTTAGCAAAGGAACGTTGTGTAAAGCATTTACCAGCACCAAACAACTAAATAAGAAAGCAACAGCACATGAATGAAAGAAAACACCAATTTAGAAAAATAGATTATATTTTTATGAATTTTTTTGAGACCTTGATGAACAAAATCTACCAGATGGTTCCGGAAATATAGATTTGAGAAGATATTATCATTTCTAAATGCAATTGCAAACAAGCATTTGTCAACAAAAACATTAGAAACTTTTGAAAAGTTTGAAACAGTTAGTTTGACTACTCCGGCCAGTTTTAGGTGACCAAATCAGGCAGGTCAGAGGTCTAGGGGCCAGAGTGGACACTTTCAGCAGTTACCTGGCCACCAGAGCATTTTTGAAGAAAAATCCAAGCTTTACAAGAGAACTTCCATAACTTATCTAAAGCCCATTTTCTCTATGCAAACTTATGTATTTTTTTGAGAAAACATAAGCTTGTGAGACAGCTAAAACAGCCTTTTTATCAGATTTAAAGCACACCAAAATAGATAGAGCATTAAGAGCGGTAGTAGTAAAAATTAAGTTTATTTAAACCAATGGTTTGGTAATACAACATTAAAATTCTCATTGAATTCCCCCCCCACTCCCACCGCACAACAAACCAAGTAAAATCCTAGCCACCACACAGGTTACATGCAAAAATTAAATGTCATAGACAAGTCCTATTATCTTGGCCCTCATCACAATCCCGTAGTTTAAAAAAAGAGGTCTGAATAAACAATGGGCCTCATTGCAAGTTTGGCAGCTGGACCGCCAGACCAACATGCCGCCTGTCCTGAAAAGACCACCACGATGATGGTCTTTCAGATCATCCTTTTTCGAGTTACACAGGCAGGAACGCTGACCACCAACCAAAGAAAGCAGACTGACAGCAGCCGGAGGCCTGGAAATAGGTGGTCCAAACTCCAGTGGCGAAAGCACAGCGACCAGCCACTGACTGTATTACAAGCACACAGTGGCCATGGTGGACTCACATGGCGGTCAGCCAATGGCGGTCCATGGTTAGCAAAGTGATACACAATTGCACATTGGATGAATTTGAAAATAACACAGCTGGAACACATTGCCACATGGACACCTGCAGAGGACATCATAAAACACACCAGTTTAAACACCACAATCCTCTGCATTCACAACACCAAACACAAAAACCAGAGCACCTTATTTTACAGGATACACAGATTAGGCATCCCATTGAACACCCTGCACACACTTTTGTCCAGCCACATCCTTTTGCACTTCCCCTATTCAGTTAATCATTGTCAACCATTTTTTTCCCTCATGGCATGTCTAAAAAATCCACATTTATCAGAAGATGAATTAGGAGTCATGGTGGATGAAATCATCTAAGAGTGACATCCAATTGTTTGGAGCACAAGAACAACTCCTCTCAGCAGTAAAAATGGAAATGTGGGACAGGATAGTTAACAGACTGAATGCTGTTGGCACCACCCTGCGCACAAGGGAGGACATTAGGAAGATGTGGAATGACCTCAGGTGCAAGGTCCATTCCCTGGTCTCCAGGCACCAGCTGGTCGTGGACCTTCCAGTGCACCATTACATTTCTTTCCATGAGAGGAGAAGGTCTTGGCCATTCCGCATCCTGAGGGCTTGCCAGGAATACCTGGGGGAGTGGAGTCTGGTAAGTCACAACACTAAATATTTCACTAAAATGATATGCCATGCATCCCCCCAGTTCACCTTTTGCCACTTTTACTGTCACTCCACTCACCAGCCAAGTGTCCACCAGTCCAAATACCTCTATTTGTCAACTCACAAGTGAAGTGTACTCACTTTGGGAGATGACATTTGTATAGTGTGTGTAGTACAAGGACTGCTATGACGACAGTTCCCAGCAGGCACAAGTCCTGTAACTATAAACATTAGCACAATGGACACATGCTACAATACATTTGTTAGTGAACTCTCAATTGAAGTGTACTCCACTGGGGGGAGAACATTGGTCAAGTGTGTGTACTAGAGAGAGTGACATGACTGGAACTCACAGGAGGCACTGTTTCAGCAACTCTAAACAACAGAACAGTGGACCCTTATCTAAAGACCACTGTCTGGCAACTCACAATTTTAGTTTACTCAGCTGGAAGGATGCCATTTGACAAATGTGGGACATAGAGGGAGTGACATGACTGCTAAGGCCAGGAAGGCCCTGTATCTGTAAAACCAACCACCAGCACAGTGTTCTCTTGTCCAAATACAACTGTTTGGTCATCTCAATTGAGATGGACTCACCAGGGTGGACAGCATTTGTATAGTGTATGTAGTACAGGGAGTTACATGACTGCAGCTCCCAGGAGGCCATGTATCTGTAACTCCAAAAACCAGACCAGTGTACTTTTGTCCAAGGACCCCTGTGTTTTAACTCTCAATTGAAGTGTACCCACCTAGGAGGATACCATTTGTCAAGTGTGTGTAGTACGGGAGTTACATAACTGTAACTCCCAGGAGGCTCTCTTACTGTCATTCCAACTACCGGTCCAGGGTCCTCTTCTCCATATACTCCTGTTTGGTAACTCACACATGAAGTGTACTCACCTCGCGGGATAATATTTGTATAGTGTGTGGTACAGAGACTGACATGACTGCTGAGGCCAAGAGACACTGTTTTTGTAACTCAAAACACCAAACAGTGTTTTCTTCTCCAAAGACCCCTGTTTGATTTTTACTCACTTGGGGGAATAATGATTGTCAAGTATTGGGGAGTAGTGAGAGTGACCTGACTACAACACCCAGCAGGCCCTGCTTATGTAACTCCAAACACCAGCACAGTGTACTCTTCTCCAAAGACAACTGTGTCGTAACTCTCTATTGAAGTGTATTCACCTGGAAGGATGATATATATATTTTTATTATTGCTTGCTTGAGAAACAATTCATTACATGGAAGAAAAAAAACAGAAGAATACAATACAATATATTGGGAATTAAGTGCTTTTTGTGAAAAAATGCACACATATGAAGGAAAAGTGCATAGTATATCTACAGTGGAGGTAGCTAACCCGAGCAGATCCTAAGCAAAACAAAACAAACCCCAATTATATGTAGAAGTGTATGTATTTACTTATTTATCTATTTACTTATATATGTATTTATTCCCCACCTCCATTTGTTCATTCATTACCAACTGCCTAGAATTGACCCAGTCTCCGAGCAGCCCCCATATTACTTGCCCCTTGCTAAAATTGTTAAAATGATGGGGGTTGTGGGTCCAACCATGCAGTAGCTACACATAATCGATAAACAGCCATTGACAAAAAAATAAAAGACTTTTGTCCTGCAGTTCCTGGCACCTCCGATACCTCTCAAACAATATTATCCAGGGTGAGTTCCATAACATGTTTACCACCTCTTTTAAAAATTGTTTAATATCCACCTTTAGTGAATCTAATCTTATATAAAAGTGGCGAACATATGAATGAGATCTACCCTGAAAACATAACACCTCTGGCGGTGCGTTCCTTCCGTCCTACCCCACTTACCTATTTTGGATGGAGTAAAATATAGATCATATATTGTTTTATGATGCTGTGTCTGCAGCGCTGATGACATTAATATAGTACAGCCGAGTTCAGGAGATTCGTAAAACTTAGGCCATATGCGCCAGATTAGCATCATTTTTTCTTATGCTAATCCGGAGCAAATTTAACACCATATATATATTTTGATGGTAGACCCGTCTACCGCCAAAATATCAGATTGTCCGTCATTTTCTGGATACGTGAAACCGCCTTGCGTCAATGAGATGCAAGGTAGGTGTTCCCATCCAAGAAATGACTGAAACACCTGTGCGCCATGTTTATCCAACCGGGCAAAAATGACGCATGGATGGGAGGGGGATCCAGAAAATGACGCAAATCCCGATTTGCATCTAATTTTAACCCCTGGGCCAGGGCAGGTGTTAAAATGGGGCAAACACACCACTTAAGGAAAACTCACACTAGCAACATTTTTGGTCAAGAAGGACGACGTGGAGGTGCTACTCATGCAGCATGCCAGAAGATGCAGAGCAAAGCACCAACAGCAGCAGCTACTACCACACCAACTTGGACTCCAAAGGCAACGCAGAAGGCATGAGAGGCTATTCAGGACCAGGACAACCCTCCTGGGCCTCAAGGAACATGATATCATCCAGAGGTACAGACTCAACTGGCAAGCCATACAACAGCTGCTGGGCCAATTTCAGCCACAGTTAGCAGCCAGATTGCAGACACCCCACATCATTCCACCGGAGGCCAAGCTGCTAGCTGTCCTGCACATGTTGGCAAGTGGCTCATTTCAAACTACTGGTGCCCTAGTTACCGGGGTCCCACAGCCCTCATTCTCCGCCTTCCTTCCCAAGGTACTTGATGCCATCCTCTCCCTCACACCCCACCACATCAGCTTCCCCAACACGCAGCAGAAGTAACAGGAGACCAAACAGGGGTTTTATCGCTTCCCGCATGTGCTTGGTGCCATTGACTGCACACATGTCCTCATTGTGCCACCTGCTGCAACCGAGCACCTATACCGCAACAGAAAGCACACACACTCCATCAATGTGCAGGCCATTGTTGATCACCAGGGATTGTTCATCAACATCATGGCAAAGTATCCTGGGAGTGTACATGATTGCTTCATCTTCCGCCACAGCTCCATCAATCGGCACTTCCAGGATGGATGATCTGACAATGGCCTTCTTGTCAGTAAGTCCAGAAAACCTAGTAATTTACACACAGCACAGCAACCCTGTAGGACACACAAGACATACGCCACTACATTGACACATGGCCAGGAAGACACTGAGGTGTGACACTGGTAGTCATGTTTGATATCCTGACCCAATGGGATCCACACCTATGGACAAATGACGGCTGCAAATAACATTAGATGCCACTCTAGAGCCACAAGGGGTGAATTTAAAACTACACAGTGACAATGACACGACCTTAACTGTCAGTACAACTTGGAAGATGAACCATTCCATATCACATAAGGCCACAGTCAATCCCACACCCTTCCAAGCAATACGCCATGTGTAAGGGGTGTGTAATGTGTGTTGCTGCAGGTCAAACACCATGAGACACATAGCATGATGATGCTGACTCAAATGAAGGTGACATGGAATTATTGAGGCAGTACCAACATCCCACATCACCCCTGGGGTGACATTGCCAGCTAACAATAAGGAAGTGGACTGTTCAATGAAAAAATGTTGATGTGACACTAATGCAAAGTGCACACTGATACACATACTGAATGAGACAATTCCCCATATACTTAACAGATGTACAGGGAGATGGACCTTCCTACACTAAAACCTTCACCCCAACAAACAAGTTAGCCTGCTCACCTGGAGCAAGTTCAGTAGTGTAGGTGCACGGTTGCACATGAGTCAACTGGGTGAGGGAACAAAAACAGGTTTGCATAGAACTATCACACATGAGATAATTGTTCATTGTCAATACTGAACACTTCAGTGCTGCTAACTTATGGAGATGTGTTGTGCATTGTCACCTAGGCAAATCAAAGAGCCTCACTGTTCCATTTCACCTGCAATTACATATGTCTAATTGGATGGGATGTCCAGGCCATGTAGTGCAACCATGTTACCACCACAGTGGAATCTATTGTGTGGGGAAGTATCATATCACCTCCAGTGAATGTACACGGACATATCTTTCTCACTATATTACGCATGGGAGATGCACACTGAACTGCAAGTTTCTAAATATACCAGAGATATCAGGTCAATTAGCCAAACACCAGTTTTGCTAGTCAAACATCCCAATGCAGAAAGAACATCACAGAAGGCTAGGATTCCACACAATACCACAAACACATATGAGTCACAGACGACACAAGATAACAACTGCCATGCAAAGTGACATTCCTGGTGCAACCGACAACAAAATACTTACCCCCATTTTCTCTTTCAGCTGATCAGGGTTACGGGATCCAGCCATGGATCATGACCCCATTTGCCAACCCAAGCACAGCAACAGAGCGTGCCTATAATGAGGCAAATCATAGGACACGCACCATAGTTGAACAGACTTTTGACATCCTGAAGTCCAGATTCAGGTGCTTGGACATCACCGGAGCCAGCCCCCTATATTCCCCAGAAATGGTCTTCAAGATCATTTTGACCTGTACCATCCTGCAAAACATTTGTGTTAGGAAGAACATTCCCCTATATTAACCTGAACAACAACTGCCTGAAGAGGAGGAGGAGGAGGAAGCTGTCCGGGAAAATGAGGGGGAATATCCTAACACAGCTGCAAGAATGCGTCGCAGACAACATATAGTAGACATTTTTTCCAACTATAGTCACCATCACCACTTTGTTATGAGATGGAATTATACACCTAATTTCATCACTCAATCATGCTCTGGGTAATTATTTATGCATCACATGATCTCTAGGAATCATAATCAGAGTATTGCCTCATGGAGATTGCAGAAAGACAAATTTGCATACTTCAGATGCCACATCACATTTGATGGGTATGAATGTACAGAAAACATCTCACACAGTTTTTATGAAATACATCCTGTCTATTTCACATTTAGAGGGCAATTTCATAGGACCACAGCTATGATACACATCCATGTTGCCAAAGTGGTCCATTGCGTCATATGATACCAAACTAAGACACTATCAATCATAAGGTAAAAAAGTGCATCATACATGAGGCAGTGGATGTGCAATTGCATTGGTAACAGGAATGTATGACCAGACCCTTGACAGCAGTAAGTGTGACATCAACTATCTCTGCAAGGAGCATGTGTGACAAGAAGTGCATCAAACCTGAAAATGGATAGCACAAGTGCCCCAGGTATGATGAGCATTGCTCACAAGACATGCCCTGCGCAGTCCGTCCCAGGTAAGAAGTCCTGCCACTGCCATGTTTTAAGTCTCTGCCCACCCTTCTCTAGGGGGTGTTGTAAATGGACTATCTGTACCCTGGGAATCATCATCTACACTCACCCAGACTCCCATTCTGACTCCTGTGTGCTTCCCTCTTCAGTATGGCATGCCATAGTTCTAGTTCATCAGTCTGCATGGACTTCAGGTCCCATAATGAACTGCCAGGTAGTCGGTAAGACCTGTAATCTGCTGTCCATTGCTTCCCATGTGAAAGGCCCGGTTGGCCCCTTATACTGGATTTTCAACTCCAGGACTTGTGAGAGACTGAAGCTGCACACACCTGTGAGCCCTCTTATGCAGCCGAGCCATTTGACTCTGCTCTGCCCTTGCTGCTGCCTAGAACCGCTTAGAAGCTGCCATTTCCAGAATCTCCTTGTTGTACATTGGAGTACAATTAATTTGTGTACCAGAGCCCTTGTGGGACTGTGTAACAGTGCAGGGTACACCAGAAACTGCTCGTTGTTTCCACAGTGTTGTTCCTGCTTGTTCCAGTCAGACTCTGCTCACTGTGTATTTGCCTTGTTTATGTTTGTTCCTGCATCCTGTTAGCCAGACTGGTTCTAGTCTTTGTGTTAACCAGAGACGTTTCCTTTGGCTACATTTGCCTCATAGTTGGTTTCCATGCCCTCCATTTCCTCTTGGGGTATTGTGTCTGGTAGGTCTGCGATCAGTCCTCAAATGTATAGAATAATTTAATTTGTTTTCCTATCTTATTTTGTTCTGGGACAAAGGGGGGAATTCAGCACCCATCCCTTGTCTGGTGTTGCATGTATTCATTAGTGCCAAACAGTGACAGTGTGCTATGGCTGTATGCCTGGATTTGGTACTGTGCCTCCAACCCATCAAACAAGGGCTGCTAATGTGTATGTGAGGACAATACATGTTTATGCCCTGACGGTCCAGACACATATTCACTTCTGCCGACACCTTTTGATGGGACTTGCATGGTAACCAGCTGTAAGATTAATCAGCTCAGAGGCACTGATGTTCCCTGTTGCGGTGGGAATTTCAGAGCGCTACCCTGTGTACAAATGTAGTGATGAAACATGCCTGTTTTTCTATTACTGATCCATAACGTATTTGACCACACAAGGTTGCTCTGTCATCACCCTTCTGAAATTTCTGCTGTACCATAGCTGCCCTATCCCCTTGTATGCTCGGTTAATTCAAGGGTTGGCTCCACAGACTTCTGACTAGACCTGCACATAACTGTTACACCATGGAGGCCAATACTGATACAGGGTACACATGGCCACACACTTGAACTGGACAATTTTGTGCAATGAACCACTGGAAATATGTGAACACATGCAGCATGGTCTGCTGGTCCACCACAGCCAAAGGAGAAACAGGTCATTTACATTAGTCAAACTGTGGTGTACATAACAATGTTATGATTGGATTTGAGACTCTGTGTCACAAACACTGTACATACCTAGCATTGTAAATGCCTGACTCATGGGTAGTATACACACAAGTGACCATGAAATGGTAGCCAACATTTCATGAGATGTGAGGGGTAACATATCTGACATAGCCCTCATCAGCCGTCCTCGATCTTTCCTGTGTATAGTTAAGCATGGGAAATGTATTGTCCCCAATGTCAAGCAAATACACACAGCATAAACGGCAACAGATATTACAAACACATATCATAACTGATGTACCTCATTGATTGGCATCTGTTGGTTATACTCATTTGTAACACATCCATACATGAACATTACGGCAAATGTTTTGCATGCCGTTCCCAAAGAGGCACACAAATAATTTTAACAGACAATTCACACACAAAACACACAAGCCATGATTCATTTTTTAGTAGCGTAGCCTTGCCGTCCTCTGTTGATGCAACACCTGCGCAAACTTGAAAAATCCAATTGAATTTCCAAAGTTTGTGCTGTTGTTGCGTCAGTTAAGAGAGCTAATCCTGCACAATAACATGAGTATTATGGGCCACAGTAGTATGGTCTGCCACATGTGCCCAAACACTAGAACACACACTGCAGGTCATACCATTCTATCTTTGTCTAGTTGTAGGCTACATGCATGTTAAAACTAGAAAAATGACGCAACCACAGTTTAAGACAGAACGTTTTACGTAAACACGTCAAAAATTATGCATTTGCATCAAAAAATGACACATTTGTGTTAAAAATGACACATGTCCAAAAATGACGCATGTGCGTTAAAAAATGACGATCACGCACATTATACATCAATTGGTCCCTAGCGTTAATTCCACCAGCTCACCCCAGGCATGCGGATATCCATTGAAAATGTATTAATCCATGAATGCGTTGGATTTTATTGCATATGCGTAAAAAAATGTTAACGCAAACCCTGTAAGTGCCAAAAATGTACACGCAAGACAGAAAATGGCCTGCAAATAAGACAGGAAGTGATGTAATAGGATATCCTGTTTGCAGAAATGGTACAGTGGGTGTACTTTCACTTTCACTTTGCAGTTTGTGATTATTCTAGACTGTGTGGCTGTGTTTTGGATTGTCTCTCTGTGGATTTTGTGATTTTGTCTCCTGTGTGCTCTTTATGTTGTCTTTTGGTGTTTGGTAAGTGTCTTTTGTATCCTGTCTAAGTGTATTTGGGTCATTAATTGTATTTAGATTTGTCTTTGTACTTTTGGGAGTCTGTTTGTGGGTAGTATTAATTGGGGTAGTTTTCGGCTGTCTTTGGGTTAGATAAGTTTCCTTTTTCTACCTCCTTTCCCTATTTTAACATCTTTACTTTTGAATTATTGTTTTGGTGTGCTGTCGGGAACGCCACAGCTGGGGTGCACGGGTGAGGAGGAGCTAGGGGATTTGTGTGGCTGGTGTGCCACTTCCTCCCCCTGATGTTGGAGGCTGGGGGCCGTGTGATACAGGGGTATCACACTGAGGCAAGACGGCTGAGGTGGGCAAATGTGGTGTTCCACCTGAGGTACATTTTCAACACTCAAAGTAGTGATCACCAGCGAAGCATCGCTGGGCTGACCTGGTGGCCCGAGAGCAGGTCCTGCTGGACCACCTGGGTGTGGTGATTGGGGGCCTTGAGAGTGAGTACCAAATTGACTAATGTGTACAGTACAATGCTCTGGAGTGACAGGAGCAGATGTTGTGACATGCTGCATGCAATGTTTGTGGATATGTGGAATGCAAGTTGAACAAAATGTGAGTGTAGTAGGAATGGGATGTATTTCACTTAGTAATACATGGAAACAATGTAGTCCACAGTTTTGTGGAACCATGTATGAACAGTATTCAGGGCCATACGTACCAAGCTCTTCATAACCTTCACTATTATCTTAGGCCCATATTTCTACTCTGTTTGCACTGCATTTGCGTAATTTCTGGAAGCAAAAGTAGCGCACACTTGCTACATTCAAATTTATTTTGCTAATTTGCGCAGCTGTTGCATCAACAAATGAAGCAAATGCAGCACAAAATAAATTACACAGCTGGGCCTAAGTTCACTGTTTCTGTGTGTTTACGTCTGGACAAATAATCATTCATTTGGCCAAACCCAAATGGGCCATTATGCTACCAGATTGCATTATCACAAAACAGGGTCATCTTGTGGCAGTTTGGAGTAGGCGTTGAAATCCTATTGTTGTAGTTTAGCAGCGATTAGATTAAGCATTAGCAGAAGGCATCTGTATTTAGTAACTATTGTGAACATTTTGCGGAATCCATTTTGTATTCATGGCAGCCATTTTCTCTGCCACATGCTGCCATGTGCTCATCATGTGCTCTGTCCTACCTTTCTGTTAACTACTCTTGAAATCTGCCTAGTAACAAGTTATATTTAGCATCTCCCACTTTCGCACATGCTCAGTAAGGTCTGCAGCTGTTATTTCTTGAAAACTGTTAGCTCCTCCTACCTGTCGACTGTGCATTTTCCACATGACCTTACATGTATACAAGTCTTGCTTCTATAATTGTACCGCCTCCTTTTAATCCCTGCGTAGGTATAAAAGGACCATGCTCTCTCAGTTCAGTGTGCTACTTCAGACATTACGTAAGGGTGCTGTTTGAACTGTAGTACCACCTCATGAGGTTAATAAACTTTGTCTTTTATTTCAGTTCCTGTGCCAACTTCTTCCTACATGGTCTAAGGACTTTGTGCAGAGAAAGGTGAACCCCTTGCACTAGTAGGCCTTGCTGAGGCTTACTTCAACAAATTGGCGCCCGAACAGGGACTCATCAGTGACTCGGATGCCCAACGGATTGGTCGCGACGAAGGATTGGGATCTTGCTGCGGACGATCAATGCCTGAGGAGACCCGAGTCTTGGCAACCACAGCGTTTTTCCCTTCTTTCTGATTTGACCATCAAGGTGGCACTGGTCCTCGACTGAGATCCTTTTTGTTCATTCGTCATGCAGTGACCATTTGGTCGATTTTAGAACTTGGCAGTTGGAACCTAGACACCCTGTGATTGGTAAGAGCCGTTTTACGGCACTTGCTGTGGGTTTTGATGCCTTTGTTTGGTAATGTAGTGTAGCACTACTTACTGTGGCTCTCGTATTTTGGGTGACTAGTCAATTTGTGTCTTTTGAATTGATATATAAATTGCAATTTATATAGGCAGGTAATGAGGAGAATTTTCTCCAATTTAATTTTGATTTGAACAGCACCTTAAGTGCTACTTTGATTATAATATTGCATATTTTGCACTATTTTTGGCATGCCTGTTTTTAGCGCACTTCGTAGGATGTGTTGCTTTTGTAATGGTACCAATTTGACACTGGAAGAATCGCAACCGGCATCCCCAGAGGGGACGCCCAATAGAGATATGTATGCTAAACATGGTCTTTCTTCTATAATGTACAGCACATTATGGAATAAATACACTTGTGCGGATCCTGAGTTACGTTGGCCTATGCATGGGTCATTTGATTTGCGAAAGATTGAGTATGTGGAACAATGTATGTGTAAGCGAAAGTCTAGGCAAGATATGTTCGACTGTGTACGAATGTGGGAGAAAGAAGTGCGTGGACGAGTGAAGCGTGAGCAAGCCTTGCTTGAGAAAGAGCAGCAGAAGAATGTATATGTGAAAGCATTGGAAATGAGAAAGAAATAAATAAATGACTTAAAGGAGCTAGAAGAGAAAGAACGTAAATTACAGGTAACTGGCCAATACACCGTTAGGCAACCTCTCTATCCTATCCTTAATAAACCACATGATGATTTATTGTTACTAGATCACCCTCCACCTCCGTATGTTGTCCCTTCTGCCCCTCATGAGTTAGCTAAGGTCTCCAGTTCGGAGCAACAGAAGATGCGAGACAGTCGCTCTATGTTGCATGCTGACCGTGCGTCTGAGCTTAGATCTATTGCTCGTAAAACAATTCGTAGCGTTGTCTCTGCTTCTGAACTTTTAGACAACATGAAAGGGTGGACGGAAAAGGAGCAGCTATATTTTACTGAGGCATTTGGCTCAGAAGTTATTGAACTATATCGGAAATATTCTGATGAATTAGAGCCCGATGATGTAGCAGCTGATCATAAGCAAATGCGTGATGGTCTCTTTGTTTTCTCCCAGGTGGCTGATGCAATCAGGCGTTTAATGAAATTATGTGTTACGGCAGTCCGTTTGCAAGAGGAGAAAAGGGCTGTGGACGTAGTTGCACAGACATCTCAGACCGATGGGGTGCAAGCTTCCATCTTCAGAACAGATAAGACTATGATAGTTCACACTAAACCAATGCGGGAGGCCGCGCCTTTGTATGTTCCTCCTAAAGGATTGGGTACAAGTGATGATAAAACGTCTGTTGATGCTAAGGGTTATTTTATTTATAATTGGGTGTATACTTCTTGGAATAGGGCAGATGTAATGGCACTTAAAACAGCAATACCTGACCCGCGGAAAAATCCAGCCGCCTTTTATGAGGAAGTTGAGGGAGCAATTAGTTCTTGTACTATGACTTTGGCTGACATTGATTTATTTTTCGGATTGATATTACCGCCAGATATGTGGAGAACTGTTCGTAAAATTGATGATCGTGCAGCTTTTGGGGCGTCATGGAAAGAATTAGAACAGATGGACGGGGATAGGGAACCTGCGAAAAAGCCATATCAGTTGATTCTAGATCTTCCTGCAGCCATTTTAGGTAAGTTAAAAACGATTATTCCCCCTAAAAAGATAGATTGGACTGTTTTAGCGTCTTGTAAGCAAAAGGCAGATGAATCGGTCTCTGATTTCTTTACACGCTTTGAAGAAGCATTTCATGATTTTAGCGGTCAGTTATTGTCAGATGATACGGGCAGACATTTGTTTGTCGATAAATATGTTGCAAGTCTGTTACCAGGAATAGCTAGTCGTCTAAAAGCTAGTGAAAGTTCATGGACTACCTCTACTCCGGTTTCTCTTTTGACTATGGCTCAGTATTATGAACGTCAGGAATTAAAAGCAAAAGGTAGCGAGGACAAAAAGATTAAAGAATTAAAGACGAAGGTTATGTTGGCTCAAGCTTATGGTCCGCCTTTTAGAGGTAGTGATAGAGGTGGACGTGGATCTTGTGGTTCTTCTTACACTCGTTCGAATTTGTCTGTTGATCAGTGTGCGTATTGTAAGAAATTTGGGCATTGGGCTGCCGATTGTCCAGCACTACGTATTCAGCAGTGTTCACGTGGCAGGGGACAAATGAGAAATCGCTCAGGATATTCAGGACCTAGAAGAAGCACGAATGATCATGCTAGGGTTGATGCCAATGTACAAGGGCAGAATGGGTTTAACACTTTTGATAGACGGAACCAATACCAGATGTCTAACTATGTGCAGCCTGATTTCCAAGATTCTGCTTATGTATAGGATTGCCTAGGATGGGGTAAGGAATCAGTTGAAGTTCCAGTATATCAGAGGGGTCCCTATGTTACAGCACATGTTTTGGGTTCTACTGATCAGTTTCTGGTTGATACAGGAGCTGCTCGTAGCGCCTTGTCTAAACAATTGATTCCAAGGGCTCCCCTGTCTGGCTTAACCATTACATCAATAGGTTTCGATGGAACACCTTCCCCTAGCCTATTGTCACAACCATTTGCATTCCATGTTGATAAATTTACTGCTCCATGTCCATTTTTGCTTTCTCCAAATACACCAGACCATATTGTGGGTCTTGATATGCTCAAGTATTTCAGGGCTACAATACGATGCTCTCCTGAAGGGGTGCGTGTTATTTTAAATGATAATCATCCTGTGATGGAAAGAGTTTGTCTTGTTAAAGAGGATATTGCATTAGATTCACTCCCTAGTACTTTGTGGGCTACTTCAGATACTGATGTGGGACAAATGATTATTCCACCGGTACATATTAGTGTCAAGGAGGGAGCTGTATTGCCATGTTTGCTTCAATACAAAATTTCACAGGAGAGCGAAGAAGAACTCACACGAATTGTGCATGATCTTATTGCAGTTGGAGTTGTTGAGGAAGTTCTGTATAATGTTTGTAACAGTCCGATTCTTCCTATTCTGAAAAAGGATACTGATACTAGGATTTACCGATTCATTATTGATTTACGAGAAGTCAATAAGATTGTGATACCACAATATTCTGTGGTATCTGACATCACAACACTGCTCACTTTGGTTCCCCTGACAGCAACTACGTTCTCTGTGATAGACTTAAAGAATGCTTTCTTTTCGATCCCTATTCATCCTGACAGCCGATATTTGTTTGGTTTTACTTTGAATAAACAATCATGTAGATTTTGCAGAGTTCCTCAAGGCTATACAGAGAGTCCAAGTATTTATAGTCAAGCGTTAAAATAACAACTTGATTCTTTTGTTTTGCCTGAAGGTTTGGCTGTCATACAATATGTCGATGATATTTTGTTGGCGGCTGATACCACTGAGCAATGTGAAAAGTGCACTTTGTCCTTACTTTCTTTTCTTGCTTCACACCATCATAAAGTGTCACAAAAGAAACTGCAATATTGTAGACCAAAGGTAACCTATTTAGGTCACCTTTTGTCTGAGGAGAGCCGTGCACTTACATCAGATCGTATTCAAGCAATTTTAGACACACCAGTACCCTCTACTCAGAAAGATGTTCGGGCATTCGTGGTCTTGCTTCTTTTTGTAGGCAATGGATATTAGGGTTTTCACACATTGTCAAACCTTTGCTAGCACTTTTGACTAAAGATACTCCAATGCCCCTCCCATGGACAGATGAATGTGAGACTGCTTTCAGGCAGCTGCGACAAGCCCTTTGTTCCGCACCAGTGTTAGGTACTCCAGATTACATGAAGCCTTTTGCACTTTACGTACATGAGAAAGATGGATGTGCATTGTCAGTTTTAGTACAGACACATGGCGATAAGCAGCGTCCCTGTGCATATTTTTCAGCAGTACTTGATCCTGTCGCTCGAGCGTTGCCTGGGTGTTTTCGTTCAGTTGCCGCAACAGCTGTGTCAATACGTCAGAGTGAAGGGATAGTTTTGTCACATAAGCTGTTGATGTTAGTACCCCATGTGGTTGATGCTCTTTTAAATCAAACAAAGACACAACATTTAATTAGCGCCCGTATAATGGGATATGAGTTGACATTGTTGGCTCCTCACATTACACTGAAGAGATGTACAACACTAAATCCAGACACTTTCTTGCCATATCCGGTGACTCAGCCTCAGTCACAACAAACACATGATTGTATATTCCTTACCAGAACACACAAAGGGTTGTATTGATTTACAAGATGTGCCCCTTTTAGATGTAGACTGGGAATTGTGGGTTGATGGGTCTTGTTTGAAGTTGCCAGATGGTACGACCTCAGCTGCATATGCAATCACCACAATACACATGTAGTGGAGACAGCACGTATACCACAGAAGTCAGCTCAAGCAGCTGAACTCATAGCTTTGACACGAGCATGTGAGCTTAGTACTGACTTAAGTGTGAACATTTATACAGACAGCCGCTATGCTTTTGGAGTGGCTCATGATTTTGGTTTGCTTTGGAAGGAGAGAGGCTTTCTCACATCCCACGGGATGCAGATAATGCACGGAGAATTAGTGCATAACCTCTTGACTGCATTGACATATCCAAAGAAACTAGGTATTGTGAAATGTAGTGCACATAAGAAAGTGACCGATAAGATAGGGCAAGGTAATGCTCTTGCAGACCGCGTAGCACGTGAGACTGCGATGCAGCGAAGTACTACTTTTATATATGTAGTGAAGTCACAAGCTGAACGTTGGCATAATGCTAGACAAGACGTATTAGATATACAGAAATCTGCTTCTGTGAAAGAACGTGAGCAATGGTCTGAAGATGGAGAATTGGATGATGAGGGCTGTTGGCGGAGTAAGCAGATGGAGAAATGGAAATTGCCTATAGCTTTTGTACAACCTATGGTTCAGATGGTACATGGGCTGGCACATGTTGGAGCTTCAACAATAACGAAGTTGCTTACGGACGTTTGGGAGCATCCAGAAATTTCCAGTACAGCTAAGAGAGTAGTACAGTCTTGTTTGATCTGTTTACAATACAATCCTGGAAAAGGGACACGTACTCCTGCGGGAGGGTTTGCTACACCAACTGCACCTTTTGAAGTTCTACAAATGGATTATATTCAGCTTGAACGCTGAAACAATATAAAGTATGTCTTGGTGGTGGTATGTGCCTTCAGTAAATGGATAGAGGCATATCCCACAAAGGATACTACTGCCATTACCACAGTGAAGGTGCTTTTGAAATAATTTTTCCCTAGGTTTGGTGTTTGCAGACTTTTATGGAGTGATAACAGACCTCATTTTGTTGGGGAAGTTATTAAGTATGTCCTGAAAGGATTAGGGATCAAACAGAAGTTCCATTCGGTTTTCCACCCACAATCAGCAGGGTTGGTGGAAAGGTATAATGCTACTTTGAAGCTGAAGTTAGCAAAGATACAGGTTTCCACATCCTTAACTTGGCCGGATGCATTACCGTTGGCATTATTGTCTATTGGGTCAGTGCCACACTCTTGACTCGGCCTTAGACCATACAAAATAGTATTTGGGAGGCCAATGAATATTTGGGGAGTTCCTAAGCCAAAATCTGTATATGATGTACCTTGTGTCCTGATGAATGATTATTTGGCACAGTTAACCGACAATTTGCTTTCTGTTCATCAACAGGTTCGAGAAGCACTTCCTGACAGATCTACAGGTGAAGGCCATGAACTCCGACCTGGTGACCAGGTGATGATTAAGTCTTTTGAAAGATCAAGCAGCTTGGAACCAAGGTGGTGAGGCCCAGAACAGGTGCTCCTTGCGACAAGGACAACAGTTCAAGTGACGAACCAAAATAATTGGGTCAATAGTACTCACTGCAAGAGAGTGCTACCTACCTTGGTGGAACCTGCTGTGCTGACCGATCATCAAGAGATTTTGACTACGGAGAAAGGCCGTGCTATATCACCTGATGAATCTGCAGAGGACTTCCCGGACCATACGACTTCTGGAGTGTCGCGATATAATTTGAGACCGAGGAAAGAATCTGAAAATGTTTTGAAGAAACTGGTTGAGCTACCGCCCTGGGTTAGTGAAACGGAGAGCCAATGTGGCAAGGGGGGGGGGATCAGCCATGCATTAGAGTAGTGACACCCGTCTTGGCCCGTGGTGAAGAAATCAGCGGCTGCCCAGGGATAAGAGCTCCAACGATTGTTTTTAATCCATTTCTGAAAGGGTCGATTATCACTAAAATGAATAACAAACTGATCATTAGTACTATGGGGTTTGTTGTTGTTTTGGTGGTTACAGCAACAATCACCTGGTTTATTGAAAAGAAGGCTCCTGCTCGTGAGTTTTTTGTCGCCACTACTCCAGTACCAGAGGATCATTATTACTTTACGCTTCCCTATCAGGAGCAGAAGCACCGTCAATCGTACTTCAATAATACTTTCATTCAGATGTTGCATCATACTCATAATGCTACAAATACTACTAACTGTTGGGTATGTGGAATGATACCTGCGCATCAAAAGAAAGGAGGAACACCTTTCATTCCTCTTCCTTTTTCACACAATGGTTCTTGTCAAGCTTGGTACACGCTTTTGTTTGCATCTGGAAAACGTACAGAGGGCGAACTTCTTTTTTGCCTTAATAAAGTATGCTACCAAGACAAAGATGGGTATCCCCAAGCCAAAGGAACTAAATTGGAAGGGGAAGAGTAGCAACCGGACAATGTTTCAATACCATATGTCTTCACAAATATAAGAGACTCTGACAAGAAAGAACAATTTGTGATTTCTGTTACAAAAACTAAAGCAGATTTATGTATACGTAGCATTGGGCAAATTCCAGTAGGGATAAGCGATTGTACCTTGATTTTAACTATTGAGGGTGTAAATAATAGTAGTTTTACAGCTTCACATAATACATATTTTGTTTGTGGTAACTATGGATATTACCAACTACCTGTTGGGTGGTCAGGTGTGTGTTATGTATCTTTTCTATTACCCCCTGTGTTTTTGGCCCCTGCATCGTATCACCGAGATTTTAAAACTGTTCAATGACATTATTAACAATAGATATAAAAGGGAAATAAGTACAAATGAGGTAGACCAAACGGATACTAGCCTACAACAATATGTTGATTTTAATTTAGGATTGTTCCCCTTAGTGGGTGCTGCGTTAAACAGTAGGAAAGTGAGACGATTGACTAGGGTTGTGGAAGCTGTTACCAATCAGGCAGCTCTGGCACTTGGGAATATTACTGAGGAGCTCCAAATTGCGAGGATTGTAGCGCTCCAAAATCGTATGGTACTAGATGTGATATTAGCTGACCGAGGTGGTGCATGTCGCATCATCGGTAGTAGTTGCTGTGTTTTCATTCCTGATCACTCACCTTCAGTATATGATGCAATATCTAAATTGCATAAAATTGCTGCAGAAATCCACACAGAGACTGGTACTTGAACTTTTTCTGGATGGTTTTGGGCTCTTGTTTCCGTCTGGGGCTGGAAACTACTGACTATCCTGTGTGTAATGATTGCAATATTTTTCACATGCTGTATCTGTATTCAGTGTGGTCCAATGTTCTGCTCCATGTGTATTACTGTTTGTATGCCTACCAAAAGAAATATTACAGAAATGAAAGCACAACATATGTTAGATAAAGAAATAGCTGAAATGATGAGCAGAAATATACAAGATGAATATTTAGATCATCCCAGAAATACGAATGTCTTCAGCTAATGCTGAAAGGGTCGTCTGTTGTAGTTTAGCAGCGATTTGATTAAGCATTAGCAGAAGACATCTGTATTTAGTAACTATTGTGAACATTTCGCGGAATCCATTTTGTATTCATGGCAGCCATTTTCTCTGCCACATGCTGCCATGTGCTCACCATGTGCTCTGTCCTACCTTTCTGTTAACTACTCTTGAAATCTGCCTAGTAACAAGTTATATTTAGCATCTCCCACTTCCGCACATGCTCAGTAAGGTCTGCAGCTGTTAGTTCTTGAAAACTGTTAGCTCCTCCTACCTGTCGACTGTGCATTTTCCACATGACCTTACATGTATACAAGTCTTGCTTCTATAATTGTACCGCCTCCTTTTAATCCCTGCGTAGGTATAAAAGGACCATGCTCTCTCAGTTCAGTGTGCTACTTCAGACATTACGTAAGGGTGCTGTTTGAACTGTAGTACCACCTCATGAGGTTAATAAACTTTGTCTTTTATTTCAGTTCCTGTGCCAACTTCTTCCTACATGGTCTAAGGACTTTGTGCAGAGAAAGGTGAACCCCTTGCACTAGAAGGCCTTGCTGAGGCTTACTTCAACACTATCATTGAGTAGCAGGGCCTAACAAATTCTTTTGCTTGGGCACAATTGCTGTGACTGGGCTATTGCAGTTACCATCTGTGTCACTTTGGTGCCAACCCATTTTCTACAGTGAAAGGGTCAGCATGGGATCCCTGCTCTTTGTGAATGCATGGTCTGAAACTATTTGTGAGCATGATGTTGTGCAAGGGACCACTAACTGCTTCCATAATACTATTTTAGTGAAGAACTAGGTTGTTAAATTTCTTTTGGTACACCCCTGCTGAAATATAGCAGCATTTCAACAAATGTAAACTTCTCAGTATGAAGGCAGTCACAGACATGGTGGTCTGCTGGGCTTAGCAGGCCAGCATTCCTGTGAGTGCCGCCATTCCCAAGGTGTTTTGAAATAGAGACCTACCTCATCATGATTGCAGAAGTAGGACATTTGCTACGCCAGTTTTCACTAGCGAACAGTGTCAGTTAGGGTGTACTACCTGATCACCCAACTTGCTAATTTTAAGTTGAAGAATCTGGCAATGTGTGATTCGCAATACCTGATATAGGTACACATGGCCCAGAGTGACATATTTCAGGTGCATTGACTACACCTGTGCCCATGCATTCTGTCAACGATGATCAAATAAGACACTGTCAGCATACGTCATTTTGCAGTTTTGAAACAGAAAAGTGGCCAATCCATGTTTAGCGTAACATTGTCATCAATTAACACACAGGATCCCTACCATCATGTTGTCATAGGGGGCATATATGGCTTAGGGTACACTGCCAATGTGGCATATGTAACCTCCATACAACACTGGCACACCTATTATGAACCACTGAAAGCACAATAATTCATGAAAGCAAATCAACACATATATACATGATACATGAGTCACTGCTATTGCAGTGCACCAGGAATGTGGCATTGCATGTGTCTCCCAAGTACAAAAGATGAAATGGAGTACCATCTGGAATGTATCATCCACTAAATTGAGGTATCATGTTTGGCACCACCCGATTGTTGGGCCAGTGCATGTGTGCATAAGTGTGTCTATCACTCACTGGAGTGACAGTGTTGATGCATGTTTGCAGTGATATGTCTGTTGTGGTGTCTACATGCCTCATGTGCAGCTCTATCATATAAAATGTCACACAGTGATTAGTTGTTCCAACTTTTGTACAGTGAGCAGATATTGAGCACATATAACCCTTTCATATTTTACAGGTGGACCAGCCTCCTACACCATAGGTGAAGTGGCTCGATTCGAGGACCCAGATGTATCCAGTAAGTGTGAAAATGTTTGTCCTGTGTTGTATTTGCAACTGTTGTGTGATTGACTCCTGTGTGTTGGGCTCGTTGCAAGATATGATGAGCTGGCACATGATCTGATATGTGACTTGACAGGAGGTTTAAATAGTGTTCCATGGAAGAGTTAGACATTCACTGGCAGAGAGTCATTTATTGGGAGTCGAGTGCTGTGCAATAGGCACGGGCAGGTGAACAAGGTAATTTGTAGCCACATATATACCAAAAATTGATTTGGAGGTGGCCAGTTTTATAATTTAGTCAGCAAGCCATACCATAATTCACACATAACAGTGATGCATCTGTTTTACACACAAACTTGTGCAACCCTGTTAAGTAATGAACATGAAGGACTGTATGGGTGACTGTGCCATAGCATCTAGCTCCACATGTTGTACTCCATTTACGTGGCACTTGAGTGATATGTCATAGGCGTGCATGCAAGTCAAGGCCAGATGGCTGCTTGCATCAATGTGGTTGATTTAGGAAGTGTGTCAGTGAGATCTGGGGGCATATTTATACTCCGTTTGTGTCGAATTAGCGTCGTTTTTTTTTACGCAAATTCGGCGCAAAACTAACGCCATATTTATACTTTGGCGCTAGACGCGTCTAGCGCCAAAGTATGAGTAAAGAGCGTCATTTTTTTGCGTGAACGCCTTCCTTGCGTTAATGAGATGCAAGGTAGGCGTTCCCGTCCAAAAAAATGACTGCGACGCAAATGCGTCGTATTTATACTCCCGGGCAAAAATCACGCCCGGGAGTTGGCGGGGCAGAAAACCCCGCATTTGCGCCACTTTTTAACGCCTGGGTCAGGGCAGGCGTTAAGGGACCTGTGGGCTCAAAATGAGCCCACAGCTGCCCTCCCATGCCCCCAGGGACCCCCCCTGCCACCCTTGCCCACCCCAGGAGGACACCCAAGGATGGAGGGACCCACCCCAGGGACATTCAGGTAAGTTCAGGTAAGTATAAATATTTTTTTCTTTATATTTTTTTGTGGCATAAGGGGGCCTGATTTGTGCCCCCCTACATGCCTCAATGCCCAATGACCATGCCCAGGGGACATAAGTCCCCTGGGCATGGCCATTGGGCAAGGGGGCATGACTCCTGTCTTTACTAAGGCAGGAGTCATGTAAATGGCGTCTGGGCGTCGTTAAAAATGGCGCAAATCGGGTGGAGGCGATTTTTTGCGTCAACCTGACTTGCACCATTTTTAAGACGCCCTAGCGCCATTTTTCCCTACGCCGGCGCTGCCTGGTGTACGTGTTTTTTTTCCACGCACACCAGGCAGCGCCGGTCTGCTTGCGCCGGCTAACGCCATTCAATAAATACGGCGCCCGCATGGTGCTTCAGAATGGCGTTAGCCGACGCAAAAATTTTTGACGCTAAACTGCGTTAGCGCAGTTTAGCGTCAAAAAGTATAAATACGGGCCCTGATGTTTATGGCTGTCCACAAATAGAGACATGAATGTAGATGTGATTGTCCAATGGTTGGCTCAGTCCTAGTTGGCAGGCCTCCTTACCTGTGGTACACTGACTAAAACCATGTACAGCTGGACAAAGCTTTCTGGTTATCCTTGATGTTTGAAAATATGTATTACATGCCCATCCCCACTGAGGCACAGGGTTAGGGGGAGAAAATATATGTAGCTAGGCGTGCTGGTCACAGTGTAGATGACAGACATGTAATTCACGCATTCATGTGTGCCAAACTACAATGCCCCCTTATGATTACCAACTGCATACCATTCTGCCAGTTCCATATACAAATCACAGGTCTTGTGTGCCTTGAATTTAATCCAGAAGATAGGGATTAATTGGCCTGTCACATGTTGAGTACTTGCAGCATTTGTTATATGACCAATAGCACTACATATGTGCACAGATCAGTTAATTTAGTACACTCCTTGTTGTGCATTGCTGTGTTAGATAGTTGATGGGTAGGCTGCGTTGGCATGTCATTCATCAGGGACATTCTATCATCTGTACTGTGATTTGGACTGCATGTGCTATTTGTGAGGAAGTGTTAGATTATCATCTGTACATGTATAACCCAATGATGTCACTAATGTTTGCTTGTCTATATTTTTACAGATGCCCACATGACTGCACAGGAAATATGTGTATCTCAGCGGCGGGCAGTGTGGTGCAGACACATCCTCGATGTGGAGGCTGGGTACCGTATGATGGCTAGGAGGTATCGTCACGAGCAAGCCACAGGGGCATGGAGGACTTTTAGCCAAGGGGAGCCAGCATTGGCCACAACAGCTGCCACCACACCAACTCCAAGCACAGTGGACACTGGGATGACAGCCACTCCAGCTGGTCCCTCGACCTCATCTGTACAAGGTCCAACAGCAGCACCTACTGCACCGCCACTTCCAACCATAGCACCTGCAATATCAAGTACTACTCAGACCACCACAGCTGGAGTAATGGGCAATGCAGCTTTCCGCAACCCCAACGTGACATGCAACGTATGTTGCGGTGCATTGACAGTCTACAGCAGGAGGTGGCCCGCAACAGCAGGAAACTGCGATTGATAAAAAAATACTGAAGAGGGCAAATCTTTGAGTTGATTGTTCCTCACCCCTAATTCTGTCCTCTCCCTCCTCTTTCCTCATATTGTTTTTAGTGGGTTTAGGGGGCTTAGTGATAGGTTAGAATAGGCTGTTAGTTTAGTTAGGATAAGTGGGTTGGGGGTGGGGTGAGTTATATTATTACATGTTGGTTTGTGGGTGGGTGGGTGGCGGTTGATGTTGGGGTTTATGTGTATTTAAAAAAAAAGAATTATACACAAAAATATATATTTGTTTAGAATTAGTTAGTATGTATTTAGGTTAGTATATGTTGTCCTACATGTGTCCCGTCATATAAGGGGGGTGGGAGGGTTTATGTTTAGAGTGTTTAGTTGCATGTGGTCAGTAAGTTTAGCTTAGGGTAGTTAGGGCCAGTTGTGGGTAATGTATAGTTAGGATAGGTTAGGTTAGTTTAGGTGTTTGACATAGTTTAAGTTTCCTTTCATACATATATAATAAAGTTTGATGTACTCCTTTACAATATGTGTCATATGCTTGGGGATCAGGGCCTTTGCGTGAGTGCACAGTGTCAAATTTGTGTTTGCTTGTGTGTTCCATCCTGCATCCACATCCCATTCTTGACATTGTTATTCCCACTTCCAAATGAGCTGTCACATTGGCAGCTACAACAAAGCTACGTCTCTATGCATCTGCCATCCAATGGACCCACCACTCAAGGTAACTATGGTTCCTAATGTATTGAGAAGGTTGGTGTGATTTTAAATCTGTCATCGTTTGAGTCCTGTGTTGGAATCCTGGGCATTGTGAGGTGTCTGACTGTAGCCTGATGTTCATGTGAACTCTGACAAGTGGAGTCATAATCATTTGAAGTTCAGTATACATAAATCACATCTATTATTTATTACTTTGTACTCCCAGGTGACGTTATTGTCCAAACACTCGTACACATCCATTCCTGCTGTATGGTGTGGGTGTGGGAATAAAGTTTAGAGTCATATGTCACATACATAATGATTGTCTTGTAGGGGATGTGGACAGCATTGAGTTTCATCTTGTAGGTACATTGGGCCTGACACATACATTTCTATACAGCATTATACTGTTTGTGATGCTTTAACTTCAGAAATAAGCCAAAGGCAGCACAGATGATGACAGAATCCAGACTCTTGTGCATAGATATCAGCCCACATTCTTTCTACACTATTAGATTGACATTCTGTGGCCATTGACATGTTACATGCATCACAAATCTCCTGCACAGTTGATGTGTCACATTACGTAGAGACAAAGTGGTTGTGTAGGTGCAGTTTCTTTTAAAGTGCAATATTTACATAGTCCAGGACTGTAAGTCTTTTAGTGTGATGCCTTCTATTGTGACGCGACACAAGTGCAATGATGAGGGACATGTCATTGGACATGGTGTGATGGAGTGTCATTCAATGCAGAGGAACATGAATTGCCAATTAGGTAGTGAGAGACAATTGCAGTCCCCAGTAGTAAGGTAAATACTGTATTGGAGAACAGTGCATATTACCAACTGTAGCAAGACTGGCATGCTATCAAGCACAGGACATAGGAAAATCACTGCCCATGTGGCATGGGCTGGTGCTACCGAGTAATCCAACGGCTGATGGTGATCTTTTCCACGTCTTCATCTTCTGATGTGTGTGTAGTCTCCTCTGTCCTTGGTGGTGGTGGGTTTGAGGGGGCAACGCACACATCAGGGTTTTGTGAAGAAGTGGACTCTGAATTCCTGGTAGCTGCCAACTGTGGGGCTATTAAGGGCATAACTGCAGCAAGGAGAAGCTGCTGGTTACTGAGTATAGCAGCTACATCGCTGTGGTAGGCAGCTAGTTCGGCCCTGAGGGGGTCATGATTGTAGTCATGCACACAGTGAAATGTTTGGGATGCCAGGTGTTGTGGCAATTCCCTAACTGCTGTGGTGAAGTCCCTCACACACTGTTGTGATCCTTGCAGTAGGGATTGTTGGACTTGCATGGCTACTGACTGTTCTGCGGATGTCATCATGCACAAGCACATCCCCTCAAGGCTGGCTGCCATATTTTGCATCCCCACCTGCACCTACTTGGCCAGCTCACGCTGTACTCCCACTACTGTCCTCTCGAAGATGATGCCAGTGTCATCAGAGTCCTCAGCTGTGTGTGAGCTGGCAGGTTGTACTATTGGGGTGGTGGGTGGGTCCTCTGCGATGGCTGCTACATCTATTCTCCTCCTTTTGACTGAAGGTGGGGCTGGAGGGTTCCCAGGACATCTTGGAGGGATTGCTGGCTAATGGTATCCTTGTCATCAGGGTAGTCCAAGACAGGCATATCCACAGGAGAGCCATCGTCCTGTGCAATGACCACATCCTTAACTTGGCCGGATGCATTACCGTTGGCATTATTGTCTATTGGGTCAGTGCCACACTCTCGACTCGGCCTTAGCCCATACAAAATAGTATTTGGGAGGCCAATGAATATTTGGGGAGTTTCTAAGCCAAAATCTGTATATGATGTACCTTGTGTCCTGATGAATGATTATTTGGCACAGTTAACCGACAATTTGCTTGCTGTTCATCAACAGGTTCGAGAAGCACTTCCTGACAGATCTACAGGTGAAGGCCATGAACTCCGACCTGGTGACCAGGTGATGATTAAGTCTTTTGAAAGATTAAGCAGCTTGGAACCAAGGTGGTGAGGCCCAGAACAGGTGCTCCTTGCGACAAGGACAACAGTTCAAGTGACGAACCAAAATAATTGGGTCAATAGTACTCACTGCAAGAGAGTGCTACCTACCTTGGTGGAACCTGCTGTGCTGACCGATCATCAAGAGATTTTGACTACGGAGAAAGGCCGTGCTATATCACCTGATGAATCTGCAGCGGTCTTCCCGGACCATACGACTTCTGGAGTGTCGCGATATAATTTGAGACCGAGGAAAGAATCTGAAAATGTTTTGAAGAAACTGGTTGAGCTACCGCCCTGGGTTAGTGAAACGGAGAGCCAATGTGGCAAGGGGGGGGGGATCAGCCATGCATTAGAGTAGTGACACCCGTCTTGGCCCGTGGTGAAGAAATCAGCGGCTGCCCAGGGATAAGAGCTCCAACGATTGTTTTTAATCCATTTCTGAAAGGGTCGATAATCACTGTTGCTAAAATGAATAACAAACTGATCATTAGTACTATGGGGTTTGTTGTTGTTTTGGTGGTTACAGCAACAATCACCTGGTTTATTGAAAAGAAGGCTCCTGCTCGTGAGTTTTTTGTCGCCACTACTCCAGTACCAGAGGATCATTATTACTTTACGCTTCCCTATCAGGAGCAGAAGCACCGTCAATCGTACTTCAATAATACTTTCATTCAGATGTTGCATCATACTCATAATGCTACAAATACTACTAACTGTTGGGTATGTGGAATGATACCTGCGCATCAAAAGAAAGGAGGAACACCTTTCATTCCTCTTCCTTTTTCACACAATGGTTCTTGTCAAGCTTGGTACACGCTTTTGTTTGCATCTGGAAAACGTACAGAGGGCGAACTTCTTTTTTGCCTTAATAAAGTATGCTACCAAGACAAAGATGGGTATCCCCAAGCCAAAGGAACTAAATGGGAAGGGGAAGAGTAGCAACCGGACAATGTTTCAATACCATATGTCTTCACAAATATAAGAGACTCTGACAAGAAAGAACAATTTGTGATTTCTGTTACAAAAACTAAAGTAGATTTATGTATACGTAGCATTGGGCAAATTCCAGTAGGGATAAGCGATTGTACCTTGATTTTAACTATTGAGGGTGTAAATAATAGTAGTTTTACAGCTTCACATAATACATATTTTGTTTGTGGTAACTATGGATATTACCAACTACCTGTTGGGTGGTCAGGTGTGTGTTATGTATCTTTTCTATTACCCCCTGTGTTTTTGGCCCCTGCATCGTATCACCGAGATTTTAAAACTGTTCAATGACATTATTAACAATAGATATAAAAGGGAAATAAGTACAAATGAGGTAGACCAAACGGATACTAGCCTACAACAATATGTTGATTTTAATTTAGGATTGTTCCCCTTAGTGGGTGCTGCATTAAACAGTAGGAAAGTGAGACGATTGACTAGGGTTGTGGAAGCTGTTACCAATCAGGCAGCTCTGGCACTTGGGAATATTACTGAGGAGCTCCAAATTGCGAGGATTGTAGCGCTCCAAAATCGTATGGTACTAGATGTGATATTAGCTGACCGAGGTGGTGCATGTCGCATCATCGGTAGTAGTTGCTGTGTTTTCATTCCTGATCACTCACCTTCAGTATATGATGCAATATCTAAATTGCATAAAATTGCTGCAGAAATCCACACAGAGACTGGTACTTGAACTTTTTCTGGATGGTTTTGGGCTCTTGTTTCCGCCTGGGGCTGGAAACTACTGACTATCCTGTGTGTAATGATTGCAATATTTTTCACATGCTGTATCTGTATTCAGTGTGGTCCAATGTTCTGCTCCATGTGTATTACTGTTTGTATGCCTACCAAAAGAAATATTACAGAAATAAAAGCACAACATATGTTAGATAAAGAAATAGCTGAAATGATGAGCATAAATATACAAGATGAATATTTAGATTATCCCAGAAATACGAATGTCTTCAGCTAATGCTGAAAGGGTCGTCTGTTGTAGTTTAGCAGCGATTTGATTAAGCATTAGCAGAAGACATCTGTATTTAGTAACTATTGTGAACATTTCGCGGAATCCATTTTGTATTCATGGCAGCCATTTTCTCTGCCACATGCTGCCATGTGCTCACCATGTGCTCTGTCCTACCTTTCTGTTAACTACTCTTGAAATCTGCCTTAGTAACAAGTTATATTTAGCATCTCCCACTTCCGCACATGCTCAGTAAGGTCTGCAGCTGTTAGTTCTTGAAAACTGTTAGCTCCTCCTACCTGTCGACTGTGCATTTTCCACATGACCTTACATGTATACAAGTCTTGCTTCTATAATTGTACCACCTCCTTTTAGCCCCTGCGTGGGTATAAAAGGACCATGCTCTCTCAGGTCAGTGTGCTACTTCAGACATTACCTAAGGGTGCTGTTTGAACTGTAGTACCACCTCATGAGGTTAATAAACTTTGTCTTTTATTTCAGTTCCTGTGCCAACTTCTTCCTACATGGTCTAAGGACTTTGTGCAGAGAAAGGTGAACCCCTTGCACTAGAAGGCCTTGCTGAGGCTTACTTCAACACTATCATTGAGTAGCAGGGCCCAACAAATTCTTTTGCTTGGGCACAATTGCTGTGACTGGGCTATTGCAGTTACCATCTGTGTCACTTTGGTGCCAACCCATTTTCTACAGTGAAAGGGTCAGCATGGGATCCCTGCTCTTTGTGAATGCATGGTCTGAAACTATTTGTGAGCATGATGTTGTGCAAGGGACCACTAACTGCTTCCATAATACTATTTTAGTGAAGAACTAGGTTGTTAAATTTCTTTTGGTACACCCCTGCTGAAATATAGCAGCATTTCTACAAATGTAAACTTCTCAGTATGAAGGCAGTCACAGACATGGTGGTCTGCTGGGCTTAGCAGGCCAGCATTCCTGTGAGTGCCGCCATTCCCAAGGTGTTTTGAAATAGAGACCTACCTCATCATGATTGCAGAAGTAGGACATTTGCTACGCCAGTTTTCACTAGCGAACAGTGTCAGTTAGGGTGTACTACCTGATCACCCAACTTGCTAATTTTAAGTTGAAGAATCTGGCAATGTGTGATTCGCAATACCTGATATAGGTACACATGGCCCAGAGTGACATATTTCAGGTGCATTGACTACACCTGTGCCCATGCATTCTGTCAACGATGATCAAATAAGACACTGTCAGCATACGTCATTTTGCAGTTTTGAAACAGAAAAGTGGCCAATCCATGTTTAGCGTAACATTGTCATCAATTAACACACAGGATCCCTGCCATCATGTTGTCATAGGGGGCATATATGGCTTAGGGTACACTGCCAATGTGGCATATGTAACCTCCATACAACACTGGCACACCTATTATGAACCACTGAAAGCACAATAATTCATGAAAGCAAATCAACACATATATACATGATACATGAGTCACTGCTATTGCAGTGCACCAGGAATGTGGCATTGCATGTGTCTCCCAAGTACAAAAGATGAAATGGAGTACCATCTGGAATGTATCATCCACTAAATTGAGGTATCATGTTTGGCACCACCCGATTGTTAGGGCCAGTGCATGTGTGCATAAGTGTGTCTATCACTCACTGGAGTGACAGTGTTGATGCATGTTTGCAGTGATATGTCTGTTGTGGTGTCTACATGCCTCATGTGCAGCTCTATCATATAAAATGTCACACAGTGATTAGTTGTTCCAACTTTTGTACAGTGAGCAGATATTGAGCACATATAACCCTTTCATATTTTACAGGTGGACCAGCCTCCTACACCATAGGTGAAGTGGCTCGATTCGAGGACCCAGATGTATCCAGTAAGTGTGAAAATGTTTGTCCTGTGTTGTATTTGCAACTGTTGTGTGATTGACTCCTGTGTTGTGGGCTCGTTGCAAGATATGATGAGCTGGCACATGATCTGATATGTGACTTGACAGGAGGTTGAAATAGTGTTCCATGGAAGAGTTAGACATTCACTGGCAGAGAGTCATTTATTGGGAGTCGAGTGCTGTGCAATAGGCACGGGCAGGTGAACAAGGTGATTTGTAGCCACATATATACCAAAAATTTATTTGGAGGTGGCCAGTTTCATAATTTAGTCAGCAAGCCATACCATAATTCACACAAAACAGTGATGCATCCGTTTTACACACAAACTTGTGCAACCCTGTTAAGTAATGAACATGTAGGACTGTATGGGTGACTGTGCCATAGCATCTAGCTCCACATGTTGTACTCCTTTTACGTGGCACTTGAGTGATATGTCATAGGCGTGCATGCAAGTCAAGGCCAGATGGCTGCTTGCATCAATGTGGTTGATTTAGGAAGTGTGTCAGTGAGATCTGATGTTTATGGCTGTCCACAAATAGAGACATGAATGTAGATGTGATTGTCCAATGGTTGGCTCAGTCCTAGTTGGCAGGCCTCCTTACCTGTGGTACACTGACTAAAACCATGTACAGCTGGACAAAGCTTTGTGGTTATCCTTGATGTTTGAAAATATGTATTACATGCCCATCCCCACTGAGGCACAGGGTTAGGGGGAGAAAATATATGTAGCTAGGCGTGCTGGCCACAGTGTAGATGACAGACATGTAATTCACGCATTCATGTGTGCCAAACTACAATGCCCCCTTATGATTACCAACTGCATACCATTCTGCCAGTTCCATATACAAATCACAGGTCTTGTGTGCCTTGAATTTAATCCAGAAGATAGGGATTAGTTGGCCTGTCACATG
Organism: Pleurodeles waltl; assembly: GCF_031143425.1. NCBI lineage: Eukaryota > Metazoa > Chordata > Amphibia > Caudata > Salamandridae > Pleurodeles > Pleurodeles waltl. The sequence continues at coordinate 1,534,545,494 of NC_090440.1, read as the reverse complement.
TTGAGTACTTGCAGCATTTGTTATATGACCAATAGCACTACATATGTGCACAGATCAGTTAATTTAGTACACACCTTGTTGTGCATTGCTGTGTTAGATAGTTGATGGGTAGGCTGCGTTGGCATGTCATTCCTCAGGGACATTCTATCATCTGTACTGTGATTTGGACTGCATGTGCTATTTGTGAGGAAGTGTTAGATTATCATCTCTACATGTATAACCCAATGATGTCACTAATGTTTGCTTGTCTATATTTTTACAGATGCCCACATGACTGCAAAGGAAATATGTGTATCTCAGCGGCGGGCAGTGTGGTGCAGACACATCCTCGATGTGTAGGCTGGGTACTGTATGATGGCTAGGAGGTATTGTCACGAGCAAGCCACAGGGGCATGGATGACTTTTAGCCAAGGGGAGCCAGCATTGGCCACAACAGCTGCCACCACACCAACTCCAAGCACAGTGGACACTGGGATGACAGCCACTCCAGCTGGTCCCTCGACCTCATCTGCACAAGGTCCAACAGCAGCACCTTCTGCACCGCCACTTCCAACCATAGCACCAGCACCTGCAATATCAAGTACTACTCAGACCACCACAGCTGGAGTAATGGGCAATGCAGCTTTCCGCAACCTCCAACGTGACATGCAACGTATGTTGCGGTGCATTGACAGTCTACAGCAGGAGGTGGCCCGCAACAGCAGGAAACTGCGATTGATAAAAAAATACTGAAGAGGGCAAATCTTTGAGTTGATTGTTCCTCACCCCTAATTCTGTCCTCTCCCTCCTCTTTCCTCATATTGTTTTTAGTGGGTTTAGGGGGCTTAGTGATAGGTTAGAATAGGCTGTTAGTTTAGTTAGGATAAGTGGGTTGGGGGTGGGGTGAGTTATATTATTACATGTTGGTTTGTGGGTGGGTGGGTGGCGGTTGATGTTGGGGTTTATGTGTATTTTAAAAAAAAGAATTATACACAAAAATATATATTTGTTTAGAATTAGTTAGTATGTGTTTAGGTTAGTATATGTTGTCCTACATGTGTCCCGTCATATAAGGGGGGTGGGAGGGTTTATGTTTAGAGTGTTTAGTTGCATGTGGTCAGTAAATTTAGCTTAGGGTAGTTAGGGCCAGTTGTGGGTAATGTATAGTTAGGATAGGTTAGGTTAGTTTAGGTGTTTGACATAGTTTAAGTTTCCTTTCATACATATATAATAAAGTTTGATGTACTCCTTTACAATATGTGTCATATGCTTGGGGATCAGGGCCTTTGCGTGAGTGCACAGTGTCAAATTTGTGTTTGCTTGTGTGTTCCATCCTGCATCCACATCCCATTCTTGACATTGTTATTCCCACTTCCAAATGAGCTGTCACATTGGCAGCTACAACAAAGCTACGTCTCTATGCATCTGCCATCCAATGGACCCACCACTCAAGGTAACTATGGTTCCCAATGTATTGAGAAGGTTGGTGTGATTTTAAATCTGTCATCGTTTGAGTCCTGTGTTGGAATCCTGGGCATTGTGAGGTGTCTGACTGTAGCCTGATGTTCATGTGAACTCTGACAAGTGGAGTCATAATCATTTGAAGTTCAGTATACATAAATCACACCTATTATTTATTACATTGTACTCCCAGGTGACGTTATTGTCCAAACACTCGTACACATCCATTCCTGCTGTATGGTGTGGGCGTGGGAATAAAGTTTAGAGTCATATGTCACATACATAATGATTGTCTTGTAGGGGATGTGGACAGCATTGAGTTTCATCTTGTAGGTACATTGGGCTTGACATATACATTTCTATACAGCATTATACTGTTTGTGATGCTTTAACTTCAGAAATAGGCCAAAGGCAGCACAGATGATGACAGAATCCAGACTCTTGTGCATAGATATCAGCCCACATTCTTTCTACACTATTAGATTGACATTCTGTGGCCATTGACATGTAACATGCATCACAAATCTCCTGCACAGTTGATGTGTCACATTACGTAGAGACAAAGTGGTTGTGTAGGTGCAGTTTCTTTTAAAGTGCAATATTTACATAGTCCAGGACTGTAAGTCTTTTAGCGTGATGCCTTCTATTGTGACGCGACACAAGTGCAATGATGAGGGAGATGTCATTGGACATGGTGTGATGGAGTGTCATTCAATGCAGAGGAACATGAATTGCCAATTGGGTAGTGAGAGACAATTGCAGTCCACAGTAGTAAGGTAAATACTGTATTGGAGAACAGTGCATATTACCAACTGTAGCAAGACTGGCATGCTATCAAGCACAGGACATAGGAAAATCACTGCCCATGTGGCATGGGCTGGTGCTACCGAGTAATCCAACGGCTGATGGTGATCTTTTCCACGTCTTCATCTTCTGATGTGTGTGTAGTCTCCTATGTCCTTGGTGGTGGTGGGTTTGAGGGGGCAACGCACACATCAGTGTTTTGTGAAGAAGTGGACTCTGAATTCCTGGTAGCTGCCAACTGTGGGGCTATTAAGGGCATAACTGCAGCAAGGAGAAGCTGCTGGTTACTGAGTATAGCAGCTACATCGCTGTGGTAGGCAGCTAGGTCGGCCCTGAGGGGGTCATGATTGTAGTCATGCACACAGTGAAATGTTTCGGATGCCAGGTGTTGTGGCAATTCCCTAACTGCTGTGGTGAAGTCCCTCACACACTGTTGTGATCCTTGCAGTAGGGATTGTTGGACTTGCATGGCTACTGACTGTTCTGCGGATGTCATCATGCACAAGCACATCCCCTCAAGGCTGGCTGCCATATTTTGCATCCCCACCCACACCTACTTGGCCAGCTCACGCTGTACTCCCACTACTGTCCTCTCGAAGATGATGCCAGTGTCATCGGAGTCCTCAGCTGTGTGTGAGCTGGCAGGTTGTACTATTGGGGTGGTGGGTGGGTCCTCTGCGATGGCTGCTACATCTATGCTCCTCCTTTTGACTGAAGGTGGGGCTGGAGGGTTCCCAGGACATCTTGGAGGGCTTGCTGGCTAATGGTATCCTTGTCATCAGGGTAGTCCAAGACAGGCATATCCACAGGAGAGCCATCGTCCTCTGCAATGAAATACTGTACAATTAGTATGTCTGTGTTGTGCCAGATGTAATGTGACGTCACTGACTTTCTATTACTGGAACATTGTAAACTTGGTTCCTGTTCATTGTTCCTGTCTTCAATATTGGCATTCTCACAGGCCTATGCCCCACCTGCATGTCACATGTAGTGTGGTCAGTTTGGGGCATTGTCTGAGTCACATCCTGTAGGTGTAGGTTCTGTCCAAATTGTGTTTTGCCACCTTCTTGTCCTACTTACCCCTCCCTCCACTTCCATTAACATCATGTGGCCTTGCAATGCCTGTGGGTGTTCTGATGCCACTTGCACCACACATAAAAATATGGGACTGACCCAGTCTATGATATTTCACATACACCTATATGTTGCTGAGACCTAGCACATACCATGTATTGCATTGGCATGACACAATACATGTGTCAGCATTGGTAGTGTGTCATGTTGATGTTTGCCAATGTGTGCTACATTGGATTGCACTGATGGGCCTGAAAGTATTGCATTTCCTCTTATGACTGTGAGGGTGTGTTTCACTAGCTAGACACATATGTCCTCCCCCTCAATGATGTTGTCTTAGCAGTATGACAATTGAGATGCAGGCACGGGATAGACCCTTGAATGGGCAGCATGGGTATGACATTACTGCTGTGTACTTCATTTTGTAGGTAACAATACATGATGTTTATTGCACCTATAGACATGAGCATTTGACAAGATTTACACTTTGTTAGGAATTCGAGGGGGTTGATCATGTCGTCATCCTGAACCCTCTATTTTGGTTGTGTTTGTTCCATGGGCACCCAACTGCCATTTCCTACTGACCAGCACATACAGCACAGGTTGTAGTGGCAACTGTTGTCTATGGAAAATGCCGCTTGAGTAAATGGCCTGAAACTGGGCATTGTCACCTAGTTCACGTACTGTCAATACCAGTTCTCCTGTGACAGCAGCCCAGTTTTACGTTCTACTCTACCCTCCTGGACTGGCTTTGCCTTTCCAGCAGCCTTGGCATGGCAGAGTTCCCCCATACAAAGGTTGTTGGTGTTGTGCCCATGGATTCCCCTGCATAGCCCATGCACCCGTGCCGTGCCCCTTTGCCCTTTCTTCTGCCTGATTTCCATGGCTGACATGCATTGTGTAGTAGGTATGTACCTCCCCCTGCTCGCAGTTAACATTTAGGCGTTTTTGTCCCCCATGCAACTTATCCTGCATATGTGTTGTTTTCTGGTAGTCTGCACTGTCCTGTCCTGTGATTCCTGTGACGATCTCCTCTGGGATGACGGCTGCCACCATCTCCTCCATCTCGTTCAGGGCCTCCTGCGGTGCTGGACTCCCACCTCCAGTTTGCGGTGCTGCCTTCCTGTTCCTTGCAATTTTTTCCTTCGTCCTGCGCTTGCAGTCATGCCAGTGTTTCTTGCACTCTGTGACAGTTCTCCGTACCACTGCCACACTGTTTATCTTGTTGACAATTTGTTGCCAAATTGCCTCTCTCCTCCCAATTGGCAATTTTGAGGTGATGAAAAGTTGATGCTAGTGCTCCGTCACCTCTCTGGCCAGTATTTCATGCTCCTCTGCACTGAAACGACACTTCCGTTTCTTCTTGTCTCTCCCCTGATTCTTGTCTGTGTCCTTCTGGCTGGTTTCTGGTAGATTGGGGTCTCCCTGGGGTCTATCCTGGCTTCTGGGATCCATTTTGGGGCCCTTAGCACTGTTTGCTGTGTCTGTGCCACTTTTTGATGCTAATGCGGTGGAAAATGGTGCATATCCGGTTTGCGATGTCGCAAACCGGATTAGAGTCATTTTCCCTGCGTTAACGTTGTTTTGCTTTACGGCGCTGCACGATGGTTAGAGTAAAAAAAAAAAGACTCTAACCCGTGCTTTGCACCTCCATGCATCAAAGTATAAATTTGAGGCACAGGTGGCACTAAGAAATGCCGTTAGCCTGCGTTAACTTTTTTGACGCAAAACTGCGTTTGCGCAGTTTTGCGTAAAAAAGTATAAATATGGGCATTAGCGTCTCTGATATTTAAGCAAGTTTGCCACTTCGATATACTTCTCAAGATCAGCGGGCTCCGCGCATATAAATATTGAATACAATAAACTTATTGACATTCGAGGTCCACCCCTTAATCATCTCCAGGAGGGGGATCTTTGTGAACCCTGCCGATCTGTCCGTTTTCCTACATAGAAAATCTCTGACTTATAGGTATTTAAAGAAATCTCTTTGCTCAAGTCCATACCTTTCCCGGAGATCCTCAAATGTTCTCACCCCAATTCCCTCAAAAAATTCTCCTAGCCTTTCAACCCCCTGTAAACTCCACTCTGCTATGCATCTATCCCTAAATATCTATAGGAGGGAGGGATTATTGTGAATTGGCATGTACTGGTTAAACCTAACAAGTCCTACTTTCTTTTGCCAAGGATTCCAGCATGTAAAAGCAGCCTCTAATACTTTAAACCACACTTTCTTAGTAGCTGGGCTCTAACAATGCCAACAATCCACCATTAGACATCAGGCCAAATAATAGTTCATAAATATGTGGCATATATCCTGCCACTGCCACACATGTTCTCTACTTGCACCAGTGGGTGTATGTATTGAAAGGCCGTTGCCAGTGGATATAATCTTACATTTGGTAGGGACCATCCCCCTTTCTCCCTGGGTACTGTCAGATATTTGCTTGATCTTCTGATTTTACCATACACCCAGATAAATCTTGTAATTAAATGATCCATTGCTATGAACCATGACTTTTCAAATTCAAGTGGGATTGCCCAGATCAGATACAAGACCTTGGGCCTTTTAATCATATTGCAGTGCCCCATTTTAGACATGTGCAGATTGTTCCACCTACTAAAATTTTGTTTAGCTTTACTTAAAATTGGTGTCCAATTTAGTGTCAAATTAGATAAACTATCTGTTCCACATTAGAACTAATGTCAATCCCTAAGTACACTGCATGATCCATCCTTCAGGTATCCTGTGTAGTGGTATACTCATTATTCACCAGCTGGGTTACATCTCTATTCAGTAAATACCCTGAAAACTCTCCAAAGTTACATGCCACCTTTTCAATTTCTCTTTAAGGCTCGTCTGGGTTAGCTGTTACCACAGCTATGTCATCTGCATAAGCTAGAGTTTCGGTGTCTTATCCATAGCGACTTACTGGTATAATAGTTTGATTCTTTTCTAGCTGCCGGAGCAAAGGGTCAGTATACAGTGCGAACAATAATGGGGAGCAAAGACACCCCTGTCTAGTACCTCGTCCAATTTATATAATATTGGATTGACCTCCCATCAATTGTATATGGGCGACTGGGTACCTATATTATAGCTTTTAGTGCCATAATAAAATTGCTTCCCAGTCTATACACCCCAGAACTTTCCCCAGATAATCCCAATTAACCATGTCGAAACCCTTTTCAGCAACCAACAAGGCCAAGGCCATGGGATTTTTAGCAACGTTAGTAGCATCAAACAGCATAATGACTCTTATGATATGGTCAGTGGTATCTCTCCCTGGGACAAACCTGTGTTGATTTTGTGTAACTAGTTTACTAATAACAGTAGATAAACTGGATGCAAAAATTTTAGACTACGACTTAGCATCACTATCTATTAGTGTAATGGGCCGATATGAGCTAGTATTTTGCAGAGTTTTCCCCATTTTCTGAAATACCACTATGTTTGCATTTGCCCAGGAAGGGGAGATTTACTACCTTGTTGTATCTGAGTAAAAGGTTCTAGAATAACTGGCAGCAGTACTTTCCCAAAGTTCTTATAAGATTCCAGGGTGATTCCGTCCATTCCTACTTTTCTGGTGGGTAAACCTCGAATCGCAGCCTCAAGCTCCTCCATCGTAATCTTATCCCATAATCCCTCCTGTTCATTCTGGGTGATTCTTCCTGCCTCTACATTACTTAAAAATACATTCATAGATTGCTCATCCACCAGAGGAGTTGCCCTATTAAGTTCTGCAAAATACATGCAAAACGCTTTCCTGAAATCCTCGGGATCTGAAACCAACCTTTCCTGTAGGTCTCTTATTTCTCTCATGGTTCCAGTGGCTGCTTTCTGACGAGTTTGTACCACCAATAGACGCCCCAAATTTTCATTATATTTATAACAATCTTGCTTTGGCAATTGCAATCTTCTGTAAGACAATATTAACATCCGTACCCCCCTCGATAGCTAGGGTAAGTTGATTTTCTGCTGCTCTAAGTTTTGAGTGTGTTCCTCTAATCAGATCTTGGGTCTGCTTCTGTCTCCATAGGCTAAAGCTTAACGTTTACTATATCCCATTCTACTTCCACTGGGGCAGTACCCCTATTTATTTCCCAAAATTCTTGTAGCCATATATTCATGTGATGCAGGTATCCAGGGTCGGTCAAAAATCTCCTCTCGAAGGTCCAACCCCATCGACTACTTTTAAGACCCTCCATAGTTATTTCTGATCCTAGGAGATTGTGGTCTGACATAAACCGTGGGTATTACTCCATATGTGCCTCTATTAACAACTCGGGAGAAATGAAAAAGTAATCTCTTCGGGCCAACTTCCCATGTGGGGCTGAATAATACTTGTACCCAGGATCCGATACATTCAGTATTGGCCAAACATCCACCAATCCTATTCCCTTTTGAGAGCTTTAAGGACTCTAAGTTTACACCCGAAATAGCTATTAGGGTTGATATCCGTTAATTCCTTTAAACCATCCCAGGAGCCATTAAAGTTAAAATCTCCACACACTATGTAGGGGGCAGGCCATTCAGCTAATTCAACCACCAAGAAATCCAGCGCTGCTGAATCATTCAGCACTGAGCCATGTAGAGAGCACAGAGTAAAACGCCCTTTGCTTTATCAACACTCCGTCAAACCCAATCTACCATATTTTGCTGCAATTTGTTGAGCAAACTTGCATCCCCCACTACCCGCTAGTACGGCAACCCCTTTGGTTTTCTTGTTCTCCTTGCTGCATTTCACTGCATTCATACCAAGGGCATCTACCATAGATTTATTATAGTATTCTACATGTGTTTCCTGCAGGCAATATATGCCTGCCCTTAATATTTTCATATCCTCATCTAATTTTCACCTTTTCCAAGCATTATTTAAACCACAAATATTTATAGATGAAATCCGAAGTTTAGCCATTTTCCCATTGCATCCTGCAAACATGCATATTGCTAAGTTTAACTGCCAACTTCCTGCACTACACACCATCCTTAATTTTTTTGCACCATATTTTTATTATTTTGTTATCTCTTTTTTAGTTCCCATAGTGTCTTCCTCTTTCCTCTCCCTCTGCAATAGCCAATTCTCAAGCATCCCTTCCATAAATGCCATCCGTCTGCCTCCTCAATCCATCCTCTCTCCCAATCCTCCTCCCGTTTCCCAACCCTCCCTGTTTCCCTATTCCATGCCCTTCTCCCATCCCCCCACCACCCCAACAATTGAAGCAATCAGACACCCACTGGTCTGAATGAAGGCTCACTGAATGCCACCTACAGACCCCCCGGACCAACTGTGCTTACACCAAATAATATTATCAGAACCATACATTGAGAATGTCAAAAAAAGAAAAAGAAAAAAAGAAAGTGGGGAGAGGGAGAGGACATCCCTGAATCCTTTGAAAAACCAAAAGGAGGAAAGCTTCTAGCCTCAGATTAATTATCCAATTGGATTCCCCCCCATCTAAGACACATTCTCATCACTGCTCAGTCTCCTTTTTGTCTCTATTCAGGCTTCTGTGGATTTTGTGGATTCCATTTATTCAAATAATCTTTTGCCAGAATTTCAGAAGTAAATACTCTGGTCCTTCCTTCTATTATAGCTTTCAATTGTGCTGGGGTCATCAGAAAGGCCTCCCCCGCATTCTGACAGGATATGATCAGTTGTCGTAGCCTCCATCTGCGTTCTACTGTAGCATGGCAGTAGCCCGGTTGTGTAAAAAAAGTGAAATTGTCCACACATCGTGGAGAATCGGGCGGGTCTTTTTAAAAATCGGTTGTCTTAACAAAAAATTACTGAATAAACCCTACATAGCTGTTGGATGTTTGGGCTTGGAACTGTGTCCTTTCCCGCGCATGATTTGGGGACAATGATGAACCCTCTGTACTTCTACCTCCTAGTCCCATTTCAAAAATTCCGGAAAGGCTTTCCATAGATGAATCATAAAAATACTGATATCATTGCCCTCCACCCCCTCTTCTATGTCTAAGAATCACAGAATTTTCCCCCTCTGCTGGTTTTCATAATCTTCTCACTTCCACATGATATCAGTTAGTTGCCCTCCTTGTGATTCTACCTGCTCCGTTAATACCTAAACATCTGCCTCCGTTATAGAAGTTCTGCTTTCCATTGTATTTCATTTTTCTTCTGTTTCCCCACAAGTCTTAGCGACCTTCTGCACCGTAATCTGTAGCTGTGTAGTAGCCATCCAGGCCCTCCAACTCTCTGTCCGGGTTTCAGTTTGTAACTCCTTTATTGTACCATACATGAATTGTAGCATTGTTTTACCTGAACATCCTGTACTACCTGTAAGATCACGTTCTCTATTCTCCCCTCCAGCATCATTGACAAGTGAGAGAGTCTAGGGATCCTTCTTCTGATTTGAGAGTTTAATGCCTGATTAATCCCACTTACGGGTCACTGCTCCCCGTCCTAAAGGATCTTTCCCATCTATTGAGCCTGATCTCGCTTTTGTGCATCTGCGCTACTGCTGCTGTTTAACTGTAGGTCCTAAAGCTGGTGACAGGCTGTTCCCACTTTCTGAGGAGAGACTTTCTTCATCCTCACTTTGGTTACAGCCACTAATGATGACCTCTGAGTCTTCGGTAAGTGAATAAAACTTATCTCCTCCTTCCTTAGACCAGTCCAAATTCTTCCTGTTCCATTCAGTCTTTTCTGTCTCTTCATCCTGTCCTTCTGCAATGGGGCCCCCATCTATAAATGGCTCCTTTGTAGGTCATTATGTTTTTGTAGCTGAATCTCCACTAAACTAAACACACTGGTGGTTGCTCCAGTCAGGTCTTCTAAACTCCTAGTTTCAGCTGGCTGAATCTCCACCCCACGTTGTAGCTTTCCCATCTCCAGAACACCCCCTAGAGACATTATTCCAGCCTGAGGTAACTCTGCCACCAGGTTTGTCAGATCCAAATTCTCTACTGCGTTCATTATCGTGTCTACAGACAGGGTGGAGGGCCCTACACTTGCATTCACTTGTCCCCCACTAGTAAAGAAATTGGTGATAGCAGGTTGTGGTCTGTCCTTCTGTCTACGGTTAGTCTGATCCACACTAATCATATCATTAGAAATCTCGCCGTCAATTTTACCGCTCAATTCTGTCGGTCCTGTTACAGACTGCCAACCTGCAGGTGTCCCACTGCACCAATCCTGCTTCACCATACATTTCTGTTGAGCCCCACTCGTTGAGCGGCCACCAGTTATTGCAGTGTCAGGTTTCTCATCCTTTTCTCCTATAGTCTGTGCATTTTTTGGTGCCATATCCACTTTATAGGAGCCAGACGACTCCCCTTGCTGTTTGTCAGCAAATATGCCAATACACCTTGCCGCCTGAATCTGCGATTCTGCTTCACTAGCTTGAAGATAGAATGGAGACCCCACCTTGATAGAGACCAGGATAACCAGGGTACTGCCTGGGGAACACGTCCTAAGCCCGCCCGAGCACGTCCTTCTCACCACACGTAGCCAGCAGAATCTGCTCCCGATATTACAAGCTCCGAGCGGCTCCCGCAGCAACATCGAGCCTCCCGGAGCCTTGCTGACTTACTCCCAGACCGCGACACCACCGATGCACTGCGTCCTCACCGCACTGGATGCCCGCTTGCACGGTGCTGGGGAGGAGCCTATAGGCGACAGCACTACGTGCTCGCCATCTTGCTTTTAGGAGGATGATATTTGTATAGTGTGTGTGGTACAGGGAGTTACATGACTGTAAGGCCAGGAGGCTCTGTTTCACTGACTTGAAACACCAGTCCAGTGTTCAGTTTTCCAAATACCCTTCTTTCGAAACTCACACATGTAGTATACTCATCTGTGGGGATGACATTTATCAAGTGTATGAAGTAGAGGGAGTGATATGGCTGCTAAGGCCAGGAGGCTGCGTCTCTTCAAATCCAAACACAAGCCCAGTGTTACTATGCCCAAATACCCCCATGTCTTAAGCCTCAAATGAAGTTCACTCATCTGTGAGGATAACATTTGTATGGTGGTGGGAAGCAGAGGGAGTGACCGGAACGCTAAGCCCAATGGGCCCTGTGTCTCTAACTCCGACCACAAAAACAATGTTTGTTTGCCCAAATCCATCTATTTATGAACTCTTAACTGAAATTTACTCACCTGGGAGTATAAATTTCCCAAGTATGTGTAGTATGGATAGTGACATGGCTGCAACTCCCAGGAGGCACTGTTTCTTTAACTCCAAACACCAGAACAGTGCTCACTGCTCCTGCCTGCTAACTCTTGATTGAAATGTATGCACCTGAGAGGGCTGAAGATACAGATCATGCTCAACTCAGAGATGTGTCTGTCCACCTTGCTCCATCTTGACTTGCTAACCCAATATGAAACTAACAAGGATAAGAGGACAGCTTAACCAGTATATAAAACAATGATCCCAAAGGCCTCAAGATGCAAAACCAGAATGGTATTGGCACCAGACACATTCACACTGCACTGTTCACATAATGACTCCAGTCACATATACACCAAACCCTTGAGTCTGCTTAAAGCACAATCAACTAGGCCTCAAAATGGTCACATTCATATCTTGCCTAGACTCTATTTTGCCTGCATTTATGGCAAGATGTCACCCTCAGGCCATCCCCCCAAGGGCTAATAATCTGCACATTTTAGCAGCTGCTTGACTCAGATGGAATTGGCATGCTTCACAAATGTCAGGTTAATACAATCAATTCCATGGGTACTTGTCACAATAAGATTAACTACAAAATAACTTTGTCCATGGTCTATGCTTTGTGTTACACTAAATTGTTGGAGGTCGATGTCACAATACAACCAGTAACATTGTATCTTTCACATCAACAGGTCGAGCTGCCACTGGGCACACAGAGGCCACAGAACAAACTGCCAGTACCCCCTAAGTCCCCAAGCCCAAATATGAAGCCTTCAGTGAAAAAGACACTCCTGGATGTCTGAACATGGAGGACAGTTCTGACCCATCAGGGCAACCTGGTCGGACACCAATAGTGAGTCTCTCTGTGGCCACATCAATACCTCCCAGCCCGGTTGCCTCTACATCACAGGCAACCTTTTGCCCCAAACCTGTGTTCTGAGCACAGTGTCCACCATCTTGTGCCACCCAGTCCTGGATCCCGAGTTGCAGTGCAACACTTCCAACAATGATAATACAGGAACCAAAATGATCGCCAGCTGTGGTGGACTGTGCCCCACTGTTAAATGCCATCTGTGCCCTGCAATATACTACAAAGTAGGAGCTATATGACAAGATAGGATGAGGCTGTTTGTGAGGTCTAAAATCCTTTTTTGCAGGTGTGACGCAGTTACAAAAGCCCAAAACAGCACTTCCGCCACCAAATTGGCAGATGCCTGACCTACTCCACTGGACATTAGGAACTGCCTGTGTCCACCGGCGGACATCATCATGGTAGTAGGCAGTTGCAAATGCGGTGGATACAGCCATAGGCTAACGTTGTTGCCAGTAGCATTTGTGTGCCAATGGCTGTGTCTGCTGGTGGTGAGGTGATCACCATGTTCTGCAGATTCACTCACTTGACTCCTGACACTGCTGCCAGCAATACCTCCATGACCTGAGCTGCTGTGTGCTGAATCTGGGAGCAGTCATGCCACAGTCTGCAGTGATAAGGCCCATGCCTTCTCACCAGAGGAGCTGAAGAGACTGGTGTCTGAGGTCCTACCACTATATGGACAGCTCTATGGCTCACCAGAAGGGCAGGCAAGTCACATATGTACTCAATGTTGTCTGTACTTCACCATCCTTTCCCTCCTCACAGGCTAGAATGTGTGTCAGGTAGGCTTCTTGTGTGCCTGTAGTTGCAGTATGTGTGGTATCAATGGGATGTAGAATATGCAGGTATTGGTGGGCAGTACCATATGTTAAGTTCTATCACATTGTGTTGTGTGAGGTTTTGGGGTTCTACATCATCCTTGTGTTGGATGCCCACAACTTGGTAAGGAGATATTAATGCCATCCGCTGACATCTCTTTCCTCATGATTGTTGTAAATACAAGACAACATGGATGTGCATGACAGCATGAGCTGTGTATGCATGTTGTATGAGTCATTTGAGAGTCATGTGAGCAATGTGTATAGTGCCACTGATCTTACAAGCCACACCTGAACTTGCTAGAGTGTGTAAGGCATATCATAAGTCATTCTGCTCTTCAGGTTGCCACAAACACTACATGCCAAATTGCAGTTGTATACATGATGTACGGTCATGCATGGAAGTGATGGGAATGGAGTGTCCTTTAGGTTAGGTCTGCTCAGCCTGCAGAGACCAGGGCTTGTCAAATGTATCCCCCAGTATGGGATTAGTCTAGGCTGTGGTAAAGTCACTAGCGCTATGAAACTGTGGTACTATGTCCACTTCGTGTACACCAGCAGATCCTGTCATGTGGCCAATATGATGCTCTGGTGGCAAAACCTGCCTTGATTGCCTAATTCCTTTGACTAAGGTAGGAATGGGTACAGAAGTAAATCATTAATCCAGTCCATATGTGCATTTCGCATCATTGTCAATGTGTGTCTCAGAATCATGGCATGTCCCTTACTCCCACAGCTCTGTTATCACTGTACAGGGGTCTTGCATTACTGACAGTACCAGTGTGCAGATAGTGTCTTGATTCCTGGGAGGCCATGATTTGTGACTCAGTAGCCTGGTCACATAGCAGAAACTGTACAATGCATGCCTTTGTGTTTTGGATGCCATCTCTGTAGGATAGACACATATGTCCAAGTGAGTGTTCTGTGGTACAGGTACATCCGACAGAAGCCCACCCCCTGGAGGGACATGAGTCTGCATTTGTCATTCCACATGTCCACAAATGGACAAGGAAGACACTTTCTGTACCCACAATGACAGCCCCTTGGTTATACTCATGTGTAATGTTGAAGTTTGTAATCTGGTAGTTGCCTGTAGGGACTGGATGCATTAAGGCATTCTCACAGAGTGTGAATGTGTTGGTCCATTCATGCCTAATAAGTTTACCCTTCAGAAGCCACATAGGTGTGTAGTGTTTCATTGTGGTTCACATTAAAGTACAGGTTGCTACAGCAGGGGCTATCTGATGTCAACAGGTTTTGTTAGTCATTGTATGCCATGATCAGGGTAGTAGACTAGTCTGCAGATGCAAATACATGTGTCTGTAGTCAGATCCCAGTACTTTTTGGCTTGTGTGTTTCACATGTGGGGGTATTAACAAACAGGGAAGTTCTATCTTGGTGTTACTGAAATGTATATGACTCAACTAATTGTGATGAAACTTGTGATTGGAACCTCTTGATTTGTCGTTTGCATCCATACAGGTCAACGCCCATCAGAAAAAGGGGACCATGGAGAGTCATCTCCAAGAAGGTGTGGACCCTGAGGGTCCACAGAAGATGGAGCTCCTACTGTCAGAAGAGGTGGGAGGACCTGAGATGCTGGGTCCAGAAAATCGCAGCAGCCCAGCTGGGAATGTCCTCCCAAAGTGGGTTGGGTGCCCGTTGGACCGTGACCCCCCTATTGGCCTGGATTCTGGCAGTGGCCTAATGAGACCTTGATTGGCATTTGAGGACAGCACAGCGGCCACAAGGGGGTAAGTACAGGGCATATTCCTCGCTGTCACATTGCCAAGTGATTGTGTTAGTTTCTGACAGCTCATCCTGACTATTAGGGAATAAGCCATGTGTAAAACAGTAGATGAGTGATAGTTAGTGTAGACATGTGATGTGTTGTATACTGATGTGCCCTGCATATTGGCCCAGGGACCTAGGTCACACCTGTGTACAATCAAAAAACAACTTGTTCTTCTGGGACAACATATGGCTGTGTATAGTGATCAATCAAGTACTGTTGGTTGTTGTAGTGGTTCTAAAGGCTATACAACAGACCACTACTCCTCAATGTTACAGGCCAAAGGTAAGTCATGGATCACTGTTCTCAGCCAAGTGTTTTGTTAAATGAGTATTTTGGCATCTGCCACCCAGAGGCTAGTTGTCTTCAGCTTATGATGGGTACTGAGTCTTCACTACAGTCTGCACTGTAAAGGTAGCCATTATATATGTAACGGAGCATGCACTGTTCTTAGGGTGCAACTACAGATGAAAACTTTCCCTTGGTAAGTGGGGAATGTCCACTGACATGATTTATGTGCCATCACTGCTGCCAACATTCCTTGTGCCTCTGGTCAGCATGTGTCCCTGTCTCTTCGACAAAATATAGGCCCTCATTACAACTTTGGTGGGCGGCTTCCGCCGCGGTCATTTTCAGATCCCCACTGGGCCGGCAGGCGGAAACCTTGTTTCCGCCCGCCGGCCCAGCGGGGATCACGGCCGCAACACAGAAGCCAGCTCCAAATGGAGCCGGTGGTGTTGCGGCTGTGCGACGGGTGCATTTGCACCCGTCGCGCTTTTCTCTGTCTGCATGGCAGACAGTGAAAAGCTGCACAGGGCCGTGTCAGGGGGCCCCGCGACTCCCCGTACCACCAGCCTTTCCCTGGCAGTTCAAACCGTCAGGAAAACGCTGGCGGTAGGGGGACTCGTAATCCCCTGAGCAGCGCTGCAAGCAGCGCTGCCCTGGCGGATTAAAATCGCCGTGACTGAAGTGGTGGTAAACCGCCGTGACTGAAGTGGTGGTAAACCGCCTGTCCCTGGGAAGCACCGCCAGCCTGTTGGCAGTGCTTCAGTCGAAACAGTCCTGGCGGTCTTTGACCGCCAGGATTGTAATGACCCCCATAATGTAGGCATGCATCATGGAGTGACTTGCAGTTATGTGGAAATCACATGTTTGCGTTCAAGCATTCATCCACAGGCCATGGCCATAATGGAGACAATGCTGTAGCTTTGTAGCTTCCAATTGAGTTACATGTTGATAGACTTCAACAAGTACTTACACATCCCTGGGTCTCCCCAACATCAGAGGACTAATCGCACCTACTGATGCACTTGGAGTATGTCATTATAAGGATTGACAGACATTAGTGGTGATTTTCCTTGGGCTTGCAGACTCATTGTGTCGTGGAGTTTAGAGACATCCCTCCCTGACATGTTGCACATGATGTCTACAGTGTTCATTTCCATGCCAAATGTGTGGCTTATCTGAGCAACATCAGTACTGCCTCCATGACTCCACTGGGACAAATATCATTTGGTGAAGTGCGCATTGTGGAACTTCTTCCAGTGTGACATGTCAACCTCTTCAGGCTATTGTACTTTTGTCAGCAAAATGGCAGGATTTTGAATCATCATTTCCTATTGTTGAGTCATTATGTATTTGTCAACTAGATGTGTGTATGACCTTATGTGACATCTGTGGGAATGCAGTTGCCATTGGCCTACTATTGCATGACGAAAGGTAACTGAGGTCTGCTCCATGGGGCAGAGCTTTGAGGGTGATGAGGTCTCCTACTAGTTCAGTGGTTTCTGTGATTGCACAACGTCAGCCATGCAATTATAGTTGTCTGGGATCCTGATTTTCCAGTGGGCAACTGTTGACAGTTCATATGGCATGTATGCATATGGTTTAGCACATGTATGAGACACTTAGGTGGAGTTTGATGCTGGGGCCTACTTGCCATCATGGTAATGTTTTCTAATCAGAGCTGTTGTTCAGGCATGATCAGGGACATTGGATGACCCTAATCACTTGGAAGCAAAGGAGACATGGCACAGCCGAGTTGGGACGCATCTGGCCATGGGACCTTGGGTCAAAACACCACAGACACAGAGGGACTCAGTAGCCCAGAGGGTAAGGGGAGAGCCACAAAGGTGACCGTAATAGCATCTTCATCATCAGATTCTTCCTCCAGTAGACACTCCCTAGTGGTGGCTGATCCATTGGGCATACCCCTGTACCATCACTGTCTGTCACCCCCGTTCTATCACCACCCTCCCTGTTACTTCCCACCCAGTGGTTTGTGACCGCTCACCCAAGAGTGTGTATGTCTCCTTTGCCACAGGCACCTCCGCCACAGCTCCTGTTACACCTGTTGCCCCAAGTGAGGAGGCTATTGACCTCCTGAGAAGTCTCTCTGTGGGTCAGACAGCCATTGTGAATGCTACCCAGGGATTGGCATCCCAACTCCAGCAGATTAATGCATTACTGGAAGACATTCATGGTGCAATGTCTGGCCTACAGAGAACTTTTTAGGCTCTCACTTCCACACTGATGGCAGACAGTCACCCCCATCTTCCGTCCCCTCTCCACCTCCCTCTTCCCAATCCAAATCTCCCATTCCCCTACCTACCCCAAGCACACAGGCCAATCTGCATACACACACCTCAATACCCAAGAGCAGCATACACATACGCAAGCACCACAAAACACACCGGCACGCAAGCAAACAACAGACCCCCACAGACACATCAGTCACCGCTTCACCAGACACCCCACTACCCCTGCCATTCCACACATGACATCAAGCATACCAACAGGCACCACCACAACAGTCAATGACACACCCATCACACCCAGCATACCTGCAGACACCACCCAAACAGACACACATACATCCAGCATTCCCACAGTCACCACCCAACAGACACACATACATCCACCACATCCAGCATACCCTCAGACACCTCCCTAACGAGCACACACATCCACCACTCCATTCCCCAGCACCTCCACCACCCAACCCCACTAGAAACACAAATGCACATACTCACCCATGTAACTGACACCACCCAAACACAAGCATACCTCCCACACGGACACAACCACAGCATCCACTCTGACACCGCAGACATCCAATCCCTCGACCTCCAAATCCTCACCACCTTCTGCTGACCATCCCCGTGTACTAAGATAATTTTTACTTTTGACCTTTTCCTTGTTCCCCTCACCCCATCCCAAACCCAAGAGGCTCTGACTTATGTCCTAACCCCTCCTTCTGACCTCCAAGTCCTCCCCTGTCACATCTTCCCCTCCTGCAAGCACCTATACCCCTCCCCTAATAAGAAGCCCACCTCTCCCAAGAAGCAGTCCATCCCACCCAAACACAAACCCACCCCTCCTAAATCTAACCCCCTCCCCAAGGATGATCCCTGAGGTGCCAGCCTGTCCACTTGATGCCCCTTCTTGTGAAGGTTTCCTGGCAGTTGGGAGTGAAGTGACAGCACAGTGATGTGCCCGTGCATTGCAATGGACTGGCTAATGGCCTTCGACTTTTCAAATTTCTATACAATAAACCCAAACTGTTGTTCTTTGGGGTACACATTTGTCCTGCAATTACTTTTCTACCTTTTTGTTGTTCCTGAGTGACTTGTGTTGTCTGTATATAGTTGTGTGTGTTTCAGCCTGCTTGCTGTTCCATTTGTTGTTGTTATCTGTATCTGACTTTGTGTGCAGTGCTGGTGCCCCCCAAGACAAGGGCATATGTTGACTGTATGGATATGTGGGTGTAAATGCACTGGTGGAGTCATAGCATTGTGTACTGTTTGGTATGGTAAGTATTTCATCATGTGTGGTCCAATGTGAGCATGTACGGTGTTAGACTTGTCCCCCTGATATGCATTGTGGATTAATCTAATGTGTGGCAGATTGAATTTTGTTTGTGCAGACATGGAATCTGTTGAATTGTGCTACCTTTGTTTGCATTTGACTGTGACTGTGTCCATTTTGCTGTGTGTACCTTGCAGCTACTTTATGTGGAGGTATGTCCTATTCAGTTGGGTTTGTATGTGCTTTGTTGACTTGCACTTCCACATTGAGCAGATAGGAATGTTATTTGGGTCTAGTGCTGTTTGTCCCACAGATGGATGAAGGGCTAGTTCCTGTACAAATGTTGTTTTAGGGGCATGTACAAAGTGATATTTGCCCCAGTGCAGCCCCCTTCCCTGAATGTTCCTGATGCCCCCATCTCTGCGTATTGTTCGTCCCATTGTCCTTTCATTGTGTTGCAATGCGGGTGATGTGAATGCCCATTGCAGGGCTTTTTACTGGGAGTGGTGTTTGTGTTCCATGCAGAATCCATACATATGTATGTTGAATGTGACGGCAGTCCATGGCATGTGAGGGATGTGAGTGTGTGAGTTGTATATGTTGATGTGATGTTGGTGTGTTGTTGGTGTTGTGTGAGACAATGTTGTGTACACTTGACTGTCCCTGTGCCTGAGATGAGCAGAAGAGTGTTTTTGTGTAGTGTTGCTGTGCAGTGTGAGTGACCTGCCCAAAGGGGGCGTTTTGTGACTGTGATTGTGTCCTTCTTTGTGTCTGTTTCCAACTGGTACACAATGAGACGTGTATTTGTTGCCTGTACTGCCCCCCATATGATGCGTCTGATGGTGAAACGATCTTTTGTTGAGCTGCATGACACAGGTAGGTGTGTGTACTTACAGGCAGTTGTGTCCATGAAAGTGTAAGGCTGCCTGCAGGTGAGTGTCTCACTTTATAGTCCCCGTTTCTGTCTGGTGAGATGTGGTGCTTGGACCGCCATGGTCACATTGACGGTGTGCCACCGCATAATGTGCCCGGCGGAAACACTGTCTCTGCTGGCCTGTTTGTGCTGCCTTCTGACCAGGGTGGTCTGTGCTGCCTGGTGGTGCCAGCAGAACCGAGGCGGTCTTTGCTCCATAAAATCGCAAGACTCATAATACGGCAGTCCGACCGCCAAACCGCCAGTGGTCAGACTACCAACGCCAGAATGACGGCCCACGGACTGCCAAACTCGTAATGAGGCCCTATTTCTTAAAAATAAAAAGCTTACACAGTCTATTAAAATATGAACATGGCAACAGTGCATTCCTAATTCACAATTGCAGATACATTTCTCAACCCGTAGCCTTAACTCAACCACATGCCCTGCATCAACTGGATTCAACCCCCTTGAAATCTTAAAACTACATTACGTATTACTTGGGAACAGGAATGCAGGTGGTTATTTGTTCACAAGCATAAGAAGTAAACATCTGGTAAAGAGCACAAAAATATTTTCTGACAGAAATGAAGCAGGTGTGGTCCGGGGACGAGCGCAAATTTCCTTCAAAGACATGGAATAAGTGCAGTTTTGCACCAAAAAGTATAAATAAGGGCACAAGTGTTTCCATGGCTCAACTCGTGCCTGGGCTCTTAGGTCCAAGACAGACCCTTAACTCTGCTCTCATTTTAATTTTTTTGGCTCACCCACCTCTACTACAGTCCTGTGTATAACAGTTACCCAAATTCCCCCTTTCCCAGTGTTTCATTCTGGAGAGAAACATCTTTCTTGAGATTCTGGCTGGTTCCTACGTGTCTCAGAAGGATAACTATTCCTGTTTTGATATGGAATAATTGTGCATTTGGGATCCCAAGAAGTTGTTTTAAAGTTACTTGAGCATATTCTTAGCATAAAATGAAGCAAACAATGCACAAATCATTCATTTTCCCAGCTCCAGCACTCTCTACTAAGTACAGCTATGTTATTTTACTATCATCTTTTGCCTTCACCCACCAGGCTGAGCTCAATGATTGCCTCATCTTCAGAAGCCATCCAGCATCATGCGTAAAACTTCTTTGACATCTCCTGCCGTTAGGCAGCCAGGGCTGTATGGCACACTATGCATTTACACACATGAGCATTCACAGTGCTCAGCCATTCATTGTGCATGCAGGGAGGCCTTCTCAGTGGCTCTGGAAAATGTATCAGTAGATTCTGCTGCTCGGAGTTTGACTCCTGCAGCTCAGGGAACAGGATGGAGCTACCAGCAAACTCCCAATGTTGTAAGAACTCCCCTGGCCCTAGCAGTCAGTGGTGGTGGAACATTTTTCAGACTAGTGGTAATGCAATCAATGTTACATCGCTGAATGGAAAGGAATTCTGACATTTCAAAGCAAAAGGACGAGGGTCGCAATTGAGCCATGACAATTCAGCAGGAGAGTGGTAAGGGTGTAATATATAACTTATGTTGCATTTAAGCGCGCACTGTCACAAATATTTTACTAAAGCATGGTGTGGTATGTAGGGCATAAACAATGAGGTATGGAAATTGGGTTTCAGCTAGTATTTGTCATTTGCTCATCACCATTTAAAATGTCTTGATTTGTTTTGATCTCATTAAAATGGTTGTTTCAATCACTCCTTAGAATTTGAAAAAAATACTTTGTTTATGCTATCCTGACTGTTTATTCATTGTGAAATATTTGTATAGTTCATTTAGAGATATTTACATTTTGTTGTGTTTTGGAAGAAAACAATATCATACAGCCTTCCTTTTAACACTAGCAAGATTTTCATACAGTTCACTTTACAAACTCCTCACACTTTGCAGTAAGTGAAAGAAAAGTAAACACCAGTCTCTATGTTAAAAGATTAAAATGCAGTTTGTCATAAGACTAGACGGACATTTGGCCTCTGTTTTCAATGCACAGAAAATGTGAAAATAAAATAAAAATTAAAGCCATCTTTCATGATCCTTTACTTTAAGATCTCCAGCATAGTTACTGAGGTGCCCTATGAGTGCTCAAGAAGCTGTTATAGATACCTCCCACCTCCTGATACCAATGTGTTGTACCGGCTGCCACTGGTAGCTATGCCCCTGTCTCCAGGCGTTGGAGGAATTCAGGATGAAGAAGATAGTACAGCCTTGTTCCTTTTAGATGTCTCAGTCACATTCATTAGAGCGAACCATGCCGTATTAATCAATCATATGACTGAGATAAGCAACGCAAGGGACAGTCATAGGCAAATTTATTTTGTTGCTATTGAACTGGGCACAACTGTTAACACTACCTCCTTTCACCTCGCACAAGTCAGCCGATTGCTGTGTAGTCCTGCAGGGCTTCCTCTTTATCTCATATACTCTTTAACATCTACGTCCGTCCCCTTTCTCAGCTCATCATATCTTTTGAGCTAAAGGCTTTCTTTTACAAAGATGATAATCAGACCATCACTGGGTTGGAACACCTGGCTTGAAATCAGCAACAAAGGTAAAGGAAGACTTGATTGCATGCAACAGTGGACATCCCACAACTTTCTAAAGCTTAATGCCAACAAGATATAACTCAGAACTGGAGCCAAAGGAGGGAGGAAGGGAGGAGAGCATCGCCCCAACCGGCTCTCTTCATTGTTCCTGGTGTGCACCTCAACCTTTCCAACTGTCCTGCTGCCTACATTTCCTTAAGGAAATTCAAGCATATATTTTCCAGAAGCAATGCCAGAATCCTGATGTGGCACACAAGGTCACTGCAATTTTGGAATTGAATTGCTTACACTCCATATACAAGATGTATTGCAGTGCATTTTACTGGTTTTGCCTAGGGAGGGCACAGGTTGAAGTCAAGACCTGAACCACTGAACACAGGCTCTGGCAGAAGATTTCATCAGGGATGAGGTGGAGGGAGGTTAACAATGCGCAAGTCTGTGAACAAAGAACAGGGGAACAAAGAAGAAAATTGAGTTGAAGGTAGTGATACAGGAGGAGAGGAAAAATTGGGATCCACAGAAAGAGAAGGAGGTGGGAGCGAGTATGGATCAGGGAAATATTTGCAGGTTTACAGGCATGGTTGGAAGAAATCACTAGGTGGGAGCTGAAAATGGATAACACCACAAAGTGTAAAGAATAACTAAACTACTTTTCAAGAAAAAACTAAGGGATGACGAAGAGAGTGCAAACATCATAAAAAGGCTCTGTTGAATTGAAAGCAGGCAGATTCACAGGGAAAAAGAGAGAGAAGGAGAAAGCAATGTGTTAAAGAAAAATAGGTATGCTACCAGAGTGACTATAGAAAAAAAAGTGAAGCGTGACAAAAAAGAAATGACACAGAAGTCTCTGCGCTAACACTCAGAGGAATTTTAATTCTACAAGCAGAAATGGAGCATTTTGGCAACTTGGCATTACTCTTGAAAAGTGGAGTTCCCACCAAGTTGACCAATCGCCATGTGGCGGAATTCTTTTCTCATTCTACAAACCAGTTGTAACAGGAATAACGCAATGTTTTAGAATTAGAGCTCAGGCTGCTAGGAGAACTTCCAATGAGAATTTAGGAAAGCAGGTGATTGTAAGAAGTCTCAGTGAGAGGACTGCTTCCAGAGTACATTTTCTACTTGAACTGCAGTGCTAGCGCTCCCGGTCCTTAGTAAATAAACTTACAAGGGGACGCGTGTAGGTCAATTAACCTTTTGAATCGCATGGAGTATCCTAATTATGCAGTGATTACTGAACCAATAATCAACATCAATAAATCAATATCAAACACTTAAGGAATTGAAAGAAAACCCATGTTAATCAGAAATAACCATCACCCATGGAAAAAGTTAATCATTTTTATTCCCTTTTGATTACAATTCTAATCAAATGTTCATTTTGCATCTATTAATCAATCTTTATTAATTTATCGAGAACACATTATTTTCCAAAGAAATCATAAGCAACAATGCAAATCATAAGTCAGAGATTATCAACATTAATGGAGTAATTCAGCAATTCAATTTGTCAGTCAATTGTCATCGTCAACTTCTCCCCTGTCAGCCTACCTAACCAAGATTAGCATCAGCATGTGAGTCTTCATGCAAAAATAATTTAGATAAAACATTAATTTGGAAAAATCTACCTAAGAGAGAAAATCTATTCAGAAACAGCGCAGTTGGCATCTAGAAGAAAAGGCACTATTTTGTCAATCACATTTTCATAGCTACCTATCCAGGATGGATCAGCAACAAGTCAGTCTTCGTCCCCAGGTCATCAGTGGTCTACATAACAGGCTCACAGAGTATGAGCCCAAGTATCAGCACTTCGGACAGCGTCTCCTGATGTCATCAACTTCATTGACTTTCTCCTCGCAGTTCTGATTTCGCTCCCCTTGTCATGACTTTTTATTAGGGTCTCCCAGTCCGTCCCACTAATTGTTAATTGGTCAGTCTCATCGGCAGTTATCACTCTAAGCTATAGTTTTTTATTTACCAAATCTCATTTTCTGCGTAGGCTCCATAGATTTGATTGGTCCTTCTTGTGATGAGAACATCATCCGGCTCTTCAGGTAACAAAACTGTTGCATGTATAGTCTTTAGTCAGTGCCTCTATTGTTCAAGTCCTGGGAAAGTACATTTAGCCTACATTACACATAATTGTATCAAATTGACTTCATCATCTCCTGTCCACTGGTACATTGCAGAATGTTCTAGCAGAGCCATCTGAACTCTGCACAGTTCAAGGTCCTGTTCTCCAGTTACCAGTCCTCGCAAGCTTTGTTGAGTCTTCACATTGTAAGCAGGCAAGGCCCAGTGAAACCAGGCCTTTAGTCCAGCTAAGTTAAGAATATGAATTCACACAAAGCATAGGTTATACATCCATTTATGATATATTAATACGTTTTATATAAACTCTTCTCATTATTTAGCATCTGTTAATACACATGGGGACCACTCCCCGTGGGCACATTTTCTATTACACACGTTATTTTCTAATGTTAATTTCTCTACACATTTTACTCATTAATAAACACACATTAATCATCAGAAATGTCTTGAATTAGCATATCTGCTCCATCAGCAGCAAAATTGGTTTGAAAATAGTTCCTTGAGTAGGTAGTCTGCAGATGGTTCAAGTAGTTTTTTATTTTGCTCGAAATGATTTGTTTTTGTTTTTGTTAATTGTTATAACAGGTAGGACATACCTCAGAGACTCTAACATCCTCTTCCCATCCAGAAGACTCTTCCCACTGCTTTGTCCACCCCTTGGTCATTCTTCATTAGGAGTTGTAGGGAAAGGATACCTCTCTTTGCATATAATCTATGCTGTATATTTACCCAGGCTCTCACTCAACTTTTTTATATTTCTTTTTATTTTCATTTTGTTATTCAATTAATTTTCTAAGTAATGATCCTGACACAAATGTATCATAATCCTCAGTGTAATTACTTTAATAAATATGTAAAGAGGGATTGAATTCATGAAAATCCCACAACAGTAGAGTATAAGAGGTTGTGTAAGAGAAAGATAAGAGGTGACAATGATTTGCTGAGTGTTGCATGGATGAAAACATACACCGGCAGTCAGTAATTTGTGGTGGCACGGAGGGGATGGTTTTATTAGTGCAAAAGAGTGGTTTCACTGCAAGATGGTACAGGTTCTGAGGTAGTAACTTGAAATTAAGTTCAGGGGAAGCGTAGTGCTTAATAACTTATTGTCTTGGCTTTCATTTGAGGTGGCCAGTTAGGGATGAAGACAGTTGGGTGGAGATAGAAGAAGTCATCTTCTCCATTGGACCTCAAAAGTAAAGAAATATCTGGTAAGTACTTAACCCCTTAGCTACTGGGCCTCCACCCTCCCCAGTGCTGAGCCCTTTTTTGGCTATGTGGGGTAGTTTGCACTTAGGCCTTCATAACATTTTGTCCACATAAGCTATCCATGCCAAATTTGTCTCCTTCTTTTCCAACATCCTAGGGATTCTAAAGGCACCCAGAGTTTGTGGGTTCCACTGGAGGAGACCAAGAAATTAGCCAAAATACAGCAACATTTTCATTTTTTTTTTTAAATTGGAAAAAAGGGCTGCCAAAGAACGCTTGTGGCATCAACAAAGGGTTTGGGGTGCTAAAATCACCATCTTCCCAGCTTTCAGGAGCAGGCAGACTTGAATCAGAAAACTACATTTTTCAACACAATTTTGGCATTTTACTGGGACATACCCCATTTTTACTATTTTTTGTGCTTTCAGCCTCCTTCCAGTTAGTGACAGGAATAGGTGTGAAACCAATGCTGGATCCTGGAAAACTAAACATTTCTAAAAAGGAGACTAAATTCTGAATTTAGAAAGGGGTCATTTGTGTAGATTCTACAAGGTTTTCCTACAGAAAATAACAGCTGAAATAAAAAAAGATTGAAATAAAGCTGAAAAAAACAGCCATTTGTCTCCATGTTTTACTCTGTAACTTTTTTCTGCGATGTCAGATTTTTCAAAACAATATACCGTTACGTCTGCTGGACTCTTCTGGTTGTGAGGATATATATAGGGCTTGTAGGTTCATCAAGATCCCTAGGTACCCAGAGCCAATATATGAGCTTCACCTTGCAATAGGTTTTCATTCTATACCGGGTATACAGCAATTAATTTGCTGAAATATAAAGAGTGAAAAATAGGTATCAAGAAAACCATTGTATTTCCAAAATGGGCACAAGATAAGGTGTTGAGAAGCAGTGGTTATTTGCACATCTCTGAATTCCAGGGAGCCCATATTAACATGCGAATTACAGGGCATTTCTCAAATATATGCCTTTTTTTACACACTGGCTTACATTTGGAAGGAAAACATGTAGAGAAAGACAAGGGGCAATAACACTTGTTATGCTATTCTGTGTTCCCCCAAGTCTCCTGATAAAAATGGTACCTCACTTGCATGCGTAGGCCTAATGCCCACGACAGGAAATGCAACATGGACACATTACATGTTTACGTTGAAAACTAACTTGATTTTTGGAAAGTGCCTAGCTGTGGATTTTGGCCTCTAGCTCAGCTGGCACCTAAGGAAACCTACCAAACCTGTGCATTTTTGAAAACTAGACACCTAGGGGAATCCAAGATGGGGTGACTTACGGGGCTCTCACCAGGTTCGGTTACCCAGAATCCTTTGCAAACCTCAATATTTGGCAAAAAAACACTTTTTCCTCATATTTCGGTGACAGAAAGTTCTGGAATCTGAGGGGAGCAACAAATTTTCTTCCACAAAGATAAAAATGGTACCTCACCTGTGTGGGTAGGCCTAGTGCCCGCAACAGGAAATGCCACAAAAAAAAAACATGGACATATCACATTTTCCCAAAGAAAACAGAGCTGTTTTTTGGAAAGTGCCTAGCTGTGGATTTTGGCCTCTAGCTCAGCCGGCATCTAGTGAAACCTACCAAACCTATGCATTTTTGAAAACTAGACACCTAGGGGAATCCAAGATGGGGTGACTTGTAGGGCTCTCACCAGGTTTGGTTACCCAGAATCCTTTGCAAACCTCAATATTTGAAAGAAAAATACTTTTTCCTCACATTTCGGTGAAAGAAAGTTCTGAAATCTTAGAGGAGCCACAAATTTCCTTCTACTCAGCATTCCCCCAAGTCTCCCAATAAAAATGGTACCTCACTCGTGTGGGTAGGCCTAGTGCCCGTAACAGTAATAGATCACACAACAGTTAATGTTGGTCCTTAAATGAGGGCAACTGTTGACCCTGGGGTGATCCATTCCTCACGCAGGCACTAGATACAGGTACTAAAGTGGGGTAGTGTTTTTATCAGGACAGGTGGGGAAACACTGGGTGGTAGGAATTTTGTGGATCCCAGCATATTCCTGTAGTTTGTGTAACAGAAATGCAAGAAAAAATGGGGTTGGTATTCAACATTTCAGCTTTGCAGGTTATTCTGGGTAAGAAAACTTTGGGGAATCCACACAAGTCACACCTCTGTGGACTCCCCCCGATGTCTAGTTTCCAGAAATGTCTGAGTTTAGTATGTTTCCCTATATGGCCACCGAGCCCAGGACCAAAAACACAGGTGCCTGCCTTGCAAAACCAGTTTGTTTTGTGAGAGATAATTTTGATGTATCCACAATACGATTTGGGTGGTGGAATTTGAGTTTGAACTAAATTGGGGAGCTCCCAAGAGAGCACTCTGTCTCTGTGCTTGCCGCCACATGCACCTGCTCTCTGGGTTGGGCTAACCCGCTATTGTCCCGTTGCACAGTCTGTGCTTGCGAAGGGACAGGAGGACTGTCCTCATCACCTCCCTCATAATCATTGGAAGAGGAGTTATGGAATGGAACTCCTCCGACTGAAAAATCACACCCAGACTCTGCGCCACTGTTCTATCTCTCAGATGCTGTCTCATTATCTGCTGTCTCAGTCTCTGATCCTACATCAGAGCTGTCCTCTATAACCCGAGTGAGGGCTTGAGCAGCAGTAATTTAACGAGATGACATCTCTGCTACTGGCTACACTGATGCTCTAAAACACTAGCCTACGTAGACAGTCAGAAAATTGCTGGTGGGTGTGTGTGTGTGATATGTGCAACAGTAGAGGTCACCTTACCTTCGCTTTTACCCTCAAGCAGCAGGTTCTTTCAAGACACTCAAAAAACACCTTGTCACATACCAATCATCACAGTCTTTAGCACCTCTAGCGCCCAGTCCAACAATCATTATTGGTGCTCCTACTCCCATGACCTCCTCCTTGGATTCCCTCACTACCTCCCAGCAAAAGTGTCCTTCATCTCTCCATAGCCCGCCGCACATAAATTTAATTTGTATTGTATGTCAGGTATTGGCTGAATTTATTAATGTACTCAGCTTTTTACATAAAATACAGATTTGATCTTTGCAGTAGGCAAATAAACCTTCTGCGCTACTTTATGACATCAAAACTGCCACTAGATTAAAGTCTGATCCTTTTGTAGTAGGAAACATATTCACGAGACTTACTTGACATTTTCATTGCTGCCTAAATGAAACGTGTTAGTTGAAGTACGTGCGTTGCTTTGAAGACGCAAATTGCAACTGCAAGACAACTGGTGGCGAATATATATATATATATATATATATATATATATATATAAAAAAAAATCAAAATCGCGTTTTAGTCTGCGCCCCACACGACAGAATGCGGTGGGGTCGCGAACACTTAAATCCACATACCAAATTGTTCCTTTACCAAAAGGAAACGCCGCAGTCACTTGCTTATGCGATCCACAAAATTAATCAGGCAAAAACAAAAAAATGCATTAAATTACACAATCCGTCCGACGCCTTTGGGGAGACCTCGCTCCCTTGTTCACGGAAATACAATAAACCCTCCTTCAATTTCCATTTTAACTTTAAACATAAACATAAAAGATGGACTGCAATCCTTACGTACTAATGGTAGCCATCTTTAAACATGTTACTCCACAGATAAATACTTTAACAATATAATCAAATATGGAACATAAATGCTTATTACCGTATTTGCTTTTAACTTTGTTGCGGGGATGGAGCACCCTCGCTAAATATCCATCCCAACTTCTCCTTACAAAAAGAAATGCCGTACACCTGTTGTTTGCAGCAGTAGAGGCATTTTATTCATCAAATTCAAATTGCAAAACCGTTATCCTTTTCCCTTCATTTCCTCGTGATTCTTTCAATTAATTTCCTTTGTGGTTCTTTCATTTAATTTCCTGGCGTGTTTCGGCTTTAGACAAAAGCCTTACTCATAGGTGCAAAAATATTCCAGTTTGCACCAATATGCAGAACTTTTTGTGACAAGAAGAAAAAAGGAAGGGGCGTGGCTTGAGCGTCAAGATGGCGGCTGCACCTTAAAGGTGCTCCGGACCCCTCCATCATCCGCTCAGGAAAAGTGCACGAATTGGCCCTACCCGGAGGAGGGATGAGACAGAGGAGGATCGGGGCAACCTCCGGAGCAGAGGAGTCGTGGTCCGGTGTTTGAGGACCCGGGAAGAGCGGAGATCGGACGGAGCGTCCCGCAAGCAAAATGGCGGGCGCTCAGAACGCATAACCGCCGCCGGTGAAGCGGCGGCAGTCGGAGGTGATCGGCCTGAGGGGGAAAAGCCAAAGACGGCGCACTGGTCCGACGATGCTGGGCAGGCTGGGGGAGAGAAAGGAGACCCTCGGCTTCTGATGCCTCGCGCCCAACTGACAGGTGCGTAGAAGACAGAGGCAGTGGAGCCAAGAAGCCTCGGCTAGGGAAGGCCCGCTCCCCCGTGGACGGCGGGAAGTGGCACTGAACCAGAGGGACTGAGACAGGCCTGGAGTTCCCGGGAATGCTGAGAGCGCCCTGAAGGACGAGGGCGGATAACGGGGACCTTCTCATCGCTTCCTCCTCGTCCCCTTCGTGACGGTGAGCGGCTGCGAGCCGGGCCCCCTCGCCTCCCCCCCCTTGTTTCGAGATATACTGGGGAGGACGCTGGGGCCTAGGGGCAAAGGGAGAGTGAATTATCGTTTCCTCCCCCCAGCCCCCTCCCTTCGTGACTAACAATCCTCAGTCACAAGGAAATAAAGAACTGAGAGGTGGACAAGGCAATGAATAGAGCCTTTCGGTAAGGCTGACATAAAGAAAGACTGAGGCCCATGTGACGGAAAGATGAATTAGGACACACCAGCAGAAGTGAGCACAAGGGCAGAAATGGGCACCCCGGTAGAAACCGAGGAATAAGCGGCAAGGAAATATCCCGCAAGCAGGCCCAACAAGGTAGTTAAATGGGCAAAGATAGGCAAACCCGCCCCGCCGCAGCGCAAACACGCATTGACCAATTCGCCATGGGGCCCAACGGAGCCTCGAAAGAGGACCGAAAGACCGGAAATGGTGACGGGAAACAAACCGAGAACAGTGATCTGGCAGCTATTCTTCAAGCAATACATTCCACCCAAGAGGCGGTGGAGGGCAAAATTGGGGAAGTGAGGGTGGACTAGGCCCTGGTGCGCCAAGACCTTTGCAATGTTACAGCGAGGATTGCAGAAACAGAGTCCAGGATCTCTACGGTGGAGGACGAGCTGGCGACCCTCAAAGCACAAGTATAAACTCTAACAACCCGGACAGCGGAACTATATCGAAGAGCAGAGGATGCTGAATATAGATCCCGCCGCAACAACCTCAGAATCGTGGGACTGCCCGAAAACACCGACGCGTCCTCTCTGGCCATATTCCTGGAGGACTGGTTCCGGTCCTGGCTGCCCCGGGACCTTCTGACACCCTGGTTTGCGATCGAACGTGCCCATCGGGCCCTACAAGCCAAACCCCCACCAGGCTCTCCACCGAGGCCAGTGATCCTTAGACTCTTCAACTTCAGAGACAGAGATGCGATACTCCAGGCGGCAAGAACAAAAGGAGAACTGCATTGTGATGGATCCAAAGTTATGGTGTTTCCAGATTATACCAAAGACGTTCAAATGCAACGCCGTTCGTTTATAGAAATAAAACAAAAACTAAGGGCGATGGAAGTGCTGTACCGTCTTCTCTTCCCGGCTAAGCTAAGGGTGGTTCTCGGCAACAAGACCCACTTCTTTGAATCCCCAGATCAGGCCTGGAGGTGGCTGACCGAAGAGGTCCCGATGGGTCCCAATGAGGTAGAACAATGGCTGGCACTCTCGGGTCCGCAAAGGAGCATCCGGCAGCGATAGCCCCGGAAGTCTCGCCAAAGAACTCGTTCCAGGAGGGGCAGGGAGGGGGGGAGATGATCTCGGGTTCCCCTCGAGGATCCGCTGAGGAATCAACCCAAAAGCAGGGGGTAGAAGTGAGACCGAGAGACAAAGAAATTAACCAGACCCCCCCGGATCCTGGAGAACAGCTCCCCGGAACAGTAGACGAATCGGATCTCTCACAGAGTCCAGTGATCTGAGTCCTCCTCCGGAGAGAGAGGAAAGATAGACCTGAAAGGCCAGAGACCAAGGAGATGGTCATCGAGCTTGGAGTCAAGCATTACAAAACTTAAGCACTTCTTAATCCGCAAAAATGGAGGGGTCCACCATAGCTCAGACACTAGCAGTTAGCAGCTCGTTATGTTTGGGAACGGGCTGTTGGTATTGGGCGACAGATGCTTCTGGGGGGAAGTATGGGGTGGGATGGGAGTTGGGGGACATGTTTGGTTCTATCCAGCCAACAGGCTGTTGTTATTGTTCAGAATAGTTAATGTAGGTCTAGGGTCTCCAATACCGGCAGGGAACAATAGTAATAGGACATTCAAACACAGACACACTAGGAAGGATCCAGGGGAGAAACTGCGGGCGTCGGGACAGGGATGGAGGAGAGGGAAGGAAGGGGGATGACTCACATAATATCGTGGAACGTCAACGGGCTCCTTGACAAGATTAAGAGATCAGCAGTACTCACTTACATTCATAGACACAATCCTAATATACTTCTGATGCAGGAAACACACCTCTTGGGGAATCACTGCCCCTTCTTAGCCCGCAAGGGATTTGACAGGGTATTCCATGCAGGGTTTACAAGAGGCTCAAGGGGGGTTGCTGTACTGCTACATCACTCCCTACCCCTGGTGGTGAGACAAGAATGGAGAGACCCGCTAGGGAGGTACGTGGCAATCTCAGGCTTGATAGAAGGCCAGATAATGAATATTGTGAGCGCTTATGCCCCCCCAAACTTGATACGTAAAACTCTAGATGATTTGACAAGGTTATTAGCAGAACTACCCCCCGGGAAAACGGTAATAGGGGGCGATTTCAATGCAGTCCCAAACCCAGATCTAGATACAAGCGGGGGACCTTCGGCGCATAGACAGGCATTGTCCGCTAGTCTGGAAGGGTGGAGGGCATCAACACGGCTCTGCGATGTATGGAGGGCGTGGCACCCGAGAAGCAAACAATTCACGCATAGGTCGGCAGCCCACGGCACAGAGTCCAGAATAGACTTGGTATTTGTGTCAGTCAGGGATTGTGGGCACCTCACCCACATCGAGATCCTACCGCGTGGGATCTCGGACCACGCGCCGGTTCGGCTTAGGATGGGCCTGGCTGACCCGCTGATCCGCCCCATATGGAGATTAAATGCATGGCATTTGCAAGATGAAGAAGTGGTAGATAGTTTAAGGGTGTCGTTGCGCGACTACTTCAACACTAATGAGGGCTCAGTGAGATCACCAGGAATCCTATGGGCTGCAAGTAAGGTAGTAATGAGAGGGATAGCCAAGGGCCTGATCCGTGCTCGAGAACATGCCCGAAACTCCAGAATCACACAACTGGAGGCTCGTGCCACTCTTCTTGAGAGAGAACAGGAATCTCACTCAGACGAACAAATAACCAGAAAATTCTTGTTGATTCAGGAAGAAATACGCAGTCTATCCCTAGAAACGGCAAAACACATGTGGCGCGCCTCCACGGCTCGAGTATACGGTTGGGGTAATAAAACAGGGAAACTACTGTATTGGTTGGTTTCCCAACAACAAGCTCCCCGAATCGTCCCTGAGGTAGACAATGAACGGGGGGAACGAGTGGTGGAGCTCCAGGAGGTGGCCGAAACATTCGCCCAATATTATAAGAACCTATACCGAGCCACAAGTACAGAGGTTAGGGACTCCCCAGAAGGGTCCCTGACAGACTCGTCACTCCCGGTTCTGCCTACGGTAGACATACGGGCTCTGGAGGAACAGTTCACGGAAGCGGAAATTAACGAGGCCATAGCGGCAATGGGGGTGGGGAAAACTCCAGGGCCTGATGGGTTTCCCCCAGAGTACTATAAAAGATTCAAAGAGGAGCTGGTCCCCCATCTAATGAATCTCTATACTGAGGTGGACCAAAAGGGCTTCTTCCCGGACGGTCTAGACATTGCCACCATTGTTGTATTGCCTAAGACCGAACCCCCCTCCCTCTCCTGCGCAGACTACAGACCCATATCTCTGATTAATAGTGAAATAAAGATCTATGCCACAATGTTGACCTCCCGCCTCAAAAGGGTGATGCCCTTACTGGTGCACCCAGATCAATGCGGCTTCATGACCGGACGTAGCACGCGCCACTGTATACGAAGGCTACAAGTGGCTCTTGCAGGGCGACACCGCTTACCCCAGCAACTAGCTCTCCTATTCATCGATTTTGAAAAGGCATTTGACTCAGTGAACTGGGAATTCCTTTTCGCGGTACTCCGGCGGGCCGGCTTTGGGCCACGGTTTCGTAGACTGGTCCAGGCCCTGTATACCAGACCCATGGCGCGGGTGCGGGTCAATGGAGTCTTGTCCTCGGCCTTTCCGATACAGCGGGGAACGAGACAGGGCTGACCCCTCTCCCCTCTCCTCTTTGCTCTGGCCATTGAGCCTTTGGCGGGAATGTTGAGAGATGATCCGATTTTCCAGGGATGGAGATGGGGCCCCTCTTATGAAGACCGAGTGGCCTTATACGCGGACGATGTCCTGCTATACATGGCGGACCCGGGAGTGACCGGACCCCGAAGCTTCCAGTTACTGCGACACTTCGAAGAAACCTCGGGGCTCAAAATGAACCCGTCCAAATCGGTGCTGGTCCCCTTGACGCAGTCGAGAGACTGC
Source organism: Pleurodeles waltl (assembly GCF_031143425.1). NCBI lineage: Eukaryota > Metazoa > Chordata > Amphibia > Caudata > Salamandridae > Pleurodeles > Pleurodeles waltl. The sequence continues at coordinate 1,534,511,252 of NC_090440.1, read as the reverse complement.
TTTGACTGGCAGGAGGCGGTTCCACTGCGTCGGTTAAGTTTTAAATACTTGGGGAAATGGGTCGCACTGCTCCCTGAGTTGTCCTAGTCCCTGAATTTAAACCCACTGATGTCTCGTATACGGGAAGACCTTAGGCATTGGCATTCTCTACCTCTGAATATTCTGGGCCGTATTGCCCTGTACAAGATGATGATCCTACCTCGCCTCTTTAATGTGGTCCAGAACTTACCATTTAGCATTCCACAGTCGTGGTTTAAAAAACTGGACGGAATCACCACCCCCGTCACGTGGGGGGGAACGAGACATAAAGTAGCAACCCGGAACTGCCGAAGAGACATACATGACGGGGGGTTGGGCATGGTTGACCCCTACCTGTACTACCTGGCAACACAGCTCCTGGTGGTGCATGACTGGTTCAACGGAGGCTGGTCAGATCCAGCATATGAGGTAGAATTAGACGCCCTAGGATATCCCCATATCCTAGATGTGTTATATGGGACCCCAATCCCCATGAATCTAGAGCCCATCACCAGAGCGGTATTTTTGGCATGGAGAGCGGCTCTAAGGCATACTGGCTGGAGCAAAGTGGTCACTCAGCAAACACCGCTGTGGCATGGCAGATGGCTGAGAGAGACGGCCGAGTTGGAGGGGTTCAGGAATTGGGACACACTGGGAATATGCCTGGTTGGGGACGTATGTAAAGGAAGCTTGATGAAGTCCTTTGATGAAATGCAGCAAGAATTCCAACTATCCCCGAAACAATTCTTTAAATATCTCCAGCTCCGACATGCCCTCACTAGGCACTTGAAAGAACTATCCCATATACCAGAGTTCAACCCGGTTGAAGCCAAAACACTAATGGGCAACCTGGGGAAGAAGGGGGTCTCTCAAATCTATAGAATGCTGATCACAAACGCTCCAGGGGATTTAGATCATCTCAGGAAAGGGTGGGAGAAATGGGTGGGTCCACTTGAAGAGGAAGACTGGGTGGAGGCACTGATGGCCCCCCGAACGCTGGTAGTGTCGACGAGGTTAAGGGTGACTCAATTCTTCTTCCTTCACAAAGCATATCTGACTCCAAACAGATTGTACAAAATGGGTGCCCTTGGCTCTAGTCGGTGCCCAAGATGCAAAGAGGACAAAGCTGACTTCTATCATATGATATGGTCCTGCCCAATGATTCAGAGGTTCTGGAAGGGGATAAACCAGGAGCTGAATAAAGCCTTGGGATCACCACAGGTACTGACTCCTAAAACGATACTATTGGGGATGATTAGTGATATGGAGGGATCTAGAACAGATAAAACATTGGTTGGAACGGTGACTGCGGTAGCAAAGAGAGATATAGCAGCCGCTTGGATGAGCATCAAAGGTCCTTCCCTTCAGAAATGGAGGAAGGGGGTTGACTGGTGTGCAGCCCAAGAAAAAGTGGTATATGAATCAAGGGGATGCCCTCACAAGTATGAAAGAATATGGGGGAAATGGGTGGGACTCCTAAGCTAAAATAAGGGGCTTAGAACAAATGTATACCCTTGTTATTCTTACCTTGTTTCTACCCTGGCAAACTGTGACGAAGTGACTTCTTACAGATGTTTAAAACATTGAAATGTCAGACCAGAATATATTGTCCAACAGGTGTGAAAGAGATCAAGTTTTGCTAGTTATTTGTTTTCCTTATTTGTACCTTTTCAAAACAATAAAAATGTGATTATAAAAAAAAAAAAAGAAGAAAAAAGGAAATAAGAAAATGACACTATACAAGTAAAGTAAATGAAGTGCACTTTAAATGGGTTTGTGATATAAGACTGCAAATAAGATCCTGTGACTTTAAGACCACAGTATATATGGGTAATTAGTTCCACCACGTGGTCATTATCAAACTGGTATATTTTTGCACCTATGAGTAAGGCTTTCGTCTAAAGCCGAAACACATCAGGAAATTAAATGAAAGAACCACAAAGGAAATGTATTGAAAGAACCACGAGGAAATGAAGGGAATAGGATAACGGTTTTGCAATTTGAATTTGGCCAACCCTCCCCCCCCAAGTGAAATCCCTGGTGTCTAGTGGGGTTTCCTGGCCAGGAAACTGGTTCAGGAATGCCTCGTTTGAAAGGGGAGCGTTTCCCCTTTCAAACAAGCCATTTGGGGCTGTTTCCCCAATGGAGCACGAAGCAGCCACAAGAGAAGAAGAAAAGAATGGATGAAAACAAAACAGTGACTGACGTCACAAAGGGGCAGGTGGGGTTTCAGGGGGAGAAACAGAAGATCTTCCATGTCTCCTGGAGTATTTTTAGAAAATATAAATTCCTTGGGACCCTCCCTGGTGTCGGCCACTGGTTGTGACCCGTACCAGGGAGGTAGTGTGGGCATCGGCCAGTGGCCAACGCCCGCACTGTAGGGGTTAAAGGGTGAACAACACCCTGTGTTCCATTTTTAACGCACTTTACAATTTTAACCAAATAAAAGCTGGACCCTACATAAAATGCCAGAGCCTTCTGTGCATCCCTTTACTCTAAATGGAATAATATTTAAGAGAGGAAAGGAAGAAGAGGACACAGCTCAGGAAGAACCAAAAGCTAGTTTAGGAATCTGGGGCTATAGCCTGATTTCCCCCTCTCCACATATGCAGGGCCCAAAACTATTCTTCCCTAAAGTCTGCCTTAACTCTTTTCTCTTAAAGCAATTTTGAGAAAAATGCATCTCTGTCTTTCTCTCCCCCACCCCTCTCCCTGTCTTTCTATCTCTCTCTTGCTCTCTCGCTCTCTCTCTCTCTCCATGTATATATATATATAAATATATATATATATATATATATATATATATATATATGTATGTATGTGTGTATATCTATATATATATATGTATGTGTGTATATGTATACATACATATATATATATATATATATATATATATATATATATATATATATATATATATATATATATCATCCAAAATACTTCTTGAAAGAAGGAAATGTCGCAGCCACTCTTGCTACAATCCCAATATTATTTATTCAAGCATGAAAGCAAAAGACAAAAACATATATCCTCCAACGCGTTTCGGGAGACTCTGCTCCCTTGATCACAGAGATATTAAAAAAAACACACTCTTTACACCTTTCCCCTTATAACTAACATAATAAACATAAAAAGTGGACTTCATGTGATGTCAAAACAACGGCAGCCATCTTAAAACAGAAATCTTGCACTATTCAATATAACTAGAATTAATATAGTTTGCTTAAACCTACAATTCTTACATGTTATCTACTTATTTTTGCACCATACATTAAACTTATCAAATATACTTTCAATTACGAATATCTACATGTCTAATAAATGTTAATTAATTAATTTGATTCTTAATTATTTATCAGTAATATAAACCAAAAATTCTTTATACAGATACTCATTTTTCATAGACAAATACTCATCTTATTTGGTTCCATATATCTGTGGGTAATCCAGCAGTACCCTGGAGATATAATAGCTCTTTTGCTTCTTATTTATTTTACCATACATCTTCAGATAGAATTAGTCATCATATTTCTGTCGATGTACTATAAATAGTCCCAGTGGACCTTTACATACTTCCTGCCAATTCTAAAGAGAAAAGAAGTTAAAGTTATTAAACAATAAAACTTCCACATGGAATATAGTGATAATCATGACTACTAAAATTCAAACCTATTAAATTCTAAAACACTTCCAAGTTACACGATCAGTCAATATAAATGCACTGATAATTCTTCATCCTTGTTCAAACCTGTAGGTTCCATTGTATTACAACTAATAATTAGCCTTGATTCCAATTTTCTTAAATCCAACGTCCTATTGCCACCTCTTATTTTCAATATGACCCTATCTAGGACCATAAATTGTAATTTACTTTCATTTTTATTATGAAATTCCTTAAAGTGTCTGGCCACAGGATAGGATTTATCCTCTTTTCATATTACTCTTATGTGCTCCATAATGCGCTTCTTAGCTATATGTATGGTGCTACCAATATAAAATGTATTACAGGGACACTTTAGAGCATAAACACAATGGTCTGATGTACAAGAAACATGCTTTCCTATTTTGAACGGTTTCTTAGTCCCAAGAAATAATACCTCTTTGCAATTGGAACTATATTTACATGCTTTACATTTACCACATGTGTAGAAACCTTGAATGGGTTGTGTTTTCTCTTTGTTAGATATTAAACTGTGGCTTAGCATGTCTTTTAAAGACCTACTTCTTCTAAATGTGAAAGCCGGATAATCATCCAGTAATTTACCTATGTTTTCATCAGTCCTAAGAGCTGGCTAAAATTTTACAAATGCTTTCTTAATCTCTTTTACTTTATCATGGTATGAAGTGATGAATCTTATCTTTGTATTTTCCTTCTTATTAATGACTTCCACCTTATCAACCAAAAGATCCTCTCTTTTGGTCTGTTTAACCCTTGTTACGGCTTTATTTATTACAGCCTGTGAGTAACCTCTTTCGATAAATCTTTTGGTCATTACTTTAACCTCATTGTCAAATGCAGCATCCAAACTGCAATTTCTTCTAACCCTTAATAGTTCCCCATAGGGGATACTATAAATCATGTTTTTTGGGTGACTACTCTCAGCATGTAATAAACTGTTCCCTGCAGTATTTTTCTTGTAGAGTTCACATTCCAATTTATCATTAACCGCCTTAACTCGTACATCCAGGAATTCCAATTCTGTTGAATCAATTGTACAGCTAAACCTAAGATTCAATTGTTGCTGTTCAATTCCTCTACAAAGTTCAAAGCTGATTCTTTTCTACCTTTCCAAATACAGAAAATGTTGTCAATGTACCTCACCCACAGGACTGCTTGGTTTTCAAAACCTAAGATGTTCCAGACAACCTGCTCTTCCCACCAGCCAAGGTATAAACCTGCATAACTGGGGGCAAAGCAGGTTCCCATAGCAGTCCCCTGGACCTAACGGTATAAGGTATTATTTAAAGTGAAAAAATTATAAGTCAAGCACATCTGCACCATATCTAATAACATTTCTGTATGTAAAAGGTAAGATAGTGACCTTGCCCTCAAAAAATGTCTGACAGCCTCAATTCCTTTTTCATATGGGATACACGTATATAAACTGTTCACATCTAAACTTAGTAGAAGGAAATCCTTTTCCCATCCAATTCCAATAATTATACAAAGGAAACCTCACGTATCCTTAATATAGGAGGGTAAAGCCTCCACAAAGGGACGCAAAAAATAGTCTACATATTTAGAAACGCTTTCCAACAAACTACCAATGGAAGACACAATCGGCCTCCCCTGTGGATTTTTTTGCATTTTTGTGCAATTTAGGTAAAAAATAAATAGCTGCTGTTATAGGAAATTCTACTTTTAAAAATTCATATTCCTCCCATTCAATCAATCCTGATTCTTTCCACTCATCTAGTTTCTCAAAAACCTTCCTCTTAGCTGTTAACATTTCATTTTTATCAACCACTAAATAATTCTCTTTATCTTGCAGTTGTCTTAAACCTTCCTTTATATAATCATCCCTGGATAGGATCACAACATTCCCACCTTTATCAGATTTTTTAATTACAATGTTTTCATCATTTTGTAAGGACTCTATCGCTTTGCAATGTTTCCTTGATAAATTATTATGCTTAGATCTCTTAATATACCTTAAAGTTTTTAAACAGCCAATTACACCTCTCTCAAAAACATTAATTGCATCACAGTTTACTTGTGGAGAAAAAGTTGATTTAGATCTGAAATTACTTGGGCACCTCCTGTCAACTTCAATACCCATTTGAGATAGATTCAAAATTGGATCCTGTTCAGCCACCGTATTCTCATCTAATTCACATAACGTATGTAATAATTCAATGTCTCCAATTGCCAAATTTGATGCCTTACCATTGCTACTTACATCTTGATCTTTAACTTTCGTTTCAAACCACTTTTTTAATTTCAATTTTCTCACAAAGTGAAAGAAGTCTATGCGACTTTGTGTGTAATTGAAGGGCATAACTGGACAAAACGATAGTCCTAATGATAATACTTCACGTTCCGTTTCCAAGATATTTCTACTAGAAAGGTTGACCACTGTCATTTTTTGCACTACTTCATTGACAATTGGCCTCCTATCTGTACTCCCTTTGAGCCATCCTTTGGTTCTCTGAAGCCTCTTCTTGATCTTCCTCCTCTTCCTCGACCTTGCTGAGCTTCTCTTCCTTGTACCATTTGACCCATAGATCTCCCTTGGGCTATCAGGTCGAACTCCTTTAAAACACCATCTTTTACTCCCCCACAGTCGGATTGTGAGGAAATATCACTTTCACTTCCCTCACTATCATGTACTACTAGGTTCACTTCCGATTGCACCTTAGCTGCTTCTTCTCCTAATGTTAAGTTTTTATCCTGTCCAATTTTAATCTTGAATAAGTCTTCTTTCGACCTGTTCCTAATTATCTCATACTTCCTACCAAAGGTAAGAATCTGCCCTCTTTCATAATCTTTAAGATCTCGTAGAAACTTCTGTTGTTTCTTTGCTTTTAGAACATCCTCAGCCTTACGTAATTTCTCGTTGCATTTATCCATTTCTTTTTCAAAAACTTCAGCAGTACACAACTCTTTCAAATCCTTGGTTATTGTTGCAATTTCATCACTCAGTCTTAATTGATCTTTCCATGCATATTTAACTAAAATTTTCAACATGTTAATACTGCACTGGTGGTTGTTTTCCATCCATTCCACCACCATTTCTGGATCGGGATTCTCATGTGTTGGTATTATAAAGATCCTTAAACCCCTCGGGATTCTTCCACAGTCTATATACTTCTGCAGCGTTACAGCCTCCCACCATTTTGACTGTTCTTTTTTGGAATTTTTCCATAATTTATTCCATAATGACCACTGGTTTTTTGAGCCTCCTTCCTTGCCCACAAGTTCCAAATTACTCTCATCAACTGCATTAAATAGTGCCTCAGCTGCTGCTAATCGTGTAACGTTTATGTCTGATGCCATATTGCTTTCTGCCTGAGTTTTCATGATTGTATATATATGTATTTGTAGCAGACTCTGTGATAGTTCACAGATTATTCCGTTGCTTTTAACCCAGCCTGTTGTAAAGAATGTTCTGTGCAAAATATTAATGCTAATATCACTTTGTTTTAGTGCAGCTTAATGTTCCTGTGTCTTTAACTTCCTGTGTTTTTTTCTCTAAAGGAACATTCCTCATTGAAAATATGCCTCAAAAGCGCCAATCTTTTCCAACACACTTGAAAACGCGTGTATTTTGAAACAAAATTCCACTTGTTGTGTGTATTGTATTACTAAATACACAAGCGCGTCAAAAAGAAAGAATCCGCCGGTATTTTTTATCCTCAAAAGGGGGAAATGAAGGATTCCGTAATACACGCGTCTCTTCTTTGGCGCGTATGCTTTGAATATTTCCTTTAGCACGTTTAAGTTAATTAGCGCATGCTTAGCCGGCGGCAAGTCTCACCACCGGCATTCATCCATCTCGAAGAAGGAAAAAGGGAAAATAAGCGTTTCAGTGATACGCGCGTATCTCCTTGAGCGCGTTAATTTTGAATGTTTAATTCGGCGCGTTACAGTTTTTCAAACAAACGCGTGTTGTTTATTCAACCGATAGCAATCACACCGGTCCTTGCTGAGTCATTTATTTATTATGAAACGCTATTGTAACTTACCAGCTTTCATAACCACACATTCAGCCGGCTGTTCTTGGAACCAAAGGATGGCTCAAAGGGATTACAGACAAGAGGCCAATTGTCAATGAAGTAGTGCAAAAAATGACAGTGGTCAACCTTTCTAGTAGAAATATCTCGGAAATGGAACGTGAAGTATTATCATTAGGACTATCGTTTTGTCCAGTTATGCCCTTCAATTACAAACAAAGTCGCATAGACTTCTTTCACTTTGTGAGAAAATTGAAATTAAAAAAGTGGTTTGAAACGAAAGTTAAAGATCAAGATGTAAGTAGCAATGGTAAGGCATCAAATTTGGCAATTGGAGACATTGAATTATTACATACGTTACGTGAATTAGATGAGAATACGGTGGCTGAACAGGATCCAATTTTGAATCTATCTCAAATGGGTATTGAAGTTGACAGGAGGTGCCCAAGTAATTTCAGATCTAAATCAACTTTTTCTCCACAAGTAAACTGTGATGCAATTAATGTTTTTGAGAGAGGTGTAATTGGCTGTTTAAAAACTTTAAGGTATATTAAGAGATCTAAGCATGATAATTTATCAAGGAAACATCCCAAAGCGATAGAGTCCTTACAACATGATGAAAACATTGTAATTAAAAAATCTGATAAAGGTGGGAATGTTGTGATCCTATCCAGGGATGATTATATAAAGGAAGGTGTAAGACAACTGCAAGACAAAGAGAATTATTTAGTGGTTGATAAAAATGAAATGTTAACAGCTAAGAGGAATGTTTTTGAGAAACTAGATGAGTGGAAGGAATCAGGATTGATTGAATGGGAGGAATATCAATTTTTAAAGGTAGAATTTCCTATAACAGCAGCTATTTATTTTTTACCTAAATTGCACAAAAATGCAAAAAATCCACCGGGGAGGCCGATTGTGTCTTCCATTGGTAGTTTGTTGGAAAACGTTTCTAAATATGTAGACTATTTTTTGCGTCCCTTTGTGGAGGCTTTACCCTCCTATATTAAGGATACGCGAGATTTCCTTCGTATAATTAATGGAATTGGATGGGAAAAGGATTTCCTTCTACTAAGTTTAGATGTGAACAGTTTATATACGTGTATCCCACATGAAAAAGGAATTGAGGCTGTCAGACATTTTTTGAGGGCAAGGTCACTATCTTACCTTTTACATACAGAAATGTTATTAGATATGGTGCAGATGTGCTTGACTTATAATTTTTTCACTTTCAATAACACCCTATACCGTCAGGTCCAGGGGACTGCTATGGGAACCTGCTTTGCCCCCAGTTATGCGGGTTTATACCTTGGCTGGTGGGAAGAGCAGGTTGTCTGGAACATCTTAGGTTTTGAAAACCAAGCAGTCCTGTGGTTGAGGTGCATTGATGACATTTTCTGTATTTGGAAAGGTAGTAAAGAATCAGCTTTGAACTTTGTAGAGGAATTGACCAGCAACAATTTGAATCTTAGGTTTAGCTGCACAATTGATTCAACAGAATTGGAATTCCTGGATGTACAACTTAAGGCGGTTAATGATAAATTGGAATGTGAACTCTACAGGAAAAATACTGCAGGGAACAGTTTATTACATGCTGAGAGTAGTCACCCAAAAAAACTGATTTATAGTATCCCCTATGGGGAACTATTAAGGGCTAGAAGAAATTGCAGTTTGGATGCTGCATTTGACAATGAGGTTAAAGTAATCACCAAAAGATTTATCGAAAGAGGTTACTCACAGGCTGTAATAAATAAAGCCGTAACGAGGGTTAAACAGACCAAAAGAGAGGATCTTTTGGTTGATAAGGTGGAAGTCATTGATAAGAAGGAAAATGCAAAGATAAGATTCATCACTTCATACCATGATAAAGTAAAAGAGATTAAGAAAGCATTTGTAAAATTTTGGCCAGCTCTTAGGACTGATGAAAACATAGGTAAATTACTGGATGATTATCCGGCTTTCACATTTAGAAGTAGTAGGTCTTTAAAAGACATGCTAAGCCACAGTTTAATATCTAACAAAGAGAAAACACAACCCATTCAAGGTTTCTACACATGTGGTAAATGTAAAGCATGTAAATATAGTTCCAATTGCAAAGAGGTATTATTTCTTGGGACTAAGAAACCGTTCAAAATAGGAAAGCATGTTTCTTGTACATCAGACCATTGTGTTTATGCTCTAAAGTGTCCCTGTAATACATTTTATATTGGTAGCACCATACATATAGCTAAGAAGCGCATTATGGAGCACATAAGAGTAATATGAAAAGAGGATAAATCCTATCCTGTGGCCAGACACTTTAAGGAATTTCATAATAAAAATGAAAGTAAATTACAATTTATGGTCCTAGATAGGGTCATATTGAAAATAAGAGGTGGCAATAGGAGGTTGGATTTAAGAAAATTGGAATCAAGGCTAATTATTAGTTGTAATACAATGGAACCTACAGGTTTGAACAAGGATGAAGAATTATCAGTGCATTTATATTGACTGATCGTGTAACTTGGAAGTGTTTTAGAATTTAATAGGTTTGAATTTTAGTAGTCATGATTATCACTATATTCCATGTGGAAGTTTTATTGTTTAATAACTTTAACTTCTTTTCTCTTTAGAATTGGCAGGAAGTATGTAAAGGTCCACTGGGACTATTTATAGTACATCGACAGAAATATGATGACTAATTCTATCTGAAGATGTATGGTAAAATAAATAAGAAGCAAAAGAGCTATTATATCTCCAGGGTACTGCTGGATTACCCACAGATATATGGAACCAAATAAGATGAGTATTTGTCTATGAAAAATTAGTATCTGTATAAAGAATATTTGGTTTATATTACTGATAAATAATTAAGAATCAAATTAATTAATTAACATTTATTAGACATGTAGATATTCGTAATTGAAAGTATATTTGATAAGTTTAATGTATGGTGCAAAAATAAGTAGATAACATGTAAGAATTGTAGGTTTAAGCAAACTATATTAATTCTAGTTATATTGAATAGTGCAAGATTTCTGTTTTAAGATGGCTGCCGTTGTTTTGACAGCACATGAAGTCCACTTTTTATGTTTATTATGTTAGTTATAAGGGGAAAGGGGTAAAGAGTGTGTTTTTTTAAATATCTCTGTGATCAAGGGAGCAGAGTCTCCCGAAATGCGTTGGAGGATATATGTTTTTGTCTTTTCCTTTCATGCTTGAATAAATAATATTGGGATTGTAGCAAGAGTGGCTGCGACATTTCCTTCTTTCAAGAAGTATTTTGGATGATTTAAAAGGGCTTGTGACCCTGTTGGAGCCTGCCGTGTTGGACGCTGACCTACACGAAATTTGGAAATATATATATATATATATACATATATATATATATATATATATATATAATTGTGTGTGTGTATAACTATAACTCGCGCCCTCGCCATGCACAGGAATGTGATCAATCATTTTACTGCAGATCTTACAGTGACTTTATCAATGATATTATCAAAGAATTCATGAGTGCCCTAATTTGTGGGGAAATTAGCAGTGCATGGTGAGGGCGCAAGTTATAGTTACTTGAAGTAACTCTAACTATAACTGGTGAAATTCTATGGTTCTGTGCTTTTAATATGTGAGCCTAACTATAATGTCCCTCTAACCTTTGTTTTTTAACGTGAATTTAGATGGGTTTTTTAATTAAATTTCATAACTATAATGTCCATGTAAAATTTGTTTTTTCAGTGAATTTCTATGGTTTTTTAAAGCATAAAAATCTTTATTACTATAAGTTAATCCATCAACCACCACGAACGGCCTTTGGCCATGGGTGGCAGCAGTTGGCCACAGGGCCTGAGGCCAATCCCCTATAAGCACCCAAGCTTGCACAGTGCACGGCCGTCGCCCATTAACAGTGGAGGTTGCACCCAAGACCTGGCCTGCAGTCAGACCCTTCGACCAACCCACCTAACCACCCAACCCCACGCTGTGCACGTCCCTTTGGTCATGTACAGGTAGGAGTTGGCCACGGCCTGTGTGGTTGTCAGAATAGGTGTGAGAGCATGTATCTGGGGGTGAGAGTGGCTGTAAGAGTGTCTGTCTGGGTAATAAAGTGCATACATCAGTGTTTTAGTGGGTGCATGAGTGTGTGCGTGGGTCTGTGAGTGGGTGCATGAGAATGTCAGTGGATCTGTGAGTGGGTGCATCAGTGTCTGAGTGGGTTTGTGAGTGGGCGTGTATGCGTCTGAGTGGGTGTGGGAGAAATTAAAGAGACAGAGAGAGAGAGAGAAAGAAAGTGAGAAGGATAGAGCTGGGGAGTTTTTTAGGCTGTGATGTATGATTTACTTAGAATTGTTTTTTCGTTACAATTAAAAATAATAAATGTATTTGTCATGTTTAAAAATATTTTTTTTTTAAAAAGGAAGCATGTGCGGCTGCACTCAAATCCTGACTGCTCAGTGTGAAGGTCTAGTGACCGTCACACTGAGCTACAGGTTTTTATATATTTTCCTTTATTTTTTCTTAGCGTTTTGTAGGTTATCTGGGACGCCCATTCAGTCCCTCAACATGTTTTTTTTTTTTAATATATTTTTATAAAATGCCCTCACGGGCTATCTAGCACTGTGAGGGAAGCCTTAAACATACCCCTCTCTCCCACCTGCCGATTCATCCTCTCCTGGTTCTGGGTCCTGCGATGAGTCTTGTCCATCTTCCTCGTGTTCTGTAATGAGTGCTTCTCCATTAGTTTCTCTTCTCACAGTGCTCAGGCTCCCTCTGCGACTCTCTCCTTAGCCATTGTTTTCCCATGCGATGCCTGTGTTTTGTGCCCGTGCAGCTAAACAACCTGTGTTGTAACAGAGGACACGTGTGACAGCGCTGCACTCCTTACAGTGGTGCACTCCCTGTTGTCCACTTTCTTAGTATCGCCATGATTCCTCCGAACACGTCTTTCTTTTCTTTTATTGCAGGTGCTGCACCGGAGCAGGTGTCTTTTCAGGTAAGTTCCTATCACCCTTACGATAAGAATAATCTGTAGCAAGTCGGATATGGATACTCTAATTTCGTCTGTCAAGTGATACCTAGAGCCAAATGTAGATCAATAGTTCAAAAGCATCCAAAAATCTAGTTAGCATTTTTGCTGTCTAAAGAGGTACAAAATAATAGAACATGTATGCTGCATGGGGTTAGAGATCTTGATTAACCATCTATGGATTCGTGTTGGTCAGACAAGGATTTATCCCACTATAACTGGTGTATGAAAGTCACAAAAAGACATTCAAAATGAAGTAGCAATTATATGTTCACTGACGGTATATGCGTAGGTCAGTGAGATGACTGTTGCATCTATTTCCATGCTTGAATAGGGCAAAGGAAGTACCTTAGATTAAGACCAGCAACCTGGATAAATGATGGATATTTGGGGTTAATATTAAGTCATTAAAGACTTAGGGGGTCATTCTGACCTTGGCGGTCTTTTCGCAAGACCGCCGAGTTACCGCCGCGGTGAAGACCGCCGACCGCGGCGGTATGCCGCTGTGCGCATTCTGACCGCTGGGAGCGTTCCGCCGGAAAACCGCCAGCAGCCACACTGGCGGTCGGCGGGAAAGTGGAGACTGGTCAACCTCCACCGCCACGCCAGCAGAACACCGCCCACAGAATTACGACCCACATTTCTGTGTGGCGGTCTTCTGTTGGCGGTCTTCTGTTGGCGGTCACCTCCCCATGGCTCCTGTCACCTCCCGGAGGACCAACGCACAAGGTAAGTTGATCGTCCGTGAGGGGAGGGGGTGGGGGGGTGTTGTGTGATGTGTGCGTGCATGGGGGTGTGCGTGTGAGTGTGTAGAGGGGGTGTGTGAGTGCGTGCATGCGGGCGGGGAGTGCTGCTGTGCCTATGGGCAATGTGTGTAGTTCGGCGGGTGCGCATGTCGGCATGTATGTGTGCGGGTATGTGTCCCCATTGTGTATGTGTGTGTGTAGGGGGTGTGTATATGTGCATGTTGGCGGTGTGTGCATGTCGGGGTGCGTGTATGTGCATGTCGGGGTGGGGGTGGGGAGGGGGTTCGTACCACCTCTGGGGGGTAGCAGGGGGGTGGAGGGTGTGGGGGGAGGACTCGGGGGGGCAGTGGGGGGTGGGGGAGACCCCTATCAGTGCCAGGGAAGGAATTCCCTGGCCCCGATAGTGCCTACCGCCATGGTTCGCATGGCGGTTCCCGAACGCCAGAAACCGCGGCGGTAAGCAGGGTCATGATACCGTTGGCGGTCTTGGGTCGACCGCCGGACCGGAGTGCGCAGACTCCAGCCCGTCGGTCATGACCGCCGTGGCTGTCGGAGTGGGGAAGTGGCGGTCGGTCGCGGCGGTGACCGCCGCGGTCAGAATGCCATTTTTAATACCACCGGTCTGTTCGCGGTCCGACCGCCGCCTCTCCGCCGACCGCCAAGGTCAGAATGAGGGCCTTAGTAAGAGGTCCCTTTATATATTTTCACATATCTGCATCCTCATCTATCTGGAAGATACTGTGATAAAACATGGACAACCAAATGAACGCACGTAGTTGAAACAACGTGTGAATGAATGTTCGCTGATGATTCGTCAAGAAATGTGGCTGCAATAAGGCGTGGTACTGAATAAAGAGTACATAAGTGTAGTAGATGATGAAATTAGAGATCTCATTACCCAAAACAAGTCACCCTCTACCAAGTCAAAACGAACGGAGTATGAATGGGATCCAGGCTTTCTTCGGTATTTTTAACTAAAAATGTTTATGAATGTACATTTTATGTAGATGTGTCATATCTGTGAAATGCTGATACCTTTGAAATTAACCAAATGATTGTTTATATTGAATACACAATGCAAGGAAATGAATTAAAAGTGCATATATATCCATTATAAAAAGGCCAACCCTATTAAGAAGGAGTTTATTATCGCACCCACAGCATCACTCATTGCAAATGAGACAGCACGGATATAAACTCAACAATAGACATTAACATTACACGTGTATCCAACATAGCACAGATAAGCCATGTGTATTTGTAAGGCACACATTCGACCAAAGGGTGTCCTGACACAAATAATAAAAGCTTATTATTACCCAACTCAATGTTACTGATATTGTCAGCTTTAGGAGGATGAAAGACTGAATGTGCAATTAAGTGGTCTTTAAGGCACCCACATACTATGCTATTGTTAGTTGCCAACCACAGATGCACAATTTAATCATCCATGCAATCATGGAAATGTATTAGTCTTTCATGTGTGTGCACAGTCGCAGCCAGTAAGATAATAATTATAATCATCATTATGACTGTGGGAGGAAAGACGTCTCATGACTGGCGAAGCCTCTAGAGGGTCACGATGCCCCTTCCCTCCCCCAGCAGAGCTGAAAATAGAATTTTACTATTGGTGCAAAGTAATTTATCGTTAATGCCATTCTTTTCTGTGCAGTAGGCACAGAGGAAAGAATTAAAAAAGAACCTGGATAGAATGGGTTAACCTCATCCATTAATATACAAACACACTGAATAGGCCTTGTGACTATTATCAAAGTTGTTTCCTCTGTCAAATCGTTTTAACACACAGGGGGTCATTCTGACCCCGGCGGTCATGGACCGCCGGGGCCAGGGTTTTCAGAAGAGGAAAACCGGCGGTCTCCCGCCGGTTTTTCCGCCGGTTTTCCGCTGCCCATAAGAATCCTCCATGGCGGCGCAGCTCGCTGCGCTGCCATGGGGATTCTGACACAGAGCCGCCAGGAACAGGATGGCGGTATGGGGTGTCGTGGGGCCCCCGTAAGAGGGCCCCACTTTGTATTTCAGTGTCTGCTTTGCAGACACTGAAATACGCGATGGGTGCAACAGCACCCGTCGCACCTTCCCACTCCGCCGGCTCCATTCAGAGCCGGCGTCCTCGTGGGAAGGTTGATTTCCACTGGGCTGGCGGGCGGCCTTTTGGCGGTCGCCCGCCAGCCCAGTGGAAATCCCAGAATCACCGCAGCGGTCTGACGACCGCGGTGCGGTGTTCTGGCAGGGGTACTTTGGCGGGCGGCCTCCGCCGCCCGCCAAGGTAAGAATCAGGGCCACAATCTGTTAGATGGAAAGAAGTGCTTTCTCACATCTTTTAAGCTGTACTTTAGTAACAACGTGAAATGTGATGTATGCAGTATATTAAGAAATGGGTGAATATTGTGTTTATTGCTAAACATTTTGTCAGATGCATGTGTGATTCCTCACACTCCTGTGCCCTGGTGCCCCTGGATGCACTATTGATAGGTAAACCCATGTAAGTGGCCGCCAATGTTCACGAAGAATACTTATTAATGGCTTATTAATATGAAACATGAAGCTTTTGTTTGATTCATGTAGTAATACATCATATTGAAGGTTATGCATTATGTATTAAGCTTTATTAATTGTAGGCCTTAACATAGTGGAGGTCTTGGCCTAGTTGCATGGCTTGGTGTCAAGCTGTATTTCTAGACCGATTAATAAAACGTTTGTTTAGAGAATTAAATTGTGATATTCCACTGTGCTGACTAAATGTGCTCGTTGCTAAAAGTCTTTCTCATGAGAACCGCATGCTAGAAGATGTTGTACTTGCTAAATGTAATAATAATAAGTGTAATATATGTAAGACTGACTTTCTCTGGAGAAGAAGAATGGAGACACTGATTGGAGTACAAGCTGCAACAATATTGTTACCTGACGAGCCGGATGTTGAGGACATTACAAGAGGAGCCAATCAGCGACATGTGAACCGAGTACTAGTAGAAATGATAGATTTGCGGTTTTAGATTTAGTGAACATGCGATCCCTTGACTAATAGGGACAAATATTCAAAATATTATAAATCAAATGCAGAATTTTCAACCCATGCAGCAGGTGCAAATGCCACGTGTACAACTGACACAGTTGCAGCCACTGCAGCAGCAGGTTCCCATGGTAACTAGACAGCAAATTCAAATACCTCAAGCCCCAATGGAACAGCAGCAAATGATGCTTTCTGAACAGGTTACAGGTCAGAAGCTTAACCAAAGTAATAACACAGCACACCAATTCCTGTTACAAAGTGAGAATGGAATAAATGATGATTGGGTGAGCGAAAGTTCAGATGAGGAGCCATGTGTGCTTGCAATATCCTTAGAAGTAGATCAGAGAGGTCCCTATGTGAAGGGAAAAGTCAAGGGTCACAGAGTTTCATTCTTGGTTGACACGAGAGTACACATTCTACAGTAAGATCAGTTAAGGTTCCAAACTTGGCCCTTTCAGGTAAAACAGTTCAGATTGTAGGAGTAGCGAATCAGTATTTGACTAACCCAATTACAGAACCAGTTCAGGTTACAATTGGCAACTTACAGGGATTGCGCAAATTCATAGTCTGTGATTCAAGTCCAATACCGCTACTGAGGAGGGACTTGCTGTGTAAAACAAGATGCTCGATTACTTTTTCAAATGATGGAATTGAGATTCAGACCAATAGTGATGATGAAGATGGCCAGGCACTAGAGACAGAATGTGAGTCAATAAATGAGGATTACCCTCTGATTGAATTTTTCCCAGTATTTACAGTAAAGGAGTTTCATCCTGACTTGCAGAGAACGGTTAAAGAAGAGGTGTGGGATCTGACAGGAAAAGAGATAGGTCTGATAAAGGGAGTTGAGCCAGTTAAAGTTACTGTAAAGCCGACTGCTATTTTTCCTCAAATTCCGAGTACCTCATGCCACAAGATGTTCTTATAAAGGTCACCCAAATAATTGCAGAATTTGTAAAACAAGGGGTTTTGAAGGAAGTATTGAGCAGGCCATGTAATTGACCGATAATGGGTTTGAAAAAGCCCTGTGGGAAAGTTTGAATTGTCCAGGATCTGAGAAAAATAAATGACATTGTGGTCAAATGTTGTCCCGTGGTGCCAAATCCAGCTGTGATAATGTTTCAGATTCCATATGATGCTAAATGGTTCACTCTCACTAACTTGTAAGCCTTCTTTTCTGTGCCTCTTCATGAGGACAGACAATTTCTCTTTTGTTTCAAATTTTTGGACCGAGTTTACTGTTGGTGTTGAATTCCTCAAGGGTTTTCAGAGTCACTTTCCATATTCAATCAGCTCTTGAAAAATAATTTGGAGTCATTGGAATTGCCTTCCAATCGACCTTGGTACAGCAAATTGATGACTTGCTGATTGCGTCCAAAACAAGGGACGAGTGCAAGTATGACCTGTTTGCTTTGCTGAACCATTTGAGAAAGAATGGTCATAAAGTGTCCCTGCTTAAATTGCAATACTGTCAGAAAGAAGTGAAATAGTTGAGTCATCATATTGACAAGGGATCGAGAAAGATATCCAGAGAAAGGGTTACAACCATATTGCAGATGAATCCCCTGACCACACAGAGAGATGTCAGGATGTTTCTCGGGATGGTAGGCTATTGCTGCCAATGGATTCCCAATTTTTCAGTCATTTCAAGACCATTGCAGAAGCTGACTCATAAGGAAGTCACCAATCCCATAGTGTTAGACCAGGCCGGAATGAAAGTGTGTACTGAATTGAGTGAGAGTCTGTGCAAAGCTCCAGCTTTGGGTATGCCTGACTACACAAAACCTTTCACATTCTTTTTTCATGAGCGTGATGCATGTTCTTTCTCTGTTTTGACGCAGGTCCATGGAGGTGTAAGCCGCCCAGTAGCATATTTTTCAGCTACTTTTGACCCAGTTGCAGCAGCCTTACCAGGTTGTTTGCATGCAGTTGCAGCGGTTGGACAAAGTGTTACACAGTGTGATTGCATTGTGATGGGATAACCTTTGACTATAATGGTCCCTTACTCTATTGAGATCCTACTCAATATTTGACTGGTGCAAGATTGACCAGATACAAGATGAGTATTCTAGGGTGTCAGGAATAAGGCTGTGCGCGGTCCAGGTCCCGCCCGAAACTCTGCTGCACGTATTTGTGGTGCTTCATGCGCACCACTTGTCATTCCTTCCTGTTCTAAAAGTGGTCATCAGCATCGCCTGCCCTGTGGTAAAGGTCATGTAGCTGCAGGGTCAGGACATTGGTGGACAAGATGCACTTATCAGTGCTATTCTATGAAGGGACTATAATTCCATGGTTTTTAGAGGCAGCGACCATTTTGGGGTGTGGCAGGCCTATACAGCCCAGCCACACCAAGCACATTGCTCACTATTTTGAAGACTTTGATGCAGTCAGACCTGAAGAAGAGCAGATTTCCTGCATGGCAGATTGACAGCAAGTCGGAGTATTCTTGTTTCCATGGTGAATTCAGATACGGGTAGGTCGTACTCGTAGCGTTAAGGTCTTGATGAGCCCAATCTTGAAGGAAGTTGTTACTTCCAAAAGTACAGCTCCCCTTAGCACAACGACAAAACATTTCCAGTTCTAAGAGTAAAGTGTCCTTGGCACGACGATCAAAGCTCTTCAGATCACAGGAGTAAAGTGCCCCTTAGCACAACGAGCAAAGAACTTCAGGCCACACGTGTAAAGCGCCCTTGGCACGATAATCAAAGCATTTCAGTCCACAGGAGTAAAGTGCCCTTGGCACGACAATCAACGCGTTTCAGTCCACATGAGTAAAGCACCCTTGGCACGACAATCAAAGCGTTTCAGTCCACATGAGTAAAGTGCCCATGGCACGACAATCAAAGCGTTTCAGGCCAAATGAGTAAAGAGGTCTTGGCATGAGGATCAAAACGCTTTAGTCCACATGAGTAAAAGCGCCCCCTTAGCACAGCGAGCAAAGCGCTTCAAGGCACAAGAGTAAAGCATCCTTGGTACGACAATCAAAGCGTTTCAGGCTACATGAGTAAAGCGACCTGAGCACAAGTATCAAAACGCTTCAGGCCACATGAGTAAAGCACCCCTTGGCATAACGAGCGTAGCGCTTCAGACAAAGCAAGTAATAGCGCTCTATGGCATAATGAACAAAGCGCTTCATGTATGATGATTAAAGTGCTTCATGAACAACAAGCAAGGCGCTTCTGCCCAATGAACAAAAAGCTTCAAGTTCAATGAGTAAACTTTCAGCCCTAGATAGTAAATGTGAAAACATTTCAGAGATAAGCAAATTATAGTTTCATTGTTTTTGGGAAGCATAATATGTGAGATACATATTTAAGTCTTTGAGAATTTCTAGGCTGAGATCAAATGTTTAACTTCTGAATGCCTAATTGTTACATGATTAATATTTAGAGTATGACCATAGTCCAAAGCTCTTGCCATCTCCAGGTTTGGAGGTTGCAGTTTGTTCTTGTTCCATGATTCAAAGAAGGGGCTATGCCCAATTCACAAAGGGTCTCAATCTGACATCACAGAGACGCCTTTATTCAAGAGTCTATCTGTGACCTATACTGTTACAAATGAATGTATGTATATTTGTTCTAACTGTTTCTTTTCAGATCTCGCTCCCTGCAGTTCCCTACCCTAATGCCCTTCCCCACGCCTGGCTTCATCATAACTCTGTGCTATTATAACCTTCTGAGTTGGTGACGCCGGGAGGTGGGCCTTTTGCTCAGCAGCGTGCAGATCCTGAGGAAAGGGCACTGTGACATAGGGTCACCAAATGTGTCATTGAAAAGATGTACAGTGCTGAGCCAGGAAACCTTACTTCCAAATGAAAATGTTAAAATTTTAAAATTGGAAGATGTTGAGCATGATTGTCTTGAAGTAACTGACTTGTGCACAAAACCAAGACCTGCCATTAGAGACACTCGATTGGAAGAGAAAGACCAAATTATCTTTGTTGATGGTTCTTGTCTAAGAGACAATAGAGGGACAGTGAGAGCAGGATATGCCGTGTGCACAATTACTGGTATCCTGGAAGCTTTTTGGCTTCAAGGAGTGTATTCTGGCCAAGTAGCAGAACTGGTAGCCCATAAGAGAGCGTGCCATGTTTCTTCTCAACTGAAGGTTACCATCTATACGGATAGCCAGTAAGGATTTGGAATGGGCCATGATTTTGGCCAGTTGTGGTCACAAAGAGGTTTCATGACCTCTTCTGGTTTACCAGTGAGGACTGGTGAGAGAGTTAGAGATCTGTTGCATGCTATTCAAATGCGTGAAAAGATTGCTGTGGTGAAATGCAATGCACATCTGAAGTCTCAGGACTTCGTGTCAATGGAAAATTGATATGCGGATTAAGTCGCAAGGTTTTGCGTATTGAACTGTAAATTGTTCAAAGATAAATGGGAACTGTTACCCGAAGAAGGTGAAACATGTCCAAATTTTGAAAGTAATTGATACTTTGGAAGAATTGAAAATGTTACAGAATAATGTTGACAGGGATGAGAAACGACCATGGAGCAAAATTAAATGTGTACAGCGACAAGATGAATTGTGGGTTCCAGAAGAGGGTCAATTAATTTTGCCTAATAGTCTGTTGTCTCAAATGCCTAGGTACTATCATGGTCAAGCACATGTTGAGAGGGATGCCATGATTCGTTTGTTCAAGCATGATTGGTTCAACTCAAGGTTTAGACAGGTTGCTGAAGCAGTTTGCCATTGTTGCGTCATTTGCCAACAAAGGAACCCGGGGAAAGGGACAGTGGTTAATCTGAGCCACATTGGAAGAGCAGGAGGTCCATTCAGCAGAATGCAGATGGATTTTATTGAGATGCCTGTGTGTGGAGGTTTGAGATATGTGTTGGTGATTGTCTGCATTTTTAGTCACTGGATTGAAGCTTACCCAACACGAAGAAATGACAGTCTCACTGTAGCGAAACTACTGCTTAGGGAACTGATACCACCTTTCAGGTTTCCGATCTCTTTAGAATCATAGAGTGGTAGTCACTTCAAAAATGAAGTAATGAAATTACTGTGTGCAGCATTGAACATTGAGCAGAAGTTGCATTGTAGTTACCGCCCTGAAGCATTAGGACTAGTGGAACAAATTAATGGTACCTTCAAGTCAAGAGTTGCAAAGATGTGTGCGTCCATGAATCTGAAATGGCCTGATGCACTGCCTTTAGTTCTGATGACAATGAGAAAGACCCCCAACAGGAAAAACGGGATTGTCGCCTCATGAGATCCTTATGGGCCGAGCCATGAGGTTGCCAGCAGTGCCTGCAAATGCAAACTTGTCAACATTACAGATGAAATGGTGTTGGACTACTGCAAAGATCTGGCTAATGTCATTCGCTCTTTCTCTCAGCAGGTTGAAGCCACCACACTGGCACCGATCCATGACCCACGGTACAATCAGAGGGCCGGTGACTTGCTTGTGGCCTGGAAACACGTGAGGAAAACGTGTTTGGAGTCTCGTTGGAAGGGTCCTTTCCAGGTAGTTCTGAAAACTACCACAGCTGCAAAGTGAGCTGGAGTTCCAAACTGGATTGATGCCAGTCACACGAAGAAAGTGATATGCCCGAACGATGAAGAAGCTGAGTTGTTGAAAGTACCAACAACAGCAAAATAAGTCTCAGGGTCATAAAGAGAACAAAGGGGAACTGAGATTGGATCTGAGCTCGGGGACGGTTCAGTCACTCCTGTGAGAGATGAAGGAGAAGACCTCCAGGAGGGTGACGGTGAGCCTCTCTCAATTGAGGTAGTAGGAGAGCCTTGTCGAAGGAGGTCTGTCCCAGAAGCAGACAATTTTGAGAGACAAACAGAGCAATTGCCAGATCCCTAGGGGAAGGAGTTGAGGCGGATCAAAGTCGCAGTAATCTGACTCCTCCTGAACCAGTTGCAGGTCCGTCAAGAGAAGACACCACAGAATAAGGAGATGTTTCAAGTTCAAGACTGAAAAGAACATTTACCAAGGGTCCACTGAAAGGAGATAAGTGACCAGAGTTACAAGGAAAGAGAAAGGAAGTATTTGTTGAAACAACAATTGAAGAAGTGGATGCAACAAGGAGAGAAGATCTAAGTGAGGGAGAATTGAATGGTGATCGAAAGTTGAAAAGAAAAAGAATAGCAAGTCGAAGATACACAGGTCGTGAATGGGCGTATGCAACTACAAGTGAATGACAGAAATAATTTTTGTCTTTTTGTTTTTTAAGAGACATTGCAGGTCAGTATTTTGGCACCTGAAGGAAGTAACCTGAAAAGACTTTGATAACCTGATTTTGACAAGCTGCTTACCGATTTTGACAAGGAATCCTAGAAGAAAGACTGAGAGCTGTAAATAACCACTGAAAGAAGATTTGATTTGCTGATTTTTCTAAATTTCTCTTCTGCTTTCTGATTATTTACAGATCATAAGTGACATTAGCCATCAGGGTAGGAAAAACAGGTGCTGTAAATATATGAGCATTGGTTTGTCGATTGTATGTGGGCTATTGTTTGTGGTATTGGTATTGGGAATGACTGTTCTTGGTAAGAGCAAAGTGAACCATAATTCTGCTTTAGAAACAACTGCTGCACTAACAACAATAGAGACGTTTAGGTTAGATGAGAAGTATTTGCATGAAGGTACTAATGCCCAAGGGGAACTTTCTTCTAATGTCTTCTATCGCTTGCTGAATGAATATGTTGAGACGTTGAATGCAAACAAAAACAGTAGAAGGAGTTACTTATCACAGTTTGGCTCTCACTTATGGGATAAGTTGTAGTTTGTTACTGACAAGATTCTATACCCAGGAGAACATCCAGTATTTCAACTCCAACTCTGATGTTGTGTTTTCGTTTGCCCCTATAATTAAGTATTTGAGTAGAGTAGCTAAGGATAGTGACATAGTACTAGTTAGAGGTTTCTTTGAACCTACATTAACATTTGGCATGGGTTATGCACACCGCAACAATTTGACATGCTTGCGTACACCTTTAGAGAGGAGCTTCTTAGTGCACACAGATGACAGGAGAAAGGCATTGAAGGAGAGGTTAGAAAAAGGCTTAGAGAAAAAGACTTACAAGAATGATTATGCTTATAGTGCAATTAAAACACAAGAGAAATTAGCTCTAGATGCGCAACACGTAGGGACAATTTGTATATATAGGCCTAAATCATGCACTGACACTTTATTTGTGGGAACGAGTGAATGTAGACGTGTTTTTGTTTCAGAGTACATGGACATTTATGTTGAATGGATAGGATCCAGCCATTCCTGGGATATATTACATCTGTGGTCCTAGTGCCTATTACCATCTTCCAAGAGGATGGTATGGGACAAGTTATTTGGGAATTGTTTTCCCAAAATCTTTTCAAATGGATGACTAGAAGAAGTTTCAAAAGTGACTGAATTATGAGACTGAGGAGAGAGTCTCCTTTTGGTATAGTGGGAGATATATTTGGAGCAATAATTCCTTCAGTGGGAGTTGTTCTGAATTCGAGAAAGATTCAAAAGATGTCTACTATTGCAGATCACATGCTGACAAACTTTTCAGGAGCCATATTCCTGATAGATACTGAATTAGCTGCTGAAAGAGCTATGACTCGTCATAATTGCCTTGCTTTAGACATTCTTTTAGCACAGTATGGCAGAGTTTGTAGTATGCTTAATTCTAGGCATTGCTGTTTGTTCATTAC
This sequence comes from Pleurodeles waltl, assembly GCF_031143425.1. Classification (NCBI taxonomy): domain Eukaryota; kingdom Metazoa; phylum Chordata; class Amphibia; order Caudata; family Salamandridae; genus Pleurodeles; species Pleurodeles waltl. The sequence goes on along the minus strand of NC_090440.1, from coordinate 1,534,487,118 downwards.
TGATAATAGTAAAGAAATGAGAAGCTTACTTACTGACCTGACAAATGGAAGTGCTGATTAGAAGGAATTGAAAAAAACAGGAGTTTGGGAGAAAGTTGGTAAAGAGTACAAGCTGCAACAATATTGTTACCTGACAAGCCAGATGATGAGAACATTACAAGGGGAGCAAATCAGCAACATGTGAACCGAGTACTAGTAGAAATTATAGATTTGCTGTTTTAGTTTTATTGTACAACGTGTGAACATGCGATCCCTTGATCAATAGGGACATGGGAAGCAGTTTTAGAAAATCTAACTTAGCCGGACTGCACTGATGGAAGACAGCACATTTACCCATTTTCTTTCTTGCCGAAAGGCCACTACTTTCTTGAGCGTCCTGGAAAGAGACGTGCTTAACTTCACTGCTTAAAGACTTTGCATTTTCTGAACTTTTATGCTGAATGCTGATGCCTTGCTGACTGAACTGATGTTGAAGACTATCTTAGTTTGCCGATCCATTTGAGGAGAGGTATATTATTACTAATGTGTTCCTTAAGACTATTTGCTTTTTCTTTCTAGGTACCAACCACAATATTTTGATAGAGTCATAGTTAGATGTTTTCTAAATTTGCGTTTACTAAATTATTTTGCATGAAACCCAACATGCTGATGCTAATTTGGTGTTAGGTAGGATACCTCACTAATGAAGTTCACTATATGGAGGTACATTTGATGTCTTTTCTTTGCTGAATTTAAATGTATGTGACATCGTTTGCGCAATTGTTCAAATTAATAATTTGCACTGTAACTTTAGAATGTGAAGTGGCTCGAGCTTTGATTAGATTACGCTTCTTTCGCCGCTTTGGACAGCCAGTGGTGTTTCTCTATGCGTATCATTTGATTTTGAGATTATCTTACATGATATTAGCATTGTGAATATAGGGATATAAATATTCTAACTTTTACTAAAGGCTTTCTTATTCATGACTGAACGGTCATGGTGTGTGACAATTACTGACTCTGATTGATTACCAGTGCTATTGATTATCATTGACTATTATTGTTATTGATTAATTGTTGAGTATTGAGCTACATGTACTGGAGTTATGGTGGGAACATCTTAAATGCGAGTCAAAAGGTTAATCGACCTATTTGCGTCCCCTTGGATGTTTATTTATTAAGGTCTGACGCCCTAACATTACCACAACAAGGCCAGAATTTTTGATGCTGCTGTGACGCTTTGCTGCACTAGTGTCAAACATTTTGACACTAGTCCAGCAAAGCACAGGCAGGCCAGTTGATTTTAATTGGTATGTCATTTTAAGGTCTGCCTTGAGAAGGCATTAAAAATGATGGGAAAAATGCCTCAATGAAATCTAGCAAACTTCTCTGTGCCATTTTTTCGGGCCTCCCTGCGTGGGAGCGCCCCTTGCATAAATTATGCCTGATGCAGGCATAATTTAGCACAAGGCACTGCGAAGTGGCATAATGCAGGCACTGTGCCAATTTGTAAATCTGGCGTGGGGGAAAGGCCACCTTAGCATCTCAAAAATGACACTATGGCAGAGCTAACGCAGTACAAGGGGCATGGAAATATGTCCCCAATGTCTTAGGAGTCTGTATCAACCATGATTCCTATGTTTCAGCACATAGTAATTCTGCCATATAATCTTCTTAACCCTTTATGTCCCCAGGAAGATCCTTCTGGCTGCTAAACAAAACAATAAACACCGGTGTCTGCCTTGATATTATCTCGGTTGGACTACTGTAACAGTCTGTATTGGGAGCTTACAAATATATTTGCTGAACAGATTGCAGCAAATTCAAAACCTAGCTGCGTGGAATACCCACAAACTGTGTACATTTGACCACTTTTCAGAGACACAACTAGATTCCCTCTGGCTACCATTTGAGCAAACAGCAACATTTTTGGCTCTTTGTTTGCCCCATAAAATATTAATGGTTTTGGAAAATCTGATTTAAAATATGTTTTAATGTACTATGCTATACGCACTTCCTACAATCATTACACAAGGCGAGATTACTTGCAAATTCAGTTTTACTGTTTTGCCCTTTACTGCAGTACTTCTTTTCTTGTAGCACCAGGAAACCCCTGCGTTTTTAGTGTTAAAAAATAATAAAAAAGACCTCAGCAGGGCCGGACTGGGAACCCAAAGCAGCCCTGGCAAATTTTGTCTGACCAGTTCCCTTATGGTACGTAACGAGCAAGCCTGACCACTACAATAGGGCTCTGGGTGTTTCTTCAATGATTCCCTCACCCTCTCTCAGTGCCTGGCCAATATGCATGATCCTCTTCGGAAAGCCAGACCAATCAGCCGCAAAGATGAGTTGAAATGGTTTTCTGAAGAATTAAAACTTGCAAAACTGGAAAGTCGCTGGGCCGAACACAATTGGCGTAGGAATTATTCACCAGAAAAAAGGAAGTTTATCCATCTCATATAAAAAATATATAAAAAATCAATTATACAGGCAAACTCTGCTTTTTTCTCTTGAAAAATGTATAAACTCGACCAAGAAGTCTAAGGATATTTTTGGAATTGTGTCTGAATTATCAAACCTTGACAGAGTGATTTAAAACATTTTTCCCACCCTTGCCCTATGTGATTCATTTAATTCCATCTTTATTGACAAGATCAAAATAATTTAAAATAGCATTCCTCCAAGTTCCCCTCATGTGGCAACACCTACCAATGATTAAAGCCCAATGATAATGTCTGAGTTTCCCGCCATCAGAAAGGTGTGCCTCATGGACCTGCTGACTAAAGTAAAATTGGGCTCCCCTACTGACACCTGCCCTACAAAGGTGCTAAAATAGGTTTTATCCCTTTTCCCTGACCCAGTTCTATCCCTCCTCAGAAATTCCTTGAGCCGAGTTTTAGTTCCTAGCTCTTTTAAGGAGGTGATAGTGGTCCTATTAATAAAGAAATTCGGTGATGATCCACAGTTCTTTAAGAACTGTTTACTTAATTAGCAAAGGTTTTAGACATGTATGTTGCTAGATGTTTATATTCTTTCCTAGAGGAAACCCACTTGCTCTACCCTCATCTAGCAGGCTTCTGGCCAGCCCATTCTACCAAAGCAGTCATCCTCTCAGTCATATATGACATGAGGGAAGAAGTTGATAAAAGTGCCACTCAGGCTCTGGTGCTTCTGATCTTCCAGCGGCTTTCGACATGGTTGACCATGAACTTCTAGTCAACCATGTCAGAGCTGCAGACCTACGGGGAAGTGCACTTGATTAGATTGTCTGTTTCTTGAAGGTCCACTTTCGGTCGGTCTGTCTATCCCCCTCAATCAATCAATCAATTAATGATAAAGCAATGCTCTTTCACCCCCTAAGGGTATCCGGGTGCTGTGGTTTCTCTCGTCTCAGTTGAAAAAACAGGTCTTGAGTCTTCTTCTGAATTCCACCAGGGAGGGTGTTGTTCAAAGGTGGACAGACATGCTGTTCCAAGCCTTGACATTGTGGTAGGAGAAGGAACTACTCCGCTGTGGCTGCGACAAATGATGGAGGTGTGTGTGTGAAGGCCAGAGAGGTAAAGAGCAGGTGTCTGTCGGGTTGGTGGAAGTTCATGCAGTGGTTGATGTATACCAGTCCCTGGTCATGTAGGGCTTTGTAGACATGTGTCAGTAGCTTGAACTGGCATCTCTTTTGGACGGGGAGCCAGTGGAGGTTCTTGAGGTGGGGGGTGATATGGTGTCATTTAAGGAGGTTGAAGATAAATTTAGTTGCTACATTCTGTATGGTCTGGTGTCCCTCGAGGAGGTGGGTGGTGATACCGGAGTAGAGCACGTTGACGGCTAGTGATGAGGGACTGGGTGACAGCCTTTCTGGTGTTGACGGGATCCATCTTAAGATTCCTCAGAGCACGTGGAAGGTGTGGAACCAAGAGGAGGCGACTGCATTGACTTGGCGCTTCATGGTGAGTTAACTGTTGAGGATGATGCTGAGGTTGTGGGCATGGTCTGTTGGTGTGGGTGTGGGTCAGAGCTCAGAGGGCTGCCTGCTGTTGTCCCACAGGGAGGTGTTCCTCCTGAAGATCAGCACTTTTGTCTTGTCCGTGTTGAGCTTCAGGCAGTTTGTCCCCATCCAGTTGATGGGACTGGTCATAGAATTGCACAATTTCATTCTAGTGGTGGTAGGGGTCTTCGGTGGTAGGGTTCTTCGGTGAGTGAGAGAATGAGTTGTGTGTCATCTGCATAGGTTATGATGTTGAATCCATGGGTTCTTACTATGTCAGCGAGGAATATCATGTAGGTGTTGAACCGGGTGGGGCTGAGGGACCATCTTTGGGTTTGCCACAGATGATGCTATTGGGTTCAGAGGTGAAGGGTAGTAGGTGGATTTTCACAGTTTGTCCGATGCGGAAGGATGCGATCCTCTTGAAGGCGTTCTCCTGGAGGCCGATGCGGTTGAGTCTATTGATATAGGTGTGATGGAATACAGTGTTAAATGCTGCTGAGAGGTCGAGGAGGATCAGGACTGCTGTTTCAGCATAGATGAGGAAGGATCTGATGTCGTTGGTGGCAGCAATAAGGGTGGTCTCGTTGCTGTGGTTGGCATGGAAGCCAGAGTGGGAGGCATCTAGACGGTTGTTTTTTTCTAGGAGTTCTGTGAGCTAGTGCTTGATGGCTTTTTCGAGGACTTTGGTGGAGTACAGAAGCAATAAGATGGGGCAAAAGTTTTTGAGTTTGCTGGGTCAGGCGAGGGTTTCTTCAGGAGGGGTCTGACTTCAGCATGTTTCTATCTGTTGGGAAAGGGTGCCAAGGTGATGGAGGTGTTGAGAATGTTGCTGAGTTCAGTGTTGATCTCTGTGGTTCCGAGGTTGAAGAAGTGAATGGGGCAGGGCTCCATGGGTGCTCCGTAGTGGATGGAGGACATAATGGCTGTAGTGTTTTGTGTGGTGAGCAGATTCCATGTAGTGATCGATTGGCTGGACTCCATCTGTGGGCAGAGGTTGTTGAAGTTGAAGACGGTGGGTTGGGAGTCGAAATTGTTGTAGATGGTGACTATCTTGCTCTGGAAGTAGTCTGACAGGGTGTTGCACAGTTCTCGGGAGGGTGAACTATGTTCTCGTGGCTGACGGGCAGGAGAACTCCCTGACTTTGTTGAAAAGTTCCTTTGTGTGGTTGCCACTTGTTTTAATGCAGTCCGTGAGGGTTTCTCTTTTTGTGTCCTTGATGCATTGGTGGTACTTGTAAAGGGCTGATTTGAAGGTGGTTCAGTCTGCGGGGTTCTCGGGTGGTGTGCCATTGTTTCTCTAGTCATTTGCAGTTGTCCTTGATGGCTCTGAGTTCTGGTGTATACCGGCTGGTTTGTCTTGAGGATCTATCAGTTGTTTCTGGCTTCATGGGGGTGACTCTGTCGACACATTTGGTCATCAAGACGTAGATGTTCTAGACAGCCTGTTCCAGGTCTGGCATGGCTTTTGGCTGGATGGTGCTGAGGGCCTGTGTCCACTCGGTCTCAGTCACTTTGTTCCAGTTGCAGTGGGAGGAGCTAGGGGGCTTGGTGATGGTGCCCTGGGAGCCTGTGATGGTGAAGTGGACGATGGCGTGGTTGGTCCAGGTGAGTTCAGTGACATAGCTGTACTTGACTCTGTTGCTGGATGTGAAGATCGGGTCAAGCATAACGGTGACCAGTTGGATGAGGCCAATGTTTCTCATGCTTTTCAGGAGATTGGTGGAGTTGGTAATATTGGGCTAATCGAGGTGGAAGTTGAGGTCTCTGAGTAGGCTGTAGTGCTTGCAGTGAAAAACTACGCCACTCTAATCTACTCTATCACATGCCATTCTACACCACTTTACTCTATGCCATCACACTGTATGCCACTTTATGCCACTCCACTCTACCCTGCACCTCGCCACTCTACACCACTTCACTCTACTGTGAAACAATCTACTTTACGCCACTGCACTCTGCGCCACTGCATTCTATGACACTGTACTCTACCGTACACCTCTCCTCTCTATGCCACTGCACTCTACTCTGAAACAATCCATTCGACATCACTGCACTCTATGCCACTCTGTCCCACTGCACTCTGACCACTGCACTCTACTTCAGTACACACTACACCAATGCACTCTAAACAACTGCACTATATGTCACTGCACTCTGACACTCTACTCTGCAACACTGCACTGGTCGCCACTATACTCTACACCAATCTACTCTGAACTACTGCATTCTGCACCAACAGACTCTATTCCACTGCACTCTGTACCACTCTACTCTGCATAACTCCACTCTACCTCTCTGCACTTTATAGCACTATACTCTGCTCTGCACCACGCTGCACTACTCCACTCTGCACCACTTTACACCACTCCACTCTTTGCCACTCGAGTCTACTCTGCACTCTATGCCTCTGCACCACTGAACTCTCTGCCACTCTATTGTATGCCACCCTACTCCACTGCACTATATGCCACTCTACTCTGCCCCATGCCACTCTGCCACTGCACTCAATACCAATGCACTCTAAACAACTGCACTGTAAGCTACTGCCCTTTACTCTGCACCACTGTACTCTACGCCACTGCTCTCTGTACCACTCTATGCCACTCTACACTACTGCACTGACACTCTGCTCTGCAACATTGCACTCTCTTCCACTGTATTCTGCACCACTCTACTCTCTACTGCTGCACTCGATGCCACTCCACTCTATGCCACTGCAATCTACAGCACTATACTCTACTCTGTACTGCAGCACTCTACACTACCCACTCTGCACCACTCTACGCCACTGCACTCTACGCCACGCGAGGCTACTCTGCAATCTATGCCACTGCACCACTCTGCACTACTGCATTCTCTGCACACTATTGTATGCCACTTTACTACACTGCACTCTATGCCACTCTACTCTGCCCCATGCCACTCTATGGCACTGCACTCTACACCAATGCACTCTAACCTGCATTGTACGCCACTGCCCTCTACTCTGCACGACTGTACTCTACAATACTGCTCTCTGTGCCATTCTACACCACTGCACTGACACTCTACTCTGCAACATTGCACTCTCCGCCACTGTACTCTACACCACTCTACTCTGTACTGCTGCACTCTATGTCACTGCACTCTATGCCACTGCACTCTACAGCACTATACTCTACTCTGCACCACTCTACACTGCACCACTCTATGCCACTGCACTCTATGCCATGCAAGCCTACTCTGCACTCAATTCCACTGCACCACTCTACACTACTGCACTCTCTGCCACTCTAGTGTATGCCACTCTGCTCCACTGCACTCTATGCCACTCTACTCTCCATCACGCCACTCCATACCACTGCACTCTAAACCACTGCACTCTACACCAGTGGACTCTGAACAACTGCACTGTACCCCACTGCGCTCTAGTCTGCACCACTATGCTCTACCCCACTGCTCCTATGCCACTCTACTCCACTTTACACCACTATGCCACTAACTTTTAGCCATGCTGAACAGCAGCCGCTCTGGTGTATAACTGTGCTAAAACACATTAGCAAAGCCAATAACTCTTGCGTAGACAAGACCTATTGGCTTTGCCAATGTTTGTCAGTACTATGAGGTACAGAGGTCCCTGAAAGAACTGTGAATGTGTAAATCCTTATTTTAAACATGCATTAGACACATCATAATATAGGCTGCTACAAAATTCACAAATACATTTCGGTTAAAGAAAAAAAGTCCTTCTAAAATACAGATTTGAATGATATGCAGATTATACCTATTACTAAAAAAATGTATAACAGTCCAATAAAACCACACACTCCACAGCTCACCTTGGAACACCCTTACAGTATCTCTCTAAAAGTCAAAGCATGTTTCCAAGCCCCTTTACATTTTCAGATTTACCACCTGCGCACATTTGCATTCTTTATCGAAGGAGAGACCCTGGCAAGAAGGCATTTTCTTATCTGTCTGCCCCTCCCTCCTTCAGAGCACAGGAGACTCCTGCCTATCAGTCCAGCTGGGGAAACCGATCTGTTCTAATTACATTTTGTCCTTTAGTTGAAAGGCTAAAATTACAGACAAATGGTGTGTTAACCCTTTCATAACAGACGCCAGGGTGATATCACTGGCAGTCCGTGGAAATTACGGACAGGTGGTCACCCTAGGTGATGGTGTCCAAAATTTCAGTGGTGTGTTTGCAGAGGAACCAGGCATTGAGCAGAATGCACTAAATCAGTTCTGGGGTGTTTGTAGTCTTCTGGGTGGGAGTGACAAGGGTTCCTGGGTGGGTGGGCAGTACTGTGTTGTAGGAGAAGAGGCAAAAGTGGCAGATGAAGGGTCCTTCAGTTGATTGGGGGAGGTGATGCAGCAGTTGTTGTTGTGACATCTGGAGCTGAGGGCCTGGAGCTTGTGGTGGAGTATCGGTGGGTGGCCAGATGGCAAGGTTCCTGGCACTGGGTGCAGTCCAGGTGTGGATAGATGTAGATGGGCTTGCTTTTGCTGCACCTCCGATGTGTTGGCAATGCAGCCGCTCTGCGGCCTCCATTAAGTAGGTCCTGGGAGAGGGAGGAGCACCAGAAGGGGGGAGACACGAAAAAACTGCAAATATGGCAGGAACTGCAGGCTGTCTAAACTAAATAAAGGGTAACTGGTCACAATGACAACAACAATGACAAAAAAAGTCTAATAGGGCACAGTGACAAGAACCATGACAAAATAAAAAATGACGAAAAAGAAAGGCTAACTGAGCACAGTCACAACAACAATGACAAAAAGAAAGGCCTAACAGGACACAATGACAACAACAATGACCACTAGGGGGAGGATGTGCCCAACGTGGGTGCGGGCGAGGCGGTGAATGGGGGAGTTGGGCAGCTGCTCCATCATCACACAAGGGGTCTATCAAGCTGCAGCGAGGAGATCTGAGGAGGATGCGAGGGGGAGTTGGCACAAGAATCTGCTCCCCCTTCAGCACTTCTAAGGTCCAACTAATTTGTGGAGTACCTAAGGGGTACTCTCTGTCCCTCCACCTCTTCCATTTATACATATGTCTTCTTGTACACTCCCTAAAAAAATAAAGGTGAGAATTTATAAAATGCAGATGACATGTAACTGCTTTTTGCCACTCATAACTGACCAGAATCCAAAGTGACTTTCAAGATATGATGTTATTGATCCATAATTGGATTATTAGTGATCAACTCAAAATAAACTCAGACAAGACAGAGATTATTATAACTGGCAGCATGCATGACTTGTGGAACTCCACATTCTGGCCAGCCACAATAGACATTCCCCCCAGCTAAGAATTCAGTTAAGAGAGTTATGAGTCTTGGTGTACTTTTTGATAAAGATCTATCTATGAAATCTCAAGTACACGCAGTGATCTTGTCTTGCTTTTAACAGCTTCGGAAAATCAGAAACATAGGTAAATTCCTTCATTTCAAATCTCTTATCCAGGTCATCATCACACTAGTCTGGATAGTTTATGTGAATTAACTTTACCTGGGACTCCCCAAAGGTCTCAACTGTAGATTACAATTGGAACAAAATCAGGCAGCCAGATGAATCTACCAGCAGCGAAGAAAGTGCTACATCACCCCTTTGATGAGGACACTATATAGGCTGCCGGTAAAACAGCGAACTGTATTCAAGCCTGAATGTATCATTTTTACATTTCTTTATGATAGAAGCCCAGCGTTTATCTCTACCCCTATCCAAAAATACATACCTAACCATACCTTGAGATCTAGTCACCTGAATCTTCTTACTATTCCATCCTTTTGAAGAGACTTGGTGGCTTCAGATTTACCATACTCGCCCCCATATCTAGAACTCTTTTCCGCTTGATATTAGGATGACTCCTTGATACATCAGATTTAGACAACTTCTGAAAACATGGCTCTCCAAACAAGCATAGGACTGAAAGTGTGGGCAGTATGTAATGGTACTGTTACTTAGCGCCAAGAAACCGTCTGGTGTACGCGTGCTTTATAAATGGCAGTAACATCAAATAACATAACACATGGTAAACATGGCACTGTGTAATAACATCATTCAGAGCATTGTCTATTATGTATTCTTAATACAATTTGACTATAGAACTGTTTTCCTCTCCAAAAGGGAGTGCGAAATGTATTTTTTGCCCACTTACATCTCTGGGAGTCAGTGTTCAAGAACAGTTATCACAGGCGAAAGGCTGAAAGGCCACCAAAGTAGCTTACCTTCAGTTCCTGGGAGCAAAACATGCTTATGATCACACACCTCACTGTTTTAGCAGAGGTCTCAGAGGCCATTCAGGTAGCTTGAATATGCCTGCACATTCGAATTCTTGAATTCAACTGTTAGAGGAGGTTGCGTTGCAATATGTTGCAATACTTCAGTATTTACCCAAAATTATTGTAACTAGTAGATTGAAGAGTTCTGAGAACCTCACTGTGGGACAGCAATTAAGAACTATCCCACAGGCAGCAGCAACCTACTAACCCAATACATGTGAATATACACCTGTTGTCTGGTTCTGACATGGGTGTGAAAGCCACAGGGCAATTTTGTGATGATCGAATATGTTGAGAAACATAAAAGAGTAAATAATGTGTACTTTTTTTTTTTACCTAGTGGCAGATATACACGGTCTCTCAACAATTCTAAAAAAGTAGAAGCTTATTTTTGTATAGCAGTTCGTAGCAAATGATGCTTCTAAGCATGGTGTCTCCAACATTTTCAGTAGTAAGACTTACGTTTGCCAAGGTACTGGCAAATTGTAATCCTTGTAATATAGTGACCACATATGTTACCATTACGCTATGATCACCCATACCAGGATTATCATTAGTGACCATCCAAGCATTTTTGGCAAGTTTACCTGTAGAAATGCCATTTAAATAAACATATCAATATTACCAACACCGGACCAGTGAAGTAACAGCCAAAGCATTGAACTTCCTCTGGCACAGAGGACATAACCAGAGCAATAGGTCTCCCCAGCTCAACTTGAGTTATCATTTAACTATCTTCAAATGTGTTCTGGAATTGCATCCTTTTGTCCTCATCAGGATTACAGTTTCTGAAAATACACATTTTTCTACCAGTTATCAATTTGCTTTTAAACAAAACATGTTATGCCTTTGAAATATCAGTTTTTATTTTTAGGAAATATACAATCCCCAAACATCAGTTTGTAATTTTCATTGAGTGGTCACATTTATAAAAGCCTCAAATAGAGAGGTTTTGACTCAAATGCCCAAATATTACACTCATCATAGCAACCAGGAAGCCTGAAATATAATGCCCACTGGTATACAAGGGCCACTGTTGTGCAAAGGTTAGACACCATAATGGCCAGATGGCCACCATATATCACTCATGGCCATTAATATGCGAGGATAGCCACCATTATGTCAGTGATGGCCAAAAGGTCATTCATGCTTTTAATATGTCTATCATGGCTGCTATTATAATACAGTCTAGAGACAGAATGCCCAGGATAGTCAAGGATTACCATTATTATGTCATTGACACTGTTGAGCCATAAGCAGGCACACTTGTACCACAGAATAATGCCTTATGATGGGGGGATAGCATTTACTGTTGTTGGGCCTTGACACAAAACAGAGCTTCCAAGGAGCTGTACTGTTTATTATGGAGGGGTACAATGACAAACACACTAATAAATGTGCCAAGATGCATACACATATACAAAGGTGAGTGCACATGAGTCTTTTAATCATCTCAGCTCTGGTTCCATACCCAGCTGTCCTCAATTCTTGGGCTGATCCTGCACCCAGCTAACACATTTTCACTATTCCTGCTCGGGCCACTGCTGGCATTCTTCTTTTATTGTCCATTGCTTATATATATATGGTGACACTGAGAGAGCAGGTCCTATAATATGGCCAATCTCCTTATGATTTACTTAGATCAAGGGAGACAACAGATTTTCGTATGGCAAGCCCCATAGGCAGACACAGTGTGTGAGTTTTACCGTGAGAACCCTTCACTTGTTTAGATTGTCTGATGTTCAATGGTTCTTGAGATGAGCAGTGCTTCCTTCTTTAAATATGCATACTCTTTGAAGGAGGAAATATATCACAGGATTAACATGATGAGGCAGGCACATTTGTTAACTTGTTTTACTTTTGGAGCTAGGCCAAACTCCCAGGTTTCTCCTTGTCTTTGGAGGTAATGCCTGGGGCCAAAGGTGGTGTTAAGTGTCCTAGTTCCCTGTGTGAGGAACTCGATTATTGATGAGCTGAGTTTCAGGTAGTTGATCAGTATCCCTTTGAACCCCAGCTGAATTGGTCTTGGCAATGGAGAGAAGATTTGTCAGGTTTCTGAGTTTCCACATGATCTGGGTGTCCAGCAGTGGGCTCAGATGTGAATTGTAGAGGAGGGAAGAGATGATAGAACACTGTGGAACTTGATGCAAAAAAACGTTAGCGTACAGTGGGAGCGAGATGCATCATCTATTGCAGAGCTAGAATACGATCCGATCTAGAATGGTTCTTCGAATTCTGATATCTACTAGCCTAATTTGTGGTGTGGGACAATGGATGGGTATATCACCTTTGTCTTTAAGTTGCACTACATTAATGATTGATGAATGTGATTTAAAAGGCAATGTTTTCTACTCCTTCCACCAAAATTTCTCCAGGGGAGAATAATATGAAACTCTAAAAATATAATAGTGTTAATAAAATCCAGTACAATACTGTTAATAAGTGTTACCATGACCAACATGGCCACACAGTATACAAACCAATCTCTACAGGAAAAAATCCACTATTAAAAAATAAAACAAAAACTGTGTTGAGCATTGATATCTAACCACACTCAGCAACATATTTTCAAAAACACCCCTGCATGTAGAAGATCCTAACCCACTACCCTGATCAACACTGCTTGTGAAACTTCCTTTTAATGATTTTACATTGTTAACATCACTGGGGGCCACGCCTGCAACAGAGCGCCGTCGAACCCCTCCCCGCCCCCCCTCAAAGGAAAATGACGATCAGTGGATCTCTCATTTCCCCCCTCAGAAATGACACCACAACCAATATTAATGAATGGCTGCGGTGGCTGTCGTAGTGTATTTGAGAAGGAAAGCGACGCTGCGTCGCCAAGTAGGGCTTCACTAATGTGTTTATGTTTTTTTCATTTGACACACGGATGTGACTCACTTAAGGCACTTTCCTCGTTCCTTGTATGAATTAGAGGTACTTATCGCCTTAGGCAATTACACGTTCGTTCTTTCAAGTGCGCACGTACATTATTTAGTCGGCTCTACTTTCATGTTTATATCACATTAAAGTCTGTGCTGCTGTGATAGCTGTGTGGCTTCAAGGAGCGACGCATAGCTTTACAGTATGCACAAAAAACACAAAAGCCCGTTTCCGATATCTGAATTTTCAAGGATACATTCTGAAGAGCGTTTTGTAGTGAATAAAAAAGATTTTCCTGTCTTCACTCTGTGTTGCCAGTGCTGTGCCAAAAAGGTAATATTCTGAGAAGGTTACTTACCAGAAAAGGGAGGGGGTAAATAATTGAACAATGGTTCATTAATATCTTTAGCAGGAGTCAACTTATAAGATAATGTGGACATCTGTCAGAAACCAGCAACTGTGTGTTTTAGTTCTTATCTTCATAAACTAATATTAGCCCTCCCTCTTTACCAAATATAGCCCTGGCAAAATGATTAAACCTTTCTCGCTCACTTCATCTCCTCTCGGGATCACTTTCTTTACCTCATCACAATTCTCTCTCTCTCTTCCCCATAGGAGCTGGAAGTAAGGGTGCTGTGGGTGCTGCAGCAACCCCATAATAACCAGGCTTGAGTTCAGAAGGCGAAAGAGCATGAAGGAAGACTTAACATTATATTTTATCTTGACATGTGTGCTCTAAGTTCAAAGACAGGTTAAATGTCAGTCTAGTCTTCTGTAAATTGCTGCTTCTTCGTTTAACATTGGGACATGTGTACTTTCCTTTCTCTTACTTCAAAGTGGCAGGATTTTGTAAAGTGAACTTGGTAACAATCTTGCTGATATCAAGGAAAGACCATAGGAAGTTATTTCTTTCTAACAACAACATTTAAATACATGAAATAAATAAACTGTAAAATATTTCAAAATAGTATGAAAGCTCAAATGAAGGACCTTTTTTCTAATCCCAAAGTGTGATGGAAACAGAGATTTTAATAAGATCAAAACACATCAAGACACTTACTTGGTGATGCGCAAATGGCAACTATTCTCGGAAACCCTTTTCCACACATTATCATTTGTGCACCATATAGTTTTATCAGTAAACTGTATGCCTGGGCAAATTCAGTGGTATACTTTTAATGGAAAATGTGCTGTCTGTAGTTGACAGTGTGCTACCACACTATGCTTTATTAATATATTTGTGACAGTGTGCTCCTAAATGCGCTATTAGCTACATAATACACCCTTACCACTATCCTGCTGAATGGGCACTGCTCATTTGCAACACTTGTTCTTTGAATGATGCTTGGAGTTTTCAGAATCTCTGTGAGTTCACTGGTGTAACATTGATTGCAGCATCTCCAATCTGGAAATTTTCCCTGCACTTCCTCTCTTTTTTTTCTGATCACTTTTCTTGTACTTTCCCACTCCCTCCTTTTATTTCTCTCTCTCTCTTGAAGCTTCCTTGTGTATACTGCAATTAAAAGTGGGGGCTGGGAAAGTGACACTAGCACCGGGGGGGGGCCCTGGGCTTTCAAAACTGCCCTCGAAGGGCTCAGCCCACTGGGGAAATTGCCAGTGGCATAAAAGGCTTATCTGGCCCTGCCAAGAGACTAACACTACCAGTCACTTCACCCTCTAGTCTTATCTGCTTTTACCCTGAGGCAGACTCTGCAACAGACTCCTGGCTGTTCTTGCCATTCTGCAACTCTGAAATTTCCCCAGTCGACTGCAGACTCTGGGGGATGGCTTCAGAGCCTGGTGGTCAGCAATGATACAGCCATGCAATACAACCTCATTCCAGTTGAGGCTGCCTGCATTGAATAGCTAATTCAAATAATTTTGCCAGGGTTGCTTTTGGTTTCCAGTCATAAATGGATTCGGCTCTGTGTCTTGCTTAGTTTTTGTGTTTTTTTTTGTTTTACATTGTTTTGCTATATTTTCGTATGTGTTTTGATTGGTATCATTTAAAAAATATTGACTCCCCCTCCTTCCAACATATAGTTTGTCAGAAAAATTGTGATGCCAAGTATATAGCACAACAGAATATTACAGTTAAGAATATTGTTTTTAAAGTATTTTATATAATTTATTTAATCAATTTGTATATAATATCGTTTTCCTAATTATTTTGTTGAGTTTTATTAGTTTCTGTGCTATAAGCTGTTATTATTTTAACGTTAAATATGTGTAATTATTTTTAGTCTAGTGTTGTTTTAATTTGGTACTACATTTGATTTGTTTTGTTTTATTCCATTGTTTTGTATTGGAGGGTTGTTGCAACTGCAGGGGAGTAGAGTAGGATGTATTTTTATTATTTATTTTCTAATTCATTGTGAGAGATTTCTATTGTAATTTCTAATTTTTTAATTTGATTATTATTTATGTAACTCCTTTTAAGTATTTAATAGACTTTTTAAAATGCTAATTATGTGTATTGATTTGTTGACTGGTTAATTGTATACTTTATTTTGTAACTGATTTGTTTAAAATAATATTTGTATTAATTATATAATGCCTTAGGTTTTTATATCATAATTAATTTTATCATATTTTTAATAATGTATATTGTTCATTTTTTCTAATATTATTTCTATTTGTTTGTGAGTGTTGGAATTTGTTGGAGTAATAGGGTGCAAATTGTTCAAATCTATGTTCTTAATATGTTTTGTTGATTATATGCTTGGATATAATTCATATAGAAGTGTATTTGTTTATTTAGTATTTTTAATTTGCAATTATTTATATAAATTATATGATGTTTAAAAGATATTTTGTATATTAGGTTTCATATACATGTATTATATATGTGTGTGTGTTTACTATGTTTATGGCAGTTATTCTTGTTCTCACTTCACTAAGAGGTTTTAACTTATCTTAAATATATATATAATTACCTGTTTACTAATAAAAGTATTAACTGCACCCTTAGAAGTACTCCTTGAATGGGTGCAAATTACCACCTTTTAGAATCATAAACGTTGGTAGTAGTAGATTTGGAAAACTACTCCAGTCATATTATCTGCAGTCAAACACCCAAAAGATGGTGGGATGACTGCTTTACAATTGTCTAAGTTGTGGCAGTCATTCAGGGTAGCATTCAAACCAATCATTTTTCTCACTCTGTGCCACTATAGTCAGAGGCCCACAAATGCTAACCAGTGCTGTAAGGTAAGGAAATGAGCCATTAGTTGTGTGGCCTTCACAAGTAAATAATACACATTCACCGTCCACTAGTAACCAAACACCCTATTGTAGCTCTTGACTGTCTCAGCGTAGCAGCACAAAGCAGTCCAAGGCCCACTCAAGAGAGGTAGTGTGGGCTTGTAATGACCATTCACGTGCACTCAATAATAACACCAAATAAATAATTGCCCAGTATGTGGTTTTCTTTTGAAAAAGGAAAAGTACATTTCTTACATACACACTACTCAATACTACTCATTATATAAGGCTGGTGGAAACACATTTGATGACGTACAATCACCTCCAAGCCCCTAAAGGGTGATATAAACACATCAGGTAATTCTATTGACTTGATCAGAGGTTCACGCTCAACAAATCACATGTCAAAAATATAATTTAAGGAATACATCCAGCAGTCAAAAATAACAGTGTGTAAATGCACTTAATAGTGTTAATAAAGGATTTGCACTTGGATCAGTAATTACTGTCATTGTTATTCCAATAAAGCATTTAAAAATGAATATCACATGAGTCTGTATGCTTTTTATTAACTTTCCACCCATGAAAACGCATTTATAAAACCAGCCCTTGAAGGGTATCACATGTTGATCACACTACATGTAACAATAGACTAAGGGGGTCATTACGACCCAGGCGGTCGGTGTAATAGTGGCGGTAGTACTGCCAACAGGCTGGCAGTACATACTGCCATATTATGACACCAGCGGTAATGACTGTCGGGCTGGAGGCTACAGTCTCCAGTCCGGTGGCCATCACTGGGCCACCCATGGCCATATCACCCCGCCCACCGCCATGGTTTCCATGGCTTCTGTACCACCACGAAAACCATGGTGGTAGGCTCAATCAGTGCCAGGGAATACCTTCCCTGGCACTGATAGGGGTCTCCCCCGCCCCCCCTCCCCAGAGTCCTCTCCCACCCTCCCCCTCCTTCCAACCCCCCGACATACACACACCTACCTGCAGCAACATACACACACCCACATTCACCCACGCATGCATACATTCATACACACACAGCAACACTCACTAATATACATTCTAGCACACACGCAATCACACGACACAACATACATGCACACTCACACCCATTCATGCACACACGTATTACACACACCTCACACCCGCATGCACACATACAAACTCAGTCACACAAACCCCCACACACACACAACACCCCCCACCCTCTCCCCTGTTGGAGAACCCAACTTACCTGCTTGCAGGGGGTCCTCCGGTAGGAGACGGGATGCGGCGCTGCTGCCAGCAGCAGCATCCACCAGTGGAACACCGCCAGGTCGTATCATGGGTCATGATACAGTCAGCGGCGTTCTGCTGGCGTGGCGCTGCTGCTGGCAGCAGTGCCACCTTACCGCTGTCCGCCGCCATGACCGTAGCCGGAATCCCACCAGCCTTCTGGTGGAATTCCGGCTACGGTCATATTTTGGTGGACGGTTGGTAGCCATGGCAACGGTAAGTTGGTGGCCGTCGCTGTAGTAGTAGGCGGGCTTTACCCCCATTATCATAATGAGGGCCTAAGACTCTAGAGGGCACTCTACACATGCATCTTTCATTACCTGCAGCCATAGACTTGGCCCCTAGATGGTGCTGCACTCCTGCTCTAGAGCACATGCTCTAGTCTTGAGAAAGCTTGAAACCCTGAAGGAAATCCTGGGTCTGTCCTTTTGGGGACCATCTAAACTTAGGGTCAGTACTTCCTTGAAAGTAACATGGGCCTTTCAGGGGGAAGCTGTAACACCTCTACAGCTCCCCTGTGCTCTTTTGTAGGTTATTTGGGGTCACCCCAGCATTCTGGGGCCACCAGAAGCAGCAAAATTGGCTTTGGTACGTTTAGGTCCCGCAGGGCATTATGGGGTGCTGCCTCAAGAGTGTGCATATTTGATGAGTATCTCTCCTGCTACTCCAGGGAGAGCCGCTGCTTTCCTCTTTTTATTTCCTTTTTGGTTCCTTGCCATGCGGCCTTATGCTATGTGGCATCATACTTTTTATTAGGAGGTGCCCAGTACCACTCCGGCACCACCATCCCTGCTGACCTTGGGGGCAGCCAAGGGAGCCCGCTCCTCATTGCCCTGCCGGCTCCCCACGTGGGCAGCACTTCCTTCGATACCTGCAAGAGCCGGCTGCTCTTCTTCTCTGCCCACTCTTGCAACAGGACACTGGATTCTATAGTGGCCTCCCGCTCCCCCTGGACGCGGGCACAGGGAGTGAGCCAGGCCCACCAGGAGAGGGGAGTGTGCAGAGTTTCTCATTTGCTACTCTCATTGCTGCAGGGGTTAGGGAAAGAATTCTGGGCCCTGCCCCTCTTCTCTACTCTCTGGGGAAAGCGCAATGGTGCTTCCCTGTTCTTCTTTTACTTAGCAGAGGTCCTGGATCCCCATCTATAAACAGGCCTGGGGGTTGAAGTCCCCATGCATGCATGGAAAAATAAACAGACTCTTTGTAGCAAACCCTGGGCCCTGGCCAAACCCAGGGACACTGAGGAATGCTGCAGCAGTATTCCACGTGCTCCGATCGCCCTGGTGGGGGAGGGTCAAAAGTCAAATCGTTCTGTGGCTGATATCTCTGGCCCTTTGGGACATCTTGCTCCATCTTGAGCTCATTTTACTGCTGGTGACAAGCCTTATTCACATTGAACACTTTCCCAAAGTTTTCTGGCCTCGCAGGTGGCAAACTGTGCAGGGAACTGGTTCTATTGACTCCCTACAGCCTTTCTCCTCTCTAGAGCTTCTCTCCTCCTTTGCATAGAAGTCCAGTTTTTCCCCCAACTAGTCCTTTGAGGGTGTACGGGGCCTAGCGTTCCTGGTCCTGGAGAGAGTCCCACTGGTCCTTGGGACAGCTGTAGTCAGAGTCCTTAGTCCAGATGGGTGTCTGGGTGTCCCTCCTTCCAGTTGTCCATGGCCTCCCACCTCCAGTCCCAGTGTTCTGCAGAAATTCACAACCAATGGGGCGCTCTCCCTTGTGAAGGACTTTGTAAGTAGAGGCAGAAAGTTCCAGAAGTGTAGCACCCCTGGATATCCTTTGGTGCCAAATCACCTCTCCGCCCCTAACCCAACCCACCTGCACATCCTTCTAGGACATTTCAAAAAGGGGTCACGCAGGAGTCACTGATCGCATTTGCTGTGGGGACCTCGGCTCCACCTCTCACTGATAAAACAGCCAGGGCTTTCCAACCAAATCTTCATAGGGAGCCCCATGTGTTGACTCCAGAGGTCTGGGCCTCTTATTTGTTCAGTGGGCTTGGACTGGCCCATCCCTGGTACAGCGTGACAGCTGGTTGATTATTGCAGATCTTTTATTTACAACCCTTTCCTCCCCAGGAGATGAGTGAAGCACTGTTAATTTCCCCCTTTTTGTGAGGAGGCCTTTGTTCCTGCTGCTGGAGAGAAATATAATTAACTTTGCACCGCAGGGTGACGAAAGGCCTGGGCTCCGAACCTGAGCTGAGCCACAGAAATCTGGCGATCCTGGATGATTGATAAGTTGCACAGAAATCTTCTTGGAACTCTCATTTTTGGGTATGGCATACAGATTCTGCTGCAGATCAATACCTCACTTGTCTCTGTATGCCAAAGCGAAGTGAAGCTTCACTTTAAGGAAGACTTCCGCATTGTTGTATAATGGAGTGTCACTGAGACAAGAGAGTAAACCACACTGACTCTCCATACTTTCCCTATAAGTGTACACTAACATTATGAGGTCCACCCCTGGTCAATATCCAATCCTGCAGAGTCCCCTCTGAGCAAGTCTAGCTGTGCACAGTCACCGGGCTGTGCATGACAGGAGTCTCACATGCTCAACCCTCACACGCTCAACCCTCACACATGTTTGCGCACGTGTTCACATGTAACCAGCTAGGTGCCCCTTACCCCTGCTGCATCACAGTGGCCTTATCTTAAAAGTGGGACACTGGCAGTAAACATGTGTGAATTTACTGTGAATTTACCATGGGTGAGTCACTGGTTTTAATTAAGAAGGTCACAATCATGATGAACAAAAAGTGAAATATCTGGGGAAAATTCGTCTTACAAATGCTGATCCTGTTCCTCATCTAAACACTCCTTTCTAAACCTTGGTCAGGGTCTGACTGGGACAGAAAATAGGTAAAAACACCAAAATAAAAGCAGCCACATAAGTGAATTAGATATCAAAAAATGTATTGTTGTGGCAGTAAGCATTTCATCAGTCACATGCTCTCATCTGCATTTAATTATGCAGGTAAGGCTAGTCACTTGAGTCCTGGGATCAATGGTGTGAGGAATAGCATGTTTCATCTGAAACTGGGCATTTTTTGTGTCATTCGGCTCTCTAGCGGCTTGTATGTATTGGTGAAGAAATAGATGGAGAGGTCTGTATGGGGCCTGCGGGCTTGAACTCAATTTCAGGTTCGGTAGACTTTACCCATCATAATTGTTTAGCTGACTTTTGGTTAATACTAAGGGCACCTGAAGCATGGGTGCAGCTTGTGTTTAGAACATTCGAAATACTAGGATGTTAAATATTTATGACACTGTTCCTCTGTCTTATGTCTTTTAGTTTATGTGTTATGATGACGTGTTCTGTTTGTCAGATTTATGTAATCCACTTCCTTACATACTTTCAGAGACAATATGGTCTGACTTCCTCGCTGGCAACAAACAATTCCTAGAGGTATGCCGGTTGGTTTGTGGGAATGTCAAAGGATTCCGTGTAGCAGACTGGGCATTTTGTGCAGTCTCCTGAGAATGAAGATATTTCCAGGGATGGGGAATGTAATTCTTCTGGCGGAGATCTCCAGTATATGTCCTGATAACATATTTTACTCAGTTTCACAGTGTGTATTTCTCCAGGGCGCATCACTGGTTCTGTATCTGTGAATTTGTGTGTGTATGTCTCACTTGCCATGGTCATGAGGCAGTGGTTGGGTGACACTAGGTATCTGGAACCCCACTTTGGAATGTTCAGGGCACAGCTGACAGTGAATGACAGGTGCCAACAGGTTGAGGAAATGTGATGTGCTGCAGACTAGATTAACTGGGACCAGTATACATATAGGACCCTTCCACCTCTTAAAGATCTCAACAGATAGTTTTTTTTAATGCCCTCATTCTTCTTACAAGGGGCACCCTCGCTTCCACATGGCCCAGAGCGGAGCAGCCAGTCCGTTCTCAACATAAAGGAGCATTGAGTACTGGAGTAAAAGAAATGCCACTTGGTTCGACTGGCAAGTAAGTACGATGCGAAGAACACACAAAGTGAATGAATAGCATGCTGGATCCGAGAGAGTGAGTTCTGCCTGGTTTTGAATGTTAGTCTTGATAATGTTCAGGCAGGTTTCAGCGGATTATCCAGATTCACATAGGCTGGAATAGCTTAAGAAGGGTATCGTTGCTCCCACCCAGTCAACCCTGATGGGGCTCCCTTGTACCTGAAAGAACTTAAGAGTTAAGGGAAACAGCACAATCATTATATAGTAATCAGGAAGAAATATTTCATGGTACACAATATGAGACAAAAGCTGACAATGAATTCAGAGTCAGAAATGCTAAAAGAGCTACTCACACTATGTATGAAGCCTATACCGTAGAATCTCTTCTACTCACTAAAGCAGCTTCTACATTTAACTCTGGTCAAGAATATAGCCCAGATGAATGTGAGATACCACTAGTGAGTATTTCATTGAGTGGTCAACATGGCTTTGCAGTGGCTATACTTAGAGTAGATACACGTATATCTCATAATTCCACCAGGGTGAATAATGCTCATTCAATCATTCACATTTACACAGTCACAGAAATTACATTCATGGCTATTTTTCTCTTTAATGAGATAGTAAACATTTGAATATTGAGCACTCAAAAATACGTAGGCGATCTTACTTTCTGTTTTCTTCCTGGGACTCTAATAAAGATCACTGGTAAGTAATGGGAGCGATTCCATTGTGCCCTTTTTTCTTGTTACAGTTCCTATTTAATGGGGATATACCAAGCATTGCCAGGACTTCACCCACATCTTTTGCAGGCTCCCACATGTCATGTAAAGTTAAAGACTCTCTGGGTGTAATGACTGTAAACCAACGGTTAGGAACGCAAGTGAATGCCTTGCAATTTCTCCCATATTTGGAGGTCATGAACCATCTACCCTTAAATGGTCAGTATTACTAATCCCCCAAACTGAACTGAAGAACCAGAAAGCTCAGATATACCAACTGCAAGAACAGAAAAGCACACCAGAGACATGCATTTATTCAGTCTCCATGAGAGAGAGGTCTTTCACTATGTGCAGTCAGGAAGCACTGGCACACTTCATCCTGACTGAGACCAGGTAACATCAAAGAAGAACAATCCCACAGGGACCCAAACACTCAAAAACACTGGTACAAAATTACAAAAGGTGCTTCAGAATAAACACAAAGCGTCAAACTCTGTCATGTTACCACCTTTCAGTATTCCTGATCTAAGGGGAGCAAGACAAGCTCAGCCCAAAATCTAGGCACAATCATATTCCTTGTTGGAATTCTGGAATGTAGAGAGCTCAGTTGAAGGCACTTGTGTGGCTCTGGGCTTATAATGGCTGATATAAGCCTTTTGTTCAAACATTCCAATGATTGTCTTTTACACATTTACATTTAGAACATTCTACCCACATTGGGTGGAGTGCTATAATAGCCTTATAGTTCTTCTTCTTCGAGCTATAGAAATTATTAAAGGCATTCTCCCTTGTTAAAGCCTTCGCCTGCGACTCAGGCCTATAAACGGGGTTTCAAGGCCTCTAGCAACCAGTATAGCCCTCAGCAGCAGACTAGAAGTGGCTCAGGGCTTGTTATAGGCTCTCGTCTATCGCTCGAGCCTATAACTCAGTTTCATGACTTTTAACAACCGGTCTAGCTCTCTGCAGCGGGCTGTAAGGTTTTGTTAAAATGCACACTAGGGCAACCCAGTACTCCAAGATGAAACTAGTGTTGGGGTACTAAAAAAAGATAGCATGCCACCAGATTTCCTTTTAACGGTTTGTGTAACTTCTCTCTTGCAGCACATACAATAACAAACAAGGTTAGTGGCAATCTCACTGCATCTCTTACACTCACCTGTCAAATAGAAATACAATTTCAATTTTACAAATAGAAATAAAATGTATATTTTACATTAGTAGCACCAAAAAACACAATGTTAGTTTCTTCTCTTCCACCCTTGGCCCCTCCCTCTTTTTCTTATAGTACACACTAACAGCAATGATTTGTTTCTGAGCTTTCTGATGATTTACAAACACTTTAAAAATTAATCTTGAGGGAATGTTCTCTTTGATTAGAATATATTCTCCAGAGTTGCAACCTTGTTGAAGGGGGAGGAGGGCCACTGCCTCCACATACAATGAAGCAGAGAAATGTTCACTCCAAACAAGAGAACCTGGGAAGCAACCTGATCCATCAAAGGCCCCCACCCAGGATAGTGTGAATAAAATCAAAGCAAAGTTTATTCCTGCACTAGACCCATCTTAGGCATGCATATTGTAAAACAAACTGTGGGGTGGGTCTCACCCCTGATGTAGAAACAATAGAGTTCTAATAATCAGGAGGCAAATCCAAGTTTTAAACATTTTGCATCAGATTTTGATCTATGTAGCCATCATGATGTTAAAATGTTATCCTAAAAACCATATGTCTCACTGAAATAATTTTATATTTAAGAATCACATTTTGCATGGGAGCACAGAATATATTTACAGCCCTAAGCAATTGAACTAATATTAAAATGAACTGGTGAAGAGTGCTAAACTGGTGGGAAAACAAAGAAGCAAACACTTAAAAGCCGACACTAAAGCACTAGCTATCAGAGAACATTCTCGGGCAAAGGCCACTGGGTAGGAAGCCGGAGCAGATGCAGCTTTAAAATGAGAGTATAGTAAACATCCATTATTTACCAAAATGCTGACAAAGGACCATAATGTCAGAGGCGAACAAGCAAGATCACCACACTAGTCTAGAATAGGCAATCTGAAAACAGAAGCATCAGGTCTGGCAAGCACACATCCCCTGTGGAAGATTTACACTGAAACACAGGTATGACAACAGCATAGACTAGTGTCCATCAGCTGCTGATGCTGGAGGACAGAAAACTGCACAAATTAACAAATACACAGTGATGTGTGCCTGCCCAACCTCTACTGACAGCACCATACCAAGTACCAGCCCTCAACATCCATGCCCAAGGACAGAAGAACTTAGACAGGGTCATGGAAATTAATAAGGTAAGAAAGCAACCAATATCACCAATATGTCCCAGGAAGACCCCCAGAAGGTTCCCAAGTCATTGACTCTTAGACACAGGGTGAGATGATCCAATGAATGAGTGTGAGGAGTAAAGGAAACCAAGCTCAACTCCCATGGTGTCTGCCTCAGGCTAATGAAATAAAATACAACATTCCTTCTGTCTTGTCCAGTGAACAACTACGAATGAAACATGCTTCAATGAGGAACAATTGTCACAGCTCACTGTACAGAAGGCAATGGTAAGGATGCTGGTTGACTTATCAATGTTAGTGGCCACACTACCACCATATCCTTTGCAGGTGTAAGTTCTTAATAGCCGTATTAACTCTCACATACCAGTTTGAACATCCAGAAGATCAGACAACACTCTTTGCAACTCTTGAAAAATAACAAAACCCTGACTGCAGAGCATAGAACCAGCACTGATTCATCAGTCAAGAACAGAAGGCAAGCCCAGTTAAATCTTAAACCCTGGAACATAGGCACCTTTGTGGCAGTCAGCTCACAGGAAAGGAAAGACTAACCACTAAAGCAGAGGCATTCAGTGTAACTGCCTTGTCAATCGAGGCAATGACACATGAGCTGCTATAATGCTAAAACAAATGAAAACAAACAGAAGATACACTGATCTCTAGAAATATGAATGCATTATGTATTGTATGCATTACAATCATCAAGGTAGTGTTGTTCTTATTGAATTACCGTCCCAATGGAGTTATTTGACTTTGGAGATTCACTGGCTCACGTGTGGGACTTGCCTCTCTGTTGGGTTACATTAATGGTGTTTCTTCTTACATTTCTTGGCCCTGCTACCATTAATACTGGTGACAAGTTGGTGGAGCACAGATACAAATCCCCTGTGTTGTTAGGGGTAATGGAGATGCTAAGGCTATCCAGAATTGTCACTTTGTCAGATTGCGGTAGTTGAAACTCGTCATAAGCATTCACCACTTTGACATGACTGAATTGCCTAAAGTATTCATGATTCTACTGTCACCAGCGATGGGGTAAATCTTTTGACTATTCTGGTTTCAATGGACTGCATTTTATGAAGAGACTTTGAACACAGAGTCAGCCAATGCAAAAGTTATGTTCAGCATAATCCATGTGAAGGGTGGTCAAGCGCCAACACTGAGTGTAATCTGCACCTCTTTTCCTTTGCACCAATATAATTCAGTTGGAAATCCACATGTTCCTCAAACAAACACAATAAAAAGTTGCATGTTGCCAGCCAGGCACACCAATAGTTTCATATCAGTGTCATGATCTGCAATGATGCATCAGTACAGAAATGAAAAAAATCACTTTTGTGATTAATGGGTGGGTAACTGATCTACCAACCTTAAGGTACTAAGGACTTCTCTACAGTAAGGGTTCTTAACCTTTTGACTTTTGTGGACTTCCAATGAATCATTTCCGGAAGTAGGGGACCCTCACCTAGGGAATTTCAATGCTTGGAACCTTGAAAAAATATCCAAAATACAGAAAAAGATTTTAACAAATATACAGCAACGGCCGCAGCATAACTCAAAGGGAGTGGTGGCAGATATCACTGAAAAAAAAAGAAACATTCTATTGTATTGTTTTAGACCATGTGGTCTGAAAATGTTTAACGGTATAAACAAGAAACAGAGATAAGAGGGTCAAGGAGATGTCTATTCTAATTCCCCAGAAGATTTGAACAGCTATTACAAACTGACAGTATGTGTAGCAGTAGACAGATATAAATGTTTCCACAGGAAGCAAGGAAAAGATGAAACAGTGCAGGATTATGTATCTGCCCAAAAGAACTTAGCCATTAACTGACATTTTGGCAACCTGCATGATGAACCCATCTGTGACCAGATAGTTATGCAAACATCTCATTCGAGCATAAAAGACAGTTTAGGGTCAAAGGGGAGAGTTCTCTGCAGGATATTATTGGCATCTTTAAGAGAGAAGAGTTGACCAGAGCCAAAGCAGTGTTATCAGAAAACAAATGTGATGATGCAATAAATGCAAGAGTGAAAGGAAAGAAAACCATAAAGGATTACAAGAAGAAAGTTACAGAGAAACAAGAATTAGAACAGAAAAACTACAGAGGTGATGGAAACAGGAAATGTTATAGATGTGGCAGAAGTGGCCACTTAGCTAATGATAAGTCATGTCCAGCAAGGAGACAAAAGTGTTCAAATTGTGGTTTGGTGAGACACTTTCAAAGAAAAGTGTTGTTGGTAATGTACTAGAACTGGATGATACAAGTACATCTGAGGAGGACACATTTAATATGTGTGTACTTAGTGCATATGACAACACTGTGTTGAATATTAATAGTGAGGAAAAAAAATGAAGAAAAACCTATTTGTGATATAACAACTGGTGGAGTGAACATTTCCATAGTAGTAGATTCTGGATCACCATACACAATTGTTAATAAGGATGTGTGGGAAAGGAAATGTAAACACATTTTAGGAAATTAGTTATGTAAGCTGGACATTACCATTAAAACTTTCACTGGTGAGATTATTGATTTTTTAGGTTACAAGAATTTGAAATTTCAGTACAAGGATAGAGAAACTATGGGAAAATTGTAAATTGCATTCACTGGTACCTCTGTTTTAGGCTGGTTAGTCCAAGGCAAATTAGAGATGGTATTGGACCCGAATAACCCAGAACCAGTTTTAACAGTACAACCAGAGTTGGAAATTAGTAAAGTGGTACTAAACAAGATTCCAAAAGTATTCACTGGGCATATTGGAACATTGAGGGGGTTCAGACACAAAATAAATGTGAAGGGAAATGCTAAATCTCAAGTACATAAGGTTAGTAATATTTCCATGTCATTATAAAAAGAAGTGAAGTTGCCATTGGAGAAGTTACAGGATGAAAAGAATATTGAACCAGTTGAATCCTGAGAGTGTGTAGCTCCTCTTGTTGTAGTGAAGAAAGCCAATGGAAATCTGAGATTGTGCATCGATTTGTGGGATCTTAATAAAAACATACTCATAGATCAATTTCCCTTACCACACATCAGTGAAATGTTGGCTCGGACCAAAGGAATCAAATGGTTTTCTTCAATAGATTTAAAGGCAGCATACCATCAGGTTTCATTACATCCTGATAGTAGGAGTTTATCCACATTTATAACGCCGTTTTAGTGCTATAGGTTACGAAGAGTGCCTTTCAGACTAGCATCTGCTGTGGCTATGTCACGGAGACTAATACAGAAGGTTTTCAAAGAGGTATGAGGGGAAGAACTCCTATCTCCAAGGACAATGTTCGTTGGCTTAAGACTGCCAGGAGAGTGGAATGGACCCCAAGGGACGTGAAAGATAATATAGAAAAGGCACAGAAAATGTGCAAGGAATACTATGAACTAAAACATAAGTGCAAGGCTGTTATGTTAAGTGTGGGTGCAATGATGAGAGTTAAAAGTAATAGACATGTGGGGAAGTGCCAAAGCAAATTTTCATCACCTTTGAGAGTGGAGAAAGTGTTTTGCAATTCGGCTAAACTGAGCGATGGTAGAGTGTGGCACATGCCTTCCTTGTCTATGTGTAAGGACAAAGATGTGGATGTTCGACCGTGTAAAGAAAAAAGAGAAACACAATTTGAACACAGGCTTAGACGTGGTTGGATGATGGAGAAATGAGAATAGTGGAAAAGTAAGTCCTCAAGAATTGCAAGATCACCAAGAAACAAGTGACACCAATGAGAATAGGAGAGAGGAAATAGGAATATCTAGTCTAATGGCCAAGGAATCAAGCGCATGTGAAAGAAGGAGTAGAATGGGTAGAAAAGTTATAAGCTCTAAAAAAATTCCAAGACTACTGTTGTTAATAGCATGTAGAGGAAACAGGAACTAATTATTATTCTTGTGGTAATTTTGGCAATATGTCCTTTGAAATTATATTTTTTGTATATAGTGTGGCAGTTTGTTATGTAAATGAATTTTAAGAATTTTAAGTTTAGAGTTTATACTTATGTTTAGAAAGGGGAGAGATGTGTAGAGTTGTGCATATGTTATGTAGAATGTCTCTGCCAAACACCGTACTAGTTCCCCTTTCTCTATGTCACTCACAACATAAAAGGGTTCTGGAATGTTGATGGAGGACAGCAGCTGATAGTGAAACGATTGTAATAAATCTCCTGTGTCTCCCTCATTTTGCATGAAGTTATCTAATAAACAGCATCTGGCATGTGAAAATCTTTACAGAAAAATGTTTAAAAAAATGAAAGAGCACTTACCTTGCCTCCGTCTCTTTGCGCTCCTCTTCTTTTTGTGTCCCATTCACTGCTCAGCACAGGCTCCACAGCAATTCTGGTACTGCTTTCATGCAAAACCAAGCATGAAAGCAGCACAAGGATTGGTCTGAGTGGCAGTGACTGCCCTGGGGTCTGTGCAGTTTCTCAAGCCTGGCTGTTACGGCCAAACACATGCACACTTAGGTGCACTCTCCCCTCCTCTCTCCCCCGACCCACTATGGCCCGGCCCGCCCCTCCCTGCACTGCTGGCTGTGCCAGAAGCAGAAAATGAAAACAACAGTAAACTATCATCTTATTTTTCTGCTTCTGGCTCAGCCAGAGGGGTGATGCTCCTTCACCATAGCGAAGGAACCACCCCTGCAAATATACAAATAATTTAATATTTTAATGCTTCACAAACACAAAAACATACAAAAGTCATAATTTTAATTTTATTGGGAAATTGGAGGCTATTTAAAATGTGGTTTTAGTTCTAAGAAGATGAAGTGATAAGCTATACGTCAGCATAACACGTTGTCTTTTTTGCTCTTACCCAATGTGCTATTTCTGTTAGTGCATCCTGGTGCTTCAATCATCCATTCTAGTCTCTGTTTGCTGTACTTGTGCTGCTCAAACGAATCAAGCTAAGTATAGCAATCTAATGTTCAACCCCTAATTTCTTATTTCTTCAAATGACGGAGCATTTTAACATTTTCAATTTTACATATGGCTTATTTATTATATATTTATACATTATTATTCTGTTAATATTGTCTATATTTCTAGAAGTCCTGGACCCCTGATGCGGATTCTCAGGGGTCTGTGAACTCCTCGTTAAAAACTCCTGCTCTACAGAGTTCTTATAAAGTGGAACATCAGTCTGATATTTTGTTCCAAGTCTATTTGTTCTCTTAGTTATGTGGACATTCTTTTAATCATGGAATCTTTAAGTCCTCCACCACCAGTCTTGTAAATACTGGGTGAGCATCCTATACCAAAGGGGGTCTGGATCAAGCATTTACCATATATGTTTGAGGTACCACTAATTTCCATATTAGGCATAGAAGAAATAGATCATATTAAAACACTGTTGAGGAATGTAGGGTTAAAGGATATACGAACATCTTCTGGTTGTGAAAACTACCTAAAGAAGATGAATGTAAACACAGTGACAAGGCAGTAAAAAGGCTTAAGATAAGTTTCATTGTACAAAGGACCACTGCTGACAAAAAATACTAATTATTTTCAAGGGAGCTACATGCAGGAGAATCTGTAGATTAGTAAATGACATTGCTTAGACTTTTGGTCGCACCTTGTTATTGTCAAATCTTTACAAAGTAACTGAAAATATGGCAAAGACATTTGACATCCAAGAATTCCATCGTTATGAATGCTGCTGAGGTAGTGAACAGCATCAAAAGAGGAAGCCAATGTACCTAAGAGACCTGTAGAATAGGAAGGTGCAATGCTCGTGCTCTACCAGTACAGTTTGTTGGGAATAATGTTTAGACCAACAAGAATAGTGTAAGTGATACCCGCACATGAAGAGTGACAGTGTCATACAAACTACTTGTTCATGATAAGTGAAGAACTGTGAGAATGCTTTGTGGGCTGTGTGTTTAGTAAGCATGCTGAAGTGTGCTGGGGCACAATGTGAAAGCTAAAAAGACTCAAACACAAAATAAACCTTAAGGATGATAAGCAACCCAAGAAGAATACATTATATGAATTTCTGCTGTACTGAGGAAAGAGTTGATAAAAGTCTTGGAAACAATATGTGGAGACAGGGTGGTTGAGTCAACTGAGGCTTTCTTTGTGGTTGTCACCCAGTATTATTGTGACATGCTTTTGCATGGATATATGCATTTTGATTCATGTAATATGGGTTGTCAATCACACTCTTCTGAAGATTGCTGTAATAGTGGACTGATTGGTGAGTACAAGTGTGCCCAAGTGTTTTACCAAGTGTGTTCATATACCAGACTATCATTAAGTCATGCTGAAGGAGGAATCACAGCATATGAAAGTGTTTTTTTTACCGTAGATGGTGTTTATCAATGTAAGAAGATGGCATTTTCATATGGCATCAGTGATGGCTGTGAACACCACACGTGTTTTAAAATGTAAATATAATATTTGGAACACTAGGGACCACAATATGTACAGGGTACAATGTCTCAGACTGCGCCATGGCACACATTTAAATGGGTCTGTCAGGCACAGTCTGAGTCAGTGAATTTTATCACAGAGTGCGCTCTGTATCTAGCACAGCTGTTAACTTGTGGCTCTAATGGGGTAGCATATCAGTGAAAGAAGATCAGCCTTTCACTGTGCAGGTGGCAATCGGGCCAATGTTTTAAAAGTTGGGCAGAATGGATGGTGGGTCCATTTACCATTTAACCCATTTCAAGGTTCACCCTCATGGAGTACCCTGACTGTGTGCCTTATGACTGTGGCACACTGCCATTGCACTCCATTACAGCACATTTGTCTCTGCCTTTGATCTTGATTTTGAGGCAATACATATTCTCAACATTACAGTCAAAGTCAGCACTGTCACAGGCTCATGTTTCCATACCCCAAAGATGCTAAGGAAGATTTTCAAATGGCTCCCAATTAACAACTGGAAAACTGTCAAGCACACCCTTATATCAAGCAACCTCAATTATGGGAACACCCTCTATGCTGAGATCAACAAAAAAATCACCAGAAAGCTGCAGACCATCCAGAACCCGTGGTCAGAACCATTCTTAACCTCCTATGCATTCTGACATCACACCACATCTGAAAGTGCTCAATTGGCTCCCCATACACAGACAAACACAATTCAAACTCCTGACCCACACTTTCAAGTCAGTACATAACAGTGGCCCTGCATACCTCAACAATCACATCTGCTTTCACAAACCTTGCAGACACCTTGGTTTGCCCAGACTTACACTTGCACACATCTATTCATATACAAAGTTTCATACCTGCTCAGTACCAGAAAACCCTCCCGGGTGATAATGCACTCCACAAATCTGCATAACATAACATATTACAGGCATATTGAATAGGAATTTCCTTATATGTGTACAGCTTAGTGAGCATGAAAAAGTTATATACATGGATGAGGAAATTGACTCATTTTGATCTAGAAAATAAGGGTTGTTTAAAATGATTAGCGATAGAATGGCAATCTGAAGGCTACTATATTATTCCAGGTCATGGACTAGATTAGGTTAAAGGAAAAAGAGAATTACATTTCAATGAGGGGGTAGACATTTGTGCAACCATCTGAACTAAGGCCAAAACATGTTGGTATTGTGCATGTTGGCCATTTAGGTATGACTTTCATTAGGAAGAGATCAAGAGAGGCATACAGGTGATAGTTTCAGGATGAAAAATTTGAGTACAAAGTAGAGAGATGTGATGTGTGCATAAGGAAGTGGTCAAGAATTAGAGATATAGTGGTGTCAACTAGAATTGCCAAAGGACTGTGAGAAAAAAGGAGTTTTGTGAGGGACTATTTCAAGCTGTTACACTGGATTGACACCTGCCTATTGTACTAATTGATTACTTTTTTTTAATGGACTAAGGTTAAATTGGGCAGACATCTCAATACTAAGGCTGTGGTAGACTTCTTTTTGGATGTGGTCTCAATGGAAGGGCTGCCCAAAGAAGAAGTTCCTGAGAATGAAAGCATTGATGGACATAGATGTGGAGCAGAACCGGTATAGCTTGAATCTCCCCCAGGCATGGTGCTGGTGTTTCTCGAGGTAACTGATTAATGGGAGAATTGGTGCACATTATTTAACACTTGGCTATTTTGGGTTAACCAGTGTACTCCAAGCTCAACAGTGGTTAGATTTGCAAATGTTTGAGAGGCACAGTGCTTTTTCTAATGGCATGCCTCAAAAAAGACAGCAAGAACAAAAGAGAACCTGTGTGAGGAAATAAATATGTTTTGTTCATTCTTAAAGTATTGTGTTGCATGTATAACCTTTTTATCTTTGGGTCATATTTTGTTTGGCATTATTGTCCTTTGTCATGTATCAATTTGCCCGGAGTTCTGAGGTATTGTCTAAAAAAAGGGAGATACTTTATTTCTTCCATCACTTATGTTTCTATTGTTATTCTTGAGACCTCATCATATGTACTAGAGTCAGAATGTAATGTGTTACTGTAATTAATTTGAAGATTCCGAGGCAGTCCTTTGAGCCTGAAGATTTCCTAACCACCCAGTATGTAGGTGTGGCAAGGGCTGTTCTAATGAAAATCTGCAATGAAAAACATTACTTTGAATTTTAAATACCAGTGTATAGTTCAAACAAAGCCATTTTTAACTTCTGGCAAAATAGCCTCATACAGGTAACTAGTGAGATGTATGCAAGTATGTGTTTGTGTATACATGAATGTATGTGTGCACATATTTATATAGCTCAAACCTAGAAAAAAGGAATCAAATAGCTATACTGGGTCCAAGGCAAAGACAGAGTCAACGAGGGGTTGCTTGTTTTAAAAAAAGAAAGGGGATTGCTATTCCATCATGATGTAATGTTCTTGAAATAGGTGTACCATCATCTATTTCCAAAATTGGGCAGCAACAGTGCATACAAGGATATAAGGATATAATGCATATAAGGATGTCATCCCAGATCCCAGGTGGCTAGAAGGAGAAGAACTGTTGCCTTGCCTTTTTCATTTTACACTTCTTCATCTCTGATATGATGTTATCCCGGATATGGGAGAAGGTGAGCTTGTCAGCTAGATAAACAGGTGCCAGTCGGAGGGAGGAGCCAAAATGGCGGCTGAGAAGGTTGCTTTATCCGTGAGCTCTGACTTGGGCTTGCCGGAAACATCCTTTAGGGCACTCCCGGAGCGGCGCCCGCCGCATACAGGAGCACGGCCAGGCTCGGGTGGCCGGCGAGTGACGGAGGGACCGCTTGGCACCGTGAGTGGCAATGCGGCCGCAGAGGTCGGGCGGCGGGCGTGTGGAAGCCGGAGGAGAGAGAGGAAGGCTGCGGTGGCTGGGGCGACACGAGGCACGTTCTACAGCCCCGGCCGGGGGATACTGACGGGCGGTGCGTGGGCGGCCGCAGAGGGGGGCTTCCAACAGGGGGAGACAGGTCCCAGCTGGGGCTCTCTCCCCCTCCCCCATTCCTGCACTGAGTGGAATCCCGGCGCTCCCACTGACGGGCACGCCATCTTGGCGCTCGGACTGCGGCGGACCCCGTGCAGAGCACTGGGACCCGCGCGCCACATAAGAAATGAAGGCCTGCCATCCAAGACAGGCAAAATGGATCTGGCCTGGCCCGGACGCGGGCGCCTGCTCACCGTGCAGCCCCAGAGACTGACCACCCGGGTGCGGCGGTGATATTCAGAAGCCGGGAATGCGGCTTCCTGCCTGATTCCAACAGCGGATCTCTCTGCCCCCGGCGGTGCCGGCCACCTGATCAAACAACCTGGGAAGGAGCTGAACGGGGGGGTGAGGCCGGACCCCTTCCCCCTCCCTTTTTCTGTCCTCGCCGCTGCTCCTCGGGCATTGCTGACGCCTGCCCCCCCGCTCCCGCTGGAGGCCACATCAATGCACAGGTGCCACACAGGAACTGTATAACAGGGGTCGCCCCAGACCCCTCAAGGACCTATGTAATTGGGGATGGCTGGCTCATAGCAGGCCTCTGCCCCAGAACATTCATAAGCTGGAGTAAGTGCCTATCAGTTAAAAGCTTGTGACGCACGCCACTTCTGTCCAGCTTGCCCAGGGGAAATCTAAGCACTCCCGGCAGCACCAAGGTTCAGAGAAATTCGCGCTGGACCAAGGGCGCACCAAAAGTGAAATCTGCTGAGTAGGCAACATCTGGACACGCTCTGTTGCACCTCAAGAGGTGCCCAACAGTTGAGCAAAATGGCTGGGAAATCCAAATCAGCAAAAAATCAAGACCGAAACACACATGGACCAGCACCCAGCGACCAACAGTTAATACCATCCTTACAATCACTGGAAAGCACACTCCAAATCCACTCCACACAATTTGAAAAAGTGCTACAGGCAATCATGGACACTAAGGCCCTCATTCTGACCTTGGCGGTCGGCGGAGAGGCGGCGGTCGGACCGCGAACAGACCGGCGGTATTAAAAATGGCATTCTGACCGCGGCGGTCACCGCCGCGACCGACCGCCACTTCCCCACTCCGACAGCCACGGCGGTCATGACCGACGGGCTGGAGTCTGCGCACTCCGGTCCGGCGGTCGACCCAAGACCGCCAACGGTATCATGACCCTGCTTACCGCCGCGGTTTCTGGCATTCGGGAACCGCCATGCGAACC
Source organism: Pleurodeles waltl (assembly GCF_031143425.1). Taxonomy (NCBI): domain Eukaryota; kingdom Metazoa; phylum Chordata; class Amphibia; order Caudata; family Salamandridae; genus Pleurodeles; species Pleurodeles waltl. The sequence goes on along the minus strand of NC_090440.1, from coordinate 1,534,451,963 downwards.
ATGGCGGTAGGCACTATCGGGGCCAGGGAATTCCTTCCCTGGCACTGATAGGGGTCTCCCCCACCCCCCACTGCCCCCCGAGTCCTCCCCCCACACCCTCCACCCCCCTGCCACCCCCCAGAGGTGGTACGAACCCCCTCCCCACCCCCACCCCGACATGCACATACACGCACCCCGACATGCACACACCCCCAACATGCACATATACACACCCCCTACACACACACATACACAACGGGGACACATACCCGCACACATACATGCCGACATGCGCACCCGCCGAACTACACACATTGCCCATAGGCACAGCAGCACTCCCCGCCCGCATGCACGCACTCACACACCCCCTCTACACACTCAAACGCACACCCCCATGCACGCACACATCACACAACACCCCCCCACCCCCTCCCCTCACGGACGATCAACTTACCTTGTGCGTTGGTCCTCCGGGAGGTGACAGGAGCCATGGGGAGGTGACCGCCAACAGAAGACCGCCAACAGAAGACCGCCACACAGAAATGTGGGTCGTAATTCTGTGGGCGGTGTTCTGCTGGCGTGGCGGTGGAGGTTGACCAGTCTCCACTTTCCCGCCGACCGCCAGTGTGGCTGCTGGCGGTTTTCCGGCGGAACGCTCCCAGCGGTCAGAATGCGCACAGCGGCATACCGCCGCGGTCGGCGGTCTTCACCGCGGCGGTAACTCGGCGGTCTTGCGAAAAGACCGCCAAGGTCAGAATGACCCCCTAAATCTTCTTTGGAAAATAAAATAGACAGAGTATCACAAGACCTGAACCTACTTAGAGTTTACCACCGCAAATTGACGGAAAGAGTGAAATCAGCAGAAGAGGTGTTGACTGAGCTAACCCCTATGGCCTCAGATAATCAAAAACAAATTCAACGCCTGGATGCAGACATGAAAATATTATGGAGGCGGGCAGAGGAGGCAGAAGGCAGATCGCGCCGCAATAACTTACGTTTTCTAGGGTTCCCCAAAAAACTGCCTGAGCAAAGCACAGAAATATTTCTAGAACAATGGCTAATTAAAGAAGTACTGAACGGAGCTCCATCGCGGGCCAACCACCTAGACCGCTGATAGCCAGATTCCTAAATTACAGAGACCGCAATGCAATACTGCAGCAGTTCCGCAACAAAGGCCCATTCAGGTATGAGGACTCGGTTGTTAATGCTTACCCAGACTTCACTCAAGAAGTACAGAGACAACGTAATTCCTACGCTAAAATTAAACAACGGCTACGCGAGCACAATATTAAATATGCCCTACTGGTCCCTGCTAAATTAAGAGTGACATTAGATGACCGCACCCATGTGTTCACCTCCCCTGAGGATGACTGGACGTGGCTTCATGCCAAGGGGCTTGCACGTTCCCAGGAGGGCACAGATGAAGGTGAGGAGTGGCTAATTTCCCCCTCGCGAAAACGCTTCAGGAAACGACCTAAGGGACAACCCACAGAAAAACAGGCAGCGGAAGAAAGGGCAAAAGTTCTGAAAGAAACTCCTCTGCTCACACAGAACTCCTTTGAGGCACTTGTGGACAGCTTGGACTCCGACTCGGCTAGCTCAGACTCTACAATAACAGACGTGCTGAATGGTCCGAAACTCACCCCCAGATCCGCGGATGCACTTTGACTAAATGCTGCTGTGCCGCTTCTCCCTTTGAACTGTCCGTTAAACTTGAAGGAAGGCACAGGTCACCCGTGTACATGATTACATGTTGGAGGACGTAATCTACAACAATGAGTATCTTTTGTACAAACTTTCATCTTTCCACCAAGTGCACTGCTCGATGCTGCTGAACATTTGAATGCGGGGGGGCATATATTCCGGGAGCGCCCAATTGCATTTGCAGACTAGGTCTGCGGAAGGCTGTGAGCCCCGTAAAAGAGCCACATCTGGTCTTTACAATAGCTCCACCACAGATATCCACATGGATACAGGTTTTCTCACACAACCACGGGTTGAGTAGTTTACCACAAGTTTATAGTTGGGTTAGGGAATCAGTTGGGGTGGGAAGAGGGGGGGAAATAGTTAATTTCTACACTACAGGTCTATTGAAGATACAGAAAATACTGCTGAGGATGTTAGTCTTAACAAAATACTTTGCAGGGCCGGGAGGTGCCAGGAAGGGTTTGGTAAATAAGAGTGTGTCACATGCAGATACACCTCACAATGCTACATGGCTCAAAATGCGAATCACACCACACATCAATATGAAATAGTCACATGGAATGTGAGGGGCCTGGGGACAGTGAGCAAAAAGATCCCGAGTATATGCACGCCTCAGGCGCCAGGGCTCACACATCGCCATCTTACAAGAGACACACCTACTGAAGCCTGATTTACAGGAGATGCGCGTGAAGTGGGGAGGACAGGTCATAGGCACATCATACTCAGCTTTTGTTAGAGGAGTACTGATATGGATAGCAGGAGGCCAAACTTTGCACAGAATAGATCAAGGGGGCAGACTTGTGGTGGTGGAAGGCCAGCTGGATGGTAGACAATTATAGTTAATTGGCATATACGCCCCCAACAGCGCGATAACAGTATTCTTGGGCACACTCACTCCGGCACTACTGATAAACCCCAAAGCCCCGGCCATATGGGGCGGTGACTTCAATTGCACACCGAACGCAATACTAGATAGGTCAAACACTCATTTGAAAGTGACAGCAAACAGAAATACCAGATGTCCACTGCAGGCATGGGCTGGCGACATGAGACTCCATGACGTATGGCGCATGAAGAACCGACAACAGAGGGAATACTCATTCTATTCAATACCACACAAAGTACATACCAGAATTGACATAATATGGGGAACCCAGGATATATGCTTATTGGTCAATAGGACAGAATACTTAGCTAGGACACTATCGGATCACTCACCGCTTAGAATAACACTGAATTGGGGCAGGAAACGCCAAATGATCCCCACGTGGAGATTACAAGTGGAAGCTCTCCAAGACCAGGCATTCATAGACGCTCTGAGCACAACACTGAGACAGTACTGGGAAATAAATGACGAATCCACAAACTCAAGAGCTGTAGAATGGGAGGCACATAAGGCAGTTACCAGAGGTCATTGCATCTCAACCACATATGGAGTGAGACGCACCCTACATGCAGAGGTCAGTAAACTGGAAAAGGAACTCAGAGCTATAGAAATTGCAGTGGCATGCAATGAAACACCCCACACAGCGCTAAAAGAAGCGCTTACAAAATATAACGAGGCAGACACCAGACTCCGCCGACATGATCATAAATATCACTTAATATGACTAAAAACAGAGGGAGACAGATTGGGCAGACTGTTGGTGTGGCTCCTACGTAAGGACCGGCAGCAGACCCCCATTGGGACTATACGTGCAGGCGCAAGCACAATGGCCACCACGCAGGACGAGATAAATGTGACGTTTAGGGAATACTACACGAACCTATGTACCACACGCACATCATGCACAATCCAACAACTTGAGTCCTTTCTGGCAGGTTCATCCCTGTCGCAGCTCTCACAGGCAGATAGGGAGGTACTGGAGGCTCCTCTGACACTGGGGGAACTAGACTTAGCTTTAGCGCAGATGCCAAGGAACAAAGCGCCAGGCACAGATGGCCTCACAATGGAATACTACTCCACTTACTCAGCACGCTTAAAGCCTCATCTGCTGAAATTATTTGAGGAGGCATGGACCAACAAGATATTGCCACCAACACAGAGAGAGGCAATGATAGTGGTTCTCCCTAAGCAAGGGCGCGATCCCACAGATGTTAAATCTTACAGACCACTCTCGCTCCTAAATTTAGATAGTAAAATACGAGGCAAAATATTGGCTAACAGGATAGCCCCCTTCATGCACACCCTGATACATGATGATCAAAACGGATTCATCCCAAAATGTAACACCTTTTTAAAAATCCGCAGGCTGCTGAGCGTAATGGGAGACACTCCTCCGAATGCACATGACGAAATGGTACTCTCACTAGACATCGAGAAGGCATTTGATTTGGCTGATTTTGGCCCTGGGGACTCCATCCCTTGGCCCGGCCATGTGAGCTTTGTGCCCCTAAGGCACCCAGTCTCAATGTTGAGGACTGTGGGTGGAGCCTGAAGGCCCCCAGGGTCCCAGCTGGCTCCCTGCCTCCTGTGGAGCCAGCATTGCTGTCACAGAGAGGGAGCTGCTGGAGAACAATGTTTCCTCTTTCTCCCTGCCTGCATCTCCGCAGGCAGGCAGACAGAGAAAACCTCCACTCTGATGAAGGGAGAACTCTACCTTCATTGAAGCAGAGTGTTTGCTGTGCCCTGGTGGACACTGTCAAAGTTGCCACCAAGCCACAACAAACAGCCTTGTCCTGGGGTGGGTATCCAGGGACATATGAGGAGCCGGCCCTGGGGGGTGGCTGTCCCCAGGGCCATCAGTGGCTGATAGAGGGGGCCATGCAGCACCCCCCCCACAAAAATAGCCCCAGGGAGGTGGTGATCCCCAGGGCCTGGGAGTCTGAAACAAACCCCTGTTCTATTATTTATAGTTTGCCCCGGGATGGTAGTGGTCCCCAGGGCGCGGACCCCCAGCACCATATTTCAGTGTAGCCCTGGGGAGGTGGTGGTTCATAGGGCTACTGGGGGCCTGCAAGGCCCCCTGCACTGAATTACCTTATAGCTCCAGGAAGATGGTGGTCCCTGGAGCTGTGGGGGCCATGTCGTCGCCCACATTGAATTACATAATAGCCCTAGGGAAGTGGTAGTCCCTGGGACTGCGGGGGGGCCATGCGCCCCCCACATTGAATTTTGTGGCAGTCCCTCGGACTGCGAGGGTGTCACTCAGCCACCCGCATTAAATTTACTATTAGCCTCGGGGAGGTGGTGGTCTCTGGGGCTGTGGGAGGCTGTGCAGCCCCCTGCACAGAATTAGATCGCAGCCCTGAGGACATGGCGGTCCTCAAAGCCGGGGTGAAGCCCAGGTGGCCCCCTTTTACAATTCATTAAACCCTGGGGAGATGCGGTCCCCGGAGCTGCAGAGGAGCTGGGTGATCCTCCTGTATTACAAATAATAAAGGGCCCAGGACTTGTCCCACCTGGGGGCTTCAGACTTATGAAGTGCTGGAGCCCGCACCTCATTTTTTTTTTAGTTTTTGCCACAGATTCATGACCCAGCAGTAAATTAGCAGCAAACCATTTTGAAAAAATACTTTGTGGCTCCGGTAGTCCCTCTGGGACCACACCACCAGAACTAAGGGGTCAGGGTGTCTGTACCTTGGCCCCTTCTCTTTATTTTTAACCAACACTTCCTTGTTGAAGTGTTGGCAGCCAATCAGATGTCAGTACGAGATCGGGAGAGGTCACAAATCCTTTGTGTCTCTATATATACAAATTTGGATTTTCTTTAATTTCTCTAAAACTACTGAACAGATTTACACCAATTAAGAAAAAAGCCTCTTTCTGAACAAAGGTCTACCTTTCTACCAAATTTGGTGCAATTCCGTCCAATAGTTTTGGCGCTATACCAGTTCAAAATCCCTATGGAAAAACAAATGAGGAAAACGTGTTTTGAGCCTCCCCCTTTTTCTCAGCCCTTGCTTGACAGATGACCCCGAAACTTTCCAGACAGCAGTTGCCTTGACTGGGGCATTTTTGGGCAAATTTTGTGAAGATTCTTCAATCAGCACCAAAGATATAGGCGAGTAAAAAAATGTTTTTCTATAGAAACTAGGTCCTAACTATAAGTACATAGTAGCAACTGCCACTAGGTTTTATACATATATGTATATATATATATATATATATATATATATATATATATATATAGATATCCAGCACAACGCATTGCCAGAATGAGCAGACAATCCAAACGTCACAAAGGCAACCTACAGCGTCAGACAGCGTCTTTATTTTCAAGAATGACAGCAAATTTCACCCGACGCGTTTCAGAGCTTCCGCTCCTTGCACACAGGTTTGAATAAACGTCATACACGGTTAAATGACATTTATAAAAATAAACGTAAGTCTAACAATCAACACAAATAATGGACTAACACTTGCTCGTTCACTTTCTAAAAGTATTTTGGCCATATTGGAGCATTCCTTCTGACTACGAACCACGGTACGTTGCCTTAAGGACGTCTGTATTGTCTGCTCATTTGGGCAATGCGTTGTGCCGGATATTAGAGGGCTTGCTACCCTTCCGCGGAGTCGCTGCACCAAAGTGGCTGGAACTCAGCGACTAAAGTGGATTTATATATATATATATAGCAAAATCTGTATGTATATATTACCTACTGGTGGTCTCCAGTAGGTAGTCATAGTTAGGACCTAGTTTCCATAGGAAGAGGCTTTTTTGTTTTACCAATAACTTTGGCGCCACTTGACAAACCTTCATGAAATTTTCAAAACTTATACTACAGTCGGTGCAGCTGCTGTCTTAAAAGTTTTGTGGTGATTCAACAAATGGGGGAAGAGAAAAGGGGAGTCCCAAAACACGTTTTCCTCATGCATTTTCCTCATAGAGATTTTGAGCATGACAACAGCCCGAACTGCTAGACGGAATTACACCAAATTCAGCAGAATGCTAGCACTTGGTCCAGAAAGCGTGCTTTTTGTGATTTGGTATAGCTCTATAGTTTCAGAGAAATAAGAGGTTAGAAAAATATAGATATCAAGGGATCCAACTGTCCTTTGATGATGTCTGATTAGCTGTTAGCACTTTAACAAGGAAGTGTTGGCAGCCAGTTTGAGACTCAGCTTCAGTTGAGTCCAACAAAAAAAGAAAAGGAGACAGGTTAGGGACACACTGAGCCTCTAGCCTTGGTGCAGGGGTCCCCTAGGGACCCCGCTTGGCCAAAATGCAATCTTTTAAATAGAATCTTGGAAAAGTCAGTGGATCTGAGGATTTTTTTAAGTTTTTTTTTTCAGTGCAGACTCCTGCGCTCTTTCTTTATTTTGCGCCTAGGTGGACCAAGTCTGGGGGCATTGGGGGCTGGAAAATTGGGTGGTGCACCAGCCCCCACTCCTAGGACTTATAGTAGCCTGGGGACCACCACTTCCCAGGAGGAAACAGCTCCTGCTTGCACAACGTTGAGTTTTCATCTGTTAGTTCCTCTATTCAAGGTAATCACGGACTTCCTCACGGTCTGCTTCACACCTTTATCCACCGTCAGAACATGGTCAGTGTTCTGTGCACTGAGTGACAGGTTCGTTATAGTCCCCACTCTGCCCATAATGGTGGACGGAACTTATGCCACGTTATCACGCATTACCCTGTGTGGCAAAATATTAATGACTTGATTAGATTTGAAGTGTTTTTTTGGGAACTTGCATATACAACACACGTCAATCCTGATTGCCCATGAGAACCAGAGTAAGTGTAATAAGTCAAACAAGTATCCTGTGGGACTTATTCATCAACATTTCTTCTTCCTTTGAAGGTGTGCAAACCAGGTTAGTAAATGCCATCATAACCAATGTTATTCAAAGAGGGTACAGGACACAGGGGGGCCCGCCAAGCGGGAACCGCCAGAAGACCGCACCGCGATCAAAAGACTGCGGCGGTCATTCTGGGTTTCCCACTGGGCTGGCGGGCGACCGCCAAAAGGCCGCCCGCCAGCCCAGTGGGAAACACCCTTCTACGATGAAGCCGGCTCCGAATGGAGCCGGCGGAGTGGAAGGTGTGCGACGGGTGCAGTAGCACCCGTCGCGAATTTCAGTGTCTGCTAAGCAGACACTGAAATTCAAAGTGGGGCCCTCTTACGGGGGCCCCTGCAGTGCCCAATGGCATGGGCACTGCAGGGGCCCCCAGGGGCCCCACGACACCCCTCACCGCCATCCTGTTCCTGGCGGTCCAAACTGCCAGGAACAGGATGGCGGTGAGGGGGTCGGAATCCCCCATGGCGGCGCAGCAAGCTGCGCCGCCATGGAGGATTCCCCTGGGCAGCGGAAAGTCGGCGGTACACCGCCGACTTTCCGTTTCTGGCCGCGGCTGTACCGCCGCGGTCAGAATGCCCAAAGGAGCACCGCCAGCCTGTTGGCGGTGCTCCCGCGGACCCCAATACCGCCAGGGTCGGAATGACCCCCACAGTATCTTGTATGATGAATGTTTTCACAACGTTGGTATAAGGACAATATACATTTGCCTATGTATCCAAATTAGTGCAGACGATTCAGTGCTCAGACAGTGAATAAGTATATATACAACATACTACCTTGGGATCTGCTTAGTGTCTTGTTGATCGTGACAAATAGTTGCACATGAAAATGTCACAAATGGCTGTTTTTTGCTACTCATTTTCAATATTTCTTTTTTTCAACAGTTGCTTTCCTTAGGAACTCTTGAGGGGTCTACACATATGACCTCTTGCTGATTTCAGAATAGTAACTGCTGTTCAGAAATCTATAGCTTTCCTGGATTACCCATGGGTTTCACACTTGTTTCCACTACAAACCTGAAGGGGATTGAGAGCACAAAGACTATGAAAAAACAGACACTTCTATCTGGAGCACCTTTTACTTATTTTTATTAAAAAAAGCCTCACAATTTTCCTTTTTTTTTTGCCTATTGTGGCGGTCCCCTCCAGGAGAATTCACAAACTCTAGGTACCTTTAGAATCCCCAGGATTTTGTAAAAAAGGACACAAATTTGGTGTGGATATCTTTTGTGGGAAAAAGTTATTGAGCCCTAAGTGTGAACTATCCCAATAGCCCAAAAAGTGCTTAGCACTCCGGGGGTGGGTGGGCAGCAGCTAAGGAGTTAACATTCTAATGTCACATCATTAATTCAATAGGTCATTTCAGCACTCTATCATGTACAAGTAAGACACAATTTCAAGATGGTAATCCATGTTCAGGCAGCACTATATTTTCTTTTTGCTACGTTTATTTTTTTAAGTTTCTGGCATATGTTTGTTGAGTTTGTGTATATGTTTTATGGTGGATTGGTCAGAGTCAGTGGATGAATTAATGAATTGAAGAATGCAAGGTTAAGTAGCATAGCAATTTATTATAACATACTGATTACCTAAACGTACCAGTGACTAAAGAGGCAGTTTCATTTACAGAACTACTGGCATTTCCAATATATGTTACAAATAAGGAATAAAAACAGTCGGGTTTCTGATTGAGAACAAAAGAGAGCTGCAGTAGCCCAATGTCTCCAGCACACACACTCAAAAAGAAACAAACATGAAAAAGAACATTCGATGAAACAATCAAGCACAACCTCCAAGGTTAGAGGATCGTAAACGCCTTGCCTGGTTTCCTCTTTCCCAGAGTTTGTTCTCCCTCAAGATGCCCTGTGACAAGAGGCACAAGATGGTAATAAAAATGTTGGGGCTAGGCACAAAGCACCCATCAGATACCCACACAATTTACAGGACCCTTCTTGAACAGGGTTAAAAAAAAACAGTCATAGTTTAAGTAGGACCCTAAGCAACTTCGATAACTCTGTTTTTTTTCATAAGTGATGTCAATCACCTATAAAAAATGCAATCAGTCATTCCAATCAGCTCCATTCAGAGGTTCATGAAAACACCTTGGATTTCTCAAAATGATAGTTTTTATCTACCATTACGAGAACAGGATAATCGTTGGCTTTTAGCCGCTTTTGTGATGCTCGAAACACAATGTTGCCAAGTCAGAAAGGCCACGTTAGTATCAAAATGGAATCTTTTCTGACAGTAGCAAATAGTCAACAAAGGATCATTACAGCTGAGAAAGGATGATATCTACTGTATGTAACATGATGTGGAGAAAGAACACCTGGGACACATAATTAACGTTTATATTGTCTATTCAGTGCACATCTGCCTCTCTTTAGCATTTCCCATGCTGTGAAAAAGAGGTACGCCAAGCACAAAGAAGTGGGACCTTTTTTCCTCCTGTCTTCCTCTGTGTTTTAGGAAAAGAATGGTCCTTTCATTAACAGTCACAGGCAATTGCTTTTCCCCTCTCAGGCACCACACTCACACTCCTCAGTGCATAACCATGTGTACTGTGTGGGTGAATTCAGAGATTTATAACTTGACAAGGAAATACAAAATTTGCCATAGGCTAGTGAGGTTCACTTCGCCTAATCCGTGCCAGTGGTCGTCCTTCCAAACATGGACAGGAGACACAGACATCTGATTCCCCAATGGTATCACAGTAGCAACCAGGAAACAAAATGGTCATTGGCCACCATTGTCATATTCTTTTCTTGTGCCCAAAAGTCCCACCCTCAGGCGTCAGCACTGGAGCAAGCAAGAGAAATGGCCCCTTTGACTGTTGTTGGGGTGGTGATATACAGCAATTGTCAGCATTCATCGGGCTCCTTAGGGTCTGGGCCATTTTGACACTACACCTGCTGCACCAATGATAGTGTAGAGAGCCACTCAGGATCTCTCATACAATGTATTGCATAACACCCTGGAGGCCGTGCCCGGCCCCCAGGTTATAAATAAATAGGTGCAAGGGCGCATGTGACCTCCACATCAGAACTGTGTACTTGTGGTCTGCCGTTTCTGGCTCCGTGCTGGGGTCCGATTGTAGCCTACTGTGTTGGGAGACAGTCCTTCACTAAACTGTCAATGAAGATGGGATCCAATGCACTGCCCGACATCTAGTGCCTATCTCAGCAGCTCCCGCCAAGCAACTCCCACCATTCCAGCACTGGGATCAGCATGGTGTGGCATGCTCGCCCGATGGACGGCGCAACAGAGGTACATTGTCTCCTGGAGAAGGGCGGCTTGCTGACCCAAAGATCATCCTGCGGCCCAGCAAGAAAGTCCCCAGTTGGTGACCGTGAATGAAAAGGTGGGCCACGCGTTACCTCAATACAGTGCACCAGATGGCCTGTGAGGCTTGCAATGCTCCTCGTGCGGGGTCTGAAAACCCACCTGCAGGACAGCCATCCCTTCCTGAGACTTGGCTCCACACTGTGAAGCTGCCAGCAGAGGGCACTTAGAGATCAAGGCACCGAGGTACGATGCCTAGACTCCCCAAGTGACAGTGAACAGCCACTCGTGCCCCACCACAAAGTGCACAGGGGCAACAGGGGTCTGCTTGGGAGTTGGTATAGTCCCCTACCACCAGAGGACACTGGTGTACAAGATCTCTGCATTGTCACAAGCAGCACCTAAAAAAAAAATATCTAAGGAGAAGCAACAGGGCCATCCATGCCCTACTAAGCGGAAACAAGAACTCATTCCAGAGTGATCTTGACAACTCCAAAACAACACCATGAGTTCATCGCCACAGCATCTCCAGCTACCCCCAGCACCCAACCCAAGGGCTCATTCATCCATCACAGCGCTGCCACCATTCAGCCAACTGGCAGACACCGTCAGAGCATGTGCCAGAGTGGTGCCACTGGCTGGAAAGACTGAGGCATTACATCTGCACCAGGAGGAAAGTGGATGGCCCTGTTCAAAGGTCACTGATGATTCATTTTTGGGGTGATGAACTCTACGAGCTATTCAAGACACTGCCAAACACAGGCAACAATGACAACTTTGATGCCGCAGTGGCTGCACTCAATCAGTATTTGATCCCCCAGCTCAACCTATGAGCGTTTCAAACTGCGCCAGGCTAAGCAGACAAACACGTAGTTGGTGGACATGTTTTACACATGGCTGCAGAAGCTAGCGAGCACGTGTGTGGGCCTCAACCAACACAAAGAAATACACTCACACATAATCGAAGTATGTGCTCTCCAGCCTGCTGCGCAAGCTGATCCTGCGTCAGCCCAGTGAGATTCTAATCCTGGCCAAATTGCATGAGATTTCAAACAACCAGGCCAAGGATATAGCAGCTGCATTGGGTCGGCCCTCCACGACAGCAAGGACAGCCAAGCAAGCTGTGGGGAAAGAAGAGCAAGTGGACGCCATTCAGAGGCGATGGAATCCAAATGCCCAACGTATCGCCAAAAGCAGGACAACAAGGGTTGCAGGAACTAAGGCCTTAAGTATAGGACTCCAGGAGTCTGCCCAGCGAAAGGGAAGACATGTTCAAGATGCGGCAAGCCAAACTACTTCACCACACTCTGTAGAGGTGGTAAACCTCTGCCTGGTGCAGAAAAAGCCAGGAAAGCTGCAGCAACAGAACGGCAGTGGCAGCCTTCCCAAGGTCTGCCGAAGAGGCGCCAAGTATGACCATGAAGAAGACAAAGACATCTTCATTATACCCTTCGCAGGGAGGCCAGAGCAGAAAAAGTGGCCACCCCGATGTGCACAGTGAACATCAACGGTGTCCCGGTGACGGCACTCACTGATACCGGCACCTTGGTAAACATCATGAACATGGAGCAGTACAAGAAACTATCACCTCCACCACAGGGTGATTGAGGTTACTATTGTGAATTCGTAAACATAAGGCTCCCCAACAGCGCCATCAAGCGGTAGTGTCACGTCATTCCTACCATGGATGATATCATAGCTGATCTCAGTGGGGGCCAAATGGTTCTCCAAGTTAGACCTAACTCTGGATACCATCAGTTGGAGCTGGCCCCAGGAAGCTGCAACATTACCTCGGTTTCCACCAACGTGGGCCTCTGGTGCTACAAGTGTCTAAGCTTTGGAGTCTCGTCAGCTGCCGAAGTTTCCCAGAGCACGATCCATGAGACGCTGTCAGGCCTGATCTACATTCTCAATTTAAGTGACGACATCCTCATCTTCTCTGAAACCCTTGAGGATCATCACCTCTGGCTGCGGGCAATGCTTCAACGACTCCCTGAGGCTGGCCTCACCTTGCACAAAAGGAAGTGTAGCTTCAACTGCAACTCCATCAACTTCTTTCATTACATATTCTTTCGTGAGGGGCTCCAGGTCAACCTGAAGAAGGCAGAGGACATTTGGAGTACACCGATCCTGCAAAACCCCACCAAAGTAAGGAGCTTCCTGTGGATGGCAACCTACTGTGGGAGATTCATCCTCCACCTAGCCATAATAGCGGAACCCCTCTGGCATCTCATTTGGACTGGCACAACATCGGAATAGAGCCCTGAGGCAGACAAGGCCTTTCAAACCATCAAGAAGGTACTGCTGGACAAAGTCACAATGGCCTACTTCCACCCACAGAGGAGGACAGATGTAGTTGTGGACACCAGTTCGGTAAGCCTCGTGGAGTCCTGCTTCAAGAAAAAGAAAACCAAGAATTAACACCGGTGGCTTATGTGAGCAGGGCTCTTTCACCGACAGAGGCACACTACAACCAGATAGAAAGGGAAGCCCTTGCCGTTCGATGTGTGTGGCAGCATTTCCACTTATACCTGTGCGGGCATGAATTCAGAGTAATCGCGGATCTCAAGCCACTGGTATCCCTTTTTGCCGGCACATCGTGACTCGCCCACCCAAGAATCGAGCGGTGGGCACTGTTACTACAAATCTACTGTTTTCAAGTCATTTATTGCCCAGGGGTCAACAATCCGGCTGATTATCTATCGCTACATCCTCCACAACAGGTGCCACACAGTTCCAGCGAAGATAAAGGGAAAGGACAGAGTGTTTTGTAAAAATGGTCATCCGATTGGCATATTCTACAGGGCTGATGGTACCTGAAATCGTGGGTGCCACTCGCAGTGACACCGTCATACAAAGAGCCAAGGAGGTGCTGTCAAGAAGACACTGGAAGTGCTTCCTAGAAGGGGCCAAAGCGCTCAACACAGAAGAGCGCACCGCCATGCAGCTGCAGTGGAGAGCACATAGCGAACTGTCAGAAAGAAATGAGAGCCTCCTGCTCACTGGGCAGGGAATAGTTGTACCACAATGCCTCTGGGAAAAAGTAATCAAATTGGCCCACCAAGGACTTGCAAAAGCTTGTCTTTGGAGCAAAGTCTGGTTCCCGGGGATGGATGCCCTCGTCGACAAACTGGTGAAGAGATGCCACCCCTGCACCATCACTGCCTAAGAGCAGCTCCTTGCTCTGGTGCTAAGCTAAGACCCTAGCACCTGACCGTGGTCCGAAATAAGCATGGACTTCAGAAGCTTCCCCGATGGCCAGCTAACAGCAGTGATGTTTGATTCCTACACATGTTTTCCCATGCTTGCGCTAGTCACGTCCAGTGAATTTGAGCATGTCAGGCCGGTGTTGGAGAAGACATTTGCCCTGCTAGGACACCCTGATGAGGTCTGGACGGACAATGGCCCTCCCTTCCACGGGCAGAAATCTCAAGAGTACCTCACCTCTCTCACAATTTGACATTGCAGAATCACCCCACACTGTCCCCAAGCAAACGGGGATGATGAATGATTTATGAGTACCCTAAACCAGGGATGGAGCAAGGGGAAGACACTGAGTGGGTCTGTACAAGTTCCTATGGCCCTACAGACAGACCCCCCACTGCACCACAGATTGTGCTCCCACCACACTGTTGTTAAGGCAGCCTCCGCGTCACTGCATCCCAGCAGATGCGAACTGGCAACCAGCCACTATGGACTTTGAAGCAACACAGAAGAAACAACAGAGGACAAACACCAAAGCCAGCAAGAAAAGGCATGCGAGACACTCCAATATACAAGTTGAAGACGTTGTCATCCTGAAAGACCAACACCTGGGGTTCCGAACCCAATATGAACTTGAGGTGTGGTAAGAGGGAAAAGTGGATGGAACCATGGTCACTGCTCAAAGGAATAGAATATTAGTGACCCAAAATGTCTTGCGGTTCAAATGGGTGGTGCCTACCAACAAAGACAGAACCTAGGACCCTCACTGTGAGTGGGAAGAAGACAATGTGACCATCGCCATTCTACGAGGCTGAACATGAAATAATTTCTTCCAAGGTCTGGTGATGGTGCCTCTCTGGGGCAACCGCCGGCCTGACCTCCAGAGCTCAATGTCAAAGGCTGTGGCGAACATGCCTGCCGAAGTCAGAAGTATGATCTTTGTCCCAACCTGACACCCAGCAAACAGCTTAGAGACTTTGGGGGTGATTCTGACCTCGGCGGTAAAATGCCCTTACCGCCGGTCAGAAGACCGCCATAACACCGCCGCGGTCAACCGCCACGGTCATTCTGACCCACAACGGCCAAACCTCCAAAAATCCGTCCTCCACTGCAGCCCGCCACATCGGCGGGCAGCGATAAACTGGAGATGACCAAACCTTCACCGTCACGCCAACAGAAATACGCCCATGCCATTACGACCCACGAATCCACACGGCGGTCATTCAAACGCGGTATTCCATTGGCGCTACACACCGCCGCGGTCAGAATACACACACATCACCAAAACACAGCCACATTGGACAATTTGAAAAACACACACCTGATACACATACACACACCACTCCCACACAATCAACCAACTATAAAACACACACCCACATCACCCACAAACCCATGCGACCCCAATTACTGAGAGAAGGAGAGAGAGACACAGCAGACAATCCAAAGCAAGACACACTGAGGCACACTACACCATCACACACACCACATAGTAGCACAAAGCACCACTCACCAACACACTCCTCATCACATACACCACCCCACACCTCACCCACACCACCCCATGGCACCCCAAAGGCATCCACGATTTTCGGACCAAGAACTCCGGGTCATGGTGGAGGAAATCCTAAGAGTGGAACCCCAGCTCTTCGGCTCGCAGGTGCAGCACACCAGTATAGCCAGGAAGGCGGAGCTATGGCAGCGGATCGTGGACAGGGTCAACGCGGTGGGACAGCATCCCAGGAACAGGGAGGACATCCGCAAAAGATGGAACGACCTACGGGGGAAGGTCCGGTCGATGGTCTCCAGGCACAACATCGCGGTCCAGAAGACTGGCGGCGGACCCCCACCCACCCCTCCCGAATTTACATCGTGGGAGCAAGAGGTCTTGACCATCCTGCATCCTCAGGGCCTCGCAGGAGTAGCCGGAGGAATGGACTCTGGTAAGTCCCATCTCAACTACTATATCCCCCACACCCCACCAGCATGCCAACCCACACCCCCACCCTCACCCCCAACCCCCCAGCACACATCCTTCCTGACAATGTCTCACCAGCACAACCCACCCATCCCAACACCAACTCCTGCATGCCAACACAAACCATGGGCACCCATCACCTAAGCATGACCACTGCACTAACCCCTCCCCCCCACTAAATACCCTCACAACACCTCCCTCCAGGGAATGCCTGCACTGGGGGACAAGGGCACCCACAACACGCATGCTATTGCACACACAGAAACAATAACCAAACTCTCTTACCCCATGCAGGACACGAACGACAGCACACCAGCCAGGAGGGTCCAGAAGTGTCCATCCCACCACCGGAACAGGCCCACACTGAGGATAGCAGCTCTGTCGACAGTGAACCTGATGACCAGCCCGGACCATCGGGGACCTCTGGGCAGTCGGTTCCCCTCACCCAGACACAGGCCACACCAGACCCGACCCCCTCTGCCGACACCAGCACAGCTCCCACCCAGCGGGCCCATGCCTCTGTCTCTAGGACAGCTCAATCAGCGGTGTGTCTGCCACTACAGGGCACCCAGGCTAACCCGACACCCCAACAACAACAGGGACCTGGGGGCAGTGGGAGCGGGCACACCGGCCAGGGGACAGAGGCCGGGGGAAACCGGGCAGCTCGGAGGGCTGCTGTGCGACAGGGGGGGGAGGAGAGGCCCAGGGAACCCACTCTCCAAGAGGCCCTCACCACCCTCATGGGGGCCTACCACCACTCCCAAGAAACGATGGCGACGGTACTGGCCAGGTTCACTGAGATCCAGGCACAGCAGGAGGAACGCTACATGGGGTTCAGGGAGGAGCTGAGAATCATCGGGACCGCAATGGGGACCATCGTCCTGGCCCTCCACAGGATAGAGGACGCGTTGCGGGACCATGGTGCACCACACAGGGCCCCTGTCACTAGGCCGGACCAGGAACAGCCTACCACCTCCGCCGGCGCTAGTGGACAGGAGGTCCCAACACCTCGACAGCCCCCCAGAACCCCACCTCCTGCTGAAGAACAACCACCCCGTAAGAGGAGCCTGAGACCAAAGAAAAAGACAGAGTAGGATGTCAAGACCCCCGCCAGCAGGACATACCCCCTCAAGTCTTCCCACTGTCCCACATTGCCACCCTGTCCAACCGTGAACTGCCTATGCTCCATCCTTCCACAGGCAAAAGAACAATGCACCTGTGAGACTGAGAACTGGACTCTGCCATGGATATTCCTCCACCCCCACCCATCACCCTTAGAATCACATGTACCGGTATCTAGCACTGTAAATAAATCACATTTTGCACACAAACCTGTTTTGAGTCATGCTGTATTATTAACAAAGGGATAACATATTACTGTTCAATTTCTGTTCTGTCAATTAGTCATGACAACATACCAATGTCAATACGCTGTATTTCATGGGCGAACCAAGCAGAAGTCAGGTACTGAGTCAGACAGCACTGAGAAGGGAAGGGAAAGGCATAAATTATTAAAAAACATCTGTGGGGAACTACAGAAAGTACAGATGCAGGAGGCTAGAAGCAATTGTGAAATGGCGTGGGTGATTCTTACCTGGGTGTTACTGGAAATACTGTTGTATCACTCTGTCCCTATTGTCTGTGTCGTCCTCAGAGTCTTCCTCCTCTTCACTCTCCACAGGCTCCACGGCTTCTACAACACCACCATCTGGACCATCCTCCTGCAGGAAAGGCACCTGGCGTCGCAAAGCCAGGTTGTGAAGCATACAGCACGCCACGATGATATGGCACACCTTCTTTGGTGAGTACATTAGGGATCCACCAGTCATATGCAGGCACCTAAACCTGGCCTTCAGGAGGCCAAAGGTTCGCTCAATCACCCTCCTTGTACGCCCATGGGCCTCATTGTAGCGTTCCTCTGCCCTTGTCCGGGGATTCCTTACTGGGGTCAGTAGCCACGGCAGGTTGGGGTAACCAGAGTCACCTATTAGCCACACACGTTGTCTCTGTAGCTGCTCCATCACATAGGGGATGCTGCTATTTCGCATCACATACGCGTCATGCACTGACCCTGGGAACTTGGCATTTACATGGGAGATGTACTGGTCAGCCAAACAGACCACCTGGACATTTATCGAATGATAATTCTTTCTGTTTCGGTACACCTGCTCATCGTCTTTTGGGGGTACCAAAGCCACATGGGTCCCATCAATGGCACCAATGATGTTGGGGATATGTCCAAGGGCATAGAAATCACCCTTCACTGTGGGCAAGTCACCCTCCTCGGGGAAAATGATGTAGCTCCGCATGAGTTTCATCAGGGCAGACAACACTCTGCTCAAAATCTTTGAAAACATAGGCTGAGACATTCCAGATGACATGGCCACTGTGGTCTGGAATGACCCACTGGCCAAAAAATGGAGGACTGACAAAACCTGCACCAGAGGGGGAATCCCTGTGGGTTGGCGGATGGGGGACATCAGGGCTGGCTCCAGCTGGGCACACAGTTCATGGATAGTGGCACGGTCAAGTCGGTATCGAAGGATTATATGGCGTTCTTCCATTGTCGACAGGTCCACCAGCGGTCGGTACACGCGAGGATTCCTCCTTCTCATCCCAAGTCCCAGCGGACGGTGCCTAGGAAGGACAACATGGAGCACAGAGTCTGCCAAACCACAGGTACGTACAGACAGCTTGCACAGTTAAAGAATGGCAATGGGTTGAAAGGCGTGTATGTGTGGCAATGTCAAGTCAAAATTAAGCCATGTGGGCCCTTGAAATGGCGGCTGCCTGACCTGTGAAGTGGGACAATGGGATGTGAGGTCACTGCGCTGGCGGGTCACACAGTGGCGGTAGGCGGTCGAAGACCGCGGCGCAAAGCCGCATTGGTTAACATTGAAGCCTATGGGTTTCAGGAGCCAATAACGAAGTGCGCCGGCGGTCGCGGTACGCACCGCCGCGGTACGCACCGCCGCGGACGTGACCGCCATTTTCTATCTGCTTAATCACTCGAGACCTGATCATCCACAGGAGAGGACCTATACTGCAAGTGCTGCTGTGACCTCGGTCTGGAAGATACAATGGCTGCTGTGACTGGGGAAAGGGCCCCTGCCTTCACGTCTGAAGAATTGGACAAGCTCGTGGATGGGGTCCTCCCCCAGTATGCGCTACTCTACGGTCCTCCAGACCAACAAGTGAGTACCCGGGTGCTAATGGAATGGGCTATGCCTGTGTGGATTGGGGTGGATGTAAGTTGGTGGGGTGGGGGCGAATGAGGAGTGCAACGCCCGACAGATGAGAGCATGTGCCATATGGCAAAGTGGGTTGGGGGGAGCCAATTACATCTAACATGCAGGCCATTGATGATTTCCTCCTTTCCACCCTGTACATGTCTAATAGGTCAGCGCCCATCAGAAGATCGAGATTTGGCGTGCCATCGCCAAGGAAGTCCGGACCTTGGGGGTCCACAACAGACGGGGCACCCACTGCCGCAAGAGGTGGGAGGACATCCGCCGCAGAACAAGGAAGACCGCAGAAACACTGCTGGGGATGGCCTCCCAACCTAGGAGGGGTGCCAGTCGCACCATGACCCCCCTGATGTCCCGGATCCTGGCGGTGGCCTACCCTGAATTGGATGGGCGCTTTAAGACATCACAGCAGACACAAGGGGGTGAGTATCAGCACATTCTCCTATCTTTCTGCGCAGTGGAGGCGTCTGGGTGGGGGAGGAGGGCTGTGGGTGACATTAGGCCAGGGCGCTTTCTGTAGTGTAGTCCTCTCCCTTAGGCATGGCCCTGTGCCCCCGGCCCCCACCTCTGTAGGGTGACAAGTACAGCCATTGAAGGTCCAGCATCTCCCATGTGCGCGTTTGACGTCTCTTGGCCTGTTGTCTTAGTCAGTAGTACTGAGTAGTGTACCCCGAATGCGCGGCTTAGTGCATTAGGCACCTGTGTCTGTCCTCTCCGCCAATGGTGTTGACATTGCATGCACTCAACCTGGTCTTCTTTTTTCTCCCCCCACCCTTTCTCTTCATCTTCTTGTGCATGTGTGCATTAGCATCATCAGGCGGAGGAGATATGGCATCGGAGCACGAGGGAGCTGCAGGACACAAGGCCCCGGTGGGCCCAGGAACAGACACCGAGGGCACCAGTGATCCGGAGGGCGAGGGGAGCACCACGACGGGGACCGCTGGTGAGAGCAGCGAAAGCGACACGTCCTCAGATGGGAGCCACCCAGCGCACCAGCCCCGCCCTCCCAGCAGCCCCTCAGTCTTCGCTCCGTGCCGGTTCGCCCAGGAAGGCGCGCGTCTCCTTCGCCCCAGGCACCTCAGCCCCTGCCCCTGTTGCCCCTGCTGCCCTCAGTGCGGAGCTCATTGACCTGGTAAGGACGCTCATTGTTAGGCAGACGACCCTTCTGAATGCCATCCAGGGTGTGCAAAGGGAGGTGCAACAGAGCAATGCGTACCTGAAGGGCATTCATTCGGGTCAGGCTGCCCATCAACGAGCGTTCACTGCTCTGGCCTCAGCACTGACGGCAGCCATTGTCCCTGTTTCCAGCCTCCCTCTTCTGACTGCCTCCAGCCTGTCTCTGTCTCCTGTTCCTCAGCCTATCCCATCCACACCATCAGACCAGCCTGCACACACCTCAACACCCAAGAGCAGCTCATCCAAACACAAGCACCACAGATCCCGCAAACACTCACCCGAGCAACACCCAGATGCAGACATGCCAACAGCCACTGCCACCCCTGTGTCCCCCTCCTCCTCGTCTCCCTCCTCCCTCCCTGTGACGTCTACACTCACACCTGCATGCACCCCAACATCAGCCAGTGCTTCCATCACCACCTCACCCTCCAGTACAGTCCACACTCGTGCAGTCACCACCCCCACTGCCATGTACACGTCCCCTGTGTCCTCTCCCACTGTGTCTGTCACCCCCTCTTCCAAGACACACAAACGCAGGCAGCCACCCACCCAACAGCCATCCACCTCACGACAGCCTACAGCACCAGCACCTTCACCCAATGACAGCACACCTGACTCTCCTACAACCACCTCCTCTACCTCCACTTCCATCTCCACTTCTCCTACCCTTTACCTTGGCCCTAAAAAACTTTTCCTGGCTAACCTTAACCTCTTTCCCCCCGATGACCTCCCCCATCCATCTTCAAAGAGTCCCAAGAGCACCGCAGCCACCACCAGCCCAGCTTCGGGTGTCACTGTTGTGCCTGGGTTCTGGAGCCCACCCTTTGCCAGCAGTGACACATCGATCAGCAGCAAGGACACGTCCAGCCCCCCCCCCGGCAAGAGGACCCGCAAAACCAAGGACCGCTGTGCGAGGACCGACAGGGCTGCCCCCAAGGAGCAATGTGCGGCCACTTCACCACCCACACCATCTGGGGGAGGCAAGGGCCCGAGAGCCCCATCAAAGGAGCGGAAGGGCAGCAGGAGCGCGGAGAAGGTGGACCCCACATGCCACATCCCAGCTGGGACGGAGGACACTAAGGAGGCCAGGAGTCCGTCCCCGAAGGGTCCAGAAACGTCACGGTCCGAGGGCGACTGAACAGGGAGTCCAGGCCAGGTCTGGCTCCCTTGACCTGCTGGATGGGCACCGCTGAACAGGGCCCGCGGTGCAGAAGAGCACCGCTGAACAGGGCCCCGCCGTGGAGATAGGCACCGCTGAACAGGGCCCGCGGTGCAGAAGAGCACCGCTGAACAGGGCCCCGCCGTGGAGATAGGCACCGCTGAACAGGGCCCGCGGTGCAGAAGAGCACCGCTGAACAGGGCCCGCCGTGGAGATAGGCACCGCTGAACAGGGCCCGCGGTGCAGAAGAGCACCGCTGAACAGGGCCCCGCCGTGGAGATAGGCACCGCTGAACAGGGCCCGCGGTGCAGAAGAGCACCGCTGAACAGGGCCCCGCCGTGGAGATAAGCACCGCTGAACAGGGCCCGCGGTGCAGAAGAGCACCGCTGAACAGGGCCCCGCCGTGGAGATAGGCACCGCTGAACAGGGCCCGCGGTGCAGAAGAGTACCGCTGAACAGGGCCCCGCCGTCTCAAGCACCGCTCCGCTGGGCCCTTCTTCTCAAGCACCGCTCCGCTGGGCCCCGCCGTCTCAAGCACCGCTCCGCTGGGCCCTTCCTCTCAAGCACCGCTCCGCTGGGCCCTTCCTCTCAAGCACCGCTCCGCTGGGCCCCGCCGTCTCAAGCACCGCTCCGCTGGGCCCTTCCTGTCAAGCACCGCTCCGCTGGGCCCTGCCGTCTCAAGCACCGCTCCGCTGGGCCCTTCCTCTCAAGCACCGCTCCGCTGGGCCCTTCCTCTCAAGCACCGCTCCGCTGGGCCCCGCCGTCTCAAGCACCGCTCCGCTGGGCCCTTCCTGTCAAGCACCGCTCCGCTGGGCCCCGCCGTCTCAAGCACCGCTCCGCTGGGCCCTTCCTCTCAAGCACCGCTCCGCTGGGCCCCGCCGTCTCAAGCACCGCTCCGCTGGGCCCTTCCTCTCAAGCACTGCTCCGCTGGGCCCTTCCTCTCAAGCCCCGCTCCGCTGGGCCCTTCCTGTCAAGCACCGCTCCGCTGGGCCCCGCCGTCTCAAGCACCGCTCCGCTGCGCCCTTCCTCTCAAGCACCGCTCCGCTGGGCCCCGCCGTCTCAAGCACCGCTCCGCTGGGCCCTTCCTCTCAAGCACCGCTCCGCTGGGCCCTTCCTCTCAAGCACCGCTCCGCTGGGCCCTTCCTGTCAAGCACTGCTCCGCTGGGCCCCGCCGTCTCAAGCACCGCTCCGCTGGGCCCTTCCTCTCAAGCACCGCTCCGCTGGGCCCTTCCTCTCAAGCACCGCTCCGCTGGGCCCCGCCGTCTCAAGCACCGCTGAACAGGGCACCGCCGTCTCAAGCACCGTTGATGGTTCATTGTGCCCACCATGCCTCCTCCTTGACCAGTGGAGACTGTCATCCACCTGATGGACTGTGGCTTTGCACTCCCCAGGATGGTCCAGTGGCCAATCCACCCACTGCAGAGACTTGAGAGACTGTGGCTTTGCACTCCCCAGGATGGCCCAGTGGGCAGCCCACCCACTGTAGAGACATTGAGAGACTGTGGCTTTGCACTCCCCAGGATGGCCCAGTGGGCAGCCCACCCACTGTAGAGACATTGAGAGACTGTGGCTTTGCACTCCCCAGGATGGTCCAGTGGGCAATCCACCCACTGCAGAGACTTGAGAGACTGTGGCTTTGCACTCCCCAGGATGGTCCCGTGGGCATGGTGGCTCCTCGTGGATCTGGCGTCGTGGACTCATGTGGCTGTGGTGCCCCCCCCTTCCCTTCCCCCTGAGGTGCCTGTAGTTTTTACATCTGATGCCCCTGCAGTGTTCTCTCCAAAGGACTCAGGTCTCCTGTGTGGGCTTTGCCCTTGTTTCTCAAGACTTTGGCCCACGGACATGCTGAATTCGTAGGATGTGCAGGACTTGGTACTTCAGTTATACACTGATGTGTATGTCATTTGTTTTGTTGTGGATATCTTTCATGGTTGTACGCTAATTTTCTGGAGCTTTTTGGTACATAAATATTTATTCCAAATATGATTATGTCCTAGCATTTTTCAGGGGTGTTTGGGTGGTGTCACTGTGACTTGGTGCTCTGCATTGGTGAGTACACGATTGGGGGGGTGGGGGGGTTGCATATGTGTGTGCCCGTAACCTTTCGTCCTCCCCCTCCCGTGTGTCGTAGGTGCAGTACTCACCGTTGTCGTCTGCGCCGGACTTCGTACTCGTGGTAGATGAGAAGGTAGACGAGAGCAGGTAGGATGTTTAATTCGGGTTCCATGCTGTCCTCCGTACTCGTGGAGTGTGTTTTGGTGAGCGTTTTCCCGTTCGTAGTCTGTTTCCGCCGTGTTTTTATCGTCGGTGCTCCCGCCCCGGAAAAGGTGGCGGATTGGTGAGTTATGATAGTGTGGGCGGTACATTGTCTGCCGCCTGCCTGTTGGCGGTGACCGCCACGCTGTTTGTCTGTACCGCCGCGGCGGTCGGAGTGTTAAGTTGGCGGGCTGTGTTGGCGGTTCCCGCCAGGGTCAGAATTCCATTTTTTGGACCGCCAGCCTGTTGGCGGGTTGGCCGCCACTTTAACACCGACCGCCAGGGTTAGAATGACCCCCTTTATCTGCCAAATGTACTAGCATTTGCATGCTGTCCCTTTTCTCTCTCTCTCACGTAAGGAACACCCCTTCCTAATTGCGACTCGCAAACCCTTTTTGCGATTCGGTAAATCGTTTACCGAATCGCCAAAATTGGTCTGTTCAGCTCAAATTGCATTTTGCACATCACAAACGGCCCGATTCGCCGTTTGCGACATGCAAAATGCTTTGTACATGTGGCCCCTTGTCTTTTCTTGACTCTGTTTACACGCTTGAGTTCTGTTTGTTTCTTTCGAATAAAACAAGGGATAGATGTAAAGAGCCACTTGGGCTCTCCATACAATGTATTGCTTCCTAACCTGGAGGCCGAGTCTGGCCCCCAGGTTATAAATAAACAGGTGCGAGGGCGCACGTGACCTCCAGGCCAGAACTGTATACTTGTGGTCTGTCATTTCTGGCTCCGTGCTGGGGCACGATTGCAGACTACCGGGGTGGGGGACAAGTCCCCAGTATAGATAGCTATGGCCGTGTCCTGGGCAAATCAGAAAGAGCATGGGGCCACAACTCAAAAGTTCAGCGAATGCTGCCGATGTCCCTAACCATGCATCGCTTTGGGAAAGTTCCTGCTGCTGTTCAGGGCTCTGTTTTCCAGCTGTTTACTTTAAAAAAGGAAGAAGAATGTCATCTTTTCACTTTACATACCTGGCAAATATTCTGTTAAATATGCATAAAATTCTGAGCAGTCAGAAATGGCAACTTCACAGAACTCTTCTCACACCTTTAGGAGCCACTTATATTCTTATGAGAAATTGCTTTACTAATGGCTGCTACAATTTGTTGTGGTCTTTAGCTGACAACAAGGAAGAATGTGCATTTTGGCCTGCACATAAAAAACATTTTTTTACATTACAACAACTTTGTATAGTGTAGTGATGACGCAAAATTGATTTATTTAATTGCGCTCAAATGATATGTTAACCTGGAACCTGCATTACCTTTGGCTTAAATGATTTAAAAATGATATACTGATTAAATACTTGAAATATGTTATTTAACTTTCTCGTTGTTCACTTTTCAATTTAGCAGAATATACCATGTATAAACACATATTTTATTAACTTTAGTTAGCCACTTTGCATTCAAAGTTAGCTGAGTGGTGCTTCACACTATTTTGCAATAAAACGTTGTATTTCTGCTTGCTGTGCATAATATTTTCTGGTTTAGATACCAAGGGCCTTATTTATACTTTTTGGTGCAAAACTGCACTAACGCAGTTTTGCACCAAAACGTTTTGCACCAGCTTGCACCATTTTTTAGCACCAGCTGGGCACCATAGTTATGGAATGGTGCAAGCCGGTGCAAAGAGTTGGCTAGCGTAAAAGAAAATTACGTTAGGCAAGTTAGAGTCAAAATAAATGACTCTAACCAGATTAGCATCATTATTTTATGCTAAGGTGCATATTTATACTCTGTTTGCACTGAATTAGTGTCATATTTTTTTACTCTAATTCGGTGCAAAGCTAACTCCATATTTATACTTTGGTGCTAGACCCTTCTATTACCAAAGTTATGGAGTTAAAGTAATTTTTTGGAAGTGTAAACCTACCTTTCCTTAACGAGATGCAGGGTAGGCGTTCCCGTGCAATAAAGGACTCTATGGCCTTAACGCCATATTTATACTCCGATGCAAAAATGGTGCAAGGGAGGTAGGAGGGGTCAAAAAATGGTACAAAGCTTGCTTTGCCCCATTTTGTAAAGTCTGGGTCAGGGCAAGCATTAGAGGACCTGTGGGCCTTTTTCCATGGCGGAACTCCATGGAATAAGCTCACAGGTGCCCTCCCCAGGCCTCAGGGGCACCCCCACCTACACCAGAGGGACTGCAGAGGATGGGGGACCCCATCCCAGGTAAGTACAGGTAAGATTGCATTTTATTTTTGAAAGTGCTATAGGGGGCCGTGAAATGGGCCCCCATACATGGCACAGGGTGCAATGGCCATGCCCATCGGACCCTTGTCCTCTGTGCTGGCCATTGGGGTGGTGGACATGACTTCTGCCTTTTCTAAGGCAGGAGTTATGTGGCATGGTAGGTTTAGCACCATAAAATGACGCTAATCTGGTCAGTCATTTTTTTTTTACTCTAACCTGCCTAAAGTCATTTTTTTGTGCTAAACCCTCTTCTTCTATACCGCCAGTCCCACCCGAATAAAGTTATTTGTTTTTCACTCTAGCCTACCCTTTGTACCGGCTTGCACCATTCCATAAATATGGTGCCTGGCTGGTGCACAGAAATGGTGCAAGCCGGTGATAAACTTTTTGGTGCAAAACTGAGTTAGTGCAGTTTTGCTGCAAAAAGTATAAATAAGGGCCAATATTTTGTAAGTTTGCACCACTTTTGCATCAAAAAATTGAGTTAATGCAGCACAAAAAAAGTATAAATCAGGGCCTTGGTGCTAGACGGGTCTAGCACCAAAGTATAAATATGGAGTTGGTTTTGCACCACATTAGAGTAAAAGAAATGATGCTAATTCGGTGCAAACAGAGTACAAATATGCCCCTGAGTTTAAATATGCCCCTAAATATGGCGCTAAGGCCATAGAGTCATTTTCTGCATGGGAACGCCTACCTTGCATCTCATAAAGGCAAGGTAGGTCTCCACTTCCAAAAAATGACTTTAACTCCATAAATTTGGCACTAGACAGGTCTAGCACCAAAGTATAAATATGGCGTTAGTTTTGCACCAAATGAGAGTAAAAAAAATTACGCTAATTCGGTGCAAACAGAGTATAAATATGCCCCTAAGTCTCCATGGGCTCATTGAAATTTTATTCTTTGATAGCTTTCATTTTGAATGTTGCAGTCTAGTGATTAGTTGGTTTGGACCAAAACCTCAGCACCTGCAGCCGGAGAGAAAGCTAAGGATCAATATTCCTTTGTGTGATTTTGTGAAGGTTAGGGTGGAAGAAAGAGTTGGCATTGTACTGATCCATGAGAAGGAGGCTTACACTAGGCACAGGGAGGACACTGGATTGTGATTGGTCATCGCTTGATGGGAAACTGAAGATTGTAGCAATTGGGCAAAATGTGGTGTTTTAAGTGTGTGAAGCTTGTTAATTAGTTGGATCACTTATGTCTGTCCACCTTTGCAGCCAGAAGTCTCTCAACATCCTGAGAGGAACGCTCCTTATTTTCCTGGTAGCAGAAACATATTTGAAAGCTTTGATTCTAATTGGAACTTTCATCTGGTTCCTCTTTCAAATCTATATTTGCTGATACCAACTGCTTTTGAAAACTTCTGTCCTGCCCACATCATAAGCCTATTAGTTAGGGTGTTTACTTTATGGAAAGAGTATTTCCTTCACCTTGCACATGATGCTTCTGATTTACTAAATCAACTTGAATTATATTTGCGCATACTGTATCCAGGAGAATATCAAATTTACTCAATTGAATGATTTGAGATGCAGTTTTACTAATCCAATGATGAACCTTCACGGTTTGCAATCTACTCCTCTCTGATGTTACTGTGCGGCAAACTCTGCTTAGCTGACAATGAATTACTCTCATATTTTGTGATTTCAGCTTCAATTCAAGACAAGGACTCCTCTTGTTGAAGATAACGAAGTTTCAAAACTGTGCCAAGGTTAGCGAGGCGCAAAAAGACAATCCTTATCCTGTTTTTTCTGTTGCACCTTGTAACACCTCATCATCAGGTCCTATGTGTGCATTTGTTATTAATATTTGTGTCTTACAAAATTAATAAAAATATTTATTTGTGCATCTAATTCTGTATTATGGGGTTTGGGCAGGAAGATTTTAATTGTATCAGTTTTCATTACTTTTGTTGCCTGAACTTCTCCAATAGAGGGAAACCCCATCTCTTAAATATTTAGATATCCCTCTATGTTTTTAAGGTGTGTTACTTTTCTTTATAACTACCACACATGGAGGGGTGGCATATGTAAGATCACATGTTCACTCACAGTTGGACAACACCACAAAACTGATATTGCTTGGCCTTTACAGTGCTAGTGCTACATTATGTCCTCTATAAGCAGTTGTATTATGGAGCCACTGTAAGTGGCCATAAGAGGGTATCAGTTTACAGATAGTAAAAAAAATAGTTTTTTTTACTAAAGGAATAGGAGCACCACAAGGGCAAAATATATTTGTGTGTGAAGCCCTAAAAATGCTTACACCAGCTCTAGGCCTTTACACCTGATCTTTCAGAAGAGTTTTTTGTTTTGTTTTTATTCACTTTCTAGTCAAGGGCAAAATTGCAGGCCGCTTGCCAGTAATGTTGCGTAGGCTCTCCTTATTCTAATGAGACTACTGGATTTCGAGTGGCAGAATTGTCTGTGGTGTGGGAGACTGAGTCTTTACCCACTACAAGTGGCACCTGTCACTCCAATCCCAGTTCTGCTCCAGCTAACTAGCAGTGCCTCATCTCTACCCAAGGGCAGCGATGATTGGGCAGTTGAGTGCATGACATAACTGGTTTCTCAGGGAAGCTGTGGTCACTCAGGTCTTATCCATTTCTCTCAGTTACATTAGTCTCACATACACAATGACAAACAAAGGCAGTATATATTTCAATAATTCTTTAATAAAGCGACTGCATCTTAGATAGCAAAACGTGGACTGCAATAACCAGGATGATACAGCATGACAAGATTAAAATTGTGACAAGGAGAGTAAAACATAAAAATAATGCTACCATATTGTCACTAGAGTCAACAGTCTAATTCCTACCTAGATTATGATAGAGCACAGTGTGTTGAGCTCTAATTCTGCCCTTCAGGTTCCCCTGCGAAGACATCATCCTCCATACCTGAGCAAAGGCCTGAAGTCTGTAAAGACAGGTGTAGCGAAGCATTCAGCAATCGCATACAGTTCTGGTTCACTGGCTGGAATCTCCCTCTAATGTGTAAGGGACAGGGAAGTGTTTTTATAATAAAACAGGTGGTGTTCTAAGAAAATGTCCCTACATAAGGATGTGTATTTTCTAAGAATGTCATAGACTAAACTTATACCACGTTCACCGACAACCTATCTTACTGCAGTCTTGGAAGAAGCACAGAGTGAGCAAGAATGTCTTGTTTGAGAACAGAGTGCTGGCCTAGGCAAAACAGTCTGATAGAGAGAAAATAAAACAAGACCATAAAAGTGGATACTGTAACAATAATAAAGCAAAGCCGAATACAATATATCTAGGTTAAAGTGCATAGCGGCAGGCCTAGTATGTTAAAATAACATGCATGAAGCTATAAATTGCTACACAACAGTAGCATTTCTTTCCACTTGTTTTTACATGGGTTGGATGCAGGAATATAGAACTTCTTTCTGGGCTTCTCACCTTGGGCAGCCAAGTCATAACCCATGTTCTTGGACAGTTCGATCTGCAGGAGTACTAAGCAATGGTGACCTAAGAAATAAAGAAACCTCTGTGATTTCTAGCTCTAGAAATCAAAGACATATCTTGGACACCATCAACAGGACTGTAGTAGAAAAGGAAATGGAAAATCAGGGGATGCTTTGGTTTCCTGTCTAGGAACTATGCATTACACTGTCTTTTAGCTCTTTCCCTCCTTTGCCGGTTCAACCCAAGCACCTGCCTGAATCTTGTGGTGCCCAGTTGTGCACCCCGAGGGTTCTACTATAAGTCTATTGCAGTGCCTGACTCTTCCTTCTCTCTCGAAACACTTAGGAACCAATAAGACTGGTATCTGACAAATATGGTGGCAGCAGACACAAGGACCAGATCTCAGAAATTATAAAATTTGTGGGGAAGGTGCCCTGCATCGCAAAAAAAGGACAGCAGCACATCTTATTGCCTTGCCATCTCTAGGTTCATTGCAGAGAATAACAAGTTACACCATGCACTGCAAAGCTGCTTTCACCACTCCTCCCTTCATTCACTGCATCCAAGCAAAGAGTGTTGTACATCTTGTGTTTGGGCCTCTGCTTGCTATGGTGGAGATCAACCTAAAAGAGGCTCATCCATTGTAATGCTCTGTTAAAGTTGGTTTGAATCCAATCTCCAATGGTCAAATTTAAAAAATAAGGTTAGTTGCTGTGCACAAGTGGCAAAAAAACTGTATGTAATATGTGTCAAAATGCTGGAGGCCCATTGCAGCCTGGGAAATTCACCAACCTCGAATCATGGCTGTCCTTAAATCTCTATGTGAATGCTAGTCCCTCAGGGGACCAGAACATTTGCCCTTTCTTTCTCTCACCGCCATAGCCTGAGGGACCTCTGAGGAAGCCTTGCCATGAAGAAAAGTGAGGTGGGAAGAAATTGAAAAACCTTATGTTCATAATATACATGTTAAAGGGTCTATCCATTATGAAAACCAAAGAGACCTATTAACAAAGGTAAATATTCATTGGTATATTCACTCATGTATCAATTTTCTACTACATCTAGGTGTAAATGTATACCTTTTTTACACTTCAACCTTTCCAAGTGTATATTTGCAACAAGGGAAAGACTTGCATGCTTCCACTCTCTCAAGTCAGAGGAAGGAACATTTTATAACTAAATTTACACACCTAAAGTTACTATTAGTAACTTTGCAGACGTAGGTGGAGATCTCAGTTACCGTGGCAGAGATGTCCCTATGAGAAAATATTAAAGTTTGTTGTCATTTAGAAAAACAAATTGAAATACTTTACTGTAAAATATAAATGTATATTAATGTATTTTTAACCTCGAACTATTCAAATTAAATGTTACAGAAGATCAGTTCAACATATATATTAAATTAAATGATTATTTGTTAAAAATTTATTTACAAATATTTGTAAAATTGATCCAAAAAATTCCCCCACTAACATTTTCATTTATACGTAATGCGTAGTAAATTAGTTTCATCATGTTGTGCTTGTTTAATTTAAATGTTTAAATTTCTTTACAAAAGTTTACAAAATATTTAAATGTTCATTTAGTTTATTTTGTAATAATAAAACAATTATTTGATACTTATACACAATCTTTGCTACATATCATTTTATTTCTCTGACTCCAATGTTTTCTATGGTAGTGTGTTGCAGTACCTGTGAGGGCCCCGTAGGGTTCTTGACTTACACCAAGGCTGAGCTGGAGTATTAAATACCTGTTTTGACACCTTTAGGACTGTAGTATTGTTAGAGGTGTAGTTCGTTGATATCAATAGTCATATTCTTTTGTGACTGTGCATTTATATTAGTGTGTACCCTCATAAACCCCTCCTTAAATATCCCTACACCCTTCCCATTTCTGAGTAAGTATTCCACATTTTCCAACCACTCCCTCTTGTTCCTCCCACTTCTACTTCTGAAATGCACTGCTATGTGTGCGAACAATTCTGCCATCATGGCAAAGATCTCCACAAGGTGAATGTAAGAGAGCTTGAGGTCTCAGTACATAGGCTTGTAAGTAGCTTTTTGTAGTATTTGAGTATTACTACCGTAGCACTATTTTACATACTGCAAAATGTAGTTTGTGACTAGATCCCTTCATTTTATGTTAAGACATTGTTTATATTTAGTCTGACAAAATGTATGTTTGGTCTTTCTCAGAAGGGATCGTAAAATTATATTACTGTTAAAACCATTGAGCTTGATTCATTGTTCATCAACACTATTGTCAAAAGCAGCAGACCTTTTTTGCTGCATTGGGATTTTTTTTACATAACCTTTCAGCCTAACTTATTCAACATAGTGTAAATCTATACTCAGAAACTATGAACCGCAAAAAAGTGTAGATTTACACATAGGTGTAGCAGTAAATATGCACATTAATAAATAGGCACATGTGAATATGACCCCTAATCTGCAGCATCATTACGAGAAGGTGGGTGATATCAGAGCTGCACCTGCTCTACACCTGAACCCAGGAGAGGATACCATGGAGCGCGACAAGATGTGCCAGCTCCTCTGAAGCATGGGCTCTTTCAGCATGAGCCCATACAGTTGCCTCTGTCCAGGTCCAAAGACTGGCATGACAGAGAGAAGGTGGCTGAGATGAGACTTGAAGGGCAGCTGATGCAAGGGTGACTGGCAACTGAGACCCTAACACTGTTGATGTGCCCAGGACGGGTGATATATGCAATACGCATCATTGTAACTGGGTATCACATCCAAAGAGTAAAACTTGTCTTCTATTAGTGGGTCAAATAACTTGAATTTAAAACTAGGTTCCAATATTTAGGTCTGGCATTAGCCAAGACATTTTGATTTTACAAAAATTATATATACATTTACTTACAGGGGCTTACAGCCATCCCTCGTCACCCATTGGTTTGTTGCTGTGTTATACACATTTTTATTTTCGACCATGTTCGAAATTGGGTTGTTGCTTGAGGGGAGGGGAACCCCACTCAAGCAGCAGCCATTATTTCTGTCAAGGTGAAGTCACAAGAAACTCTAAAATAACCTGTGCTTGAGCCTCCAGTAGCTTGGCACAAAAGCAGTCAGGCTTAACATAAAGCAATGAGTAAGGAGTTTATGCAGTATTTCAACAGTATTTCAAACAGTATTAAAGTGAAAACACAGCACAAGAAACATCCAACACTAATTTGGAAAAATAGAGTAAAATCTAACAAATGGTTTAACACCATAATGGCAAAATTACAAACAGTAGAACTGCAGATAAGAAATTTTAAGGATTTCAGGTAAGTAAAGCACCTAAAAGCACAAAGCGCAACTTGTGGTTATCTGGCCATGTGAGACCGGGTGAAATTCACAAGTTCCCGTTGACCGCAGTCACGCACAGGCATGAAGAGGTACGTTTAAGGTGAAAATAGCTGCGAAGAGCAGGGAGAGCTTCGCGGATGGTCATCAAGGTAGTGCGAAAAGCAGGCTGGGCATTGCGGATGGTCTAGCTGTGGCACAAAGATCCTGTCAGGCGTTCCAGACAGTTGTTGCTGCAGCTTCTTGTTGGTGAGTACAGTAAGCTATCAATGTTATATTGCAAAGTTCAGATCTGTCCCTCTGGGTGTCGTTGGCCGCCCCTGTGGTGTGAAGTCGAGTTCACCGGAACTTAGCATTGGAGGGTAGTTCGGTGACAACATCATGGTGTAAACTGGCCCATTCATGTTCGGGAACTGGCCAAAACATCACAAACATTCAACTGAGGCCATATCCAAGGGTTCAGGACCTGAGGAGACCACTTGGGAGTCATTAACTCAATTTTGCAGAAGCTTGTAGGGCTCAGGCAGATCCAGTTGCAAGTCCAGTTGCAGTTCCAGGCAGTAGATTATCTGGGCAGTGGCAGGGAGGCCGTAATGTCCCTGTAGCTCAGAACAGGAGGTTGGCTGGCTGACCCTAAGTCATTTCATCCTGGGATGAAGCGTGCAGGTCCAGTCTTCATTCAGCAAACAGGGCAGTGGGGTACAAAGAAGAAAATTCAGCAGGGTTACAGAGTGGCAGTTCTTCTGGAGGATAAACAGCAGGGCAGTCCTCCTTCTGCAGCATCCACAGTTCCAGAAGTATACTCAAGTGTTAAGTCTGAGGGTCTAATATTTTTTCAGTTGCCCACTTTGAAGTAGTAAAAGTTTCTGGAGAGTTCCCTTTGAAGTCTCTGAAGTTTCCTGCCTCCACTGCCGTGGCTCCAAGCTGGCTGCATCAACAATGCAATGGTGACAAGTCTCTTGTGTGAAGGCAGGGCACGGTCTATTCAGTTGCAAGTCGGGTTGTGCTCCAGATTTCTGCCCCCATCGTGCCAGTTGATGGCACATCCAGGCTCAATAGATCCCTCTATTGTGTGGCTGTCTGGGAGGAATAAGTAAAATCCAACTGTCAACTACACCCAGTCGTGTGACCCAGGAACAGGCTGCAGTCTCTAGATAGTTAGGACAGGAACAATACAATGTTCTAAATGTGCCATTTTCTTTTCAAAACTGTAACTTAAAATCTAACTTTACATTTAAAGAGGATTTTTAATCAATTTCTCGGACACCAAACATGAAAGGTGGACCTATTTCCAATCAAAGCTTGTAATAAGTTAACCCAGTGTTATCCTGTGGGAGAGGTAGCCCTTACAGTAGTGAAAAACAAATTAAAAAGGTTTTCACTACCTATACAGGTAACATTTAAAAGTACATGTCCAACATTTTAAATGCAATTCATCCTGCCCCGTAGGCTGTTTAGGACCTACCGAAATTGTAACATATATATTAAAAAACTAAGGTTTAGGCCTGGCAAATGGTTTATTTTTCCAGGTCGAGATGGCAGTTTGAAACTGCACACACAAGCTGCAATGGCAGGCCTGACAGATGTTTAAAGTTTAAAAAGGCTACTTAAATGGCCTGCACAATCAGGGCTTCAGGCCCACTAATAGCATTTAACTTACCATCTCTGGGTGCATGTATTACCACTTTGCTGGGGATGTTAAGTAAATTGAAAGTGCCAATTGGGCGTAAGCTAATTTTACCTTGTTTAAAGAAGAGAGCACAAGCAGTTTAGCACTGGTTAGCAGTGTTAAAGTGTGCAGAGTCCTAAAACCCAACAACAACAGGTTCAGAAAATAGGAGGGTGAAGGCAGAAAGTTTGGGGATGACCTTGTAGAAAGTGGTAAGTCTAACAGCCCACTACTGTATCCAACATGGGATAGTAGCCTATTTCAGACATTGGGAAATTCACAGTGACTGACAGCATTCTGCTCTTTCACAAGTTGCACATCTTCACACAAATTAGTTCCCTTCAGTGACAGGGATTGCTGCGGCAGTGCATTCTTTTGAGACTACAATATTTTTTTGCTTTTAGCCAGTTTTATTTAATTTTTTAATTTATTTTAATTGGCGAGAGTCCGAAAGCTCCCCCAAATATTAACTATTATACAAAATAAAACAAGGCCAAAGTGCTGGCCGCTAATGGCAGACCTATTTGCTTTGGTAATGCTTGCTTTGTTTTGTTTCACAAGTACATGGGGTGCTTGTTTTGTGTTTCTGTGTGCCAAAGAACATCAGCTTGAAGTGATTTCTGTAATAAATAATTCAAATTACAGTTATAATAGCCAAGTCCTTTCCAAGACTGCAAATGGAAGGATCCAAAATTAGGGTGGTCCGGCCTACTTCCTACATCAAAAGCTGATGAGCATTTGCCAGTTTAAAGACATTAGCCCAAACTGTTAGATCTTTTTATCAAATGAAATTGCTATTTATTTAGGACAAACCACAGAATTTCAGACTGGGCACCCACATTGATCCAGTTCTTTCAATTACTATCACTCGAGTTCATAGAATGAGCTTCTAGGGAGGCCTGATCTCTTCAGGCATGGCTCAGATTTGTGGTATTCTACCACTGGCAGTTAGGCTAACTTGAAAACCATCTCCACATAAAATAATATTCAATGAAAAAAACAAAGGTTACAGGGACATTATAGTTAGGTTGATGTTTTCCCTATACAAAACCATAGAGATTCAGCACTTATAGTTATACTTATGTTAAGAAACTATAACTTGTTGCCTAAAGTTACTTACTAGCACAAGTAATAGTTTCTTCAGATAAGTATAACTATAAGTAACTATAACTGCTGAATTTCCATGGTTTTGCCTGGGAAAAACATCAACCTTACTATAAGTCCATGTAACCTTCGTTATTTTCAGTGAATTTCTATGGTTTTTAATGAAAAGTAATATCAAATTACCTCATGTTAATAGACCCACTGCCACTCACGGCTTTTGGCTGTTTGGGGTGAGGGTTCACTGCATGCATCCAGCGTCATGCTGCGCACTTCCTCTGGCCGGGCAAAGCGTGGGATTGCATGCAGTGGGAGTATTTTTTTCTATTTTTGGGGATTTGCTGCTCCTTCACAAGTTTTTACACTGTTTTCCCCCAACCCCAGCTTATGTGAGAATCAAAATGTCAGCCACAACTTTTCTGTCAGCTTGCAGCCAGCCAATCAGGGTCTTGCTTATCCCCAGGATCCACAGATCCTCCGAAAGTGGATCCGTAAAGTGTCTGCACCTCTAAATATACAAGTTTATTTTTTCTTCAATACCTCTGACACTACTGAAGAGATTTACACCAAATCAGAAAAAAACAACCTGTGGGCCAGAATTTAGCTTCCTGCCAAATTTGGTATAATTCCATTGAGCGGTTCGGGCTGTAGCCGTGTCTAAAGAATCCAAAAGCCCCATAAATACAGAATGGTGAAAAAGTGATTTGGGATCCCCTTTTTTTTTTCCCCACTTGACGAACCACCCAGGACCTTTCAAGACAGTAGTTGAACTAGTTGGCATACTAGTATTGAAAATTTTATGAAGATTTGTCAAATGGCTCCAGTTGCTGGCAAAATTAAAAAAACTCTCCATCTATGGGAAAAGTTGGTCCTAACTATTATTACCTTCTGGCTACCGCCAGGTGGTAATTTGCTGATCCTTGGCAATATTCTGGCACAGTACCTACCGCGTTGGCAAAAAGACACCACTATATTTGCACTCTAAAAACTCTTAACTTGACTTGCAAAGGATTTTGGTCAGGGAAAGTGCATTTGCATCACTGCATTAGCTACTAAGTGGCAAAAGGAGTAACTCCAACATTCCTCAATGTTGTTTGGAAATCAATATTCCATGTGTTGGCGCACTATAAATTCAGTAACATGTAGATATTGATTCCTAGGAGCAAAGCAGATTGATGAAATCAGAAGAAAGTTGCAAGGAGAAGAGAGGAACACCCAATAGTGCTTTGTTTACTCATTGCAGGATTGAGTTCCCTAGAACTATACTACAAATAAGTTATTGATTAAATTGATAGATTAATTAATCTACTTTGCCAAGTACAACTAGATTATTTTTAAGACCCGAGGAGAGGGAGCCTCTCAGAAGAACATGCATCCTTATTTTCGTTTCTATCTACATCAAAGATCAATTAGTGCTGAATGCCTCAAACATCAAGATGTCCAGGGAGATACTTCAAATTTCAAGCAATCCTCTGATCATTTGCAAGTTCTCTAACAGAACAGGATTTGGATTTTCACAAGGAATAATTCAGTATTGAGCTGTTTTAAGAAATTGGGTTACTGGTTGGGGGTGTTAGAAATTGTATCTGAAGTTGGCAGAGGTATGCACCCTGTCCAAATAGAGACCACAATCCTAGTCAGGGTAAGTCAAATGCACACCCTAAATGAATCTGTGCTCACCCTCCAGTAGCTTGGCACAGAACAGAAAGGCTTAATTTAAGAGGTAATGTGTAAAGTATTTGTGCAACACTTGAATTACAGTAACACAGTGAAAACACCACAAAACATTCCACCCCCGTTTAGAAAAATAGAGAATATGTAACAAGACAAAAATGACAAAATACCCAATAAGAGATATGCAATTTTAAAGATTTAGGAAAGAATAGCTCATAAAAGTGCCAACTGTAGTCGTCTGGTCATGCCAGATTGGGGCAAAGTCAAGAGTTCAGACCAACCGCAATGCAATGCAGGCTGGATACAGGGACCCACTTAGGCCCGCTGAAGATAGTACCTTAAATCCTGGTGCAAGGTCTGCGCGGTGTTGCTTTGTAAAGCTTTGCTGCAGTTTCGGTGAGGACCACAGAGCCCAGAGCACCTTAGGCCCACTTCCAAGGGTCCAGGACTGGGTTGGTACCACTTGGCAGGGCAGACTCACAGATGAGACCTGTCAGATGGCCCTTAGTGTCTCTCTGGGTTCTAGGATGTAGAGATGCAGGTCCAGTCCTTCTCATTTCCAGACAAGTGGGTAGAAGGCAAAGGTCAACACAGCAAAAGTAGAAGTCCAGCAGGGTGGCAGTCCTATCAGTAGCACAGCAGTCATTCTTCCTGGTAAAGTATCCACAGTTCAAGAAGTGTACTGAAGTGGTGGTGTCTGAGGTCCAATATTTATACTTTGGTGCCCTGGTTCTGGAAGGTGGAAGAAGCCAACTTTCTAAAAGTTAAAAAAACAACAGATAATGGACGGAACGGAGAGCAAATCAAACATTTATCCCAAGTCACAGATCTGGGTTTAATCCATAAGTTATTTTGCCTGCCATGCCATTCCTGTTTGGACCCAGCCATATGCAAATCAGTTTTGACCCTGTTCCCAATGGGAGCAGTCCAGTCTGAACTGCCAGGCCAGTTCCTCCCTGGACCAGAAACAAGCAACCTGGGACCGGTTTGAGGGTATCACCCTTCATCAGCCAGGCTAGCTTGAATCTGGTGACATAGTTAGCACTGGACCCACGTCTGGGCATACGTTTCCCACTTGGGGCGACAAATGCAAAAACCACAGATGATAGAAAAAACAATGGATTAAATCCAAATCTTTTCTTTGTGACTGGGGTTGAATGTTTGCATTGTTCAGTATTCCGTCCATCATCTGTTCTTTTTGCATTTGTCGCCCCAAGTGGGAAGGGTATGACCAGGTGTGGGTCCTGTGCTCACTGCACCACTGGATTCACGTTAGCCTAGCTGATGAAGGGTGGTACCCTGAAACCAGTCCTCGGATGCTTGTTTCCTGTCCAGGGAGGACCTGGCTTGGCAGTTTGGGCTGGACTGTTCCCATGAGCAACAGGGTCAAGACTGATTTGCATATGTCTGGGTCCAAACTGGGGTGGCGTGGTGAGCAACAAACAATGGATTAAACCTTGATCTTTTTAAATGGGGGTGAATGTTTGCATTATTCAGCATTCCGTCCATCATCTGTTCTTTTTGCATTTGTCACCCCAAGTGGGAAGAGTATCCCCAAACGTGGGTCCCTTGCCCATTGCTCCACTGGATTCAAGCTAGCCTAGCTGATGAAGGGTGATGCCCTGAAACCGGTCCTAGGATGCTTGTTTCCGGTCCAGGGAGAGCCTGGCTTGGCAGTTCGGGCTGGACTGTTCCCATGCATATGGCTGGGTCCAAGTCGGGTGGCGCGGTGAGCTAAAAAACAATGGATTAAACCCAGATCTTTGTGACTGGGGGTGAATGTTTGCGTTGTTCATCATTCCATCCATCATATGTTCTTTTAACTTTCTAAAAGTGCCATTTTTAAAATTGCATTGATAAATTTAACTTTACCATTAAAGAGGTTTTATCATTTCAATTTCCATAGGTACTAAACATAAAAGCTCTAACTCCTTTGAATCGGGAATAATACTTAATAAAT
Organism: Pleurodeles waltl; assembly: GCF_031143425.1. Classification (NCBI taxonomy): domain Eukaryota; kingdom Metazoa; phylum Chordata; class Amphibia; order Caudata; family Salamandridae; genus Pleurodeles; species Pleurodeles waltl. The sequence goes on along the minus strand of NC_090440.1, from coordinate 1,534,412,877 downwards.
GAATTTAAGAATCCTCAATGTTGTTCTATGAGAGGGGTAGGCCTCACAGTGGTGAAAAACGTTTTAGGAGTTTTTCACTACCAGGACATGTAAAACTAAAAAATATATGTCATGTATTTTACTTACACCTCACCCTGCTATATGGCCTATCTAGGGCCTACCTAGGGGTGTCTTATGTGGAACAAAGGGGAATTTAAGGCTTGGCAAGGGGGTTTAAGTGTCAAGTCAAAATGGTGGTGAAACTGTACATGCAGGCTCTGCAGTGGCAGGCCTGAGACATGTTTAAAGGGCTATTTTAGTGTGTAGCACATTCAGTGCTGCAGGCCCACTAGTGACATTTAATTTACAGGCCCCATGCACATGTATTGCACTTTACTAGGGACTTAAGAGTGAATCTAATACTCCAATAGGGTATACACCAATTAGACCATGATTTGTTGAGAGAGCAAGTGCACTCGAGCACTGGTTAGCAGTGGTAAAGTGCCCAGAGTCCTAAAGCCAACAAAATCAAATTCAGCAAAAAGTGGAGGGAAAAAGCAGAAGGGTTTGGGGTGACCCTGTAGAAAGAGGGCCTTTTCCAACAGCCTCAGCCAACAGCCCCAGCCAACGGCCCCAACAACCACAATCTTTGTCAGGATGAAGTCACAAGCAAACCCCAAATTAAGCTCTTCTGAACCCCCCCGGAAGCTTGGTACAGAGCAGTCAGGCTTAATTGGAGGCAATGTTTAAAGTATTAATGTAGCACTTCAAACAGTAACAAAGTAAAAACAGCACAAGAGAAACACCACATCAATTTAGAAAATATTAAGTGCATTTAAAGAAATAAAACGAGACCAAAACAATAAACATCAAAGCAGTAGAACTGGAGATATGCTATTAAAAATATTTAAGTGAAAATAGCCCCAAAAAGCACAAATCACAAATATCTGGTTGGGCTAGACCGGGACATATTCACAAGTTCAGGCCCACAATAATAGAGTACAGTCAACCTAAAGGGACCCATTTAGGCCTGCAGAACAAAAGTACCTTAAATCCTGGTTGTGGAGTGTTTTGGAGTCCCTCTTCAAGGATACATCATGCAGTGGAAATTACTAGCAGTTGCAAAGCTGCGAAGCGAGGTCCTGCATCATCTTTGAGGATTTCATCAATGAGGGGCTTACAATACAAAGGCCTACGTCAAGGATGCTTCATGCAGTGACGGTTCTTTTGCGGCTGTGGATGGCAATGCAAAGTCCTTGTGTCGGGGAAATCCATGCAGCAGGGGAGAAGTGTAGGCTAAACATTTCACTGAGTGGTGTGTTTAAATGCGAAAACATTTCTGGTGTCCCGTACCATGATCAAGGCTACGGCTGAAATGCGTAGTGCGAGGACCAGCTGCATAATTAAACTCTACATTTAGCAAACACATCCTTAAGTGTCTGAGGAGTTCTTTTACGTTTTGAGAGACACTGTGGGACATATGTTTCTGGGCTGCCGGAACCTATCTTGGACCGCTGTACTAAAGTGCTTCTAAAACTCAGAATGAAGATATATATATATATATATATATATATATATATATATATATATATATATATATATATATATGGTACATCCAGACATTTTCTCTTATGTCTAGTAGTTCTAAAGGAAGAACTGCATCCAGATGGGCTGAACACCACTGACAATACCACTTGATTTCTGCATATCTGAAGGGTTCTCAGGACTGCATTGATTCCACATTCCAATTTGAATGTTCACTCATGATGCTTTTTGAAAATCCACCAGTGTCAGCTGTGTAGCCACTGAGCAAACCATCTTGTACTACCTGAGACCTGAGAAAGGGGGAAGCTGAAACGTTGTAGTAGAAATATATTTTTGTTCTTTGGTGAGATCATCTGTTTGAGTAATTTCTTTCTTGGATATATATATATATATATATATATATATATATATATATATATATATATATATATAATTACAAAACCCCTGTAATTACAGAAGAGGTCGGCACTCTAACAGCGGTCACGATAGCAAAACTGTCTTAATTAGCTGAGGAACAGACAATGCATTTCGGCTTACTTCTTGATCACGTCAGTTATACCAAGTATTTTTACTTATTTAAATAGACCCAGTGTGAACCACAACAACACTGTGCATAGAAATAAAAGAAGGACAAATGCACTAATGCATGTGTAGTCATCATCTTGGACTGGTTAACCACACAAATGTTATTCTTTTTCAATTTTCTCATCATTGATTTCTTTTCATGTAATCTCAACCATCAGCACTGGTACACCTATTATTTGCTGTTTCTGCATTATCATAAAATGCCTCCACAAATTCATGTTACTGTCAAGTGACTAATTTACATAAATATTACTTAACCGCGATTCCACTGAACAATTCACTTATTGCATCCCGAGTCCCTCGTCCTATTAAATTGAAGCATACAATTCTCATTATATACTTTCATCCAGTGACCATTTTTCCGAGTCCCTACTTTCACCAAATCTACATAATGAAATGGAATCTATACTAATACATGTGCTATCAACATCTTGGATTGGTTAAACAACCAATTGTTATTTCTTTTTAAATCGTCGCAATTAGTGTAATTTTTCATATGACCACCAAGCTCAAGCAGCGATGCACCTGTTATTCTCTCTTTTTACATTAATGTAAAATGCACCTACTGATTTGTTGTTTCGATGTCTAGTGATTGATTCCCATAAATACTTTGCTAAATAACTATTCTTTCACTAAATTTACATATTGTAACCATTAGTCACTCGCCCTATTATATTGAGTCTTACATTTATATTCCTTCGTCCAGTGACCATTTGGCTATATCGCTGCTTTCACCAAATCCACATAATGAAGTGAAACTGTTCCAAATATGATTCCTTATTCCCCAGTGGGTCTGCGTTCATCCTACCCCACACCAATTCTAGAATATCAAAACAAAATTTAATTAAAACTCTCTGATATCATAAATGGTTAAAACAATCTACAACAACTTATGAGGGGGCATTTGTGTCTGCTTTACTTTACAGGACTACATGTAACTCTTCATCTTGCTTTAATCCATTTCGTTCTTGACTGTCCATTTCCAAAATCAATTTTGCCTCTAATCTCCGAAGTGTTAGTTCCCTATCTCCACCTCTCGTGGGTTTCGACACATGAATCAGACCACTATATTTCATCAAATTTGCATTCCTCTCATATTCTTTGAAAAAGTATTATGCTACTGCATAAGACATATCCATATTTTTAATCACCCTTATGTGTTGCAAAATCCTTTTGTGTAGCGGTAGGATGGTACTCCCTATATACTTCTTCTCACATGGGAGCAGTAGCATAACCCAAAAAACACATTTTACATGTAACTCTCTGTTTTATCTGAATATTCCTTCTACACACTGTGTCATGTTTGTCTATGTTTATGCCATGCTTGCAAGCCTTGCAAGCCTTACAATGTGTAGATTTCATAAATCCTTTTTTAGAATTTAGCCTTGTCACTTTCTCACCAAACGTCTTCACTTCACTTCTTACCAATTCATCTCTCATCGACCTTGCTCTTCGGTAACTTATCAATGGACATTTTGTTATCAACTGGACAATCACAGGATCACTTTGGATTACATGCCAATTCCTATTCAAAGCAGCTCTCACCTCCTTGTGTTGCTTGCTATATGTTGTGATAAATCTGTGTTCTGTCACTTCTGATTATCCTTTCTTTTTCTGCTCCTAATGTTCTTATTTCCAAATAGGGTTTCTTCTCTTCTACATGCTCTTGCTCTAGCGGAGGCCCTTTGTAATATCTCTCAGATAACCTCTTTGATTAAATCTTTGCAACATCCCCCTTTCTACTTTTTCATATTCTTCCTCAGTGCTGCATATTCTCCTTGCCCTGTATAATTCTCCAAAAGGAATGTTTCATATAAGAGGACCTGAATGGAAACTCTGTGAGTGTAATGTACTGTTCTCAGCTGTGGGCTTTCAATTGACTATTGCCATCACTTGATTATTCTCTCTATTCACATAGACATCCAAGAAATGTCTTTCTTCTTTGCTTACCTCATGGGTAAACCTCAAATTCAAGTTGTCATCATTTATCTCTCGCACAAAGTCCTCGACTTCTCTCACACTCCCCCTCCAAATCAAAAAGAGATCCTCAATATATCACACTCCCAACTGGATGCTGTCAAACCGTTTTTCAAAACAGGGACCTCCTACCACCTGCTTCTCCCACCAGCCCATATGCAATTTCTCATAGCTGGGGGTGAAGCAGGTGCCCATCACCATCCCTTGTGTCTTCAAGAAGATCTAATTGTTGATGATAAAGAAGTTATTCTTCAAACAATATTCCATCATCTAACATCTGTATATGCTTGTAGAATTTAATTGGCCTCACTTTTTAAAAATGTTCTACTGCTTCAACCCCATCTGCATGATTTATACTTGTATATAACAATGTTACATCCATAGATACTATCAGATTGTCATCCCACCCTACATCAAAGATGCTGCATAACAAATCTGAGGTATCCTTTATAAAAGATGGTAAACGATTCACTGTCTGATTTAATATATATATATATATATATATATTTATATATATAAATATATATATGTATATACATGTCGTGAGAGAAACGGTGGGACATATGTTTATATGTTTCTGGTCTGCCAGTGCCTGTTTTGGACCACCAGATGAAGGAACGAAGATATATATACATATATATTTATATACATGAACACGAACAAAAACCCATACCCACCCAAATCCTAGTAATTCCTTCATAACCAAAAACCGACACTCACTGTAACACCTAAAAATTCCCTTACCATAAAAAAAAACATACCCAGCCCAAACCCTACAAATTTCATTACCACTCAAAACCCACTCTAAACCCTACAATTTCCCTTATCACCCAAAAACTCATACCCACTCTAAACCCTAAAATTTCCCTTACCATCCAAAAAGTATACCCACCCTAAACCCTAAGAATTCCCTTACCATCCATAAACCCATACCCACCCTAAACCCTAAAAATTCCCTCACCACCCAAAAACCTACACCATCCTAAACCCTAAAAACTCCCTTACCATCCAAAAACCCATACCCACCCTAAACCCTAAAAATTCCCTCACCACCCAAAAACCTACACCATCCTAAACCCTAAAAACTCCCTTACCAAACAAAAACCCATACCCACCCTACAACCTAAGAATACTATATATAAATATGACTTCTAATGTTTCATTGATATTTTTATTGATGTTATAAAAGTTGTTATTAGTGCTGTAATATCTGGGGTAATTAACAGTGAATGGCATGGTGCAAGTTATAGTTTTAAATTAATTTCTAAGGTTTTTAAAATTCCATTTCCTAACTATAAGGTCCCTGCAACCTTTGTGTTTTTCAGTAAATCTCTATGCTTTTTTTATCATAAAGTAATTTTCATTATTATATGCTAATCCAACCACCATCGTGCATGGCCTTCAGCTGTGCGCAGTGGGGGTTGACTGCAGGGCCTGGTCTGAGGCCAGGCTCTATGGCCAACCCACTCTAGCTACCCAAACCCATAATATGCATGGCCAAAGGCTGTGCGCAGAGGATGCTGGCCGCAGGGCCTGACCTCCCCCAGTCCCTGTGGCCATCCCCCAAACCAACCTCATGCTGCGCACAGCATTTGGGCATGTTGCGGCAGGAGTTGGCCCCAGCACTTGTCTCTCTGAGTGTGAGAATAGGTGTGAGAGGGTGTCTCTGGGTGTGACAGTGGCTGAGAGAGTGTCTGTCTTGGTGTAAGAGTGGGTGTGAGAAGGTCTATGTGGGTGTGACAGTGGGTGTAGGAGTGAGCACTTTCTACTGGTTTGTTAGGTCATTGGGTGAAGGGCCAGTGTGGGGGAGGTGGGCCTGCATGGGCCCCCCTCCCCCAGCTGATATAGATTAAAAAATATATACACACATATATATAACTATGGCCCACCTCCTCCCAGCCGATATATATAAAAAAATATACACACACATATATATAACTATAACTCGTGCCCCTTCCATGCACAGTTTTTTCTGCAAAAATTGTACTCAAATATTAAATTGATATTACCAATTATGTTATCAAAGATGGGATGAGTGCCGTGTGCCTTAGGGCAGAGTTAAAATTACTTGAGATAACTCTTACTATAACAGGTGAATTTCTATAGTTTTGTACGTGCGTGAGCTTAACTATGACGTCCCTGTAACCTCTGTTTTTTTAAGTGAATTTCTATGTTTTTTTAAATTCTATTTCCTAACTATAAGCCCCAATAACCCTTGTTTGTTCAATAAATTTCTATGGTTCTTTTAACATAAAGTAATTTTCATTACGTGCGCAGCAGGGTTGGCCACAGGGCTGTGTGGCCCTCCTCCCTGGGCCAGTCTCGGCCCCAGAGACCCCACCCCCCAAGTCCTGGCCATTATTAAATGGAGGAGTCAGGCCATGGGGTCCCCCTCCCCTGACCAATTTCAGCCCCCAGGACTCCATCCCCGTGGCCCCACCGCCTAAAATATTATTTTGAGGGGGAAGGGTCAATCCCCTTAACCACTCAACCCCACGTTGAGTACAGCCTTTGGCCATGCTCAACAGGAGTTGGCCGCAAGGCTGTGCAGCACCCCTTCCTTGTCCCATCTAAGCCCTGGACCTGGCCTTCAATAAATGGAGGAGGGGGCCACAGGGCCCCTTCCCCTGGATGATTTTGGCCCCTGGCTGACTTTGGCCCCAGGAACCCCATCTCTGGGCCCAGCATTCTCAAATCATTTTTTGGGGAGAGGAGGGTCATGCAGCCCCCTCCATCGGCCAATTTCCACTCTAAGGACCTCATTCCTCTGGCCATGCATTAATATAGTCATTATTTTGAGGGAGGTAGGCCACATGACCCTAAAATCCCGACTGCTCTCGGCCCTGGGGACCTCATTCCCCGTGCCCGACCTTCTAAAATATATTTTTTTTGTGGGGGGGCATGCAGTTCCCCTCCCTGGCCAATTTCTGCCACAGGGACCACATTCTCTGGGGCTCGTCAATAATATATTTATTTTTTAGGGGAAGGGGGACATGTAGCCCCCCCTCCCTGGGCAGATCTCATCCCCTGGGGCCTGGCCATTTCTCTAGGGTGCCCTCCTGGGCATCCAATGTGCAATGAGATTGCAGGGGAATACTGAAGGTCCCCTGCTCTCAGCCAGCTTCCGCCTCCTGCAGGAGCTGGCATTGCTGTCACAGAGAGGGAGCTGCTAAAGATGCAGCTCCCTGTCTGAGAGATAAATATTTTCCTCTATTCCCTGCCCGCTCATCTGTGGGCAGGGAAACAGAGAAAACCTATGCTTGATGCAAGTGAGAGCAGTTTGAAGGCTCTCACTTGCTGTGAGCGGAGCATTGACAGCTCCTGCCAAGTTAGAGCAAACAACTATGTCCCGGGGTGGACACCCCAGGACATAGCAGGAGCCAGACCTGGGGTGGCAGTCCCCTGGGCCAACTTGGCTCCTTGAGGAGAACCACGCAGACCCCTCCAACTTAAACAGCTCGGGAAGGTGATGGTCCCCAGCGCCTGGGGGGTCCATGATGGACCTCCTTCTTTATTTAAAGTCAGCCCCGGGGTAGTGGGGGGCGCTGCGCAGCCCACCTCCATTCATTGTGAATTAAGCCCCATGTAGGTGGTGGTCCCCGGGTCTGTTGGGGGGCAGGAACACAGCCCCCCCAGCATTCAAAATTTCAATTGCCCCATGGAGGAGGTGGTCCACCGGGCTGGGGGGCTGTGTGCCCCCCTCCCACATTCATTGTGAATTAGGCCCTGGGGAGGTGGCGGTCACAGGGCTGCAGGGTGCCAGTTAATCAGATCTCAGCACGAGGTTGAGAGGGTTTGCGGATCCTTTACATCCCTATATATGCAAATTTGTTTTTTTCTTTACTATTTCAAAAACTACTGAATCGATTTACATCAAATAACAAACTGGCTTTTCTGGACCAAGAGCTGCCTTTCTGCCAAATTTGGTGTAAATCCATCCAGTGGTTTGACTGCTATTGCTGTTCAAAGTCCCTATGGAAATTAACATGGGGAAACCACGTTTTAGGACCCCCCTTGTTCGCAGCCCTTGCCCTTGCTTGACGGATCACGTAAACTTTCCAGAAAGCAGCTGACGTGAGCAGCACATTTTTGGGGAAAGTTTTGTGAAGATTTGTCAACCGGCGCCAAAGATATAGGCAAGTAAAAACACTTTTTCTATAGGAACTAGGTCCTAACTTTAACTACCTAGTGGCGACTAACTAGGTGAGATATATACACATTTATGTATGTATATAGGTATATATATATATATATATATATATATATATATATATATATATATATACTTATATATATATTGATATATACATATATATATATAGATATACATATATACATTCATACACACATACATAAATATATTTATAAGCTGTTCACTTACCTGCAATATACTTACATTTACCATGGTTTTCATTGTAAAAGGCATCCATTGTAAAGGTATAATAATTAGTGAAAACATTTTGTTGTAAAAGCCTTTCTTTGTAAAAGCATTTTCATTATAATGCCTTCATTGTAAAGGCCTCCCGTTGTTTAGCCTTCGTGATAAAGGCTGCTTCATGGTTTAGGCGTAGCAAAAGGTTTATTTTATTTTGCCAGGTCAAAATAGCAGTTTAGAACTACACTCACAGCTTGCCATAGCAGGCCTGAGACAAGTTTAAAGGGCTATGTAAGTGGGTGGCACAATAAGCATTGCAGGTCCACCAGTAGCATTTAATTCACAGACCATGGGTACAGACAGCACCAATTTACTAGGGACTTAAAAGGAAACTAAGACCCTGATTTATACTTTTTGACACAAACCTGCATTAGAACAGGTTTGCATCAAAACATAGAGCGCCGGCTAGCGCCATTCCAGAGCACCAGACGGGCTCCATATTTAAGGAATGGCGCAAGCCAGCACTAAGGCCCGGTTAGTTTCAAAATACATGAAGCTAACCGGGTGGGGTAGGCGTAGGGAAGACTGGAGGTTGTGCGTGAAAGAATGGCGCTAATCAGGTTAGAGTCAAAATAATGACTCTAACCTGACTAGCAACATTGTTAGATGCACAACCCCCATTGACATGACTCCTGTCTAAATACAGACTTAAGTCCCCTGAGCATGGCCATTGGGCATAGTGCCATGTAGGGGGGCCCAAGATAGGCCCCCCTATGGCACTTACAAAAACAATTAAAAATACTTACCTGTATTACCTGGGATGGGGTCCCCCATCCTCTATTGTCCCTTTGGTGTGGGTGGGGGTGTCCATGGGTCCTGCGGAGGGCACCTGTGTACTTATTCCATGGTGTCCACAGGTGGAAATGGGCCCACAGGACCCCTAACGCCTGCCCTCACCCAGGCGTTAAATAATGGCGCTAAGCAAGCTTAGTGCCATTAATTAGGCCGGCCTCCCTCCCTTACACCATTTTTGCACAGGAGGATAAATGAGGCGCTAGGGCCTTAGAGTCATTTTTTGCTCGGGAATGCCTATATTGTATCTCATAAACATAAGGTAGTTTTCCGCAGGCAAAAAATGACTTTCTGGCGCTAGACATATCTAGCACCAAAATATAAATATGAAGTTAAGTTTGCAGTTAATTGGCGTAAAAATAAAAATGACGCTAATTCTTCGCATAAAGAGTATAAATATGCCCCTAAATGTGCTAATTAAGTGTAAGTCAGTTCCATCATATTTTAAGTATAGAGCACAAGCACTTTAGCACAGGTTACCAGTGGTAAAGCAGAAGAAATGAAGAGCCTCATTACGAGTGTGTGACAGTCAGACCGCTGCACTCCAGGCAGTCCAACCGCTGCATTACAACCCTGGTGGGCGAATTCGCCAGGGGACCGCCATCACCACCAGGAACATCATTCCCGATGGGCTGGTGGCAGTCTGAACTCAGCGCCGCCATGCTAATTACAGCTCAGCTTTCCACTAGCCTTTACATGGCGGTCACCCTGCCATGGAAAGGCTGGCGGAAAGCCAGTACTGGGGGCCACCTTTGCCCAGCAACATTGAAATGTGCACTGTCTAATTTGCAGTGCGCATTCCGATGGTGCTGGTGTGCTACAGTATTGGCCTTGGCTCCCTTTACTGTAGCACTGTTCACACTGGTCAGCTCAGTAAGAATGGCATAATACAATGTTCCTGCCAGTCAGCCCATTGTAATAGGCTAAGGGGTGGCATCCTCCCTGCGAGTTTGGCAGTGAGCTCATATATCCGCCAAACTGTGATGAGGCCCTAAGTCAGCAGAACAGGAGAACTGAAGGTAGAATGTTAGGGGAGAACCACACCAATGATGCCAGTTCTAACATATGTTCTCAACCCCCTAGCATCCTGGGAGTTCTTATCACTAAGGTGGAAAAACCTGGAGAGACCATCAGTATTGGTATTGGTGTGGTCTGTTCCACCATAAGGTCCATTCCCTGTCAGGAGATGGACCACCTTAATAGTTAGGGATTCTCATCCCTCATCTGTAATAGCCATCAGAGAGATCTATTGTTGTCTGTACCCAGAAGTGAGCAACAAATAGGTATGTTCCCAACTTCTTTAGTGCCCAGGCACATAACCATTGTTCAGTCAATATCATAATAGTCATGGCAAGATTTGTTTCTGCAATCTCTCAAACGCTTGTCTGCCAATTTTGCTATTATGTAGTATGAATTAAAGTGTGAAGGTTGCAGCAGACTCAGAGGGAGAGGAAGGTAATTGTGACTCATTTTTTTATGTTCAGCCTTTCTATTGCTTTCTATTGCAATTACAAATTACTAATCCCTACAAAAACAGAGATATTACAAAGATTCATGCAGAGCTGCATCAAAGGGCACTCATTAGATTTTGAGGGTCCTTTGCAATGTTTAGTATCACGGAGTGCATCTGGTCACAGGGGATTTGGTATCCTCAAAGTAATGGTCAGCTATAATGCATTAATTTCCCTGATAGGAGAAGAGAAATCATTCAGTGAGAACTTTGTACACTGTTAGATCTTCAACTGGACTGCTTATGTATTGGGAAGTTGAAATCAGGGGGTATCTAAAGCCCTGGGTAACTTGAGAGGGACTTGCAATTCATGGCATCAAAACTAGATCGTTTGGATCCTAAAATATCAACTTCTGTGTATAAGGACTTCATCTTGTTAACTAGGATACTCAGAGCATTGTATAAGATCTCTGATCCCCATCTAAGGTGCATTTAAAGTTGTATAGGGGCAAAGCAGTATATATTGTAAGTTTGAAGATATGTAATGATCAACCTTTTCTTCTGCATTCAGCCATAACAGGGTGGAAATGGTGCTGGAGTCATGACAGGCCTGTTTGAGTTACTAAGGAAGTCCACTCAAGGGTAGAGGGAAGAAGCAAATGTAGTAGATGTAGTGGTAGGAATGGGAGGAGAGGAGAGGCAAGTTTGGGAGGCATAGCTCTGCTGACAGTATTTATAAAATTGTGTATATGAATGAGATGGGTTAACATGCTTTCAAGGCCCTGGGAGAAGGCGAGAATGCTAAGAGGCTAGCCATGGTTTTTAAGGGTGGTGGAGGGTGGGTCATGTGCGAGGAGGGAACATGCTAAAAGTTACTTACAGAGGTGGGCAGGAAGTTACAATGGTGCAGAAAATGATGAGAACATGTTCCCAAGTGAGAGGGAGCACTAGATGTTCCAGAATGAGTGAAGGAAAGTATCTTTGGGTCACTGAAAGAGAAGGTTTTTGTTGTTGTCCAAAATATTGAGCAGGGAATATTGTACTAAAATATCAAGGACCAAAATATATAGAAGATAAGCACATTTTGGTAAGTATATGTTGGAGGTGGCATGTTCTAGTTGTTTGAGGCAAGACCCTAGCCAGGCAGAACCCGCCACTCCCATCAAGGGTGGGTGATCCCACTTACTGTATAACCTGTGCTCACCCTTGGGCAGCTTGGCACACAGCAATCAAGCTTATCACAGAGGCAATGTGTAAAGAAAAGACACAGCACTTCCCTGCCACAAACACTCTGCACGGCACAAAGGATACTTCACACACAGAGTAAGTATAAAATGATTGTATTCAACGCACATCTTGACAACACAGGATGGGTATAATTTAACTCTGGGACTATGCCCCAGTTTGCAATGGAAGTCACAAAATGAGGCCCAGCTGTGTTAAACACTACTGCTGTATGTACACGAGGAAAATGGTACATTCCCTCATCGCACCCACATAAGGTGCCAAATGTTGTCAGCACAAGACCCACCCTAGAATTCCCCATTATCCACGTAACACATAATATCAAGGTGCATCCTGGTTCCCAATGTTAGCAGCAAAGTCTGCATACAAGGTTTACCGCACTTTCGTGTAGCACTGCAGCCAAACCAGTGCTAGTCAGATGTAACGCCAACTGTAAGAACTCTCTGACAGGATAAACATGACCAGCAGCATAATGGTACTGCCTTCACATTTACCTGCACTCTCTCCCGCACATCCACTCTGCACTGCTGTGCAGTGCCATGGGTACCAGACGGTGCATGCACACACTAACTCATATGCACTCCCTCCTGTAACCCTAATGCGGTGCCCTGATATCCAGATACTGGATGCCATTGTGTCTGCAAGCACCCTGGGTCCCAAACTGTCACTCACCCACTGACCAGGTTCAGCTATCCCACTCCTCCATGAACCAAAGATTGCATCAACCTTTCCCTGGTTACTAGGCTGCTCCCAGTTAAGTCACAAGTCTCAGGGTTGCGAGGTTAAGGTGGGGGAAGGAAATACAACAACTGGTAAATAATTAAGGAAGAGTCGTTCGGGCTCCCCACAGGAGCTTCACTCAGTGGTCTTCAAAACACAGGTGGACAGTCACTGGGGCCGCCGTTAGACACCAAGACTCCCAGCCAGACCGTTCAATGTTACTAAATAGTTACCAATTACAGCACCTCCGGAACAGAGAGGCACCACGGGGCTTGTTGACGTGAGTTGCCCTCAACACTCCCAGTTGCACACAACAAGTTACTAGGCCCACACCTCTGGTACCAGGAGATGCAGCGTCTGGGGCACAAAGACTTGAGTGACCAAAGATGGTTGCGATTCCACGTGAAAAGTGCTCATCCTCAAAAAAGGGGAACAACATAAGGGATCCACTGATCTGAGTTGTCCTAACTGTATGATCATTCACAAGCCAATTCCCAAGATGGTACCTCCGCGGACAGAGACACCCATCTGGTCAGATGACTTGAACCACACAAGCCACTCCAGTACTCTCCCACAGAGGATGTAAATCCTGCACATCTCTGGGAGGCACAACATCTAGCACATGATGACTTGAGTCACTCTAGACCATCCGGTCACACTCGGAACTTGGTTTCCATACCTCACTGGAATAAGGCACACGGTCTAGTATACAATGACTTGAAGTCATACCAGACTGCCTAGTCACACACTTCGACACAATTTCAGTCGTGCCATACAAGGCCAAGTACAGCACAACTCAGGTTGCACCCCTACCACCAAGGGTTGCAACCAATGAACAGAGCACCGCACACAATGAGCATGCAGCCGAGGCTCACACGAGAGAAATGTGACACACTTGAGAATACTGTGGGGTCCCGCACAAGAAATCCTGTTCACACCAACAAGATGTTTTGGCGTGCATTGAAGGGCCACTCACCTGAAGTGCGGGCAGTCCTTGGCAAGCTCTGCACAAGGCAATTGTGGTCTACAGACACAATACTTAGGGCATGCTAATGCTGCTGCCAGGTGAAGGCTAGCATACAATGTAGAGGCAGCAGAGTGCACAGCCATTCAGATATTACCGGTTGTCGATGTAAGTCCCTCTAAGGAGGTCTTTGATATCCCTGAGACCTCCTCAGAGAACAGGGAGCAAGCCAACCTGCGCTTGGAGAGTTACCCATCGAGAAGCTACAAAGAAGCAGCCAATCAGCCTCAGGGCAGTCTCTAAGAAGGAACAGGAGTGCAGACCCCCCTCCTCGGACATTTAACCTTCTGGGCACAACAGAGTCCTCTGGCAATGTGCCCATGTGGTCCAGAGTAGCATTCCTGCATTGCCGTAAAGGCTACTCTACCTTGCAGATGTTGAGTATCCTTAGTTATCCTAGAGGGTCCCTTCAAAATTAGGGGTGGTTCAAAGGGTTCTCCTTTGAACCACAGATGTCTCCCCTATATTTCCTCCCTGTCTACACTGAGGCTCTGGAATGCAGATCTTTATCTTTAGTGGGGCCATGCTCTGGCTCCGATCCCAAGTGTCAAAACCTCTCCCCCCAATCTATCTATCAAGGCCCCAACTGTCAGGGATCTGTCTTTCTGGATGCTCAAGTTTTATAGTGCTCACCGAGGGAATGCACAGATGTGCGCTACCCCTATGATCCGTATAATGAAGTCAAATTTATAAGACAGCAGAACCACTTCAGAATCTAGAAATGCCAACTTCCACAAAGTGGCATTTCTAGGGCATCGAAGACAAGACCACCTTTACCATCAGAAGGGGTTTGTCATTTTGAGTCCAACAATACTAAACATCATGAGGCTGCTCCCCTGCAATCCACAAATGCAGCCAGACTTAATAAGACTCATTCTCCCATGTTACCTTATGGGTATAGCAGTGCTCATAGATAGTGCGAACATACATGGGTGTTCGCCACTCCCTGGGAACATATGCTGTGGTGCACACCCAAGGCAGCCAGGGCATGTGGGCACTTCAGTTAAAGCCATTTCAGAATGTATGAAATACATTCTCAACGCAATTTTAAGGAACCGCTAAAATAGCGATTCCTTAAAATTGCGACCCTGTTTAGAGAGTCGCAAATTGCGACTCTCTAAATTAGAAATCGCAAATAAGGATTCCTTATTTGCAATTTCTTAGCACATATTTGAAGCCATTCCTAAATGCGATTTTGGCATTTAGGAATCGCTAATTACCACCAAGTTGAACTTGATAGTAACCATGTGCAAAATTTAAAAATGCATGTAAAATGCATTTTGAAATTGTACATGTAAAGCACACATGCCCTTTTGGCATGTGTGCACCTTACATGTTCCCAATAAAACTTTTGGGGTGCAGCAGAGAGAGCCTTAGCCCCCTAGCACCCTGGGAATTTGCATTTCCAAAATTGCGATTTCTGGTTCAGAAATCGCAATTTTGGAAATGCAAAAAATTCGCAGGTATGGGCCAACAGGCCCATAGCTGCGAATGGGGCCGGTATCACAATTTGCAAGTCAGTAATAGCATTTGCGATTTTTAAGAAATCGCTATTACCAATTCGCAAATGTGATACATGGCACTTTGCGAGTCGGAAATAGCGATTTCTTAAAAATCGCTATTTCCGAATCGCAAAGGGCAGTGATGATACATCTGGGCCTTAGTCTCCAACATTCGTAGAAAATACACATCCTTACGTAGGGACATTTTCTTAGAACATTAGCTGTGTTATTATAAAAACACTTCCTAGTCCCATTACACATTAAGAGGGAGATTCCAGCCAGGGAACCACGACTGCATGCTGATTGCTGAATGCTTCGTTGCAGATGCTAACGCAGACTACAGGCCTTTGCTCAGGTATGAGGGTCGATGTCCTCCCGGGGGAACCTGAAAGCCAGGATTAGAGCTTAACATGCTGTGCTCAAATTATGATTCAGATCGGAAATAGTCCATCGATTCTAGTGGCAATATGATATCGTTATTCTTATGCTTCACTCTCATCGTCACCATTTTAATATTGTCATGTTGTGTTATTCTGGATATTGCAGCTCACGCTTTGCTATCTAAAATGCAGTTGTTTTATTAAACCAGCCTTTAAAACTTATACTGCTTTCATTGTCATTTATATATGAGACCGAATTGTGAATGAGAGAACCGGATGCAACCTGAGTGACCACAACTGCCCTGAGAAGTATGATATGTCATGCGCTCGGCTGCCCAATCATCTCTACTTTTCGGGAGAGACGAGGCACTGCTAGTTAGCCTGAGCAAAACCCGGATTTAGAGCGACAGGTGTCACCCACAGTGGGTCAGACTCAGTCTCCCACACCGTGGACGATCTTGCTGCTCAAAATCCAGTAGTCTCATTAGAATAATGAGAGCCTACTGACATGACGCCACCAATGTT
This sequence comes from Pleurodeles waltl, assembly GCF_031143425.1. Classification (NCBI taxonomy): domain Eukaryota; kingdom Metazoa; phylum Chordata; class Amphibia; order Caudata; family Salamandridae; genus Pleurodeles; species Pleurodeles waltl. Next base: position 1,534,396,718 of record NC_090440.1, on the reverse strand, counting down.
TGGTCAGGCTTTAATTTTCGGGTCCTCCGGAGTATCTCTGTCTCATTATATATAATGACACCTCAACGCCATATGCGGAGACGTCCGTGGTACTGAGGATTTCCACCACAGCTGTGTAGGTAATCCTACTACAACTGGTGGTTGTTGAAGCTTGAACTTTAAAAGGAAACCCCATTTTGGTGTGCCTTCTCTGAACTAATAGTGTTACTATCATGGCGAATCCCCAACACGTACAAATAGTTGTTAACAGAAGATAACCTCTTACAGCACACTTACTAGCAAATGGTCTAACGGCCCAGGGAGGTCCTGTCACATTTGTGGTGCACGCCCATGCAGCTTATAGAACATAACTTTTTTACTCTTGGGTCACATTTCCAGCAGTTGATGGGAACACTAATACATTTAATCAATATACACCTGCAAATGCACCTGGACAATACAGAGTGTACGCATATTTAGAGATACCTCTATCTTATCAAGAACATCATAATTGGCTTGCTGGCGCCCTACCCCATATAATATTAACAGTAAGGTTAGGCCCACTAAGTAATGACGATCCTACCTGACGTTTATTGGCCACTTGTACACCACATCCTGCGGTTGGAAATCTAGCAGTAGCTGAGGTTTGTAACAGCAATATATAGAGAACTAGTACAATTCGTGATGCAAATATTAAATACAAACCCAGCACGTGCTGCTCCAGCACATCCACATGCAGTACCGCCAGGTATAAATCCTGCGACTGTACATTCAATTATGGGTAAAGTACCGGCCAAACAAGAAGAAACTCCATTTTGGTTAGCACAGAAAATTAATACGCTGGAGGCAGTATTTCCCCATACGGGACCTCAGGATAAACATAGAATATTAACGATGTGTTTTTCCTTTTGGGATGGTCTCCACAGTAGAAAACTGTAATACCTGGGGTACAGTATTTGCTGCGCTCTACACAACCACACACGGTACACCGACACTTGCCAATTTACCGGAAGTGCTGAAACAAATTCAAGATGAATATGGGGCTGCCCCAGCCCTAGATTTCGGGATGCAATTGATGGGCAATTTTGCCACAGTGTCCTCAATCATTTTAAGTAATCTTAAAGGGGAAGCAGTCGCACTTGCAGTACGCATGCGGCTTCGTGACGTTCCGCAACAAGATCAAGAACGAGAGTTGCCTAAAAAAATAGTAGCATTGCTAGACAGCACGGCAAAGGTCACAATAGTTCGCCGGAATCTTCTAGAGCATCTGGAGGTGAAAGCAACTAATGACTTTATACAAGTAGAAACAGCGGACATGCGTGTCTCCAATCCTGATAGGGTGTACAAAGTAACGTTACAATTAGAAGGAGACATTGAGCGCACAATAGACGCAATCTTTTGGGATCGCATAGTAAAAGTGTATTACGTCTTGTTGGCCCATCAAGATTGGCCACCTGACTTTGTCCGTACCTGCCCATATGGAGAAGATGTCATTAAGCCTTCCTTCTCGCCCTTCCAGAGGAACTAGCTGAATCCTATTACATTGAATGGTCTCTAGCACAAGCACCTGCATCATACAGAAATCACGTAGGATGGGATAAGGATTCCCCCTACCATGTAATTCCCATTGAAAGTGAACCTCAGCCACAACCGCAGTATCCTATAAAACATGAAGTAAAAGCAGCAGTGAGAGAAATACTCACACAATTAGAGTACAAGGGTGTGATTGAACCCTGTGTCTCGCCAATGAATAACCCTTTATTCCCCGTGGCTAAACCAGACCATTCATACAGAATAGTCTTAGACTACAGACATTTAAATAGTCATACTCGCACCTATGCTATACAAAACTCACATAGCACTGCACTAATAAGCAACATAGTGCGTAAAAAATACAAAACAACACTAGACATTTCTAATGGGTTTTTCTGCCAGAATATAGCGCCTGAAAGCAGAGACTTAACAAGCTTCAGCGCACTAGGCTCTCAGAAAATTTCTGTTTACCCCAGGGGTATAAGAAAAGCCGAGAACTGTTCGCGGCTCGTGTCACTGTCATTTTACACAAGATCTACCCTTAAGCATTGTCCTATGTAGATGATATATATCTCATGGATGATGAATTACTACAACATTTAAGACGGGTAGCCCGCATTGTTGTAGGGTTTGCCGAATTTGGCTACAAATTTAATTTTAAAAAAAATAGCCTTCCTCAGCGGCCTGTTTTTGGGATATGAGCTGCCAAGTGAAGGGAAGAGCTTAGCGCCACAATTCTTAGAAAAGTGCGCATAGTTACAAACACTGAATATGATACAAAAACTCCAATCACTATTGGGTTTCTTAAATTTTGTCAGAACCTACATTCCAGATTATGCTACGCTCATAAAACCTTTACATGACCTAATACGTCCTGATTTTTCAAGTAAATATGGACAACTGAACATACACAAATTCTTAGAGAATTGCAGTCAGACATGCTTGCAGCACAACATTTACACACAAGGGACAACAAAACACAATTGGTCATCAGGGCAATAGCTGGGGCCATCGGTTTCACCTATGTGACATTTAATAAAGGTGAGACAGTCCCAATTGCATACAAATCACATTTGTATTCAGCAGCTGAACAACGCTTTGCTCCCACAGAGAAAATGCTCACTGCTGTACAGATGGTTGTCATTAAAGAAAGACGACCTCTTGCCCAAGGAAAATGCATTATTGTTGTTTCCCCAATCCCAGCCCTCGAGGCTGTTACAAAAGTCAGCATTCGGAACGCAAAAGCACTACATCCACGTTGGATACAATGGGCTACGTCTTTGACAGCCTTTGATGTAGACTACATTTTCGACCCAAAGTTACAAACTCAGGAATTCCTACAATATGAAGTAGAATACCCAGTTCCAGCACATAATTTGGCTATTGACCAGTATCATAGAATCATGTACACTGATGGCTCTGCACAACCTGCAGTTGGAACTAATCATCAAAATTCTGCTGCTTGCACAGTCGGAAGTGGCAATATGGAGGGGATACATTTTGTTCTCTACATAACTTTACACAGACCCTAAGGAATTGTACAGCACAATTGGCTGAGCTAAAAGCTCTGCTGATGGCACTGGAACACACGGATCTGGCACAGCCTACGCTGATCGGTTGTGATTCATATTACTGTGTCCAGTCCTTTAATGAATACCTGCATTATTGGTGCCAGAATGGGTTCAGAGACTCCAAAGGCAACACCATTAAACACAGACTACTGTGGGGGGAAAAAGGTGGACCTGAAAGAGATGCTACCGAATGTCCATGTTGTACATACACTTGGACACCAATAGCGTTGGAATACATGATGCTGGAAACACATTTGCTGATGAAGCTGCAAAGTCAGCAGTGGCAGTAGCCACTGTAGCTGCAGTGACTCGCACGAGTTCCAAACCAGACGCAGACATTTGGGCTGCCGTGAAAGCTACGGCTGAGGGTATGCCCCATCCTAAAGGATTTCCTAACAAATATCGTTATCGCATGGGAAATATGCTAAACGCTGAAGTTAAGATACCAGGCGTAGGCGTACGAGACATCCCTAATAAAGATGTAAGACCACAATTGATTAAAGCAGCGCATGAGGGGGTAGCATCTGCACATGCTGGTGTGGTGGCTACAATTTCAATCTTAAAGGCCCGTTATTAGTGCCCAGGTCTCTATAAAGCAACTAAGCAGTATGTCCTTTGTTGTGACATCTGTCAACAATCCAAAGTTTCCACGGCCAAGCGCCCGCCGCAGACACCCCTCTTAATTTCAAACAAACCATTACAGTGTGTGTACTTGGACCACTGCGGTCCCCTAACACCTGATAGTGAATACAAATATATACTAGTTGCTGTTGATTCATGCTCCAGATTTGTATGGGTATGGCCACAACACTCGGCTGACGCTGGGACTGTTATTAAAGATTTGCGAGTCTTTATTGGTACATATGCAGTTGCGGCCTTCCATTCGGATCAGGGCCCTGCTTTTGCCTCAAGGGCATTCAGGGACACCATGACTTCATTGGGGGTCCAACTCCTTTACTCGTCTCCATTTCATCCCAAGGGAAATAGTGTCGTGGAGCGATTAAATTGCGATTTAGAGCAATCCTTAACAGCCAGAGTCTTAGGTATGGGTCGTAGTTGGATTAATCACCTGTATGGAGTCCAGAGAGCACTAAATAACCTGCCTTGAAGGTCCCTGGGGGGTCGTACTTCATATAAGTGCCTGTTCGGAACTTGAATGTATGTTCTGAATCTTGATGGTCCTGGTGTGGAGGCAGCAGAAACACCTTTTGACATAAATGAACGTGTCACTGTCTTACAGGAATTGCAACAGTTCAGTGATGATAATTCTTCCAAAAGTGCCACTTCCACAGGAATTAAGGATGTGCAAGTACCATCTACCGGCTGGATTCCCAGAGTTGGGGATCTTGTATGTGAAAAGGTCGCAGTGAAAAAGGAATTTGGCCCTTCTTATCGAGCACCAGTCCCTGTACAAGGGATACACGGTACCAGAACTGTTATTCTACCACTGTTGGCAGGTGCTAAAGAAAATAATTTTGTCTCTATTGACAATGTCAAATTACACCATGTGGCTGATCCTGCACAGCTGACCAAGAGGAACATCAAGTAGTTTCCGAATCCCTCTCACTACTGGTGAAGAAGTTCCACTACAAGTTGTTTATACCAACACCGATACCTCTCCGAGCTTGGGGAGGGTGGAAGATGATCTTGCATTAGTTCCACTAACGTCAACTAACTTAGAAACATTTGACCAAGCCAACTCGACTACAAGCCAAACGGATGGTGCTGTCTATAGTGTGCCACAACAGGAAACACATACTCACCACTGACAACGGCTGCGAAATTTGCGCAAACTGCCTCTGGTTATTTTGCTGACTTCAACAATGATTTCTCAGACTCATTCGCCTCTTCGACAGCTGATTTGTCAAGTGCACGTAAGCTAACAAACTGGCTTAAAGAAACGTATTTCATTTTTCCATGGAACTGTATATGTCTTTTTCTGACTGTCCTAGCCTTTCTACTTTGGATTGGTTTTGTTATTACCTTTTTCCTATTAATACATGGTCATTTTCTTCCTGAAAGATCAACAGTTGAACAGGTGGAAGAGGTTATGAAACCACATTTTTCGTCACACAAAGTTCGAAGAGATTTATAATTTGTGAACATTTCCACAGTGCCAATTCCTGATGGGATTGTTTGCCACAAAGTATTGTTTGATATATATTGTCCCACAGAAATTCTTCAAATACCGTATGTGTTCAAATTATCAATGAATTATATGGTGATACCAGGCATTGTATTTGATGATTGAGATGTGAAAACAAATGATTTTATGATGACTGAATTACAATATTATACTGTCTTTGAAAACGAAGATGTTTACCAATTTAAAGAAAATTATGGTGATATGTTTTGCTAGAACTATTATGGGCACCACTTCATACATAGAGCGAGCAATCCCTAACTGGTATTTAATTACATGCAATGGGAACATTGTCGAACTCCACCGCAAGGGAGTTGTAGGAGGCTGGCCTGGCTTGTAGTGGGTACCAAGTGGTACTTACACTCTGTACCAGGTCCAGTTATCCCTTATTAGTGTAGAAGAGGTGTTTCTAGCAGCTTAGGCTGATAGAAGGTAGCTATAGCAGAGCAGCTTATGCTGAACTAGGAGACATGCAAAGCTCCTACTATACCACTGGTGTCATATGCACAATATCATAAGAAAACACAATACACAGATATACTAAAAATAAAGGTACTTTATTTTTATGACAATATGCCAAAAGTGTCTCAGTGAGTACCCTCAGTATGAGGATGCCAAATATACACAAGATATATGTACACAATGTCAAAAATATGCAGTAATAGCAAAAGGAAGTAATGCAAGCAATGTAAAGTTACAGTGAATTGCAATAGGAGCACATAGGTATAGGGGCAACACAAACCATATGCTCCAAAAGTGGAATGCGAACCACGAATGGACCCCAAACCTATGTGAGCTTGTAGAGGGTCGCTGGGGCTGTAAGAAAACAGTGAGGGTTAGAAAAATAGCCCACCCCAAGACCCTGAAAAGTAGGTGTAAATGGCACCTATATTCCCTAGAGAGCACAGAAGTCATGATAGGGGAATTCTGCAAGGAAGACCAACACCAGCAATGCAACCAAAGTGGATTTCCAGATGAGAGCACCTGTGGAACAAGTACACCAAGTCCAAGAGTCGCGACAAAGTCGAGAGTGGGCAGATGCCCAGGAAATGCCAGCTGAGGGTGCAAAGAAGCTGCCACTGGATGGTAGAAGCTGTAGATACTGCAAGAACGAAGAGAGCTAGAAACTTCCCCTTTGGAAGATGGATGTCCCACGTCGCGAAGAAGCTTGCAGAGGTGTTCCCACGCAGAAAGACTGCAAAGAAGCCTTGCTAGCTGCAAGGGTTGCGGTTAGGGTTTTTGGATGCTGCTGTGGCCCAGGAGGGACCAGGATGTGGCCACTTGAATGAGGAGAAAGAAGGGGTGCCCAGCAAGTTAGGGAGCCCTCACAAAAGCAGGCAGCACCCGCAGAAGTACCGGAACAGGCACTTGGTAGAGGAGTGAACCGGAGTTCACCCGAAGACACAAAAGGGAGTTCCACGACGCCGGAGGACAACTCAGAAGGTTGAGCACTGCAGGTTAGAGTGTCGGGGACTCAGGCTTGGCTGTGCACGAAGGAAATCCTGGAAGAGTGCACAGGAGCCGGAGCAGCTGCAAATCACACGGTACCAAGCAATGCAGTCTAGCGTGGGGAGGCAAGGACTTACCTCCACCAAACTTGGACTGAAGAGTCACTGGACTGTGGGAGTCACTTGGACAGATTTGCTGAGTTCCAGGGACCACGCTCGTTGTGTTGAGAGGGGACCCAGAGGACCGGTGATGCAGTCTTTTGTTGCCTGCGGTTGCAGGGGGAGGATTCCGTTGTCCCACAGGAGATTTCTTCAGAGCTCCTGGTGCAGAGAGGAGGCAGGCTACCCCCAGAGCATGCACCACCAGGAAACAGGCGAGAAAGCGGCAGGAGAAGCGATACAAGGTTGCAGTAGTCGTCTTTGGCTACTTTGTTGCGGTTTTGCAGGCGTTCTGAGCAGTCAGCGGTCGATCCTTTGGCAGAAGGTGAAGAGAGAGATGCAGAGGAACTCTGATGAGCTCTTGCATTCGTTATCTAAAGAATTCCCCAAAGCAGAGACCCTAAATAGCCAAAAAAGGAGCTTTGGCTACCTAGGAAGGAGGATAGGCTAGCAACTCAGGTAAGAGCCTATCAGAAGGAGTCTCTGACGTCACCTGTTGGTACTGGCTACTCAGAGCAGTCCAGTGTGCCAGCAATACCTCTGTTTCCTAGATGGCAGAGGTCTGGAGCACACTGGAGAAGCTCTGAGCACCTCCCCTGGGAGGTGCAGGTCAGGGGAGTGGTCACTCCCCTTTCCTTTGTCCAGTTTCGCGCCAGAGCAGGACTGGGGGATCCCTGAACCGGTGTAGACTGGCTTATGCAGAGATGGGCATCATCTGTGCCCATCAAAGCATTTCCAGAGGCTGGGGGAGGATACTCCTCCCCAGCCCTGACACCTTTTTCCAAAGGGAGAGGGTGTAACACCCTCTCTCTAAGCAAGTCCTTTGTTCTGCCTTCCTGGGCCAAGCCTGGCTGGACCCCAGGAGGGCAGAAACCTGTCTGAGGGGTTGGCAGCAGCAGCAGCTGCAGTGAAACCCCGGGAAAGGCAGTTTGGCAGTGCCCGGGTCTGTACTAGAGACTCGGGGATCATGGAATTGTCTCCCCAATGCCAGAATGGGATTGGGGTGACAATTCCATGATCTTAGACATGTTACATGGCCATGTTCGGAGTTACAATTGTGACGCTATACATAGGTAGTGACCTATGTATAGTGCACGCGTGAAATGGTGTCCCCGCACTCACAAAGTCCGGGGAATTTGCCCTGAACGATGTGGGGGTACCTTGGCTAGTGCTAGGGTGCCCACACACTAAGGCCCTCATTCTGACCCTGGCGGTTCTCTACCGCCAGGGCCAACGGGGGCGGGAGCACCGCCGACAGGCCGGCGGTGCTCCCTTGGTCATTCTGACCGCGGCGCTTTGGCCGCGGTCAGAACGGGAAAACCGGCGGTCTCCCGCCGGTTTTCCACTGCCCGTAAGAATCCTCCAAGGCGGCGCAGCTCGCTGCGCCGCCGAGGGGATTCTGACAATCCCTACCGCCATCCTGTTCCTGGCGGCTCGCCCGCCAGGAACAGGATGGCGGTAGGGATTGTCGTGGGGCCCCTGGGGGCCCCTGCAGTGCCCATGCCAATGGCATGGGCACTGAAGGGGCCCCCGTAAGAGGGCCCCGCTAGTATTTCACTGTCTGCGTAGCAGACAGTGAAATACGCGATGGGTGCAGTAGCACCCGTCGCACCTTCCCACTCCGCAGGCTCGATTACGAGCCGGCATCCTCATGGGAAGGGAGTTTTTCCCTGGGCTGGCGGGCGGTCTTTTGGAGACCGCCCGCCAGCCCAGGGAAAAACTCATAATACCCTCCGCGGTCTTCTGACCGCGGAGCGGTATAATGGAGGGCGGAATCCTGGCGGGCGGCCTGCGCCGCCCGCCAGGGTCATAATGAGGCCCTAAGTAACTTAGCACCCAACCTTCACCAGGTGAAGGTTAGACATATAGGTGACTTATAAGTTACTTAAGTGCAGTGGTAAACGGCTGTAAAATAACGTGGACATTATTTCACTCAGGCTGCAGTGGCAGGCCTGTGTAAAAATTTTCAGAGCTCCCTATGGTTGGCAAAATAAATGCTGCAGCCCATAGGGATCTCCTGGAACCCCAATACCCTGGGTACCTCAGTACCATATACAGTACTAGGGAATTATAAGGGTGTTCCAGTATGCCAATGTGAATTGGTGAAATTGGTCACTAGCCTGTTAGTGACAATTTAGAAAGCAGAGAGAGCATAACCACTGAGGTTCTGATTAGCAGAGCCTCAGTGAGACAGTTAGTCATCGCACAGGGAACACATACAGGGCACACTTATGAGCACTGGGGCCCTGGCTGGCAGGGTCCCAGTGACACATACACTAAAACAACATATATACAGTGAAATATGGGGGTAACATGCCAGGCAAGATGGTACTTTCCTACAAGAGTGCTAAAACATATTCTGAAAAATTTGCATATTTTTCAGGGCACAACCAAAAGAATGCTGAGTCTGATTACTTAAAGGTACCACCTAATAAGGATATACACATGTTATTGACTAATACGAAATTTATATATTCTGAATCCTTTGTTTCCCAGCTATCAATAGAAGGCTAATAATATTGGTCCAAATCAATAGATCTGAAAAGTGTCTGGGGAACAAAAAATTGGCAAATTAAGGGAAAAGAAACATTGTTTAGAGCATGTCTATTCCTGTTCAAATGATCTTCTTAAATGAGACAGTGCAACAAGCGAGTTGTTTAGGCTTAGCAACAATCAGGGAATTAAACATACATAGTATACTGCCCCTGCAAAATTTTATAAATGGCAAAAATACACGAATGTAACTATATATGAGCTCGATGAGTGGGTTCAGAATGGTCGTCCAGGCGGGTGGTTATTGTGGCCAATAGATACCAACGGGTGTCATCAACATTTTATTAACTCCTCTGGGTTTTTAGGACGAGTAGGCCAGACCCTCGCTATATATCTCCAGAACATGCAAATATCATTACAACATTTAGGGGGTTATTACAACTTTGGAGGAGGTGTTAATCCGTCCCAAAAGTGACGGTAAAGTGACGGATATACCACCAGCCGTATTACGAGTCCATTATATCCTATGGTAATACAGCTGGTGGTATATCTGTCACTTTTGGGACGGATTAACACCTCCTCCAAAGTTGTAATAACCCCCTTAATGTAGGAAAATTAGGCCAACAGTGGCTAAAATCATCCTCACTGAACGCGGTTAAAGAACACCTCAATCTCCTGTCTAACTCTGGGAGATAGTTACATCCATGAGGTGTGGGAGCTTCCCTTTTCGTACAAATGCTTCAATGGCATGAAAGAGGTCTTTCTTAGCGGTAGTGAAGGCGAGACTTCAGTCAGCCATTCGATGATTTGTAACAGCTGGGGCGTGTAAAGCCTCAGATGCAAACTTGGCTTGTTATCTTAACGGAGTTCCAGTCCCCTTGATTAGACCTACGTTCCAGGTGCTTTCAAACAGCAGCTACGTCCTTCTCAACAGTGAAGACTGTTGTGGCATGTGAGCCAGAATAGTTTACGTTGTTTCTGTCTCTAAGGTCGTTACATGTTGCGGGGACATACTGTTTCCCCCCACTAAATTGAACATTGCTACTTCAAACGTAAATTTTGACAAGTTGAGTATACTCAAGGCTTTATTGTTTCAAAAGCATGTGGCCCTTACATCCGCACGCGAGACCTATGCACTTCAAGTGGCAAGTTCATCAGCAGAAATACAGTCCCTGTTAAATACAAACTTTCCAAGACACTTTGGTGAACTTGTGGGACGAATATTTAAGGCGTCCAGCACAACTGGAATTGCACATTTTTTAAAAGCTGTTGGTTCTGGTTTCGTTCACACCTTTTCCTCCATATTCGGTTTGAGACCTTCAGCTAACCACTCAATTTTCGGTAGTATTTTTGGGGGATTTCTGATAACTTTGGCTTTATTAGCTGGCATCCTACTGTTGCTATTGTTTCCCATCAGGGCAGCTGTGTCGTGAACGTATGATGCAGCATTTTGGAGCAACACTCCTGTAGCATTTGGAGTGTGACTGGTCTTTTTTATTCAGATCAGTTTTTTATTGTGTGCAGCCCGTGTTTCGGTGCCACTGGTGCTCTTTTGAACATGCACTGGAAGTTTGTCTTTCACAGCAGCGCCCCCCAGCAATAGATGCTGATCTGTTGATGTTCTCGCTGTGGGTTCATTACCAGACATGCGTACTGAGGCTGCATTTCCTACGTGAAGCTAATTATGAGTTACCCTTCCTGGAGGAAGTTGCCACTAACTCATCAATGGGCACTCCACGGGATGCCATCTTGTTTGACACTGGGGCTATGGAACACACTTGCTCCTCGATCATTTTTGGCGTGGACTTTCCAGTTCTGTCACCTGCCGAAGTGGAAGATCTCCTGGTTTCCATGACTTGTGCTTAATTTGGAACTTTTCTACATTGACATTATCATTGAATTCGTTTATAAGCCATTTGCTCATGTTTTAAATTGCCAAGTAGTGTGCTTGTGTGTCGTTTTAACTTGTCAAAATTGACTAGGGTTTTATATATATATTATGTTGAGAAATTTTACTTTTGGCTGGAACCACTTTCAACCGACAAGGGAGGGTGCTGTGTAGCCATTTTACCTATAGCTCCATGCACGTTAGTTTAATACTCTAGGCCGCTGTGCACTTTGACCTAGATATATTTTATTCGGCTTCGCATTGTTATTTTTACAATAACCAGTTTTAAGGTCTTGTTTTAATTTCTTCTATCTAACTGTTTTGCTTAGCCCAGCACTATGTTCTCAAACAAGGCACTTGATCACTTTGTGCTTCATTAAAGGTTACAGTTTGATACATTGTCGGTGAACGTGGTAGAAGTTTAGTCTCCAACATTCGTAGAAAATACACATCCTTACGTAGGGACATTTTCTTAGAACATTAGCTGTGTTATTATAAAAACACTTCCTAGTCCCATTACACGTTAATAGGGAGATTCCAGCCAGGTAACCACGACTGTATGCTGATTGCTGAATACTTCGCAGCAGATGCTAATGCAGACTACAGGCCTTTGCTCAGGAATGAGGGTCGATGTCCTCCCGGGGGAACCAGAAAGGCAGGATTAGAGCTTAACATGCTGTGCGCAAATTATGATTCAGATCGGAAATAGTCCATCGATTCTAGTGGCAATATGATAGTGTTATTCTTATGCTTCACTCTCATTGTCACCATTTTAATATTGTCAAGTTGTGTCATTCTGGTTATTGCAGCTCACGCTTTGCTATCTAAAATGCAGTTGTTTTATTAAACCAGTCTTTAAAACTTATACTGCTTTTCATTGTCATTTATATATGAGACCGAATTGTGAATGAGAGAACCAGATGTGACCTGAGTGACCACGACTTCCCTGAGAAGTATGATATGTCATGCGCTCGGCTGCTCAATCATCTATACCTTTCGGGAGAGACGAGGCACTGCTAGTTAGCCGGAGCAAAACCCGGATTTAGAGCAACAGATGTCACACACAGTGGGTCAGACTCAGTCTCCCACACCGTGGACAATTTTGCTGCTCAAAATCCAGTAGTCTGGAGAGCCTACGCAACACCCCCATCATGTAGGTGTGCACTCAATGGCCTGGTATGCCAGGCTCAGTACCTCTGATAGCCCCATGGCCCTGGTGCACATGTTGGTCCGCACCACCTCCCCTTCAGGGGAGGACATGCACACGCACTTCCCCCCTTCCCATAGAGGGTGACAGTGCCCATGGCCCACGGCCACTAGTACAGGACCGGCCCACCCTTATAGACACGCAGATCCCCCCTTTAGGTAAGGAAAAACCTAGTGGGGTGCTCCCCTGCCTAAGCACGGTACCCCTTTGTATACCACCCCTCCCCTCCACCTACCACCAGCTCTGCCATTGGAGCCCCTATGGGGAAGGCATAAGACAGCTAAGAGGCGGTCCGCACATCGATACTGCCACTTTGAGTGCAGGTACGCTAATGCCCCTGCAGGCCACTTACATAGGCCTAGGACATGGTGAACGGGATCTTCTAGGGGCTGGCGTACCCAGTGCACGTCCCCCTAGTAGTTAGGGCCATACCTGCCCCACGTATGTGGTATACCTGTTTCATATGGCCCTCCTGGGCACAGCACCCCAACCATGTCCTTCGTATCATAGGTAGGACGGGTGTGCCCATTTTCCCACTGCCAGACAGTGGGAAGGTGCCCAGAGTCCTAAGGTCAGTCACAGGGAGTCAGCAAAAACTGGAAGAAAAGAGCAAAAAGTTTCAGGAAAATTCCCTTATCAGTGCAATGACCAACAGTATACATTGACTATTCTTAGCTCCACTTTTCTATGTAATTTGAAGAAGATATATGTTGTCAAAGTACACATATCTGGAGTAAGGTATAGTAAACCTATACTTACCTAAATACACCTAGATGCTGACATTTTGATCCACAATATTTTGGGTATGATATCAAGGTAGGTCAATATTCCCTACTCAATATTTTGCATCTCCACTGAGGTTTGGAAGAGGGTTGATTCTGGAACAGAAAATACTGCAGATAAAACTGCCTGTTATATTGGAGGGGAGAGAAAAAGCAGAATTAGAAAAAATGCATTTTGAAAAAGAAGTGGAGCCGGGTGTGGCACGTCAAGGATGGACTCCCCCTAGGCAGGAGGAGGGATGGGATATTTTTCCCTTCAGGTTTGCATCACAGGCTTGAATCTTGATTTGCCACTGTTGAAGACGGGTAGAAGGATGGCCTTTGATACATGACGAAGTGGAGACATTCTGCCTATAAGGAATCCTTGTTCTGTGATTTTCATATCCCTTGCAAGAGTACTGATCGGATATGATGTAATCTCTGAGAAGAATATGGTGTGGCTTCCATTTCTCATATCGTGATATCGGCCCATGATCAGCGTTTCTGGATATTCCTGCATAAGCTTATGTTTATAGCTTTAGGCTGCATGTTTTGTCAAGATAATCAAAGTAAATATTTTAGAAGAGATAGTTCCTAGTTTAAATTAATTGATAGGTACTTTGGAAGGAGGTTTGTTTACTAAAGGCAAAGATTAGCGAGATATTCCAGAATACACTGTACACTAGGCTGCAAGTGTATCAGAAGCACCACCTTAGACTAGAAAGGCAGAATAAAACACTTAGGACTTCATCACAAGTTAAGCGGAAAAAGGTGAGGTATTTACCACATGTGGTAAATACAATATCCTCGCAGGAGGTAGTTTTTTACTTGCAAATAAGGTATAATAAGCAAAATCCTTACTTAACACATTATTTAACACACCAAACTTGACATGTTTTGTATTTTTTATATTGTCCTAATACATTTCAGCAAGATCAAGAAGTTAGAATCCATCAGGGGAAAAATGCGAGGGCGTAATAATGATCAAAAAGCTCATAATTCTGATCCATGTGCAGACAAGCATTTTCAGAGGGATCTGATTTTAGCGCTGCAGCTATAATGAGTAAATATGAAGTTTGAAGGTGGATAGCAAGCGATAAGAGAGGCAAATAAGCATTTGAAAACAGCTAGAGTGGCTGTGGACCTCACAAGCAGGTTCCACTGCTGCACTAATTGCAGGAACGTGTGCAGACAACAAAGAAGAGTCGATGCAAGAACAAATATATTCCACTGGAATGAGCAAAGAGAGGAAGACTATTGCGGGGGCAACTATAGGCAGTAATAGTGGAGATGACTCTTGCAGAAAGCTAGCCCCCCCCAGAGTCAGTGAAGTGGCATAGACTAGCTAAATGTAAAAAATAAGGTGAGAGTTGCCAATGTGTGAATGGGCATAGCAAAGGGTCCTCAAGAGCATTAAGTCACATAAGTGGAAGATCAAAAATATTGCAGGGAGAAAGTTATGGAAAATATGGCAAAAAGGTGGATCAGATGTGAAAAAATCTGTAGATTGTGGTCTTTTTAACCGACAGTTGTTGTTGCAATTAACACATATTAAAATACTGGGACATAGAGAGCTCCATTGAAGACTTTGGAGTGTCTCAGGGCCAATAGCATATTCTTTGATCACCTTCTGATTAATTGTGTGTGTTCTCTACAAAATCATTTTATCTACCCCTAGAAGTATGATCTAATAATTATATGTACAACGAAGACACACTGCAGTCATCAAAGCCTCATGAGAATGCTACAAAGGCAAAAGGTGCAACCAACAGTACATGAGCCAAGGTTCCACTCCCCCTTGGACATCTCAGTGAATTGATGTAGCACCAAAATACTCATCGATGTCCCCTCACACCTACTTATCCCTTGCTGCACTCAAACCCATCCCTCGATAGCCATAGTATTTATCAAAACAATGACACACATCTGAAAGTCATTCTTATAATAAACAATTGACAGGTTCCATGCTTGTGTCTTCACCCACTGGACTTTTATGGAGACTGTTTGGCCCCTATTTATCAAAGTTTTGCATTGACCTTGCACCACGCAAGGGGCTGCAATGGTAACACAAAATCTAAGTGAGATTTAGCAAAGCACACAAGGGCACCTTGCATGGGTTCCATAAGCTAGAGTAATGCAAGGCAGCCCAAATTACTGGCTTGCGTTATTCTAAGGCATGGAGGCATTCCATGAGTGAAGTATGGGTCTTCCCATAATCCACCAATGGATTTTGGCGCATTCCCAGATTTACCATTAGTGGTAGACCTTGGAATACGTCAACATGCTACACCTCACCAGGTGAGGGGTAACAAGGAGAAAAAACTTAGGGGCATATTTATACTCTGTTGGCGCGATTGACGCACATTCGGCGCAAACCTTGCCCCATATTTAAACTATGACGCCCGACCCCGCGGACTTCAAACAACCTCCGCGTGCATCATTTTTTGGATGCGGGAAACCGCCTTGCGTTAATGACGTGCAAGGTAGGCGTTCCCGTCCAAAAAATGACTTTAAGGCCTGTGCGCCTTATTTATACTCCTGCATCATTTTGACGCATAGGAGGGGGTGGGCCTTAAAAAATGGCGCACAGCCTGATGTGCGCTGTTTTTTAACGCCTGGTTGAGGGCAGGCGTCAAGGGCCCTGTGGGCTCACTTCCATGGACCATGGAAGAAGTCCAGAGGTGCCCTTCCCTGCCCCCAGGGACACCCCCTGCCACCCTCGCCCACCCCAGGAGGAAACCCATGGATGGGGGGACCCATCCCAGGTAAGCACAGGTAAGTTGAGGTTAGTATTATTTTTTTATTTTTTAAAGTGGCATGGGGGGCCTAATTTGGCCCCCCTACATGCCACTGTGCCCAGTGGCCATGCCCAGGGGACAGAAGTCCCCTGGGCATGGCCATTGAGCAAGGGTGCATGTCTCCTGTCTTTGCTAAGACAGGAGTCATTTCAATGGGGGTTGTGCATCAAAAAATGGCGCAAGTCCAGTTTGAGCCATGATTTTTGGCTCAAACCTGACGCACCATTTTTTTACGCACAACCACCATTTTCCCTACGCCGGTGCTGCCTGGTTTGAGTCATTTTTTTTTTTACTCTGACCAGCCCGCAGCGGCGGCTAACGTCAATCCTTAAATAAGGCGCCCACATGGTGCGTAGGAATGGCATTAGCTGGCAGTAAATGTTTTGACGCAAACCAGCGCCACCGCTGGTTTGCGTCAAAAAGTATAAATATGGGCCTTAATTTTAACTCTTTTTTTCCTCTTTCCATGTGGGCTGCATTCTGCAGCACACGAAGAAAGAGGTAAATGCCCCTCAGGATTATTTTTGTGCAGGAAGGTGTCCCTTCCTGCACAATTTTTTTTTGCCTACCATGCAGACACCCTGACAACATGGTGCAAGAGTGCCTGCATTGGTGCTAGGCAGCCAAAAGTATGCCAGCACTAGGAAAGGACATGAATGCGCCGTATAGTGGTAAATATGGCACATTCCTGCCCTTTCCTTTTAACTCAATGCAGTAAGGTGGCTTACTACATTTAACTGCATGAAATATTGATAAATCTGCCCCAGTTGGTGCCTGGGGAGAGGCTTTGACATGAGACAAGGAGGCATACTTGCAAGGCCCTAGGGCCACCTTGCACTGCCCTAACGTAATTTTTTTTAATGCTAAGGCGGCATCAAGGAGGCCTATCTCCCACACCGTATTTACAAAGTGGCACAGTGCTTGCATTGCACCATGTTGTAAACCCTTGTACCACATAATGCATGCGCCAGGCATAATGAATGCAAAATGGGAGCGTTCCAATGAAGGGAGGCCCAAACAAATGGTGCTATTTTTTCAGCATTTTTAATACAGGCTCAGAGCAGGCGTTAAAATAACACACCCATTTTAATCAATGGGCCTCCCTGTACTTTGCTGCACTAGAGCCAAAATATTTGGCGCAGTGCAGCAAAGCGCCACAATAGCATTAAAAATGTGGATGCTATTGTACTAATGACCACCATGGTGCGCTGTATTATAAATACGGTGCAACCATGGTATCCTTAGGTGGGGCAGGGGAGACGCAAGAAAAGTGGCACATCTGGACCAATCTGCCACTTTCTTATAAATATGCCACAAGGGGTGTTTGCAGGCATGTGGGCTTTGAAGGAGAAGTATCCACATCTCTTACATTTCACATCCCATGGCAAATGCCCTGTACCCAAGGCATTTGCTGTTATTATTGCGCACCATATAATAAAAAAGTGAGGGACAGATTTAAACTTTTTGACGCAAAACTGCACTAATGCAGTTTTGCATCAAAAACTTTTACGCGGGCTAACACCATTTCTTAACGCCACCCGTGCGTCAAATTTATACTTTGACACACAGTGGCACTAAGAACAGGTTAGAGTCATTTTTTTTACACTAACCAATGCACCTTGTCATAAGGCAAAATGACGTTAATGCCAGAAAAATAACTCCAATCCGGTTTGCGACATAGAAAACATCGCAAAACGGCTATGCTCCATTGTTCACCGCAATACTTTTAAAAAGTGACAAAAACTCAGCAAACAGTGCTAAGGAGCCCCAAAATGGATCCCAGAAGTCAGGAAAAACCCCAGGGAGACCTCAATCCACCAGGAACCAGCCAGGATGACACAGACAAGACCCAGGGGAGAGACAAGAAAAAGAGGTAGTGTCTTTTCAGTGCAGAGGAGCATGAAATACTGGTCGGAGAGGTGACGGAGCACCAGCATCAATTATTTATCACCTCTAAATTGCCAATTGGAAGGAAAGAGGCAATTTGGCAACACATTGTGGACAAGATTAACAGTGTGGCAGAGGTCAGGAGAATTGTCACTGAGTGTAAGACACACTGGCATGACTGCAAGCGCAGGACAAAGGAGAAAATAGCAAGGAACAAGAAGGCAGCACTGCAGACCGGAGGTGGGAGTCCAGCACTGCAGGAGGACCTGGACGAGATGGAGAAGATGGTTGCAGCCGTCACAGGAATCCCAGGACAGCGCAGACTTCCAACAAACAACATTTATGCAGGGTAAGTTGCATGGGGGCCAAAAATTCCTAAATGTCACGTGCAAGAAGGGGGAGGTATATACCAACTACACAATGCATGTCAGCCCGGAAATTAGGCAGTGGAAAGGGCAAAGGGGCACGGCATGGGTGCATGGGCTGTGCAGGGGCATCCAGGGGCACAGCACAACACAACATCAACAACCTTTGCATGGGGGTACACCGCCATGCCAAGACTGCTGGAAATGCTGTAGCAGAGCAGGAGGGTAGGGTAGAACGTAAAACTAGGCTGCTGTTACAGGACAACTGGTATTGTCAGAATGTAAACTAGAGGACAAAGCCCAGTCTCAGGCCATTGGCTCAAGCGGCATTTAACATTGACAACACTTGCCACTACTACCTGTGCTGTGTGTACTAGTCAACTAGGAAATGGCAGTTAGGTGCTCATGGCACAAACCCACACAAAATGAGGGTTCAGTATGACTACGTGATCAATCCCCATCAATCCCTATCCAAGTGCAACTCCTGTCAACTGCTCATGTCGATAGACTCAATAAACATCAGGCACTGTCATATACATTATGAAGTACACAGCAGTAATCTCATACCCATGCTGCCCATTCCAGGGTATAACCCTGTGCCTGTGGCACAATTGCTGCAATGCCACCATGCAACATCTCAAGTGTCATAGTGCTAAGACAGCAGTATTGAGGGGGAGGACATATGTGTGTAGCTAGGGAAACACACCCGCACCGTCAGAAGAGGAAATGGAACTCTGCCAGGCCAATCAGTGCAATGCAATGTAGCACCCATATGCAAACATAAAGATGAGAAACTACCAATGCTGACACCTGCATTGTGTCATACTAATGCAATACATGGTATGGTGCTAGTTCTCAGCACCGTATAGGTGTATGTGAAAAACGATAGCCTGGGACAGGGCCATATTGTTATGTGTGGTGCATGTGGCATCAGCACACTAACAAGACCTGCAAGGCCTCACCATGCTAATGGAAGCAGAGGGAGGGTTGATTAGGACAAGAAGGTGGCAAGGCACAATTTGGACAGAACCCACACGTAGAGGATGTGAACCAGACAATTCCCCAAACTGGCCACACTACATGTGACATGCAGGTGGGGCATAGGCCTGAAAGAATGCAAACATTAATGACAGGAACAATGCATGGGAACCAAAATTACAATGTGTCACCAATAGGAAGTCAGTGATGTTAAATTACAACTCACACAAAAAAGACACACTAATTGTACAATATATCATTGCAGAGGGCGATGGCTCTCCTGTGGATCTGCCTGTCCTGGACTACCATGATGACATGGATGACGAGCTGACAACTATCAGCCAGGAAACCCTCCAAGATGTCCTGGGAACCCTCCAGACACCACCTCCAGTCGCAAGGAGGAGCACACATGTAGCAGCCATCCCAGAGGACCCTCCCACCTTCTCAATAGTACGACCTGCCAGCTCCAACACAGCTGAGGACTCTGGTGACACTGGGACCACCTATTAGAGGTCAGTTGTGGGAGTACAGAGGGAGCTGGCCAAGGAGGTGCGGGTTGGGATGCAAACTATGGCAGCCGCCTTGTGGGGATGCGCATGTGCATGCCATGCAAGTCACACAATCACTACTGCGAGGACTCCAACTGTGTGTGAAGGATCTCACCACTGCTGTGAGGGATTTGCCACAACACCTGGCCTCCCAATCTTTCAGCTACATGCATGACACCAAGCTGGACTCCCTCAGGTCAGACATGGCTGCCTATCACAGAGGTGTTGCTGAAATACTCAATAATCAGCAGCTCCTCCTTGCTGCAGTTATGCCCTATATAGTTCCACAGTTTGCAGCTGCCAGAAATTCAGAGTCCACTTGTCCAACCACTGAAGTGTGCTTTGCCCCTTCCAACCCACCACCACCACCATAAAGGGCAGAGGAGACAACACACACATCAGAGGATGAAGATGTGGAACAGATCCTCATCACCCATAGGAGTACCCAGTAGCACCAGCCCATGCCACATGGGCACTGATTTTCCTTTGTCCTGTGCTTGACAACATGCCAATGTTGCTACAGTTGGTGAAATGCACTCTTCTCCGACACACTGTTAACCTTACCAATATGGACTGCAATTGTCTCCCACTACCCAATTGGCAAATAATGTTACTCTGCACTGAATGACACTCCATCTCAGCATGTCCAATAACATGTCCCTCAACCTTGCAATTGTGTTGCGTCACAATACAATGCTTCATACTAATGGGCTCACAAACCTGGACTAATTAAATATTTCACTACTGCACTTTAAAATAAACAGCACCTACACACCCACTTTGTCTCTGTGTAATGTGACACATCTACTTTGCTGGAGATTTGTGATGCATGTAACATGTCATTGGTCACAAAGTGTCAATATAAGATTGCAGAAAAAACTTTTGGCAGATATTTACGCAAAAGGCCAAGTCGTCTGTGCTGCTTTTCACACATTTCTGAAGTAAAAGCAGCACACACTTACAAAATATTATTGTAATTTGTAAATGTGCGCTGCTGTTGCGTTAAAAAATTAGGCAAATGCAGTAAAATATTAGTATATTTCTTGACCCATGAATCTACAAGGTGTAACACAAAGCTGTCCACATTTCCTGCAAGACAATAATTGTGTATGTGACATTTGACTCAAAACATACATGCACACCCACAAAATACAATAGGAATGGTTGTATAAGAGTGTTTCGACAATAATGTCAGCTGGGAGTATAATTAAAACACATAGGAGTGATTTTTGTATCCTTGACCACATCAAAAATTGACACCATTCACTTTATCAGGGTTCACATGAACATCAGGCTGCAGGCAGAGGTCCCACAGTGCCCAAGATTTCAGCACAGGACCCAAACAATGACAGTATTAAAAGCACACTTACCTTTCAAATACATGGGAAACATAGGGGGTGATTCTAACCCTGGCGGTCGGTGATAAAGCGGCGGCCAACCCGCCAACAGGCCAGCGGTCCAAAAAATGGAATTCTGACCCTGGCGGGAACCGCCAACACAGCCCGCCACATTAACACTCCGCCCGCCACGGCGGTACAAACAAACAGCGTGGCGGTCACCGCCAACAGACAGGCGGCAGACAATGTACCGCCCACACTATCACAACTCACCAATCCGCCACCTTTTCCGGGGCGGGAGCACCGCCGATAAAAACACGGCGGAAACAGACTACGAACGGGAAAACGCGCACCTCTACGCACTCCACGAGGAAGGAGGACAGCATGGAACCCGAATTAAACATCCTACCTGCTCTCGTCTACCTGCTCATCTACCACGAGTACGAACGCCGGCGCAGACGACAACGGTGAGTACTGCACCTACGACACAGGGGAGGGGGGAGGAGGAAAGGTTACGGCACACACATATGCGACCCCCACCCCCCCAAACTATGTACACACCAATGCAGAGCAACAAGTCACAGTGACACCACCCAAACCCCCGTGAAAAATGCAAAGACATAATTAAATTGTGAATCAAAATTTATGTAAAAAAAAGCCTCTGATAAGTCATGGTCAAATAGCAATAAAAATTTTCAAAAATCAATTCAATATTTAGTGCAATCGATAAACCGAGGCAATTAGTCCTGCACATATAACGAAATTCCAAGTGTCTGTGGGCCAAAGTGTATCAACACAAGGGCAAAGCCCACACAGGAGACCTGAGTCCTTTGGAGAGAACACTGCAGGGGCATCTGATGACAAAACTACAGGCACCTCAGGGGGAAGGGAAGGGGGGGCACCACAGCCACATGAGTCCACGACGCCAGATCCACGAAGGGGCCACCATGCCCACTGTGCCATCGTGGGGAGTGCAAAGCCACAGTCTCTCAAGTCTCTACAGTGGGTGGCTTGCCCACTGTGCCATCCTGGGGAGTGCAAAGCCACAGTCTCTCAAGTCTCTACAGTGGGTGGCTTGCCCACTGGACCATCCTGGGGAGTGCAAAGCCACAGTCTCTCAAGTCTCTACAGTGGGTGGCTTGCCCACTGTGCCATCCTGGGGAGTGCAAAGCCACAGTCTCTCAAGTCTCTACAGTGGGTGGCTTGCCCACTGGACCATCCTGGGGAGTGCAAAGCCACAGTCTCTCAAGTCTCTACAGTGGGTGGCTTGCCCACTGTGCCATCCTGGGGAGTGCAAAGCCACAGTCCATCAGGTGGATAACAGTCTCCACCGGTCAAGGAGGAGGCATGGTGGGCACAGTGAACCGTGAACAGTAGCTCAACACAGATCCGGCACTGTCATTGTGCCAGTGGTGCTTGAGACGGCGGGGCCCAACGGAGCGGTGCTTGAGACGGCGGGGCCCAGCGGAGCGGTGCTTGAGACGGCGGGGCCCAGCGGAGCGGTGCTTGACAGGAAGGGCCCAGCGGAGTGGTGCTTGACAGGAAGAGCCCAGCGGAGCGGTGCTTGACAGGAAGGGCCCAGCGGAGCGGTGCTTGAGACGGCGGGGCCCAGCGGAGCGGTGCTTGACAGGAAGGGCCCAGCGGAGCGGTGCTTGAGACGGCGGGGCCCAGCGGAGCGGTGCTTGACAGGAAGGGCCCAGCAGAGCGGTGCTTGAGATGGCGGGGCCCAGCGGAGCGGTGCTTGACAGGAAGGGCCCAGCGGAGCGGTGCTTGAGACGGCGGGGCCCTGTTCAGCGGTGCTCTTCTGCACGGCGGGGCCCTGTTCAGCGGTGCTCTTCTGCGCGGCGGGGCCCTGTTCAGCGGTGCTCTTCTGCGCGGCGGGGCCCTGTTCAGCGGTGCTCTTCTGCGCGGCGGGGCCCTGTTCAGCGGTGCTCTTCTGCGCGGCGGGGCCCTGTTCAGCGGTGCTCTTCTGCACGGCGGGGCCCTGTTCAGCGGTGCTCTTCTGCGCGCCGGGGCCCTGTTCAGCGGTGCTCTTCTGCACGGCGGGGCCCTGTTCAGCGGTGCTCTTCTGCGCGGCGGGGCCCTGTTCAGCGGTGCTCTTCTGCACGGCGGGGCCCTGTTCAGCGGTGCTCTTCTGCACGGCGGGGCCCTGTTCAGCGGTGCTCTTCTGCGCGGCGGGGCCCTGGTCAGCGGTGCTTGTCCAGTAATTCAAGGGAGCCAGACCTGCCCTGGACTCCCTGCTCAGTTGCCCTCCGACCGTGCAGTCGCAGGACCCTTCGGTGACGGAGTCCTGGGCCCTTTGGTGTCCTCCCTTACAGCCGGGATGGGGCTTGTGGGGCCCTCCTGCTCCGCGCTCCTGCTGGCTGACTTCTCCACCCTGCTGCCTTTTCGCTCCTTAGAAGAGGCTCTCTGGCCCTTGCCTCCCCTGGATGTTGTGGCAGGTGAAGTGGCCGAACTCTGGTCCTTGGGGGCAGCCGTGTCAGTCCTCTCACGGTGGCCCTTGAGTTTCCGGGTCCTCTTGCCTGGCGGGGGGGCTGGCTGTCCCCTTGCTGCTGATAGAAGTGTCACTGCTGCCAAAGGGTGGACTCCAGAACCCATGCACCACAGTGACACTCGAAGCTGGGCTGGTGGTGGCTGAGGTGCTCTTGGGACTCTTAGCAGATGGAGGGGGTGGGTCAGGGGAGGGAAAGAGTTTAAGATTGGAGAGGTAAACTTTTTTAGGACCAAGGTAAAGGGTGGGAGTAGTGGTGATGGGAGTGGAGGAAGAGGATGTGGTTGTAGGAGAGTCAGGTGTGCTGTCTTTGGGTGCAGGTGATTGTGACGTAGGCTGTCGTGAGGTGGATGGCTGTTGGGTGGGTGGCTGCCTGCGTTTGTGTGTCTTGGAAGAGGGGGTGACAGACACAGTGGGAGAGGACACAGGGGACGTGTAAATGGCAGTGGGGGTGGTGACTGCACGTGTGCGGACTGTACTGGAGGGTGTGCTGGTGATGGAAGCACTGGCTGATGGTGGTGTGCATGCAGGTGTGAGTGTAGACGTCACAGGGAGGGAGGAGGGAGACGAGGAGGAGGGGGACACAGAGGTGGTAGTGACTGTTGGCATGTCTGCATCTGGATGTTGCTTGGGTGAGTGTTTGTGGGATCTGTGGTGCTTGTGTCTGGATGAGCTGACCTTGGGTGTTGAGGTGTGTGCAGGCTGGTCTGATGGTGTGGATGGGATAGGCAGAGGAACAGGAGACAGAGACAGGGTGGAGGCAGTTAGAAGAGGGAGGCTGGAAACAGGGACAATGGCTGCCGTCAGTGCTGAGGCCAGAGCATTGAACGATCGTTGATGGGCAGCCTGACCCGAATGAATGCCCTCCAGGTAGGCATTGCTCCGATGCACCTCCCTTTCTACCCCCTGGATGGCATTCAAAAGGGTAGTCTGCCCAACAATGATGGTCTGAAGGAGGTCAATGACCTCCTCACTGAGGGCAGCAGGGGTGACAGGGGCAGGGCTTGAGGTGCCTGGGGCGAAGGAGATGCCCGCCTTCTTGGGCGAGCGGGCACGGAGCGTAGGCTGAGGGGCTGCTGGGAGGGTGGGGCTGGTGCGCTGGGTGGCGGCTGTACCTGTAGAGGCGGGGGGCCCGGATGTTGCCGCCACCGCTAGGGAGCTCCCATCCGAGGACGTGTCGGTGTCGCTGGTGTCACCACCGGTCCCCGTTGTGGTGCTCCCCTCGCCCTCTGTATCACTGGTGCCCTCGGTGTCTGTACCACGGCCCACCGGGGCCTTGTGACTTGCAGCTCCCTCGTGCTCCGATGCCAAATCTCCTCCGCCTGATGATGCTAATGCACATATGCACAAGATGATCAAGAAAAAGGGTGGGGGGAGAAATAATTAAACAGGTTGAGTGCATGCAATGTCAACACCGTTGGCGGAGAGGACAGACACAGGAGCCTCATGCACTATGCTGCGCAATCGGGGTATACTACTCAGTATTTGTGACCAGGCCTACAGGTCTATGCACAACAAATACACACATGGATGATGCAGGACCATGGATAGCTGTACTTGGCACCCTACAGAGGTGGGGGGCGGGGGCACAGGGCCATGCCTAAAGGAGAGGACTACACTACAGAAAACGCCCTGGCCTAATGTCACCCACAACCCTCCTCCCCCACCCAGACGCCTCCACTGCGCATAAAGATAGCAGAATGTGCTGATACTCACCCCCTTGTGTCTGCTGTGATGTCCTCAAGCGCCCATCCAAATCAGGGTAGGCCACCGCCAGGATCCGGGACATCAGGGGGGTCAGGGTACGACTGGCACCCCTCCTAGATTGGGAGGCCATCCCCAGCAGTGACTCGGCGGTCTTCCTGGTCCCGCGGCGGATGTCCTCCCACCTCTTGCGGCAGTGGGTGCCCCGTCTGATGTGGACCCCCAGAGCCCGGACTTCCTTGGCGATGGCACGCCAAATGTCGACTTTCTGATGGGCGCTGACCTATTTGACATGTACAGGGTGGGAAAGGAAAATTCTTCATTTATCTGCCTGTTAGATGTGATTGCCCCCCCCTCCCCAACTTTGCCATGTGGCACATGCTCTCATCTGTCGTGCGTTGCACTCCTCATTCGCTCCCCACCCCACCATCTTAAATCCACCCCACTCAACACAGGCATAGCCCATTCCATGTGCACCCAGTGTACTTACCTGTTGGTCTGGAGGACCGTAGAGTAACGCATACTGGGGGAGGACCCCATCCACTAGTTTCTCCAACTCTTCAGACGTGAAGGCAGGGGCCCTTTCCCCAGTCGCACCAGCCATTGTCTCTTCCAGACCGAGGTCACAGAAACACTTGCAGTATAGGTCCTCTCCTGTGGATGATCAGGTCTCGAGTGATTAATCAGATAGAAAATGGCGGTCACGCCCGCGGCGGTGCGTTCCGCGGCGGTGCGTACCACGCCCACCGGCGCACCTCGTCATTGGCTCCAGAAACCCATAGGCTTCAATGTTAACCAATGCGGCTTCGTATAGCGGTCTTCGACCGCCTACCGCCACGGTGTGCCACGCCAGCGCATTGACCTCACATCCCATTGTCCCACTTCACAGGTCAGGCAGCCGCCATTTCAAGGGCCCACATGGCATAATTTGTACTGCATCACACAGGCCTAGGCCTTGCATTGCCACACATACACGCCTTTCAAAACATAGATAATCGTGTGCTATGCAAGCTGTGGTGAACGTACCTGTGATTTGCTTGACTCTGTGCTCCATGTTGTCCTTCCTAGGCACCGTCCGCTGGGACTTGCGAGGAGAAGGATGAATCCTCGCGTGTACCGACCGCTGGTGGACCTGTCGACAATGGAAGAACGCCATATCATACTACGATACCGACTTGACCGAGCCACTGTACATGAACTGTGTGCCCAGCTGGAGCCAGCCCTGATGTCCCCCATCCGCCAACCCACAGGAATTCCCCCTCTAGTGCAGGTTCTGTCAGTCCTCCATTTTTTGGCAAGTGGCTCATTCCAGACAATAGTGGCCATGTCATCTGGAATGTCTCAGCCTATGTTTTCAAAGATTTTGTCCAGAGTGTTGTCTGCCCTGACGAAACACATGCGGAGCTACATTGTTTTCCCTGAGGAGGTTGATTTGGCCACTGTGAAGGGTGATTTATATGCCCTTGGACATATCCCCAACATCATTGGTGCCATTGATGGGACCCATGTGGCTTTAGTACCCCCAAAAGACGATGAGCAGGTGTACAGAAACAGGAAAAGTTACCATTCTATGAATGTCCAGGTGGTCTGTTTGGCTGACCAGTACATCTCCCATGTAAATGCCAAGTTCCCTGGGTCAGTGCATGACGCGTATGTTATGCGTAATAGCAGCATCCCTTATGTGATGGAACAGCTACAGAGACAACGTATGTGGCTAATAGGTGACTCTGGTTACCCCAACCTGCCTTGGCTATTGACCCCAGTGAGAAATCCCCGGACCAGGGCAGAGGAACGGTACAATGAGGCCCATGGGCGAACTAGGAGGATCATAGAAAGAACCTTTGGCCTCCTGAAGGCAGGTTTAGGTGCCTGCATATGACAGGGGGATCCCTGATGTACTCACCAAAGAAGGTGTGCCAGATCATCGTGGCCTGCTGTATGCTTCACAATCTGGCATTGCGACGTCAGGTGCCTTTCCTGCAGGAGGATGGTCCAGATGGTGGTGTTGTAGCAGCTGTGGAGCCTGTGGAGAGTGAAGAGGAGGAAGACGAAGAGGACGACACAGACAACAGGGACAGAGTTATCCAACAGTATTTTCAGTAGCACACAGGTAAGAATCACCCACGCCATTTAACATTTGCTGAAAGCCCCCTGCATCTTTACTTTGTGTATTTCCCCCCAGTTCTTTTAAACTGATGTTTGATTTTCCCTTCCCTTTTCAGTGCTGTATGACCCACTGCGTGACTTCAGCTTGGTTAGCCCATGGACTAATGCTTATTGACATCGGTATGTTGTCATCACAAAATTAACTGAACATTATTGATCAGTAATGTGTTATACATTTGTAAATAATACAGGCTGACTCCTGGATGATTTCAGTGCAATGAGTGATTTATTTTTAGTGCTAGATATTGGTACATGATATTAAAACGGTGATGGGTGAGGGTGGAGTTATGTCCATGGCAGAGTCAAGTTCTCAGTTTCACAGGTGCATTGTCCATATGCCTGTGGAAGGATGGAGCAGGGGCAGTTCAAGGTTGGACAGGGTGACAATGTGGGACAGTGGGATGACATCAGGGGGTATTTTATGCTGGCGGGGGTCTTGGCATCCTACTCTGTCTTCCTGTGAGATCTCAGGTTCCTCTTGCCGGGTGGTTGTTCTTCAGCAGGAGGTGGGGTTCTGGTGGCCTGTCGTTGTGGTGGGGCCTCCTGTCCACTAGCGCCGGCGGAGGTGGTAGGCTGTTCCTGGTCCTGGCTAGTGACAGGGGCCCTTTGTGGTGCCTCATGGTCCCGCAATGTGGTTTCTATCCGGTTGAGGGCCTGGACTATGGTCCCCATAGCGGTAGCGATGTTCGTGAGCTCATTGCTGAACCCCATGTAGCGTTCCTCCTGCTGTGCCTGGATCTCGGTGAACCTGGCCAGTACCGTCGCCATCGTCTCCTGGGAGTGATGGTATGCTCCCATGATGATGGTGAGGGCCTCTGGGAGAGTTGGTTCCCTGGGCCTGTCCTCCCCCCCGTCGCACAGCAGCCCTCCCAGTTGCCCTGTTTCCCCGGGCCTCTGTCCCCTGGACGGTGTGCCCACTACCACTGCCCCCAGGTCCCTGTTGTTGTTGGGGTGTTGGGTCAGCCTGGGTGCCCTGTAGTGGCAGACACACCGCTGCTTGACGCCTCCTGGAGACAGAGGCATGGGCCCGCTGGGTGGGAGCTGTGCTGGTGTTCCCAGAGGGGGTTGGGTCTGCTGTGGCCTGTGTCTGTGTGTGGGGAACCGACTGTCCAGAGGTCCCCGATGGTCCGGGCTGGTCATCAGGTTCGAGGTCGACAGAGCTGCTGTCCTCACTGGGGGCCTGTTCTGGGGGTGGGATGGACAAATCTGGACCCTCCGTGGCGGTGTGTTGGCGTTCGGGCCCTGCAGGGGTAAAAGAGTATGGTTATTGTTTCTGTGTGTGCCATGGCGTGCATTTTGAGTGCCCTTGTCCCCCAGTGCTGGCATTCCCTTGTGGGAGGTGTTGTGAGGGTGGTGGGGGGGTTGTATGGGTATGTGCAATGGTCATGCTTTGGTGGTGGCTGTCTATGGTTTGTGTTGGCATTCAGGGGTTGGTGTTGTTTAGGGTGGGTTGTGCTGGTGAGACATTGGCAGGGAGGTTGTGTGCTGGTGGGTTGAGATTGGGGGTGAGGGTGGGGGGGGTTGGCATGCTGGTGGTTGGGGGGGGGAAGTAGTTGGGATTCGACTTACCAGAGTCCATTCCTCCGTGTACTCCAGCGAGGCCATCAGGATGCAGGATGTTTACTACCTCTTGCTCCCATGCTGTGAATTGGGGTGGAGTGGGTGGGGGTCCCCCGCCAGTCTTCTGCACAGCGATGTTGTGTCGCGACACCATCGAGCGCACCTTCCCCCGTAGGTCGTTCCATCGCTTTCGGATATCTTCACGATTTCTGGGATGCTGTACCACAGCGTTGACCCTGTCTACGATCCTTTGCCATAGCTCAGCCTTCCTTGCTATAGTGGTGTGCTGCACCTGTGTGCCGAAGAGCTGGGGCTCAACCCTTATAATTTCCTCCACCATGACCCTGAGTTCTTGGTCCGAGAACCTGGGGTGTCTTTGGGGTGCCATGGGGTGGTGTGGATGAGGTGTGGGGTGGTGTTTGTGGTGATGTGCGTGGTGATGTGTGGTGATGTGTGCGTAGATGTGGTGTGGGTGATGAAGTTGGGTTCCTGTGTGTGTTGGGGTTTTCGATTGCTGTGCTCGCTCGCTCTCTCTCTATCGCCTTCTCTCCAATTTCCAACTAGTGGGGGTTTGTGGGTGATGTGGGTGTGTGTTTTATAGTTGATTGGATGTGTGGGAGTGGTGTTTGTATGTGTATCAGGTGTGTGTATTTCAAATTGTCCAATGTGGCTGTGTTTTGGAGCTGTGTGTGTATTTTGAGCGCGGCGGTGTGT
The DNA here is from genome assembly GCF_031143425.1 of Pleurodeles waltl. Lineage (NCBI taxonomy): Eukaryota > Metazoa > Chordata > Amphibia > Caudata > Salamandridae > Pleurodeles > Pleurodeles waltl. The sequence goes on along the minus strand of NC_090440.1, from coordinate 1,534,366,988 downwards.
ACCGCCAATGGAATACCGCGGTTGAAAGACCGCCGCGTGGATTCGTGGGTCAGAATGGCATGGGCGTGTTTGTGTTGGCGTGGCGGTGGAGGTTTGGTCATCTCCAGTTTTCCGCTGCCCGCTGATGAGGCGGCCTTCAGTGGATGTCGGGTTTTTGGCGGTTTCACAGTTGGTGGTCAGAATGACCATGGCGGTTTACCGCGGCCACGGCGGTAGCATGGCGGACTTCTGACCGGCGGTAAGGGCCTTTTACCGCCGAGGTCAGAATGACCCCCATAGTCACCTTAAGTGGTGGGTACAATGGATGGCAGATGCATAGAGATGTAGCTTTTCTGTAGCTGCCAATGTGACAGCTCAGTTGGAAGTGGGAATTAACATGTCAGGAGTGGGATGTGGATGCAGGACGGAATACATAGGCCAACACAAATTTGGCACTGTACACTCATGCAAAGACCCAGATCCTCATACATATGACGCATGCCATAAAGGAGTACCTAAAACTTTAATAACTATGTATAAAGGAGAACTTAAAACTATGTCACACACCTATACTAACCTATCGTAACTATACATTACCCACAAATGGCCCTAACTACCCTATGCTAAACTTACTTACCACATTTAACTAAACACTCTAAACATTTACCCCCCAACCCCTCTTATATGATGGGACACATGTAGGACAACATATACTAACCTACACAGATACTAACTAATACTAAACAAATATATATATTTTTATTTTATATATATATTTTTTTATTAGAATACACAAAACCCCCAACATCAACCCCCACTCACTACCCACAAACTAACATGTAAGGATGTAACCCCTCCACCCCCCAACCTACTTATCCTATCTAAACTACTAGCCTACTCTAGCCTATCACTAAATCCCCTAAACCCACTAATAAACAGGATAAGGAAAGAGGAGGGTCGGAACAGAATTAGGGGTGAGGCAATGCAGCAGTTCAGAGGTTTCCCCGCTTGAGAGTTTTTTAAATACATTTTAGCTTTCGCTATTCCGATTCAGATCTAGCTGAAGAGTGTCAATTTTCCTCAGGACCTTTCTTATGTCCCTCTGTAGCTGCCTCATTGCGCCCATGTCCAACTCAGATGCTGTGGTGGTCTGTGTCCCTGATGTTGTAGCTCCGGCAGGTGCCGTGGTAGTGGGTGCTGGAAGTTGAGGTGCAGCAGGAGCTGTGGCTCCTGAGGTTGAGGGTACACTAGGTGGGGATTATGTACTGGTGGCCACTGAGCCACTGGCTGCACTCATGGTGGTGGCAACACCTGCTGTGGCCAATGCCTGGCCCCCTTGGCTGAAAGCCCGCCATGCTCCTGTGGCTCTCTCCCTACAAGAGCATCTTGCCATCATCCTGAACCCAGACTCCACATCCAAGATATGCCTGTATCTCACTGTTCGCCTCTGGAACTCTCTTATCTCAGTGGCATTCATGTTGGCAGCTGTAAAAATGAGACAGGCAACCATTAGTGTCTTCATTGTGCAATGCATGCATAGATGACAATCTAACACTCTCCCTCAACTTGCACATGCAGTCCAAATCACAGTACAGATGATACATTGTCCCTTAGGAATGACCTAGCAACGCGGCCTAACCATCAAGAATTTAACAGCACAGCAAAGCACAACAAGGTGTGTACCAAATAAAGTAATTTGTGCATTTATGTAGTGCAATGTGTCACAGTGCAAATGCTGCAAGTACTTAACATGGGCCAGACCGACTAATCCCTATCATCTGGATCAACTTCAAGGCACACAAGACCTGTGATTCGTATATTTAATTGGCAGGATGGTATGCCATTGCTAATCATAAGGGGTCAGTGTTGTTTGGGACAAATGCATGCATGAATTTGATGCCTGTCATCTACACTGTGACCATCACACCTACCTACATACATGTTCTCCCCCTATCCCTGTGTCTCAGGGGGGATGGGCATGCAATACATCATCGCAACCATCAAGGACAACCACGAAGCCATGTCCAACTGTACATGGATTTAGTAAGTGGAACAAATGTGAGGAGGCCTGCCAACTACGAGTGAGGTATCCACTGGTCAATCACATCTACATTCATGTTTCTATTTGTGTATAACCATCCACATCTGATCTGCCAACACATTTCCTAAATCACCCACATTGATGCAAGCGCACATCTGACCTTGACCTGCATGCATGCCTATAACATACCACATAAGTGCCACGTAAATGGAGTACAACATTTGGGACTAGATTCTGGGGGACAGTCACCCATACAGTCCTACATGTACATTACAATACAGGGATGCACAATTTTGTGGGGAAAACTGACGCATACCTGTCTTCTGTAAATGAGGGTAAGACTTGCTGTCAATATTCCAACACTGGGCCACCTCCAAATCAAATGTGTGCCTACATGTGGCTACTAATCACCTTGTTCACATGCTGCTGCCTATTGCACAGCACAAGACTCCCGAAATATGATTCCGCTGCCAGTGAATGTCTAACCCTTGCATGGAACACTATATCAAGCTCCAGTCAAGTCATATATCAGATCACATGCCAGCTCATCATGTGTTGCAATGAGTGCAATGCACAAGAGTCAATCACACAACAGCTACAATCACAATACAGAACAGACATTTTCACACTTACTGGATATGTCTGTGTCCTCAAATCGAGCCACTTCCCAGATTGTATAGGGGACAAGTCCACCTGTAAGACATGGAAAGGAGATCTATGCTCAGTATCTGATCACTTTACAAACGTGGGAACAACATATCACAGTGTGTGACATTTTATATGAGAGAGCTGCAGACACTCCAACAGACATACCACTGCAAACTTGCATTGACACTGTCACTACAGTGAGGGATAGACACACATATGCACACATGCACTGGGCCTAACAATCATGTGGTGCTAAATCTGACTACAAGATTTTGTGGCTAGTCCATTTCATATGGTACTCCATGTCATGATTTGTAATTGGGTGACTATTGCAATGGCACTTCCCTGGTGTACTGCAATACAAGTGACTCAGGTATTGTGGCTTGTGCATCAAGAGACAATGATTAACTGTGTGATGGACATGTGGTTCAATTTTCAGTCAGCAATAATTGTGCATTCAGTGGTCCATAACAGATTTGGCGCAGTTGTATGTAGGTAACAAATGCCCCATTGGCAGTGCCCCCTATGCCAACATGATGGCAGGGATCATGTGTGTGTAGTGATGACAATGCAGTGCTAAACATGGATTGCCCACTTTGCTGTCCCAAAACTGTAAAATATGGTATGCTGACAGTGTTGTAGCTGATCATCATTGACAGAATGCATGGGCACAGGTGTAGTCATTGCACCTGAAATGTGTCACTCAGGCCATATGTACCTATATCACGTTTTGTGATTCACACATTGCGAGACTTAGCAACAAGCAAGTTGGATGATCAGAGGTAGACCACTTGAAATGACAATGTTTGCAATTAAAAAATGGGGTAGCAAATGACCTAACTTTTGAATAATGATGAGGTAGGTCTCATTTCGCAAACCCCTTGGGAATGGCGGCGCTCACAGGAATAATGGCCTGCCACCATGTCTGTGACTGCTTTCATATTGGGATGTAAATATTCGCTTTCATTGCAACCTTATTTCAGCAAGGATCACCAGAATGTATTTTAAAACCCTATTTTATTACTGAAAACATTTTTTGGAAGCAGTCAGTGGTCCATGACACATATGGCCCTGAATAATAGTCAGACATGGCTCAACGAAACTATGGACTGCATTGTTAACATGTACAAACATGTGCAATACATGTCAGTACTGGTACACTAACAGTTTGTTCAACTTGCATTCCACATGGCCACAAACATTGCATGCAGCACGTCAAGACATCTGCTACTGTCACTCAGGAGCATTCTACTGTGCACATTTTTCAATATGATACTCACCAACAGGGCCACTGATCACCACACCCAGGTGGTCTAGCAGGTCCTGGTCTCGTGCCACCAGGTCAGCCCAGCGATGCATCAGCTAGTGCTCGTCCTGGGAGGTGTTGAAGACTCATCTCAGGTGGAAGAGCACCTTCGCACAATGCAGCCGCCTTGCCTCCGTGTGATACACCTGTATGACACGGCCCCCTGCCTCCAGCATCATTGGAAGAAAGTGGAAAACCAGCCACACGAATGCCCCAGGCTCCTCCTCACCCATGCGGCTCAGCCTTGCCCTTCCCGACATAGTACAGTACAGTATTTCAACAAGAAAATGAAAAAGAAAGGAAAAGAAATGAGAAAAAAAGAAACTTACAAACCCAAATTACTGACCCTAACTAATCTAACTCCCAAACAGACACCAGATAGTACAAATACAATTCAGACAACAATAAAAGACACAAAAACACTTACACAGGTACAATATACAATAAGGATACACCAAAAGACAAAAGATAGACCACACAAGATACAATATACACAATCCACAAGAGAGCAACACCAACACACAACCACACAGTCAAGAAAATTCACAGACTGCAAAGTGAAAGTGAAAATACACCCACTGTACCATGTCTGTAAACAGCATTTCCTTTTACATCACTTTCTGTCCCCTTTGTGCCCCTTTTTCAGTCTTGCGTGATTTTTTTGATGCATACGTAGTTTGCATGAATATATTCCACTCATAACCTACATGTGTGGCAAAATCCCACACATTACCGGGTACTACTATTTTTATGGCTTTCCGCATGCCTTGGGTGCACGGGTGGAATTAACGCTAGGGACCCATTGATGTTTAGTATGCGTTTGTGTGTTTTTTTGAAGCATTTGCATAAACATTTCTGACTCAAACTATGTTTGCGTGACTTTTCATTATTTAGCATGCATGCAGCCTGTATCTATACGAAGATAGGATGGTATGGCCTGCAGTGTGTGTTCTAGTGTTTGGCCACATGCGGTAGACCATACAACTGCGGCCCACATTTCTACTATCTTTGCGAGGGTTTCCCTTTATTTTCCGATGCAAAAGCAGTGCAAAGTTAGGAAAGTTAAATGGAATTTGTAAGTTTGCGATGATTTTGCATCAATAAATGACGGCAAGGCAGCGCTACAAAAGTATCAATCATGGCCTGTGTGTTTTGTGTGTGAATTGACTGTTACAACTATATGTGTGCTTCTGATGGAATGGCATGCAATACATTTGGCGTAATGTTCATGTATGAATGTGTTATAATGGGTATCAACATCAGATGGCAATCGATAATGTACAACAGCCATGATATGTGTTTGTAATATGTGTCGACTCACTTGCTGTGTGTAGTTGTTTGACTTTGGGGACATTACATTGCCCACGACAAACAATACACAGGGAAGATCGAGGATGGCTGATGAGGGCTATGTTGGACATGTTACCCCTCACATGTCATTAATTGTTGGCTATGACTTCATGGTGACTTGTGTGTAAACTATCCATATGTCGGGCATTTGAACATGTTTGGTAGATACAGTGTTTGCGACTCAGAGCCTCAATTTCAATCATAAAATTGTTATGTACACACCAGTTTGACTAATGTAAATTACCCATGTTCCTCCTGTGGCTGTGGTGGACCTGCAGCCCTGGCTGCATGTGTTCACATATTTTCAGAGGTGCATTGCACAAAAGTGTCCAGTTCAAGTGTGTGGGCATGTGTAACCTGTGTCAGTATTGGGCTCCATGGTGTTACAGTTTTGTGCAAGTCTAGTCAGGAGTCTGTTGGGGCAACCCTTGAGTTCACAGAGTATTTTTCAGGGCAGATTTGTCACAAAGCAGAAGATCAGCTAAAGGCATACAACGGGATAGGGCAGCTATGGTACGGCAGACATTACAGAAGAGTGAAGACAGAACAACCTAAGTGTGGACAAACATGTAACGGGTCAGTAATGGACAAACATGTAGGGCTCAGCACTACGTTTATACACAGTGTAGGGCTCAGAACTTCCCACAGCAACAGGGAACGTCAGTACCTCTGTGCTGATTATTCTCACAGCTAGTCACCACGCAAACCCCATCAAAAGGTGGTGGCAGAAATGAATCTGTGTCTGGACCCTCAGGACACAAACATGGATTGTCCTTACATACACGAGACTAGCCCTTGTTTCTCGGGCTGGAGACACAGTAAAAAATCCAGGTATACAGCCATAGCACACTGTCACTGTTAGGCACTAATGAATATATACATGCAAAACTAGACAAAGTATCGGGGCTCGATTAGCCTCCTGGAAACCATATGCCAGTACAAATACAAAATAAAAAAATTCTATACAGTTGATGACTGATAGTACACTTACCAGACACAATACCCTAAGAGGAAACTTGTTGTAATTTAGTAGCGATTAGATTAAGCATTAGCAGAAGACATCTTGTATTTAGCAACTATTGTGAACATTTCGCGGAATCCATTTTGTATTCATGGCAGCCAATATCTCTGCCACATGCTGCCATGTGCTCGTCATGTGCTCTGTCCTACCTTCCTGGTAACTACTCTTGAAAATCTGTCTAGTGACAAGTTATATTTAGCATCTCCCACTTTGCGCATGCACAGTAAGGTATGGAGCTGTTAGTAATTAGTAACCGACAGTATTGTGTCTACTAGTCCTTGAAAACTGTTAGCCCCTCCTACCTGTCAACTGTGCATTTCCATGTGACCTTATATGTATATAAGTCTTGCTTCTATAATTGTACCACCTTCGATTATACCCTGCGTGGGTATAAAAGGACCATGCTCTCTTAGTTCAGTGTGCTACTCCAAACATTGCCGAAGGGTGCTGTTTGAACTGTAGTACCACCTCATGAGGTTTAATAAACTTTGTCTTTTATTTCAGTTTCTGTGCCAACTTCTTCCTATATGGTCTGAGGACTTTGTGCAGAGAAGGGTGAACCCCTTGCACTAGTAGGCCTTGCTGAGGCTTACTTTGACAAATTGGCGCCCGAACAGGGACTCATCGGCGACTCGGACGCCCGACGGATTGGTCGCGACAAAGGATTGGGATCTCGCTGCGGACGATCAATGCCTGAGGAGACCCGAGTATTGGCAACCACTGCGTTTTTCCCTTCTTTCTGATTTGACCATCCAGGTGGCGCCGGTCCTCGACTGAGATCCTTTTTGTTCATTCGTCGTGCAGTGACCATTTGGTCAATTTTAGAACTTGGCATTTGGAACCTGGACGCCCTGTGATTGGTAAGAGCCGTTTTACGGCACTTGCTGTGGGTTTTGATGCCTTTGTTTCACCACTTACTGTGGCTCTCGTGTTTTGGGTGACTAGTCAATTTGTGTCCTTTGAATTGATATACAAATTGCAATTTATATAGGCAGGTAATGAGGAGAATTTTCTCCAATTTAATTTTGATTTGAATGGCACCTTAAGTGCTACTTTGATTATAACACTTCATTTTCTGCACTATTTTTGGCATGCCTGTTTTTAGCGCACTTCGTAGGATGTGTTGCTTTTGGAATAGTACCAATTTGAGACTGGAAGAATCACAACCGGCACCCCTAGAGGAGACGCCCAATAGAGATATGAATGTTAAACATGATCTTTCTTCTATAATGTACAGCACATTATGGAATAAATACACTCGTGCGGATCCTGAGTTACGTTGGCCTATGCATGGGTCATTTGATTTGCGAAAGATTGAGTATGTGGAACAATGTACGTGTAAGCGAAGGTCTAGGCAAGATATGTTTGACTGTGTACGAATGTGGGAGAAAGAAGTGCGTGGACGAGTGAAACGTGAGTAAGCCTTGCTTGAGAAAGAGCAGCGGAAGAATGTATATGTGAAAGCATTGGAAATGAGAAAGAAAGAAATAAATAACTTAAAGGAGATAGAAGAGAAAGAACGTAAATTACAGGTAACTGGACAAAATACACTGTTCGGCAACATCTCTATCCTATCCTTAATAAACCGCACAATGATTTTTTGTTACTAGATCGCCCTCCACCTTCGTATGTCATTCCTTCTGCCCCTCATGATTTAGCTGAGGTCTCCGGTACGGAGCAACAGAAGATACGAGACAGTCGCTCTATGTTGCCTGCTGACCGTGCGTCTGAGCTTAGATCTATTGCTCGTAAAGCAATTCTTAGCGTTGTCTCTGCTTCTGAACTTTTAGACCACATGAAAGGGTGGACGGAAAAGGAGCAGCTATATTTTACTGAGGCATTTGGCACAGAAGTCATTGAACTATTTCGGAAATATTCTGATGAGTTAGAGCCCGATGATGTAGCAGCTGATCGTACGCAAATGCGTGATGGTCTTTTTGTTTTCTCCCAGGTGGCTGATGCAATCAGGCGTTTGGTGAAAATATGTGTTGCAGCAGTCCATTTGCAAGAGGAGAAAAGGGTCATGGACGTAGTTGCATGTACATCTCAGACCGTCGGGGTGCAAGCTTCCATCTTCGGGACTATGATAGTTCACGCGAAATCAATGCTGGAGGCCGCGCCTTTGTATGTTCCTCCTAAAGGATCGGGTACAAGTGATGATAAAACTTCTGTTGATGCTAAGGGTTATTTTATTTATAATTGGGTGTATACTCCTTGGAATAGAGCAGATGTAATGCCACTTAAAACAGCATTACCTGACCCGTGGAAAAATCCAGCCGCCTTTTATGAGGAAGTTGAGGGAGCAATTAGTTCTTGTACTATGACTTTGGCTGACATTGATTTATTTTTCGGATTGATATTACCGCCAGAAATGTGGAGAACTGTTCGTAAAGTTGATGATCGTGTAGTTTTTGGGGCGTCATGGGAAGAATTAGAACAGATTGACGGGGATAGGGAACCTGCGAAAAAGCCATATCAGTTGATTCTAGATCTTCCCGCAGCCATATTATTTAAGTTAAAAACGATTATTCCCCCTAAAAAGATAGATTGGACTGTTTTAGCATCTTGCAAGCAAAAGGCAGATGAATCGGTCTCTGACTTCTTTCCATGCTTTGAAGAACCATTTCTTGATTTTAGCGACCAGTTATTGTCAGATGATACGGGCAGACATTTGTTCGTCGATAAATATGTCGCAAATCTGTTACCAGGAATAGCTAGTCGTCTAAAAGCCAGTGAAAGTGCATGGACTACCTCTAATCTGGTTTCTCTTTTGACTATGGCTCAGTATTATGAACGTCAGGAATTAGAAGCAAAAGGTAGCGAGGATAAAAAGATTAAAGAATTAAAGACAAAGGTTATGTTGGCTCAAGCTTATGGTCTGCCTTTTAGAGGTAGTGATAGAGGTGGACGTGGATCTTATGGTTCTTCGTACACTCGTTCGAATTTGTCTGTTGATCAGTGTGCGTATTGTAAGAAATTTGGGCATTGCCGATTGTCCAGCACTGCATGTTCAGCAGTGTTCAAGTGGTCAGGGACAAATATTCAGGGCCTAGAAGAAGCACGAATGATTATGCTAGGTTTGATGCTAATGTACGAGGGCAGGATGGGTTTAACACTTTTGATAGACGGAACCAATACCAGATGTCTAACTATGTGCAGCCTGATTTCCAAGATTCTGCTTAAGCATAGGATTGCCTAGGATGGGGTAAAGAATCAGTTGAAGTTCCAGTACATCAGAGGGGTCCCTATGTTACAGCACATGTTTTGGGTTCTACTGATCAGTTTCTGGTTGATATAGGAGCTACTCGTAGCGCCTTGTCTAAACAATTGGTTCCAAGGGCTCCCCTGTCTAGCTTAACCATTTCATTGATAGGTTTCGATGGAACACCTTCCCCTAGCCCATTGTCACAACCACTTGCATTCCATGTTGATAAATTTACTGCTCCATGTCCGTTTTTGCTTTCTCCAAATACACCAGACAATATTGTGGGTCTTGATATGCTCAAGTATTTCAGGGCTACAATACCATGCTCTCCTGAAGGGGTGCGTGTTATTTTGAATGATAATCATCCTGTGATGGAAAGAGTTTGTCTTGTTAAAGAGGATATTGCATTAGCTTCACTCCCTAGTAATTTGTGGGCTACTTCAGATACTGATGTGGGACAAATGATTATTCCACTGGTACATATTAGTGTCAAGTAGGGAGCTGTATTGCCACGTTTGCCTCAATACAAAATTTCACAGGAGGGTGAAGAAGCACTCACACGAATTGTGCATGATCTTATTGCAGTTGGAGTTGTTGAGGAAGTTCCGTATAATGTTTGTAACAGTCTGATTCTTCCTATTCTGAAAAAGGATACTAATACTAGGATTTACCGATTCATTATTGATTGACGAGAAGTGAATAAGATTGTGGTACCAAAATATCCTTTGGTATCTGACATCACAACACTTCTTACTTTGGTTCCCCCGACAGCAACTACGTTCTCTGTGATAGACTTGAAGAATGCTTTTTTTTCAATTCCTATTCATCTTGACAGTCAATATTTGTTTGGTTTTAATTTGAATAAACGATCATGTAGATTTTGCAGAGTTCCTCAAGGCTATACTGAGAGTCCTAGTAGTTATAGTCAAGCGTTGAAATGACAACTTGATTCTTTTGTTTTGCCTGAAGGTGTGGCTCTCATACAATATGTCAATGATATTTTGTTGGCAGCTGATACCCCTGAGCAATGTGAAAAGTGCACTTTGTGCTTACTTTCTTTTCTTGCTTCACACCATCATAAAGTGTTACAAAAGAAATTGCAATATTGTAGACCAAAGGTAACCTATTTAGGTCACCTTTTGTCTAAGGAGGGCGTGCACTTACATCAGATCATATTCAAGCAATTTTAGACACACCAGTACCCTCTACTCAGAAAGATGTTTGTGCATTCCTTGGTCTTACTTCTTTTTGTAGGCAATGGATATTAGGGTTTTCACACATTGTCAAACCTTTGCTAGCTCTTTTGACTAAAGATACTCCAATGCCCTTCCCATGGACAGATGAATGTGAGACTGCTTTCCGGCAGCTACGACAAGCCTTTTGTTCAGCACCAGTGTTAGGTACTCCAGATTACACAAAGCCTTTTGCACTTTGCGTACATGAGAAAGATGGATGTGCATTGTCAGTTTTAGTACAGACACATGGCGATAAGCAGCGTCCCTGTGCATATTTTTCAGCAGTACTTGATCCTGTCGCTTGAGCGCTGCCTGGGTGTTTTCGTTCAGTTGCGGCAACAGCTGTGTCAATACGTCAGAGTGAAGGGATAGTTTTGTCACATAAGCTGTTGGTGTTAGTACCCCATGCGGTTGATGCTCTTTTAAATCAAACAAAGACGCAACATTTAACTAGCGCGCGCCTGACAGGATATGAATTGACATTGCTGGCTCCTCACATTACACTGAAGAGATGTGCAACACTAAACCCAGCCACTTTGTTGCCATATCCGATGACTCAGCCTCAGTCACAAGAAACACATGATTGTATATTCCTTACCGAAGAACAGACAAAGGGTCGTAATGATTTGCAAGATACGCCCCTTCCAGATGTAGATGGGGAATTGTGGGTTGATGGGTCTTGTTTGAAGTTGCCAGACGGTACGACCTCAGCTGCATATGCAATCACCACAATACACAGGGTAGTGGCGACAGCTCGTATACCACAGAAGTCAGCTCAAGCAGCTGAACTAATAGCTTTGACACGAGCATGTGAGTTAGTACTGACTTATGTGTGAACATTCATACGGACAGCCGCTATGCTTTTGGAGTGGCTCATGATTTTGGTTTGCTTTGGAAGGAGAGAGGCTTTCTCACATCCCTCGGGATGCAGATAATGCACGAAGAATTAGTGCATAACCTCTTGACTGCATTGACATATCCAAAGAAAATAGCTATTGTGAAATGTAGTGCACACAAGCGAGTGACGGATAAGATAGGGCAAGGTAATGCCCTTGCGGACCGCTTAGCATGTGAGACTGCGATGCAGCGAAGTACTACTTCTATGTATGTAGTGAAGTCACAAGCTAAACGCTGGCATAATGCTGGACAAGACGTATTAGATATACAGAAATCTGCTTCTGTGAAAGAACGTGAGCAATGGTCTGAAGAAGGAGAATTGGATGAGGAGGGCTGTTGGTGGAATAAGCAGATGGATAAATGGAAATTGCCTATAGCTTTTGTACAACCTATGGTTCAGATGGCACATGTGCTGGCACATGTTGGAGCTTCAACAATAACGAAGTTGCTTACGCAAGTTTGGGAGCATCCAGAAATTTCCAGTACAGCTAAGAGAGTAGTACAGTCTTGTTTGATCTGTTTACAATACAATCCTGGAAAAGGGACACAAACTCCTGCAGGAGGGTTTGCTACACCAACTGCACCTTTCGAAGTTCTACAAATGGATTATATTCAGCTTGAACGCTGCAACAATTTAAAGTATGTCTTGGTGGTGGTATGTGCTTTCAGTAAGTGGATAGAGGTGTACCCCACAAAGGATAATACTACCATTACCACAGCGAAGGTGCTTTTGAAATAATGTTTCCCTAGGTTTAGTGTTTGCAGACTTTTATGGAAAGATAATGGACCTAATTTTGTTGGGGAAGTTATTAAGTATGTCCTGAAAGGATTAGGGATGAAACAGAAGTTCCAAGCGGTTTTCCACCCACAATCAGCAGGGTTGGTGGAAAAGTATAATGCTACTTTGAAGCTGAAGTTAGCGAAGATACAGGCTTCCACATCTTTAGCTTGGCCGGATGCATTACCGTTGGCATTATTGTCTATTGGGTCAGTGCCACACTCTCGAACAGGCCTTACCCCCTATGAAATAGTATTTGGAAGGCCATTTAACATTTGGGGAGTTCCTAAGCCAAATCCTGTATATGATGCACCTTGTGTCCTGATGAATGATTATTTGGCACAGTTAACCGACAATTTGGTTTCTATTCATCAACAGGTTCGAGAAGCACTTACTGACAGATCTACAGGTGAAGGCCATAAACTCCGACCTGGTGGCCAGGTGATGATTAAGTCCTTTGAAAGATCAAGCAGCTTGGAACCAAGGTGGCGAGGCCCAGAGCAGGTGCTCCTTGCAACAAGGACAGCAATTCGAGTGACGAACCGAAAAAATTGGGTCCATAGTACTCACTACAAGAGAGTGCTACCTACCTTGGTGGAACCTGCTGTGCTCACCGATCATCGAGAGATTTTTGACTATGGAGAAAGGCCATGCTATATCACCTGACGAATCTGCCGAGTTCTTCCCGGACCATACGATTTCTGGAGTCTCGCGATATAATTTGAGACCGAGGAAAGAATCTGCGGTGCTGGAGAAAACTGGTTGACCTACCGCCCTGGGTTAGTGAAACGGAGAGCCAATGTGGCAAGGGTGGGGGGGATCAGCCATGCATTGGAGTAGTGACACCCATCTTGGCCCATGATGAAGAAATAAGCAGAGATACCAGCTCCAACTATTGTTTTTAATACATTTCTGGGAGGGTCGATTATCAGTGTTGCTAAAATGAATAACAAAGTGATCATTAGTACTATGGGGTTTGTTGTTGTTTTGGTGGTTATAGCAATGATCACCTGGTTTGTTGAAAAGAAGGCTCCTGCTCGTGAGTTTGTTGTTGCTACTACACCAGTACCAGAGGATCACTATTACTTTATGCTTCCCTATCAGGAGCAGAAGCACCGTCAATCGTACTTCAATAATACTTTCATTCAGATGTTGCATCATACTCATAATGCTACAAATACTACTAACTGTTGGGTATGTGGAATGATACCTGTGCATCAAAAGAAAGGAGGAACACCTTTCATTCCTCTTCCTTTTTCACACAATGGTTCTTGTCAAGCTTTTGTTTGCATCTGGAAAACGAGAGGGCGGACTTCTTTTTCGCCTTAATAAAGTATGCTACCAAGACAAAGATGGGTATCCCCAAGCCAAAGGAACTAAATGGGAATGGGAAGAGTATCAACCGGACAATGTTTCAATACCATATGTCTTCACAAATATAAGAGACTCTGGCAAGAAAGAACAATTTGTGATTTCTGTTACAAAAATTAAAGCAGATTTATGTATACGTAGCATTGAGTAAATTCCAGTGGGGATAAGCGATTGTACCTTGATTTTAACTATTGAGGGTGTAACCAATAGTAGTTTTACAGCTTCACATAATACATATTTTGTTTGTGGTAACTATGGATATTACCAACTACCTATTGGGTGGTCAGGTGTGTGTTATGTATCTTTTCTATTACCCCCTGTGTTTTTGGCACCTGCATCATATCACCGAGATTTTAAACTGTTCAATGACATAATAAAAAATAGATATAAAAGGAAAATAGGTACAAATGAGGTAGACCAAACGGACACTAGCCTGCAACGATATGTTGATTTTAATTTAGGGTTGTTCTCCTTTGTGGGTGCTGAGTTAAACAGTAGGAAAGTGAGACGATAGACTAGGGTTGTGGAAGCTGTTACCAATCAGGCAGCTCTGGCACTTGGGAATATTACAGAGGAGCTCCAAATTGCGAGGATTGTAGCGCTCCAAAATCTTATGGTACTAGATGTGATATTAGCTGATCGAGGTGGTGCATGTCGCATCATCGGTAGTAGTTGCTGCGTCTTCATTCCAGATCATTCACCTTCAGTATATGATGCAATATCTAAATTGCATAAAATTGCTGCAGAAATTCACACAGAGACTGGTACTTGGACTTTTTCTGGATGGTTTTGGGCTCCTGTTTCCGCCTGGGGCTGGAAACTACTGACTATCCTGTGTGTAATGATTGCAATATTTTTCACATGCTGTATCTGTATTCATTGTGGTCCGATGTTCTGCTCCATGTGTATTACTGCTTGTATGCCTACCAAAAAAGATATTACAGAAATGAAAGCACAACACATGTTAGATAAGGAAATAGCTGAAATGATGATCATTAATATACAAGATGAATATTTAGATTATCCCAGAAAGACGAATGTCTTCAGCTAATGCTGAAAGGGTCGTCTGTTGTAATTTAGTAACGACTAGATTAAACATTAGCAGAAGACATCTTGTATTTAGCAACTATTGTGAACATTTTGCGGAATCCATTTTATATTCGTGGCAGCCAATATCTCTGCCACATGCAGCCATGTGCTCGCCATGTGCTCTGTCCTACCTTCCTGTTAACTACTCTTGAAAATCTGTCTACTGACAAGTTATATTTAGCATCTCCCACTTTGCACATGCCCAATAAGGTCTGCAGCTGTTAGTAATTAGTAACTGACAGTAATGTGTCTACTAGTCCTTGAAAACTGTTAGCCCCTCCTACCTGTCGACTGTGCATTTCCATATGACCTTATATGTATATAAGTCTTGCTTCTATAATTGTACCACCTTCGATTATACCCTGCGTGGGTATAAAAGGACCATGCTCTCTTAGTTCAGTGCGCTACTTCAAACATTGCCGAAGGGTGCTGTTTGAACTGTAGTACCACCTCATGAGGTTTAATAAACTTTGTCTTTTATTTCAGTTTCTGTGCCAACTTCTTCCTCTATGGTCTGAGGACTTTGTGCAGAGAAGGGCGAACCCCTTGCACTAGTAGGCCTTGCTGAGGCTTACTTCGACAAATGGAGGGCAAGGGAACTAACTAGGAGGCAAATGCAGGCACAGGGAACAGGCTCTGGTTGACGCAAAGACTGGAACAGGTCTGGCTAACAGGAAGCAGGCTCTGTCAGGAACCAACATGAACAAGGCTGAAAAACAGGGAGCAGAGTCTAACTGGAACAAGCAGGAACAGCACTGTGTAAACAGAGAGCAGTTTCAGGCGTAATCAGGACTGTAACACAATCCAACAAGGGCTCTGGTACACAAATGAATTGTACTCCAATGCACTATGAGGAGCTTCAGGGAATAGCAGCTTCTAAGCAGTTCCAGGCAGCAGCAAGGCCAGGGCAGAGTCACTTGGCTGGGCTGCACACGAGAGCTCACAGGTGTGTGCAGCTTCAGTCTCTCACAAGTCCTGGAGGAGAGAATCCACTATAAGGGGCAACCTGACTTTTACCACGGGAAGCTATGGACAGAAGATTACAGGTCTTACCGACTACCAGGCAGTGCATTATGGGACCTGAAGTCCATGCAGGCTAATGTAGTTGTTCTTTAGCATGCCATATAGAAAAGGTAAGCAAACATGAGTCAGAATGGAAGTCTGGGTGAGTGTCAATGATGATTCTCAGGGTACAGACAGTCCATTTACAGCACCCCCTAGAGAAGGGAGGGCAGAAACTTAACACATGGCAGTGGCAGGACTTATTACCAGGGATGGACTGCGCAGGACATGTGTTGTGACCATTGCTTGTCATACCTGGGACACTCATGCTATCCATTTTCAGGACTGATGCACCTCTTGTCACACAGGCTCCTCACATCTGTGTGCAGCTTCTGTCTCTCACAAGTCCTGGAGGAGAGAATCCAGTATACGGGGACAACCGGACTTTTCCCATGGGAAGCTATAGACAGAAGATAACAGGCCTTACTGACTACCAGGCAGTGCATTATGGGACCTGAAGTCCATGCAGGCTAATGTAGTTTTTATATAGCATGCCATATAGAAAAAAGAAGCAAACATGAGTCAGAATGAGAGTCTGGGTGAGTGTCAATGATGATTCCCAGGGTACAGATAGTCCATTTACAGCGCCCCTAGAGAATGGAGGGCAGAGACTTAACACATGGCAATGGCAGGACTTATTACCAGGGATGGACTGCACAGGGCATGTGTTGTGACCATTGTTTGTCATACCTAGGACACTCATGCTATCCATTTTCAGGAATGATGCAACTCTTGTCACACAAGCTCCTTGCAGAGATAGCAAATTTCACACTTACTAATGTCAGGGGTCTGTTCGTACATTGCGGTTACCAATGATATTTCACATCCACTGCCTCATGTATGATGCGCTTATTTACCTTATGATTGAAGATGTCATAGTTGTGTGTTATGTGCTATAGTGGACCATGTTGACAACGTGGATGTCTGTCATATGATGTGGTCCTATGATTTTGCCCTTCATATGTGAAATTGAAAAGATGTTGTTTTTACAAACTGTGTGTGATGTTTGCTGTACAATCATACGCATCTCATGTTATGTTGCATCAGAAGTAGTCAGATTTGTCTTTGTGACATGCTCCCTGAGGGAATACTCACATTCCTAAAGGACATGTGATGCATAAATAAGTACCCAGAGCAGGATTAAGTGATAACCTGAGGAGTTTACTTACATATCAGAACAATGTGCTTATAGTGACTATTGTTGAAAAAAGTTTCGAACTATCTGCTTTCTGCGAAGCATTCCTGCAGCTGTGTTTGGATGTTCCCCCTCATTTTCCGTGGCACCATCCGCCTCCTCCTCCTCCTCAGGCAGTTTTTGTTCAGGGTCATATAGGGGGATGTTCCTCCTAAAAGAAATGTTGTGCAGGATGGCACAAGTCAATATGATCTTGCAGACCATTTCTGGGGAATATAGGTGGCTGCCTCCGGTGATGTCCAGGCACCTGAATCTGGACTTCAGGATGCCAAAGGTCCATTCAACAATGGTGGTGTCCTCTGATGTGCCTCATTATAGGCGCGCTCTACTGTTGAGCTTGGGTTGGGGAATGGGGTCATGATCCAAGGCTGGATCCCGTAACTCTGATCAGCTGAAAATGAAAATAGGAGTAAGTATTTTGTTGTTGCTTGCACCAGGAATGTCATGTAGCATGGCAGTTGATATCTTGTGTTGTCTGTGTCTCATATGTGTTTGTGACATTGTGTGAGATCCTGGGCTTCTGTGAGGTTATTTCTGCATTGGGTTGTTTGACTTGATAACTTGTTTTTGGCTCATTGACCTGATATCTATGGTTTAGTTTCCAAAATGCAGTTCAATGTGTATCTCCTATGAGTTATATAGTGAGCTACATGTTTTAGTGTGCTTTCACTAAAGGGGATATGATACTTCCACACACACAATAGATTCCAATGTGGTGGTAACATGGTTGCACTACATGGCCTGGACATCCCATCCACTTAGACATATGTCATTGCTGCTGAAAACCAGAAGTTAGTCCCTTTGATTAGGCTTGGTGACAATGCCCAACACATCTCCCTAAGCTGGCAGCACGGAGGTGTTCAGTATTGACAATGCACAATTGTCTCATGTGTGATTTGGTTCTATGTAAGCCTTTGTGGTTCCCTCTGCCAGTGGCTCATGTGCAACCGTGCACCTACACTACCAAACTTGCTCCAGGTAACCTGGCTAACTGCCTTGTGGAGGTGGATGTATCTGTGCAGGAAGGGCCATCTCCCTGTATATCTGTTATTTTGATGGAGAATTGGCTCTTTCAGTGTGTGCAGAAGTGTGCAGTTTGCATTAGTGGCACATCAATATGTGTTCATAGCACAGTCCACTTCCTTATTGCTAGCTGTCAACGTCACCCCAGGAGTGATGTGTGATGCTGGGACAGCCTCAGTATTTCCATCTCACCTACATGTGAGTCAGCATCATCATGCTATGTGTCTCATGGTGTTTGACCTGCTAAAACACACATTGCACACCCCTTCCACAGTACTTATTGCTTGGGAGGGTGTGGGATTGACTATGTAGCCTAATGTAATAGTAAATGGTTCATCTTCCAAATTGTATTTCCAGTGCAGGCCATGTCATTGTCACTGTGTGCTTTGACATTGGTTCCTTGTAGCTCTAGAGTGGCATCTATTTTTATCGGTAGCCTTCATTTGTCCATAGGTGTGTATCCCATTGTGTCAGGGTGTCCAACATAACTCCTCGTGAGACCGGCACTGAAACATCTGACGGGCCACCACACAAATGGTGGTGGCACTAGACCAAAAATTGTAGCGCAAATCCAGTGGAATCTGCAGTACACGCTGACAAGGAAAGAAAAGGATGTTAAAATTGGCTCTGAACACCCAGTGTGTCAGTTTAATTGCTCAAAGTGAGGGTCATGCCAAGATTAAAAATAAATAAAGGAGTGCTTGGGGGAAGTGATGGCCCCTGTGCTCCTAAAAAGGGGAAAGGAGGAGATGTGCTCTATCCTAACAATAGAAGGTCGACATGTTTCGCGCCTGTGCGGTCAGAAATTGATCCAATGGCGCTTCCTCAGGACCGTAAATAGTAACTTCTCCTTAAAAAACAAAACAAAACAGTAAGTGCTGGAAGGTCACTTACAGTCCGTAGACTAGTTGTCACAGTCAGTCGATTGGTTGGTCGCCCATCCCATGTAGAGACAGGGCATCATAGGGACGCGTAAACCTCAGACCAAAGGAGAGTTCATTGTTGTCTCTCCGGGGTCCGCCGTACACCTACCCAAGGTCGCGTGCCTGTCAACGGTATAGATGCTCTATTGCAGCAGGTGGTACAATTGGGACATGTGTGCAGTCAATAGCACTGAGCACATGCAGGAAGCCATGTAATTGGTAAAACCCCTGTTTGGTCTCCTGCTGCTTCTGCTGTGTGGTGGGGAAGCTGATGTGGCGGGGTGTGAGGGAGATGATGGAATTAAAGACCTTGGGAAGGAAGGCGGAGAATGAGGGCTGTGATACCCAGGCAACCAGGGCACCCATTGTTCGGAATGAGCCACTTGCCAACATGTGCAGGAAAGCTAGCAGCTTGGTCACCGGTGGAATATTGTGTGGTGTCTGCAGGCTGGCTGTTATCTGTGGCTCAATTTGGTGCAGAAGCTGCTCTATGGCTTGCCAGTTGAGTCTACTTCCAGGTGATATCCAGTTCCGTGAGGCTCAGGAGGGTTGTCCTGGTCCTGAAGACCCTCTTCTGCCTTCTACGTTGCCTTTGGGGTCCACGTTTGTGTGGTGGTAGCTGCTGCTGTTGGTCCTGTGCTCTGCGTCGTCTGGCATACTGCATGAGTAGCATCTCCATGTCATCCTTATTGAGCAATGATGTTGCTTGTGTGTGTTTTCCTTAAGTAGTGGTGTGTTTGTCCCATTTTACACCTGCCCTGACCCAGGTGTTAAAATTTGACGCAAATCGGGCTTTGCGTCATTTTTCTGATCCGCATCCCAGCCATGCATCATTTTTGCCTGGGTGGATAAATATGGCGCACTGGTGTTTTAGTCATTTTTTGCACAGGAACATCTACCTTGCATCTCATTAATGCAAGGTGGTTTCACACATCCAGAAAATGACGCAAACTCAGATATTTTGATTCTAGATGGGTCTAGCTTCAAAATGTAAATATGGAGTTAAGTTTGCGCCGGATTCGCATAAAAAAAGGACGCTAAGCCTGCGCAGAGTATCAATATGGGCCATAGTTAGTCGCATAACTTTCACGAAATTATCTTACTCCACAATATCTCTAGTCATGTTCATTTTGTGACAAAAATAATCTATTGTATTCTTTCCTGGCCTTTTGCTTCCTGCCTCTTCTTTATTTCCAAGGACCCATGATTTAACACACTACAACAGGCTTTGTGGTGCATCAGCAACAATCACCTCAAGGGGCTGCTGTTACAAGCCGAGCACTAAACTGGTAACAGACGAGAACGATGCTGGACTTTAAACTAAAGCTTCCTTACACTGGTAGCAGTCTTGATCCCTCCTTTCATTAAAGACGAGCCGAGTGCCCTCATGCACGTCATTTCACCAAAATGCCAGGGGTAGCAGAAGTGACATTACATGCCCTTCCACCTTCACTTTCACACGCACACACACGCACATGCTTAAACTAACACACATTGGCACTTCAACACAATCTCACTTACAGAAACACTCTCACCCGCAAACACGCACATGACATCCATTTAAAAGCAAGTTTTAGTTGCTACAGTGCCAGGGAAGGTCACATTCCAGCTTACTACACTAATAGTGAAAAATAGAATATATATATTCTCCACTATTAGTGTAATTGAACAATTGACAGAATTCAAAGAGAGTACAAACCCAACTGACGTCCAAACGGACAAACTGCCACTCTGTGGCACCGATTTTGCCACCTCCGAGGCCAGGGGTCACAAAGGAAGTCCCAGGGGTCACAAGGGGCAAGCCAGAGGTCGCAATGTTGACCCCTGGCGATGCCTATATGACGTCCATGAGGGTCCTTTGCATTGGGGGCGGGATGGAGATAGAATCCCTCGGCATATAAACTTCACGCCCCAGACACAGGCAGCATGCTAGACACTCCACTGCCATTGTGTGCATCGGCAGCTAGAGAGACCCCTGCGGCTGTAAAGTTAGAGGAGCTTGGGCAACACTTTCAGCAAAGCTCGAAACATTTTTCGCAGGGAGACCTATCCCTTTGCATTACACCACTGCCCAGAGCCGAGCTAGCTTTCAGGATTCAGGATGTGCCACTAAAGGTGTTGGACAAGCTGGAACGAGCTCTGGTATGTGTCCAGCTATCAAAGAAAAACTCCTTCGGAGATGCATGAGCATCGTGAGAAACACCCCTCACGTTATGCAGAGCAATGAGCTAATCCACATAGAACAGATCCATATTCTGCCATATGCTTCCATATGCTTTCATAGCGCGTGCGCACACTGCAACTTCAAAATGAGTTGTTTCTGAGTACAGGCACATGTTTGGCATACAAGTGATATAGGGTTTATAATTTAATGCATAACAACATTAATCCGCCAAATAGACATTACAATGTAATTGAACTGGGGCATTCTCTCGGGCGTAAAGTGCCTATGCTAATACTAGTCAATGTAAACCTCACATTTAAAATGGCAACTCTGCTACCAGCCATCTTCCAGCACACAATGATATTTTCATTGCTGTGACACACTGAACACAGACGATTTCAGCACCAGTAGTCTTGTAAATAATGTTTTAAGATGTGATGTCACTTCCCTAGGCATAAAATGGTGGTTCTTTTCTTTACGACACTATAGCACAACGTTCAAGTGAGAATTCATTATTTCACGACTTCACCTTTTGAAACAATGGTGCGATTTTCACGAGAAGGTGACCTTGTATAACAAGTAGCAGTATTATATTTGTACTAACTATTTAGGTGTCTGAGTAGTAGCAGGGAAGGGAACTGATTATGTGAATTTGTGGGATAGTGCTGAAAAATGTGGTTTCTGAAATGGATTGTTATTGCTTTAACCTGATTGGTTCAATCTGTATTATTCAAGTATACTTTTGTTCATCTATGGGTTCTATTGCATTTTGCGTTATAAAACAAGCCCATTCCTGAGGGTTGTGGTCTCACTCTCCCTTCACATTTAGGAGGTGGCATCAGTTGGGTCTGACCTCCGATTTATAACTTTGATTTACTTCTTAGTGCTGGTCGGTATTCGTTTCTGATTTTAGATTTCCTTCATTTTATTCTGAACATCATGGGATTGACAAATTCACTGGCTCTCAAAATTTTACATTTTTTTTGCCTTCTGTAATATCTCTAATCTTTCAATAAACCTTCATGGTTTCATTTTAAATTTCTTATCAGTTTTAATTGTAAAGCCTAGTATGCCCTTAGTTCTTGAATTGTCATGGACTGTCAAATCAAATTGTTCAAGATGTCCTGTTGAGGAATAAGACAATCTTTAGGGAATTAACACAGCTCCTGGTCCGTAAGAAGCGTTTATAAGATACATATTAGAACAAAGTGCTTTTAGAAGCTAACACAAATGTTCCTGAATCCCATAATTTTGACCAAGTGAAGATGTCAGAGATTAAACTGGGTGCTGAGTTTGCGCTGTAGCCTCATCTTTGACAACTACGTGGTGATGGCGATCAGGCTCCAAGTAAGTGCCTTCTGCTCGGTAATAACTCAAGAGTGATGGCCTAATTTTTTCCCCATTCTCCACACATCACCTGCAGCTGTCACACAGTCTCTCTGTGTACACATGTGTACACCATCAACAGAGAGGAAGGAGTTCAGAACTGCTTATGGCCTGGTTCATTATTGCAAGCTCCCCTCACCACCTCAGATCAGCTCACCACTTCCAATAGCCAAGCCTCAATGGCATTGCTCTCTGCATATGTATTTCATCTCTCCTTTTGGCTTGCTATATCTGAACTTCTCTGTTTTAACGTTTGAACAGGGAACCTTCTCTACCACGGTTTTTTTGTGGGTTGCAGAGACCAATCTCTAATCTATTCTATTCTATTCTATTTCCATTTGTAGGGCCTCTGTTAACGCACAGGTTGTGCTGATTTTCTCTGCTCTTCACTTCACTCCAGCAACTTTCCAAAAACACCACAAACCTTTTCCTCAGCAGCACGACAAGAACATATCCTGATCCCATTCAGGCATATAGAATAGAGGTGCGCTCCCATCGAGTAAGAAATACTGCTGTCCACACTAAATGCACTATACCAGAATCTCTCTGAGTCAGTGAGGTTTTTTGCATGTTAGTGGCTTGGGATGGATCAGTTCCATCACTGGTTTGTACATACACATTTACTTTTAGGGACCCACCAGGAGCTGGGAACTATAGGGAAAGGAAGGTCTCTGGGAGACATACTAAGACATGGGCATTTGAGATTTGTATCCACTCATCAATGTCTCATGGCGAGGATCATATCTTTAAATGTTGATGTAACCTGCTTTGTTAATTAGTATCGCTCTATGTTTCCTTCCATTACTGGATACAACAGCATTAATCTTGACTTAATGTGGGCTCTCATGCCATGATGGTGCCCTCCCCGTGAAAAAGACCATGTAAAGGCCTGAAAGAAATTAGAATCCTCTGGAACAGTACCTTCCGGCAGCACCACCTGAGTATCAGAGTAGGAAGACGAAGGGAAGGGAATTAAGGCGAGTACTGCGGGGAGGGAGAGATTGAAGAAAGATGATTGAACCTTAAAATAAAATGAAAAGGCACTGCATCGCTTCTTTTGAAAATGCACTTTGCCTGTATGTTCGAAATGATTAGTAGTGTCTCATATAAAGTTCCTAATTGTCTTACAGTTCTGGAGTTTTCAACACATCTAGGTTTCTAATGCAGACACATCACAGTTCATCTCCCTATCTTGACCTTCAGAAAATAATACAATTAATGTGTTTCACCAAAACCATGAAGAACAAGTCTCTCTGACTTCTTTCTGCGCACTAAATCATAATAAAGTTAAAGGGTTTGTATCAAGTATACAGATGTTCAAGTGACCGTGGCCCTCATTATGACATTGGTGGTAAGTCCCACTTACCGCCATGCTGACTGCTGCCAACAAACGGCTGCGGACATCTGTTCACCATATAATGGCACACACACACCAATCCGTCACTATTTAGCTACATACACTATTCTGCCACACCAAAGGTCAGTGCTAAACTGGAGGTATCAAAACCCACACCGTTACGCCAACAGAACAACGCCCACCACATTATGACCCACAAATCACCAGGGCGGACATTCAATGGCGGTAAACCATTGTTGGTACATACCGCCTCTCTCAAAATACACACCCACATACAAAACAACACCATATTGGACAATTCAAACTACACACCATTGGCACGAGACAGACACAGTGACTACAGACAAAACCACCTACATCTCTACACCACCCATGCACCCCACATCACACATGCCAACACATCACCCTACACACCCTCACCCACACAACACCCATGGCACCTCAAAGACACCCCCGATTCTCAGAGGAGGAGCTAAGGGTCATGGTGGAGGAAATCATCAGGGTAGAGCCACAGTTATTTGGAGCACAGGTGCAGCAGATATCCATTGCAAGGAAGATGGAGCTGGGGCGGAGGATTGTGGACAGGGTCAATGCCGTGGGAGAGCACCCAAAAACCAGGGATGACATCAGGAAGAGGTGGAACGACCTATGGTGGAAGGTACGTTCCATTGCAGCAAGACAACAACTCGCTGTACAGAGGACTGGCAGTGGACCCCCACCTCCTCCCCACAACTAAGAACATGGGAAGAGCAAGTCTGGGCAATCATGCATCCTGAGAACCTGGCCGGAGTAGCAGGAGGACTGGACTCTGGTGAGTCAACTCACTATTACTATCATCCCCCTTCCTGCATGCCATCACATACCCTGACCTTCACCATCACTCCCATCACTCCACCACCTCCCACACACCCCACCATCACATATCACTCATCCCAATGCCAAGCCCTGCATGCCATACCAATGCATGGACACCACTCACAGACCTGCATGGACACTTATCACCAAAGCATGTGCACTAGAGAGAATCAGCTAGCCCACCACATACCAACTTACACAAGTGAAAGCTGCCAGGGCAAATACAACCAACCAGTGCACAATATGTCACACATAGAAACAATAACACTGCATTTACATCCCCCCAGGTACCCCAGCCAATATCAGCGGTGAAGAGGTGCCAGCACTATCCAGTCCCACCACAGAAGAGGCCCATAATGATGACAGCAACTCTGGTCTCCTAGACCTGGATGACCAACCTGGCCCATCAGGGACCTCTGGACAGTCGGTTACCCAGGCACAGTCATACACTACCACAGAGCCTCCCCCTCAGGAAACACCACCACAGCACCCACCCAGCATACCCATACCTCTATCCCCAGGACATGTCAATCATCAGTGTGTCCACCACTACAGGGACCTTAGGGCACACCTCGCCCCCAAGAGAATCAGGGACCTGGGGTCAGTGGCATTGGGCACATGGTTCAGGGGACAGAGGCACAGAACAACAGGGACACTGGGGGGACTGCTGTGCACCAGGGGGAGGAGAGGCCCAGGGAACCGACACTCCAGGAGGCACTCACTGAGATCCTGGGAGCATGCCAACATTCCCAAGATACCCTGGGCCAGATCCTGGCCAACGTGCAGGAGAACAGGCGGCTGCAGGAGGGACAGTACCAGGGGATCAGGGAGGACTTGCAGGCCATTAACATACCCCTGGCCTCCATTGCAGGGGTGCTGGCAGACATGGCCAACATTATGAGGGAGGCAGTGTCACAACAGCGGGCCCCTTCCACTAGCCAGACATCTGAACTGCCTTCCACCTCTGCTGCCGCTAGTGGACAGGAGGCCCCGCCACAGAAACAACAGGCCACCAGCACCCCTCTCCCTGCTGAAGGAGAACCACCCCACAAACGTTTCCTGTGATCCAGGCAGAAGCCAGAGACTATTGCCAAGACCCCCGCCAGGAAATAAGACTCTCCTGATTGTCACCTCTATGTTCCACTCTGTCACCCTGTCCACCTTGAACTTCATTGCTCTCCTTCCTATGTCCCCTTGGACAATGCACCTCTGCTACAAATAGACTGGAACAATACCCTGGAATTTCCTCCATCACCACCCTATCCCAATGCACTTGCCCCTCTACTTCTTAGCACTTCAATAAACACCCTTTGAAAAAAAAACATGTATAGAGTATGTCAAATGTTTTAAGTATGTATTCGTTTAACCAGGTTCAAACATAGCAATTCAACTGCACAGTAATGTTCACATATGAAAGACCTGTAGTTGGCTGGAGTGATTACACCAGGGGCAATAGTGGGTCACCAACATCTGCAAAATGAGTTGCCAAAGGGTACAGTGAGTGGGCATAGATGTGGGAAATGACAGAATCCCAGTGACAAAGATAAACCATACAATGACAATGAAATATGAAGTAACACTGTCTTACCCGTGTGTCATTGGAAGTATTGTCGAATCACTGCAGTTCTGTTGTTCTCATCCTCATCCTCTGCCTCCTCATCCTCACTGTCCACCGGGTCCGCTGCTGCTACAAGGCCATCTCCAGCCTCCTTCTCCTGCAGAAAAGGCACATGGCGTCTCAGAGCCAGGTTGTGCAACATGCAACATGCCATGATTATATGGCATACCTTCTTGGATGAAGAGCACATGGGGCCAGATGCAGGAAACACTTTGCGAGTCGCAAACGGCAAAATCTGCCGTTTGCGACTCGCAAATGCGTGTTTCCAATGCAGAAATGCATTTTGCGAGTCGGGACCGACTCGCAAAATGCATTTCAGAATCGCAAATAGGAAGGGGTGTTCCCTTCCTATTTGCGATTCGTAGTGGTATGCAATACCATTTGCGACCGCATATGCGGTCGCAAATGGTGTCGCAGTTGCCATCCACTTGAAGTGGATGGTAACCCACTAGCACATTGGAAGGGGTCCCCATGGGATCCCTTCCCCTTTGTGAATGGACCCAAAACTATTTTTTCAGGGCAGGTAGTGGTCCAAGGGACCACTACCTGCCCTGAAAAAATACCGAAACTAAAGGTTTCGTTTTTTTTTTTTTAAGTGCAGCTCGTTTTCCTTTAAGGAAAACGGGCTACACTTAAAAAAAAAAAAACTGCTTTATTTAAAAGCAGTCACGAACATGGAGGTCTGCTGACTACAGCAGGCCTCCATGTTTGCGAGTGCCTATAGTCGGTATGGGGCCGCAATTTGCGACCCACCTCATTAATATTAATGAGGTGGGTCTCTGCGACCCCATACCGACTCGCAGACGGTGTCTGAGACATCGTTCTGCATTGCAAATTGCGACTTGCAATTTGCGAGTCGGAAGGACTCGCAAATTGCAAGGCGTAATTTGCAATTTTCCTACATCTGGCCCATGGATACACCTGTTAGAGGGAGGCACCAAATCCTGGCCTTTAGGAGGCCAAAGGTATGTTTGATAGTCCTTCTTGTTTGCCCATGTGCCTATTGTAACATTCTTCTGCCCTTGTCCTGGGATTGATCACAGGGGTCACTAGCCATGATAGGTTTGGGTAACCAGAGTCACCTACAAATATTGAGGAACAACATTTAGCCACACACTATCTATTATGGGCTACACCATACCCATACACCAACATCTACTGGGTGGGAACCAGGGCTCACCTATTAGCCACACCCTGTGTCTCTGTAGTTGGGCCATCACATTTGGGATGCTGCTATTCTTCAGGATAAAGGCATTATGCACCGACCCAGGATACTTAGCATTGACATGGGAGATGTACTGGTCTGCCAAGCACACCATATGGACATTCATTGAGGGAAAACTCTTTCGATTTATGAACACCTGTTCATTTTGCCAGGGGGGGGGACAAATGCAATATGTGTACCATCAATTGCCCCAATGATGTTGGGGATATGTCCCATTGCATAGAAGTCAGCTTTCACTGTGGCCAAATCCTCCACCTGGGGGAAAACATTGTAGCTGGACATGTGTTTAATCAGGGCAGACAACACCCTGGTCAGCACTATTGAGAACATTGGCTGTGACATTCCTGCTGCCAAGCCCACTGTCACTTGGAAAGAATCAGTTGCCAAGAAATGGAGCACAGATAGGACTTGCACAAGAGGGGGAATCCCGGTGTGGAGACAGATAGCAGATATTAGGTCAAGCTCCAATTGGGCACACAGCTCCGTGATTGTGGACCTGTCAAGTCTATAGGTGAGGATAATGTGCCTGTCCTCCATTGTTGCAAAGTCCACCTAGGGTCTGTACACAGGGGTATGTCTCCATCTCCTATTCATCCGCAGTGGTAGCAATCT
The DNA here is from genome assembly GCF_031143425.1 of Pleurodeles waltl. NCBI lineage: Eukaryota > Metazoa > Chordata > Amphibia > Caudata > Salamandridae > Pleurodeles > Pleurodeles waltl. The sequence continues at coordinate 1,534,338,648 of NC_090440.1, read as the reverse complement.
ATGAGGCAAACGAAGGAGGAGCCGGTCACAAACTGTACATCGTAGCCACAACAGTACAATGCATGATGTTAATTTTTAATGTATGAGTGGCATTTGTCCTGTATGTCCAATTTTGAAATGTGACGCAGTTATTATCCAGGGACTCCACCCCCCTGAAATGGCGTCCTCCTGTCCTGTGTAGAGGGACATGTGGAAGTGAGGTAATTCCGCTGACGTTGTGCGCCGTTGCGATAGGCGGTCGGGAACCGCCGTTCAACTCCTCATTGGTTAATATTGGGCTCTATGGGTTGCAGTGGCCAATGGTGATGAACCTGGTGGTGACGGTGTGCACCGCCATGGACGTAACCGCCATTTTCTATCTGATCACACATGTGCTACCTGACCTTCAACAGTAGAGGACCTACACTGCATGTGCTGCTGTGACCTGTGTCTGGAACCTACCATGGCTCGTGTGACTGGGGATAGGGCCCCTGCTTTCTCCTCAGCAGAGTTGGAACGACTGGTGGATGGGGTCCTACCCCAGTACAGACTGCTGTATGGGCCTCCAGACCAACAGGTGAGTACACTGTGAGCATGGGGCATGAATGCATGGAGTGGTGTGTGTGAAGGCCTCGTGTGGGGGGGTGGTGGATGTCCCCTGGGCGGCATACAGCTTGTGTGCTGGGCCCTGTGTGTGCAAATGGTGATGTGAAGGGATATGGTGGGCCATAAGTGTAACAGGCAGGACTGTCTGACTGATACCATTTCCTGTGTGTATTTATCTGCAGGTCAGTGCCCATCAAAAGAAGGGTGTATGGCGTGCCATCGCCAAGGACGTGCGGACCGTGGGGGTCTAGGGCAGGCGGAGCACCCACTGTCGGAAACGGTGGGAGGCCCTGAGATGCTGGGCACGAAAGACGGTTGAGACCCAGCTGGAGATGGCCTCCCAACGAGGAAGGGGTTCCCGTCAAACCCTGAACCCCCCCGATGACCCGCATACTGGCAGTGGCCTATCTGGAGCTGGATGGGCGCTTGAGGGCATCACAGCAGCCACAAGGGGTTGAGTACAGTTCCCTTCATTACAACTTACGCATGGTAGGGCGGGTACCTGGGTGGGGGATGTATGTCAGTAGGTGCCCCGAGGCCAGGCCTGACATTGCAGAGTAGGTCACATGTTGGGCAGGGTTCTGAGGTGATATTCCAGCTACCTAGCTTGAAGGCATCCACTACTGGTCAAGGCTGTGTGTGTTCCAGGTGTGCTGCAGTTGGCGGTATGTGACCCTCCCCATGCCCTGGTGGCTAGCATTGTTACTGGTAGTGCATTGCATAGTGCGTAGGGCTGTTTCCTGTGTGTGACGGTGGTGTGTACGCCAACGGTGGAGTTGGTGCAGCCATTTACCCAGTGTATCCTTCATCTCTCCCTCCCTTTGTGTTTTGTCATCCTGTCCTTATGTGCATCAGCATCATTTGGCGGAGGAGCAGAGGCACCGTTGATGGAGGAAGCTGTGTCTCACAGGACCCAGGAGGTAGAGTCCACCGACGGTGAGGGCACCAGTGGGGCAGAGGGCAAGGGGAGCACCATGTCAGAGACTGGAGGGGACAGTTCGGACACAGATACATCCTCTGATGGAAGTTCCCTGGTGGTAGCAGACACTTCAGTGACCACCTCAGCTGCAGGTACAGCCGCCACCCCTGTACCAGCACCGCTCTCCCAGCAGCCCTTCAGCGAGTTGCCAGTACCTGCTCACCCAGGAGGGTGGGCATCTCCTTCGCCCGAGGCACCTCAGGCCCTGCCCCAGTTATCACTGCTGCCCTAATTGAGGAGGCTATTGACCTCCTGCGATCCATCTCTGTAGTGCAGTCAACCATTGTGAATGCATTCCAGGGGCTGGCAGCCCAAATGCAACATCCAATGCATTCCTGGAGGGCATTCACACTGGCTTGGCGGCCCAACAGAGATCGATCCAGGCTCTGCCCTCCTCTCTGATGGTAGCCATTATCCCTGTTTCCACCCTCCCCCCTCCAACTTCCTCTTCCCAATCCCATTCCCCTCAACCCCAACCTATCCAAGCACACTGGCAGATGGGCATGCACACAGGACAACACACAAGAGTGGCACAGGCAAACACAAGCACCACACATCATCCCACAAGCACTCACACAAACACCATCCTGCTGCCTCCTCTGTCTCCTCCTCCACCTCCACCCCAGGTGGGTCTACACTCACACCTGCATGCACTACATCCTCATCCACTACCACCATCACCACCCCACCCAGCAGAACACACACCTCACTGGCAGACACCATCACAACAGCCATGCACATGTCCCCTGTGTCCTCTCCCACAGTGTATTTCCCCCTCCCAAGGTACACAAACAGAAGCACTCACACACCCAACAGCCATCCACCTCACAACAGCATCCAGCCCATGCACCAGCACCCAAACACAGCAGATAGCTACCTCCCACAACCACTTCCTCTTCCTCCACTAACAAACCATCTCCATCTTCCCTCCCCAATGTACCTTAGAAGCTTTTCGTCTCCACCATTGACCTCCTCCTTGCCCCTCCCCCCTCGTCCATCACGTCTGGCCAGGGTGGCAAAAACCCAGGCATGCACCTCAGCTACCCAGTCCACAGGCCCAGTAGTCTCCACACCCACTCATGGTGGGAAAGGATCCAGGGCACCAGGCAGCCTCAAGGAAAGGGTGCTTGCCCCAAGTGCTGCCCAGAAGGGCAAGGAGCCATCCCCAGCTGCTGCCAGGAAGGGCAAAGGGCCTGGTCCAGGGACTCAGTAGGAGCCCCCACCACCAACCATGGTTGTGCAGCTGTTTGAGGCTGCAAAGGATGGGCTGGAGCTTCCCCCCACCACCACCGACAGCAGCACCACCACCAGCAGTGGGCAGCCGTCCGAGGCTGCAGGGCATGGGCTGGAGCCTCCCCCCACCACCACCAGCAGCACCACCACCACAAGCAGTGGGCAGCCGTCTGAGACTGCAGGGGATGGGCTGGAGCTTCCCTCCACCACCACCAGCAGCAGCACCACCACCAACAGCAGTGGGCAGCTGTCCAAGGCTGCAGGGGATGGGGTGGAGCCTCCCCTTACCACCACCAGCAGCACCACCACCACTAGCAGCGGGCAGCTGTCCGAGGGTGCAGAGGATGGGCTGGAGTTTTCCCCCACCACCACTAGCAGCAGCACCACCAGCAGTAGGCAGCCGTCCGAGGCTGCAGGGGATGGGCTGGAGCTTCTCCCCCCAGCAGCAGCAGCAGCACCACCACCACCAGCAGTGGGCAGCCATCCGAGGCTGAAGGGGATGGGTTGGAGCTTCCCCCCACCACCACCAGCATCATCAGCAGCACCACCACTGAGTAGCTGTCACCGCTGGCGGACGGTCTGTATTCCTGCCCCCTGCAAATCCTGTGGGAATGACACCCAGCTGAGAGACCGTGACCGTTGTATTGCTGTTTATTGCGTCCTTATTGTCTTAGCCATACTTTCCTGACCCACTGTGTTTTTCTGCGCTGGTTTCGCTTAGCGCGTTGTGCCCCTGTGCCCCCCTCCTGTATTTCTTTGTTGCCTGTTTTTTCCTCTGCCCGTTTTCTTCCGGCTCCGGCCGGTCACTGCTTTCCCCTGCTGCTGCCTCCCCTACGGCCCACCCTCCTCGCAAACCCATTGGCCCTCCCTCCCACCTCCCAGCTGCCCCACCCACCCCACCCTCTTAATGGCGGCCGCTGTGCAGCCGTGCCACTGGCATACCGGAGGCGCACCAGAGGCAAGCCCGTCTGCACCCGTCCACGTCTGGACCGTTCACAGCGCTTGTCCCCCTGGTCGCCCAACCCAGACCCCCCCAGACAACACCACTCAATTCCCACACTTCACTCCCTCAACCCAGGACCACTCCCCACCTGCACCCAAGCCAACCCCAAACACACGCAGGGACATTTCACCTGCTACGCTTGCCGGTTCTCGTGCTCCCCCACAAACACCAGAAACACCCACACACCCCACACCACCCCCAATGCTCCCCATAACAAACACAACATCCTCACCCACCCCAACAGACCCTACCCCAACACCAAGCCCCACAACCCTAACACACTCCACAACAACACCACAACTACCACAGCAACACCAAAACCCCCCACACCAACACACCCCACAACGCTACTAACACCCCCCACACCAACACTATCACACACCACAACAACAACAGCCACCGCAACCACCTAAACTGCATACTCCTAAACACCCGCTCCAAATACAAGCATGCTATAGAACTCTGGGACCTCATCACATCAAACTCACCAGACATTGCCTTCCTCACGGAAACCTGGATGAACCCCTCATCTGAGCCCGACATAGCCACTGCCACCCCAGATGGCTACAAACTCCATCGTAGAGACCATTTGAACAAACCAGGAGGCGGCATTGCCATCATACACAAAAACTCCATTAAGGTCACCACCAACACACACAACACACTAGACAGCGCAGAACACATGCACTTCCTAATTCACATAAACAACAACACCACCCTCAGAGGAACCCTGATCTACAGACCACCAGGTCCTCGCCCCTCCTTCTGTGACGCCATCGCTAACACCATCAGCCCTCACACCCTCACTTCCACAGACTACATCCTCCTTGGTCACTTTAACTTCCACCTGGGGAACCCCCACGACCACAACTCTTCATCTCTTCTAAACAACCTCACGAACCTCGGACTCAAGCAACTGGTCACATCACCCACCCACTCAGCAGGACACACATTAGACGCAATCTTCACCTCGAGCAACCACATAACCTACACTCACACCAGCGAACTCCACTGGACTGACCACCACTGCAGCCACTTCTCCTTCCCCAAACCCCCCCACACACCACCACCAACACACCACACCCTACTGCTTGTGGGACAAGATCCCCACAGAACACCTGAACGCCCAACTCGCACAGAACCCCCCCAACACCGACGACCCCAACATTGCCGCTCATAACCTCACACAATGGATCACAACCTGCGCAGACTCACTCGCCCCTCTTAGAATAAACATCACCACCCGCAATATCAAGAACGCCCCCTGGTTCCCCACTGAACTTCAAGCCTTCAAGCGTGAATGCCACAAAACAGAGAAAGCTTGGAGACAGGAAAACTCTAGCACCAACTTCTCCACCCTCAAAACCACCATACGCAAACATCACCAACTCATACGCACCACCAAAAAGGCATACTACAAGGAACGCATAGACAGTAACTCACACAACGGCAAGGAACTCTTTACCATCATCAAAGAGCTCTCCAAACCCAAAGCCAGCAATATCGACCTCACTCACACACAACACCTCTGCGACTCCCTATCCAACCATTTCCACCTCAAAATCTTAGACATACACAACAGCTTCACACCACTGACACGATCAGCAACGACTCACCCCCCCACCTACTTCTCACCTGGGGCCCTACCAATGACGAAGAAACCGAAAAAATGATGAATTCCATCCACTCAGGCTCACTATCGGACCCCTGCCCCCACCGCATTTTCAACAAAGCCAGCCCAACCATCGCACCCAAGCTTTGCGCCATAATCAACAGCTCCTTCGACAACGCCACCTTCCCAGACTCCTGGAAACACGCAGAAGTCACTGTACTCCTGAAAAAGCCCAATGCAGATCCTGATGACCTCACCAACTACTGCCCAATTTCGCTTCTCCCCTTCCCTGCCAAAGTCGCTGAAAAACTAGTGAACACCCACCTGTCTCACTTCCTAGAGGAAAGCAACGCACTTGACGCCTCCCTGTCTGGATTCCGCAAGAACCACAGCACTGAGACCACCCTCATCGCTTGTACTGACCACATCAGAACCAGAGTCAACAAGGGCGAAATTGTCGCACTCATCCTCCTGGACCTCTCCGCTGCCTTCGATACTGTCTGCCACCAATTACTCCGCACACGCCTCCACAACACAGGTATTCGACACAAGGCCCTAGACTGGCGTGACTCCTTCCTCACCGAAAGAACCCAGAAAGTCTGCCTCTCTCCCTTCCACTCCACAGCCACTAAGATCATCTGCGGAGTCCCCCCAAGGGCCCTCCCTCAGCCCAACCCTTTTCAACATTTACATGGCCCTGCTCGCCAATATCCTTCGACCACACGGAATTACCTTCATATCCTATGCAGACGACACCCAGCTCGTCATCTCCCTCACCCGAAACCCTACCACTGCCAAAACCAACCTCCACGCTGGACTCCTTGACACCGCTCAATGGATGACAGCAAACCACCTCAAGCTAAACTCCAACAAAACAGAAATCCTCATCTTCGGCCCCAACAAAACCATATGGGACAACTCCTGGTGGCCCACCGCCCTAAGATCCCCACCAACACCTGCAAACCACGCACGCAACCTCGGCATAATCCTAGACCCTTCCCTCTCCATGACCCAACAAATCAATGCCATCACCGCCTCCAGTTTCAATACCCTGCGCATGCTACGAAAAACCTTCAAATGAAAAGACCGTCACCCATGCACTCATCAGCAGCAGGCTAGACTACGGAAACACCCTCTACGACAGCACCACACTCAAGCTTAAGGGTAAAATCCAGAGGATCTAGAACGCAGCCGCCCGCCTCATCCTGGACCTCCCACGCCATGAACACATCTTCTCACACCTCAGAGCCCTTCACTGGCTTCCAATCGACAAGAGGATCACCTTCATAATCCTCATCCACGCACACAAATCCCTCCACAACACTGGACCAACCTACCTCAATGAAAGAGTGAACTCCAACAAAACAGAAATCCTCATCTTCGGCCCCAACAAAACCATATGGGACAACTCCTGGTGGCCCACCGCCCTAAGATCCCCACCAACACCTGCAAACCACGCACGCAACCTCAGCATAATCCTAGACCCTTCCCTCTCCATGACCCAACAAATCAATGCCATCACCGCCTCCAGTTTCAATACCCTGCGCATGCTACGAAAAACCTTCAAATGAAAAGACCGTCACCCATGCACTCATCAGCAGCAGGCTAGACTACGGAAACACCCTCTACGACAGCACCACACTCAAGCTTAAGGGTAAAATCCAGAGGATCTAGAACGCAGCCGCCCGCCTCATCCTGGACCTCCCACGCCATGAACACATCTTCTCACACCTCAGAGCCCTTCACTGGCTTCCAATCGACAAGAGGATCACCTTCAAAATCCTCATCCACGCACACAAATCCCTCCACAACACTGGACCAACCTACCTCAATGAAAGAGTGAACTTCCACACCCCCACACGCCACCTCCGCTCTGCTGAGCTTGCACTCGCCACAGCCCCCGCATCCACGACAGGAGGCAGATTATTTTCCTACCTCGCACCCAAAACCTGGAACTCCCTCCCCACCAACCTCCGCAAGACTCAGAACCTCCTGCTCTTCAGGAAACACCTCAAGACATGGCTTTTCGAACAGTAATCGGCCTCCCCCTCCCCTTAACGTCCCCCCAGTGCCTTGAGACCCTTATGGCTGAGTAGCGCGCTCTATAAATTCTTTGATTGATTGACTTAGCATGCCCCAGGATCAGAAGCACAGGGCACAAGGCCCCCTCCTGAGCATGTGGGCAAGTCACCCCATTGAGAGACTGTGGCCTTCCACTCGCCAGGACCAAACACAGGGCATGTTGCCCCCTCCAGAACCAGTGGGGAAGACACCCTCTCGAGAGACTGTGGCCTTGCACTCGACGGGACCAAGCACTGGGCATGTTGCCCCCTTCAGAGCATGCGGGCAAGTCACTTACTTGAGAGACCGGGGACTTGCACTCACCAGAACCAAGCACAGGGCATGTTGCCCCCTCCAGAGCATGTGGGCAAGTCACCCACTTGAGAGACTGTGGCCTTGCACTCCCCACGAACAAGTAGAGAGCATGTTGACCCCTCCGGAGCATGTGGGCAAGTCACCCACTTGAGAGACTGTGGCCTTGCACTTGTCGCGCCCCGAGCCTTTCCTGCACCCTACGAGGCCCCAAGGCTTACTTGGGGCCTCGCTCTGCTCTCTCCCTCCGTTTTGTTGGGGTCTCCTGACCCCTCTTACCTGTTTGGGCTCCTTTTCTTCTTTCTTCTGTCTTCTTTCTTTTTGGGTCTGTTTCTTGCACTTTCCTTTATGTCTTTTCCCCTTTCCCAGGTTACCCTTGTCTTCCCAGCATTCCTCCTTCCCTATTCTCTATGGTTTCTACTCCATTCTATTCTATCTACTTTTCCCTATCTAAGATGGTGTCCTTTTTCTTCCTGTGGGTCACTTCCTGTTTTATGGTATTTAAGGGTGGTGTTTTCTTCTCCTCTTTGCGCTGCAACACTCTCTGTTTAGTTAGTGTCCTCGCTCCTGATTTCCTAGCCTTTGGTTCTGGATTTCGCCATTTCTGTGTTATTACGTCAGTTCTTTTTGATTCCTGTTCCTCTGTTCTTGTTTCAGGAATCCTCTGTGAATCTTCTTTGGAGGTTTTTTCCTCTTCTTTTGAAGGGTTTTTTTCCCTCTGGCGCTACTTTCTTACGGTCACGGTCTGTCCTTGGCGTTCCTTTGCCTACAGCACCGTGGCTACCAGAAAGAGTCGCCCCTTTTTGGGCCAAAGTCGAACTCTCAAGATCCACGCCTCAAGATCTGCAAACTCCAGGCGCAAGCAGCACGTGAGTCGTGACAGATTGCAGCGCCAAACCATCCCGACATCTTCTAACACCATGGAAGACACTGTGGTAGCTGCTGCAGATCCGGATCAAGCTCTTCTGACGACAATTCAGCAACAAGCTCAAGAATTACAGCAACTACGTAGTGAGAATGCTGCGTTGCGACAGGCTTTGGCTTTCCGTAGTGGTGATGTTCCGACGCTCTCCGCCTCTACCCATCGTTTTTTTTTTGGTGAGCCAACCAAGCTGCGTGAGTTCCTTGATTCCTTAACAGTGTACTTCGCCTTCCGACCCACCCAATTCTCCCATGACAGAACAAAGGTGGGTTATCTCATCAGTGCCTTATCCGGTCCTGCCTTGGCCTGGGCAACCCCGATGGTATCATCTAACGATCCGGTATTGTCGGATTATTCCGCCTTCGTGAACCGCTTCAAGCTGATGTTTAGTCGTCCGGGATTGGAGGCTTCAGCGGAAGAAGCCTTATGCGATATTCATCAAGGTTCACAAGATGTCCTTCAATACATTACACGCTTTCGTCAGCTAGCGGCAGAGACCACCTGGGTGGAACATACTTTGGTGACTTTGTTTCGTAGAGGACTCAAAGAAGAAATAAAAGATGAACTAGTACATTCCACCAGAGTGGAAGATCTTCGTGGCCTGATGGATCAAGCCCTCTCCATTGAGTATCGCATTCAGGAACGGAGAGCAGAGAAGAGAAAGAGCAGAGGGTCTTTTCAACCAAGCACCTCACGAGTTTTTCCGCATCGTTCTGAGGAACCTCGCCCTCCTGTCAGAGACACCGAAGGAGAACCCATGCAGGTGGATACAACTCGAGGCCCTCTCTCCGCTAGCGAGCGAGAAGATAGACGAAAGAAGGGTTTGTGTTTGTACTGCGGTTCTGCCGGCCACATACTGCGTACCTGTCCAGTACGTCCATCAAGGCCATCGGGAAACGCCGCTTCCCGTCCTCTGTAAGAAGGGAGGGGACGGTATTAGCAGCTATACCTTCCATCAGTTCTTTCAATGACAATACCACATCCTTGTTCATCGTACCAGTCATGTTACAATTACCTGATGGCCGTCAAGAGAAGACTATGGCATTACTAGATTGTGGAGCTAGTGGTATTTATATGGATAAGAAGTGGGCCACTACTCAACAAGTTCCTACACAACCTAAGGAGATTCCCGAACAAGTACACACGGTGGACGGATCCTTGATATCATCGGGTCCAGTTGATACAACTACCCTGATGTTGAATTTACAAATCGGTAACCATCAGGAACACATCTCCTTTGATCTTATAACTTCCCCCAACCATACCATCATTCTTGGAATCCCGTGGTTCATCAGACATAATCCATATGTGAACTGGGCTACCCGGACGGTTTCCTTGTCTTCACAGTTCTGTCACGAGCACTGTTTTGCTTCTGACAAGTATTGGTCACCTAAGAGATCAATAATCATGGAAGGTACTACCGGTTCGACCATAAATACAGTCCAAGGAGTTCCTGAACACTATTTGGATTTTCAAGATGTATTCCAAAAACCTTCCAAACCTGTGTTACCTCCACATCGAGATTACGATTGTGCTATTCCCTTGGAACCTGGTACTATCGTTCCTTTTGGAAGGATGTATTCCCTCACGGAAACTGAAAAGGAAGTACTAAAGGAGTATTTGGATGAAAATATTCAAAGTGGTCTTATTGTTCCATCGTCTTCTCCGGCCGGGGCTCCTCTCTTTTTCGTACCCAAGAAGACAAAGGATCTTCGCCCTTGCCTGGATTTTCGAGGCCTGAATAAAATAAATATTAAAGATTGTTATCCTTTGCCTCTCATAAGGGACATTTTAGAGGCAGTCAGAGGGGCCCAACGGTTTACCAAACTAGATCTACGGGGAGCCTACCACCTTTTACGCATTAAAAAAGGAGATGAGTGGAAAACGGCCTTTAGGACTCCATTTGGTCACTTTGAATACAGGGTAATGCCTTTCGGTCTTACTAATGCCCCGGCAATCTTTCAGAGATTTATGGACTCAGTATTTTCTGATCTCCTGAATCAGACAGTTGTAATCTACCTTGATGATATTCTTATTTATTCTAGAAATCCCGAACTCCATTCTTCCCATGTGAAACAAGTCCTTCAACGACTCCGGGCACATCAACTATTTTGCAAACCCGAAAAGTGTGAGTTTGACAAGACGGAAGTCAAATATCTGGGTTATCATTTAAGTCCCACCGGTGTAGCTATGGATCAAGAAAAGGTACAAGCTATTCTAGATTGGCCTTCTCCATCTTCTATTAAAGAAACACAATGCTTTCTAGGATTAGCGAACTTCTATCGACAATTCATCGCAGACTTTGCAAAACAAACTAGCCATATAACTCACACTTTAAAGAAGGAAAATCTTATTAAAGGGTTTGTCTGGACTAAAGCTGCCGAAACAGCCTTTCAGGATTTAAAGAAGTTATTTACGCAAGCTCCCATCTTAAGACATCCAGATACCAACAAACAATTTATTGTCGTCACCGATGCTTCTGAAAAGGCCATTGGAGCCGTCCTACTCCAACAACAAGAGGATGATGGTCTTGAACATCCTGTTTTCTATTTGTCTCATATACTCTCTATTGCAGAACAACATTACTCAGTACTGGAAAGAGAATTGTTGGCTCTGAAAACAGCTTGTATTGAATGGAGACAGTTTCTGATGGGTTCCAAGGAGCCTTTTGAAGTGAGAACAGACCATCAAAACTTACAATGTTTACGAAATTTCGTATGCCAGAATAGTCGCCAAGCTCGTTGGGCCTTCTTCTTCAGCCAGTATGATTTCTACATTACACATATTCCTGGCTCCCAAAACATTCTGGCTGATGCTCTGTCGCGTCGTTATCCAGATTGTACTCCTGCCCCAGCTCAACATCTATTGGAACCTAATAAGATCATTGGGGTAGCTCAGTCTTTTCTGGAGGAGGTACAACTGGAATACTCCAATCTATCTGATGACGCAGTAGAGAACTTAAGGCCTCTTTTACATAAGAGACAAGGATACTATTATTATCACGATCTGTTATTCATCCCTACTAACAGAGTTAGAGAAAAGGCATTACAAATGTGCCATGATTCACCGGTTGCTGGTCATAGAGGCATCAAGGCCACACAAGAACTGTTATCACGATTTTTCTGGTGGCGTACTTGGAAACTGGATATTGAAACATACGTTCAGGCTTGTCCCACATGCGCTCATGTCAAGATTCCCCGAACCAGACCTGCCGGATTACTCCAGCCCTTGCCGGTTCCGCCAACTCCATGGCACACCATCTCTACTGATTTTATGTGTTCGTTACCACTTTCAGCAGGAAACCGGGTAATCATGGTCACTGTGGACTCCTTTACTAAGATGGCTCACTTCACTGCCTTGAAAAAGCTACCTACATCCCAAGAATTAAGCCAGATATTCATCGACCATATCTTCCGTCTTCATGGACTTCCTCATACCATTATATCTGATAGAGAACCTCAGTACATTTCCCGGTTTTGGAGGTATTTTTGTAAGACACTAAATATCAATAGAGCTCTGTCATCGGGCTTCCATCCTCAGACCAATGGACAGACCGAGCGTCTGAATCAAGGCTTAGAACAATACCTTCGTTGTTTTTGCAACTCTACTCAAAGCAACTGGAACACTTATCTCCCTATTGCTGAATTCTCTTACAATAGTTCAGTCCATAGTGCCTCCAAGACCACTCCTTTTTTCTGTTCTTATGGTTTTCATCCTACCTCTTTTCCTACTTCTTCTCGGTCTCCCACTCCCATGCCCGCTATTACTTATTTTTCCAAACGTCTTCTACAAATCCATAGACTGATTCGTTCCAATCTCTTACACACCAAGAGATATATGAAGAAAGTAGCAGACAAGAAACATAGGGCCACTCCGGACTACCATCCACAAGATAAAGTTTGGCTTTCTTCTAAATTCTTACCCTCACGTCTTTCTCAGAACAAGTTCACACCTCGCTACTACGGGCCTTTCCGTATTCTCCAGTTGCTTAATCCTGTCACTGTCCGTCTTCACTTGCATCACACGTGGAAGATTCATCCAGTCTTCCATGTCTCCCAACTCAAACCTTATGTACCAGATCCGTATTCTCGTCAGTTTTCCTGTCCTCCTCCTGTCTTAGTGGATGATGTTCCTGAATATGAGGTTCAGGAAATTTGTGACTCTCGACTTTTTCACAAACGTCTGCAGTATCTGATTCATTGGAAGGGTTATCCTCTCAGTGAATGTTCTTGGGAAGATGCATCTTCTGTTCACGCTCCTCTTCTGACTCAGCGCTTTCACCGTTTATTTCCTTTCAAACCAGGGCCTTCGGGAGGGGGGCCTACTGTCGCGCCGCACTGCGCGGCGCGAGCCGAGCGTTCAGCACAAGTCGCGCGTTCGGCTCGGGCCGCGCTTCGCGTCTTTAAGACGCGGCACGCCCCGAGCCTTTCCTGCACCCTACGAGGCCCCAAGGCTTACTTGGGGCCTCGCTCTGCTCTCTCCCTCCGTTTTGTTGGGGTCTCCTGACCCCTCTTACCTGTTTGGGCTCCTTTTCTTCTTTCTTCTGTCTTCTTTCTTTTTGGGTCTGTTTCTTGCACTTTCCTTTATGTCTTTTCCCCTTTCCCAGGTTACCCTTGTCTTCCCAGCATTCCTCCTTTCCTATTCTCTATGGTTTCTACTCCATTCTATTCTATCTACTTTTCCCTATCTAAGATGGTGTCCTTTTTCTTCCTGTGGGTCACTTCCTGTTTTATGGTATTTAAGGGTGGTGTTTTCTTCTCTTCTTTGCGCTGCAACACTCTCTGTTTAGTTAGTGTCCTCGCTCCTGATTTCCTAGCCTTTGGTTCTGGATTTCGCCATTTCTGTGTTATTACGTCAGTTCTTTTTGATTCCTGTTCCTCTGTTCTTGTTTCAGGAATCCTCTGTGAATCTTCTTTGGAGGTTTTTTCCTCTTCTTTTGAAGGGGTTGTTTCCCTCTGGCGCTACTTTCTTACGGTCACGGTCTGTCCTTGGCGTTCCTTTGCCTACAGCACCGTGGCTACCAGAAAGAGTCGCCCCTTTTTGGGCCAAAGTCGAACTCTCAAGATCCACGCCTCAAGATCTGCAAACTCCAGGCGCAAGCAGCACGTGAGTCGTGACAGAACTTGCCAGGAGCAAGCACAGGGCATGTTGCCCCCTTCAGGACCAGCGGTCTTCTGTCATCTGCCAACTGAGGTGCCCCCCGTTCCCTGTTCCCCTGAGGTGCCTGCCTATTTTCCAACTGATGCCCCTGCAGTGTTCTCTCTGTGTTGCTGCAGGTGTCAAGTGGAGCCTTGGACGTTGGCCTGTGCCCCTGGTGCCTGCACACAATGAGGACTGGGCAGTGTCCCTTGAACTGTACATTTTTATATACCATGAGATTGACTTTTCGTATTTCTACTGTGTTGTTTTTATTACATTCATTTTATCACATTCCTGTAGTCCTTGCATTATTCCTCAGGGTAACATGGTACATATGTTTTATTACTGTATTTGATTGTGTGTATGGTGTTGGGGGTGGGAGGAGTGTTGTGTGTGTGTGTGTGTGTCACTCTCGATTTCCTCCCTCCCACCCCTGTGTTCTAGGTGGCTGTACTCACTGTGGTCATCTTTGCTGTTGTTGGTGTTTGTGGTGGAGCAGGACATAGAAAATCATTGGGAAGATCTGAAGTTCAGGTTCCATGGCGGCGTGGTTGTACCCTGTGTCTCCAACGGTGAGTCCTTTCCCTTCTGTGTTCTTTTGGTACCACCCTGGAATAGGTGGCAGATTTGTGTCTCTTAATATGGTGGGTAGTACATTGGCTTCCGTCTGGCTGTAGGTGGCTACCACTGTGGTGCCCTTTGTTTCCACCCTGGCGGTCGGTGTGGGAAAGTGGCTGTCTATCTGAGTTCACACCGCCATGGTCATAATTTGGTGGTAGTTACCACCAGCCTGCTGGCGGTTTTACCGCCACTTTATCACCAACCGCCAGGGTTGTAATGAAGGCCTGTGTCTCTAGGAATTCTTCTTTAGGCTAACTATTTTTCTTTTGCCTCTCATTCACATAAATATGCACCATGAGCTGTTTCTTATTCAGTAATATCATAAGAATCCTTTGCCTTCTATACTCCAGTATATCTGCTGTGATCAACAGGAAATAATTACTGGTTTCTTACCCGTAATTTGATTTACCATCAGGTTACTGAATCAAAGACCTCAAAATGCTTCTCAAGTGAACCATATTCCCACTATTTATTTGGAATTATTTGGAAATGCACCGCCGGTATGTCCAGAAACTTCCAGCTCTCTAAATAAACATCTGCACCACAGGGGCACTGCCCAATATAGCATATGAGTGAGGGTGCGGTTTTCCTTTGTACCCAAGGTGACTGCTGACATCTTTGAAGTTTTATGACATTCCTGACTGCTCACAAGAGTTTAGAAGTTTTATTGCTGAACAGCTCAATATTGTCACCACTACTTGGCAACAGGCCAGCAAATCTTGGCACAGTAATAATGTGCACAGCACGGGGTTTTACAGTTACATAGCTTCTTTTTTCTAAGGTGTCCTAGCCAGCTTGAGGCAAAAACTGCCCCTGTCATGAGCCATACTAGGAGCAAGAAGGCATCTTTCCACAACATAACATCCCACATTAGATCCATCTCAGGAAGCTGCCTTCACAGTTTTGTCATTATATGCATGTAATTTGTGCTAGAGTCCTGGGGCATGAACATTTGTCACCTGTCCCCAAGGACCATTTTCCAGTTCATATCCAGACCAAAAGACAAGGTAACATAGATGAATACTACATTTTTGCACCCTTTTAGTACCTTGTACTTCACGTTCAGGATGTCCTGAATGAACACCAGAGCTGGCCCTGGCCTTTCTTTGTCTGAGGCTGGCTTAAGTAAGGATTTATTGAAAACAGGGTGTATTTTCATATTTGGACAATTCAAGTTTGTAGTTTGTTGCAGTTATGTTTTGAATTAATTACAAGGGAGGAATAAGTGATTTTTTATGTGAAGTTTGAATCTCTTTTTAAAGTTATGTTCTTGGTTGATATCTATTGTTATCCACCTAGTATGTGGGCTCAGGTTTGCAAGAACGATCTACAGTGGGTTTGTATCTTTGTTTTGCCTTTGAACATTCTCTTTACTTTTGTCAGCTAATCCAGATAACTCTTGAATTCATGTTGATACACCAGGGACCTTGATTTTAGCTTCTGATGTCAATAGTGGTAGGTATCCTGGATAGAAATGCACAATTCTTATAGAATGGGGAAAACTGTGTGGAAGTATGTGGATCTACATTACAATTAAATTTGGCATGGTATAACATGTCCTTCAAATTTAGAATGTAAGAAGCTTCGGAAATATTGTTTAAAACATTGATTACCCAATTCAGTTTGGCCATTGTCTTGTGGGTGAAAGCTTGAGAATAGTGAGACTTGCATTCCTAATTCGATACACCAGACCTTCCAAAATCTAGAAGTGAATTGTGCTTCTCTGTCTGAAGTGATCGTCTTTGGAAGGCTATGCAGTCTTACAATGAATTGTAAAATAAGTTGTGCTAGTTTTGGAGCAGTAGGTATTTCTTTACAAGCTATAAAGTGGGACATTTTGGCTAGTTTACCAGTCACAGCCAATAAAATATTGATGCCCTCTTTCTGAGGTAATTCTGCCATGAATTAAATGGAAATGTCTTGCCAAGACCTATCAGGGGTTAGGAATGGTTAAAGCAGTCCTCAGGCTTTTCAACTGTCTCATTTGGCAACAAACTGTAATACATCAGATGATAGGCACTGCCAACAAATGTGATACAAGGCTATTTCTGTGTATTTGATCTTCACGGGTGCCCCTACAGTGAGGTGTTATGACATTCAATTGCTTGTGTTTGTGTTTGTGTTTGGAAGCTAGGTAGATGAAATTTTGATTCTGTGAAAGGTTGATCTTTTTGAACAGCTCGATAAGGTTTGGTGGTAGCAAAGGACATTCGTTCTAGAAACATATTCCCTCTTTAATTTCTTCAAGAGAGGTGTCTACCAGATTAGTCCCAACAATTTGTTTTCTGCGGATAATTGGGGTAATATTTGTTTGCTTGGTCTTTAAACTACGCTCATTATAGAGAAATAAGGAATCAGTTTTCCTGTTTTACAATCATATCAGAACATAGCCACAAGACTAAACTCCCCCAAAAAAATAAGGATCAGAGTGTACGTTGTGGAATTCACGCCAGATACTCTGGAATGAAATGGAAATAATGGCCTTTTTTAGATTGGTAAAGGCCTACTTACGGTGTCTGATGTCAAAAATGTTGGTAATTTGTTTATATGAGCGGCAATTGTTATGAATTAACTGTCAGTAAACCTTTGAAAACTCAAAGTATTTTCCTATATCTTTTATGTTTCTTAGTTGGGGCTGGTGTTTAAACTTGCATTTTCCTTTCAGCCATAGTTAGCCACTGTAGTGTTATGGTAAAGCCAAAAAACTCAAGCTCATGGATGTAGAACTGACATTTTGGTAGTTTGCAGGATTAACCATGTAGGTGCAAGGTGGCTGGGATGGTTTTTAAATGCTCTTTGTGTTCTGATTCTGAGTAAATTAGTATATTATCAATATAACCCTTTACAAACTTATCCACACAATCCTGTAATACATCTTTCAAAAAGAGCTTCAACATCACTGGTGTACTGCACAGACCAAATGGAATTATGCAGTATTCAAACACATTGAACTGTATGCCAAAGGCCATCTTCTGTTCATCTCATGTCCGAAGTTGCACCAAGTGGTAAGTTATGCCCAGATCCAGCTTGGTATAGACTGTAACTGAACTGACTTAGTTCAGCAGGACAGGGATGAGTGGAAGACAGTAATGGGTTTTTACAGAAAGATAGTTTACTGCCTATTAATCTGATCAGGGGTGCAGCTCTTCAGAGGCCTTTGGTATAAAAAATAATGGAGAATCTGCAGGGGACTATGATGGTCAAATGAATCTGTTCTTTGGATACTTATCTAGATATTCTTTTTAAATTGACAATTTCTTGGTCAGTAAGTGCATAAATTCTACTAGACTGGATCTTTGCACCAGGCACTAAGTCAATCTGGTAGTCATAGCTGTGGTGTAGGGGTAGGGTCTTACCACTACTTTTGCTAAACATGTCTTCAAATTCTTGAGACAATTGGATATCTTTTTCTGCCACTGTGGCAATGGCACGGGAAAAGTAGTTTTCTCTTTCATAAGTTTCCTCAGTAAAGCAAGTTTCCATACAGAACTCCCATGTAAATACTATGGGGGTCATTGGCGGTAAAAGCTGCTTACCGCCGAGCAGAAGACCGGCAACACACCACCGCGGCCGCGGAATTCCGCCACGGTCATTATGACCCAAAGGCCGGAATCCGCCAAAGTCTAGATACCCACACAAGTCCGCCACACCAAAGGTCAGTGATAAACTGGCGATAAGAAATCCTCCATCGCCACGCCAACAGGAATACGCCCACACTATCACGACCCACGAATCCATGCGGCGGTCTTTCAACCGCGGTATTCCAATACACACACATTTACAAAACACAACCACATTGGACAATTACAAATACACACACCTGATACACATCCACAAACCACTCCCACACACCCAATACAATATAAAACACACAACCACATCACCCACAAACCCCTACAACAACAATTGCGACTGAAGGCCAGAGAGAGACACCACCATCTACAAACAAGCATCCACAGGCCCTCAACACCATCACCCACATAACATCCACGCACCTCACACAACACACCACTAAATATCACCCCGCACATCACAACACACCCCACCCCACACATCACCCACACCACCCCATGGCACCGCAAAGACACCCCAGGTTCTCTGAGGAGGAGCTCAGGGTCATGGTGGAGGAAATCATCCGAGTAGAGCCACAGCTATTCGGATCACAGGTGCAGCACACCTCCAGAGCTAGGAAGATGGAGCTATGGCGAAGAATCGTGGACAGGGTCAACGCAGTGGGACAGCATCCAAGAACACGGATGTCATCAGGAAGAGGTGGAACGACCTACGGGGGAAGGTGCGTTCCGTGGTCTCCAAACACCACATTGCAGTACAGAGGACTGACGGCGGACCCCCCGCATCCTCCCCCACAACTAACAACATGGGAGGAGCAGGTCTTGGCTATTCTGCATCCTGAGGGCCTCGCAGGAGTAGCTGGAGGAATGGACTCTGGTAAGTCAAATCTTTCACTACTTCATCCCCCACCCTACCTGCATGCTATCACATATCCCCTCCCTCGCCCTCACCCCCATCACTCCTACTCCTCACACATGTCCCAATATCACAAACCACACATCCCATCACCAAAGCATGGCCACTGCACATACCCATACACCCCCCTAAACCATCATCACACAAGGTCCTACACAGGAATGCAAGCACTGGGGTACACGGTCACCCACCCATTGCACACCATGGCACACACAGATGCAATAATAATGCTTTTACACCCCTGCAGAACCCCTACCCAACGTCACCAGACAGGAGGGTCCAGACATGTCCACTCCACCCATAGAAGAGGCCCACAGTGATGACAGCAGCGCTGTCCAAGTGGATCTAGACAACCAGCCCGGCCCATCTGGGACCTCGGGACAGTCGGTTCCCCTCACACTGGCACAAGCCACTACAGGGCTTCCCCCCCTGGAAACACCAGCACAGCACCCACCCAGCGGGCTCATACCTCTGTCCCCAGGACACGTCAATCAGCAGTGTGTTCATAACTACAGGGAACCCAGGCTAACCCACCAACCCAACAACAACAGGGACCTGGGGGCAGTGGCAGTGGGCACACGGTTCAGGGGACAGAGGCCCAGGAATACAGGGGAACTGGGAGGGCTGCTGTGTGACGGGGGAGGACAGGCCCAGGGAACCAACTCTCCACGAGGCCCTGTCCAACATCATGGGAACCTACCACCATTCCCAGGAGACGATGGCAACGGTACTGGCCAAGTTTCAGGAAACCCAGCGGCTGCAGGAGGAACAGTATTTGGGCTTCAGGGAGGAACTCAAATCCATCAATTCCACCCTGGGCACCATTGTAGGGGTGCTGAAGGAACTCGTCAACACCAGGAGGGACACTGTGGCACAACAAGGGGCTCCTGACACTAGCCTGGACAATGAACTGCCCACCACCTCCGCAGGCGCTAGTGGACAGGAGGCACTGCCACAGGACCACCACACCAGCACCCACCCCCGGCAGAGGGAGAACCACCCCGCAAACGGTCCCTGATATCCAGGACAAAGACAGAGAACGATGCCAAGACCCCCACCAAGAAATGAGACCACCCTGATTGTCATCCATTTGTCCCACCTTGTCACCCTGTCCATCCTTAAACTGCCCCAGCTCCACTTCCTATGCCCCTTTGGACAATAACCTGTGAGACTAATAGACTGGACTCTGCCATGGACATTCTTCCGCCATCACCCCTCCATATTTTACAACCCCCTCCAATATTGAGCACTTAAATAAACTCCCTTAAAGCACAAAACAATCTGGAGTCTGTCTGTGATTTTGAAATAGTGTATTATCAATTACAGTGCCACAATGCTCTTTTAAATGTAATGTCAATGTACGTATGTCACACAGCTATAGTCCATGAGGAAACAAAGCAGATGTCACACAGTGGGACCCACATCTGTGAAATCATAAGGGAAAGTGACAACTCAGGGACCATACACTGGGTAAAAATGACAGACAGCAGAGAGGTAATAGATTTAAATTAGATGTAGCATGCAGTGTTGTCTTCTTACCTGTGTCTCACTGGAAGTATTGCAGGATCACTGTGTTCCTGTTGTCAATGTCCTCTTCTTCTGCTTCCCCGTCTTCACTGTCCACAGGCTCCACAGCTGCCACAACACCTCCATCTGGACCATCCTCCTGCAGAAAAGGCACCTGTTGTCGCAAAGCCAAGTTGTGAAGCATACAGCAGGCCACGATGATCTGGCATACCTTCTTTTGGTGAGTAGAATAGGGAACCACCTGTCATATGGAGGCACCGAAACCTGGCCTTCAGGAGGCCGAAGGTCTGCTCTATAATCCTCCTCGTTCACCCATGGGCCTCCTTGTAGCATTCCTCTGCCCTTGTCCTGGGATTCCTCACTGGGGTCAGTAGCCATGACAGGTTGGGGTAACCAGAGTCACCTGCAAATGGCGAGGGACAACTGTTAGACAGACACTAACTCTTAGGGACATCCCCAGACACCTAGTCACACTGTATTGGGTCCATGTCCTCACCTAATAGCCACACAGGGTTCCTCTGTAGTTGCCCCATCACATAAGGGATGCTGCTATTCCGCAGGATGTAAGCGTCATGCACTGAGCCAGGGAATTTTGCATTAACATGGGAGATGTACTGGTCTGCCAAACACACCATCTGCACATCCATGGAATGGTAACTCATCCGGTTTCTGTACACCTGTTCACTCCTGCGGGGGGGTACCAAGGCCACATGTGTCCCATCAATGGCACCTATGATGTTGGTGATATGTCCCAGGGCATAGAAGTCACCTTTCACTGTAGGCAAATCCTCCACCTGAGGGAAAACGATATAGCTCCGCATGTGTTTCAGCAGGGCAGACAACACTCTGGACAACACGTTGGAAAACATAGGCTGGGACATCCCTGATGCTATGGCCACTGTTGTTTGAAAAGACCCACTTGCTAGGAAATGGAGTACTGACAGCACCTGCACTTGAGGGGGGATTCCGGTGGGATGGCGGATAGCTGACATCAGGTCTGGCTCCAACTGGGCACACAGTTCCTGGATTTTGGCACGATCAAGCCTGTAGGAGATGATCACATCTTTCCTCCATTGTCGACAGATCCACCCGTGGTCTGTACACCGGAGGATGCTGCCATCTCCACACATGCCCCAGTGGACGGTGCCCATGGAGGAGAACAGCGAGCACAGAGTCACACTCTGAGGTACGTAAACACAGCTTACTCTGAAAATATTCATTAATCGAAATGTGCCCGTATGAGTGTTTAGGCAAGATCTAGGTATATGTGACGCAGTCAAAAATAATGCCATGTGGGCCCCTGAAATGGCGGCTGCCTGACCTGTAAGGTGGGACAAGGGAATATGAGGTAACTGTGCTGGCATTGTACACCGTCGCAGTAGGCGGTCGAAGACCACGGCGCAATTCTGCATTGGTTAACATTGGACCCTATGGGTCCCAGTAGCCAATGACAATGTACGCCGGCGGTGACGGTACGCACCGCCACGGACGTCACTGCCATTTTCTCTCTGTTCAATCACTCGATGCCTGATCTTCGACAGGAGAGGACCTACAATGCAATTGCTGCTGTGACCTCAGTCTGGAAGAGACAATGACTCGGGTGTCTGGGGAAAGGGCCCCTACCTCCAGCACGGAGGAGTTGGAGAAACTCGTGGATGGGGTCCTCCCCCAGTTTACGCTACCCTACGGTCCTCCAGACAACCAGGTAAATACACTGTGAGCATGCTGTATGGGCAATGCCTGTGTGGAGTGGGGTCGATGAAAGATAGGGGGAGTGAGAATGAGGCGTGCATGAAACAACGGTGAGTGCATGTGCATCATGGCAAGGATAGGGATGCAGGCCAATGACTGTGACGGTGCAGTTGGTAATTACTTCTCTTTTTCCCCTGTACAATTCTTGTAGGTCAGTGCCCACCAGAAGAAGGACATCTGGCGTGCCATCGCCAAGGAAGTCCGGACCCTGGGGGTCTACCACAGACGGAGCACCCACTGCCGGAAAAGATGGGAGGACATTTGCCGCTGGAGCAAGAAGACGGCGGAGGCCCAGCTGGGGATGGCCTCCCAACGTAGGAGGGGTGCCAGTCGCACCATGACCCCCCTGATGTTCAGGATCCTGGCGGTGGCGTAACCGGAGTTGGATGGGCGCTTGAGGTCATCACAGCAGCAACAAGGGGGTGAGTACACTCTAATTCTGTAAATTCAGCGCGCATTGAAGGTGTCTGGGTGGGGGAGGTGGGCTGTGGGTTCCCCTAGGCCAGGGCGAGTTTGGTAGTTAAGTTCCCTTCTTCAGGCAGGCCCTGTGGCACCCCACCCCACCTGTGTACAGTGCAAACTACACCTAGTCAGGCTCCTGTGACATCCATGTGTGCAGAAATCAGCCATAGATTTATAAGCCATGTCCCAGGGATTGAATAGTGGAGCCCAAGTGCGCGGCGTAGTGCAGGGGGCTTCTGTGTCTGTCGTGTCCGCCAGCGGTAGCGGTATTGCATGCACAGAACATGCCTTTCTTCTGTCTCCCCCCCCTTTTTGTGGTCTCCATGTTCTTGTGTGCATTAGCATCATCAGGCGGAGGACCAGTGGCACCGGAGCAGGAGGGAGCTGCATCCCACATGGCCCTGGAGGGCGACACTACGGACTCCGAATTCACCAGTGGGACGAAGGGCGAGGGGAGCTTCATGACGGGGACAGGAGCTGACATCAGCGATACGGACTCCTCCTCTGATGGGAGCTCCCTTGTGGTGGTGGCCCCATCTGTGCTCCCCGCATCTAAAGGTACAGCCGCCACCCCCCCTACCAGCACCGCCCTCCCAGCAGCCCCTCAGCGTTTCCCCCATGCCCCCTCACCCAGGAGGGTGGGCATCACCTTCGCCCCAGGCACCTCAGGCCCTGCCCCAGTCACCCCTGCTGCCCTCAGTGAGGAGGCCATTGACCTCCTCAGGTCCCTCACTGTTGGGCAGTTTATCATTTTGAATGCCATCCAGGGTGTTGAGAGGCAGTTGCAACAAACCAATGCATACCTGGAGGGCATTCACTCTGGTCAGGCAGCCTTTCAGCGAGCTTTTCAGACTCTGGCCTCAGCACTGATGGCAGCCATTGTCCCTGTCTCTAGCCTCCCCCCTCCAACTTCCTCCACCCATACCCACACCCCTGTACCTCAGCCTATCCCAAGCACACCATCAGACCAGCATGCACACACCTCAACACACAAGGGAAGCTCTAACAAACATTAGCACCACACATCCCACAGGCACTCACGCAAGCATCAAACACATGCAGACACAACAACATCCACTGCCTCCACTGTGTCCCCCTCCCCCTCGTCTCCCTCCTCCCTCCCAGTTTCGTCTCGACTCAAACCTGCATGCACTACATCCTCAGCCACTACGTCCATCACCAGCACACACACCACCACACCCCGCTCATGTGCAGTCACCACCCCCACAACCATTCACACATCCCCTGTGTCCTCTCCTAGTGTGTCTTTGAGGCCACCTCCCAAGGTACACAAACGCAGCCACACACCCACCCAACAGCCATCCACCTCGCAACAGCCTCCACCCCATGCACCTTCACCCAAAGTCAGCAAACGTACACCTCCTACAACCACTACCTCTTCCTCCACTCCCAAACCCCCTCCAGCTACCCGTCCCAGTGTTCCAAAGAAACGTTTCCAGTCCAACCTCGACCTCTTTCCCTCACCTCCCCACCCCTTCAGTCTCCTAGGGCCCGACTCTCCAGGTCCCAACCTAGCACCTCAGCCACAACATCGGCGGGACCAGTGGTGCCAGTAGTCACTGGATTATGGAGTGCACCAGGAAGCAGGGCAGCCAGTGTGGCAAGGAGCCACAGCACGGACAGTCCCCCACCTGTCAAGCATAAAAAGTTGGACAGTGCCCGGCGGTAGAGGGGAAAGAAATCAGCCACCAAAGCCACTCCCAGGGGTCCAGTTGGGAGTGTGGAGACAGCTGCGACACCATCCAAGGTGGGGAAGCGGCACAGTAAAACCGGCAAGTCTGGGAAGATCAGCACGGCAGACAAGACCGCCAGCAGCCCCGCTGCCCAGGAGACGACCGCTAGCAGCCCCGCTGCCAAAGACAGGACTGCCAGCAGTGGCCCCGCTGGCCAGGAGACGACCGCCAGCAGCCCGCTGCCAAAGACAGGACCACCAGCAGCAGCCCCGCTGACCAGGAGACGACCGCCAGCAGCCCAGCTGCCCAAGACAGGACCGTCAGCAGCTGAACCGCTGCCCAAGACAGGACCGCCAGCAGCTGAACCGCTGCCCAGGATGCCGCCACCAGCAGCACCGCAGGCCAGTGAGTGTCAATGATTCCGACGCTACTGAGTCCGCCACAGCCAGGATGAAGCACTCTAGGCACAAAGCCCCCTCCAGAACCAGTGGAGAAAGGCATCCACTACCTCAGTCCTTGGCCGAATGAAGCACTCTGGGCACAATGCACCCTCCAGAACCAGTGGAGTATCACATCCACTACCTCAGTCCTTGGCAGGATGAAGCACTCTGGACACAAAGCCCCCTCCAGAACCAGTGGAGTCTCACATCCACTACCTCTGTCCTTGGCAGGATGAAGCACTCTGGGCACAAAGCCCCCTCCAGAACCAGTGGAGAAAGGCATCCACTACCTCAGTCCTTGGCAGGATGAAGCACTCTGGGCACAAAGCCCCCTCCAGAGCCAGTGGAGCATCACATCCACTACCTCTGTCCTTGGCAGGATGAAGCACTCTGGGCACAAAGACCCCTCCAGAACCAGTGGAGAAAGGCATCCATTACCTCAGTCCTTGGCAGTATGAAGCACTCTGGGCACAAAGCCCCATCAAGAACCAGTAGAGAACTGTTATCCACTTGAGAGACTGTGGCTTTGCACTCCCCAGGATAAAGCAGTGGGCAAACCACCCACTGTAGAGACTTGAGAGACTGTGGCTTTGCAATCCCCAGGATAAAGCAGTGGGCAAACCACCCACTGTAGAGACTTGTGAGACTGTGGCTTTGCACTCCCCAGGATTGAACAGTGTGCAAACCACCCACTGTAGAGACTTGAGAAACTGTGGCTTTGCACTACCCAGGATAAAGCAGTGGGCAAACCACCCACTGTAGAGACTTGTGAGACTGTGGCTTTGCACTCCCCAGGATTGAACAGTGGGCAAACCACCCACTGTAGAGACTTGTGAGACTGTGGCTTTGCACTCCCCAGGATTGAATAGTGGGCAAACCACCCACTGTAGAGATTTGTGAGACTGTGGCTTTGCACTCCCTAGGATTGAACTGTGGGCATGGAGCCCCCTTGTGGATCTGGCATCGTGCACTCATCAGGCTGAGGTGCCCCCCCTTCACTTCCCCCTAAGGTGCCTGTTTTATTTCTAACTGATGCCCCTGCAGTGTTCTCTCCGTCTTGGTTGGTTATTGAGTGTTGGCCTCGCCCATGCCTTTTGGGCCCAGTGATCCACGGACTATGATGGTTGAATCCCTTGGACGTGTGTTTTTGGTGTATTTAATTGTATATGGTATAAATGTATATATTTGTAAATATTTTTGATGTATGTAATTGAATATATCACAATTATTCAACTCATTTCTTTCTGTCCTTGCATTCTTCCAGGGGGGGTTGGGGGTGTAACTGTTATGTATCAATATGTATTAGCGTGTGTGTTGTAGTGGGTGAGGGTGGGGGTGTTGCGTGTTGCGTGTGTGTGTCACTGTTTTTTCCCTCCCCTGTGTCGTAGGTGCAGTACTCACCATGGTCTTCGCCACCGGCATTCGTGCTCCTGGTAGAGGAGCAGGAAGATAAAGGCTGGCAGAATCTGGAGCTCGGGTTCCATGGCGTCCTGATTCCTCATGGGGTGTGTAGAGGTGAGTGTTTTCCCTTCGAAGTCCTGCTTCCGCCGTGTTTTTGTTCACAGTGAATCCGCCCCGGGAAAGGTGGCGGATTGGTGGGTTGTAATAGTGTGGGCAGTACATTGTCCTCCGCCTGTCTGTTGGCGGTAAGCGCTGCAGTGTCTGTTTGTACCGCTGTGGCGGTCGGAGTGTTAAAGTGGCTGTCTATGTTGGCGGTTTCCGCCACGGTCATGATTCCATTTTTTTTCCCGCTGGCCTGTTGGTGGCTTTACCGACCACCAGGGTTGTAATGACCACCTATGTGTTGTTGATTCCAATCTGTTGTTTAGTTCTTAAGGGTTAACCACACCATTCTCAAAATTAGTTTAAATTGTGGAGCATTTTTCAAATTGAATTTCTCTTGGTGCATATGAATTCTTTCTTTACAAAGCAGTAAAACCACCTTAGTTTGCATTTTAATAGGGGCCGAGGTCAGCAAGGTCTGTCTACAGCAGGAACGACTTCAAGCTTTAGTTTTCTACGAGTTTCCCATCCTAGAAAATGTAAACATTTACATTAATTTAATTTCTAGTTGCTTCAGAATCTGTCATTGCTTCAAATTGTTTACATTTTTGATCTGGCATTTGAACGGAGACCTTCAAAATTAGGTGGGGTAAGGCACTCTGCAAGGTGTTCTCTACAGTTTGGCCAGGAGATTTAGGTTCCTTTCCCAGGGTCGACTTCTGTTTCAACATTAGGTCTATTAGTTTTACAACTTTACCTTGATTGTTTTGTAGTACAATTTTCTTTCCAGAAGATAAATGTAACCAATTATTGTGTCTCAAGTCCTTCTCTTCTTTGAACAACTATCCTTGTATTGTTCCAATTTCCATGGGTTTACTCCATCCATCCATCAATACATCCATCCATCTGTACATCCATCAATCCATGCATTTGCTGCTTACCTTTCCATTTCAATCATCCATGGCCTCCATCCACTCCGGCTCCCCCTCGGACCCCTGCCCACACCAGATCTTCAACAAAGCCAGCGACATCATTGCCCCCCATCTCCACACCATCATCAACAGCCCCTTCAAGACAGCCACCTTCCCGGAGAGCTGGAAACACGCTGACATCAACGCCCTGTTGAAGAAACCCAAGGCGGACCCAGATGACCCCAAAAACTACCGGCCCATCTCCCTCCTCCCCTTCCCAGCGAAGGTCATTGAGAAAATCGTGAACAGCCAACTATCCCGCTTCCTGGAAGACAGCAAAGCGCTCGATACCTACCAATCCAGATTTCGCAAGAACCACAGCACTGAGACCGCACTCGAATGGATCTCTTCATTCCTCTCCGGCAGAATCCAGAGAGTCCGCCTTCCTCCTTACCTGTCCGAATCCTCCAAAACCATCTGTGGCGTCCCCCAGGGATCCTCCCTCAGCCCAACACTTTTCAATGTTTACAAGGCTCCTGTCACCAAGATCACAAGATCCCACCACATCAACATAGTATCCTACACAGACGACACCCAGCTGATCATCTCCCTCACGAAAAACCCTACAACAGCAAGAAACAACCTCCACAATGGACTTCACGCCATCGCCAACTGGATGGAATCAAGCCGCCTTTAGTTAAACACAGACGAAACAGAGATCCTCATCTTTGGCAGCAACCCCTCCGCTTGGAACGATTCCTGGTGGCCTATCTCCCTAGGAGCCACACCCACCACCCAAGTACAAAACCTGGGAATCATCTTGGACTCAGCACTCAGCAGGTCAACGCAGTCTCCTCTTCCTGCTACAACACCCTTTGCATGCTCCGCAAGATTTTCAAATGAATTCCCACTGAAACCAGAAAGACTGTCACCCACGCCCTGGTCAGCAGCTGACTGGACTACGGCAACGCACTCTATGCAGGAACCACGGCCAAACTACAAACGAAAATGCAACGTATCCAAAACACCTCTTCCCGACTCATCCTCGATGTCCCATGCCGTGACCACATCTCTGCCCACCTCAGAGACCTACACTGGCTACCTGTATCGAAGAGGATTACCTTCAAACTACTCACCCACGCACACAAAGCCCTCCACAACACAGGCCCGGCCTACCTCAACGACAGACTAACCTTCCACACTCTCGTCCGCCAGCTCCGCTCCGCCAGCCTCGCCCTCCGTCCCCTGCATTCGCCGCACCACCGTCGGAGGAAAATCCTTCTCTCACCTCGCCACCAAGACCTGGAATTCCCTAACGCTCCACCTACGCCAGACCCAGGACCTCCTGACTTTTAGGAAACGCCTCAAACATGGCTATTTGACCAGTAGCTCCCCCCAACCCCCCAGCGCCTTGAGACCCTCACTGGTGAGTAGCTCGCTTTATAAATTACGTGATTGATTGAATCATCCATGCACTCATTCATCAATCCATGCACCAACTTGCCCATTCACATATGTGTTTAATCAACTATTCATGCAGCCATCTATTCATTCCTGAAACCCATTCATCTATTCTTCCATGAACTCATCCATCCAACCATTCACACACTCATCAATGCATTCAGAGCATAATCAATTTGTCCATTGGGTAACTCCCACATTCACCCACATATCAAACCATACCACCACAATCAAAATACATGAATCGGAAAAGAAGAACTTTCGAAAGGCAGGTTTATTTGGTTTGTTAATTGTTGGGTTGTTAGGCTGGCAATTATGTATCCAGAGATTCCTCCACTGTTTGATTTTGGCACAATGGATATGTGCTGGTATTGCAGCCCAGCATGCAGTGTATTTGACAGGTTCATCTTGCCAGTGATCACGCTGTTCACTATAGCAGCAAGCAGATTAGGAGAACTTACCACAATTGCCTAGGCTGTGTGAAAGCTTCCTTCATGACAGCTTCTTTTGTAACTTTCAAGATTTTTAACTGATTTGACAAATGGTACCAAATGGCTTAAGAAAGCGGTAGGGCGGGCAAGAGGTCTCTTGCCTTTTTGAAGATGTTGTAAATCAAATTCCAGAACCCTAATTTTGTAATACACGAGCTTTCTCACTCTTTCTTCAAGGTTCTCTAACCAGTTGAATAGTAGAAGTGGCCAAGGTCATTAAAAAATTTTATGGAATTAGGAATGAGGTAATTTTAAGGAATTTTTTATGTTGGCGTTGTGGCTTCCAAGAGTGTTTATTTTTATTCACTATGTTGTCTTGTTAGGAAAGATTCTAAATGGGTACTTCTAACTGCAGATTCATCACCTTTTGAACAGGTGCCAAATTGGAACTGGAAACGTTACGGACATTTTTGCAGCACAGCAAGAGGTGGTGCCATTGGACTCTATGGCAGCCTCATCATCCCTCCAGAAGTGAGGATGTAGAGCCATGGCATGCTGCTATCTGCTTAGTTTTTTCCAGGCCCTTTGATATGCACCAGGAGCCCTGTGCCTGAAGGTTTGTCAAGTTTCCACAGATCTCCAAAACATTTTTGTGTTGGTGTGCTAAGGTTTCTCACTCAAAGATTACAGATTTTAGGTTGTGCTTTACCTGCAGAAAGAAGATATTTGTTTAGGACCCATATGACTTTTGCCTATTTTGTCTTGAATCCAAATATGATTCAAAATCATGCAGCAAATGCTCCTGGATGCACCTAAAGGTCATCAGGGGGTGGGAGACGAGCCTGCATGTCACCAAGCACAACAATTTAAACTATTTGCTCTCTAACTCTCTGAGCAGTTCTCATTCCACGTCTTGGTCGTAGTCCAAGTCTCCATCCTTTGGAAAATCCAAGACAAAGTCGGCTGACAAGTCTCGAATAAGTGCAAGAAGTCCAGACAGGAGACCTCTTGCTATCAGTGCTGTATCAGGAAGACATCGAGCAATTGGCATGCATAAGGCCCAACTCTGCATCAGTTGTCCAACTCCAATTCTTTCACCAGCTGAAGCTGATATGCCCTACATTTCTGTACCCATTTGCAGGTAGAGGCCTTCAAGGAGGCACCGCTGCCATTTTTGCAAACAATCCCATGTCTCCTGGAGGTTCTTTGAGCACAACATATCTGTCAGGACCTGTAGTCACACATCCACCAGACAGCACCTTCACTCTTTTGCCAAAGACCACAGCACCATTTCAGAATCTGATGCATGTCAATCTCATTCCTGGAGCTGAGCTCAGCAAGATCTCAAACAATGTCTCTTTATGAGCTTGCTGAGGCAAGGCCCATGGTGTGAAATGACTCTCCGGCAATCCCTTTGCCTTAATGCCATTATTCGTAGCACCTTGTGGCCATGCTCAGATCTGATTCAGATACAATTCTAGGCCTTCAGAATGTTCCACATGATAATGATAACAAGGAGACTGAAAATGTGCTATTTTCTTAAGGTACCAATGTTGGGCTGTAGTCAGACCTTTAGAATGCAAGTGGCCATGATACCTCATCAGTGCCAGAACTTGATTCAAAAGTGCTGCCTTTGCGGTTGTGGTCTGTAGAGTTGCACGTTTTGAATTACAGATGCCAAATTTGGAAACAAAGTGCATTTACCTAGCAGAGTTTGTAACCTGGCTTTCAACACATTTTTGTTAACTTTCCAGGAAGCCTTGAAAGAACCTTTGGCAGCAGTGTGGTACAAATCATGTTCAACTCCACATGTGGGCTCCATCCCTTATTGATAGGTCCTATAGGCCTGCTATGGGTGATCTGCCCATTTCGACGCACCATCCATCGAAGGAGCACCTTGTAGTTCAGCTTCCACCAGCAAAATGATGCAAAATCCCTTCCGTACTTCTCCATCTGACAGGATATTAAGACAAAAAAAGAGTATGTTCAATTCAATTCAAATCTGCTTTATTTCGGTAAAAGTATACCATAAAAGCATAACACAAAAACATTTAAAAAATAGAATATAAAAACAATATCCTTTTGGCGAAACATTAAAATACAATATAAATTAAGTATGTATACAATTAAGACCCAAATCTGTGCCTAAACTACTGAATAGCAGTGGATCACCTGATTAAATGCTACTATTCGTAAATTATATGTAGCTGTTTAAGCTATTAGGATGCAATTCCCCATACAAATAATACACAACACTATAAATATCAGTTTAAAATTTTGAGTCTAAAATGCCAGTTGGCTTCAAAAAACTTTGCTAGAGAACATGCCACTGTCACATTTGGGTCTGATTTGCAAATCCTAAGAGCTAGTAAACGATTCCTAAGACCCATAGCTTTGCATAGCGGCACAATCCAGAGAGCCCTCTGGTTAAAATACGCTGGACATTGAAAAAGAACATGAGCAACACATCCTACAGTTCCACAGCCCATTGGACATAATTTAGAATAGTTATCAGACTTGGACCATCTATGAGTTAAGGTGATAAAGGAAGAGACCCTAATCTGAATCTAATATAAAGTGCACGTGCAAGTGGGGATAAAATAGCATCCATATAATGCTCAAACTCATAGTGGCATTTAATTAGTAAAAAACTATTAATCATACCTGATGT
The DNA here is from genome assembly GCF_031143425.1 of Pleurodeles waltl. NCBI lineage: Eukaryota > Metazoa > Chordata > Amphibia > Caudata > Salamandridae > Pleurodeles > Pleurodeles waltl. Next base: position 1,534,306,841 of record NC_090440.1, on the reverse strand, counting down.
GGGCACTCCTGCTAGTTTGGCTGCTTGTACATTTAGCCAATAGGCATCTTTCACAACCTGAGTAGCATTTTTTGGGAGGAGGGAAGAGTCTGTCCAATAATCTCCCAACCCATGATTGATAAGAGTTTTTTCGACGTAAGTGCACCACCTGACTTTATTTGTAGTGCTAGTACTCATCAAATCACTCAGCCACGCTCAATACGGGATAAAGGTATCTGATGACCAAATCTGGATCCAGTATAATAATGGCTTTAAAGCAGCAATATGTTATATGGAGTGGAGATTTAAATCCATCCGGATTGGCAAAGTAGGAGTGCTAGTAGGTACTTTTAGTAAAATGTTTATAAAATAATTTTCAACTCTTTCTAGGTCTTCCAAATTACAACAGCCCTATAGCTCTGCTCCATATAGGGCTCCCCCCTCGCTTGAGCTTTGTATATTTCCATGGCAGGAGTAATGGCAAATCTGGAAGTCCTAGCTGCATATCTCAGCTGCACCCCTCATCGCTAGGTCCTATAGGCCTGCTATGGGTGATCTGCCCATTTTGACACACCATCCATTGCAGGAGCACCTTGTAGTTCAGCTTCCGCCAGCAAAATGAAGCAAAATCCCCTCCCTACTTCTCCATCTGACAGGACATTAAGACAAAAAAGAGTATGTTATTTTCTTCTAGTCTGGCATTCCAGTCTCTGAATGCTGTTTGTTTGTTGGGAAGATACACACATGCCCTCTGGTTTCTTGCCCACCCTCCATGAGGAGTTCCAAGATGCCTTTGCCCAGATAATTCATAAAGCGCAGGACACATCCAGGTACAATTTACAGGCCAGCTTGGACACAAAGGATTATGTAAGCCATGAATTGGCCGCTAGGGAGTTTAGTGATTTGCCATCATGCCTTAATGTGCATCATTATTATTTCCAAGGACGTGCTGGCTGTCCTTATGGATTAGCCTTTTGATGATTCCGGGCTGTTTCCTGAAGTGGTTCAGCTGTTGCAGGCCAAGGGGACACCAGAAAGAGTCCCTAAGAAGGAGAGAGGCAAAGAGCACTACTCATGTTACTTTTTGGTGCATGAGAAAGATGTCAGGCTCAGGGTGATTTTAGATTTTCAGTTTTTGAACATCTTCCTTAGAAGGACTATTTTAAAATGATGATTCTGGCTTGAGTTATGTTTGCCCTATATCCTAGGAACTGGATAGTGTCCTGGGACTTGCAGGACACATACTTCTATATATAGGTCCTGCAGTCTCACAAGTCTTTGCTTAACTTGATTGTAGAGGAGTTCTGCAAACTTCCAGTTCACTATCCTGAATTTCACCCAAATTTGGCCTCCTGAGTATTTATGAAGGTAATGGGCTTATCACTGTCTACCTTTGCAGATTGGGGATACATATATTCCTGTAGCTCAAAAACTGGCAGTGAAAGATGGGATCTTCACAGTCAGTGTCGGTCCACCTGTGGTCTACCTTCTCACTACTCTCTTTCTCTGAGGCTCAGCATCAACAAGAAGAATCTCACGTTCAGATGATCCATTTGTATTCCCTTTAAAGGGGCTGCTCTGGACAGTGCCATTCAAAGCCTTTCCACCACTGCAGAGAGTTTGGGAGCTAGGCTGGATGTCTGTTGTGAATTCCAAATTGGGGTCAGTAAGAAATGGGTGCATTCATCGAGGGGGCTGTGTACCAATCTCTAATAATAACCACAGTCCCTGTAAGGGTAAATCACTAAAGTTTTCTAAATTAATCTGAGTTAAATCCCCTACTAGCTACAGCACAGAGCAGACAGTCTTATTTAGAGGCATTGTGTAAAGTATTTATGCAGTTTTTAAGCAATAATAAAGTTAAAATACAGCACAAGAAAACCTCCAAAACAATTAAGAAAACTAGACTACATTTTAATTAATAAAACAACACCAAAATAGTAAACATCCAATAAGTAGAACTAGAGGAATGATTTTTTTAAAGTTTACATTTCAAAACATTAAGGGCCAACTGTTGTCATCTGGTTGTGCTGGACTGGTACCTATGCACAAGATAATGCCAACAGGTATGGAGCAAGAATCGGATACAGTCAAGTTCAAACTCTTTGGATATTTTCCCTCGGAATGGAAGTCGAAAATCCTCAACGGGTTAGGGCAACAAGCTGTGGTCGAAGAGGGCTCCACATCAGCAGGCATCCCCTGGTTGAGATCTTGGAGAAGCCATAGAGGCTTGGCGGGAAGGGTCAGAGGAGAAATTTTAATTTTGTGTCCAGAGAAGATTTCAACTTTCAGATTATGGGGCTGATTATGAGTTTGGTGAATGGAAACATTTGTATGCCAAGCACACGATGGGGGGGAGGGAGGGGTTGTTGCTGTGCTGGTGGCCTCATTACTATTTTCCCACTGGGCTGACCAGCAGAAACCAAGGTTTCCCCCAGTCAACCCAGTGGGAAAGGCGTGGCAGCATTGTCACTGGCTCATAATAGAGCCGGAGGCAATGCTCCCACAAGCACAGGACACCAACACCTTCTAAATGCGCACAGTCTGCACAGCAGGCAGTGTGCTTTTTTGAAGGTGCTGGACAGGGGGACCTCTGCACTGCCCATGCCATGGGCATGAGAAGTGGCCACCCTGTGGCCCCTGCACTAGTTCTCCACCAGCCTTTTCATGGCAGTCAGACCACCATGAAAATGCTGCCGGAGAACAAGGTTGTAATCAGCAGGGTGGTGCTGAGTTCAACACCGCCCTGGCTGATTGCAGCTAGAACTGCCATCACCCCGTCGGTATCACTGATCCTGACGGGTACAGCGGTAGGATGGCGGGTCTGCCCACCAACCTTGTAATTTGGCAGGTGGACTGCCATAGCCGCGGCAGTCCGACTGCCACTGCGAGGATGGCGGTCTTTGGACTGCCAGCCTCATAAGAAGGCCCTAAGTCACTTTTATGGAGCTTGGATTCTTCCAGCAGGAAAAGGCTGTTAGCTGTAGCTGAAGAGGGCCACAGGAGTCTAGATACTTTTTCTACGAGGTAACACTGAATCAGATTTGCTTCTGCTGAGAAGAACACAGAAGGGGAAACCATAATCTTTAGCCCAGCATCAGCGCACCTTGGTCGGATTGGCTTTGCAGGTTGTTCATGGTAGCCTGTCAGTTCTCAGAGCAAAAAGTTGCCAAAAAGTTTCAAAATCCCGGGTTTCCAGATCTGTTAGGAGGAGTACACTATGGCCCTCATTATGACATTGGCAATAAATGCCACCTATCGCCAGGCTGAAGGCCGCCAACATACCGCCGTGGTGGCGAATATCTGTTCACCATATTATGAAACACACACACCAATCCGACAGATTACAGCCACACACACAAATCGCCGAACGAAAGGTCAGTGCAAAAGTGGCAGACCCAACAGCCATACCGTTACACCAACAGAACAACACCCACCACATTACAACCCACGAATCACCACAGCAGACATTCAACGGCGGGAAACCATTGGGGGTACATACCGCCATGCTCAGAATGGACACCCACAAACAAAACAAAACTACATTGGCCAATACTAAAAACACACACCTGACATTCATATACACACCACACCCACACACCCACAGCAATATAAAACACACACCCATGTTACCCACAACCCTTTACCAACAACTAGACACACACCACATACACCCATACAGCCCTCACACAGCCCACATCAAACACCCCACCACATTACTCAACACACTCTCACCAACATCCACCACACAACACCCATGGCACCAGAAAGGCACCCCCGTTGTACTGAGGAGGAGTTAAGGGTCATAGTGGAGAAAATTGTCAGGGTAGAGCCACAGCTGTTTGGAACACAGGTACAGCAGATATGCATTGCAAGGAAGATGGAGCTATAGCAGAGAATCGTGGACAGGGTCAACAACATGTGTCAGCACCCAAGAACAAGGCATGACATCAGGAAGAGGTGGAACTACCTATGGGGCAAGGTACGTTCCATTGCAGCAAGGCACCAGCTCGCCATATAGAGGACTGGTGGTGTACCCCCACCTTCTCCTCCACACCTCACAGCATGGGAGGATCAAGTCTTGGCAATACTGCATCCAGAGGGACTCCCTGGAGTAGCCAGAGGGCTGTACACTGGTAAGTCAACATTTATCACCTCCCATACCTGCATGTCATCACACCCCCTCACCCTCACTCCCATCACTCCACTCCATCCCACACAATGCACCTACACATATGACTAACCCCAATGCCAACCCCTGCATGCTATACCAATGCATGGGCAGCCCGCCCAACCCTGCCTGGACACCCATCACGAAAGCATGCACAGCATAGTGTAACTAACAATCCCACAATACATCACCATACACAAACAAAGGTGTCTGGGCAACACCAATGATAGAGGGAATGCCAGGGATGAGCAAATGTCTCACACATGAAGCACAATACCTCACTTACATCCCCACAGGTACCCCAGCCAATGTCAGTGGAGAGGAGGTGCCACGACTATCCAGTCCCCCAACAGAAGATACCCCCAGTGATGACAGTAACTCTGGACTTCTGGATCTGGATGACCTACTTGGCCCATCAGGGACCACCGGACAGCCGTTCACCCAAGCCCACTCACAGACCACCACAGAGTGTCCCCCAACACCACAGCACCCACCCAGCGTACTTACACCTCTGTCCCCAGGACATGTCAATCAGCAGTGTGCCTACCTGTACAGGGACCTCAGTCCACACCTCGCTCCCAAGACAATCAGGGTCCTGGAGTCAGTGGTAATGGGCACACTGTTCAGGGGACAGGGGCACAGGCCAAAAGGGACACTGGAGGACTGCTGTGTGCCAGGTGCAGGACAGGACCAGGGAACCGACTCTCCAGGAGGCACTTTATGAGATCCTGGGAACCTACCAACATTCCCAGGACACGATGGGCCAGATCCTTGACAATGTGCAGGAGAACAGACGGCTGCAGGAGGGACAGTATCAGGGGACTTGAAGGCCACTAACTCTCCACCCTGATATCCATAGCAGGGTGCTGGCAAACATGGCCAACATTGTGAGGGAAGAAACAGCACAGCAGCGGGCCTCTACCACTAGCCTGTCCATTGACTAGCCCTCCACTTCCGCTTCCGCTAGTGAGCAGGAGGCCCCGCCACAGGATCTACAGGACACCAGTACCCCTACCCCTGCAGAAGGTAAACCACACTGCAAATGTTCCCTGCGGCCCAGGCAGAAGCCAGAGACACTTGCCAAGACCACCGCCAGGAAATGAGACTCTCCTGATTGTCCCCCTTGTATCCCACTCAGTCACCTTGTCCACCTCAAACTGCCGTAGCTCCTCTTCCTATGGACACTTGGACACTGCACCTGTGCTACAAACACACTGGAACAATACCCTGGACTTACCTCCATCATCACCCCATTCTATTGCACTTCCCCTCAATTTCTTATTACTAAAATAAGCACCCTTGACCACAACTGAAATACTTGTATGTCATGTGTTGAAACAGTGTATTTATGGAAACAGTTATATCTCTTGCAAATGAACTGTACATTGTGAGAGCATAGAAATAATGACCTGTAGCTGGCGGCTGTAGTCAGCACATCAGTACACAGTTGTCATTGCACCAACAGCTGTAAAATGATAATCCATAGGTGACAGTAAGTAGAGGTAAAAAGTGGTTAATGCCATCATGCCACAGCAACACAGAATACAACAATAGTCATAGAAATGTGAAGTTGCACTGTCTCACCGGTGTGTCATTGGAGGTACTAACGGATCACTAATGTTCTGTTGTCCTCATCCTCATCTTCAGCCTCCTCATCCTCATTGTCATCAGGGTCTACTGCGGCCACAGGGGCATCTCCTGTCTCCTCCTCCTGAAGAAAAGGTACATGAAGTCTGAGGGCCAGGTTGTGCAACATGCAGCATGGCACTACTATGTGGCAGACCTTCTCAGGTAGTAGTACAGGGATCCACCTGTCAGATGGAGGCACATGAACCTGGCCTTCAGGAGGTCGAAGGTTTTCGCAATGATCCATCTGATTCGCTCATGTGCCTCATTATAATGTTCTTCAGCCCTTGTCCTGGCATTCTTCACAGAGCTCAGCCGCCATGATAGTTTTGGTTAGCCAGAGTCACCTACAGGTATTTAGGGACAACATTTAGCCACACACTATCCCACCAGAGGCATACACTAACATACAGTGGGTGGGGACCAAGGCTCACCTATTAGCCACACCCTGTGCCTCTGTAGTTGGGCCATCACATTTGGGATGCTGCTAATCCTCAGAACAAAGGCATCATGCACTGACCCAGGATACTTAGCATTGACGTGGGAGATGTACTGGCCCTCCAGGCACACCATCTCCACGTTCATGGATTGGAAACTCTTACGATTCCTGAAAACTAGTTAATTCTGAAGGGGTGGGGGGACAAACACAATATGTCTCCCATCAATCGCCCTAATAATATTGGAGATATGTCCCATTGCATAGAATCCAGCCTTCACAGTTGCCAAATCTTCCACTTGGGGGAAGGCTATGTAGCTGCACATGTGTTTTACCAGGGCAGACAACACTCTTGCCAGCACGATTGAGAATATTGCCTGTGAAATTCCTGCTCCCAAGCCCACTATCACTTGGAATTAACCTGTCGCCAGGAAATGGAGCACTGATAGCACTTGCACAAGAGGGGGATCCCAGTGGGATGACGGATTGCTGAGATCAATTCAGGTTCCAACTGGGCACACAGCTCTGTGACTGTGGCCCTGTCCAGTTTAGGTGAGTATAATGTGCCTGTCCTCCATTGTAGTTAAGTTTACCAGGGGTCTGTACACGGGGATATGCCTCCACCTCCTATTCATCCGCAGCGGTATGTATCTAAGGGACACAAGAGTGAGTAGGCTGTCACAATTTTAACAACAAAAACACAACAGCAGTCCACATGGTGCACTTATGTATTGGGACAGTGTTAATGGCGAGGTAAGTGCTAATCTACGCTGTGACGTAGTTAATATCGATATGCTTGTCCCCCCCCCCACTGAAATGACGACCGCCTGTCCTGTATGTTGGGACATGTAGAAGTGAGGTAACTCCGCCGAAGTTGGGCATCGTGGCAGAAGACAGTCTTTCACCGCCGTACAATTCCTCATTGGATAATATGGAGCTCTGTGGAGTACAGTGGCCAATGGTGACCTACGCCCATGGTGACGGTGTACACTGCCGCGGATGTGAGCGCCATTTTCTAACTCAATCCTCACTTGTTTACTGACCTTCAACAGGAGAAGACCTACACTGGGTGTGCTGCTGTGACCTGTGTCTGGAACCTAGCATGGCTCATGTGACCAGGGGAAGGGCCACTGCCTTTACTTCGGAGGAGATGGGAAGCCCTCTACTCCAGCGGAGGCTGTCAGGGTGACACCTCCACCACCGCCAGCTGTCATGGGGGCCCCATCGCCAGCTGATGAACTGCAGCCATCAGACAGTGCAGAGGCTGCCCAGGAGACTCTTCCATCCACCACCACACTGCAGCCATCACCACCAGCGCACACCATGTAGACCACACTCCAGGGGCTGCTGTGCGAGGTGCCCCCTCCAGAACCAGTGGGAAAGTCACCCACTCCACAGACTGTGGCCTTGCACGCCCCAGGACAGAGAAATGGGCATGTTGTCCCCTCCAGAACCAGTGGTAAAGTCACTCACCTGTGAGACTGTGGCCTTGCACTCCCCAGGACAGAGAAATGGGCACGGAGTCCCCTCCAGAACCAGTGGGAAAGTCACCCACCTGAGAGACAGTGGCCTTGCACTCCCCAGGAAAGAGAAATGGGCACATTGCCCCATCCAGAACCAGTGGGAAAGTCACCCACTGAGAGACTGTGTCCTTGCACTCCCCAAGACAGAGAAATGGGCCTGGAGCCCCCTCCAGAACCATTGTGAAAGTCACCCACCTTAGATAAACCCACTGCAACACCCATTGCACAACCCTCTGACACAGAAAACAGTATCAGAAGAGCCCATATTTACAGGGAGGCATAATGCCTCAAAAAGGGGCGTTACACTTCCTTATAAATTTGGAGCAGTGGTTAGCATCACTGGAGCATCACAAAAAGTGATGCACTGGTATTGCTAAGGGCTCCTTAAAATGCCCATAAAATCTCTATGCAATTGAATAATTAACCTATTGCTACTTGCAAAGCTTCTCCTGAGAACATAACTTGCATTAGAAAGAACAATGTTTCATCACTTTTACAAGATTGAAAAATATGAGCTCTGTAGACCTCATTTAGGCTATCATAATAAAAATCAAGTCCATTACAATTAATAATTGCAAATTAATTAAACATATAAACTCATCATCATCATCAAAGCTTTATTTCGTCCGAAGCCATAAAAGCACAATAAAATATGCAAAATACACATTAGATAGTGATATAAAAATATGAATATAACAACATCACATCTTAGAAAAGGACCTTAAAATATTAATACAAAGTACCAATAATTTAGGTCACATTAGAAAAAGTTAACAGACGCTCCTACGGAGGGTCCACATAATACCCAAGAATTTGGGCAAAGGGACTACAAATGAAGAATTGGAACCCAACCTTAAACTGCACAAAGCCACAAGATGGCTCCACACACCTAGTCATCTGCAAATAGGAGCTAACCAAGTACCGTGGGGACGTCGCAGCACGGACAAGCAAAAAAGACGTGACCAACACTTTCCCTTTCCAAGGAACATGCTGGACAGATATCCGTGGACCCATTTGCCCACCCAAAGGAAAATATTTTAAAGGGCAGTGTACCCACCCCAAACTGAAAATATAACTTTCGATCCAAAGGCACTGGATCAAGTCCCAAAAAGAATCATAAACTTTTGATGACTTAAAATAATAAAATTCTTCAGCTAAACTAGTTGGAGCAAGTTTTCTAAAAGCATCTGCCTCCACATTATACCAGTAAAGGGCCTTCAAAACATTCATATGTCAGAAAGGGGGTTGACACAGGGTGGTCCCATAGGACTACTAGGCCAAGAGTTTCAACAAGTCCCTAACACACTAAAGCCACGGTACAATATGAAATTGATCAACATCCATGACATCCGGCAGTGCCAGTACATAGTGGGCCAATTCAGGAGTGGTCCACAACCGCCTCCAGAACATCGATATTCGCAACCTTGCTTGACCTCAAAACTTCTCAAACCCATATCCCTGTGAAGAAAATGCAGAAGGGTACTACAGAGAGGAAAAGCCACATTGTGAATGAATTTATTCTCCACAGATTAAAGGGGATGCAAGATTGGAACCAACCCTTAGCTGTGCCCTATACAGCACAGTGGCAAAAGCTTTAGCTTTATACATACGAAGTACTGGGGAAATTTGCTTGGAATAGGAAGAGCAATGCTCCCTAAGAAGGCCACCAGTTATTTGGCTAAACTTCAAAGCAGCTTTCCTAACATGATGATTTCAAGACATAGATTTGGAAATCGTAATTCCCAGATAAGAGAAACTTCTTAAGGGGTCTCCCCTGCATGATCCCTCTTCTCTTGAAAGGCTTATGGGGATTAAACAACATCACCTTAAGGGCATATTTAGGAAGAGTGGCGCTGCACCCAGTGCACCGCCACTTTCCTTGGACCCATTAGTGCCCCCCCAACACCACCATGTGTTCACTGTACTTACCATGGTGGTAGTTAGGGAACTAGCATTAACATTTTTTACACTAGTTTGGGGCTTTGCCGGATTAGCATAATTTTTTTTACTCTAATCCTGCAAAGCACCTAGAGGCCCATTGAAAACAATGAAAACCTAATTTTAATGCCTGCTCCATAAAGGTGTTAAAAATGCAAAAAAAATGGCGCTAAGAAATCTTTTAGTTTTTTTGTGCCATTTTTTCAGTCCCCTTAACGGGGAACGCCCCCATGCATATATTATGACTGGCACATGCATAATGTGGTGCAAGGGGTTACAAAGTGGCGTGGTGCATGCACTGCGCCACTTTGTATATATGGTGCATGGAAAAAGCCACCCTAGCGCTGCCTTAGAATAAAATAAAATGATGCTATGGCAGCTCTAAAGTGGCAGTAGGGGCTCTTAAATATGCCCCTTAGTGTTTTCTGTACTGACCATAAGGCGCTGAGTTGAGCAGAACACCTCAGGACGTTGAAGGAGCTTCAGCAAACCACTAGGGGTCTTGGAGATTAGAAGGGTGTTTTCCGCAAAAAGCACTATTGGGACTTTTCTTACCAGCCAACAAAGATACATCTGCGTCAATCAACTCTAAACACAAGACAGTGTCATTAACATATAATGAAAAGAGCGTAGGGCCGAGAACACAACTCTTGTGTACGCCGCGCAAAACTGGGATTTACTCTGTCATTTGTTTCTGGCTCCTCCATCTCACTTGTGTTGTGTCATCATCATGTAAACAGACCTTCTAGTGGCATCTTCATTTCTTGCAAGTACCACCAGAGAGTGGACCTTGGAACTAAGTCAAATGCGGATCGAAGATCCACAAATGCAGCCTACAGGGATCCTTTGCCAAAAAATCTGTAGGAAATAGAATACCTGATTGATGGTAGAAATCCTGGAACAAAAGCCTGCTTGATAAGGGCTAAGGATATCACCATCATTCATACATTCGTGAATCTCAACCAACAAGCATTGAGATATTACTTTTTAAATGCAATCAATCAAGCTGAATGGCCTATAATTACTAGAAAGGGATATCTCCCCTTTTTTATAAACAGGAACCACAACTGCTTTTTTCCAGGATTTTAGGATAGCTGCCCCCTCAGCTATAGAATAAGCAATTGTAAGAATATAACTTGCCCACAAGTCTACAATGAAAACCGTCAGCTGGGACACCATCCAGCCCTGTGGCCCTGCCTTGAGTAACAGCTGAAAGGTATTTGGTTACATCCAGGATGTCAAAGATGTGTGCTCAGCACTTTAGACAAGGAAGAGGGGATAGAGAACTTCCAGCATTGGGCACTGGCATCTCTGAATAAAGATTCGAAAAATGAGCAACCCAATCATAAGGAGCAACGTTATTGACAGGTTCACTATAGGGCTCCCCATCTTTGAGTGCTAGGATTAGCTAGAACAGGGTTGAGTCCCTACTTACACAAGCCTCATAAAGGGAATTCCATCTCTGATAATCCCAGTTCCTCTTAAGGAAGACTAAGGAAGATGTGTAGCTCGTCCTGGCTAAGGAAATTGTTCCAGGCTCACCCAGTCGAATGGCACGTACCAAGGAGCTCTGTGAACCACTATACCCTTTGGTGAACCATGGGTTACTTCTAACAGACCGGTGTCCTTTACATTTAGGCAGAACAACAAAGTAATCTGCAACCTGTTCACAAAGAGCCTCATTAACTCTTATGTACCTGCTGAAGTGAGGTGCCCCTACTTCATCTAAGGCAAGAGCTGTCGGAGTAACCAAAGCCCCAGCAAGGTGGAAGTTAAGATTGGCTAAGAAGTCTGGGCAGTTTCCTTACTGACGCCACTTAAGGTGCCGTCTACCAGAAGACACTGCTATTACTCTAGAAGACAAAAACAGCCCGGATACCAGAGGGACAGATGAAAACAAAGGTGTAAGACTAAAAAAGAGAGGATTATGATCTCTCCTCAAGGGCTCACCCACCACCATATCAATAACAGTAGATCAAACCCTTACATCTATCAGAACGTAATCGATCATGCTTGTTTGCAAAGGATTACTAAAAGTGTGGACTCCCTTGCTTTCAGATTTGGTATGGCCATTAACAGCCCTAAGACCGTTTTCATCTGTACGGGGTCTAAGTTGTAAGGCAACCTGCGTTAATCTACAAATGGGAGAGATGGACAACGGTGGAATACCCCATACCTGGTCTTCTCTAAATGTCAGGCTAACATCATCACCATCCAAAGTTTCGAACGAAGTGTTGAAGTCACCTGGTACAATTAGGCGATTAGTATTAAGAAATTGAGCAGGGTAAATTCTTAAAGCGCACAAAGTGAGTGAAGTTGCCCCAGACTTAGTCCCCCCTGCTTAGACGTTATATACTAACATCCTAGGTTGATGTTTACTAGTTAGTTCAATAGGTAAAATATCCAAAGAAGGGGTAGACAATTGAGTCACTTTGCAGTCTAAAGAAACTATAACCCAAATTACAAGTCCCCCAGAGGCCCTTCCCCTAGAACTGGAAATAGCAGGAACAAAAATGTTTAGGTAACCAGGTTTGTAAATTGGATCTAAAGCCCAGGTTTCTTGAAAAAGGCAAACATCGTGCTCCTCTATAAAAAAGGACCAATGTTGAAGAGCTGTTATAAACAATAAACCTGCAAATTCCAAGAGAAAAAGGAGAGCTTGCCAGAAGTATTTACCAAGGAAGGCCTCAGGTAGCTGTTTCCTTGATGTAGAAGAGTGAAGAGTGCCATTAATAGAAACAGAAGGATCCAAAGTAGTACAAGGACGAAAAATGTCACTTGTACTACTTTTGTCCCTTAGCATCATAGGTACATACACCAGGGGTGAAAAGGAAGATATATCAAGACCATCATATAAACCAGGTGTACTGATCTGACTACAGCTATAAGATACATTTATAAGTTGATGATGGCTTTGGCATGATGACTCTGCCAGTCAGTCAACATCACTTAAAAGTGCAAATCGAGTGGCAGCCATCAGAGGTGGATGATTATCGGGGAAGAAGTGAGATTTAGTGTATTTAAATTGAATATTAGAGAAAGACAGAGAACTGCCCCTAAAATCAGGAACTACCAGATTGTGGGCTAGACTGGGATTCCGAAGAACCGGTTAGATGCTATCGAAAGTCTTAATGGGGCCCTCAAGTCATCTAGCGCTAACAAAGTCTTCATGTATTAATGAATGACAGCCCCTAATGTGACAAATCCAATTGGTCACCTTGTTCTTGAGAGAATTTTCTCCTTCAGCTCTAGCAGACGACTTTAGCTTTAGGATTTTTACCATCATAATGAAACCAAACAACCCCAGCCTACCACTACCTGTAGAGTCTGATTGGAAGAAGCCATTATCAGAAGGAGCCTTACGGTCCAAAAACGTTTCAGAAATCTATTGATCATTTGATTTAGATAGGACGTGGGTACTGCCCACAGTGGTACTCTGAATAGCTATAGTGGGATCCTTATTAAGGCCTAACCGACTTGGTTGTGGGTAGGGAACATTAGAATGGTGTACACTCTGTCTCGCTGAAGGAACATACCCCTCATTAGACAGTTAAGCGAAAAAGGGAAGAACCCTAGGGGAAGAAGACAAGCCCTGCTTGGATTGAAATGAAGTCTCAATGGGGGAAGAACATTGAAAAGGGCTCTACCTGGATTGGAAGAGTGGCTTTGGGGGAAAATAAAAAATAGCACTCATGTGTACTATAAGCCGAGTCACTGTGTTGTGAAGGATAGAAACAAGAGACATTAGAGAAGCCACCTCACCCTTCAGATTGGTGACTAATGACCTAAAGTCAAATTTGCACATACAAACTGGCTCCACCCTCCAGCAGTAGCAGATGGACAACTCAATAACCCATCATGGCCCTACGGAGTATCAACTGCTTAATTTATTACAATGTGAGGAGACACAGAATCCAATTGCCCTCCTTTGTCCCCCAGCACAGCCTCTGTCTGCTCAGAAGCAGCCTGCATGGGGGTGCCTGCTAAAATAACAAAACAATTATTACACTGAAACTCACCATCAACACATCAACTGAACCATGATGGCGTGGTGGGCCTACTGTTGCAGAGTGTGGCGACAGTGGCAAGGTGAGAAAAGTGACACTACGCTCATGCACCATTTGATTAGACTGTGTAAACATTCCTGGAATCTTCGGCTGGTCTCTTATGGGGAGAACTGTGCTGGAGCAAATGGCAGGAGAAGTAGGAGAAAGAGTAGGCGGAGGAGAACTCAAATCCAAAATCTCCTCACATTCTGTAAATAAGTTGTCAATTCTATCCAAAGCACAATTGCCAGCAGCTGATTTCGGTGGATTCTTTGATTTCTTTGATTAAACAAAAAGCTCACGTCTCTCCAAAGCCTTTCTCTTCCCCATTATCCAGTGAAGAGTAGAGACAAAATAAAATGAACCAATTCAGTCCAGCAAAGCAGGCACAATCCCAAACTTAATGAAAAAGAAACAGTTAGCTTGTAAAGCCATTAAGGCACACAGAGTACCAGGCATAGGAAGTTAGGGGGGTAGCGCAGCCTCCTCCTGGCTCCGACAGGTGTGGATCGGCACAGCGTGGTGGTGAGGCACCTTATATAGCCCTGTAGCAGGTGCGCACTGGGACCAGCTCGTGGGGCCCAGATGCTGGTGGCTGATGGTTTTTGGAGTCCCTTTCCCTTGTCTTCAGACTAGCGTCCTGTGCAGGAGGGTAGTGAGGTGCCTTATATAGCGCTGTAGCAGGTGCGAACTGGTACCGCCTCCTGGGGCCCAGAGCCTGGTGGCGAATGGTTGCTGGAGTCCCTTTCCTTTACATCCAGAAAGCATCCTGTGCAGCAGCGTGGTGAGGCGCCTTATATAGTGCTGTAGCAGGTGCACACTGGGACTACCTCCTGGGACCAAGAGCCTGGTGGCTGATGGTTGCTAGAGTTCCTGTCCCTCACGTTCAGACTGAGAGCAAAGTGCTTCAACCACTGAGATTCTGCTGGGATTAGCTCCACAGCAGCTTTTCTCCTTCCTTCCTCCTCCTCGGCTGCCCCTTCGCTGTGCTGACACCCTTCCTCCTCCTCGTTTAGAATATACTCATGGGGCTTCCCAGCGACAGGACTGTGGCTGACTTCCCTATCAGGAGCCAAGGCAACACGCAAAGGAAGGAGGAGGCTTCCACTGCCAGCTCCCGTGTCATGAAGGCTTCAGTGATATTGTGAGTGAAACAAATACAAGGCAAAACACGCCCTGCAATAGAGAGAAGAGGAACATGTAAAATATAAACCTATAAACACATTAATATAAATATTTCATTAGTATGAGTCATACATTTTACTTTTAACAATAACATTGTCAATACATTTCAGTAAATGTGGCTGAGAAGTGCAATTAGTTTGATTTGCACATAACTTTAAACTCATCAATCACACATTAAACACTAAAAACTAAATTAATCTTGATACTAGCAATTAATCTAGAATCTAACATGTGCTTAAGCATCATATTTATTTCACTGACATATTGTTTAATAAGGAAGGCACAAGTGTGACCACCAACAAATTAAAACATAAGCACATTTAAAAAGCGTGACAGTGCAGCTTTCTCAGTTAGGATGTCACACATAAGACATGGAGAAGTCATCTTCTGCTAATGTCTGTGTCACAAAAAGCTTATTAAATGTTACGCTCCAACAACACTGTTGGACCTGACAGCCTTAGGGTGGTCCCCTCCAACTTTTTGCCTGCCTCCCTCCACTTTTAGACACTTTTTTTGCTGGTTTTGGGACTCTGCGCACTTTATCACTGCTAACCAAAGCTAAAGTGCATATGCCCTCTCCTTTAAATCATTGGCATATTTTATGTACTGGTAAATCCCTAGTAAAGTGCACTACATGTGCCCATGGACCGTAGATTGAATGCTACTAGTTGCCTGCAGCACTGGTTGTGTCTCCCACTTAAGTAGCCCCTTAACCATGTCTCAGGCCTGCCATTGCAAGGCCTTTGTGTGCAGTTTCACTGTCACTTCGACTTGGCATTTAAAAGTACTTGTCAAGCCTTAAACTCCCCTTCTTTCTACTTATGAGTCACCCTAAGGTAGGCCTTAGGTAACCCAGAGGGCAGGGTGTGGTGTGGGTAAAAAGCAGGACGTATATTTATGTGTTTTATACGTCCTGGTAGTGGAAAACTCCTAAATGTACTTTCTACTGCTGTGAGGCCTGCTCCTTTCATAGGCTAACATTAAGGCTACCCTCATAAACTCTTTCAGTGGTAGATTCTGTTTAGAAAGGGGTAAACTGGTCATATTTAGTATGGCCAGAATGGTAATACAAAATCCTGCTGACTGGTGAAGTTGGATTTTATATTACTATTTCAGAAATGCCACTTTTAAAAAGTGAGCTTTTCCCTGGACTTAAATCCTTCTGTGCCTTACAGTCCACATCTTGGGTTGGCTGGTTGACAGATCCCTTGTGCATTTCACCCAGACACCCACAAACAAAGGAGGCTCACTCACACCTGCACACATCTGCATACTGAATGGGTCTTCCTTGGCTGGAAGGGTGGCTTGCTCTCACACAATGGACTGCCAAACCCCCTACTGGGACCCTGGCAGACAGGATTGTACTGAAAGGGGACCTTGTGCACTTCTACTCCGCTCTTTGAAGACTCCCCCACTTCAAAGGCACATTTAGGTATATAAACTGGGTCCCTGACCCTACCAACTCAGACATTTACTGGGAAAGAAACTCTGAACCAGAACCTACAACCTGCCAAGAAAAGCTGCCTGGCTGCCTAAAGGACCCACATAGACTGCTGTTCAGTACAGGACTCCTGCCTTGCTGTTGCCCTGCTGCCTTGCTGGCCTCTGGTTCTGCTGAGAAATGCTCTCCAAGTGCTTGGATTGAGCTTTCTGCCTGTTTCCTGATGTCTCAGGGCCAAAAAGACTTCATCTCTGCAAAGAACTCCTTGTGCGGTGCAAAATCGACACACACAGCCTGCAGGAAACAATGCCCAGTCTGCTTAGTGGGGAAAGAATCCCCACATCACTGAACCGCAACTACGCAGCCCGGCTCACTGAGTGGAGATTGACGCAGCGCCAGCATTGCGACTGGAACTTCAACCCACACCCCACTGGATCGACCCATCGCCAAACCCGAATGACGCAGCCTGACTTTCTGTGAGAGGAATCGACGCAGCACCTGCCGTGCGACAGGGAATTCAGATGCAACACCCACAGGATCAACGCAGCTCCTGTGACTTCACCCTGCGCCCCCCAGATTTCCACGCATCATCCCTGGGCATCAAAAGACCCCACATTGTAAAGAGGATTCAAGCCTGCATGCCGGAATTAGATGCAGAGCCCTTGCCATGTGGAAAAGAATCAACGCATCATCTGTGTGCACCCAGAAATCCGACGCACACCTACCTTTTTCAATGAATCTTCTTTTCTGCGTATTCGAGCATGTAATTTTGACGCAAACCAGGTTATTTGTGCTTGCAAGAGACCATTTTTACTTTTCAGAACTTAAAACTCATCTTATCATTACAAAAGTGACATTTCAACTTGCAGTTCTCAAATCTTGATTGTTATGACCTAAATGTACTCAGATAAATATTCTATATTTTTCTAAACCTGTGTGGTGTATTTTTGTGGTGTTTCCGCTGTGTTATTGCATGATTTATTGCACAATTACTTTACTCATTTACTTCTAAGTTAAGCCTGACTGCTAAATGCCAAGCTACCACAGGGTAGGCACAGGATAATTTGGATTGTGTGTGACTTACCCTGACTAGAGTGAGGGTCCTTTCTTGGACAACTAGTAACCTGACTGCCAACCAAAGACCATATTTCTAACATTGGTGATCAGCGGTGAGGATAGGACTTGTATTTGTGCAGTGACATACGATAACTACATGTACACAACCTACCCAAAGGTCAACTTAATTTTTCTCTTTTTTCTGGAATTTCGTTTTCCTGCTTGACATTTTAACTTAACCCTCATACAACATGTCTCTTGCTCGGCCTCATGTAGGAGCTGGAGAGTTTGACCTAGCCAAGCTGGAGACATACTCTGTCAGCCAGCTGAAAGGATTTTGCAAGGGTATGGGAGTAACTACCTGTGGTACCTCAAGGAAGGAGGAGTACCAAAAGGTGCTGAGGGCCTGGGCAGAAGCCCGTTCAGAAGAGAATGTTGAGGTGGAGGAACCAGAGAATGCCCCCTCAGAGGACTTGCCACCAGCAGTTGGGGATGTTACCCCTGAAATTGTGCCCCCTGGGAAACCAGGGAGCAGTGTCTCTAGCCATGGCCTGACTGCAGAGGAAAGGAGGGAGGAGAGGGAATTTCAATTGCAAATGGCAAGGTTAAACATGGTGGCAGAGGAGAGGAAGGCGGAGAGAGAAGCTAAGCAACCTGAGGCTGAAAGGGCCTATGCTGAGAAGAAACTTCTTATGGCTCATGAACTGAGGCGGTCATTCTGACCG
The DNA here is from genome assembly GCF_031143425.1 of Pleurodeles waltl. Taxonomy (NCBI): domain Eukaryota; kingdom Metazoa; phylum Chordata; class Amphibia; order Caudata; family Salamandridae; genus Pleurodeles; species Pleurodeles waltl. Next base: position 1,534,288,715 of record NC_090440.1, on the reverse strand, counting down.
CGGCGGTCAGCGGTCGCCGCCCACCAAGCGGTTCCCGCCGAAAGACCGCTCCGCGGTCAAAAGACCGCGGCGGCCATTCCGGCTTTCCCGCTGGGCCGGCGGGCGACCGCCAGAAGACCGCCGGCCGTCACAGCGGGAAAGCCCCTTCAACAATGAAGCCGGCTCGGAATGGAGCCGGCGGAGTTGCAGGGGTGCGACGGGTGCAGTGGCACCCGTCGCGATTTTCACTGTCTGCAAAGCAGACAGTGAAAATCTTTGTGGGGCCCTGTTAGGGGGCCCCTGCACTGCCCATGCCAATGGCATGGGCAGTGCAGGGGCCCCCAGGGGCCCCACGGCACCCGTTCCCGCCATCCTGGTTCTGGCGGTGGACACCGCCAGAAACAGGCTGGCGGGAAGGCGGTCGGAATCTCCATGGCGGTGCTGCAAGCAGCGCCGCCATGGCGGATTCCCTGGGCCAGCGGGAAACCGCCGGCTCCCCTTTTCTGACCGCGGTCAGAATCGCCCAGGAAGCACCGCCAGCCTGTTGGCGGTGCTTCCGCCGCCCTCCACCATGGCGGTCATGGACCGCCAGGGTCAGAAAGACCCCCTGAGTCTCAAAGAGCAGGACATCAAGTCTAGGCAGTTTGACTCCAGCAATGATGGTGGCAGCATACGTGCAGGACCTGCTGGAGACAAGAAGGTCCGAATACCCAAGAATGTGGTGGCAAGTTATGTGGTGGGAGATGACATTGATAAGTAGTTGGCTGCTTATGAAGTTGCACTAAGGGCTCATGAGGTTCCCAAAGAGCAATGGGGGGGCAGCTTTGTGGTGATATGTGCCAGTGGTTGGGAGGAACACACTCCTCACATTAGATTCAAGGAACCAAAACACATACTCACCCATGAAAACCGCTTTGCTTGCCAAGTTTGGGCTGACCCCTGAGAAGTACCGTCAGGGACAGCACCAATCTCTCCACACAAACTTGGGTAGACTATTTTGATTTGTCCAGTATTTCAGTGAATGGATGGGTGCGGGCAGTAATGTAGATGACTATGTGGGGTTGTATAGTTTGATCCTGAGAAAGCATATGCTCAGTGTTTGCTTTACGGAGTTGCGGCAGCACCTAGTTGACAGTAAGCTGACTGACCCTAGGAAGCTTGCTAAGGAGGCGGACCTCTGGGATAGCACCAGAGTGTCCAAAAAGGTATCTGGGGGGGACATCCACAAAGGTATTCAGGGTTCCCATCAGAAGAAAGAGGGGGAGAAAAATAAAAAATAAGGAGTTCTCTAAAGGACCCTAAAACAAATCCGAGGGGGTGCTGGTAACCAGTCCAAACCTGATTCTGAAAAGAGGCCAGGGTTCTTTGATAAAAATGAAAGGTGAGTTTGTACCCAAATGCTTAGAGTGCACCAAGTTTGGTCACTACAAGGGAGACTCCCAGTGTCCAATGTGGGCACAGCCGCCCACTAGAGGGCAGACACCTGATTGGGCTAGCGTAGTACTCGGGGAGGAGGCAGTTCCAGATAGTTTTGGGAAACAGACAGAGGTAACCCTAGTGTCCCTGGCAGATGAGGAAATGGTGCCAAAAGCCCACATGGCTGCCAATACTTCCAAGTATAGGCAGTGGGTCACCATTAATGGGCAAAGGGTGGAAGCTCTGCGTGACAGGAGCCAACGTGACCACTGTCAGAAGTCAGCTGGTGTCAGCTGTTGTCAGCAAAGCAGGTCAACCCCCATGCATTCCACCAGGTCATATTTTCTGACAATTGTGAGAGTCACCTACCGGTGGCTCTCATTCCCTTTGAGTTAGGGGTCTCTGGTACTCTAAACGTAGCTCTGTGTCCTACCATGCCTGTAGTTTGTCTGCTAGGCAACGACCTTGAGCATACTACCTGAAGAAGGTGGAGCTCAGGTCTCACCTGGAGATGTAAGGTTTGCCTGAATGGGTCTGCATTACCACACGGTCCATGACTGCCTGGGAAGGGAGTCAAGGGCATCTGGAGCCTGGAACAATGGCCCAGACACCTGCAAAGAGGAAGGGCAAGGGGCATGGGAAACCAGCCATGGACATTCTACACGCTGGTTGACTTGGTCTCAGAGGAGGCTGAGCCAACTGGGGAGGACATCGCTGCCCTGGGTAACCTGCCTGAGCTTGCTGGCTGGCAAGTTAAGGGCGGACCAACCAGGAAGGAGTTCTGCGAAGTACAGAAATAGTTCCCCACTCTTGAGGGTTTGAGGCGACAGGCTAAGGTCCAGGCAGCAGGTGAAGCCTCTGGCGATCACCATATCTATTGGGAGAATTATATCCTTTACAGTGAGCCCAAGGTACCGGAAGCTGGGGCAGCACGTGTGCTGGTGGTCCCCCGGTGCTACCGGGCCTTCCTACTAGGGTTGGCTCACGACATCTCCCTGGCAGGACATTTGGGGCAAGACAAGACCTTCGCCAGGCTTGTCACCCACTTTTATTGGCCCCAAACGCAAATTGCCTCAGATGCTTTCTGTAGGTCCTGCCCCACCTGCCAGGCTAGTGGGAAAACAGGGAAAGGGCTCAAGGTCCCCCTGATCCAACTCCCCATCTTTGGCAGCCTCTTTGAAAGGGTGGCATCGAAGTCATTGGTCCTTTAGACCCCAAAAACTGCCCTACGCAACAGGTTTATCCAGGTTTTGGTGGACCATGCCACACGCCATCCAGAGACGATCCCTCTAAGGACAGTGACTGAACTGGTGGTGACCAGTGCTCTAATGGGGATATTTACCTGTGTGGGATTCACAAAGGAGGTTGTGTCTGACAGAGGCACAAACTTCATGTCTGCTTATATAAAGTCCATGTATGATGAGTGTGGGGTGACCTACCGGTTCACCACCCCTTACCATCCTCAATCTAATGGGCTTGTGGAGAGATTCAACAAGACCCTAAAAAGCATGATCACAGGACTACCTGAGGCCATGAGGTGTAAGTGGGACGTCCTCTTGCCATGCCTTCTCTTTGCTTATAGAGAGGTGCTCCAGAAAGGGGCGGGGTTCAGCCCCTTTGAACTTCTTTATAGGTACCCTGTCAGGGACCCCTAAACATTGTGAAAGAGGGGTGGGAGAAAGCTGTCAGGAACCCCCCCCCCCGGGATGTGGTCCCTTACATGTTGGCCCTGCGCAACCAGACGCAACACTTCTGGAAACAGGCCAAGATCAACCTCGAGGCCAGTCAAGAAGTGATATAGCAATGGTACGACCAGAAGGCCACCCTAGTCAAATTCTCACCCGGAGACAAAGTTTGGGTAATGGAGCCAGTAGAGCCTAGAGCTCTGCAGGACCGCTGGACTGGCCCATTTGAATTCAAGGAGTGTAAGGGAGAGGCCACTTACTTAGAGTACCTCAATTCCCCTAGAAACCCCCTCAGGGTCCTCGATCAAAACAGACTGAAGCCTCATTTTGAGGGGTCTGATCTCAGAATGCTTCTCATGACAGATGCGGGAATGGAAGAGTAGAGTTAGCCTCTCCCCGACCTCCTCTGTGCCAAAGAATGTGATGGGTCAGTTGAGGGTAGCAATCTCTCTAACTCCCTGACCCTAGATCAGAGAGGGGACTGCTACGAGTTATTGGAGCAGTTCTCTTCCCTGTTCTCCCTCCCCCTTGAGTCAAACACTTGTGTGTCCACGACATTCACACAGGAGACAGTCCCCTGATAAAGAATAAAATTTACAGAGTGTAAGATAAGGTGAGGTCCAGCATCAAGGAGGAGGTTGCCAAGATGCTGGCTCTTGGGGTGATAGAGAAGTCCAGTAGCCCCTGGTCCAGCCCAGTGGTGTTGGTTCCCAAGGCTGCTGCTCCTGATCCCAAGCCAGAGTTTAGGTTCTGCTAAGACTATTGGGGTCTCAACTCTATCACAAAGACAGATGCTCACCCCATCCCCGAGCTGATGAGCTAGGTGACAGGCTAGGTGCCGCCAAGTTCCTTAGTACACTTGACCTCACGTCAGGGTACCAGCAGATCTCCCTGACTGAAGGGACAAAAGAGAGATCAGTTTTTTCTACTCCTGAAGGGCATTACCAGTTCCGGGTCATGCCCTTTGGACTGTGAAAAGCCCCCACTACCTTCCAACGGTTGGGTAATCGGGTCCTAGATGGCAAGGATGCCTTCTGTGCAGCCTATCTAGATGACATCGCTGTCTAAAGTTCCAGCTGGGAGGAACACCTCCTCCACCTCAAGGAGGTGCTTCAGGCCCTGCAACAGGCAGGCCTGACCATCAAGGCCTGTAAGTGCCAGATTGGGCAGGGTTCTAGTAGGTGGTGGCAAGGTGCAGACCCTCCAGGCCAAGATTGAAACAATAAGCCTGGCAACCACCTAGAACTCAGACAGAGGTGAGAGCCTTCCTAGGTCTCACCGGATACTACCAAAGATTTGTTAAGGATCATGGCTGAATAGTGGCCCCCTTAACAGAACTCGCATCCAAAAAGCAAGCTAGGTTGGTGAATTGGACAGAGGCTTGTCAGAAAGCCTTTGAATTGCCTGAAGGAAGATATATGCACTGTACCCGTGCTCAAGGGCCCTGACTACTCCAGAGAATTAATTGTGCATAGAGGCACTTCAGAGCATGGCATGGGGGCGGTCCTAGCACAGCTGAATGAGGAGAGCCTAGACCAACCAGTATTCTTTATAAGCAGACGATATTACCACAGGAACAGAGGTGGAGTACTATTGAGAGAGAAGCATTTGATGTGGTCTGAGCACTGAAGAAGCTGAGACCATACCTTTTTGGGACTCACTTCCAGGTTTAGACAGACCACAGGCCTCTCAGGGGCAAAATTCTAAACTCTTGAGGTGGTCCATTTCTTTTCAGGGGATGGACTTTAAGGTGGATCATCATCCGGGGATTGACCACGCCAATGCTAATGGTCTCTCCAGATACTTCCACCTTAGTGATGAGAGCTTCCAAGGGGTTGAGTAGCTCTCTTCACTTTCAGCTGGGGGGGACACATGTTAGACCTGACAGCCTTAGGGTGGTCACCCCCAACTTCTTGCCTGCCTCCCTCCACTTTTAGACACTGTTTTTGCTGGTTTTCGGAGTCTCGCTCTTTACCACTACTAACCAGTGCTAAAGTCCATATGCCCTCTCCCTTAAATCATGGTAACATTTATTCATACCTGTAGGAAAGTAACCTCTTTCTAGCATGCTTACCCCCACTTGTGACCTGTTTGTGAGTGTCTGTCACTGTGTTTTTACTGTGTCACTGGGATCCTGCTAGCCAGGACCCCAGTGCTCATAGATAAAAACCTATATGTCGCTGTGTTTTGCCTGTCTCACTGGGATCATGCCAGTCAGGACCCCAGTGTTCATAGTTTATGGCCTAACATGTATGCCTGTGTATTGCCTAACTGTGTCACTGAGGGTCTGCTAACCAGAATCTCAGTGCTTATGCTCTCTCTGCTTTTAAATTTATCACTGTAGGCCAGTGACTTCATTTACCAATTTCAATTGGCACGCTGGACCCCCCTTATAAGTCCCTAGTATATGGTACCTAGGTACCCAGGGCAATTGAGGTTCTGTGAGATGCATATGGGCTGCAGCATTTCTTTTGCCACCCATAGGCAGACAAACCCTTACACAGCACTGCCATTGCAGTCTGCGTGAAATAGTGCACACGCAATTTCACAGCGGTTTTCAATGCACTTAAGTAACTTATAAGTCACCTATATTTCTAACCTTCACTTGCTAAAGGTTAGGTGCAAAGTTACTAAGTGTGAGGGCACCCTTGCACTAGCAATGGTGCCCCCACATAGTTCAGGGCCATTTCTCCAGACTTTGTGAGTGCGGGGACACCATTACATGCGTGCACTACATATAGGTCAATACCTATATGTAGCTTCACAATGGTAACTCCGAATATAGCCATGTAACATGTCTAAGATCATGGAATTGTCCCCCCATTACAAATCTGGTATTGGGGAGCCAATTCCATGCATCCTGGGGGCTCCACCATGGACCCCCAGTACTGCCAAACCAGCTCTCTGAGGCTTGCACTGCAGCTGCTGCCACCTCACAGACAGGGTTCTGCCCTCTTGGGGTCTGGGCAGCCCATTCCCAGGAAGGCAGACCCAAGCATTTCCTCTGAGAGCAGGGTGTTACACCCTCTCCCTTTGGAAATAGGTGTTACAGACCAGGGAGTCCTGTAACCGGCCTCTGGAAATGCTTTCCCCGGCCTCTGGAAATGCTTTGAAGGGCACAGATGGTGCCCTCCTTGCATAAACCAGTCTATACCAGTTCAGGGACTTATTCTCCCCTGCTCTGGTGGGAAACTGGACAAATAAAAGGGAAGTGACCACTCCCCTGTCCATCACCAGCCCAGGAGTGGTGCCCAGAGCTCCTCCAGTGTGTCCCAGACTTCAGCCATCGTTTTTTGCAAGGTGTGGGGGCACTCTGGAGGGCTCTGATTGGCCAGTGCGAGCAGGTGACGTCAGAGACCCCTCCTGATAGGTCCATACCTGATAAGGTAGCCAATCCCCCTCTCATGGCTATCTAGGGTCTCTCCTCTGGGTTCTCTTCAGATTCTGCTTGCAAGTTTCCTTCGGGAATCCTCTGCAACAACTTCAGACTCCTCTGGCCTCGGATCAACCGCAGCTTGCTCCAAGAAACACTGTAACTGCAACAAAGTGTCTACAAGAGACACTTTTCTTCAGCAACTGCAACAGTTTCCATGGTGTGCATGTTCTGGGGACTCCCTGTCTTCATCCTGCACCAGAAGGGCCAAAGAAATCTCCAGTGGAGTGATGGAGTCACTCCCCTGCTCCAAGCAGGCACCTTCTATGGCGACGACTGATACCCTGGGACACCTCTCACAGCAACGAGCGTGGTCCTAAGGACACAGAGGGTGGACACCATCGACATAGACTGTACTGAGGTTCTGCTGATGCAATTTGGAGGAGGTAAGACCTGGCCTTCCCTGAGAGCTACAGTACCCCTGTGTACTGTGTCTTCTTCGCCTCCTGAGGCCTCTGTGCACTCTTTGCAAAATTCCTTCATGCACAGCATGGCCCAGGTCCCCAGCACTTCATCCTGCTACGCTCAGCCCGCTGAGCTGGTCTCCGGCGGCATGGGACCTTCTGCTGTATCAACCGTATTTTGCACCTCCTTTGAACCTGGATCCTGTGGCGCCAGGGGTGCTGGCTGACATGCTGAGGGCTCTCTAAAGTGCTGAGAGCCCCCTCTTCCTCCTCACACAGAGTTGAGGCCCCCAGGTCCCTCCTGGGTCCATCCAGCATCATTTTGATTCAAAACACACTTTTGTCATAGCCAAGGCTTTTTGGCGCCTTCCAACACGAAATCTCATCTGCAACGATCTTCACACTGTGGAACATCTTTTGCATCATGCAGGAACCGGCTGGCATCTTCCTGGGATGCATTTCTGCAATATTCAACTAACCGGAGACTCTTCTATTGCACCCTCTTCTGTGTTGGCAGGGCCTCCTGTCCTTCCTGGAACTTCTTTCTTCTGGACTTGGTCCCCTTCCTTTGCAGGTCTTCAGGTCCAATAATCCAGCAGTTGTTCTTTGCAGACTTGGTTGGCTGCTGCAAAATCCCAAAAACGACGTGTTGTGTGTCCTAAGGAAACTTGCAGTACTTTACTGCTGCTTTTCTCGACTCTGGGGTGGGGTAATTGACTTACCTTTTACTGTATTCTTACTCTCCCAGCGATTCTGCACACACTATACTTGTCTAGGGGGGAATTTGTGATTCACATTCCACTTTCTTAGTATATGGTTTGTGTTGCTCCTAGTCCTATTTTCTCCCATTGCATTCTATAGGATTTCCTACTGTTTGTATTGTTCTATGACTATTTACTTGTCTAATGTTGGTGTCTAGTGTATATATTGTGTATAATACTTACCTCCAGAAGGAGTATTGCATCTAAGATATTTTTGGCACTGTGTCACCCAAATAAATACCTTTATTTTTGGTAACACTGAGTATTGTTTTTACTTGTGTATAAGTACTGTGTAACTATAAGTGGTATTGCATGAGCTTTGCATGTCTCCTAGTTCAGCCTAAGCTGCTCTGCTATAGCTACCTCTATCAGCCTAAGCTGCTAGAACACTACTACATTCACTAACAAGGTATAACCGGACCTGGTGTAAGGTGCAAGTACCCAAGGTACCCACTACAATTGGCATATTTGATCTATTGGTAAGTCCCTAGTAAAGTGCACTACTTGTGCCCAGGGCCTGTAGATTGAATGCTACTAATGGGTCTGCAGCACTGGTTGTGCCACCCACATAAGTAGCCTCTTCCCCATGTCTCAGGCCTGCCATTGCAAGGCCTGTGTGTGAATTTTCACTACCACTTCGACTTGGCATTTCAAAGTACTTGCCAAGCCTTAATCTCTCCTTTTTGTACCTATACGTCACCTCTAAGGTAGGCCCTAGGTGACCCAGAGTGCAGGGTGCTGTGTGGATAAAAACACAGGACATATATCTCTGTGTTTTATATGTCCTGGTAGTAGAAAACTCCTAAATTCATTTTCCACTGCTGTGAGGCCTGTTCTTTTCTTAGGCTAACATTAAGGCTACCCTCATAAACTGTTTGAGTGGTAGATTCTGTTTAGAAAGGAGTAAACTGGTCATATTTAGTATGGCCAGAATGGTAATACAAAATCCTGCTGACTGGTGAAGTTGGATTGTATATTACTATTTCAGAAATGCCACTTTTAGAAAGTGAGCGTTTCTCCAGACTTAAATTCTTTTGTGCCTTACAGTCCACATCTGGGCTGGGCTGGTTGACTGCTCCCTTGTGAATTTCACCCAGACAACCACAAACACAGGATGCTCAGTCACACCTGCACACATCTGCATACTGAATGGCTCTTCCTGGGCTGGAAGGGTGGCAGGCCTGACACTTACATTTCAAAGGACAGTGGCTTGCTCTCACACAATGGACTGCCAAACTCCCTACTGGGACCGTGGCAGACAGGGTTGTCCTGAAAGGGGACCTTGTGTACTTCTAAGCCACTCTTCAAAGTCTCCCCCACTTCAAAGGCACATTTGGGTATATAAACTGTGCCCCTGACCGTACCAACTCAGACACTTCTGAGAAAAGAAACTCTCAACCTGCCAAGAGAAGCTGCCTGGCTGTCCAAATGACTCACCTGGACTGCTGTGCTGTAAAGGACTGCTACCTTGCCGTTGCCCTGCTACCTTGCTGGCCTCTGGCTCTGCTGAGAAGTGCTCTCCAAGGGCTTGGATTGAGCTTGCCTCCTGTCTCCTGAAGTCTCAGGGCCAAAAAGACTTCGGTGGTCATTCTAACCCTGGCGGTAAAAACCGCCAGGGCGAATGACCACGGGAGCACCGCCAACAGCCTGGCGGTGCCCCTTAGGGCATTCTGACCGCGGCGCTTTGGCCGCGGTCAGTGCAGGAAAACCGGCGGTCTCCCGCCGGTTTTCCGCTGCCCGTCAGAATCCTCCAAGGCGGCGCAGCATGCTGCGCCGCCTTGGGGATTCTGACACCCCCTACCGCCATCCTGTTCCTGGCGGTTCGCCCGCCAGGAACAGGACGGCGGTAGGGGGTGTCGCGGGGCCCCTGGGGGCCCCTGCAGTGCCCATGCCAATGGCATGGGCACTGCAGGGGCCCCCGTAAGAGGGCCCCGCTTGTATTTCACTGTCTGCATAGCAGACAGTGAAATACGCGACGGGTGCAGTAGCACCCGTCGCACCTTCCCACTCCGCCGGCTCGATTACGAGCCGGCTTCATGGTGGGAAGGTCGTTTTCCCCTGGGCTGGCGGGCGGCCTTTCGGCGGCCGCCCGCCAGCCCAGGGGAAAACTCAAAATACCCGCTGCGGTCTTCCGACCGCGGTACGGTATTTTGGCGGCTCCTGCCGGGCGCGCGGTGACCGCGTCCGGCGGGAGTCAGAATGACCCCCTTCATCTCTGCAAAGAACTCCTTCTGCAGCGAAAAATCGATGCACAGCCTGCTGGAAACAACGCACAGACTGTTTAGCGGGGAAAGAATCCCCGCATCTCCGAACCGGAACAACGCAGCCCAGCTCCCTGAGTGGAGATCGACGCAGCGCCAGCATTGCAACCAGAACTTCAAAGCACAGCCCACTGGATCAACGCATCCCCGAGCCGGAACGACGCAGCCTGACTTCCTGCAAGATGAATCGACGCAGCGCCTGCCATGCAACAGAAATTCTGAAGCAACACTCACCGGATCGACGCAGCTACTGTGACTTCGCCCTGCGTGCCCCGGATTCCAGCACATAGTCCCTGTGTGTTAAAAGACCCCACATCGCAAAGAGGATTCAAGCTTGCGCGCCGGAATTAGTCGCAAAGCCCTTGCTGTGTGGACAAGAATCAACGCATCTGTGTGTGCCTGGAAATTCGATGCACACCTACCTTTTTCAACGCATCTCCTCCTCTGCAGCCTTCGAGCGTATAATTTTGACACAAATCAGGTACCTTGTGCTTCCAAGAGACCATTGTTACTTTTAAGAATTTAAACTATCATTATAAAAGTGATATTTCAACTTGTATTTTTCAAATCTTGATCGTTTTGACCTTAATCTACTCAGATACATATTCTAAATTTTTCTAAACCTGTGTTGTGTATTTTTGTGGTGTTTCCACTGTGTTATTGCATGATTTATTGCACAAATACTTTACACATTGTTTTCGAAGTTAAGCTTCTAAGTTAAGTCTAACTACTCAGTGTCAAGCTACCAGAGGGTGTGCACAGGATAATTTGGATTGTGTGTGACTTACCCTGACTAGAGTGAGGGTCCTTGCTTGGACAGGGGGTAACCTGACTGCCAATCAAAGACCTCATTTCTAACAAATACCATCTTCGTGATAGATGTGATAAATCTTGGGGCATTTCAGACTAATAACTGGAAGATCACAACATATCTCAATGGTGAGTATTTAAGTCACTGAGCCACCCTGCTGTATGTCTATCTGTCTGTCCTTTTCCCCTAGATCTTGATACAGCTTGTGGCATAGTAGATCTCACCATCTCACTAGCGTTGCTGTTCACCCTAGACCTTGGGTGCAAATACCTCATAGACCAAAGATACCTGGTGTCTAGACTTGACCAACTCTTCAGAGGGCTTCCCAGAAACTCTGAAACAGAGTTTGTTCAGATCTCTCTCTACACCGCATTCTAAGCTCCATTATCGCACATCTAATTTCTTCCTGAACCCTTATTTTGCCCTTCTCCTGCTAGAAACCTTGGGTCCATTTTGTTACCTGCATGCACCTGGTTACCTTCAATTCAGTCAATGCTGACGCTGCATAGTAAAATTGCCTCAGCGTGAAAATGACAAATCCTATCTACCCTTTCCATTAAGAGTAAAACTTTATCAACACATCGATTCTGAGGAAGCTGGGCTCTTGTTTCTTTGAGGGTGTGAGAAAGGGCTCTTTTTTTTCTCTAAACAATTTTGATAATTTTCACCAAAACTTGATTTGTCCTCCTGTGATCAGCTGCCACCTCCTCCGGGAGAAAATTGGCTATTAACACAAAACAAATTGTTGCACTAATTAACATTAATATTTTCACAGCAGAGCTATAGCTCTCTTTTTACAGGCAGAGGACGAGCTGTCATATTACGATTTATTTCCTGAAAAATTCTGACTGCGCAGCTACTCCTGACTTGGGAAAGAAAGAAGACCTGTCCTTATTCAGCTGGGTCACGCCTTATGCAATGCAGAGGGTAGAGCTGTACTGTACATCTTCCAAACAGTAAAACAATCTATCGCATGCCAGAGACAACAGAGCTTAGTCGATTTATCTTTAAGCTTAGCTTAGACTCCTCCTGAGGCGCTTTTTTTTAATTTGTTTTTTTGACAAATTTTAATACTTTTAGGTGATTTTTGGGACACTCAATTTGTGGCATTTGTAACTTTTGGTGGGCATTATTCCACTATAAGAGCTGCCGGCGCCCGTGTTTAGTTGTTCCGGCAGTCTCCATTTTTACTCCTTTCTTTTACCTGTAAGGCCATTTTTGGCCACCATTTTTGTAAGCGGTGTAGCCGCTTGATTTCCCGGCGTCAGGCTTTCCCCAGATGGGGTTTTTAAAGCCTTCTGCTTGTCGGCCGGATCAGGTACGTGACTCTTCCTGAGTTGCTTTTTTTTAAATTTGTTTTTTTAACGAAATTTAATACTTTTAGGTGATTCTTTGGACACTCAATTTGTGGCATTTGTAACTTTTGGGGGGCATTTTTCCACTATAAGAGGTGCCGGCACCCTTGTTTAGTGGTTTCGGCAGTCTCCATTTTTTCTCCTTCCTTTTACTTGTAAGGCCATGTTTGGTCGGCATTTTTGTTAGCGGTCTAGCCGCTAGATATCCCGGCGCCAGGCTTTCCCCAGATGGGGTATTTAAAGCCTTCTGCTTGTTGGCCGCACAGCGGATGCGCGCAGCGGGCGCGCCAGTGGCAAGCCCATCTGCGCCCGTCCGTGCCCAGAAGAGCCCAAAGCCCAGAAACGCTGCTCCTTTTGACATTAATAGGTTAGCTTATACTCCTTTACAATTACCTGCACCTAAAACCCCTATGATCTGCGCTGGCCTCACAAACACCTTGTGTTCTTATGACCCCTCACATGCCCCAGTCGTACTTGGAGACCTGCTACTTTCCTTCCTTCTACAAACTCTTTTCATCAATTAGGCAGAATGCTTTTGCTTAATTGTCGCTCTCTGCCGGCACATTTTCTACACATTTATACCCTTTTAGAAGATCTCCAACCTGATGCTTTATTTCTTACTGAAACATGGTTGATGGATAATTCATCTGTCGTTATTCGTAGAACTCTACCTTCCACCTACTCAATAATTCATGTGGATAGACCCCATACAAGAGGGGGTGGCATTGCTATTATCCATAAGACAGGGATTAAATATGTTGCTTCGTCATTTGATATTCCGGGTTGTGAGAGCATGAGTTTTACTTTATATCTATTGCCCACTTTCACCTTCTCTGGCATTCCTTTTTATCGACCCCCCGGCTCCTGTGTTAGCTTCTTAGAAGCCTTACCCGATGCTGTTGCCAGCCTTATCTGCAAAACTCCCAACCTAACCATTCTCGGAGATTTTAATATTTATTCCAAGAATGCAGATTGCCCTTCTGCTAAATCCCTACTAGCTTCCCTGACTGCTTTAGACCTGATTCAATATTTGACTGATCCCATCCACCTCAAAGGCCACACTATCTACCTTATTTTTAGTAATGTCCCTGATTTTGTGACTTTTACTCCCCTGCCCCCACTTTGGACAGATCATTATCTTCTGTCTTTTTCTCCCTAATACAATCACTCTCTAGGCGCACAACCCAAGACTAAAATATCGGGACAAATCTGGTCCAAATTAGTACCTACTAAATGGCATAAGGCGCTTCGTGCCTCTCCTATGATCTTTAATCATTCAGCTTTGACCACCGCAGAGTCGTTCGATAAATGGATCTCTACCTCCTTGGACTCTATTCTGCCCATTAAAACACGACTAAAGAAAACTACTCACAAGACCAATCCTTGGTTCTCACCCTTTCTGTTAGAACTTAAAAAGAATTGCAAATAACTGGAAAGAATCTGGAGGAAGAACTATAGCCTTTCCTCTATGGAGGGTTACAGGCAAGCTATCAGATGCTACCATCAGAATATTAAAGCAGTCCAGACTACTTACTATAGTACTAAAATAGAAGAATCTTCTAACTCCCACAAATAAATTTTTCAGATTGTTAAGGACTCCTCAAATTGACTCTCCTATACAGGCATCTATCAAACAGAGTAATCTATTAGCTGCTCATTTCCAGGACAAAATTATTAAAATATACTCTGCATTTCCCCCTTCTTTACCTCAAGAACCCCTTGACTGCCAGTCAACTGATCTTTTTGTCTCGGGAACGGCATTAAATGTTTTCCAACCCCTTACAGACACATTGGTAACTAACTTACTTCTTAATATTAATTCTGGCTCTCCTCTTGACCCTGCTCCTCCATCCATTCTGTTGTTGGCTTCAGACATTATTGTTCCGCCACTAACAAAAAATTTAAATTGCTCTCTGTCTTTAGGCTCTCTGCCTCAATCTTTTAAACAAGCTGTCATCAAACCTCTTCTAAAAAAAATCAAATTGGATCCTGTTTCTCTGGACAACTATAGACCTATTGCTCTTCTTCCTATCTTAGCTAAAGTCTTGGAAAAACATGTCAACCATCAACTGACAAGTTATCTAGAGAACCAGAAACTCCTGGATCCCTCTCAGATGGGTTTCAGAGCCCAGCATAGTACTGAGTCTGCTCTCTTAGCAGTCACTGAATCTGCCAGGCAACTTTTAGATCAAGGTGCCATGCTGCCATTATGTTACTTGATCTTAGTGCAGCATTTGATACTGTGGACCATAACCTCCTCTGCCACAGACTCTCCAACATGGGGATAGGAGGTATTGCTCTTTCTTGGCTTTCCTTTTTTCTTACCGGAAGATCTTTTCAACTTTTGGACTGTTCATTTTTTTAAGATACTTATCCTTTGACCTGAGTTCCTCAGGGCTCTTCTTTTAGCCTGACTCTTTTAAATATCTATCTATCTTCTTTAGCTAAGGTTGTTTCCCCCCATAACCTCTCTATGGTCACCTATGCTGACGATACCCAGTTAGTAGTATCCATCTCCAGCACTGGGCATTCCTCTTCTGCCAGTCTCTCCCATTGTTTGATGGACATTGCCAATTGGATGACCCTATCTAAATTGAAATTTAGCGATGAAAAATCCGAGGTAATGATTGTGGGTAATGGCTCTCCTGCTATCCCTCTGACCTCTTACTCAAAGGCCTTCAGTAGCCTTCCCCCTCCTAAGACACATATCAAAAGCCTTGGTTTTTGGCTTGAGCCTCATCTAACTATGGAGCTCCAGTCTAAAAAGGTTTATTCTATGTGCTTTGGCCTTTTAAGATCTCTTAGGAAGATTTTTAATCTTCTACCTCCCATGGCTAGAAGAATCCTTATTCAGGCGCTGATTCTCTCTTGCCTTGACTATGGCAACTCTCTATTCCTTAGCTCTCCAGACTATGTAACAAAAAAACTTCAAGTTGTACAGAATGCCACAGCCAGATTGCTCACTAATCTACCTAGGCATCTTTCTGCGAAGCCAGCACTTGTAGCACTCCATTGGTTGCCTATAAAACAACGTATTCAATTTAAAGCCTTATGTCTGGTCCACAAAGCCCTACATGATAAGGGTTCCTTTTTTTCAGACATTGCTTTTTTATTTATGCCCCTGCCAGATTTTTACGTTCGTCTACCTCCCGGCAAGTCCACATAGCACGATTTAGGAGGCAACTCGTTCTTGGTCAGAGCTGCTCGGCTCTGGAACTCCCTTCCCTCAGAGCTTCGTCATGAACCCTCGGAACGTCAGTTTAGGAAGAATCGAAAAACGGTTCTTTTTGCTGCTAACTCTTTGCCCTAATTCCCCCTTTTCTCTTTTCTTTTTTCCTTCTTAGGAGTCTTCACGTATCTCAGCGGTGGGACGCCCTAGGGTAGCTACCCGCTTTATAAATTCATAAAACTAAACTAAACTAAGCTTAGCAAAGGAAGCCAGGCTATTCCTTAATTGTGACAGAGAGCAGAGATCTACATGGCCCAGATGATTTAACTCTTACCTAGAACATTGCAATCCTTGACTTGTGAAAGACAGCAGGGCTACTCCTCCCTCAGATGATTTACAATGAGTCATCAATCATTGACTGGAGAGCTACCTGTCACTTGTCACAGACAGCAGAGTTATCCTTTGCTCAGCTCATTAATCCCACATTCAGCACAGGCACCACAGATGTTGCCAACCTGCAAACGCAGCCGAGCAATCTATGGCTCAATGAAACCAGCAGAGCAGACGTTCACTTGACAAACAGCAAGACAATCCCTTTGTCTGCTGATTTATTTCAGTTAGGTTTGTATGTCCATCTTGCCTTTGTTTCTTCATATACACATCTTCCCTTTGTTTCCATTTGATTGTCTGCTGTCAATAAATATCCCTTAATCCATACAAGGTCCATGAGATGGCAAGTCCGATAGCTACACCTATTAAACCACCAACTTGGAGAACTGGAAAACTCACAGGCAAGAAACCAATGAGGAGGTAAGAGAGGGAGATGGGCCTGTCTATGGTCAGGGAACCCTGCGACATGACACTTCAGGGACAGGAATAATGAGGGACAAAGAACCAACAAACAGGAAGCCTTTTGATAAAAAACGTTTGATGTAAGCATTGCTGCGAAGAAAGGAAATAAAGAGACAGGGAGTCACAGTGACCAGGAACATGGGATCAAGATGACCTCATCACAGTGTAGCGCTAGCTCAAGAAATACCATACACAGGAGCTCAAGGTTTAGGGAGATGGAAACAAGAAAAACAGATTTACTTGAACCCAAAGAGTGAGGGCAATTAAGGGTTCATCAAAATGTTGCCAAACACCATAACAAGAACAGGAGAGTCTGAAAAACCACACTACAAACATATTAACACAAAGCCACTTTTTTGTGTGAAGGGTCACATGTCGTCATAAACAAACAGATCCAACGGAAGCGAAATTCCAAGGCTAACATGGGGTCGATGGAGGACTGCAAGACCTAAATGTCCTGTGTATTACCCCGGAGAAATCTCTCATTCCCTTCCATGCAAAAATCAGGTCCTCAACCCCCTCACTAAGCTGGGACCTTCTGCCAGGTCAGTCAGTGAGCCTCTGTTTAACCACAAAATTTCTGAGATAGCACCAGGCCCTTGTTAACATTTTCCCTATTAGAGGCAATGCGGAGATTTTAGAGAGGGGAGAAAGGTAGAAAACAGACTGAAGGCAGCTGGACACATGGCTATGGTCCAACAAGCATTCGCAAGAGAGGTGAATGCTGGTGGCAGACATCCTGGTAAGTGTAGCAATAGCAACGTCATCACAGCACATTGTCTACTAGTCTGCAATAGTTCTGTTATTTAATGTCAATGCATACTCTAACATCGGTGTCATATACACTGGTCAAGGAAATAAGGGCCAGATGTAGCAAAGGGTTTTTCCCATTCTGTGTCAATGGGAAAATGTGTTTGTACATATGGCCCTAAGAGTGTAACCAGAAAAGATAGCAAAACCCAGCAGCACAAGCTACTACTCTTAAAAAGGTTTAGCTTTCAACAGGTATGCAATTATTCCCGTGATTATTTCACAGCTTTGCCAAATCCAGGCAACAACTAATTATAATTACAGAAGGGTACCTTCCAACCTAGAATAGATCAAACACTGGTACTTTGAAGCAGTCCTATCAGAAAAGTATGCAACGTTTTGGGCACTTGTGGTAGAAAAACTGTGAACAAGCATTTAGAACTCTGACCAACATAATGGGGGTCATTCTGACCCTGGCGGTCATGGACCGCCAGGGACAACGACTGCGGAAGCACCGCCAATAGGCTGGCGGTGCTTCTGGGGCCATTCTGACCGCAGCGGTACAGCTGCGGTCAGAAAAGGGAAACCGGCAGTTTCCCGCCGGTTTCCCGCGGCCCCAGGGAATCCTCCACGGCGGGGGATTCCGACCCCCTTCCCGCCATCCTGTTTCTGGCGGTTTTCACTGCCAGAAACAGGATGGCGGGAACGGGTGTCGTGGGGCCCCTGGGGGCCCCTGCAGTGCCCATGCTACTGGCATGGGCACTGCAGGGGCGCCCTAATAGGGCCCCATTAAGATTTTCAGTGTCTGCTTGGCAGACACTGAAAATCGCGACGGGTGCAACTGCACCCGTCGAACACCAGCAACTCCACCGGCTCCATTCGGAGCCGGCTTCCTCGTTGCTGGGGCTTTCCCGCTGGGCGGGCGGGTGGCCTTTTGGCAGTCGCCCGCCAGCCCAGCGGGAAAGTCAGAATGACCTCTGCGGTCTTTTGACCGCGGTATGGTCTTCTGGCAGTTCACGCCAGGCGGGCGGCTTCCGCCGCCCGCGGGGGTCAGAATGACCCCCAATATCTGTTGGTCCTGCACTGGCATTCAAAGACCATAGCAGGCCCTGATTTCTGCACGGTTGTGCTTTATCAGAGAGAAAAGAAAATGGTCCTGATCAGTTTGCCCTGCTAGCTCACCTTGACAGGATAAGAAGAGAACTACTCAGAATGCAAGCTTGAATTGCACACTTTTAAGCGGGTAGTATCCACGAAATCCCACAGCAACATATACAAGTCAAATTTACTCTTTCAAAACAACCAACCACCGATAAAGATGGTTGCAAAGTTGTATACTATTGCCCACTGATGATGAGCTGTTTTGTCCACATATAAACCAAGCCATCCATACAGGCTAGGGAGGGTGCCCCGAGATGCTAAGACCCTCTGCTCAAGGTTCCAGAACTAACTTTGGTGAACACTATAAGCAGCATGAGTGAAAGACCTCTGCAGAGGCAGATACCACTCTACACATGTGGTGGCCAACCACCTCAAAACAGCAGAGAGCCTGGGTACCAGTCCTCATACCCTTCCATTGGCATACAACAAAACCTCCAATGTGGATCTGATATCTCTTCCTCATTTGCATCACAAAGACTTCCAAATGGGTAGGATAAGGAACCTCAGCATAACGGTAGCCCTGAGTGCCAAGAATCTAGGGAAACCTATGACAGCCATGTGCCACACTGAGACTTTCATCATTCTCTGTGTCCATGAAAAACTAACTTACCTGGGAAGGCCCTGCACAGAAAGTTATAGAATCATGTGTTCCCCAGATTTCAATGTCCTGTGCCTCTCCAGAAGAGGTGCTGTTCAAGAGACATTCATAGGTGTTTGGGTATGACATATTATATTATCCAGTCCATGGATAACTGTAAAAGCCTCATTGAGCCACGAATGTGGAGCAACGTTACAATCCTGCTCATGCTCCATTATCAGTTACACTCAACTCAAAAAAGCAAAAGAGCTGATGAAGACGCTTGAAAAGAGAGGTTGTGCTTAACCGACTGCCCAGAAGGTAACAATGATAGTATAGAAGGTAGAATCCATGTCTAATTGGTGGGTAGAGTTAGCAAAGATTGACATAAAACAGATAAGGACGATGCCACTTATGGTAATATATAATGCAACACTACCAAGATGGATTTTGTGATTAACTGCATTGAAAGTAAAGGGCAAATACTGTTGTATCAGGGCACGTTTGTTCTTGGTCTCAGGAATTGAGTAGCTATTCCCTGACCTCAGTAGTGTAGTTTCTCCTCACATTTGTGCCAGACGCATTCATGACTTGGTCATTGATCAGAAGCTTGTACACCTTTATGTGGCAGACCATTGTGCTGTTAGAGCCACAGGCAGTTGTGTTGCCAGTGCTTCTCTGATGCAAAGGAGTCAACAAGGAGCCCGTACTTAGACTGTTTATACAGGGTTTGCATATGTTTTTAGCAAATGGGTGATGATGGAATACTTTGGTTTACTGGGCCATCTCAGCTAGAAAGTACTTCACTGATGGGATCACTGATAATCAGCGCCAGACTCAGGGAGCCAGGTTGAAAATTCTTGTTTCAGATGTCATAAGGTGGGATTTAACATGTGACAGGGTCTTTATGGTTTCAGACATTAGGCTAGGAACAATGGTTACCAAGGTTAGATGATGGAGTTTTGGATTTGGAGAAACAGATGTTTTAATAGGGTTCTAGAACTGGAATAATTCTCTAGTAATCTTTTTCCTTGTAAGGACTGAGCCTGGAAACTGACCTTATTTGCTCTGGTTTGAGTTGCCTTCAAGACAGGACTATATATTCAGAACATTTTGACCTCTGACATTAATTCTGACTTGCTCCGGCACCGGTCAAGAGCAGTGCCCCTCAATTTTGTTGCGCTGGGTCCACTGTTGAACCAGGTATTTACTTTATTGTTCCATTTTATGGGTTTCTGGTTGTGACTGGACCAGTTGCTTGAGGGTGATCATCTCTGTCTTTTACAGTAATCTAGATTCATGCCTTTCAGCCAGGAGTTGTGGTTTAGAGTTAAAACAGCATTTTAGTCTGAAATTTGGTGGATTAGAGTTAGAAAGATCAGGCCTTCCAGGGTGTGATTGCGTTGAATGAGTAGACCTTAGTAGGAAACCCAAGGTGTTCTCATGCTCTATAACGAGCACAGGTGTTGGGCTGGTCAGGGACCCAGACATCCCAGTGCCCCAGACAGAAAGCACCCTTGTTAGCGTGTCAGACCTTAATAAGTGTACTTACGAGGGGACCCGAATAGGTTGATGAGCCCTTTCACTCGCAATTAAGAAGTTCTTACCATAGCTCCAGTACATAAACAATAAGCAATACACAATATTCAACAATCAATAGTAATCAATAAAATCAATAATCAATGGAGTCAGTAAATGTCACGCACCATGACCTTTCAGCCATGAATAACCATACCTTAAGTAAAAGTTTAGTATGTTAATTTCCCTATATTAACAATGCTAAGGTCATGTAGATTAATCTCAAAATCAGAGGAAACACATACAAAAACAGCACTGGTTGTCCAAAGCAGCAGAAGAAACGTAATCTAATCAAGGCTTGAACCACGATACATTCTAGATTTACAGTGCATATCAGTAGCAGAGTCATCTGCGTTAATGAAATGATATACATGTAGTTAAGCAGAGAAATCCATCAAACATCTGTCTTTTTCGTCATCAGTCAGAGTCCTCAACTAACATCAGATTAGCATCAGCATGCTAGACAATTTAGTTACACAAATTTGGAAAACATCTAGCTATGAATCTATTAAGGAAGCGCAGTTGGTACCTAGAAAGAAAAAGCAAAAATGCATAATAATCACATTTCATTCTTATACCAATTCTCGGTATGGGTCATCAAAGCAGAATCAGTCTTCGTCCTCAGGTCATCAGTCGATCAGCAAAGCATCAGTCTCTCAGTCAGCGAATATGAGCCCAATGTTGAAATGAATGTCTCTCTCCTAAAATCTCGAATTTCTCCTAAAGTTCTTCTTCTCTCAAAATCTGAATAAGTCGGAAGTCTTTTCTCTCTGCGGTGTTGTTATATCAAAGTCACCTAAACTATCCCCTAATTCCCTATTGATCAATCATATGATCATTCTTTGTCCAATAATATTTCTATACCAAATCTATGAATTCTAATATTTCACCATTCACATACAGTTGATTGGTCCACTTTACGATGTTCTCTTCATCTGGCTTGTCAGGTAACAATATTGTTGCAGCTTCCACTCCAGTCAGTATCTCCATTGTCCTTGTCCTGGGAAAGTCATTCTCAAACATATTACACATAAAATGTTACATTAGCAGGATCATCATCTCCTAGCAGTCGGTTCTCACGAAAAGCTTCTGTTAAGCACTTTTAACAAGACAATGGACATTTCACAGTTTAATTCACTCGGTCAGCATTTCTATTAAACGCTAAGAAATACAGCTTCTGCATGAGGCCTGGCAAAATAGGCCAAGACACTCGCTAAGTTGAGGCCTACAATTAATAAACTAAAGAATACTTCATAACCCTTTATGTGAAATATTATTGCATTAATACTTTACTTTTTAACATTTCATATGTATTAATCATTAATTAGTACAATTTGTTAAGATTGGTGGCCATTCTTAGAGGTCACATTTTCAAATGTATGCGTTATTTTTCTATGTTATTCATTTTCTATATAAACTCATTATTCAAACTACAGAAACACTCATTAATAAACTTTATTAAAGACACCTGCACTAGCATCCTTGACACAATTTGGATGCAATTGAGGACTGAAGGTCAGGTAGGATGGTGTTGAGGCACTGTTATTGGGAGGTGATTGACGAGTGGACCTATGAAGAATGTGTATGGTGTAAGTGTTGACCTTTGCCAGAATATATTCTAAGGATTTCAAAGGCAGACCTTGCATTTCCTTGCTGGGTGTGTTGTGATACATGATGGTTCACCCAACTATACTTTCAGTTTGGTTATGGGCAAAAAATGAATTTGCTTTTGGGAACGACTGCAGGGGCATGCATTGAGGGGTCACTGAGATGGCTGTCTGTGCCTTCCATTGGCTGATGGAAACTTCTGCACGAAAGATTTGGTGGTGGTGACCTCAGTGCGTCCTCAGAGTGGGAGATTACACCACTAAGGAAGTATTTAAGGATAGATTGCACTGGAGTACAACATAGTAACTCTTCTGAGCCAGGTCAGGTGATCCATTTTATGTGAACGAAATAGCCATTCAGGTGTTTTAGAAGATACTAGGAACCTTGCTGTAAAAAGATCTTGTGTTGAGGTGCAGACATTGTTGCCGAAAAAATAACTGAGCCCTGTTGTGTAAAACACAGTAGGCTGATCTGCTCCTCAGAGTTATCATAGCAGGGCCTCGAGTTACAAAAAACAGAAGGGTATTTAGGAACTATACTATTCGTGTAAGAATTTCCTTTTGAAAAAAAATACTCCATCATTACCTTGCTATATTGCTCTAGTGTACATTAGTGTAAAAACCTTCCTACTGTACAAACGTTCCATGTATTCAAATGCTGGGAAACCCCAACAAGAAGTGCAAAGAGATGGGGGGAGGAATAAAAATGCGTCCAGGCTCACATTACAAGAGGCCCATGATAATCGAGTAACAATAAATACGGGTCATATCAAGATTTACACATGACTCAGAGTTATAACCATGCACCCGTTTTTACCCAGACATTTCATCGGCTCAATGCAGGTGAAATATTGAGGTGAAATGGCCCACAAATGAGGACTAACATGCAAGAACCGAAGTTGTCCTTGCAAAGTGCCTGCATTCCCACAACCCAGAATTACTGTTACCTGTGGTATGAGTAATTCTGGTTGCAGGACTACCGATGCAGGTCCATTAATGGAGTCTTCTGATTATACGTTTAATGAATTCAAGTACCTTGCATGTTATTACAATGAGAATTAAAGCCAACACGTACCTGACCCTGCAATGGGAGTTGACGTGTTTCGGAAATTCATTAGGACCTGTGTACATTCATTAGGCCTTGAGGATGCTTATAATTTATTTGATGAACTAACCTGACTTTCAGTGCCTTGCTGATACTGTCAATGATTTAGGGTATGCACCAGTGTCATAAACAGAATTCTGTCTTTTTGACAGGAGGCTCACACTTGTGGAGAAAGTTTTAAAGTCATGGATCCATGGATTCGATTAAAATAATGTCTGGTCTCGCTGGCTGCTTGTCCCGCTGGAATGGCGTCAGGATAAATAGGCCTGTAAGAACTTTGTATGTCGGGAAGTACCCAGCAAAATACACAAAATTACCTGAAATGCGTTTTCAGCATTTTGCTCCTTTTTAAAAAAGTTCTGTTTATTATGTTTATTCTTATTGTTTCCGTGCTCCCAGGAAAGATTCAATCACGCGATGTGGTGGAATGGCGTAATGTTATGCATTTCACCCAACAACACCTGGAAATGCTAGAAATTACGCAAGATTACACAAGCATAATTGAACTTTTGCTTGGGCCTAGTGATGAGGTCATTGACATATGCAGCATGTGTGAGATCTGACTTCAATGTGCACTATAGGGAACCCACAAAACAATGTGGCGGAGGAGGTGACAGGTAGCCAACCCCGCTTTCAGTTGTTGGTTTTAAGGTAGTGGGCAGCGTGGTGGTAGGACAACAGCGGTAGGCCGCAGCAATCTGTGACTATGACAAGAAGCCTCTCAGGCAGAACCAACTGGATCCAGGCCTTCTGCCAATTTCAAACTCTGATGAAGTCACGAGCCAGTTCTAATCTGGCCATGCCAGTGGTTAGCCGCCAGCACAGATGCCAGTCATATAGTGGTCTGTCTCGGCTTTCAGCTTTGCGCAGTTATTAATCACGCTGCGAGGCCTGGAGAAATAATTTCCTAAATTGGGCACCGTTTTCAGCTCTTGGGTCATCATTTCATTCATCATTATTTATTGCTCTTCGTAATTTCAAGGTCTGGTGCTCTGTTTAGAAATTAATTAGCAGCAAATTACTGTAGGAGTGTAAACAGATTAAAACATCCACACGGACATGCATTTTGTGACCTCGGCTCTGAGTGTCTTGTTTTTTTCTCTGCAGCATCCTCGGGTTCAGTCCAACTATTGTTTAACATCTCTCAATAAGGTTTATCGGTGGCTGTCAACGCCTCTTATAAAGCAAAGTTGGTTTTACATTACGACAGCTTTAGGTTTTGTTTCGAATCATTGAAGCTAGAAAGTGGCAATTCATTAGTTAAACATGAAATGTGTTTTCCCACAGCTTCCATTTGTGTCTTGAATCTGGCTGAAATCGTTGGATAACTGCCAGAGATCGCAGTGCGAAAAGTGACTTTTCTGCCGCCAAGTAGGAGTATGTCACAGCTTTGTTTCCCTCGGATCCCTCCATATCACTGGCTCTTTTGAAGCCGTAAGAATGCAAAAACACAGAGACAGAAAGGCCCTCGGGATAAAATAAAACATTCCATTTCAATGGAGTGAGCAATGCCTTAGAAAACAGGAAGGAGATACCATGTCATTGCATGTATCATATATGCAGTAGTGTCACTAGCATGGATATGAAGCATCGTCACCAGGACCACGATGACGTACATGAGACTGCATATGTGGATGGCAAGAGTGCGGATGGTACAGCCTATGTGTGTTCAGCAGTGGTAACGCGTACTGAGCAGTCCAAGGCTTTTCAGGGTGCGGGCTGAGGTGGGAGCTGGGGGGATGCGTAGAGGGAGAGAGTGGTGAACACTGACAACTCAATATACTTATAGCAGCAGCAAGAAATGATTGTCGTGTCAAATATGTGCTTTTATGAAAAAAGGTGCATTTACATACCAACACAAAACAAAACAGGGAATTCACAGAAAATAAACAGTCCCCGAGATCACAGCTCTAGTGCTTTCAGAGGTGGGTTCGTAAGTCCCACTCTCCTCTCGATAG
This sequence comes from Pleurodeles waltl, assembly GCF_031143425.1. Classification (NCBI taxonomy): domain Eukaryota; kingdom Metazoa; phylum Chordata; class Amphibia; order Caudata; family Salamandridae; genus Pleurodeles; species Pleurodeles waltl. The sequence continues at coordinate 1,534,263,853 of NC_090440.1, read as the reverse complement.
GGGTTATTCCCCATCAACTATAGCAGACATTCGGGTTAAGCCCCACTAATAGTCTGAGTCTCAGGGGTACCACTATAACTTTTACTAAAGTCAAAAGTAGTCCAGCACTCTACGGCATGCAAGTTCCCCCGGGGCCATCTGACCTGTAAATCTGTACTGAATCAGCAGGACCTCCATGACTGAAGTCTCCGAGCAAGGCCCCTTAGAGGGCACTAAAGCTGCTGTGGCTGTCTCTGGTGATTTCTTCATACACAACCCTGGAGAGGCAGTGGGTGGGTGTCCTCGAGTGCCTCACAGGCAGTTCTGCAGAGTCAGCGGCTGGGGTTTGGATCATCGATCTTCTCCAATGCTGGTAATTTTCCTGAGATTCTCCCAACATATGAAGGTGGGGATTTAACACTTCTGGCGCTGGTCGGGGTTTGGGCCTGTACTTCTCACCACAATGGGCTCCTCCTCCTTCTGATGACAGTCTCAAACAAACTACGTTCTTGATGGTACCCCCGGCATACAGGGCCACAGCCTCACTCTGTACACAGGCTATAACCCAATCGGCACAGCAGCAGTCTTCACTGCAGGCCCGCCTGGCATTCGGGGCCACCCACTTCACTCTGTACATGGGCTATGGCCCGATCGGCACAGGAATAAACTTCACAGTGGCCCCCTTGGCATACGGGGTTGACGACTTCAAATCTGCATAGGAACAATGACCCAATAGGTGCAGTAAGGTTCATGGTTCACTTCATGGTGGTCCACCTCTGGCATACAGGTGTCACTGACTTAAACCTGCACACGGCCACAACCAGATCCGTGCAGCAGCTCTCTCCTCATACAGTGCTACCAGTATCTAAGTCACCAGGACTCGCCAGTGGTCCAGCCCCCTCTAACACTCTCCTCTTCCTCACATGGCCCACTGGTCTTGGCAAGCAGCTAAGCACTGATGGTCCTGGCTCCAAGGGTGATGTCCCCTCACCCATCTGGGATACTGTCAGGCCTTGGCCCCCAGTCCTGGTCACAGGCAGGAGTCTTGCAGAGCTTCTCCTCCTCACATAGCCTGAATGGCTGCCTGACAGTTGACCGTTTTGGGGGGGCATCAAGCTCCAATTCTTTTTGTCCATTTCCAGCCACTAAATGTGATTTAGAGTCTGAGTCTCTGAAGTGTATGTACGTGGGAGGGGCAGAACTCACACTAGACACCATGGTTATACAAGGCCAAAATTGCAGCACCAAATTTACAAAGTGGCACAATGCCGTCCCCTTGTACCACATTTTGCCTGCACCAGGCATAATGTAAGCAAGGGGGGTATTCCCCTGTCTGGGGGACCAAAAAAATAGCGCAAAGAAACCTAAAAGGTTTCTTGGTGTCATTTTTTCGGCATTTTTAATGCCTGCTCAGAGCAACACATTTGAAAGAAGCAAAATGAAACATACATCTACACCTTAAGTACATTATTTTATCATCCCTTTCTTTTCTATATCCCTTGGTTTGTTAACCTTCCTTCCCTAACACATACTTCAAATGATTTTCTTCCTGATTTATCCTCATTTACTTCTTTTATCCATTAGACTGACTGTTGTTTAGGTTGGTATGATTTTATCTAAAGTAGAATCACCCTTCGCCCATGTTTCCTGAATCTTCCTGGAATTACCCCTATTACTCCTAACCATAGGTTAATCTCTAATCATCTCATTCAATGATGCCCAATAACTACGCATTGTTAGAAATGGGGGGTATAGTTGGCAGTGGTTTACACCCTGTCCCAGTAGTTGCTAGCTTAGCACAAGCAGTCAGGATTATCTCAAAGGCAACGTGTAAAGTATATGTACACACACACACACACACACACACACACACACACAGTAACACAGTGAAAACACTACAAAAGTTTAGAAAATTTATCAATATTTATCTAAATCAAACAAGACCAAACCATCAAAAGTTCAACAAACACATGCAAAGATATGAATGTTTATGTTAAAAAGAACCTTAATCCACAGAACTCAATAGATGCGCTGTTTCAGCACAAAGTACCTGGTATGCATCAAAAATAAAGCTGCACTTGCGTCAATTCCTTACTCGCAGCTGAGGCCATGTGTCAATTCTTTCTCCACCAGGTAAGCAATGCGTTGATTCTTTCCTCACAGAGATGACATGTGTCTATTTCCAGACAAGCAGCCCTCAGGTCTGTGCAGTGATGTTGCAGGTTTTGATGCCCGGGGACAATGCATGAAAAATCCGGATGTGCAGCAGTGATGAATCCATGCCGAGCTGGCGATGCATTGATTTCGCCAGTGTTGCGTTGATTTGTTCAGCTGTGGTGCAGGCACTGCGTTGATTTTTCTGCTGCTCGTCTCCAGTGCGTGGATTTTCATCTGGCACCACTTGGCAGGGTAGGGGTCTCAGCAAGAGAGCCCAGGTCCTGGTAGATGAAGTATTTGATGGCCCTGAGACTTCAGAACAGGGGGCAAACTTAGTCCAAGCCCTTGGAGAATATTCACAAGCAGGACACAGAGCAAATTCCAGTCTTTGTCCTCTCTAAGGCAGAAGCAGCAACTGCAGGCCAACCCAGCAAAGCACACAGAGCAAAGGGGCAGTAGTCCTACTCCAGTTCTTCAGCATTAGGGGAATGGTGTTGGGATGCTGGGGGGTTCTAATCAAAGCTTTGCATTCAATTATGGCGATTAGACTACACAGGCAGGCACTCCTCTGAAAGGAATACATGTCTGAGGAATGTACTACTTTGCTTCTCGGCCATGATAGAGTACTAAGAGAGTCTTGAGTTAAGTTTATTTATTTTAATGTCCTCCATGACTGGTACTGCTCTCACGTAAGTCTTACTGGGCACGCCTGTTGCCACACAATCAGTGTTGTACCTCTTTATGGCCTTTACCATATCCTGTGGGGCTCTAGGACTTTACAGTCCTATTGTACATCTGTATGGGCCCATCTACTCCACCACAGTTCCCTGTCACTGACACTGTCTTCTCACTTTTACGTGATACAACTGATGTTCCTAATATTGACCTGCATACTCTTCGGTGGGAGGGTATGGCTCTGACAGTAGCCAAGATATGTATTGTCTATTTCACTCCTTTGTTTGGCAATGGACTGGCTGTGCTAGTGCGGTTTTCCAACCTCTTCCAGTGGCTCATGGGGATTTCACCAGAAAATCTAGTTGAGATGCCTCACTTGGCTCTTGGCAGCGGTGTTCTACTTTTGTGACTCCACTGCGAGTTAGGGTGGAGGAGGCCCTGCCATATAATGGTGATGGCTTTTTTAGCGTTGGGATGCCTATGTGGCTGGGAAGAGGATCGTAGCCTTTCCCCAATCCCATCTTATTGTTTTTACCACCCTCTACTGTTCTGTTCCTCAGCTGCCAAATATTTACACACTCAGCTGTACACCTGCACTGACTTTGTCCATACTTTAGGTCAGTCTATCTGCCTTTTGAGCCCGGTCCATGCTGGGATATGTTCTATTTTGTACTACCTCTTGGATAATTTACCATGAGGGCCGATATCTGATTTTCCAGATGTATGATTACATTTCTAGATTGTCATATAGTTATTATGCTGCTGCTCCCATTTATCACATGGAGAAATATCTGTTTATTGCTAGTGGATTACCTATTCCTTGTTCACTCATTATCCTTCCTACACTTTCGCACTACCAGAAGCCCTCTCTCCTTTCAGTCCCTTCCCACTCCCTTCACCCCTTCCACTTCTCCTTCCTGAATCTTTGTTTAGGTCTCAGCTTAGATGGCAGGCGTACGCTGTCTCAAACCAAGAAATGCTGTATCTACATTTCTGGCTTCGGTATTCTACTATGTGGCTGGGGAGAGGGTTGTACCCTTGCCCCATTCCCATCTTATTTTTTTTACCATTCACTACCATTCCTCAGCTGCCAAATATTTACTCACTTGGCTGTACTCCTGCCCTGACTTTGCCCATAAAATAGGTCCCTCTTTAGCCCGGTCCATGCTTTTTATGTTCTGCTCTGTTTTGTACTACCTCATTGATAAATTACTATGGCGGCTGAAATCTGATTATCCAGTTGTCTGATTATATTCCTAGATTGATATACAGTTATTATATTGCTGTTCTCATTTGTCGTGTGGAGAAATATCTGCTTATTGCTAGTGGATTACCTATTCCTTGTTCTCTCATTATTATTCTTATCCTGTCTCATTACCAGATGCCCTCTCTTCTCTCCCTTCCATCCCTATCCACTCCTTTTGTCTCCCCACTTTCCCTTCCCTTTCCCCTTACTGTATCCTTGCTTAGGTCTCGGCTTAAACAGCGTGCATGCACTGTCTCGCAAGACAGTGCATGCTGTATCGACATTGTGTGCTTCAGCCCACCCATAGCCCTCCCATTTGCTGGCACCATTGTCAATCCATTTTTCAGTATCTCCATTCGTCAAAGGCATGCATAAGTCATGCCTTTTCTGGTGTTTAGCCCTCCCGAGAACATTCCCCAACCACTGTTAATGTTTGCAGTGGCCATTTTGTAACCAGACTACTTTTTTATTTTGTATTCAATGGGTGACTAAGCCCACCACACATGTTTCTGCCACTCGGTTTGTTTCATTTGGCTGCTTTTTTTTCATGGCTCTCTGCCAGCTTTCAGATTATTTCTTGCCCTCTGTTTGTGCCTCTCTGCCCTTTTTCTGCTTGTTTCTTGCCCTTTGTTTGTGCCTTTCTGCTTGTTTCTTGTCCTCTGTTTCTGCCTTTCTGCTCGTGATGTGGTTAAGGCAGTCTTCAACCATTGCTGGCTTCCAATTCATTACAAACCCCAGAATACCCATCAAGCCTGCAGCGCAGGCTGGTGAGGGGAAGCCAGGCAATTGCAACACCTGGCACCAGAGTCAGCACTCCCAGGAGCCACCTTCCACATCACTGAGCGCCAGGAATGGGGCTCTGTGCATTGCCTGGACAACGGGCTCTGGCTTTGCTGCTGCTTTTATTTAGTTTCACTTACTACAGGGAAATCTTCAGTTCCTTCAGTAAAATAGAGGCAAGCCTCCGCTCTGTGAGGGCCCTCATCCCTCCCTCTCCTAGAACCTTTCCCAGTCTGCACAAATGTAATCTCAGTCAGGGGCATAATGCAGGCCATTGCAGGTCAGGCACTGGGGCATTCCATCAAAGCCCTGTAAATATCTGTGAGGTATAGGGTTCTCAGGGGCCCCTTGCCACAACCTGGCACATTATGTGGTTGGGGGTCATCATTTTGTGTTACAACACTCTGGACTCATTCACCTATGTCTCCTCAGATTACACTGCACATGATTCAGGTTCTTGAGCTACTCAGCCCCGCCACCAACTCCACACACACACAAGAATGGCCTCACAGCAAACTTCACGCAAAACTGTTTCCCCCAGTATTCAAGTCTGCCCTCCGAACCCATCTCTTTAATCTGAAAGGCTTGTGCTGCTGGCATGCAGCCCTCCCACCCTCACTACACTGTTATGGAAACACACATTTAGTAATACACTGTTGCTGTCCAGGCCCTTTCATGCCCCTAGTCATGGTTCTGCGTAGCCTATGCTACCACTTTGGCCCCACTTTGATTTAACGTACTGCATTTCTGTTAAACATGCCTCATTACAGACAACATTCTCTAGAAACAGACATCCATTTCTTTCGCCCTCAACACTGCAGCATTGAAGGTCATGGGCCACCAGTTTCTAACTCCCCATCCGCCTTCCTATTCACCACCCCAACCCCCACCCCATTGCTAAAGGCAATAGGTCGCCCATTGCCGAGACCCGCTGGCTTTGCCAATGGTGGTTTTATGATGGCGGGTGGGCTGACTGAACTGTTTTGCTTCTACTCTTTAATCTGTTTGAAAGTCTTTTATGATGCGCCATGAATACAATTTTTTTACCCTGCCTGTTCTTCATTATTACCTGCTGTTTCCTCCTAGTTAAAATGAATAAACAAATGGCAAATAAGGGAAAGAGGAAAGAAAAGAGTGGCATTATGCAACATATGTTTAGGCAAGCAATTTATGGAAAACATCTGGCCCAAACTTGTTATCACCTGGGAAGAAGCCCATAGAGGGTAATATCAGCAGAATGCATATTAACAGGCAAGCAGCAGGTAATCCTACCACATCTACACTTCTGCCCATTTATGTGGAAAACTAGTGCCATGTGGTATTAATATGGGTGATGAAAGTGTGTGTTGTAGAGTGACTATAGGCTTTGACGATGAAGTTGAAGACTCTGAATTATAAAGCTAGTGGAGATGCCTATTAATTGCTTTTGTTGGTGTTGGACATAAAAATGTGAAGACCAGCAGGCACAAGAGGAGCTTGATCGACTTCAAAAAAGAAAAAATACTTGGACTGCATTCCAGTCCCTTGTTTATTTTGCCCACTATGCCATTCTATACGTAAAGGGACCAGTCAAACTGCGACTCGCTCAGATAAGAACAGTGGCACCCAAACTATAGGTGGGAACATAAGGAACCTCAGACGGGTTTCAATCTTGATGGGCCTCATCAGTGATGTGCTTTTTGAGCTCTATGGCACAGTGCACATGTGACTCAGATCTGGGTATTTTCATCTTACATACGGTATCTCTTTTAGGAAAATCAGACTTTCCCTTTCTCCACTAGGAAAGCCACAGCCCCAATTGTTGGTCCCAATACCCTCACAATGTGCCTGACCACCAGGCAAAGATGCTCTGAGTAGATGCAGCGTCACTATCTTAATTAGAAAACAGCTATGGTGTTGTCTGTGTGAACGAGCACCACTCTGCATCACATCACTGGTAAGAAGGGCTTTAGTGCTAGACAAGTCCTCTTCATCGCCATTACGTTTATGGAGGGGGATAAATCTGATGTCTGCCACAAGGCAAATATGAAATGTTGCCCACAATAAGCTGTCACTCATTCTATGAAGAATCAATTATTTTCACGTTGTGTGGGGGCAGGTGGACGTAACATCTCACCAAAAGGTTGGGACTGTGAGTTCACCCTTCCAATGATGGGACCAAGAACTGTAGTATTAAGGCATCTTTGGGTTTCTCATCTATTAACTGGTCCAGTGTTTTCGGCCAGACAGAACTGCACAATGCAGGTAAGGATCGGCATGTATGACCACATAATTGAAGGAAGCATGTAGCTTTGATAACGTGTCAGAACCTTGATAAGTAAACTTACAAGGAGACACGTCTTAGGCCAATGAACCTTTTGACCACGTATGGGGACTTCCCAGAACGAGATATCCATTTAGCATGGCAAACAATAGATCAATAACTTCATTAATATGCACAATGACTAATCAATAGAGCTAATCAATAACGTTAATATGGATCAATACAGCGGACGCACCATGACCTTTCAGCCATGAATAACCACAACAAATCTAGTAAGAGTTAGGATATTTATTCCCTATTATTTACAATCTAATATCATGTTTATTAGTTTCAACATCAACAAGCACATCAAAACCACTATAATTTGGCAATTTGAGCAAAACTTAATCAAAGCATAGATTATGAACATTAGAACAAAGCACGACGTTAACATGAATCAACCTTAGCAGAGTATCATTAGTACATTATTCAACAAAACAAGAATACAGTCATTTGTCCATCTGCATCCGTTACTCCTTAACTAACCTTGAATTAGCATCAGCATGTTGGGCTTCATGCAAAACAATTTAACATGAATTTGGAAAACATCTAACTATGGTCTCTATCAAAAGAGCAGTTGGTACCTAGATAGGAAAGGCACACAGACAATTACAATTTATCATTAGACAGTTACCCATCCGAATGGGTCAGCAAACAGCGTCAGTCTTCGCCTCAGGACATCAGTCAATTCACCATCTGCCAGGATAAAATAGGTAAGTCTCAGTAGGGCATAGTAAGAAAGGCTCTTCCCTCATAAGGAGGAGAAGTGCATATCGGACAAGGGGTAGGAAAAGGACGGTTTAAAGTATCAGACAGCTAAAGACAAAGTCTCTCAGAATGGCAAGGGATGATGAAGAATGGCTTCAAAAGTGGCAAAGTAATGGCTACTTTCTCCCCGGGTCACGCTGTTATATCAAACCTGTGGAACAAGTCTCTAATTTCCCATTGGGCAATATTTGGTGCATCATTATCTCTGTCCATTAATCCTTTACACACCTTACTAGAATTTTCACCTAACATGGTTCTCATGCTGTCGATTGGCTCCTGTGAATGACGTCTTCATCGGGTGGATTGTCAGGTAAGAAAAGTTACACTTGTCGCTCCAGTCAGTAGTTCCATTGTCTTCTCCTAGTCCAGGCAACCTTGCACCTGTTGCGAATTACACTGTTGCACTTGGCAAGAATGTCTCCTTGAGCAAGTCGGGTCCCATGAGAAATAATTTACTACGGCTACACACATATCTCTAGCTTCTGGAAAAGCACAGCTTTGTGTCCTTCAGGAAAGCAGCACATTGCACGTTAGAAAACACAGTTAATATGAGACCAGGCAGCTAGGCCCAGACCTTTGCTAACTAAGGCCTAGTGATTAGCTTAATAATTCATTATTAGTCAGTTTCATTAATCATCGTATAGATTGGTGGCCACTCCCCATGGGCACATTTCAAACGCGTACATTACTTTTTCTAGGTTGAGATATCTTCTATGCGACTTCATTACACATTATATTGCAAGCTTTTCATGTTCATATTAATTTTAAAGGTCACACTCCAACAGCTTCAACTGAGGCTATTGTTCTGTAAATGGCATATTCACTTTCTGGTTGGTTATATGTTACCTTTTGTGCTTTAAGAAAGGCATTCGTAGGACTGGAGTGCATAGTAACCCTGATATAAATTGCCTTAAAGACAATAAGGGAGATATTTAAGAAAAGTGGCACTGCACACAGTGCAGTGCCACTTTTCTTGTGCCCCTTAGCGCCCCCTAACGCCACCATGTGTGTGCTGTATTCAAAATATGGTGCACCATGGCAGTAGTTAGGGGAGTAGTGTCAGAATTTTTTACGTTAGTCCGCTGCGTTGCAGGATTAGCATAAAAAATGTTGACACTAATCCTGCAAAGCACCCAGAGGCCCATTGTAACCAATGGAAGCCTCCTTTTAACACCTGCCTTGAGCAGGCGTTGAAAGTGACAAAAAAGTGATGCAAAGAAATCTTTTAGATTTCTTTGCAGCATTGTTTTTGCACCCTAACGGGGAACGCCCCTTTGCCATTCATTATGATTGGCATGAGCATAATGTTCCACAAAGGGTTACAAAGTGGCACAATGCATGCATTGTGCCACTTTGTAAAAATGGCAAAGTGTTTTTGGCCTTCTAACGCCACATACCATCTATTCCCTTGCTGCTCCGATGTAACAACCTTCTTGGTTAGTATAACAGTGAACCTTCTGCATTGCTGTCAGACTCTTGGCAAAGACACCAAGGACAGTACTGATAGTGATGGTTTCACACCATGCATCAGAGGTTCATTTTCTCTCTTCACCTCAATTAAACAGATTACTTTGTTTCTCTCTTTGACAATCTGAAATACCCTGTCAGGTAACTTGTCGACATCCACTCAGCCCACTACATCAATGTGTAAATCAAAACTACCTAAAAATCAAACACACATACCTGCAGGATAGAGACATGAAAGTATGAATCACCATGAAGCAAGAACAAAGGCTGTCATTGTTGTGGATCTCAAATAAAGTTGTCTCCTTGACATTTTGTAGGAGGGGGTGACCAATTCAAAATTTAAAGCTCCAGAGTAGTGACGACCCTCTGCTCTTTTTTCCATTCATAGAAATAGTGGGTGTTATAATGCTACCACTGATGAGATGCAGCAAGTCTAAATCCTGTGTGGGGTTGCTTGTGTTCCTATTCAGTGTAGAAATTCAGAATAGACACTAACTGTTGAAGTAGGTCAGGTACTCATTTGGGGCCCTACAGTAATGAGCTAAAATGATGGAGTAATTATTAGTGATTCAGATTATTTCAAGTACTTTGTCAAGGACGTTTTTGCTCAGGCCTGTGAATCACAGAGCTGGGTAACAAGGGGGTCAGGCACACTTGAGCATAACATTAAAGCACACAAGTACAGAATGCAAACATATAGAATGGCATCCCCGCACAGATTTGTAATAAAGCATGGGGGGGTGCCAGTCCCCGAGGCTGCGGGGTGGGGTCCACGCTTGCTTTAAAAAAAAAAAAATGCCTCTAGTCTGCATATTTTGCATATTCATGGCAATTTTTTTTAAAATGCTTTTTCGCCCTAGCGGGGTCCCTCTGGGACCCCAGCACCAGAGCTGAGGGGTCAGGGTGTCTCAACCTTGGTCCCTTTTGGTTTTCTTCCCACATTGTCCTAACTATATCCACCTAGTAACAAATATATATTTATATATATTACCTAGTAACAGTCGCCACTAGGTAGTTATACTTAGTACCATGTTTCCATAGAAAAAGCATTTTTGACTTGCCCATATCTTTGTCACCGTTTGACAAATCTTCATGAAACGTTCCAAAAAAAGTGTCCCAGTGATTCTTGTTGTGCCCGGAAAGATTCTGGGTGATCTGTCAAGCGGGGGTGAGAAAAAGGGGGGTTATTCCCGTATGACCTTTGAACAAGTCTACAGTTTGAACCACTGGATGGAATAACACCAAATTTGTCAAAACGCTAGCTGTTGGTACACAGATTGTGCTTTTGCGGGTTTGTTGTAAAACCATTCAGTAGTTTTTGAGATATTACATGGAAAATACATTTGTATATATGAGGGCGCAAATAATTCACAAATACTCGCAAATTTTACAGAATGCGAGTGCAAATTTAAGTGCTGTAATTGGTTGGCTACAGCCTGAAAAGAAAGTTGCAGTTGCTATTTTATGGTCTCGGGACATGGTCCCTGAGGCTGAGAAACAAAATGAAAAGTAGCATAAGGGGTCATGGTGGAGGTACCCTGGCCTCGAGAGTGTGATATAGGGGCGTTTGAGGGTCAAATTATGGGTTTAAAAGGATTTTTCTTCATCATGCACAATATGGACAATTAATCAAGATTAATCAAGATTAAACATGAATAAGCAAAACAATTAAAAAACTTTCACAGACTCATTCACACACTAATTCATTCACACATACATACACTCAGAGACTCATGCGCCCACTCACACACCCACTCGAACCCACTCATAGACTCCCACACCCACTTTCAGACCTACTCAGACACTTCTGATCCCACTCACAAACCCACTCAGACCCTCGTGTACCAACTCGCACACCCACTCAGACACTGATGCACCCACCCACTCAGAGACCAACTCAGACACTGATGCACCCACTCACAGACCCACTCAGACCCTCATGCACCCACTCACAGACCCACTCAGACACTAATGTACCCACTCAGAAATCCACTCAGACACTCACGCACCCACTCACAGACCCACTCAGACACTCACACACCTACTCACAGACCCACTCAGACCCCCATGCACCCACTCACAGACCCACTCAGACACAGATGCACCCACTCACACACCCATTCAGACACTGACGCACCCACTCACAGACCCATTCAGATCCTCATGCACTCACTCACAAACCACTCAGACCCTCATGCACCCACTTTCACAGCCAGACAGACACTCTCACACTCAGAGACACCATATCACACCTATTCTCACAGGAAGAGAGACAGACTGTTTGGCTGTGTACGGTGCGGGGTTGGTGGTTATGGGGGTTGATTGCAGGTCCTGGTCGCAGGCCAGGCCCTGTGGTCAACCACCACTGCACATTGTTTTGGGTGGTTATAGGGGTAGGCCTGCTCGGCCCTGCAGCCAACTCCTGGTGTGCACAGCCAAAGGCTGTGCGCAGCATGGGGTTGATTTGTTACAGGGGTTGGTGGCCCGGCCCTGCGGCCATCCCCCTCTGTGCACAGCCGAAGGCTGTGCACGACAGTGGTTGGATTTACTTATAGTAATGCAAATTACTTTACATTAAAAAACCTTAGACATTCACTGAAAAAACAAAGGTTACAGGGATGTTATAGTTAGGAAATACAATTAAAACACCTTAGAAATATACTGAAAAAAACAAAGGTTGCAGGGACGTTATAGTTAGGAAATAGAATTTAAAAACTGTAAAAATACACTGAAAAAAACAAAGGTTACAGGGTCAATATATGTAGGGTCTGAATTTAGTCGTACAACACAATAGAAATCCAGCAGTTATAGTTAGAAACTGTAACTCGCGCCCTAAGGTAACTAGAACTCGTGCCCTCGCCATGCATTGTTAATTACCCCAAATATTACAGCGATCGTGACAACCTCTATAACATCCTTAAAACTATAAATGAAACATTAGCAGTCACATTTTTGAAGAAAAAGCTGTGCATGGCGAGGGTGCGATTTATAGTTACCGCAGGGTGTGAGTTATAGTTACTTGAAACAACTCTAACTGCTGAATTTCTATGGTTTTGTAAAAGTAAATTCAGAACCTAACTATAACTATAAGCACCCAACCTTGTGCTGTGCCTTTACCCATGCACAGCAAAGGTTGCCCACAAAAACTGGCCTGCAGCCAGACCCTGTGGCCAACCCCATAACCACCCAACACCATGTTATGCACGGCCTATTGACAATGAGCAGCTGGAGTTGGCCGCAGCCTCTTTGGGTGTGAGAAGAGATGTGAAAGGGTTATCTGCGGGTGAGAGTGGCTGTGAAAGTGTCTGAATGGGTGTGAGAGTGCGCACATCACTGTTTTAGTGGGTGCGTCAGTGTGTGCGTGGGCCTGTGAGTGGGTGCATGAGGCTGTCAGTAGGTCTGTGAGAGGGGTGTGTGAGACTGTCAGTGGGTCTGTGAGTGAGTGCATAAGTGTCTGCGTGTGTGAGTGGGAGAAATTGAGTGAAAGAGACAGAGAGAGAGAGAAAGAGAGAAAATGAGAGGGAGATAGCAAGTTTTTTAGGCTTTGATATATGATAGAGTTAGAATGAGATATTTCTGCACAATTTAAAATAAAAAAATATATCTGTCATTTTTTAAATTTAAAATGATTTGTACTTTAAAAAAAGAGGGAAGCAAATTTGCCTGTCCTCGAACCCTGAATGCTCAACATGAAGATCTGCGACCCACATACTGAGATATTGGTTTCTTTCTTTTCAGCTGTTTATGGGCTATCTGGGGCTGCGAGGGAGCTCTCAAGGGCTACCCTGCAGTCCCAACATATTTATTTATTTTGTATTTTTTAAAATATTTTCAAAATGCCCTTTACGGGTTATCTGGCACTGCAGGGGAAAGCTTAAGGCTTCTCTTGCGGTGCCATTGATTCAGTAAGCTGGGAGCTGCTTTAACAGGAACTCACTGCTTGCTAAAGCAGTTCATCTCTGTCCTCCTCACGCGTACAGGGGACAGAGATGAAAGCTCCACTGTTTGACAGCAGAACCTGCTTTACAGGTGTGGCTCCCTCACTCATGATTCAAAAAGCCCTGGGGAGGTGGTGGTCCCCGGGCTGTGGGGTAGGCCATCGGGCAGATACAATATTGCTCCCACACGGAGACCCACTTCATCCATCTCAAACTTCATAAAACCATACTGTCACCTTACAGATAACCCACATCAAGTAGGCAGGTATTTCTTCCGGGTTTGATTACTTAGAAACTTTAACAACGCAAAAAAAAAACCAATGATTCTAAATATTACTAAAATATGTCGAAAGATTAATGAATTAGCTCTCCACATCGCCACTGGCCCTTGCCATATAGAAAACTAAACCATAAAACCTCACAGTGGCCAAAGGGCAAAATGTAATCACATATCCCATTAACAGTGCACCATCAGTTAAAATAAAACTACCAGGTTAAAACCGTAATGCCATTCACAAGTGTTCAAAGAGGCATTACATCTAGTGATCATATCACAAGTTAGGGACCGACAAAAATGCATTAATTTGATATACTGTAAAAGTAGACAGTAAGTTTCAGCCATGTGAAAATCTACTGCCTCTGGGAATTTCTCCTATCTGTGGACACGTTTCACTGACTTCCCACTCATGTTAGCAAGCACTGCAGCCCTGCATCTGTCTACTCCAGCGTCGTCATACTCTGTCCATAACCAGAGCCTGAGGTCAACATTCAGAACTAAGCAGATGCATATAGCGTGGATTAATGACTAGCTGGCAGAGACAAAGGTAGCATTCTACTTTTCAGGAGAGACCTTTGGTTAATTTGCTTTCTAAATTCTCCTTGGTCAATTTGCACGGGCCACAGACATACACACTTGCTTTTGACCATGCGTGTTATAGACTTACCAAATGATCCTTACGATCCCACTGAATTATATGTACTTAGGGCCAGATATACGAGAAAGTGTTGCATCAGCTTTGATGAGACACTTTTCTTGCACCCACTAAACACCATATGTGTGCCGTATTTACAATACGGAGCACCATGGTGCACATTAGGACAATAGCGTCAAAGATTTGTTATGCTATTGTGGTACTTTTAAGGATTAGCACCAAAAATGATGATGCTAATCCTGCAGAGTAAAGGGAGGCCCATTGAATGTAATTGGTACACCATTTTAATACCTGCCTCAGGCAGGCGTTAAAAATGACGCACAAAATTGTGCAGTGAAATGTTGTAAATTTCACTACACCACTTTCATGGGCTTCCCTGCATAGGAACATCCCCTTTGCATACATTTTGCCTGACACAGGCATAACGTGGCACAAAGGGTTACAAAGTGGGGCAATGCATGCATTGCGCCACTTTGTAATTATGGCAAAGGAGAATAACTTCCTTAACGCCACATTAGCGTAAAAAAATATATAATTGCTGCATGCCAGCTACATCTTATTGGAAAATAAGGTGGTGGAATGGACAGGAAATATCAACCTAATGTTAGGCACCCAAGACAACTTCATCACTAAGGTACAGCTGCAGCAGTCACTCATATGTTATTCACTAAGGCAGATATAAGCGAGACCCAGACTGACGGATTAATGTCCCAGGCAAGAATTCCAAGCAATTTATAGATTTATAGATTCAAGGTGTGGAATGAACCGTAAACTCAAGAGTGACCTTTATCAATAGTTACATTTTAGCATAATACAAATATGAGATGCAATATCATTTTGCCAGTCTGATATGAATGTTTAGAGGTAGCTGATCACAGCAGATCAGTTCACCGCCGTTCAAACCACGCGCTTGAGCCTTTTGATACAGTGCTCTATGCAGAGAGGGAGCAGTGAAACGTATTATTCATATTGTAGATGTGAGCAGGCCAGCTGTGTGAGCATGTGTACATGCATCTCCTGATAGGGAAGGCTGCAGCAGATGTTGCGGGGGAGGACAGGCCGTTTCTTTATGAAGCTTTATTTATACAGCATGCTTTTCTAGAGGCACGTCGTAACAAAACATCATACGTTGGCATCACGAGAAAAAAAGCACTGCATGGGTTAGATGTCTCTCAGTACTTCTAAAAAGTGTCACTGGAATGAAACTGAGACACTTTGCAACATTTGTTTGTCTCTTATTCGTGCTTTTTCAGGCCCAATCCTGGTTAAAAGGCAGATTTTCCTGATGTTTACCTTATCTGCAAAGTAATTACAGACCTTTGGGGCCATCAGTACTGCCAGGTCCCAAATAAAAAGCCCCGTCTGCTCCCCACTTCTGAAGACCCTGAGGCCACCAGGTTGTTACACAGAGACAGACATCCTTCTCGCTTCTCCAAGAAGCACCTTCTCCTAGATAAGATGTTTTAAAGAGCCAGGGTAGGGAGGATCTTAAAGCATAGCTCATTGAATTGTGACTTATAAGCCAGTGTTTTTTCATAAACTTGAATTCCAATCCACTTTGGGCCTTTGAATTCGACTTTGAAGGCCAAAACAGAGACCGAAAAGCTGCGCATTGTGCAATTTAAGACTATCCCACTGGTCAAACCACAACCCCAACCAGTTGTAGAATGGCACCCTCTTAATTTACATTTTGTCTAATAAAAAGGAACCAGCTTTACAGGTTATTGGACCAAAATGTAGAATGTCTGTTTCATTAACGTTTACTGCAGGTCTGTTTTTCTCTATAATAATCTTCAAGACCAGCAATGATCTCCTTGGTCTGATTTAGGATAATCATATCATCAGCACACTGCAGGATACATAGGTGCCTCAGGACCGGCTTTGGTGGAAATGAACACGCTTTGCCCAGGCAAAGCACCAACATAACGAGATTGCAATATCTTTAGGGATAGATTTAGATTTAGGGACAGGGATAGGGTTAGGGTCAGTGCTAGGCTTAACTCAGGGTTAGATTTAGGGCTAGAGTAAACTTTAAGGTTGGCATTAGATTATGGTTAGACATCACTGTGCAGCCATATTTTCAGTGTTTTCTGTTTTAACATTACATTGTTTACAGTTGTATGGGACATCCATGTTAAAAACAATATGTGATATAAGTTATAAGTGTAAGTGATAAAGTGGTAAAATATATGGCATGTAATGAAGATAGAGTATTTTTCAGGCCAGAGTTCCCCAAAAGTGTACAAGGATATTCTGATACTCAATGCATGCATGTCCATTAACTACCTGCCTTGTGCAGGCTAAAATTAAGACGTGCCAAAATGTACCCTAATCCTAGGGTGCAATTAGTTGAAATCCTTTCAAAGTGGGATTAGTTATGTACGAACTTTACACTGACCCAAGTTTATTTTTTGTTATTGGAGATTCAATGGCTCACAACGAAGATTGAGATATACCCCATATTTCAAGCCTCTGCATAGAATGTCTCTGGCTATGCCATCGAAGGCACGTAGTCAGTAAAACAGGCATAAATGGGGGGTTCTAGTCAGGCGGACCAGCTGATAAACTTAAAAGGATTATAAATATTGTCAATTGTGTCAAATGCTGCTTGCAATCCTGTCTCACAACAGGGGCTCAAACCAGAGCGTGCTTCCTATTTTTCAAACTATCTCAGTAGGACCCCGGAAAGAGATTTGTGTTCATTGTCAACTGGCAATCAGACAGGGGTTGCATCATACAAAGGGGTTGTCCTTTTTTGAGGGGGGTGTGGAGAATTAATCCTCTCAGATTGTTTGAAAAACATAGAAAAAGACTGGAGAAAGCCAAGGAGCCCAGTTAAGTGATTCAAACAGCAAGTCATGAGCCCATTTCACCCAGGAGCCCCAGTGGTGCTAGTGGGTTTTTGCAGATTGATCACTGAATGCATTATTAGCACTGCTGCCTTATTACAAGCCTTAGAAGAAAGAAACATGATTGCGTTTTCATCAAAGTATGACGTCAATATATATTATGTTCTTGTTTAACAGGCATGTTATTCCCAGAGAATGTTATTAGGAAAAGAAAATAAGTTGATAATAAAGGTAAATAGCTTTTTTCTGGTCCTGGTATTTATGGTCTATGAACCCCTTTGACGTATAACAATCACACTTGGAGGCACCCACCCAGAAAACTGTCAGGCATTCCCTGGTCCAAGCAAGCTAGACTACAGGACCACCCTCACTGCAGGGAGAAACAAAAACTCACCTGAAGGCTGGAGAGCACTCAGAGCTTGACAGCCAGAATCACTCTCAACCTCCCACGCCACCCTCACATCACATGACACCTGAAGAAGCAAAAACTGGCTTTTCATTCACAAAACGAGTGCAATTCAAACTCCTCACCCACACTTTGAAGACACTACATAATACTATTCTAGCATACCTTAACAATCACATCTACTTTCACAAACCTTCCAGACGCATCCGCTCATCCAAACTCCTATTTGCCCAAATCCCATGCATACAAAAAAACAAATCTGGTGGGCGAGTCTTCTCTTTCATTGCTTGTAAGGCATGGAATGACCTGCCCCTGCACATAAGAGACACCTACTCACTACTTGAATTCCGCAAGAAGTTGAAGACCTGGCTTTTTGAGGATTCCCACTAGGCTGTAGGTATGGCTAGACGCATACCTGTGCAACGTCAAGACAAGATAGTTCACTCTACAGATCTACATAGCATAACACAACCTTCTTAGATTAATTTTATTAAGATTGTGGCCTCCATGTCAGAAAACAATCTTCCTTGGCCTAAAGACTCCTCTCTCTGGCGACATCCACTTCACCCGTTGCACAATTATGAGCAAGAAGACAAGTTTTATTGTCTTTTGCCTCTGCCACATAGAATAATAACTTCCTCCATGTGGGACTGCCCCTCTGACTCTAGTACTTCCAAAAAAGACCCAAGACTCTTTCAAGTCCACCTTCCCTCCTCCAGATCCTTTAGCGCTTATCCTTCTTCACATGACCAGCATTGAACTTTCGGACTATATCCTGGCATATATTGCTGATTCTCCTCATTCCTTATGATGGGGTGCTGTATAGATCCATTATGATGCATTATTTGTGTAAAAGTGATATAGCTGTTTTTCTGAACGTAAGCAAACTCATAATTTGGCTAACTTAAGGAAAACTCAGCCTCTGACTCCATCTTTACTGTGATGTTTCATTATACCACATGAATAAATTAGTATTTTCATGTCTGACTAGAATAAAAAAATTAAGGCCCTCATTATGACACTGGTGGTAAATCCCGCTTACCGCCGTGGTGACAGCCATCAACATACCACCATCCATTCGCCATATTATGACACACACACACCAATCCGAAAGAATACTGCCACATACAAAAGTCTCCAGCCCAAAGGTCAGTGCCAAAGTGGCGGTACGAACACCCATACCGTTACACCAACTGAACAACACCCATCACACTATGACCCACGAAACACCACAGCGGACATTCAACGGCGGTAAACCATTGGCGGTACATACCGCCATGCTCAAAATGGACACCAACATACAAAACACCACATTGACCAATACTAAACACACAAACCTAACACTCATACACACACCACACCCACACCACTATAAAACACACACCCACATTACCCACAGCCTTTTACGAATACAAATAATTGCCACCAGAGTGACACCAAGACCACTGCAACAACTAGACACACACACCACTTACACCCATACATCCCTCATGCCCCCCCACATCACACACCCCACCACAGTTCTCAACACACTCTCATCAACACACACCACACATCACCCATGTCCCCACAAAGGCACCCCTGTTTCACTGATGAGGAATTAAGGGTCATGGTGGAGGAAACTGTCAGGGTAGAGCCACAGCTGTCTGGAGCACAGGTACAGCAAATATCAATTGCAAGGAAGATGGAGCTATGGCGGAGAACCATGGACCGAGTGAACGCCGTGGGACAGCACTCAAGAACAAGGGATGACATCAGGAAGAGGTGGAACGACCTACGGGGGAAGGTACGTTCCATAGCAGCAAGGCACAGCTCGCCATAAAGAGGACTGCTGGGAAACCCCCACCTTCACCCTCACAGCTCACAGCATTGGAGGAGCAAGTCTTGGCATTACTGCATCCTGAGGGACTCGCTGGAGTAGCCGGAGGACTGGACACTGGTAAGTAAACATTTAACAACTTATCACCCGTCATGCCTGCATGCCATCTCACACCCTCACTCCCATCACTCCACCACATCCCACATACTGCACCTACACGTATGACTAACCCCAATGCCAAGCCCTGCATACTGTACCAATGCATGGAGAGCCCTCCGAGCCCTGCTTGGACACCCATCACAAAAGAATGCACAGCATAGGGAAACTAACAATCACACAATACGTCACCATACACAAGCAAAAGGTGTCAGGGTAACACCAACGATAAAGGGGAAGCCAGGGAGGTACAATACGTCACATACATGAAGCATAATGCGTCACTTACATCCCCACAGGTACCCCAGCCGATGTCAGCGGAGAGGAGGTGCCACGACTATCCAGTTCCCCAACAGAAGATGCCCTCAGTGATGACAGTAACTCTGGACTTCAAGATCTGGATGACCTACCTGGCCCATCTGGGACCATTGGACATCCGGTAACCCAAGCCCACTCACAGTCCACCACAGAGCCTCCCCCATTGGTATCCAAAACAACAGCACCCACCCAGCGTACCCACACCTCTGTCCCCAGGACACATAAATCAGCAGTGTGCCCACCTGTACAGGGGCCCCATGCCATACCTCGCCCCCAAGACAATCAGGGACCTGGGGTCAGTGGCAGTGAGCACATCATTCAGGGAACAAAGGCATAGGCCAACAGGGACACTGGGAGTACTGCTGTGTGCCAGGGGGAGGACAGAACCAGATCCTGGGAGCCTACCAACATTCTCAGGACACGATGGGCCAGATCCTTGACAATGTACAGGAGAATAGGCGGCTGCAGGAGGGACAGTAGCAGGGGATCAGGAAGGACTTGCAGGCCATTAACGCCACCCTGATCTCCATAGCACGGGTGCTGGCAGACATGGCCAATATCATGAGGGAGGCAACAGCACACCATCAGGCCCCTACCACTGGCCAGTCCATTGACCAGCCCCCCACTTCCACTGCAGCTAGTGGGCAGGAGGCCCCGCCACAGGACCCACAGGCCACCAGCACCCCTCTCCCTGCAGAAGGGGAACAACTCCGCAAACATTCCCTGCAAACCAGACAGAAGCCAGAGACACTTGCCAAGACCACCGCCAGGAAATTAGACTCTTCTGATTGTCCCCCTTGTGTCCCACACTGTCAACTTGTCCACTTTGAATTGCCTTTCCTCCCCGTCCTATAGCCACTTGGACACTGCACGAGTGCTACAAACAGACTGGAACAATACCCTGGACTTTCCTCCATCATCACCCCATTCCATTGCACTTTCCCCTCAATTTCTTAGCACTACAATAAACACCCTTCAACACAACTTGACTACTAGTGTTTTATATAATGAAAATGTGCATTTATGGAAACGGTCACATCTAGCCCAAATGAACTGTATACTGTGAGAGCATAGAAATAAGGACCTATAGCTGGCTGTAGTCAGCACATCAGTACACAGTTGTTATATCACCAACATCTGCAAAATGATAAGCCATAGGTAACAGTAAGTTGAGATAAGGACCTATAGCTGGCTGTAGTCAGCACATCAGTACACAGTTGTTATATCACCAACATCTGTAAAATGATAAGCCATAGGTAACAGTAAGTTGAGATGCAAAGGAAGTTAATGTCATCATGCTACAGCACACAGAATACACTAATAGTCATAGGAATGTGCAGTTGCACTGTCTCACCTGTGTGTCATTGGAAGTACTGACGGATAACTGATGTTCTGTTGTCCTCATCCTCATCCTTAGCCTCCTCATCCTCACTGTCCTCAGGGTCTACTGCTGCCACAGGGGCATCTCAAGTCTCCTCCTCCTGCAGAAAGGGTACATGCCATCTGAGGGCCAGGTTGTGCAACATGCAGCATTCCACTACTATCTGGCAGACCTTTCCGGGTGAGTAGCACAGGGATCCACTTGTTAGATGGAGGCACCTGAACCTGGCCTTCAGGAGGCCGAAGGTCCTCTCGATGATCTGTCTGTTTTGCCCATGTGTCTCATTATAAGGTTCCTCAGCCCCTGTCCTGGCATTCCACACAGGGGTCAGCACCCATGCTAGGTTTGGGTAGCCAGAGTCACCTGCAAGTGTTGAGGGATAACATTTAGCCTCACACAATCCTATGGGAGAAGACCTGAAGGCATACACTAACATACAGTGGGTGGGGACCAAGGCTCAAGGGTGCCTCTGTAGTTGGGCCATCACATTTGGGATACTGCTATTCCTCAGAACAAAGGCATCATGCACCTATGCAGAATACGCAGCAATAACGTGGGAGATGTACTGGTCCGCCAGACACACCATCTGCACATTCAGTGAGTGGAAACTCTTACGATTCCTGAACACTTGTTCATTCTGGTGGGGGGGACAAATGCAATGTGTGTCCCGTCAATTGCCCCAATAATATTGGGAATGTGTCCCATTGCATAGAATCCAGCTTTCACAGTGGCCAAATCTTCCACCTGGGGGAAAGAAATGTAGCTGCACATGTGTGTGACCAGGGGAGACAAGACTCTTGCCAGTACGTTTGAGAACATTGGCTGTGACATTCTTGCTGCCAAGCCCACTGTCACTTGGAAAGAACCAGTTGCCAAAAAATGGAGCACTGATAGCACATGCACAAGAGAGGGGATGCTCGTCGGATGACGGATAGATGAGATCAGGTCTGACTCCAATTGGGCAAAAGCTACGTGATTGTGGCCCCGTCCAGTCTATAGGTGAGTATAATGTGCTTGTCCTCCAGTGTAGCAAAGTCCACAAGAGGTCTGTACACAGGGGTAAGTTTCCACCTCCTATTCATCAGAAGCAGTAGGTATCTAAGGGACACAAGAGGGAGCAGGCTGTCACAATTGGAATGATGGAACCACAACTTCAGTATACTTGGTGCACTTCTGTACTGGGACAGTGGTGAGGTATGTGCCAATCTAATCTGTGACACAGTTAATGTCGATATGACTGTTGTCCCCCCTGAAATGGCGACCGCCTGTCCTGTATGTAGTGACAGGTGGAAGTGAGGTAATTCCGCCGATGTGTGTCATGGCAGAAGGCAGTATTGGTATGGGGCTCTATGGAGTACAGTGGCCAATGGGGATCTTTTCCGGTGTGACGGTGTACACTGTGGTGGACGTGACCACCATTTTCTATCTGATTCCTCACTTGTTTCCTGACCTTCAACGGGAGAACGCCTACACTGTGTGTGCTGCTGTGACCTATGTCTGGAACCCACCATGGCCCGTGTGACCGGGAAAAGGGCCACTGCCTTCACTTTGGAGGAGTTGGAGCGACTGGTGGATGGCGTCCTACTCCAGTACGGACTGCTGTATGGGCCTCCAAATCAACAGGTGAGTATACATTGGGCACGATGCATGTGGGAAGAATGCATGGGGATGTGTGTGCAAGCATCATGTCATCAGGGGGGCGGGGGATGTCTTGTGGTGGTGTACATGTTGTGCATCGGGCGATGTATGTGCCAATGGTGATGGAAACAGGTATGGTGAGCCATTTGTGTGGCAGGCTGGACTGTTTGCTAAATGGTGTTCTCCTGTCTGTATTGCCTCCACAGGTCAGCACCCATCAAAAGTAGGGATTATGGCGTGCTATTGCCAAGGACTAGGGGACCCTGGAGGTCTATGGCAGGTGGAGCACCCACTGTCGGAAACGGTGAAAGGACCTCATCTTGCCTTAGCATCTAGACATATCACTGGCAGTGCATGGCATAGTGCTCAAGCCTGTTCCCTGTGTGTGACAGTGCTGTGTATGCCAACTGTGGGGTTGGTGCAGTCATTGTCCCAGTGTTTCATTTGTCTCTCCCCCCCTTTTTTGTTCTGTCATCCTGTCCATGTGTGCATTAGCATCCTCTAGCGGAGGAGCAGTCGCAATGGCGACAGAGGGAGCTGCATCCCACAGGACCCAGGAGGCAGAGCCCTCGATGCCGAGAGAACCAGTGAGACGGAGGGCGAGGGGAGCACCATGGCAGAGGCAGGAGGTGACAACACAGACACAGACTCCTCTGTGGCCACCCCATCTGCAGGGACAGCCACCACCCCGTACCAGCACCGCCCTCCCAGTAGCCCCTTAGTTAGTTGCCCATGCCCGCTCACCCAAGAGGGTGGGCATCTCCTTTGCCCCAGGCACCTCAGGCCCTGCCCCAGTGAGCCCTGCTGCCCTGAGTGAGGAGGTTATTGACCTTCTGAGATCCATTTCTGTAGAGCAATCAACCACTGCAAGTGCCATCCAGGGGCTGGCATCCCTGATGCAGCAATGCAATGCATTCCTGGAGTGCATTTACGGTGGATTGGCGGCCCAACAGAGATCGATTCAGGCTCTGGCCTCCTCTCTGATGGCAGCCATTGTCCCTGTTTCTACCGTCCCCCCTCCAACTACCACTTCCCAGTCCCAGTCTCATCAACCCCAACCCATCCCAGGCACACATACTGATGAGCGTGCACACAAGACAACACCAAGAGTGGCACAGGCAAACACAAGCACCACACCATCCCACAAACGCACACGCAAACACCAGACAGCTGCAGACACAACAACATCCACTGCTTTCACTGTCTGCCCCTCCTCCTCCTCCTCTGCCTCTCTCCCAGTCACATCCACACTCACAACTGCACGCACTGCATCAACATCCACCACCAGCATCACCACAGCAAGCAGCACACACACCTAGCAGACACCTCCACAACATCCATGCATGCGTCCCAAGTGTCCTCTCCCACCCTGTCTGTCACCCCCTTAAAGGACACAAACGCAAGCTCTCACACACCCAACAGCTATCCACCCCACATCAGCATACTGCCCAGGCACCTGCACCCAAATCCAGCAGCCATACACCTCCTAAAACTCCTCCCTCAACCTCCACTCCCATCCCCCTCCACCCGCCCACCGCCCCTAAGAAGCTTTTCCTTGCCCAACTTGACCTCTTCCCTCCCCTTCCACCCACCGTAAGAGCAGGGTCCCAACAACTCAGCCCAGCACCTCAGCCAGACAGTCCGCACGGACAGTGGTGGCACCACCTAGTCGTGGTGGGAAGGATACCACACCTCCAGCCAAGAAGGGGAAGGATACTGCACCTCCAGCCAAGAAGGGGAAGGAACCTGCACCTCCTGCTTTGAAGGGGAAGAAGCCCTCGACTCCTGCCCAGAAGGCTAAGGACCACATACAACCTGCCATGAAGGGGAAGAAGCCGTCAACCCCTGCCAAGAAGGGTAAGTATTCCATGCCCCATGTCATGGAGACGATAAAGCCCTCTACTCCAGTGGAGGCTGTCAGGGTGACACCACCACCACCAGTCATGGGGCCCCCACTGCCAGCTGAGGAAGTGCAGCCATCACCACCTGCAGAGGCTGCCCAGGAGGCACCTCCATCTGCCACCACACTGCAGCCACCACCACCTGCAGAGGCTGCCCAGGAGGCACCTCCCTCTGCTGACACACTGCAGCCATCACCAGCAGTGGAAGCCATGTAGGCCACCCTCCAGGGGCGGCTGTACAAGGGGCCCCCTCCAGAACCAGTGGGAAAGTCACCCACTCCAGAGACTGTGGCCTTGCATTCCCCAGTTTAGAGAACTGGGCATGGAGCCCCCTCCAGAACTGGTGGGCTGTCACCACCTCCAGAGACTGTGGCCTTGCACTCCCCAGGACAGAATAATGGGCATGGACCCCCCTCCAGAACCAGTGGGGAAAGTCACCCACTCCATAGACTGTGGTCTTGCACTCCCCAGGACAGAATAAAGGGCATGGAGCCCCCTCCAGAACCAGTGGAAGAGTCACCCACTCCAGAGACTGTGGCCTTGCACTCCCCAGGACAGAATAATGGGCATGGAGCCCCCTCCAGAACCATTAGGCTTGTTCCCGACTTCGGCTGAGGTGCACCCCCATTCCTCTGAGGTCCCTGTCAACTTGCAAACTGATGCCCCTACAGAGTTCTATCTGGGTGAAGTCAGGATTCGAGTTGGGCCTTGGACTGTGGCCATGTGGGCCCTTTGAACATTGGACTGGGCAGTGTCCCTTTGTGTACATGTGTACATATCTGTTTCACGGACAATTAGATTATTTATTACCTGTTGATATCAATACATTCACCTCGGTGCATTTCTGTTGTCCTTGCATTATACTGCCGTGTATTGGGTGCAAATTGTTTTACATGTGCAGCTGTACATGTGTATGGTGTGTGTGTCAGGTGTGTGTTGTGCATGTGTGTTTATCACTCTTGTTTTACTCCCTCCCTCCCTTGCGTGCTAGGCAGCTGACCTTCTTCGTCGGAGTTGGTGTTCCAGGTAGAGCATAATGTAGAAGATCATCGGAAAAACTTGCAGTTCGTGTTCCATGGCGGCGTTGTTCTTCCCTGTGTCTCCGATGGTGAGTCTTTTCTCTTCAGTGATGTGTTTCCGCCAGGCTTTTGATGGTGTTGGGTCCGTCCTGGAAAACTTGGCGGATTGTAGGGTCTTAATATGGTGGGCTGTACTTTGTCTTCCGCCTGGCTGTTGATGGCAACCACTGGCATTCGTGGTGTTTCCACCCTGGCGGATGGTGTGGTACATTGGCTGTCTATGGGAGTTATCTCCGCCATGGTCATAATTTGGTGGTAATTACCTCCCCCTTTATCACTTACCGCCAGGGTCATAATGAGGGCCTAAGTGTGCTCCACAGAGAAGTATGTAGTCTTTCACAGACTATTCTGAATAACGTATAAACATTCATGGTTAAACCTAGCTTTTCCAGGGAGAATCACATACTATGTAACTTATTCTGTTTCTTGTGCAGATGTTGTGAGAAGCTCTTTTATGAGAACCTTGTTGAATACATTCAGTTGCAAACATTTCTCTTGTGCTTTATTTTGTCTGGTTAAGCCTGTGAACCATGTACTTCTGTAGCAGATGTATGACATCCATTGTTTAGAGCACATTATAAGAGTGTGATTTCTTGATGTAGAAGATTGCCCTTTGCCCTTACTTTAAAAGATGAATCTCTGCTGGATTTCCTCGCCATTCTTTACTCTACATTTTGCTTTTCTTAACTTTACTGAGTTCTTGATTGATTCTGTATATTAACCGAGCCCTGCACTCTGATTTATTGACTAAATGATTTTGTCTACATTGAATTATTTCCTGTATGATTATGATTACAATAGAGATTTCATTGTCTGTATTTCTGGTATTTCAGGTACTTGAAATTGCTCCCCTTTACTTCTCTAATTCAGAAAGGTCCAGCGGGGAACACCAAAGTCTGTCTAAGGACCACACGGCTCCCGAGCCATCGAGGTAATTTTTGGGGAAACGTTGAATGGGTTTTCCGTGCCCTGAAATGTCTACTTGTGCATTTGTAACTTGTACTACATCTAGTTACAAAAAACCATAACACAGGTAAAGAACTCCACTGGTCCCCGCGCCCCTTCGAGGGTAGGTCCGCACTCTTTCACTTCCCCGATAAAATGTAAACAAAAAAACAATAAAATAGCTTTCCAGAGCAGTTTCTTTCAAGGGATTATGCTGATGGTCACTTTAAAAAGAAGGCGACATTGAAGATGATTTGCATACCTACCCAGAAGGAGAGAGGTATTTTAATAAAGGGCCTTTATCCACCGTTTGACATGTTGGGGCTCTCCGCTCTTGGTAATGTGGAACCGGCATCGAATCCTCTGATGCCGAAGAACGTGGGACATCACAGACGTACACCTGCAACAACATCCTGTGCCTTTTCCTGAAGAAAATTGCAATCAAATTCTAGTTTTATGAGAGTTTTCAGATATGACTGCGCTTTGGTGCTTGCATAACTCACTATATTTTCTTTTACCCCTTATGGTCGCTAGAAACGCCAGCCCTCAAAGCAGACTTTCAAAGAGGCGACGTATCAATTGAAGCGCACAGATTTCCATTTCCAAATCTTCTAAAGAATGTATAACATTCTTTTCGCAAAAAGGGTGCTTAAAAGTGCAAGTGGATATTATAATCTGGTCAAGGTGAGTAAAATGTTCAAATTGAATTTTAAAAGTTCATTTGGGGTTTTTCTTTATACGGACCGAATCTTAATGTGCACTTATATTTCAGAGGATGCATACTTCTTTGGGAATCATTTATTGCAAAAGTTTAAAGAAATAAAAATGGCCATTTGTACATCGGAGCTCGGAAACACAGACTCTAAGGGATTCTTTACACTGCTGCTCTTTTTGCATATAAATGGTGATAGACTCGCCTATTTGGGAAATATAAAATATCCTTACACGACAGTGGTAGAAGTGTTTAAAATCTGCTTTATTTGCATATGCGTAATTATGCAAAATTTCAGAAAAATCATGTGGTGACACGATTACGCAAAATATAAAAAAAACGACTACTTCTATATCTTAGCATAAAATAGATCCTCATGTCCATTTTGAGGCTAAAATATAGCTCAAAAACACAAGTGCTGAAAATAGCAGCTGCTCGCGTTCTTGCTGTCCTTATGCCATTAGGCTACATTTTTGTTAGGAATGTCTGTAACCATTACTAGTGCCACGTTGGGAATTTCGCATAACAGGCAAAGCGCACAATTACCTAAACTAAGCAATATTATGTCGGCGTAACAAAAATTTTGCAAAGTATTAATGTTATGTTGAATTCCTCCAAAATTCTCGCTTGGCTGGGGAGAGCCTTTAGACTTACATTGCCCACTCCAAATTCTTCATGATATTTATCTGGTTCATCTCCTTTTGCATCAACCATGGTAGATTTAAGGCAAAGGATATGCATGCATCACAGAAGGCCTGATTAACAAGAGTAGGGCAGGTCTAAGGATCAACAGAATTTGGGTGATGGGGCTTCATTAATCCCCCGCTTTAGGAGCTTAAGTGATGGGAGAAGGGTGTGCGGAGCCACTGGGAAGTTCTGTGTAGAATAACGCATTTAAATTATTCATGTGACAATGATCAAGAACCCTGCCTCTAAACAGAAGCTCCTGAATACCACTACAAGGGGATAGTACAATGTAGCTGTGGGGTGTGAGAAGTCATCTAATATAAGAGAACAAAGGGAGGAAAAGGTGGAGAGGGGATGGATGGACGGATATGCAGAAGATGAATATACAGACAGAAGGATAAACAGACAGATGTATAAATGGATGGATGAATAGGAGGATGGAAAAAGGCATGGATGATAGAAGTATAGATTGATGGATCAAGCAATGGATAGGTGGAAGTATGGATGGACAAAAGAATGGATGGAGAGAAAGAAGGATGAAGAGAATGGAGGGTTGGAAGCAGGAAGGATGGGTGATGGAAAGAAGAAACAAAGAATGAATGGCAAGAAGAAGGGATGGGAGGATAGAGAGAACTGTTGATGGATGATAGAGAGAAAGAAGGATGGATGGATGAAACAAAGTTGTATTAACAATGGCTGGAGTGAAAGACAGAAGGGGAAGAATGCATAAGAATAAAGGATGATGTTTAAAAATGAAGGAAGGATAAAACCAAAAAGATAGATGGAGGGAAGGAAGGAAGGATAGATGAAAAACAAAGAAGTATGAAGGAAAATAAAAAGGAAAGAACAGTGGAAAAAAATTGAAAGATGGGCGAAAGAAGCAATGAATGTAAGAGCTAAAAAGATAAAAGCGAGGATGAGTGAAGGGGGAAAGATAGGATAAATACAGAAGGATGGAGAGAAGGAAAGAGGTGTAAAACAGGACAAAATAAAAAGGTAGAGACAAACATGAAAAGAAGAGTGGGAAACTAATGTAGAAAGACAAGGAAACAACAAAAGAGGGAAACAACAGAAGAAACGAAACAAACTAAGATGTAACGAAGAAACAAGATTGGCAGCAGCCAAGCTGGAAAGAAGATTGAAAGATGGACTGGAAACAAGAACAGAAATATGTCAAAAAGAAGGAAAGCTAGAAAGAAACAGTAAGAAAAAAGATGCAAAAAAGTAAGATAAAAAGGAAAAAAAATAAAAGAAGATTAAAACAAAAAGTTAAATAATGATGTGAAGAAGTAAATATATCAGAAAAGACAGATGAGAGAAAGAAAAAAAACAAAGAGACTGGGGAAGTAAGTCCCCCTCAGATCTCCTTAGGTGGATGAGTCATCTGTTCTGCACGTGCTCCCCTTCTCAACTGCCTGTATAATAGGAGTGGGCAATAAATTCCACTCCAGTGGTGGAGTTGGTGAAATTTTGGCCACTCCGTGTTACGCTTGGCCAAATTTCATCGAACACCGTGTGGTGGAGTTTTTTCTCATGCGTAGCTCATCAGCGGTAGGTTGGCAAGCAGGAGCAAAAATTGTCATCCTCTAGTGTGATTTTCAGGCACTAGGGGGACGCCCAGCAAGATTTCTCACTGCGAATGGCCATGGGCGATTCTGGCTGTTAACAGTGATAAAGCTGCCACTTGAGCAGTGTTAGAGGCTGGCTCTTTATGTAGTGCAAAATGTTGCATGCTGTGCAGAGGGTCCGGGCAACCACACGTTAGTTTACAGAGGTAAAAACTAGACCACTTAATGCTCTAATTTTTGTGGTAGCTTGGTCGATCAGTTAGGCTAATCTTGGAGAAGTGCAAAGCATATGTTGTACTCACAGTATCAATAAATTGAAACACACTCAAAAGAATAACTCAGGACAAATTTACAAAAACACTTCAGATTTTTATAACATTTTGAACACCAAGATCATCAAAATTGGGTAAGTACTTTTTAAGTTATGAATTTTCAAAGTTCAGAAGATATCTCAGTTCGTTATTGCGCACCATAGGAAACAATGGAGAAATACTTTAGAAATGCATATAAAATCAGGCAATATGTTTTCCCAATGTGTCCTCTTGGTTGTAGGTCAAGGTCATTGGTGGGCCCTGTGGACCAGCTGGAGAAGTTCAGACAGCACCCGATTTCAGTGGGAGCAGCTGCAGAAACTCTTTGGCACTTGTGCAAGGCCATTGCAGAGGACCACTTGAAAAATCACAGCACAGACGGACTTCAAAGTGAGTCCGGTGGGTCCTCTTGGAGTGTCAAGGTCACAAGGGGTGGTTGACCCTTAGAACACAGCTGGATTTTTGGTGCAGGGCACAGGGCGGCTGGGTGCAGAGTAAATCATTGAGCCAAGAGCTGTGCGCAAAGGTGCCCTTGAAGCAGGAGAAAGGTCACTTTGAGGGTCACTTGCAGGTCAGCAGGGTCACTTTGGTGGGAGGTCCTGGTGATTTCTAAAGTCCCTCGATTGGGGCTTCTTCCTTGTCCTTTTGCAGTCCGGAGTGGACTGTCCTTCTGAGTGTTCGATGTTGGGGGTCTACTACCACTGGCTATTGCATGGTTCAGCCACTGGAGGGCAAAGAGCCACCAAACTTGGCACACTTACAGGGTTCTCTCTCCGAGTCCACCCAAAAGTGGGGGTTTGCAGCAGAGGTGGCCATCTGCTGCTAGCAACAGGCCTGGGTTCGAGGCAGTAAGCCCTTTGAAGCTCACTAGCAAGGCAGTGCACATTTCTGAGTAGGGAGGTGTGACACCTTCCCCCAGGAAGGCCTTTGTTCTGTGACCCAGAGAGCAGGCGCTCTCACCCCAAGGTTCCAGAATCCTGTCTAGTTGTGGCAGACTGGTTGTGACTGGCCAGAAACCATGCCAGTGTTAGTTAGCTTTGCAGGGGTCACCTCTAAGGGGGCTCCTGGGTACATTTTGCAATAAATCTAATGTTGGTATCAAATTGGATTTATCATTCTGAGTTGTTTGATACCAAACAATCCAGGGTTCAGAGTAGCCATCAAGTAGCTGTGAAACTCGTACTGACCAGTGTCCAACACATGCATTTAAAATGGCTGCTTTGTTCAGTTACTATGTCCCAGGTTTGGCAAGGACGCAGTAGGGGCATGTTGCTCATTCATCTATGCCTACACATAGAGTATAGTGTTCACTGCATTGGGGCTGGAAGGCCTGCCAGAGGGGTGGCCTATCTATATTACATCCAGTGTGTAGTGGACAGGGTACAGAGGCTGTGGGCCATGTTGAGTTTGTAGTTTAGGCTTGCACCAGGACACTCAACCTGCAATGGCAGTGCTGGGTGCATCCGGATGCATGGCCCATGAGGGTGGAACAATCTGTGCTGCTGCTCTCAGAGGCTTACCCTTAGTACCCCATGCCCCGGGTAGTACCATTTACTAGGTACTTATAGTGGCAGCTAAAAGCGTTGCTAATTGGATCAGTACCTTTACAATTTTATGGAAAATACACTGGCACTGAGGACCTGGTTAGCAGGATTCCAGTGCACTCCAGTCCAAGTTGCATCCACAAACAAGGCAAAAAGTGGATGGGGGTACTGCAACAGGGCTCCAGTATTGCACAAGTAGAAATTCTATTCGAGTGGCAGCAAAAGCAACTCGAGCAGCAGCTCTTTTTAGCATGCTGCGGGTGCCATTTGTGCTGATTTTTCACCATGAGACGAGCTCCCAGCACTAAAAATCAGTGCACGTAGTGCAACTTGCTGATTTCTGCCCACTCGTGGAATTCCTTGGAATGTCGTGGAGTTTTCATGTAACTCTGCCGAATTCCACAGAGTGAAACTCTGCGAGTTCCGCCCACCTCTAACTTTTAACGTATAGCTTTTTTAGATTAATATGAGTATCCATAGAGAACTTCCAAGACAGGTTCTTCTTTTTGGCCACATTCTTTGCAAACTGAGGTGTAAAAATGCACCATTTGACCACATTTGTCTCAGAATTTACTCTCCTCTGTGTGCAACCCGCCGGACAACGTGCAAATTTGCTTGCCTCACTTGGTTGTTCTGTAGTAATTGAAATGAGTTTCAATTAGTACAAATATGTTATTTCTTTGGTTAATCCCTTGTTGGGTGGTCTTGGGTACTAGGGAGCGATTTCTTTTAATAAACTTAATATTGTCTTTTTTTAGGTCTTCCGTAAATAAATTTTTATTTATCTGGCAGAGCTTATGTAATGGATAAAAAACATACAGAGGAGGAATGGTTAAGTCCCTTTTGGCAATGAGTTACTTTTGGTCAGACTCCTCAACTGCTGCTTGCTGAATTTGTGAGTCAAAGTTTTCCTCTTTCTCCTCATGCTTCTATTTGATTGAGTATTGGTCTATGTGGGTAAGGGTGGAAACCATAAAGAGAGCAGTCTAATAAAGAAGTCCATTTATGGCAGGTTTGCCATGTCCTGAACCCTCTATGCTGTTGCTTTCAAATTCCTGGCTTCCTGCCTGTCTTATCCTCTGGATGGTTCATCACTTCTTCCCCTAGCGTTTTGGTGGGTTGTGGGTCTATGACCTAAGGGATTAACTGGTACACCGTGGAAAAGTGGAATCTGAGATCTCCACTAGTTCTGGGTGGATGTTGTTGCTTTGTCTGAGGTGTACAAGGGTTCCATACTATAAATGTGCATCAATAGGATGTGGCTGCCAAATAGACCAGCTCTAGAATCAATTTCTGTGTGAGTGAAAGTCCTACTTGCTAACCCATTGAGAGGCATTTTTTCTTGTGTTTCATCTTCTCTTGGTGCTGGGTATTGTGCCATGGGCCATGGTGTGCAGCGAGGCAGGGACTTGGGAGTTTGGCCATATTTAAGAATAGCCATTCGAGTGAAGTCATTAAGTTGCATATTTATTCCCCATTTGCACCGAATTTGCGTCATTTAATGCAAATTTGGTGCAAAACTAATTTCATATTTATATTTTGATGTTAGACCCATCTAACATCAAAATATTGGAGTTTGCACCATTTTTTAGATGTGTGAACCTGCCACGAGTCAATGAGATGCAAGGTTGGTGTTCCCATCTATAAAATGGTGCTAACCCCATAGCCTCATATTTATCCCCAGTGCTAAAATTATGCACGGGTGGGAGGAAGGGCTAAATAATAGTGCAAAGCTTGATTTGCACCATTATTTAACGCCTGGGTAAGACCAGGCGTTAGGGGACCAGTGGTCCCATTTCCATGATTACACACCATGGAATGGGTCCACAGGTACCCTCCTCAAGCCCCAGGAACACCCCCGCCCACACCAGAGGGACACCAGAGGATGTTTGAAGGCCTGCTAATACACACAAGTGCACATTTACAGTGTCTCACACACACATTCAGGATGAGCACAAACAGGAAGGCAGAGTAAACACTTTGTTTAAATTTAAAACAAGCGTTTGCAGTGCAATAGAACTCACATTTGTGAGAGTTAGAGCTATTGGCGTTGTAAATGCATAACTGGACTTTTCTTGCAACATAAATTGGTCAAACCTGCTGCATAATTGGGTCCTCTCGGCCACATAATTCGAGTGACCCTGCATATAACTAAAGCACTTCCATTTACCTTCTTCATTTATCTGCAGCTAAAAATGAAAATACCACCAAATATTGCCAAAGCATTCCCTTTGACAGATTTCATTATCTCAGATAAGAAAAATAAATGGGATATCAACTGCCCTTTAGTGAGGATGACACGGAATTTAAGAATAAAAATGATGCAATCTAGTAACGAACTGGACATCCAAAACTAAAAAACAAATACAAAACCAGCAGGTGATCTTGGAAAGCATAGGCACACAAATGCAAAGATCAAAATGTCCGATGGAGGGATTCAGATTAATACCTTCACAAGAAGGTGATGTTTTTCCTGTAATACAGTGACAAGAGAGCAAGGATGTGGCAGAATTCCACTCACTTTAAAAAAAAACTAGGGGAGACCTATCAATGGCTAAAAACGTTTCTCTATTGTAAAATGGCTGCTTGTGCCCCCTCCTCAAACAAACTACATGTCACGCAGTACGTTCTGAATGATGATGTAAATGGAAGACAAAAAACAGTCCCCAGGAAAACAGATACATTAGCTAAACAGGACCTTTTTTTACACCAAAATTCATATCAACGTAAATATTTGTTATTATGCCGTGTGGGCTTTTTGTATTTTCTTTTAAATTTAGCTTTTTTTCTCAAAGATAACATACACAATTCTTACTTTTCACTTACAATTGTGTTCTATTTGTTTTTTAACATAGGGATGGAATCTATATAGATTAATGTATTTGGAAACAGAACTGAAACGACTGAAGGGCTGTTTCTGTCTGCTTGATAACTTAATGAGCGCTTAAAGCAGGTTGGCTGGCGCGGGTCAGGGACATCGCATAACTGGTAGCATAAATGGTGTTTGTCTGTGCTTGCGCATTACTGTGTCCAAGATATGAGCTATCTGAAGGTGTGCTTCCCACCTGAATGGAAACTTTTTGTAACGTGATTTTTTTTTTATTCAGCCAACCCATAGAAAATCCGCACAGGTGGATGATAACTCGCACATTTCCCTTACTGACTGTCACAATTCCCAGCTGTATTGAAACTGAGTGGCTTGCTAGCAGAACATTGGAACAGTAAAAAAAACTGGCTAAAAGTATACATGGGGCGTTGACTGAATAAATGATTTTCATGAGATAAGTGTGCTTAAGTGTAGAGGCGAGCTCTATTAAATAACTGATACGCCTTAATAATCATGACTGTCATTGATTGTTGCTCCCCAGGTGGATGCAATTGTAATTGTGAACGACTAGCTGTTATGTTGAACCACTGCTTAAGAGATGGTTTATCAAACTATGAATTAGAGATGTATGTATATCTGTTGTGGTTGTCCTGACCTTTTACGTTCGTGCTCCAATTGGTCGTGACTAGGTTTTACTTAGAAAGCTACTCTGTGATTGGTGGGGAAGCAAGCAAGGAAAGAATGTCTGGACATGCTGCTCGCAGTGCTGTATATGACTTGGGTCCAGTCTCGGTTGTTAGCTTTTTGCCCCTCCCTCACAGTCCTTTTTTGCCTACATCTGTGTCCTCATTCCTCCAGTACCATGTTGCGTCCTCTGACTGACCTTATTTGGGCAACCTTAAAGGTAAAAAAGCAGCTGTTAGCCAAGTGGGGAAATAGTGAATTAAAACAGTGTGGGCCAAGATAATAAAAACAAGCAAGCAGTGGTAAATATCCACTGTGAGAGGTGATGGCATCAGCTTAGTCTGGAGGATGCTGTCTTGAGAACATGCTGGAGATTTCTACAGTTAACTCTGGCTCGTCAGAACGCTCGTTAGTGCTGCTGGCAGTCTCACTGTGTCATGAGAGTCAAAACAAGCAAACGGCTGCACGGCAAATGAAGCAGACACACGCCTTTCTGTAAACCACATGAAACCCAAAGTAAACAAAAAACACAAACACGGCACAGAAAGTGGAAAAACAAGAGATTACTGTGGCTGTGAAGATCAATCACAGCAAATGAAGTGGCTGCGAACCAGCACATTAAGTAAATAAAACAGGAACACTTATCCCTACAATCCAGTAACACAAGCAGAGGCAGGCAAACAAAAAAAAATGGAGGTGGGCGAGCCGTGCAGAACGAAAGAAAGGCGCGACTGCCATATGTCAACATAAAGCACAGAGTGCCGCACTGCAACAATTAAAGGAGCTGAAATGCCTCATATGCCCCACAGAAATCTGGTAGAACTGGGAGAAGGCGTGGCACAACAACTAGAGCTGCCAACTTTAGAACTGAGGACCGTGGTTCGACTCACAGCATGAGATCAACATCACATAATCTCCCCATGCCTACAAAAATAGAATATGTCCTTGTGTAATGGAGCTGGTACTCAGAAAAAGCTTCCAAAACCTTTGGGTCAAGTTTGACATGACAAAAAAAGTTCCCTAAAGAACAGATAAACAGGACAGAGCATAATTATACAGTAGTTGGTCCCTGCTCCCAAAGAGAAAAAGAAGGGACAAAGAGGCATGACTGACCACTCGCAAGCAAGGATTTTTAAATGTCACTGAAACAAGCTAATGAAATGGCTTTAAGCCCACAGAAGAAGTATACTTAAAAGTATACAATAGGCCGAATGCTTACGCTTGACCTAAAAATGCATCTTCAGATGGCTGTAGAAAGCTTAAATAGTTTTATTAGACTTAAATGTGTGTTTTTTATATGTGGCATTGACCAAGATCTCTTGATTTTACTAAAATGGTGTGTATAATATACTTAATTACAATGGCTTTTAGACAGCCCTTTTTGTCCTTTGGTCTGTTGTTGTCTCATTCACATTTTTCTCCAGCCCACTGCAGCCGTTTGCTAACTTCACTGCAAGCGATTACATTCTGTCCAATCACAAGGAGCATATCTGCACAAAGCACTTTAGTACCAGGGACTCCAAAGGCAATGTGGGCTTTTTGATACCAAAAAATGTTTTTCCTTATAGTCAGTGATGTTTTTAAACATTGATAAGGGCATAGAAGCTTTCACAACATTAAAGTTTTGCAAAACCCATGACAAAACATAACAAGCAATGACAAAGTCAAAAAGCTAGCAGTCAATACCAGACCTACTGACTTTGCCAATATGAGTTTTGATAATGTTTTTAAATTGCTGATGTCTTAGGAGAAGCTAGATATTTTATTGTCTTATGTTCCATGGTCCGCCCTTCTATCTAACTAGAGCCGTTTTCAAATCAGACATAACATATTAGCTGGAAAATGTTGTTGTATTATGCATACTGGTGCATTAAATAAATAAAAGTCACTACAGCTCGTATTACTTTAGACTGTATTGTTCTTATGCACAAGACATTCTAAAGGTGCATTCAGACATAGAATCCATGGGTGCAGGGATACAGAGACACTTTTTTGTCTCTCAGCTTTTGGGTTATCCTATAGTAATCTATCATTTCGTCAAAAAGGCTTGTGAGCTAATTCTACCGTCACACAGCAAGCATGTTTGCTCTAAGGCAGGGTCTGTTCTGAAGAGTTTTTTTCAGGGGCGGGAGTGTGGGGATAGCACTTGAAGAAGCAGCCATTATTTCCAACACAGCTGTGGACATCTTATAGGGAGGCAGATGCTTGAAATGAAGGGGCATTATAGTGAAAGAGGAGTATAGAGATAGCTGAGAAAGCCTCTCCCACTCTCCAGATCAATGCTCATAGTACTACTGAAGAACGCGTACTCCATGCTCTTGAAGGATCACCCTTTGCCTTCTTGACCTCCCTTCCCTGTTCCTTACAGGACCCTTTTATTAAACTTTTTGAGGTCGACCTCATGCTCTTCAGGACTTCCTCTTTCTGGCAGTCTTCAGAACCCGGTGCCAGAGTCCCATTGTTCGCACATCAGCACACTGGCCAGGGATGTCTGTCACAGATCCATCCAGCTTGCCAAACTGAGAGAGAAATAAGCTACTGCCACAGACACTTCATCCTCCCAGTCATCCATGACTAGCTACCACTTGCTCTCTCCCCCTTGGATGCCATATCTGGCAAGAAGAGACAGCACATCACCTGGGACCAGGGCCAGCTTTAGTGCTAGTGGTGCCCAGTGTGACCATCTTTTTTGACGCCCATGATCTCCTTCTCCACAGATTCCCTCACTACCCCCTTCAACACTGCCCATCATATTTCCATAGCCCCACTCTCACATACATTTTCTTTGTTTTATTGAGCTACTCATACCAGTGTAAGGCATCAGAGCATTTTACATCACACGCACACTATACAGAGACAATGAATGAAACTTGTGAAACTCAGAGCATGGCTCATAAAGGTAAACATACACTCTTGTGTACATTTCTGATAGTTTGCTGTTCACAAAGGTATTTTATGAGTAGTATCTTTACGACTGCAGAGGCAATGCATTTAAAAAGATAATGCAGTCCTACCATTTGAAGTGCGCCCACTCCACAGACAGAAAGGTACTACTAATAAAATACCTTTGTGAATAGTAAACAAGCAGCAACTTCCACAAAAGTGTAAGTCTCCCTTTGTGAATTAGTCTTTCAGTCTTTGAGGAAATGTCACATTAGACTATAATGATTAAAAGTTGTAGGAATCATGTCATCCAGTAGTCAGTGTATTTTAAGAGCGTTTGATCTGGAGAAGCACACACCCATGATTTAAAACATACCTCAGTGGTTAGGATTGGCTTTACTAATAAGACTTTATTTATAACTAAATAAATCCCTTTAGCAACATTATAATAATGAAAGGCTGGGGAAAGGCATAACGTTCTAACTTTTACTACGCATTTTGCATGCAGATTTTTTATGGCTGTTCATATTAGAAGTATAGCTCATGAACTGCAAGTAACAAGAGGATTTTTTGTGATAAAAGTAGTAACCCACTGAGCTATCTTCAGAAAATACTGTTTTGTGATCTGCAAGGTGCACGTTCTTCACAGTACGCATATTTACCTTCTGTGGTACTTTATGTTGAGCTACAACTCCCTCTAGACAAAACAATAATCTTTCTTTAGCAGGAACATTAATCACCAGCATTTTCTTGACATTTTTTTAAAACTACTGAACATGGAAGGAGGAAAGCAGCAGGGGCCATATTTATACTTTTTGACGCACAACTGCGCCAACGCAGTTGTGCGTCAAAAATGTTAACGCCGGCTAACGCCATTCCAAAGCACCATGCGGGCACCTTATTTATGGAATGACTTTAGCCGGCGCAGCTGACTGGTGTGCGTAAAAAAAAATGACCCACACCAGGCAGCGCCGGCATAGGGGAAAATGGAGCTTGGGCGTCAAAAAATGGGGCAAAATATTGGCCTCAACCCGATTTGCGCCATTTTTTTTGACTCCCAACCCCCATTGAAATGACTCCTGTCTTAGCACAGACAGGAGTCATGCCCCCTTGCCCAATGGCCATGCCCAGGGGACTTCTGCATAGTGGCATGTAGGGAGGCACAAATCAGGCCCCCCTATGCCACAAAAAAAATAATAATACTTACCTGAACTTACCTTAAGTTCCCTGGGATGGGTCCCTCCATCCTTGGGCGTCCTCCTGGGGTGGGCAAGGGTGGCAGGGGGTGTCCCTGGGGGCATGGGAGGGCATGGGAGGGCACCTCTGGGCTCCTTCCGAGCCCACAGGTCCCTTAACGCCTGCCCTGACCAGGCGTTAAAAAATGACGCAAAAGCGGCTGGACGTCATTTTTTTTGACCCGCCCACTCCCGTGCGTCATTTTTGCACGGGAGTTTAAATAAGGCGCACATGCCTTGGAGTCATTTTTTAGACGGGAACGCCTACCTTGCATATCATTAACGCAAGGTAGGTGTCCACGCTAAAAAATGACGCAAACTCCAAGATCTTTGGCGCTAGACGGGTCTAACGCAATTCCGGCGCAATCAGAGTATAAATATGCCCCCAGGTTTTTTAAACCCATCCGATTTCTAAACACAATCCTCCCTGCCCCCAAGGTCAGCGCCAGGTGTAGCTGTACTGGTTGCACCGCCCTAAAGCTGGCTCTGCCTGGAACAGCCTCTTAACATACTTCTTGATGCAAAACTGCACAACTGCATCAAAAAGTTTAGCACCGGCTTGTGCCATTCCTTAGCACCAGCCGGGCGCCATATTTATGGAATGGTGCAAGTTAGTGCAAAGGTTGGGCTAGTGTTTAAAAAAAAATGATGCTAGCCTGGTCGGGGTAGCGGTAAAGGAGAAGGGGATTTTGCACCAAAAAAATAACATTAAGCTGGTTAGAGGCAAATAAAATGCCTCTAACCAGCCTAGCGTCATTTTCTGACAATCCATACCACATGACTCCTGTCTTAGAAAAGACAGGAGTCATGCCTACCACCCCAATGGCCAGCACAGGGGACCAGGTCCCCTGAGCATGGCTATTGCGCCCTGTGCCATGCAGGGGGCCCCAGTTTGGGCCCTGATGGCACTTTAATTAAAAAAAAATACTTACCTTTACTTACCCTACATACCTGGATCATGCAGGGTCTCAAAACCATCAGTAGTTAAATTAAAAAACAACTTCAAAACTGGTTCCTATAGGACTCTATCCATATATCCTTAACTTTAACTCCAAATCTTAAGGTATTGGGAGGTTTATGACCGTGCAAGATTGCAAGATTGAGAGCTCTGGTGCTGAGGCTGAAGACAGTGCAGGTTTCTCCCGGTGACAGTGGGTCATACAGATGTCTATAGCATATGACATTCAGTCCTTGGCCTCTGCATAGCGATGGCTATTGTATTGTAATTGGGGCAAAATGTGAGATAAGCAGATGGAGGATTTCAGAATAAAGCAGGGAGAGTAAAAGTTTGCAAGTGTGAAGGGGAGAACTGGAGAGCTGAGACAATCTGAAGGCCACTACCCTTTCGCAAGACCTTGGTAATGTTAAATCACAGTGGCAATTTTCAAAATTGAAACATTCTGGTTTCTTATTCACAACAAATCATTGTTAGTTGTTTATCTAATACAACTAAAAAAGATTGTGAAGCCAAAAAGTTATGACTCATTTGAGGTATATACGTTGGATAATATAACATGTTTGGATGCAATAACAGACAACTCACATATAGGCACTCAAATACTATTTTAGGGGCACACTGTGTAATGTACAGGACCTTAGTTTACATGTTTTAAGACAGACCTCTTGGAACAGATTGCTAGTGACACCATCAGTAAAACGGAAAATGATTGGACCCACCTTTCAGAATATGGTGAGGAGTCCCCAAGACTCTCACAGATATTCAATTATTTTATGCTAAATGGGACACACCAGAAGGGAGTCCTTCCACCTGCACCACAAGGACTAAAGGCACATGCCTTACATCTCAGTGTTACGGTTCTTTGGCTGCACCCCTTTTAAAGACCCTCTACCCTTTTCAACCTACTTACAGCACTGTGCATTGGTGTTTGCATAATAGCTTTCAAAGTTGCTGTGTATTTGATGTGATGTGAATGTTCACCCTGCCTGTCTACAAAAGCATAGGGGAACCATTTGTTACCATGCTTGTGCTTCACAGCTGGGCCGGCTTTAAGGCAGTGTGAGTGGTGTGGCTGCACCGTGTGGTGACTTGGATTGGTGGGCGCTTAACTCAGGGGGGTGCTGTGTTTACCAAAGACTTATGAAACTTGCAATTTAAAAGCACCTGCTGAAATGTTCCTTGTGCGTCCAGCCTTCAGGAAACAATTAAAAAATGTCAAGATGCCTCTTATGATTAATGTTCTGCTAAGGAGAGAGATCGGAGTTTTGTCTAGAGGCAGCTTTGACTCACAATAAAGTAGCGTACAGGGTTAAAAAGCCTGCTGCAAAAAACAGAACTATATTTTATGTGGATAGCTGTGTGGATTAGTAAAGCCAGCTTTTAGAAGAGCTTTAAAACAAATGAATGCATGTAGAAGGGGGGCAATAGAGAGATGGCACATTTGCCGGGTGGTATTGAGTGAAACTGAGGAGGGGGTCATGGGATGGGGGGGCACCAAAAAAGACTGTCGGACAGGGTGCCACCAGCGCTAAAGCCAGCTCTGCTTCACAGTACTGTTACACAGAAATCCTCTTGATTTAGGAGAAGGTGTTCCTGTATTATCTTTTCACTATTTTGACCTCTACATGTTTTAATTTATTTAAAAATGTAGCTCTTTTATAGATACAATGGGTGAACGTAGTTCACAGTCCTTCACCTGCAGAATCTCATTCATTAATGTTCGGCAGAAAAATTGAGATGTGCATTTCTTGAGTTAGAAGTCTAGAGCTTCAGTAATAATATGGTTAGAGCTCCTAGAGCCAGACACAGAGCTTTAGTGACCACTAATGCCTAAAACAAAACCTCAGTGAAAGTCCATGGCGCATGTGTGGGTTGACTGACACAATAGTGTAAACATTAAATATCGAGTGATACAAATATCATGTAAAAAAAATCAATGGCAAAAACATTGTGGTCCTATACTTACAATGAAAACTACAAGAATATTGTGACAAAATATTGTTGATGAGATTATACACCAGAATCAGGTGAACGTATTGATTTCTTAATACATATCAACTTTAATGTAGTGTATTTAAAGTACTTCATTATTTAAAATTAAAATTAATGTTTATTTAAGAATGTTGACTATTTTTTAGAATTCTATCTATCTATCTATCTATCTAGATATTTGTATAGATAGAGCTAGGTAGATAGAAAGATAGATAGATAGATAGTGTTAAATACAATTCTCAACAATAACCATTTTTTAAATACTTCAATTTTAAATATTAAATGTAAAATAAATGAAAAATAAAAAACATATATGTATATATGCAACCCAAAAATATGTAACCTAATTAAAATATTAACAGAAACATAAAAAATAGTTTTATTTATACTGTAATCTAAATTTAGAAAACAGGTTTAACATATGTTAATAATATTTTTATGATTTTACACAATAATATCAAAAACAAGACAGTCAAGTGATAGACTACAGGGCATATTTATGAGTCCCTTGTGCTGCCATTGTATCAATTTTTGTGATGCAACAGTGGCGCAAATCTTGTAACCATATCTATGATGCAACCCACGTAAAGCCACTTT
Source organism: Pleurodeles waltl (assembly GCF_031143425.1). Classification (NCBI taxonomy): domain Eukaryota; kingdom Metazoa; phylum Chordata; class Amphibia; order Caudata; family Salamandridae; genus Pleurodeles; species Pleurodeles waltl. The sequence continues at coordinate 1,534,221,119 of NC_090440.1, read as the reverse complement.
GCATGGCCTTGAGCGGCCTCATAAATGTGGAGTAAGGCAAGGCAGCACAAACCGTTGTCTTGCCTTACTCTGCGCAAGAAAGAAGTTCCATGGGTGTTGCGGTGGGTGTTCCCATGCAACACCCATGGATCTTGAAGCATCCCCAGATTTACCAACCCTGGTAAACCTGAGGATGTGCCAGAATCCTACTCCTCCCCATGTGAGGTGCAACAAGGAGAAATATCTCCTTGTTTCTTCCTCTTTCTATGTGTGCTGCATTAAGCAACACACATAGAAAGAGGAAAAAACCTCTGGGGATTGTTTTTGTGCAGGAAGGTGTCCCTTTCTGCACAAAATCAATCCTGCCTGCAACTAAGACACTCTTGCCCCATGGTGCAACACTGCATGCATTGGAATTAGGCAGCCAAAATGGTGCCAGCACAATGAGTGCCATATTGCTTAAATACAGCACATTCCTGCTTTTTGCCTCAGGGCAGCAAGTTGACTTGCTGTGCTGCCCTGTGCCAAAAATGGCATAAATATACCCCTACACATATAAGAAATGTTAACTAGACTGATATGGAAATATAAAAAATAATTAAAAAAACATTTTTGTAAAAAATAATATAAACATTTCTGAACCCAAAATATAAAAACATAGTAAAAACAATGATAAAAATATTAAAATTTCACTCTAAGCAACAGTAGGAAAAAGGTTGGACTTCAGAAGGATTAGATTTACACCTCCTAGTTCAGCCTAGGCCACAGTAGGGAAAACACTGTACTACAGAGGTGCTAGATTTGCTATTCATACTCCATTCTAAGCAACAGTAGGGAAAGCATTGGACTTCGGAGGAGTTACATTTACTATTTTGATTCCGGTCTAAGCAACAATTGGGAAAGTGCTGTACTTCAGAGAGATTTTAGTTACTATTCTGACTCCCTTCTATGCAACAGTGGGGAAAGTGTTAACCTTCAAAAGTATTACCAAAAATGTTTAAATTCCTAATAAACAAAAAGCAATACATGATCGTACGTAGAAAAAGTAAATACATTATTTAAGACAAATATGGAAAAATTAAAATATATCATACAGAACTAGGTATTCACTTGTCTAACTACAAAATAACGCAAACTTTGAAAATAAATACCACATTATTTAATTTAAATGAATACTAAAATCAACACAAATAAATTATAAAAAGAAACGTCATTGAACAGACAAAATTTCAAAAACAGTTACAATTGAATCAATTAATAATTTGAATAAAACACAAAAAATAACTGAAAATGTAAAACAGTAAAAATATACATAATCAATTCGCAATGAATCCTTTACACATAAAAATATGAATAAAAAGTATTGTAACTGTGATATCTTCCCATCTCATCTTCCTACACAAAATAACACAGTATTAAAAAATAAGTGCGAAATAAACATAAAAAAATTAAAAACTCATTAAAAAATTAAACAGCTAAAAAATTAATACAATGTGAAAAAGATAAACTGATTTACAGAATTAGGAATCAATAATACATTTATTTAACAAAAAATACATGATATTAAATTTAAAAACATTTTGTTTTAACTTACTATCCACCCTACTCCACTAGAAACCCACCAACCCACTACTAAAATATTTTTCGAAAATACTTTTCTGATAACAACACTAAAATACACATTAAAGGTATTTACATTGAACGAAAAAAGAACACTTACACAATAATCACAATTAGTAATCAATTAAATACGGCATTTCCAATAAAAAAGTAATCACTGTTAATTTAAATTATTTAAATAATTTATAATTCAACCAAGCTCCCTCCCTATTCCACTACATACCCAACAGCCTGCTGCTGCAATGTAAATAATTAATTGCATTTAAAAACAAAATTATTAAAACACTTAACATTACAAATTATATTTTAAGTAATTAATAACAAGTATACTAACAATACTAGCACCTAAAATTAGTATATTAACTAAAATATATAATTAAAACAATATGTTAAAACTACAGTATTCTTAAAAGCAATATTATGTACCAAAAAAAAAACTATCTTCTTGCCAGCAATATTCTATCCAACAAATTTTTATAGTACACTGATAGGGTAAGGCACAGAGTCACAGTGACAGCCAGAATCCACATGGTATCTTAGTGACAGCACAGAATTTCAGAGTGTGACAGTGCTTCAGTGACAAACCTGCCCCCAGAGCTGATACAAACGATAACACGAAATGACTGCATGAGACCCTGTTAACGCGTCCCTCTATGTAAATTTATACACATTAGGACTCGTTTTAGGCCGATGAATCTTTTGACCCAGTGGTGAGACACCGTAGAACGAGATAGCTGATCAATATATCAAGCAATATATCAATGATATTATCAACATATATCACCACAATATACTTCACTTTAGACATTGATTAAACTGTTGGTGCAACCATGACCTTTCAGTCATGAATAACCACACGTTTTGTGAATTTTATTCCCTATTGATTACAATCTAATAATAAGAGTATTAATCTCAAAACCAAGAAGCAAAGGAGCATAGTCACGATATGGCAACTGTGATAAGATTTTGACAATGCAAAGATCACAAACATAAAAGCACCAATGTAAGAGATACACAGATCAGAGTGCATAGAACATCATATACGTCTTAGTTCAGCATAGCACAAAGCCAGTCACGTCGGTTGCGTCAGTCAAGGTGAATGCCTAATCTGACCACTAATTGGCATCAGCATGTTGGACTTCATGCAAAACAATTTAGAACACTAATTTAGAAAACATCTGACTAGGGTCTCTATCCGAAAATACAGCAGTTGGTACCTAGAAAGGAAAAGCAGATAGACGAATTACAATAGCAATTGTCATAATTACCCTCCTCAGAATGAGTCAGCATACAGGATCAGTCTTCGTCTTCAGGACATCAGTTAGATCGCCGTCAAACTATTTCGTCTACGGGACAGGGAACACTTCCCTCATAAGGAGGAAAAGTGTAATGGGGCAGTCTATGGATAGGGATGGTTTATTCAAGTCTCAAATCACCAAACAGAGTGACAGAGTTTCTGGATGCAATTGATACCATTCCCTACCTAGTTCTCTCGAGTCTTCTGTGTCATGGGTTTTTATCCCTTTTTCGCAATACCTTCCCCCAAAATTCTATTGGATAGTCGCTACACCCCACTATCTTTAACCTATCAAATTATACATTAGGTAATGCAATTGTCACCCCACGATAATTTATAACACTTTGATTGGTTTTCATAATTGACGTCTTCGTAGGTGGCACATCCGGGGTTACTTCATTCTCTGGCACGTTCTTCGGGTCAAAAGTTCTCTTTTCCATGGTCGATTGTCCTTGGATGTTTCAAATTTTGTTGCAAAAACGCATAAAACTTATACTAAAACCGCTAGCATGCGGGTGAGAAAAATCCTAACTTTGCAACTTAAAGCAAAGAAAGAACACATGCTGGGTCATGGCCTTTTGCGAATCAGCACACTGGAGAAACAGAAAAATATGCTTTAATATGCGAGTTATACAGCTAAGTTTTTCAGCTCACGCTAACTTAGGACTTATGGATTCTAATAAACGCAATCTTCGTAGGTGTTAACGTATTCAATTAATTATAATGCAAGCAATTATTTCTTATAGTCGACATTAGTATATGTGTACAATAATTTCTTCACTTTTAGAATACATTCAGACGAATAATACTTTATGTTTTGTTATTGCAGTATTGGTAAGTATAAGCATTTCACATCTAAGGTATGTAATATTTAAACTACGCTCTCTACGCTCTCTGTACCAAAACAAAAACTATCTTCTTGCCAGCAATATTCTATCCAACATATTTTGATAGTACACTGATAGGGTAAGGCACAGAGTCACAGTGACAGTCAGAATCCACATGGTATCTTAGTGACAGCACAGGATTTCAGAGTGTGACAGTGCTTCAGTGACAAACCTGCCCCCAGAGCTGACACAAACGATAACACGAAATGACTGCATGAGACCCTAAGCACCAATCAGACTTTCAGAGCTTCGGTGACATTAAGAAGAGGAGCATTAGAGTATGACACGGTGGCAGCAATGGTCCCACAGCATTAGGGAGAGGTTTAGTGCAAACCAGATTACCAAAGCTTGATACAGCGACAAAGCCTCAGAGACATCCTTCAAGACTAGCATAGAGCCCCTGTGCATGGTTAGAGGTCTGTGACAGCCAGGACTTCATACAATCAAGGGCATCTTTGGCTCTGAAGGTCTCTTTGTTTTCATGTTATCTTTCCTCTGTGACTTTTCCTCTATGCCTTGATCTGTAAACAGTTTCCTTGTACAATTCACAGCCCTCTGGAGGTACAAAACAGGTCTGATGGGTTCTTGTAAGCTGCCAGGTGGCAAGCACATGAGGTTTGCTGCTATACGGAGCCAAAGTTGTTGCACCACCAACTCCTTCCTGAAGAAAGTAGGTTAACGCCCTGAAGAAACAGCTTTGTGTGCCATGAAACGTGCTGGCTGATGCAATTTTGGCTATGGTGGCCGTTGATTGAATGTAATCACAGTTATAATAAAAGGAACAGCAATTTGACTATAAATGTTTGACTAGGAATCTTTCTAGCTAGAGTAGTAGTATTTGATTAGAGTGTGCTGTCTATGATATCTCATCAATAAATAACAATTTGTTTATATATCATAATTGATGATTGTTTGCTTTATATTAATTGAAGATAAAAGTTCCCTACAAAACAAGTGTTTACCTTAAATCGCAATTTCTGGCGTGCAAGCCTCGTGGCTCCACTTAGAAAAGTCTGCAGTATTTCACAGTCATGAGCAACAGCTTACATAGGGCACATCATTTTCCCTACTTTGAATTGTTTTCGATGCTACTTATTCTTGGAGTAGTAACCTATATATTCTCTGTCAAAAATGTAAGCAGCATTTGAGTGCCTTATTTTACATTTCATCGCTAATAGGCAGTAGGTCCCCCTCTGTCCCTAGATATGTGTGTCATGAGGAACAGGGCATACCTTTTTAGCCTGCTTAAACCGTCTTTATTAATGACTGCCTACAATGTGAAAAGGGCCTCGTGGACTCCCTCATATTTTGCGTCTTACCCCTTCCTGCCGAGTGGAATAAGGCCCCCATGCTCCGGAACCAGTCACGCTCTCTCATCTGGGGGCCCGCTGTCCGTGTATAGTGCCTGGAGGGGGGCCCTGGAGTTTGGGGGCTAAGCGCACGGTGAAGCTATTCCCTACGATGCAAAAAAAGGCCTCAATATACCATGGCTTACATACGTGAACAGAGTTTTTGAAGACCCTGCGCTGTCTCACCTCTTTCATAAGCCTTCTGCCATTTGTAAATTACAGAGACTTTTGGTAAAATCTGCTTTCTTGGTGAAAAGAGGAGCTGAAAGAGAGCAGGACAGCATTAAATAATGTTTTGATTAGGGACTTAATTGTGCTCAAAATATCACCTGTTCCGGAACTGGATTTGCTTAGTTTTGCCTGGCATTGCAATAGGGCCCTGATGACACAGATAAGATTGGGGACTGTGGGGGTCATTACAACATTGGCGGTAAAAGGCGCTTACTGCCGTGCAGAAGACCGCCAATACACCGTTGCGGCGGTGGTAGTCCGCCACAGCTATTATGACACACATCTTGGAATCCGCCGAAATTCAGACACCCACACAACACTGCCACACCAAAGGTCAGTGATAAACTGGCGGAAACAAATCCTCCACCTCCACGCCAACAGAAACACGCCCATGCTATTACGACCCACGAATCCACGCAGTGGTCTTTCAACCGCGGTATTCCATTGGCGGTACACACCGCTGCGCTCAAAATACACACACATCTCCAAAACACCGCCACAATGGACAATTCCAAATACACACACCTGACACACATACAAACACCACTCCCACACACCCAACACTATATAAAGCACACACCCACATCACCCACCAACCCCTATGACCAAAAATCTATCACGAACGAAGGCAAGAGATATAGCACAGAACAGACAACCCCATCACACAGAGGCACACGACACCATCACCCACACAATATCCACGCACAAAGCACCACACACCACTACACTCACCACACTCATCACCACATACACCACCGCACACATCACACACACCACCCCATGGCACGGTAAAGACACCCCTGCTTCTCCGAGGAGGAGCTCAGGGTCATGGTGGAGGAAATCGTACGGGTAGAGCCACAGCTATTTGGCTCACAGGTACAGCACACATCAATAGCCAGGAAGATGGAGTTATGGCGCAGAATAGTGGACAGGGTGAACGCCGTGGGACAGCACCCAAGAAATAGGGAGGACATCAGAAAGAGGTGGAACGACCTACGGGGGAAGGTGCGTTCAACGGTCTCCAGGCACAACATCGCGGTGCAGCAGACTGGCGGCGGACCCCCACCTCCTCCCCCACAACTAACAACATGGGAGGAGCAAGTCCTGACCATCTTGCATCCTGAGGGCCTCGGAGGAGTCGGTGGAGGATGGGACACTGGTAAGTCAAATCTTAACTATCATATCCCCAACCCTACCTGCATGCTATCACACACCCCCACCCTCACCCCCTCCCCTATAACTCCAAATCCTCACTAATGTACCCATAACACAAACCACCCATCCCAACACCAAGCCCTGCATGACACAACTAAGCATGGACACCCATCACTAAAGCATGCCCACTGCACATACCCATAACACCCCCGAACCATCATCACACAAGCCCCCACACAGGAATGCTTGCACTGGGGTACACAAACACCCAACATTGCACACCATTACACACACACATGCAATAATCATGTTCTTATGCCCCTGCAGGAACCCAAAGGACCGTCACCACACCAGAGGGTCCAGACAACACCACTCCACCCCCAGAAGTGGCCCACAGTGACGAGAGCAGCTCTGCCCTACTGGATCCTGATGACCAGCCCGGACCATTGTGGGCCTCGGGACAGTCTGTTCCCCTCGCACAGGCACAGCCCAACACCGACCTTCTACCCTCTGGAAACACCGCACAGCACCCACCCAGCGGGCCCAAACCTCCCTACCCAGGACAGGTCAATCAGCGGTGTGTCCACCACCACAGGGAACCCAGGGTAACTCACCACCCCAACAACACCAGGGACCTGGGGGCAGTGGTAGTGGGCACACGGTCCAGGGGACGGAGGCACAGGAACACAGGGGAACTGGGAGAGCTGCTGTGCGACAGGGGGCGGACAGGCCAAGGGAACCCACTCTCCACGAGGCCCTCTCCTCCATCATGGGAGCATACCACCACTCTCAGGAGACGATGGCGACGGTCCTGGACCAGTTGCAGGAGACCCTGCGCCTGCAGGAGGAACAGTATTTGGGGTTCAGGGAGGAGCTCAGGGCCGTCAGCTCCACCCTGGGCACCATCATTGGGGAGCTGAAGGACATACAGCAGACCTTGAGGGACACCGTGGCACTCCAAGGGGCCCCTGACACTAGCCAGGACGATGAACTGCCCACCACCTCCGCCGGCGCTAGTGGACAGGACGCCCCACGACAGGACCACCACACCAGCACCCCACCCCCTGCAGACGGACAACCACCACGCAAGCGGTCCCTCAGATCCAGGAACAGGACAGAGCAAGATGGCAAGACCCCCGCCAGGAAATGACACCACCCTGATTGTCCTCCCACAGTCCCACTTTGTTAACCTGTCCATACTTTAACTGCCCCAGCTCCACTTCCTATGCCCAGATGGGCAGTGCACCTGAGACACTAATAGACTGGACTCTGCCATGGACATTCCTCCGCCATCACCCATCCTCATTTTACAACCCCCTCCCATTTCTGAGCACTTCAATAAACACCCTTGAAACACAAAACAATCTGGAGTCAGTCTGTGATATAGTAAATATGTATTATCAATTACAGTGTCATAATGGGTTTACCATTGTAAGGCTAACATACCTATGTCACACATCACAAGTCCTTGAAGGATGGAAGCAGTTGACACATAGGTAACCACACCTGTGAAACCGTAATGGAAGGGTACAACTCAGTCACCAAATAGTGATTGAAATCGACAAACATGACAGAGGTAGACGTGTGAAAGTTAATGTAATATGAAACCAGAAAATGTTCTCACCTGTGTCTCACTGGAAGAGTTGCTGTCTGACTGACTCCCTGTTGTCGTTGTCTTCTTCATCAGCTTCATCCTCATCACTGTCCACAGGCTCCACAGACTCCACATCTGCTACAACATCGTCATCTGGATCATCCTCCTGCAGAAAAGGCACCTGGCGTCGTAAAGCCAAATTATGGAGCATGGAGCAGGCGATGATGATCTCGCACACCTTCTTCGGTGAGTAGAATAGGGATCCACCTGTCATATGGAGGCACCTGAACCTGGCCTTCAGGAGGCCGAAGGTGCATTCGATCACCCTCCTAGTCCGCCCATGGGCCTCATTGTAGCATTCCTCTGCCCTGGTCCTGGGATTCCTCACTGGGGTCAATAGCCAGGAAAGATTGGGGTAACCAGAGTCCCCCAATAGCCATACACGGTGCCTCTGGAGTTGACCCATCATATCAGGGATGCTGCTATTCCGCAGGATGTAGGCGTCATGCACTGAGCCAGGGAACATAGCATTTACCTGCGCGATGTACTGGTCTGCCAAACAGACCATCTGGACATTCATCGAATGATAACTCTTCCTGTTCCTGTACACCTGTTCACTCCTGTGGGGGGGGGACCAGAGCTACATGGGTCCCATCAATGGCACCTATGACGTTGGGGATATGTCCAAGGGCATAGAAGTCACCTTTCACTGTAGGCAAATCCTCCACCTGAGGGAAAATGATGTATCTCCTTACGTGTTTCAGCAGGGCAGACAACACTCTGGACAACACGTTGGAAAACATAGGCTGGGACATCCCGGATGCCATGGCCACTGTTGTTTGAAATGACCCACTTGCAAGGAAATGGAGCACTGACAGCACCTGCACGTCAGGGGGGATTCCAGTCAGATGGCGGATTGGTGACATCAGGTCTGGCTCCAACTGGGTACACAGTTCCTGGATTGTGGCACGGTCAAACCGGTAGGTGACGATGACATGTCTCTCTTCCATTGTCAACAGGTCCACCAGCGGTCGGTACACCGGAGGATTCCTCCATCTTCTCAACTGTCCCAGCTGACGGTGCCTACAAAGGACAACTGCGAAGAATCAGTCATTATTCCTCCAGGTATGTACCCACAGTTACACACAAGACTACACCACTCACAAGACCCTTCCTGTATGTGTGTTGAGTGTAGGCCTAGCTATGTGTGACGCAGTAGTAAATTAAGCCATGTGGGCCCCTGAAATGGCGGCTGCCTGACCTCTAAACTGGGACAATGGGATTGTGGGCTAACTGCGCTGGCGTTGCACACCGTGGCGGTAGGCGGTCGTAGACCGCGGCGCAATGCTGCATTGGTTAACATTGGACCTTATGGGTCCCAGGAGCCAATGAACAGGTGCGCCGGCAGTGATGATGCGCACCGCCGCGGACGTCACCGCCTTTTTCTATCTGTTCAATCACTAGATACCTGACCTTCGACAGGAGAGGACCTACGCTGCAAGTGCTGCTTTGACCTCGGTCTGGAAGCGACAATGGCTGCTGCGTCTGGGGAAAGGGCCCCTGCCTTCACTGCACAGGAGTTGGAGAAACTGGTAGACCAGGTCCTCCCCCAGTACACGCTTCTTTACGGTCCTCCAGACCAACAGGTTAGTACACAGGGAGCACGTAGTATGGCCTATGCCTGGGTGGAGAGGGCTGGGTGGAAGAGGGAAGGGGGCAGAGTGAATAGAACAACAATGCATGGGAATGAATGGGCCACATGGCCAGAGTAGGGAGGGGGCCACTCACAACGACGGTGCAGTTGGTAATGACTGTTCCTCTTCCCCTGTGCATGTCATATAGGTCAGCGCCCACCAGAAGAGGGACATTTGGCGTGCCATCGCCAAGGACGTCCGGACCCTGGGGGCCCACCAGAGACAGGGCACCCACTGCCGTAAGAGATGGGAGGACATTCGCCGCTGCAGCAAGAAGACGGCGGAGGCTCAGCTGGGGATGGCCTCCCAACGTGGGAGGGGTGCTCGGCGCACCATGACCCCCCTGATGTTCCGGATCCTGGCGGTGGCCTACCCAGAGTTGGATGGGCGCTTGAGGGCATCACAGCAGACACAAGGGGGTGAGTACAACCTAATTATGCTGACTTTGCGTGTCTGGGTGGGGGAGATTGGCTGTGGGTGTCCCTAGGCCAGGGCGAGTTAGGTAGGCAAGGCCCCTCCGTAATGTAGGCCATGTGGCACTCTACCCCACCTCAGCAGAGTGCCAAGTCGAGGTACAGTTGTCCCTGTGGCATCCATGTGCGCAGATGTCCACCATAGCCATGTAGGCCATATCCCAGAAATTGCATGTGCAGAGGGCAGGAGCACGGCGTAATGCAGGGGGCTGCTGCGTCTGTCTTGTCCGCCAATGGTAGCAGTAATCCATGCACTAAAACTCTCTTTCTTCTGTCTACCCCCATTTTTCTGCTCTCCCTGTCCTTTTGTATATCAGCATCAACAGGCGGAGGAACAGTGGCACCGGAGCACAAGGGAGCTGCATCCCACATGGCCATGGAGGGCCACACCACGGACTCTGAATGCACCAGTGGGACGGAGGGCAAAGGGAGCTTCACGTCGGCCACCGGATCACCAAGAAGAGACACGGACTCGTTCACCGATGGGGTCTCCCTTGTGGTGGTGGCACCATCCGTGCACCCCACCTCTACAGGTACAGCCGCCACCTCCCCTACCAGCACCGCCCTCCCAGCAGCCCCTCAGTGTTCGCCCCGTGCCCGCTCACCCAGGAGGGTGGGCATCACCTTCGCCCAAGGCACCTCAGCCCTGCCCCAGTCACCCCTGCTGCCCTCAGTGAGGAGGCCATTGACCTCCTCAGGTCACTCACTGTTGGGCAGTCTACCATTGTGAATGCCATCCAGGGTGTAGAATGAGAGTTGCAACACGGTAATGCATTCCTGGAGGGCATTCATTCTGGTCAGGCTGTCCTTCAGCGAACCCTGCAATCTCTGGCCTCAGCACTGATGCCAGCCATTGTCCCTGTGTCCAGCCTCCCCCCTCCACCCTCCTCCACCCAGACCCAATCTCCTTTACCCCAGCCCATCCCAAGCACACCTACAGACCAGCATGCACACAAGTCAACACACACAAGTAGCTCAAGCAAACATAGGCACCACACACACCACAGGCACTCACGCAAGCTTCACCCACGTACAGACACAGCAACATCCACTGCCTCCACTGTGTCCCCCTCCTCCTCTTCTCCCTCCTCCCTCCCAGTGTCGTTCACACACACACCTGCATGCACCACATCTACAGGCACCATGAATCGCACAAGGAGACCCAGCACCACAAGCCGCTCACCTGCACTCACCACCTCCACTCCCATTTACACATCCCCTGTGTCCTCTCCCAGTGTGTCTGTGACGCCCCCTCCCAAAGTACACAAACGCAGGCAATCACTCACCCAACATCCATCCACCTCACGACAGCCTCCAGTACCTGCACCTGCACGCAAAACAGCTAAAGTGACACCTCCTACAACCACCTCCTCTTCCTCCACTCCCAGACACCCTCCAGCTACCCATCCCAGTGTTCGTCAGAAACTGTCCCTCTGTAAAGTTGAACTTTTTGCCCCCACCCCCCCTCCAATTCATCAGTCCCGTCGTAGCGTCTCAGCCAAAAAGCCTCCAATACCAGTGGTGCCTGTTCAAGGTTTGTGGAGTGCACTGGCCACCAGGGCAGGCAGTATGACCCGGAGCCAAGGCACTGGTAGCCCACCCCCTGTAAAGGCTCTAAAATTGGAGAGTGGACGACGGGACCGTGTTAAGACTCCTGGTGGGAAAACAACTGACATGGGTTCCAAGGAGATTGGAGAGTCAGCTGTGACTCCACCCAAGGTGGGGAAGGGCCAGAGGAAGTCTGCCCAGCCGGTTGTGAGTGTCACGGCAGAGAAGTGCGCCATCATTTCCGGCGGTCGAGACACAACCGCCAGCACCGTCGTCACTGGTCCAGAGACCACCGCTAGAGTCATAGCCCAGGAGGGCCCAAGTATCGTCACTGGTCCAGAGACCACCGCCAGAGTCACAGCCCAGGAGGGCCCAAGTATCGTCACTGGTCAGGAGACCACCGCCAGAGTCACAGTCCAGGAGGGCCCAAGTATCGTCACTGGTCAGGAGACCACCGCCAGAGTCACAGCCCAGGAGGGCCCAAGTATCGTCACTGGTCCAGAGACCACCACCAGAGTCACAGCCCAGGAGGGCCCAAGTACCATCACTGGTCCTGAGACCACAGCCGGAGTCACAGCCCAGGAGGGCCCAATTATCGTCACTGGTCCTGAGACCACCGCCAGAGTCACAGCCCAGGAGGGCCCAAGTATCGTCACTGGTCCTGAGACCACCGACACCGCCGGAGTCAGTGCCCTGGAGGGCCCCGGCTGCCACAGCCCCGCTGGCCAATGATGGAACGTCATGCCACACACCAATGCCCAGTGTAGAGAACGTCATGCCACACACCAATGCCCAGTGTAGGGAACGTCATGCCACACACCAATGTCCGTATCAGAACCGCCATGTAAAAGCACCGCTGAACAGTCCTGAACCGCCATGGCAAAGCACCGCTGAACAGGGCAAAGACCGCCATGGCAAAGCACCACTGAACAGGGCAAAGACCGCCATGTCAAAGCACCGCTGAACAGTCCTGAACCGCCATGGCAAAGCACCGCTGAACAGGGCAAACACCGCCATGGCAAAGCACCGCTGAACAGGGCAAAGACCGCCATGGCAAAGCACCGCTGAACAGGGCAAAGACCGCCATGTCAAAGCACTGCTGAACAGGGCAAAGACCGCCATGGCAAAGCACCGCTGAACAGGGCAAAGACCGCCATGGCAAAGCACCGCTGAACAGGGCAAAGACCGCCATGTCAAAGCACCGCTGAACAGGGCAAAGACCGCCATGGCAAAGCACCGCTGAACAGTCCTGAACCGCCATGGCAAAGCACCACTGAACAGGGCAAAGACCGCCATGGCAAAGCACCGCTGAACAGGGCAAAGACCGCCACGTCAAAGCACCGCTGAACAGTCCTGAACCGCCATGGCAAAGCACCGCTGAACAGGGCAAAGATCGCCATGTCAAAGCACCGCTGAACAGGGCAAAGACCGCCATGGCAAAGCACCGCTGAACAGGGCAAAGACCGCCATGGCAAAGCACCGCTGAACAGGGCAAAGACCGCCATGTCAAAGCACTGCTGAACAGGGCAAAGACCGCCATGGCAAAGCACCGCTGAACAGTCCTGAACCACCATGGCAAAGCACCGCTGAACAGGGCAAAGACCGCCATGGCAAAGCACCGCTGAACAGGGCAAAGACCGCCATGTCAAAGCACCGCTGAACAGGGCAAAGACCGCCATGGCAAAGCACCGCTGAACAGTCCTGAACCACCATGGCAAAGCACCGCTGAACAGGGCAAAGACCGCCATGTCAAAGCACCGCTGAACAGGGCAAACACCGCCATGGCAAAGCACCGTTGAACAGGGCAAAGACCGCCATGGCAAAGCACCAGTGAACAGGGCAAAGACCGCCATGTCAAAGCACCGCTGAACAGGGCAAAGACCGCCATGTCAAAGCCCCGCTGAACAGGGCAAAGACCGCCATGGCAAAGCACCGCTGAACAGGGCAAAGACCGCCATGGCAAAGCACCGCTGAACAGGGCAAAGACCGCCATGTCAAAGCACCACTGAACAGTCCTGAATCGCCATGGCAAAGCACCGCTGAACAGGGCAAAGACAGCCATGTCAAAGCACTGCTGAACAGGGCAAAGACCGCCATGGAAAAGCACTGATGAACAGGGCAAAGACCACCATGGCAAAGCACCGCTGAACAGGGCAAAGACCGCCATGGCAAAGCACCGCTGAACAGTCCTGAACCGCCAAGGCAAAGCACCTCTGAACAGGGCAAAGACAGCCATGGCAAAGCACCGTTGAACAGGGCAAAGACCGCCATGTCAAAGCACTGCTGAATAGTCCTGAACCGCCATGGCAAGGCACCGCTGAACAGGGCAAAGACCGCCATGGCAAAGCACTGCTGAACAGGGCATGCACCGGGTAGGAATGCATGGACCGCCACATCAGGCATCCTTATCCCATGTGCAGCTGGGACAGTGACAGGACAGGCACTTTCACGGGGAGACTTATCCAGTCTGGGCACCAGTCCCCCCCAGTACCAGTGGAGACCTGCATCTACTTGAGAGACTGTGGCTTTGCACTCCCCAGGATGTAACAGTGGGCAAGCCACCCACTGTAGAGACTTGAGAGTCTGTGGCTTTGCACTCCCCAGGATGGCACAGTGGGCAACCCAGCCACTGTAGAGACTTGTGAGACTGTGGCTTTGCACTCCCCAGGATACATCAATGGGCATGGTGCCCCATCGTGGATCTGGCTTTGCAGTCATCCGGCTGAGGTGCCCCCTTTCCCTTCCCCCTGAGGTGCCTGTAGTATTTCTATCTGATGCCCCGGCAGTGTTCTCTCCGATTGTGGTCAGGTATCCTTTGTGGGCCTCGCCCATGCATTTTTGGACTGTTGGTGCACGGACATTGTTATGTACATATCTGCACTACTTCTCGTATTGTATATAATTATGACTGATTTTCAAATATATATCTGTATATTTTTGTATGACATGTATATTGCCACATTACAATGTTTGACCAAATTTTGCATTGTCTTTTCATTCTTCCGGGGGGATTGTGGGTTGTTACTGTGTTTTTTTGTGAATGCATTGGTGTGTATGTTGTAATATGCGAGGGTGGGGGTGGGGGTGTTTGGTGTGTGTCCCCCTAACTTTTGCCTCCCCCCTCCCCCGTGTCATAGGTGCAGTACTCACCGCTGTCTTCTGCGCCTACGTAGCTGTTGGTCGTAGAGGAGCAGGAACACAAGGGCAGGGAGTATTTGCAGTTCCGGGTCCATTGAGTCCTCGTTCCTCGTGGGATGTGTTCAGGTGAGCGTTTTCCCATAGCAAAAGCTGTTTCCGCCGTGTTTTTATCCACGGTGAATCCGCCCCGGAAAAGGTGGCGGATTGGCGGGTTGTAATACTGTGGGCAGTACATTGTCTTCCGCCTGTCTGTTGGCGGTGACCGCCGCGCTGCTTGTCTGTACCGCCGTGGCAGTCGGAGTGTTAAAGTGGCTGTCTTTGTTGGCGGTTTCCGCCAGGGTCATAATTCCCTTTTTTTGGCCGCCGGCCTGTTTGCGGTATTTCCGCAGCTTTAACACCATCCGCCAGGGTTGTAATGACCACCTATATGCGCTCAACTGTGTTTTCCCTTGGGACTACACGAAAAGGCCTCAATCTGGCTTTGCCCCTGTGATCGACTTTCAACTCAATCCTTGTTGCACTTTGTCTTCTGCAGACTTTATTGTATGTTTTTGAAGCTCTTTTAATACCCTTGTGGAGGAAGCTCAACCTAAGGCAATGTACGCCTGCCCTTTCTTTTTTACAGCTGTTAAACGAGGATGAAGTACGTCACACATTAGGGGCCTTCTCAAAATCTCTTTTGAGATGTCAGGATCTTATGCTTTTTTAAACATATTTAATTGTATTTGCCAGTACTATTGCAGTACTATTGCACACACATTTTTATGACCTTGTAAGTTTATATTA
Source organism: Pleurodeles waltl (assembly GCF_031143425.1). Taxonomy (NCBI): domain Eukaryota; kingdom Metazoa; phylum Chordata; class Amphibia; order Caudata; family Salamandridae; genus Pleurodeles; species Pleurodeles waltl. Next base: position 1,534,205,368 of record NC_090440.1, on the reverse strand, counting down.
CCCATTCCTGAATTATTCGAGGTTCTATGTTTTCTAAAAACTTTTCAATTTGCACTTTTTAATTCTATTGTCTATTTATTGCTTTGTATTGTTCACACATACGATTACATCAATTAACTGAATAAAGTATTTATGACTAGTAAAATGTGACTGCATCTGTCTTCTGGCTTAATTGTCACAACGAGGCTGCATTTTAAAATATCTTGCTGGGTTAAGAGACCTGTTGCAGAAATCTGTGTGTGCCCACCAATTTCCAACCCATAATAACACTAAGAGAACTCTGGTTCTTAATGTACTAAAGAGATCTGTATTTTGTCTAGTCACAGTTTTGATTCACAACATAGCATTGCAGAATAATGTGCCTGCTGCAAAGTACACTGTGTAACATTAACATCTCAGATGTGTATTTTATGTAGAATGCTCAGTAGGTGACGACTTTTGACAGATATCACCTTATTACTTGCAGTTCCTAAACTGCAATCCTTCAAATGTAACATAGTGAACTATGAAGTGGCAGCAAGGAGCTGTATGCAAACTGCAAGGCTCAGGTTTAAAACCTTTTCTCCCTCACCCTTTCATAAAAAGAGTTCCTTTGGGTGGTAATACAGTATTTACACCACAAACAACCTCATCCACTGTGCTACATTTTAAACTATGGCTTTAAGTTTATCCAGACCATGCACTCATTAACCTATTATGCCTACAAGTATGAGCCACAAATGATTCCTACTCTTTGTAGCCCTAATTGCTTTAGCTAACATTTTCTTATATTGATTTTATGATTTATTGTACCTGTGTAATGTGTGATGTAAAGTGTAAAGTGTTTTACACCCTACCTTAGGATGAGTAGCAACAAAAAAGAATTAAATACATAAATAATGCTATTTAAATCATTATGTGTGTAATTACTCATACAGACAGATACATCTGACATTCTTACAATGCATTCATATCTCCAATATATGCTGAACAAACTAACAAATCTGCCTTGACATCATAGTTTCCCATAGGTAGTTGTGAATTGACAATAAGCTGCATTCCTTTGTTTCCTTTCATCGCATTGGCATCTACGTATTAGGGTCCAGATGCTCTAGTCAGGATGATACTCAAACAAAAAGAGCATTGTCTACCCTTTAGGTAAGGTCTTTGTTTTGTTTTGGGAAAATTAGAAACTCTCCTCGCCCTCCAGGTTGCTGCTCCGAATGGAAAGCAAGCAATGTGCAGACGCTTTTTTTTTTTTTTGTCCTCATACACTTCTGGCTCCTATTCAACTCCATGATTTCTCATACTCCGAGATGATCAATGCCAGGGAGCTCGAGCCTCTCTCAATTGCCCTTCGGCACACAAGGTCAACATCCAAGGCAAGAGAGTAAACAAGCTTGTAATCATAGGACATAAATGCCCATCCTAAATTACTCTCCCACAAATTTTCCTTCTAACAACCGTGACCATATTTTTACTTTCTTTTCCTTATAGAATTTATCCACCACGATATCCAATTTTGATATAACAGTCAAAGTATCCAACCAATCTGCATATGAAGGAGGGAGCACTGTTACCCATTTTCGACAAATTTCCCTCCTATCCAAAAGTATTGCATATAGCAACACTGTCTTCACAACTCTAGAACCTACTTCTCCTTGCTCCACCGTACCGAAAATAACTAAAGGAAGAGATAGTGTAAGATGTTGTAATAAAAGACTCGAAATCCTTTTGCATACTTTCCTCGAGAAACAATAAACTACTGGACATTCTAAAAACATATGAATATCAGATGCCTTCCGTAAGCCACATTTAGCACAACTAACTTCCTCTCCCCCTCTTATCTTAGTTAATTTCTCTGGGGAAAAAAAGACCCTATGCAGCGTAAAAAGATGATTTCGCCTTAATGGTGCTGATTTAATGGCCCTAAATATTATTCGCATAGATGGCCCCCACAATGCTTGTAATTGATCCACAGACATCTCTCCCCCCCATAGGGAGACAGGCAGTTTAAAGTCCCCATCTACCATATCTAACATACTCCAATACCAACTCGAGACCTTCCTTAATCCCCAATGCTTCTTAATTAAGTCACTCTCCAACTGATTAGCGGACCCCAACCTGCCTGCTACCCCTTGTATCCATTCCCTTAATTGAATATACTTTCATCTTGAGAGATTCCCTCCTGGCCACTCCGTAAGTTCCTCCCAGGACAACAAACTACCATCTCTAACTAAATCCCCCCAAAATTCAATCCTGTCCTTTTTAAGGGGTAAGGCCAACACATCTGTCAAGCACTCAGGGGTTTCCGGAGATTTCCAAACCGGAGCCCATTGACTGTAATAGTCTATTTTTGCAACTTGCCGCAACTGGAACCAAGCCCTAGCTGCATCTTGTAGTATTTTCAATCTTACTTTCTTAAAGAATTTCGGGTCGCCAAACTTATATAGAAAATATTTTGCTGCGCCTTTCTCTGTGGTTGCCATAAAACTAAACATATCTCCAATCGTTGAACGATCCGGGGAAGAAAATAACATTCTAACGTTCTTAAGGTGGAATGCCCATGCTAAATAATGGATATCAGGAAGAGTAAGGCCCCCCTTCTCCTTTCTCCTGCGCAGTTTCTTCCATGCAATTCTATGTCCCTTTTGTGCCCAAATAAAAGAATACATTTTCTTTTGAAGAATGGCCAAAAGTTTCTTATCCATTTAGAATCATAAAGGAAGTTCAACTTAGGCAAGATTATCATCTTAACCAAGTTGACCCTCCCTAATATTGTGAGGGGAAGATGTTGCCAACCTAACAATAACTTACTACAAGCCGCTACCATAATCCTCATATTAACCACTGTATTCGTTCCAAATCCTGCACAATTTCTACCCCTAAATACCTTATTGAATTAGTGGTACGCCAATGGTCAGGATTCAGATTCCATACCATTGTCTCTGTTTTTTCAGGATTAATGTGATAACCATATATCTTCCCAAATTGTTCTGTAATATCTAGTAAAGTAGGTAAGGTAGTAGATAAATTTGAAGTATGAACTAAAAGATCATCGGCAAACAAAGCAACTTTCTTCTCCCACCCCTTACTACTAAAGGGAGAAATTCTAGAGTCTTGCCTGATCCTCCTAGCTAAGGGCTCTAAATACAAGTCAAACAGCAAGGGAGAAAGAGGGCAACCCTGTCTGGTACCCTAGTAACCCTAAAGGTATTTGTTAACTTCCCATTTAGCAGGACCCGGGCCAATGGGGCCTGATAAATTCGTTGAATTGCTTTACAAAATTTGGTGCTCAAATTATTACGTTCAAGAACCTTATTCAAATAATTCCAATTGACTCTATCAAACGCTTTCATTGCATCGATCGCAATAACTGCCAAAGGTTCTCGATATGCAGTGGCTAAATCAATAGCCCCTAATAAATTAAATGTTTGTTCATGCAAGAACCTATTCTGAATAAAACCTTTCTGATCAGGGTGGATCAAATCCCTCATCACTCCACTTAACATATTTGGCAATACTTTAGCATACAACTTATAGTCACAATTTAATAATGATATTGGGCAATATGACTCACATTTCAATGGAGATTTTCCAGGTTTTAAAATCAGGGAAATAATTGCCTCATACCAAGAGGCAGGCAGAGGAGCTCCTTCCTCAAAAATCTCTGTAAATAGTTGACAAATTGACGGAACTATAGAATCACCCAATACCTTATAGAACTCTACAGGAATACCATCCGGCCCTGGGGCTTTCCCCCTCTTACACTCTTTTAAAACAGATCTCATTTCTCCCTCAGTAATTGGCCTAGTCAGGTAAGTTTGTTTACTCTCAATAAGACGTGGGAGCGTATCCATATCTAACCATTCACCAACTTCCTCATCCCTCACCTCCTTTTCCTCAGTGTAAAGCACAGAAAAGAACTTATAAAAAGCCTTTTCTATAGTCTCCGAGTCAATAAGGCTAAACCCCAGCTGGCTATCCACCAACTCCTTAATACAATTTCTCATCTTATCTTTCTTTGCCTTCCAGGCTAGTAATTTTCCCATATTTTCTCCATATTCAAAATGAGCTAGTTTGCTTGCCTCCCAATGCTTTACGATCCTTGCTTGCAATAGGGATTCCATCTGCAACTTCAACTGTCTTCTCCTATCATCTAAACCCTTTTTATCACCTCTCTCTACCCATTGTGTATTACATGCCAAAATATACTGCTCTATCCACTCCAGTTCCTCCCTATATATCCTTCTTTGATGACTAGCCAAACTTATAATTCTTCCCCTCATCACTGCCTTGAAGGTGTCCCATATTACTATTTTAGAGGCTGATCCCTGATTCAACCTGAAAAAGGCCTCTGTCTCCTTACGAAGATATCTAACAACCTCCTCCTCTAATAACAAAGCTTGATCCAAAGTCCATCTCATCCCTCCTCGCTCCTGGGGACACCTCATTTTTTAAATCACTGCAGCGTGATCGGACATGTGGGCCGGTGAATACTCAATATTGTCAACCAGATCACACACCAAATAATCAACTAAAAAGTAGTCAATCCGAGAAGCATGCCCATACTTCCTATTATACAGCAATGTGCAGGCACTTCTGAATGTATCCCAGTGTCAGCACATTAAACTGGGACAAATTCAGCATATTTCACTTGGGCCAGCCCGGACCCTGGATTTGACACAATAACAATGCTGGTTCTGGGATTCCACTGGACCCTTTCCATTTCCTGCTTATGAGAATGTTCTAGGTTCACCACAAACCAGCTCATTCTGACTCCAGCAACATCCTTGAAATAGGTAATATGTGTTTTTTGTGCCTGATTTGACATCCTGAAATGGGTACAAATTGTGCTTGGACCAGATTAAACTGGAGGAATTTGCATTTGTTTATGGAATAGAGGTTTTACTGACCGTCAACAGTAAAGCCGCTTGTTATCCTCAGTTTTGATCCCCAAAACTGTAATCGCCTAATAAAACTGCCAGGGGTAACGTCACAACTGTGTGGTAATAGTATTTCCCATCCGCAGTACTACCAAGAAGTTTCACAACCACATTGAAATAATGGGCATATGGTTTTATTCAGTAATCCTTTGTGAAGGGTACTAACAGAAATCCATGCTCTGGATCAGACTTATCGGTAAAGTTCTGGGCTTTTGTTATCACCACAGATGGCGCTAAAAAGCAAAACCTTCATTGTGAGTTTGTCCCACAATCCTCCCACTATTCTGTAAAGGATAAATGGCTTGCTGATTACTCTAAGGTCACCTAAACGTGGGTGGTGCTAACAGATACCTTCTGGCATTATTTCCAGGGGAATTTAGGGCCACAAATGGTAACATTCCATTTTGCATGGAACTCACCAGGTTGTCGCACCTGAGCTCCATTTAAGTGTCATGTTTGATAAGAATTTCATAAGGCACCAGAACGTGCGTGAAGGGTATCTTAGCAGAAAATACAGAAGCCATCAAATGAACAATGAGGGGTGCTTACATGCTGCAAAGAGACCTGTAAAATACATAGGGGGTCATTACAACATTGGCGGTATAAGGCGCTTACTGCCGTGCAGAAGACCGCCAATACACCGCCGCGGTAGACCGCCACAGCTATTATGACAAACATCACGGAATCTGCCGAAATTCAGACACCCACACAACACCGCCACACCAAAGGTCAGCGATAAACTGGCGGAAACAAATCCACCACCTCCACGGCAACAGAAACACGCCCATGATATTACGACCCACGAATCCACGCGGCGGTCTTTCAACCACGGTATTCCATTGGCGGTACACACCGCCGCGCTCAAAATACACACACATCTCTAAAAACGCCTCCACATTGGACAATTCCAAATACACACACCTGATACACATACACACACCACTCCCACACACCCAACACAATATAAAATACACACCCACATCACACACAAACCACTACAACCAGAAATTCTGAGAGAAGGCCCTGTGGTCCAGCACAGCTATTGACAACCCCATCACACAGAGGCACACAACACCATCACCCACACAACATCCACGCACAAAACACCACATACCACTACACTCACCACACTCATCAACACATACACCACCCCACACATCACACATAACACCCCATGTCACGCCAAAGACACCCCCGCTTCTCCGAGGAGGAGCTCAGGGTCATGGTGGAGGAAATCGTACGGGTAGAGCCACAGCTATTTGGCTCACAGGTACAGCACACATCAATAGCCAGGAAGATGGAGCTATGGCGCAGAATAGTCAACAGGGTCAACGCCGTGGGACAGCACCCAAGAAATAGGGAGGACATCAGGAAGAGGTGGAACAACCTACGGGGGAAGGTGCGTTCAACGGTCTCCAGGCACAACATCGCGGTGCAGCGGACTGGGGGCGGACCCCCACCTCCTCCCCCACAACTAACAACATGGGAGGAGCAAGTCCTGACCATCTTGCATCCTGAGGGCCTCGGAGGAGTCGGTGGAGGATGGGACACTGGTAAGTCAAATCTTAACTATCACATCCCCCACCCTACCTGCATGCTATCACACACCCCCACCCTCACACCCTCCCCTATCACCCCAAATCCTCACCAATCTACACATGACACCAAGCACCCATCCCAACACCAAGCCCTGCATGACACAACTAAGCATGGGCACCCCTCACTAAAGCATGCCCACTGCACATACCCAGAACACCCCCCCAACCATCACCACACAAGCCCCCATACAGGAATGCCTGCACTGGGGATCACGCACACCCAACCATTGCACACCATTACACACATAGATGCAATAATCATGTTCTTATACCCCTGCAGGAACCCGAAGGAACGTCACCACACCAGAGAGTCCAGACAACACCACTCCACCCCCAAAAGAGGCCCACAGTGACGACAGCAGCTCTGCCCCACTGGATCCTGATGACCAGCCCGGACCATCGTGGGCCTCAGGACAGTCGGTTCCCCTTGCCCAGCCACAGCCCAACACGAGCTGCCACCCTGTGGTAACACCAGCACAGCACCCACCCAGCGGGCCCAAACCTCCCTACCCAGGACAGGTCAGTCAGCGGTGTGTCCACCACTACAGGGCACCCAGGCTAACCCACCACCCCAACAACAACAGGGACCTGGGGGCAGTGGTAGTGGGCACACGGTCCAGGGGACGGAGGTACAGGAACACCGGGGAACTGGGAGGGCTGCTGTGCGGCAGAGGGAGGACAGGCCAAGGGAACCAACTCTCCACGAGGCCCTATCCTCCATCATGGGAGCATACCACCACTCCCAGGAGACGATGGCCACGGTCCTGGACAAGTTGCAGGAGACCCTGCGTCTGCAGGACGAACTGTATTTGGGGTTCAAGGAGGAACTCAGGACCATCAGCTCCGCCCTGGGCACCATCGTAGGGGTGCTGACGGACATTCAAAAGACCTTGAGGGACACCGTGGCACTCCAAGGGGCCCCTGACACTAGCCAGGATGACAAACTGCCCACCACCTCCGCCGGCGCTAGTGGACAGGAAGCCCCGCCACAGGACCAACACACCAGCACCCCATCCCCTGCAGACGGACAACCACCACGCAAGCGGTCCCTGAGATCCAGGAACAGGACAGAGCAAGATGGCAAGACCCCCGCCAGGAAATAAGACCACCCTGATTGTCCCCCCACTGTCCCACTTTGTTACCCTGTCCAGATTGGAACTGCCCCAGCACCACTTCCAATGCCCAGATGGGCAGTGCACCTGTGAGACTAATAGACTGGACTCTGCCATGGACATTCCTCCACCATCACCCATCACCATGTTACAACCTTCCTTGATTTTTTTAGCACTTAAATAAACATCCTTGAAAGCCAAAAAAATCTTGAGTCAGTCTATGATTTGGAACTTTGTATTATCAATTACAGTGTCATAATGGGTTACCCATTGTAAGGCTAACATACCAATGTCACACATCACAAGGCCTTGAAGGATGCAAGCAGTTGACACGTAGGTTACCACACTTGTGAAACTGAAATGGAAGGGTACAACTCAATTAACAAATAGTGAGTGAAATGTAGGTACAGGATAGAGGTAGACGTGTGAACGTTAATGTAATGTTAAACCAGAAAATGTTCTCACCTGTGTGTCACTAGAAATATTGCTGTATGACTGACTCCCTGTTGCCGTTTTATTCATCCTCAGCTTCATCCTCATCACTGTCCACTGGCTCCACAGGCTCCACAGCTGCCACAACACCGTCATCTGGATCATCCTACTGCAGAAAAGGCACCTGGCGTCGCAATGCCAAATTATGGAGCATGGAGCAGGCGATGATGATGTCGCACACCTTCTTCGGTGAGTAGAAAAGGGATCCACCTGTCATATGGAGGCACCTGAACCTGGCCTTAAGAAGGCCGAAGGTGCGTTCGATTACCCTCCTAGTCCACCCATGGGCATCATTGTACCGTTCCTCTGCCCTGGTCCTGGGATTCCTCACTGGGGTCAATAGCCAGGAAAGGTTGGGGTAACCAAAGTCCCCCAATAGCCATACACAGTGCCTCTGGAGTTGACCCATCATATCAGGGATGCTGCTATTCCGCAGGATGTAGGCGTCATGCACAGAGCCAGGGAACATTGCATTTACCTGTGAGATGTACTGGTCTGCCAAACAGACCATCTGGACATTCATGGAATGAGAACTCTTCCGGTTTCTGTACACCTGTTCACTCCTGCGGGGGGGACCAGAGCTACATGGGTCCCATCAATGGCACCTATGACGTTGGGGATATGTCCAAGGGCATTGAAGTCACCTTTCACTGTAGGTAAATCCTCCACCTGAGGGAATATGATTTATCTCCTTACGTGTTTCAGCAGGGCAGACAACACTCTGGACAGCACGTTGGAAAACATAGGCTGGGACATCCCTGATGCCATGGCCACTGTTGTCTGAAATGACCCACTTGCAAGGAAATGGAGCACTGACAGCACCTGCACGTCAGGGGGGATTCCAGTCGGATGGCGGATTGGTGACATCAGGTCTGGCCCCAACTGGGTACATAGTTCGTGGATTATGGCACGGTCAAACCGGTAGGTGACGATGATATGTCTTTCTTCCATTGTCAACAGGTCCACCAGCGGTCGGTACACTGGAGGATTCCGCCATCTTCTCATATGTCGCAGCTGACGGTGCCTAAGAAGGACAACAGCGAAGAACCAGTCACTATTCATCCAGGTATGTACCCACAGTTACACACAAGACTACACCAGACAAAAAAGCCTTCCTGTATGTGTGTTGAGTATAGGCTTAGCTATGTGTGACACAGTAGTAAATGAAGCCATGTGGGCCCCTGAAATGGCGGCTGCCTGACCTCTAAACTGGGACAATGGGATTGTGGAGTAACTGCGCTGGCGTTGCACACCGTCGCGGTAGACGGTCGTAGACCGCGGCGCAATGCTGCATTGGTTAACATTGGACCCTATGGGTCCCAGGAGCCAATGAACAGGTACGCCGGCAGTGATGATGCGCACCGCCGCAGACGTCACCGCCGCGGACGTGATCGCCATTTTCTATCTGTTACCTCACTAGATACCTGACCTTCGACAGGAGAGGACCTACACTGCTAGTGCTGCTGTGACCTCGGTCTGGAAGCAACAATGGCTGCTCCGTCTGGGGAAAGGGCCCCTGCCTTCACTGCACAGGAGTTGGAGAAACTTGTGGATGGGGTCCTCCCCCAGTACACGCTACTCTACGGTCCTCCAGACCAACAGGTTAGTACACAGGGAGCACGTTGTATGGGCTAGGCCTGGGTGGAGAGGGCTGGGTGGAAGAGGGAAGGGGGCAGAGTACATAGAACAGTTATGCATGGGAATGAATGGGCCACATGGCCAGAGTAGGGAGGGGGCCACTCACATTGACGGTGCAGTTGGCAATGACTGTTCCTCTTTCCTTGTGCATGTCATGTAGGTCAGCGCCCACCAGAAGAGGGACATTTGGCGTGCCATCGCCAAGGAGGTCCGGACCCTGGGGGCCCACCAGAGATGGGGCACCCACTGCCGTAAGAGATGGGAGGACATTCGCTGCCGCAGCAAGAAGACGGCGGCGGCTCAGCTGGGGATGGCCTCCCAACGTGGGAGGGGTGCCCGTCGCACCATGACCCCCCTGATGTTCCGGATCCCAGGGTGGCCTACCCGGAGTTGGATGGGCGCTTGAGGACATCACAGCAGACACAAGGGGGTGAGTACAACCTCATTCTGCGGAGTTTGCGTGCAGTGGAGGGGTCTGGGTGGGGGAGGAGGGCTCTGGGTGTCCCTCGGCCAGAGCGAGTTAGGTAGGCAAGGCCCCTCTGTTATGTAGGCTATGTGGCACTCAACCCCACCTCAGCAGAGTGCCAAGTTGAGGTATAGTTGCCCCTGTGGCATCCATGTGTGCAGATTCCCACCATTGCCATGTAGGCCATGTCCCAGAAATTGCATGTGCAGAGGTCAGGAGCACGGCATAATGCAGGGGGCTGCTGCGTCTGTCTTGTCCGCCAACGGTAGCGGCATGCCATGCACTAAAACTCTCTTTGTTCTGTCTCCCCCCCTTTTCCTGCTCTCCCTGTCCTTTTGTACATCAGCATCATCAGGCGGAGGTACAGTGTCACCGGAGCACGAGGGAGCTGCATCCCACATGGCCATGGAGGGCCACACCACAGACTCTGAATGCACCAGTGGGACAGAGGGCGAGGGGAGCTTCACGTCGGCCACCGGATCACCAACCAGCGACACGGACTCGTCCGCCATTGGGAGCTCCCCTGTGGTGGTGGCACCACCTGTGCGCCCCACTTCTACAGGTACAGCCGCCACCCCCCCACCAGCACCGTCCTCCCAGCAGCCCCTCAGCGTTCGCCCCGTGCCCGCTCACCCAGGAGGGTGGGCATCACCTTCGCCCAAGACACCTCAGGCCCTGCCCCAGTCACCCCTGCTGCCCTCAGTGAGGAGGCCATTGACCTCCTCAGGTCACTCACTGTTGGGCAGTCTACCATTGTGAATGCCATCCAGGGTGTAGAAAGGGAGTTGCAACACAGTAATGCATTCCTGGAGGGTATTCATTCTGGTCAGGCTGTCCTTCAGCGAACCCTGCAATCTCTGGCCTCAGCACTGATGTCAGCCATTGTCCCTGTGTCTAGCCTCCCCCCTCCAACTTCCTCCTCCCAGACCCAATCTCCTGTACCCCAGCCCATCCCAAGCACACCTACAGACCAGCATGCACACAAGTCAACACACACAAGTAGCTCAAGCAAACATAGGCACCACACACACCACAGGCACTCACGCAAGCCTCACCCACATACAGACACAGCAACATCCGCTGTCTCCACTGTGTCCCCCTCCTCCTCTTCTGCCTCCTCCCTACCAGTCTCGTCTACACACACACCTGCATGCACCACATCTACAGGCACTAGGACTCGCACCAGGACACCCAGCACCACAAGCTGCTCACCTGCACTCACCACCTCCACTGCCATTTACACGTCCCCTGTGTCCTCTCCCAATGTGTCTGTGACGCCCCCTCCCAAAGTACCCAAACGCCGGCAATCACTCACCCAACATCCATCCACCTCACGACAGCCTCCAGTACCTGCACCTGCACCCAAAACACCTAAAGTGACACCTCCTACAACCACCTCCTCTTCCTCCACTCCCAGACTCCCTCCAGCTACCCATCCCAGTGTTCGTCAGAAACTGTCCCTTTGTCAAATTGACCTTTTTGCCCCCACCCCGTCCTCCAATTCATCAGTCCCGTAGTAGCGCCTCAGCCAAAAAGCCTCCAGTACCAGTGGTGCGTGTTCCAGGTTTTTGGAGTGCACCGTCCACCAGGGCAGGCAGTAGGACCCGGAGCCAAGGCAGTGGCAGCCCACCCCCTGTAAAGGCTCCGAAAATGGAGAGTGGCCGACGGGACCGTCTTAAGACTCCTGGTGGGACAACAAGTGACATGGGATCGAAGGCGATTGGTGAGTCAGCTGTAACTCCAACAAAGGTGGGGAAGGTCCAGAGGAAGTCTGCCCAGCCTGTTGTGAGTGTCACAGCGGAGAAGTGCGCCATCATATCCGGCGGTCCAGACACAACCGCCAGCACCGTCGTCAGTGGTCAGGAGACCACCACCAGAGTCACAGCCCAGGAGGGCCCAAGTATCGTCACTGGTCCGGAGACCACCGCCAGAGTCACAGCCCACGAGGGCCCAAGTATCGTCACTGGTCCGGAGACCACCGCCAGAGTCACAGCTCAGGAGGGCCCAAGTATCGTCACTGGTCCGGAGACCACCGCCAGAGTCACAGCCCAGGAGGGCCCAAGTATCGTCACTGGTCCGGAGACAACCGCCAGAGTCACAGCCCAGGAGGGCCCAAGTATCGTCACTGGTCCGGAGACCACCGCCAGAGTCACAGCCCAGGAGGGCCCAAGTATCGTCACTGGTCAGGAGACCACCGCCAGAGTCACAGCCCAGGAGGGCCCAAGTATCGTCACTGGTCAGGGGACCACCGCCAGAGTCACAGCCCAGGAGGGCCCAAGTATCGTCACTGGTCAGGAGACCACCGCCAGAGTCACAGCCCAGGAGGGCCCAAGTATCGTCACTGGTCAGGAGACCACCGCCAGAGTCACAGCCCATGAGGGGCCAGGATGCCAGAGCCCAGCTGGGCAATGAGGGAACGTCATGCCACACACCAATGCCCATTGTAGAGATCGTCATGCCACACACCAATGCCCAGTGTAGAGATCGTCATGCCACACACCAATGCCCAGTGTAGAGATCGTCATGCCACACACCAATGTCCATATCAGAACGGCCATGTCAAAGCACCGCTGAACAGGGCAAAGACCGCCATGGCAAAGCACCGCTGAACAGTCCTGAAACGCCATGGTAAAGCACCGCTGAACAGGGCAAAGACCGCCATGGCAAAGCACCGCTGAACAGGGCAAAGACCGCCATGTCAAAGCACCGCTGAACAGGGCAAAGACCGCCATGGCAAAGAACCGCTGAACAGTCCTGAAACGCCATGGCAAAGCACCGCTGAACAGGGCAAAGACCGCCATGGCAAAGCACCGCTGAACCGGGCAAAGACCGCCATGGCAAAGAACCGCTGAACAGTCCTGAAACGCCATGGCAAAGCACTGCTGAACAGGGCAAAGACTGCCATGGCAAAGCACCGCTGAACAGGGCAAAGACCGCCATGGCAAGGCACCGCTGAACAGGGCAAAGACGGCCATGGCAAAGCACCGCTGAACAGGGCAAAGACGGCCATGGCAAAGCACCGCTGAACAGGGCAAAGACCGCCATGGCAAAGCACCGCTGAACAGGGCATGCACCGTGTAGGAATGAATGGACCGCCACATCAGGCATCCTTATCCCATGTGCAGCTGGGACAGTGACAGGACAGGTACTTTCACGTGGAGACTCATCCAGTCTGGGCACCAGTCCCCCTCCACAACCAGTGGAGACCTGCATCTACTTGAGAGACTGTGGCTTTGCACTCCCCAGGATGGCACAGTGGGCAAACCACACACTGTAGTGACTTGAGAGACTGTGGCTTTGCACTCCCCAGGATGGCACAGTGGGCAACCCACCCACTGTAGTGACTTGTGAGACTGTGGCTTTGCACTCCCCAGGATGGCACAGTGGGCAAACCACCCACTGTAGTGACTTGAGAGACTGTGACTTTGCACTCCCCAGGATGGCACAGTGGGAAAACCACCCACTGTAGTGACTTGAGAGACTGTGGCTTTGCACTCCCCAGGATACATCAATGGGCATGGAGCCCCGTCGTGGATCTGGCTTCGCATTCATCTGGCTGAGGTGCCCCCACTTCCATTCCCCCTGAGGTGCCTGTAGTGTTTCTATCTGCTGCTCCGGCAGTGTTCTCTCCGATTTTGGTCAGGTATCTCTTGTGGGCCTCGCCCATGCTTTTTTGGACTGTTAGTGCACGGACATTGTTGTGTACATATCTGCACTACTCCTCGGATTGTATGTGTAAATAAGAGTGATTTTGAGATATGTATAACTGTATATTTTTGTATGACATGTATATTGGCACATTACAATGTTTGCCCGATTTTCGCATTGTCTTTGCATTCTTCCGGGAGGATTGTGGGTTGTTACTGTGATTTTTGTGACTGCATTGGTGTGTATGTTGTGATATGCGAGGGTGGGGGTGTTTTGTGGGTGTCCCCCTAACTTTTACCTCACCCCTCCCCTGTGTCGTAGGTGCAGTACTCACCGGTATCTTCTGCACCTACGTAGCTGTTGGTCGTAAAGGAGCAGAAAAACAAGGGCAGGTAGGATTTGTAATTCGGGCTCCATGGTGTCCTCCTTCCTCGTGGGATGTGTTCAGGTGAGCGTTTTCCCATAGCAAAAGCTGTTTCCGCCGTGTTTTTATCCACGGTGAATCCGCCCTGGAAAAGGTGGCGGATTGGCGGGTTGTAATAGTGTGGGCGGTACATTGTCTCCCGACTGTCTGTTGGCGGTAACCGCCGCGCTGCTTGTCTGTACCGCCGTGGCGGGCGGTGTGTTAAAGTGGCTGTCTTTGTTGGCGGTTTCCGCCAGGGTCATGATTCCCTTTTTTTGTCCGCCGGCCTGTTTGCGGTATTACCGCACCTTTAACACCGTCCGCCAGGGTTGTAATGACCCCCATAATCCACAATAGGGTCAGTGAGCAAAACAAATAATAAACTATGAAATGCAATGTGGCTAAGTGACTGCAATTAGCTGAGACTTTTACAAGCATGCCACCCATCATCTTTTGTTATTTTGATAGGAAACCCATAGTTGTACGGTTGTGTCCAGGTGTGGGCCCCTTGCTTCCCAGGGCAAAGGGTCCAAGTTGTACCTTAAAGAATTATTTAAGGAAGGCCTTTTGAGACTTAAACTAACTGGGGATGTAGCCTGGTTGTTCAAGCTGTAAATTCCTGTTAGTGAGAAATTGGGTTGTTGGTTGACTGGAGTGTGAGGTCTGGTCAAGCAGCAATCTTAATCCTTGTAAGAGTGAGGCACAAGCCAACTCCATATCAACCTGTGCACAACCCTATGGTAGCTTAGTACAGAGCTGTTGGGTTAAACTTGGAGACAAATCTGTAAAGTAATTGTACAACACTTCAAGGAGTAATTAAGTGAAAACACCACTCAAAAAGGATCTCAAGGACCTAGTTAGGCCCGTTGAACAAAGTAGCTTATGTTGTTTTGCGGAGCATTGCAAGGATCTGTGTTGAAGATGCATTGCGCAGCCTAAGCAATGTATGCGTTCCGAGATGCAGTGAGGCTGCAATGCAAGGGCCTGCGTCATCATTTAGCATCCCCTCCACAGGGCTTGTAATGCAAAGTCTGGCATTGAGGATGCAGCACACAGTCAAGGTGATTGGATCAGTTTCAAAGAGCTGCAAGGTTGCAATACAGAGTCCGACATCGTTGTGGAGGATGCCTTCAATGAGGGATGTGAGGGCCTGTGCCGAGGATGCAGAGTACAAATGCTAGGATAAGAGGCTAGGCTTTGCGATGGGTCTAACACACACAGCAGCAGCAATGCGTCTGTTCTACTTGGGTTTGTGCCATGCAGCAGAGATGTGGTGGATCCACAGAGGCTGGCAAACCACCTTAAGCCCACTCTGAAAGGTCCAGGACTGCGGTGGCACAACTTCACAGGGTAGACTTACAGGCGGTAGAATCCAGGTCCAAAAAACATGTTGTCAAAAGCTATTTATGTCCCTCAGATCAAGAGGCCAGCTAACTAGCACCTGAAGTCACTCTAGGTTTCTGGGTTCAAGAGATCCAGGTCCAGTCCCTCTCACCTAGGCAAGAGGTCAGCAGATAGCAGATCAGAGCAACAGGGCACCAGTTCCTTCTGATCAGCAATCCAGCAAAGTGGCAGTCCTCTCAGCAGCATATCAGTCTTTCTTCCTGGCAGGGTATCAGCAGGTCCAGAAGTGTATTGAAGTGGTGGTATCTGCGGTCCAATATATATACCCAATTGGTACTTTGAAGCTGGAAGAAGCTTCTAGAGGCACTCCTTCACATTGCACAGGTGTATTGCTTTCCTGTCCCTGGCTCCAGACTGGCTACATGTGTTATACAGCCCTTTATATGTACATAGGACACAGTCTATTTAAGTGTAAGCGGGGCTAGGACCAGCTCCTCCCTCCCACTCTGCCAGTGATGGCCCATCCAGTCACATCTAAGTTCCCCATTGTGTGTGGCTGTCTAGAAGGAATATACAAAGCTCAACTGATACCCACATCCAGACATGTAACCCAGAGACAGTCTGCAGGCACCAAATGGCTAAGGCAAGTAAATGCTGACTTTCTAAATGTGACAATTTTAGAACTGTAATTTACAATCCGACTTTGCCATAGGTTAGGACTTTAAATTACAATTCCAAAGACGCCAAACATGAAGGGGTTACCAAATCCCATTTAGAAACTACACTAATAAAATGCAGTAAAGTAATTCCAGTGTTATTCTATGGGAAAAGGAGTTATTGAAGTAGGAAAAAATGAATTTAAGATTTAAGACCTTAAAGTACATGTCCTACTTTTTAAATACATTGCACCCTGCACTCTGGGCTGTTCAGGACCTACCCTGATGGTGACTAAAATGTATTAAAAAGGAAATTTGGGTATGACAAAAAGTATATTTTGGCAGGTCAAAATGTCAGTATAAAACTGCACCCACAGGCTGTTTACAGTGCTACTTAAGTGGGTAGGACAACCAGCACTGCATGCTTACTGGTGGTATTTAATTTACATGTTCTGGGCACAGGAAAGACAATTTTACTAGGACTTACAATTACATTGACAATGCCAATTGGGTATAAGCCAATCTAACATGTTTTAAGGAGAGTGTACAAGCACTTTAGTACTGTTAGCAGTGCTAAAGTATGCAGAGTCCTAAGGCCAATAAAAACAAATTCAGCAAAAATAGAGGAGTGAAGGCAACAATTCTGGGAATGGCCCTACAGAAGGGCCAAGTTCAACAATATTGGCCCAGGGACAAAATTAATTTGGATAGGGTTGCTCATAATCTGGAAATGCACAGTAGCCAACAAACAAGGGGCTGGAATGAGGCCTCCTGTCGGATCAATTGCTAACTGCTGATACTTCAGCAAGCATTCCACACATCACCTTTTGCTGTTTTAATATGACACCCTAAGTGCAAGTGGTATGGCCAGATATAGGCCCTATGTTCACTGTGAAATAGGATCCAAGCTATGCTGCTGCCAGGACTGCCTCTTTGCTGAGCTGCTACTCTGCTAGACTCCTGCTTTGCTGAGATGACCTTCTACCGGCTGCCCTTTTGTCTGGGGAAGGACAACTGGGCCAGCAACTCTCCATCTTGAACCCAGGACTCCAAGGTGATTCAAAGGGCTAGTCTTCTGGCTTCCTGATCCGAGCTTCGGGACGTAATAGGCTCCTCACAGCTCCTGGACCCATTTCCAACAAGCTCCTGGCCCCAAAGAGGCACCCCCACAGGTCCTGGGCCCTTGGAAGTGTTTTTGTGGCTCCTAAAAGCAAACTTTTGGGCTCTTTGTGACTGCCAATGGGCCAGCTCGCACCTTAACAGCACTGCTCACCTGAAGAATCAGTGTAAACTACCACAAGATACTCTCATTGCACAGCAAGTACATCAGGGGTGTTCATAGGAGACATCAGGGTTTTTAACCACATTTTGTTTTTATTTTTTACTTTTCTATATAAATAGCACTGACACACTTTGTTAATACAAAATTCACTTACACTGCCACATTACTATAGATGAGCACCTATACTATTCTGCTTTAAGTTGTTGAATTAAAGTTTTTCTAATAAATGTGATATATTACTAAATGAACCTCATTGATTGAGAAGTGTTTTTGTGGTACAACCACTGCTGTGGAAGTTGAAGAGTACTCTTCCGCCGGAGGGACCATTGTTTGTTGTTATATTATTTATGTACCCAGGCCCCAGGGCCACTGGAATGCCCCATTTTGCTAGGGCAAACTTTCTAAAAGTGGCATTTTCACATTTTTAAAAATAAATCCAATTTTACCATTAAAGAGGATTCATCATTACAGTTCCAAGGGTAGTAAACATGACCGATCTATCCTTTCCCAATCAGGAATTACAGCTTAGTAAATGCAATAAGTGGTTCCCAATGTTATCCCATGAGAGGGGTAGACCTCATAGTAGTGAAAAACAGATTGGAACCTTTTTCACTATTGGGTCATGAATAACGTAAAAGTATATGCCCTGCATTTCAATTACATAGCACGTTGCCTTATGGGCTGCTTAGGACCTACCTTGGGGGTCACATATATGTAATTGGGGGAATTTAAGGCTTGGCAAGGGGTTTTAAATGCCCAGTCAACATGGTAGTTTAAACTGTACACACAGGCTCTGCAATGGTAGCCCTGAGACATGTTTAAAGAGCTGCTTAAGTGGGAGGTACAATCAGAGCTGCAGGCTCACTAGTAGCATTTAATTTACAGGCCCTGTGCACATCTGGCGCACTTTACTAGGGACTTATAAGTAAATTAAATATGCCAATTGTGGGTATGCCAATTTTAGCATGTTTTCGGCAAAAAACACATGCACTTTAGTACTGGTTAATAGTGGTAAAGGGCCTAGAGTTCTAAAGCCATAAAAACAGGTCCAGATAAAATGGAGGAGGACAGGCAAAAGGTCTGGGCAAAGATGACCCTAAGACTGACAGATCTAACATTTGCCCCCCTCCAGCTGAAAGTGGGGAGAACTACCCAACCATTTGGGAGTTTTCATCACTAAGACGAAAAACCTGAATAGACCATTTGCATTGGTGTGATCTGATTAGGACAGCTTTCCATTGTAAAGTCCAGTCCCTGTAGGAAAATGGACCTCCTCTAAAATTTTGTATTTTCACCACTCATTTGCATTGGCCACCTGAGAGGCCTGTGGTCTATCTGAACCTGGAAGTGAGTCCTAAGCACGTATGGTCTCAGCTTCTTCAGTGACCAGAGCACAAGAAAGACTTATTTCTCAATAGCACTTTACCTTTGTTCCCAGGGAAGTAGCCTCATAGAGATGAATGCTGCAGGCTGAGCTAGGATCTCCTCATTTAGCTGTGATAGAACTGTCACTATCCCAGTCTCCAGGGCATCTGTTTAAACAATGAACTCCTGAGAAATGTCATGGGCTGTGCACCTGGCTTGTTTTAGGCAGTCAAAAGCTTTTTACAGCACTTCATCCATAATTCCATCATGGGCTGCTTCCTAGAAGCCAGCTCAGTCAAGAAGCAACAATAGTGCCTTGCCACATGTCAAACCTGTAGTATCCAGTGAGGCCCAGAAAGGCACTTGCTTCTGTCTATGTTTTTGAGGGTTCGTAGGCCAGGACAGTCCCTTTTTTGGCCTGGAGGGGCTGCACCTTACCCTAACCCTCCAGGTGTCCCAAATACACCACAGACGCCTGCCCCATCTGGCACTTACTGGCCTTGATAGTCAAGCAACCTGCTGCAGGACCTGAAGCACTTCCTGACAGGGAAACAGTTGGTCCTTTCTTTTGCTGCTGAAGACAGCTATGTCATCTAAGTAAGTAGCACTGAAGGCCTCCATCCCAGCCAGGACCTCGTTCAAAAGCCTCTGAAAAGCGGCAGGGGCATTCTTGAGCCCAAAGAGTATCACTGTACATTGGAAATGGCCTTCTTGGGTAGAGAAGGCAGACCTTTCTTTAACCACCTTGGTTAGGGCAATATGCCAGTACCCTGAAGGTAGCTCAAAAGTGCTCAGAAATTGGGCAGCCCCTAACTGATCAATAAGCTCATCAGTTCGGGGTTGGGGTGTGCATCACTCTTAGTGACTGAGATGAGTCCTCAGTAGTCAACACAGATCCTGAGTTCTGGGGCAGTGCCTGGAGGGGCTGCCTTGGGCACAAGCACTAGTGAGCTGGACCAAGGACTACTGGAGGACTCAATGACCTCCAATTCCAGCATCTTAGCAATGTCTGCTTTGATTCTGGCCCTAACTTTGTCAGACTGTCTGTACATTTTCTTTTTGACAGGCAGGCTGTCCCCATTGTCTATATCATGGGTACACAACTGTGTACGCCAGGGAGTGAGGGAAAATAGAAGGAAAACTGTCCCAGCAACTGGCAACAGTCCCCCTGCTGCTCTAGAGTCAGGGTAGGAGAGAGGTTCTCACCATCCAGTGACGTATTCTTTTCTTTGGATGACAGATCACTCACCTTCTCCTCCCCATAATATGTCACCAGCAGCATTGTGACTTCAGACCTCTTATAGTAGGGTTTCAGGCTGCTGAGATGGAGTGCCCTTAGGGAGTTCCTGGGAGTCTTGAGGTCTGCCAGGTAGGTGATCTCCCTCTTCCCTTCCACCACCTCATATGGACCAGTCCAGCAACCCTGGGAGCCGTTGCCTCCACTGGCTCCATTACCCATACTTTCTGTCCAAGTTCCACAGGGGTAGCTGTTTGGTCATACCACTGCTTCATAACCTCCCGGCCAGCCTCCAAGCTCTTTGAAGCTTTATTCCACAATTTGGTCACCTGGTTCCAGAGGGTCAACTTGTAACTGACCGCATTCTGTCGGGGTTTCTTGGGAGCTTGCTTCCGCCCTACTTTGACCAGTCTGATAGGTCCTTGACAGGATGACCATACAAAAGTTCAAATGGGCTAAAGCCTACTTTCTTCTGTGGCACCTCTCTGTAGGCAAAGAGCAGGCATAGTAAGAGGGCCTCCTTCTTCCTCCTCAAGGGCGGGCTCAGGTAGGCCTTCAATCATGCCTTTAGGTGTCTTGTTGAATCACTGAACAACCCCATTTGTTTGTGGATGGTAGGGTGTGGAGAACCTATAAGTAACCCCATATTCTTTCCACATGAACTTCATACAGGAAAACATGAACTTGGTGCCCCTGTCTGACACCACTTCAATGGGGAAACCCACTCTAGTGAAAATCCCCATTAGGGCTTTGGATTCTACAGGTGCATGATAGTCCTCAGAGGGATTACCTCTGGGTATCCACTGGCATGGTCCACCAAGACTATGATAAACCTATTGCCTAAGGCTATGTTGTGGTCCACGGGTCCTATAAGATCAATTCCCACCCCCTCAAAGTGTGTGTCAACAACAGGCATGGGAGTCATGGGAGCCTTCTGCTTTTTCCCAGTCTTCCCACTTGCCTGGCAGGTAAGACAGTTCTTACAGAATGTATCAGAGGCTGTCCTCATCAGGGGCCAATAGAAGTGGGAAACAAGCCTGGTAAAGGTCTTGTCATGCCCTAGATGTACTCCCAAGGATATCTCATGAGCGAGTTTCAGCATGAAGGCCCAGTGTCACTGGTGGATTATGAACACACAAGTTGCCCCATGCTGCGAAACCTTAGACTCACTACACAGGAGGGCATTTTCCCAGTATGTAAGGTGATCTCTACTGGTGTCACTAGCTGACTTGGCTTCAGCTTGCTGCCTTATGCCCTCTAGGGTTGTATGCTCCTTCTGTGCCTTGCAGAGCATCTCCTTCATGGGCCCCCTTCAACTTGCTATTCAGCAAGTTCAAGCAAGGTACCAAAGAATGCAAATTGTCTTTCCCAGTGGGCTCCTTGGTGTCCTCCTCCGACACCCCATCTACCTGGTCTGGGGACATACAGGGACCGACTTCCCATACCCCTTGCCCTTCCATTCCCTGGAAGCTATCTGAAACATTCTTCCAGGCCTCAGAATTTGCTGACTCATCTCTTGGGCAGCCATGGACCTGATGGTCACACAGTCCCACTCAGGCAGCCCTGACATTTCCAAGTGTGACCTGAGCTCCACTTCCTTCTAGGCAGTGTGCTCCAAGTCATTCCCCAACAGAGAGTAAATGGGCAAAGCGGGACTCACTTTAACCTTCACAAGACATCAGACCCCACCCCCATTGAAAGGGAACAAGAGACACGGAATAATGGCTCTCCTGGTTGTCTTCTACTACTACCTGGTGAAATGTATTGGGTATCACCTACTCTGAGGATACCGATAGATAGCTGACAGTAGTCATACTGGCTCCTATGTCTCTTCACCTTTAGCCCATTAATGGTGACCCACTGCCTATACTTTGGAGTATTGTAGGGCATGGGCGATTGAAGCACCATCTCTGCATAACCCAGGGACACTAGGGTTACCTGAACAGTCTAATCTACACCGTGGCCATCTCCTACCCAAGTGCTACACTTGCTATCCCTTGTGACTGTCAATCCCTGGGGGGCAGTGCCCTCTTGAAGCACTTGGCATCTCAGTTGACATGCCCATACTCATAGCACCCATAAGTTTTGGGGACATGCCCATACTCATAGCACCCATAAGTTTTGGGGACAAACTTTCCAGGATTCTTATTTATGAAGCCTTTCTTCTGGTGGCCAGATTGGTTTTGGGACCCTTTCCTCTCTGAACTTTTTTGGGGGCCTTAAGAGAACTCCTTGGATTTATTTGTATTTTCTCCCTCTTTCTTCTGTTGGGAATCCTGATCACCCTTTTGTGAGTCCCCATCCAAACACTTTTGTTGACACTCTGGTGCTGGCCCAGAAGTCTGCCTCTTCAGCAAGCTTCCTGTGATCAGTCAGTTTTCTATCAAGTAGTGGTTGACACACTTCTGGAAAACGAGTATTGAGCATATGCTCTCTCAGCATTTGGTTACACAGCTCATTAAAATCATCCACTTTGCTGCCCCTCACCCAGTCCTTTAGTGCCTTGCTGGCATAATGTAAGGCATCTACCCAGGTCTCATTTGGGAGCTTGTGGCTTATACCTGAAACTATGACAGTACATTTCAGAGGACAGTCCAAACTTAGCAACAAGGATTGCCTTCATAGGGGCGTACTTTGTCTGGTCCTCTGCATCTAGTGCTAAGAGTAAGTCCTCCTCACTGTGGACATGTATGTCCGTAGGCTACCCCACTTAGTACTCCACTGAACCTTATTTATCCTGGGAGCAACTTCATAAGCAGCAAACCACTTGTCTATATAATCTCCCACCACATAGTTAGCCATCAGCTCCTAGGGAATGCAGAGACAACTCACTAGCAGACACTGTTGGTAATCTACCACCATCACTGTTGGGCCCTGGGACTGCTTTCCTTTTGGCTCCAGCTCCCACATGTGTTTATTATGCTCATCATGCTTCAGCAATAGTTTTTTCTCAGCCAAAACCCTCTTGGTCTCAGCCTGCCTGACCTCGCTTTCCATCTTTCGTTTGGCCAGCTCCAGCCTGAATTTTCTTTCTTACCTCCTGTTCTCCAACTTCTCTGGGGTCAGGCCCCTGGAAGACACGTTGATCCCTGCACAGAAGGGAACATTCAGTCATGTGATTAGGTTGCCCCACTCCTCATCCAGCTACATTCCGAGACCCTCCTGTAAGTCTTGGTCCATTTCCTCCTCAGTATCCAGCTCCTCCTCCACATTGCCTGTGGTGGCCTGATGGACCTCTGCCCATGACCTAAAGCCTTTTGGAGTTTTGCCTTCTTGGTGCGCCTCCTGGCAGGCAACCCCTTCTCCTGACAAAACTCCTTGAGCTGGGCCACTGTTACTGTCCATTTTGCCAGCTCAAATTCCATCTTTGCAGGTGAAATAACAGATCCAACAGGTAGGCTGACAGAGGTTAACTTTGGAAAAGTGAAAAATGCCAATAAGAGATAACTGACTCAAATTGTTCTTAGATGTGCAATGATAGTGTATACTAAATTACTCTAAGGCACTATACAAACACATGTCCTATCCTCACTGCTGATCATCAATGTTAGAAATGGGTATCTTGTTGGCAGAGGTATGCTCCCTGTCTAAGCAGAAACCACAAACCTAGCTAGGGTAAGTCAGATATGCACTAAAAGTTAACCTGTGCTCACACCCTGGTAGCTTGCACAGTGCAGTCTGGCTTAACTTTAGAGGCAATGGGTAAAGTATTTGTGCAACATTTCAAACTGTAAAACAGTGTAAACACCACACAAAAAGAATACAACAGTTACAAAAATATATATTAATTTAATGAACACAACAGGACCAAATGACAAAAATTCAATAAGTAGAAGTCAAGGTTTGAATTTTTAAAGATTAAACTTAGTTGTTGTGTCTAAAAGCATAAAGTGCCGACCTGGGCTATCTGGTTGAGCTGGACCTGGTTAAATACAAAGGTTCAGGCCAACCACAATGGAGAGCAGGTCGGATACAGTCCCAATCAAGTCCCGCTGAAGTTTTAACCTTCTCGATAATTGAGCCAAGTTTGTGGGAAAACAATTGTCGGGAGCAAAGAGAGTGTTGCTGGCAGTGGTATGTGGGCATGAAGATTTGGCCAGGCATCGCTGAGAGGTGGTTTGGGGCCTTGCGGTAGCAAGCAGTGATACTTGCTGTGCGAGAAGACAAACTTGTGGTGTCTTGTGGAGGTTCTTTTGGCGAGCGGCACTGTCCTAGTGCGGGCAGACCCCTTCATGGTCGTGAAGAGCCCAAAACCTTTATTTCAGCAGCCACAAACCACTTTCAAGGGCCCAGTACCTGAGAGGTGTTTCTTGGATATCCGAGGCTTGTTGAAATGGATCCAGGAGCTGTGGGGAACCTGTTATGTCCCTGAGGCTCAGATCAGGAGGCCAGCAGACTAATGTTTGAGTCACTCTGGGGTCCTGGGTTAAAGATGGAGGGTTGCAGGTCCAGTCCTCCTTCCCCAGGCAAGAGGGCACCAGGTTAGCTCAGAAAAACAGGAGTCCAGCAGAGTAGCAGCTCAGCAGAGTGGCAGGCTTTGCAGCAGCACAGCTTGGATCCTATTTCACAGTGAACATAGGGCCGATATCTGGCCGTACAACTTGCACTTAGGGTGTCATATTAAAACAGCAAAAGGTGATGTGTGGAATGCTTGCTGAAGTATCAGCAGTTAGCAATTGATCCGAAAGGATGCCACATTCCAGCCCCTTGTTTGTTGGCTACTGTGCATATCCAGATTATGAGTTAAAGATGGAGGGTTGCAGGTCCAGTCCTCCTTCCCCAGGCAAGAGGGCGCCAGGTTAGCTCAGAAAAACAGGAGTCCAGCAGAGTAGCACCTCAGCAGAGTGGCAGGCTTTGCAGCAGCACAGCAGTCCTCCCTGGAAGAGTACCCAGAGGTCCAGAAGTGTACTGAGTTGGTGTTGTTTGGGGTTCAGTATTTATACTTTGGTGCCCTGGTTCTGGAAGGAGGGAGAATCTTCTAGACAGTGGCTTTGAAGAGCAGGGACTACCCTTCCTCCCCTGGCTCCAAGCTAGCTGGAGTAACAATAAAGGTTTTAGGCCTATTGTGTGTGGACAGGTGTAACCATGAACCTGTGGCCAACACCTCCCTCTCATCCTGCCCAGGATAACCCACCAGGATGTTAGTTGCCCATTACTCACATCTAAGCTCCCTTTGTTTGAGGCTGGCTAGAAGGAATGCACACGCCCAGCTGTCACCCCACCCCGGATGTGTATTGAATACAGGCGGTAGGCGCACAGAGCTAAGAGCAGGAAAATACCAACTTGGCATTTTCAAAATTGTAACAATAAATCTGACTTTACCATTAGAGAGGATTTATCATTACAATTCCAAAGGTACTAAACATGACAGAGCTACTCCTTCCCAATCAGGAATTACAGCTTATGTAATCAAGGATTCCCCATGTTCTACTATGAGAGGAATAGGGCTCACAGTAGTGAAAAATTATTTTTTGAGTTACAACATACAACTAAAAGGTCTGGTAAGGCACCAGGAGCAAAATTCTGTTATGCGGCAAATCAGTTACCTGTCTATGGAAAACTGTGTTGGCAGTTGTGAAGATGGAACCCCATGACTGCTGTCACAAAGTGCCATGTGAGAAAGGTAGAGAGCTGTGAGGGAAGGTTAGGTCGAGAGACAGTCAGTGGGAGAGGTAGGGAGTGGGAGAGAGGTTGAAACATAGAAAGGGACAGATGGGGGAAACAGAGAGATAACTTTACCAGGCTCCTTGCAACCAGTAGCAGAACACAAAATGATGCAACCCCATTTCCTCTTTCCTCTCCCCCTCTATTTCCCCCTCTATTTCTCCCTCTTCCCTCTCTGTTGCTGATCTGTCTGTTGCGTCCTCTTCTTCCAAACCATATCTGTCTCCTCTGGTCTATTTTCTCCTTTATCTCTCTCTTTGTTTCTCTTTCATTATTTCTCTCACTCATCGTACTTTTCTCTCTCTCACACACACACACAGTTATCTCTCTTGTGCGTCCGCCCTCATTTTCCTGTCCTCTCTTTTTCTTGTTTTTTCTCTCGCCCCCTTTTGTCTTTTCTCTCTCCCCATCTTCTCCCTCTTTCTCTGTCGCCTCCTTTTACTTTCTTGTCTCCTGGTTTTCCCCACTTCCCTTGTAGTTTTTACTCGATCTTGCAACTGTAGTATTTCTGTCTTTCTCATTGATCTTGCACTCTGTGACAGCGCTAAGGGTCCCCTTTCCATTTGCATCAATAAATGATTTTTTTTTTAAGACTGCTACTTTGTTCTGGGGAGGATACCGTCTAGGAAACAAGAAAGAGCTCAGTGTTTGCATGTTTAAGCATCACTCGCACCCGGCAAATGTAACTCAAAGTACCCTGTCTTCTTTGCCCCTTGTCGTTGCCCCTTGTTTTCTTACTCTCATGGAGCACCATCCACCCACCCCAGACGAGCCATAGGATGTGGGAAACCATGGGCGAAATACTTTTAATTACACTTGATAGTTTCTGTGGATTTGGGTTGGCAAGTTTCTTCAGTAAACTACTGAATTCCGGAATTTCACATGACAGAGAACTTTTCTCTCTACATGCGTATTTCCAGAATGGAGTATGTGGGAGAATAGGAAGACAACCAATGGAAATACGACATGCAAAGCAGGGGAGAGGAAGAGAACCCTGCAGAGGTAGGTGCGAGACAGAGAGTACAAGGAAAAGACAAAGGGTACGACAGAAGCAGGAGACACAGGGAGACAAAAGAGGGAGAGAGAAGAAAAAGAGAAAGAGAAGGAGAAAGAGAAAAATAACAAAAAGAGCAAGTGAGGGACGGAGGTGAAAATACCGTTCCCACCACTCCCAGTAACAATTTATATTACTCTCTACTAATCCACCTGTGTTAGAAATGGGGTCTTTGGTTGACAGTCAGGTTACCCCCTGTTCAAGCAGGGGCCCTCACTCTAGTCAGGGTAAAAAAATAATCACCCTCAGCTAACCCCTGCTTACCCTCTTGGTAGCTTGGCAGAGCAGTAGGCTTAACTTCAGACTGCTAGGTGTAAAGTATTTGTACCAACACACACTGTACCTTAATGAAAAAGCTACAAAATGACACAACACAGGTTTATAAGAATAGGAAATATTTCTCTAAACAAAACAAGACTAAAACGACAAAAATCCACAATACACAAGTCAAGTTATCAATTAAAAAGCAAAAAGAGTCTTTATGTAGTTTAAAACACACACTAACACTGTTAGTGTGAAAATTTACCTTGGGTGTGTCAAAAATAATCACGTACGGGCGAGTGTGCGTCAAAAAGGGCTTGCGATGCGTCGTTTTCACTCATGAGCGAGACCTCGCGTTGTTTCTCTTTCCTTGAGTTGGGGCGCATCGGTTCTTCTCTCCACAGGAGAGCGATGCGTTGATCCGGTCAGCACTCTCGGGTCCGGGCAGGCCTTGCATTGTTTTTACATGCCCAGCGGTACTTGCATCGGGAATCCAGCCGCACAATGATCCAAAAACCACGCAGCGCGGGTTGTGATCTCCCAGCCTCCATCAGCGATGCTGCACGTCATTTCTCCTGCTCCGTGCGTCGATTCTTCAGTCGGGTTTCCGGCGAGCGTCGATTTTCAGCTGCAGAGCCGGCGGCGTGTCGTCTCTTCAGCCGCAGATCGGAGTTGCGTCGATCATTTCCCCGCACAGCACTCTGTGCGTGGATTTCCTCCTCTTAGGCTGCCAGCTTCTCCTTTCAGGGTCCCAGGAACTGGATTGGCACCACAGGGCAGAGTAGGAGTCTCTCCAGAGACTCCAGCTGCTGGCAGAGAGAGTCTTTGCTGTCCCTGAGATTTCAAACAACAGGAGGCAAGCTTTAAGTCAAGCCCTTGGAGAGTTCTTCTCAAGATGGAAGGCACACAAAGTCTAGTCTTTGCCCTCTTACTCTGGCAGAAGCAGTAAGTGCAGGATCGCTCCACAAAGCACAGTCACAGGCAGGGCAGCTCTTCTTCCTCAGCTCTTTAGCTCTTCTCCAGGCAGAGGTTCCTCTTGTTTCCAGAAGTGTTCTAAAGTCTGTAGTTTTGGGTGCCCTTTGTATACCCAATTTCTCCTTTGAAGTAGGCCTATTTCAAAGTAAAGTCTCTTTTGAATGTGAAATCCTGCCTTGCCCAGGCCAGGCCCAAACACTCACCAGGGGGATGGAGACTGCATTGTGTGAGGGCAGGCACAACCCTTTCAGGTGTGTGACCACTCCTCCCCTCCCTCCTAACACAGATGGCTCATCAGGAAATGCTGACTACACCCCAGCTCCCTTTGTGTCACTGTCTAGTGTGAGGTGCAACCAGCCCAACTGTCAAACTTGCCCAGACAGAGAATCCACAAACAGACAGAGTCACAGAAAGGGTAAAAGCAAGAAAATGCCCACTTTCTAAAAGTGGCATTTTCAAACACACAATCTATAAATCAACTTTACTAAAAGATGTATTTTTTAATTGTGAGCTCAGAGACCCCAAACTCCACATGTCCATCCTCTCCCAAAGGGAATCTACACTTTAATCAGATTTAAAGGTAGCCCCCATGTTAACCTATGAGAGGGACAGGCCTTGCAACAGTGAAAAATGAATTTAGCAATATTTCACTGTCAGGACATATAAAACACATTACTATGTGTCCTACCTTAACCATACACGGCACCCTGCCCTTGGGGATACCTAGGGCCTACCTTAGGGATGTCTGACATGTAAGAAAAGGGAAGGTTTAGGCCTGACAAGTGGGTACACTTGCCAAGTCGATTTTACAGTTAAAACTGCACACACAGACACTGCAATGGCAGGTCTGAGACATGATTACAGAGCTACTGATGTGGGTGGCACAACCAATGCTGCAGGCTCGCTAGTTGCATTTGATTTACAGGCCCTGGCACCTGTAGTGCACTTTACTAGGGACTTACTAGTAAACCAAATATAGTAATCATAGCTAAACCAATTAACTACACATTTTGTAAAGGAGCACTTGCACTTTGGCACTGGTTAGCAGTAGTAAAATGCTCAGAGTAACAAAAACAGCAAAATCAGAGTCCAGCACACATCAACAATCTGGGGAACAGAGGCAAAAAGTTAAGGGAGACCACGCCAAGGATGAAAAGTAACAACCTGTAATCCACCTTTGGGTTCCAGAGTAACGTGCTACTTGCCGAGAGTGCTTCAACACCTCCTCAGGGATAGTAAGCCCCATTTAAATTCAAATACAATTACAATTACAAAGAGGCATGGAAAGACAGGTAGGTTGAAAAGGAGGTAAGATGGAGACAGGAATGTGTGTGTTGTGGGGTTGTATGATTTTGAGTGTACTTTTCAAGGCAGATGAAGGAATGGACATCTAAGACAATCTCTCTTAGTCTGATTTCTAAGCTTATAAATGTTATTTTAAAAGAGGGACAATATAGCAGTTTGAATCTGTAGCCTGTGGGTCTGTGTAACCTGCGGGATAGTTCACCCCTGTGAGGTTTCATGAGGATAGGAAGTGAATAGGCAAGATGAGATGGAGTATGTTGTAGCTGCCTCATGGGATCTTACAGGAGGGCACCCTAATATTTTGTTATACCACTCTTGAAAGGAGAACTTGGAGAGATATTTTCCAGGCACAGCCTAATTCTGCTAGAGGCACCTTATACTTGGCTCTTGGATGGGCTCTGGGTCCATTTAAAGACAATGTTGAAAATAGGAGGAACTCAAAGGGAGGTAAAAACAAATACATCTCAACAGGCACTTTGTGGCAGCAGTCATGGTGTTCCATCTTCACAACTGCCCACACAGTTTTACATAGACAGGTAACTGATTTGCCACATAACAGAATTTTGCTCCTGGTGCCTTGCCAGACCTTTTAGTTGTGATTGCATTGTATAATGCTTCATAACCCTAAATGGAGTCCAAAGGCTCACTATTGAACAGTTGGAAACGCATGAGGCAGTGCTTCATTGGAGGGGTGTTGTTGTGCACTGAAGTTAGTGTGGGGGGTGTTTTGGTGCCATATGTGAATGACCAGATTGGCACTTTTATTCTGTGTTGGTCACTGTGCTTGATGTATGGTGGTGGGAAGACGGTTAAGGGTGTGTCGTGTGAATTTTACATTATCACTCAGCACTCTTACAGGTCACTAGCGTTAAAAAACAATCACGTCCTTTTCATTGTAGATGAAATAGAAAAGGAGATGGTCATTTTCCATCATTATTTCTCCTTCTCTGACATAGGGATTGGAGACAGTCATATAGAGTGGTGTGCTCTCAGTGAGAAAAAAATTACTGACCACAAGTTACATATGGTGAACCAGATCTTTTACATGCATCTGGACAGAGAGGGAGGTGTTACACATTCAAAAGCCCTGAAGAATCGAATGAAACATGTTGACTACTGAATATAACTGTTCAGGCTACAATCAGGTTTGACTATAAAGGAATTACAAAGGAATTGTAACATACCAGCTTCGGACCATCTGGTATTCTCATTTATCTCAATTAGAAGGCTTTGATTGTTTTACATGCAACTTGATGTTTTCCTCCATCACTTACCTTCTTTCAACGTGAGTGACCAGCAAGTGTGCTGAGGTCCCTTTCGGAATTCTTGGCTGACATCTTACCCACCAACCCCCCTTTCTGCCATGGATGCAGCAATCAAGAATGAAGCGGAGTATACATTTGTCAGGACTAGTGAGGGACTGTAGAGACAAGAACGGGGATGAAATGTATTTACCTCGTCTATGACGAATGCCGCTACTGTGACAAGAGTTTATAATACTTTATATTGTGCAATTGAGAGGCTGGTGACGAACAGGAGGGACCCACAGGACAGGGGTGGACTACATATTAAAGTCATCCAGGGTACAAGTACTTATTGCAGAGAGAGATTTTGTCATGCTTCGAAAGTCTATCATGCTATGAAGCAGTGTTTAATTTGTAAATAAAAAGGTGCCAGTGCTCAAACCCTCCTCTTAAACATGCGGCTGCTGCAATTAAAAGTGACAGCACATAATACTGAGGCAGCGTAATCCTGAAGCCACCTCGGGCCTCTTCAGTCCATTTATAGCCACTCCCTGCCCCTTCAGCTCACTCTTGCAGCTTCCTGCTTTTCCCCTTTCTGACGCTTTTTCATTTTTCTCTTCCTCCGTCTTTTCCACGTGTCTACTGCTGGCAGTAAATGCTTGAGTCAGAAAACTAAGCGCCGGCCCTCAGAAATAAGTGCCGGTGCTCAGCCCCGGAAATAACAAGCACAAATTAAGCACTGCTTTTAAGTATGAGTTCTTAGTGACGAATGGCAGAACTCTTCAGCCATGAGTTGCCTGTTCTTTTAGTAATGGGCTTGATTAGTTTAGGATGGTTGCTTGTGGATACATTTATGAAAAAAACAAATATTTTGCTTGGTCCTGCTGCAGATTCCCATCATATAAAAGCTGTATAGGTTAATACCTGGGGACAGAAGCAATCTTCGGTCCACAGTGGTTATAGGCAGCGAGGGTTATTGTCCTACTGGGACTGTCAGGATATATGGCATGTACTGGCTGAAGTCAGCTGTGGAAGTGCCCTATTTCAGTCATTCCTGTATCTTTTCTGTACCTAACCTTGTTCCCTCTTGTCTCTGGAACGTTTTTAGAATGTAGCATACAGAAAGAAACAAAACCTTGCTGTTATGTTGAATTGTTTCAAGTTGCCTAATTTATTGTTTGTTAAATGTTCACTGTGCTGCTATATGTCCAAACTAATTCTTGTGGAAGGTTCGAAATATTCTCTGGGTAGGTAATGCAGTGACACAGGATTAAAGGCATCATTTTCACACATTCCTGGAAACTATTTCATGAACGTGTGCACCCTCCCGCACCATACATGCGGACAGTATGACCTAGTATTGTAGCAGACGTTAATCCTTTACCAGAGTGCAACAGGTCGTTATAATATGATTTATCAGAAAGTTGCTGCGAGAAAGATTTTGGTATTAGGAGTGATTCCAAGCCTACAGGTATCCAAGTAACTAAAAGGTAAGGTGACCAGATGTTGATAAAGAAAAGCACGTACACTTACAGACACAGTAGTATGTCTACAATTTGGCCATAATGCGGTGAAATGAAACACAGGTCTCGCCAAGATAGAAAACTGACAACCATGAGGCATTGGGGTGCCCACATTGGTATTTTGGCATAATAACAAGGGGGGGACTGAGTATAACTTTGAAGTACCTTATCGGTGTCAATAAAAGCTGTTCTTAGTCGAGCCTCTTTTAAATCCATGACATCGGATATACTTACAAAAATATATATTTATAAAAATAAAAAAGTAGCAGGACAGACGTTGGAAAACCAGGTTTTTCATGGCAAATCAGGAAGTCCTGATCGCCCTATCATATGATCGCCGTATTATAATTTTGAATACGTAGCTATTAGCAACTCGTCTCTTCACATAATGCAAACACTGGCATTAAGATAGCATAAACAATGATGATGTTAAATGCGATTTTGACACTTGTCTGGTTATTGGTATAAAAATGCTTTTCATAAGTGAATTACAAGGGAATTGTCACATAAAAACATCGGACAATCTCGTATTCGGATTAATCTGCAATTAGAAGACTTTGGCGGTTTTACATTCAACTTGAATGTTTCCTTCATTACTACTTTCGACTGGAGTGACCAGCAAGAGTGCTGAGGCCTCTTACAGAATTCTTGGGTGACGTCCTACCCACCAACCCCCTTCCTGCACTGGATGCATTCATAGGTCGCTGTGATATTTTAGAAGCCCTGCAAAAGAATGAACTGCAAGTAAATAGAAGATAGATCTTGGACTCAAAAGCAGCAACCAACTAACGTATGTGCATAAAGTACACATTTTGGATCTGCATGTTACACCACGCGCTTTGCAGCAGGAATAGCAGGTTCCAGATCTGACAACTGAAAAAGGGATGATGCCGCCTACACTATCTCCGTGCCGGCCACTGGATTGGCTGAGGCAGCGCGCCAAGGACCGACCAGCTGCCCAGAATCAGTGAAGGCTGGAACGAGACCTCGGAACCAGCACGAGCATCTGGAAACAAGTCGTAAGGTACGTCGAGAACACGCCGTCTGAGAGACGAGCGGCGGAGAAGCTCCTAGATCCGAGACACGCCGCAATCATGTGGAGGACGTGTACAGAGCAAATGGAAACAAATAGCAATTAAGAGGAACATGGGCTGCAATTAGCCCACTAACACAGGATTCGCACGCTCGGTCTGTGGGTTGTTGCGCAGTAATTGGCATTTGTGTCTACTGGTTATTTACACATTACTTTGTGTAGGTTTCACACGCTCGACTTTCGCAATTATTTCAGAGCCCCTGGGGTTTGCCAATTACGTCTCTGTAAAAGGAAGTGTCTGCCGCTGGTTCTGAGGCACAGTGGCGACCAAGTGAATCTAGGGCAAAAAAAACCCAGTTCTCGCGAATTGAACTTTGTGTGCAGAGCTACTAAACCACTCAGTGCTGGAATTGAAAAAAATATTTTTGGAACCCATAAAATTGGGGGTCAAGCCAGGTATGGTTGCGGAAAGAGGGCATGGTAACCAGGGATAGAGTAATGAAAAGCGGAGTAAGGACAGTCGACTTATGGATTTATTTTTTCCAAGCACTACCATAAAAAAAATGTCAATAAGGGAAAACGTGAAAGAATAGCTGTACAGGCTTACTTTTGTCACAAATAGAACATTTAAAACTATCTTGTGGGTTAAGTAATGTGCTTTGTGTGCCCATGGATTTTTAGGGAATAATAATAACGGTAAGGCAACTCTGGTGGTTAATTTACTCGCTAGAGGGATCTGTATTTTGTCCAGCCATCGTTTTGACAGTAGCTTGAAGGTAGCTCTGAGGGTTAATGTGCCTGCTGCAAAGCACGTAGTGTAACATGCAGATCAAGTATTTGTACTTTATGTATATATGTGAGTGGGTTGCTGCTTCTGACTCCAAGATCTTTTAGTTACTTGCAGTTTATAAGTTGCAGGCCTTCTAATATATCACAGTGACCTATGAATCAACGACAAGGAGATGAAACGCCTTAAAGGCATGGGTTGAGAACTTAATCTTTTTTTCTCTATCGGTTGTTATTATAAGCCTGCTAAAAATAATTCCTTTTAATAGTCAAAAAGTCTTCTTAGTGCAGACAACAACAACCACTTTGTTCCCTTTTAAATCCTGACTTTGTGTTTCTCTGGAGCATGCACTCTTAACAGTTAGAGCAATATGTGACTCCTACTACCAATTACACTCATTGTCTTAACAGTGCTTAATTTGTAGAAGAACAAGCATTGGCGCCCAACGTTTTCTTCAGAAGCCCACGGCCAGTGCTACCAAGATTGATTAATCTTGATTCAAAACTCAGCATATTTCACCGAAGCCAGTCCAAAGCCATGGTCAGGCTCATTAACAGCTACTGGATCAGGTTGGATCACCCTCATTTTCTAAGTTACACCACATCCTATTTTGTAAATCACTATTTCAATTAATTTCGATTCAACAGACTTAGGGCCTGATTTACACAATGGAAGGCGAGCAGTCTGCCACACATTAGGGCAGCAGAAGTAATTTCCTTTGCCTCTCTGGCTTGAGTACCCACCTGCCTTATTTTGAGATCTATGCCAGCCCTATGGAAATCTCAGTACCTTCACAGGAGCCACCATCATAGCACTGGAAGTTTGGTGAGTACCTGCCATGTCTTAGGTGGCAGATTATCAATCTTTTTGTTTTCCAAAGCAACAAAGCGGGAGTTTGTTTTTTTAAACACAAAATATTACCCTGACAGTTTTCTCCAAGGATGTGCAGGACATTTTTTTTCTATTTTTTTCAGTTCTGGACTGCAGGGGTCTGACTCTACCCCACGTTACTTTTAAATGGTTGAATATTTGCTGCTAAAATTCCTATCTCTGAAATTG
Organism: Pleurodeles waltl; assembly: GCF_031143425.1. Classification (NCBI taxonomy): domain Eukaryota; kingdom Metazoa; phylum Chordata; class Amphibia; order Caudata; family Salamandridae; genus Pleurodeles; species Pleurodeles waltl. The sequence continues at coordinate 1,534,170,297 of NC_090440.1, read as the reverse complement.
GTGTGTGTATCACAGTACCTGAACACCAGTATAGAAGCATTTACATATAAAAAGTGCAGATTCATGCCTGGTGAGTTTGCTGTGCATTTTGAAAGATTCTCAAAAGGTGCAATCAAATTTAAAGGCATTACGAGTTGCTCTGAATGGCCAGTTGTTTGGGGATATTTTTCTACTCTACAGGCCTAAAAAAATCCTAAACATGTTGCCCAACACGCAGGTTTAGTGACTTCAATAATCTACTCAACCTAAATGTAATGCTCTTGACCCATAAACTTGTTTCAAATTATGTAATCCTAGGCAAAGATTTTAATTCACTGAGCCCCCATTTTCTTTATTATAATATAGCCACAGACTTACCAAGTGTCATGCATTTGTACTGATAAAATTATATACAGTACAACAATAATGTTAGAAAATGGGGCTTCTGCAAATATTTGTTATTTGGACATCATCAAGTAAAGTGTTCGGATTTGTTTTGCTCCTATTTAAATCTTTGCATCACACTTTGCACACTTCTGAATTATAAAAAGGTGCATTTGTAATTCCAGATATATTTTGACATATTTGTACTATTTATTTACAAGCTATTTAAATTTTCGGTATTAGGAAAAAAACTGACATCCTATAGCCCTTTGTTTCACAGTGAGTGTCAGTCAGCTCACTTCTCTTTTTGTTCTCTTATTACAGTTAGATGCTTTTGTAAACACCCTTTTTCAGGATAAGATAAGCAGCACTCAGTGAAAAAGACAAACTGACATTTGACCTGTGTCCTTAAACAGATAGTAACAAAGCACAAAGCAGAGCATACCCAAGCTCACCAAACACGGCCTTCAGAACCCCTGAAACTTTTCATAACCAAAGCACAAAAAATGGGCTTGCACCAGCCATTTAGTAACCCATAAATGATTTATTCAGCATAGTAAAAAACACACACACAAAACTTAAGAACAAACTGCCCCTAGAACCACCCGACCAAAATTAGGCTCACCACTCAAGACATTTTGCAAACAATAATGTTTGACAAAACTATTCACAGAATCCCAGGTAGCTGCCCTGCAAATTTCCTGAATGGACACCCCCGAAGCTCAGCCCAGGAGGCCCCCACACCCCCTGGTGGACCTACCATGAGCACCCACTGGAGGTGGCACCCCTGACACTGAATACGCCAGCTCAATAGTATGCTTGATCCATCTACTGAGAGAAACCCCGGAGGCCTGTTCCCCCTTAGCAGGTGCCCCAAAGGAGACAAAGAGAGACTCTGACTTAGGGAAAGATCTGGTATGGACCAGATACAATTGCAAAGCTTATTTGACATCCAATAAAGAACAATACAGGTCCTAAGTCTTCCCCTCACCCAACACCAAGGCTGGCATAAGGAGTTCCTGATATCAATGGGATTTGGAAGAAACCTTAGGCACAAAGGAAGAGTCCAGTCATAAAACAACCCCATCCTCAGTAAAGGACAGAAAAGGATCCCTGGCCATAAGGGAACTCAAGTCCCCGAGATGCCGTGCTGAGATTGCAACCACCAAGAATACCACCTTGAAGGTAGCAAATTTAATATCAGCTGATTCCAGCAGCTCAAAATAAGCCATAACCAAAGATCTCAGGACCAGTGGTAAGTCACAAAAGGAAAGTCAGGCTTCTGGACCCGTCACTTCAAGAAAAACTACACAGCAACCGAACCACCAAATCATCCAAATCTTGCAGATTTCCCCAAGGAGCATGGAAGGCCTTGATAGCAGCCCACTGGGTGTGTAAAGTGGGCACCACCAGACCCTTCTCAAACGTCTCCCACACATACTGAAGAACCAATGGAAGAGAACACTCCAGGGGAGACACCCCAACAAGTTAACACCATTTCCTGAAATTATTCCAATGGTGATTATAAGACTAAAACGTGGCAGGCTTTCTAGATTGTTGCACCACCACTGCTAAATGTCTTGACAGCCCCTTCTGTTGCAATCCTCTCCTCTCAATTTTCATGCCAATCGGTGGAGACACCTGAGATCCAGAGAGGGGAAAGACCCAAGAGGACATGGGAAAACAGGATCAATCAGTGATCCCTGATCGTCATTCCCCTGAGGGTGGGAAACCACGACCTCCGAGGCCAAAAAGGAACTACCACAATCATAACCTGGGCCTCTCCCCTCAGCCTAGAGAGAAACTTGGTAATCAAAGCCACTGGAGTGAACGCATACAGCAGGCGATTGGGCTAGGGAATTGTTAAAGCAAGCACCCCCATGCCCTCACCTGAGGAAACCGGGCACAAAACCTGGGAACCTGGGCATTGAGACAAGAAGCAAATAGATCCAGGAAGGGAACACCAAACCTCCCACACACCTGTCGAAACACATCCTCCCTCAGAGACAACTCCTGAAAAGAAGGGAAAATCCGACTGAGGGCATCCACCACCCCATTGTCTATCTCCCGCACATAAATTGCTTTCAAAGAAAGAAGATGCAACTCACCCCACTAAAACAGCTGCAGAGCCACTGCATTGAGGGGCTGGTTGTTGGATGTTGATGTATGCCACTGCCATTTGATAGTCCGACCTCACCACCAGATAATGACCCTCCAGAAGATGATGGAACCTCTGGACAGCCCGACATACAGCCATCAATTCCCTCCAATTGGAAGACTTACAGCTCTCCTGAAATGACCATGAGGCTTTGGAAAGAAAGTTCCCCCAGAGTAGCCCCTCACCCCAGGAAACTGCCATCCGTAGTAAGAATTAACAGAGGGCCAAGCTGCAAAGGCACCCCTTTTAGGAGACTGTCCAAAATCGTCCACCAAAGCAGGTCCTCCAGAATAGCTAGTGACACTGGAACCAGAAGGTCGAAGTCCTCCGACAGAGGATCTCAGAAAGCCAAAAGATGTATCCATAGTGGCTGGAGGTGAAACCGAGCCCATGGCACTATGAATACTGCTGCTGCCATGAAGCTCAAAAGACGAGGCCAGATGCAAATTGGGACTGCAGTGTTGAGGAACACTTGCTGGACCCGCAAAGTCCCTGCCCTGAGGGGGGCAGGAACACCCGGTTGATGTCTGTATGGAAACGGGCCCCTATGAAAATCAGGTCTTGGGAAGGAAGCAACTGACACTTGTCCCAATTTATTGAGAACCCATGGGACTGAAGGGCAGCGCACACTTTCCGTAAATCCACCAGAAGGTCTTCCTGTGAGGGAGAATGCAGAAGCCAGTCGTCTAGTTAGGGATACAGATGACAACCCTGGAGATGAAGATAGGCAACAAGCTGAGCTACTACCTTGGTGAATACTCGTGGTGCAGAGCGGAGACCGAAAGGTAGTACTGTAAAGTGGTAATGGATTCCCAAGAGACAGAATCTAAGAAACCGCTGTGAAAATGGATGAACTGGCACATGGCGGAAACCCTCTGTCACTTTTGCCACCAAAAAATTATCGAGTAGAACCTCAGACCTTGTTCCAGAGGGGGAACCACTAGCACCGCCTGCTTCTGCAATAGACAAAGAATGTTGAGAGAGAGGGCTTCCTGCTTGGCTGGAAGCAAGGCCCACAGGGTTGGATGAGCCCCAGAGGAAGGAGGAATCTCCCCAAATTCTATCATGTAGTCTGACTGAACAATGTCCAACACCCAAGCATCTAAAGTAGATCCCAGCCAGGCCTGAACAAACCTCTGCAGATGTCCCCCTACCACAACATCCTTCATCACCATCATACAGTCAGAAACACAGCTTGGGCAGTGGAGACTTCACTTTCTGTTCCCGACCCTTTCGAGCTGGAAACCTCCCCTGAGATCTCTTGAGTTTAGAGAAATACCTCTACCCATGCCCTGACTTCAAAGAAGAAGAATATTTATTTTCCTTGACAAGTTTATGACAAGCAAGTTTCCAGTTCAGGCCAAAACAAGACAGAACCCTGAAAAGGCAACTTCAACACTGAACTTTTCTGAGCAGCATCAGTCCTCCAGTCTCATGATACAATATTACAATGGGCTGCCACGCAGGCCCCTTCTGCCAGGGCTGATTCCCTAATGACATCAAAGGAAATATCCTAAAGAAATTCCACTTGTCTCCCAATCAACTCCAGAACCCCTGAACAATCAGAGAATTCATCCAAGGCCCTATACAAAGTCTTTACATCCAAGATCAGAGATTGAGCCACGTAAGTTCCATAGATCCCAGCTCTAAGGGCCAGATAAGCCCCTGAGGGAGGCATCCACCTTTTTGTCTTCTGGATCTTTGAAAACTGCTTCCTTCCCCAAAGAAGTGCACTCCGCAAGGCTGGCCACAAAGGAATCCACCAGAATGGAGTCCAGCAAGTCACCATGCATATTATGTAGTGGATAGAGTATAGCCATAAACTGTGCCAATAACATTTTATCAGGATCCCTCTATTGCCTCTGCATCACATCTCTAGTACAGGAATGAACTGGGACAACCACAGGGGTGGAACTTTGAAACAGGCGCAAATGTGCTGATGAAGAAATCTCTGGAATATCGTCAACTTGAAAGCACATATTACATTTCACATGGCAAACCAGTCCTGGCACTTGAAATTTACTTCCCAGTTAACTCTTCCGGGGTAGGACGTTCCTCATCAGAACTAGAAGAAGGTGACACAGCGATCTGAGGAATCCTTTTCTTCCCATCAGCCCCATCTCAAACAAAGTCTATGAAGGGGAGCATGAACAGGGAGGACGAAAGAGGTTGATGAAGAAGAGGACATGTCCAGGTGCCTCTGTTCATGGGAGTGTTTCCCCATGACAGCCAGCACTCACCAATGCCACATAGACCAAAGCCCCAGAGAGAAGTGTAAGAAATGGGTAAAAAAGACAAAGCTACCGCCAAGTGGTAGTCAACCCCGGGGGTACCTGCTCTTGGATACCCCACCAAGGCACTCAGCAACCAGCCTCAGCGAAGGTCAGGCAGCGCACTTGGCGTGTATGCCTATAGACAAATGCAGCAACAGGACGTCAGGCAAGCTCCAGGCTTCCTGCTTCCTTTTAGAGTCAAAATGGCACCATGGGGATGAGAACTCCAAAAACAAACCAAAGAAAAACAAAATACCGGCCCAGGTAAAAAATGTGGCACACCCAACAGCCGCTCCCTGGCTGTCAGACGCAATCCCCATCTGGCAGAGGGGCGCGCAGCCAACCCCAGTGAGCCCCGCAGGTTGATGTGCGCATCTCCGACCCTCCCCAAGCCCAGCAGGCTGAGGGTTGAACCAGGGAACACTGAGGAATCCATGACCGGCAACTGTCCCAGCCCAGCAGGAACGTCTCCCTCAGTCCTCAGTTCATTCTGTTGTAAGATAGAAAAAAGAACAGAAGGAATGCTGGCTAAGTACACTACATGGGAGAGGGGAGGGGGTCCAGCATTCCTCGTGTTGTTTTTTTGGTCGTGGAGATAGTCAAACTCCACTTTGTGAGGAATGGAACGTGGTCTAGAGGGACCTGGAGGTAATGTATTACCCTACCAAGTAATGAAGTAATAAAGCACATACACAAAGTGTGGCAAAAACCTATGGGAAACAAGAAAAGTGTCATTACCATAGTGTCTTCCACAGCCTGGATACCTGCCAATGCCTACACCACACACAGAACTATGTATTACACATCTTTATTCTTAAGTGTGTAACTACAAACAGCATTCTAAAATTGCATTCACTGCACCACATTCTAACACTTACGTCATCATGCTACAGAGTCATTCAGGATCCAAAAAGGTTCCATCATTTACAACCACAAGACACAACATCTACCCCACTGTTAGATGAAAAGTTATAATTTTATTACAACGTATACATATTATAGTTCTTTAATGAGTCTTCTTGGTGCTTTTACAATTCGTCTGGATTGTGTCTTGTGAAACTAGGAGTCAATAATCAGGTTGTCCATAATCTGCTTTGGAGATGTAGGAGGAATGATGGTCTCGGTTTTGCCACAGGTTTCCTCTGATCCAGACTCTACATTGATATTTGCGTGTGAGGAGCGTGGTATGAGAAATCTCATGTGATAGATTTTTATGGACGTTGGGCAGTTATCATGTGCTCTTTGTTAGCTTCGCATCAAAAGGAGCATCAGATTTGCATCATTGTGGCTGATGTATGAGCACTCAAACTTCTCACTTGAAAACAATGCTCTTTGCATGCCACCTTTTGTAGCATAGGCCTTCATATTCTATTTACTACTCAAGTTGGTTGTGCTTGTCTCAGCATCAGTTTTGGATCTGACGTTGGTCCACTCTGGCAACTTGGTCGTTATGGCTCTCCCAAACATCAGTGTACCAGGACTTTCACCTGTGGTCAAGTGAGGAGTTAAACACTAATTTCATAGAGTAGAATTCTAGACAGTCTTGAAGTTGAGCTTCTCTAACCTAGCATGCTGAACAGGTTTCTTTAAAGTACTTATGAAACATTCAATGAGGCCATTAGCCTGTGGCCAAAGAGAAGTGCTTTTCGGATGCTTCACATGAGGGAGATTGAGGAAGACTCTGAATTTTCTGCTACTAAAAGGTGGGCCGTTGTCAATTTTCAAAATCATAGGAATGCCCCAGGTTGCAAAGATACCATCCACTCTCTCAATGACTGTGTTCTGAGTGATAGACAAGAGATCTTCAACTAATGGGAAGCGAGGGTATTCATCCACAGTCATCGGTGATGTCCATTATCATGTATACCAAAAAAGTAAACAGCAATCTTTTACCAGACATGCTTGGGCATATCTGACATGTTCAAAGGGTGTGGAGCAGTTTTTGATGTTACGCAATTACATAGATGATAGGTTTTTATTTCTTTTTCAACACGTTCATCAAGATGAGGAAACAAAACGTGATAATGGAGAGCCCGCTTAGTGGCAACAATTCCACAATGTCCTTAATAAGCCACTTTAACCACTTGCTGTTGAAGACTCTCTGGAATGACAATCGTGAACCCCTCATGATAATTCCTTCTTCTGTCACTGATAGTTCATCTTAGGCCTTTTTGTATTTCTGATACCCGCTGCCACTGGTAAGAGCTCGAGTATGTTGTGTCCATGACTGATGTGTAATAAAGTCCTTCAACTTCAACATGTCACTATCTTGACTCCTGGTAGTGACGATTTCTTCCAACGAAATGGCAGCTGGTCTGTTCGATTTAGGAATAAAATGTATGTAGACTTTAGCAGTCTTAGATGGGGTACCATAATATTGTATGGGCACTTTTGAGAAGTAGTCTGCAGGGTTTTGATTTTTCCCTTTCTGATGCATAGTTGTGTAGTTGTACTCTTGAACTCGGAGTCCCTATTGTTCAATTCATGGAGGTATCTTGGTTTTTGGGTTGCCAAATATAGTCAGTAATGCTTGGTGATCTGTCACAAGCGTGAACGGTTCTCTGTACAGGAAAACATAGAAATGTTCACAAGCCCACACCACTGATAAACTTTCTTTTTCTGATGGTGAATAAGCACATTCAGCCTGAAGACAAACTTTTTCTTGCATAAGCCACAATATGTCTTCAAGCATTTGGCTGTCCTCTGGGTTGTGCAAGGATAGTGTGCAACCCGACTGGGCTACTGTCAACAAAAACTCCAGTATGTAGGTTTGGATCAAAAGATGCCATTTCAGTAGCGTTTTCAATAGATTGTTTAATGCTCTGCTCGCATTCATGTGACCAGAGAACTAAACATTTTTTTTCATCAACTCTCAGTGGAGCACTCCCCATGTCAACATATTGTATATATCATAAACAGTAACCGGCCATGCCAAGGAATGAATGCAATATGGAAACATCGTGTGGGGGAGTGGCAGTTGACAACACTTGTACTTTAGCTGAGTCTGGTGCCATGGCCCATTCAGGAAAGGTATGGCCAAAGAACTTTAACTTTATCTTATTGAATTGCCATTTCCCAGCATTTAGCATTAAAACAGCATCAACAAGTAAACAACAACACACTTGCAATTAAGCTTTGTCATGTTCATTCTGTGTAGTTCTGAAAAAAATATGTCATCCCTATAGTTAAAACCATTTACTACAGGTTGTATGATAAGTCTAATGACAGCTTGAAAAACCTATGCAGCTGATGACATATCAAAACTTAGTCTCGTATCCAAACAGGCCAATATGTGCAGAAAAAGTTGTGATGTACCTGCAGCTCTCCTTGAGTTCCATCTAATGATATCCTTTGTTTAAATCAAGGCAAGAGAAGACATTTGCACAATTCAATTGTGTTATCATATCAGCAATGTGCAGACCTGGATGCCAATCTCTGCCAAATTGCCTTGTTGGCTTTGTGCAAACCCTTCATTGATGTAATTTGCAGGCAAAAAACAGACACTTTTTCTACAACACCTTTTCTCGATTTTTCCCCCCAAAAAACAAAATTTAGCAGTATTTTTGATATTTTCTTGGTCCCGTCCTGAGGAATTCTGGGGATGCTGGACAAAAAGGACACACATATAGAGTGGGTACCTTATCTGCACAAAAAGGTATGGGAACATAAGGATGGCCATCTCCACATAGCCAAAAAAAGGCTTAGTATGGGGAATGAAGGAATAGCACCGAAGGGGTTAACGAGAAGTAATGATTTGAGTTCCTTTTCAACAGCTGCTGGTAAATGAAAAGGAATCATTCTATGTCTCTGAGCAACTTTTTGAACATGTTCATTCATATGCAATTGTTCTTGCATCGTCTTAGGTTTTCCTAACCCATGAAATAATGACAGAAACTGACTTACTATTTAGTGATGAGTATTCATATTGTAATTCAGCCCAATAATAGCAGCCATGATGAAACTTAGTAAACAATCACAAACAGGAGGTTGCCCACATGACCCTCTCAAGCCCTGGGTCATATTACCATGGAAAAAAACATCAATGGCTTGTAAGGGATAGATATCTAGAGTCAAACCTTCAACAATTATACGTAAATTATTATTGGACAACAGACTTTATTTTTCTTATCAGTTATTTTGCATTAAATTTATCAGTAACTCTTTTCTTCCATTCATTGCAAACAGATATGTACATTATGTGTACATCACACTGCTCTTGTTGTATTTATATACACTGTGTAATACACTCTACACTCCACACTCACATTCACATTTCAGTACAATACATAGAAACATGTGTCCGCTAATACAATACCAAACACTTCCGAAAACAATGTAGGGGGTACAAACTCCTCAAAGTCTTTTGTATCAGATTGAGTGGTCTAATCCAACATATGTGTCAAAATGCGCCCCAAGGTAGTCTGAACCAAAAGAGCAGACACTAAAGTTGACAATCACATTGTGGTTGAGTAATTCAATCTGATCTCTTCCTTGCTTGTCTTTATTCCTTATTTAAGAGTTGGACTCCTTGTTGTTCAAGTGTCATCTCATTTTGGCCATATTATTGTGGCCTCCTCAGGACAAAATGATGGGTGTGGGCCTAACTATCATTCACAGGGCACAGTCTAGTGCCTATATCAATATTCATGACGAAAGTGGCACCTACAGCATCAAATGCCTTCAAGGGCCTACTCCAATATTTGAAACTTGTGTTGGTATAAACTGTCCTTTGGTCATTCTGATTCGAATGCCAAACACCAGCTCATCTGAGAAGTGCTAACGCTTCAGGTGCGTTTGGTATCTGGTCTTTGGATTCAGACTGCCTTGAGGCAGATTTAAATGAGATATGGAACTAGAACAGTAGAATGAAAGAGGTGATGAATCGGGCATCCTTGGCAACTGCCCAAGAAGGGCATTTAGCGTCACTCGATGTAGAAGAAAGGGATATGAACTGGATATTAGCAGACATTGGGCAGAGGCTGACTTTTATGAAAGTTAAAAAGCAATTGCACTGTGCAAGTCAAAACGAACATTTTACCATCCTCACAGCAATAAGGCCCGCCTGAGGGAACAGGTTTTGGTACAGTGGCAGGAGTCAAAATCTACTCTGCATCTTTGCATACAGCAATGGCAGAAGAGTGGGGTGGCACAATACCATTGAGGGGTGAGGCTGGAGGATGAGTTGGCTAACCACAGGGTATTGCAGAAGATGTCCAGCACTGTCAATAACATAGCCTCCAAACTGGCCCAGGGATATCTGCCAACCAGCCAGCACTGAATTCTGAAGATACATTTTCTTTTCTGTACCCCACTTGACAGATCAGGCCAAAAACTCCAAGAAGAATCTGAGGCAGATTAACTTTTCTTTTTGGAAAGTTTTATTAAGATTTGTCGAACGATGCCAAGGCAAAACAAAAAATGCTCTTCCTATGGAAACTTAACTAACTATAACGCACAAAGGCATCTGTTTTGGGGGATAGTGTAGTAAGAGTAGACGTTAGGAGAAAAGTAGCATTAAGATTAGGTGTAAATGACAGGTTAGTTGGGGATGGGGTGAGTAGGTTAGTGCTGCCTCAGGGCATGTATTGAAGGAGTCAGGAGGGAGCCTAGAGGCTGGAAGTAGGGATTTGGGGAGTGCTGCAGCCCCGAGAAATAATCATTCTGGAGTTCAGAAGTTGAATGAGCAATAAAGACGGCTTTAAATTTTGTATGTATCCTGTCACATTTGATTTAAAAAAACAGGGTCAACTATCAGGCTATATCTTCTGACAAATTGCTGCTTATTAATAAACTTAAGTTTACTTTTACTTCTCTGACTGTAAAGGGAGATAATTTTGTAAAAGTGATTTAGGTGACAATGCTGATGGGGTACAGGAAAGAAAAGAGTGCAGCATGTCAGTTTTTAATTACACACAACAATATATAAATATTGGGAAATTAAGCATACACATATTTCATTTTATATCAGCAATTAGAAAGCACAAATGAATCACTTTTTTGTAATTCTGAAGTGTGATGGAAATGAATAGGATGAAAAGAAACCAAGACACTTTACATGGTGATGCGCAAGTGTTAAATATTCACTGAAAGCCGATTTCCACACTTTCAGTTTTGTGCTATATCTTTTTTTCAGTAAAACTGTATGTCTATGCAAATTTAGAGGCAATTTCTCTAGAAAATGTGCTGTCTGCAAATGATAATGGGCTACCTCACCAGTGCTCCAAAAAGCACCACTAGCTGCATACCTCACCCTTATCGCTCACCTGCTGAGTGGAAAGGGCACATTTGCTTTGCTTGTTTCTTTGCACAATGCTTGTATCTCGACAATCCCTAGGACTTAAGTGATATAACATTAATGGCCACACCCATACACTAAAAGTTGTTCCAGCACCACTGGTTGGGAGGTAGTATAGTGCAGCATGTTTTCACCATATCCGATCACTCTTGACAAAAGTGTGGAATCATAGATGAATGTCCTTGACTGCATTTCGACTGTTATATTTCTGTCCCTATTACTCTATGCTCTGCATTCTTTTATGGCATTGAGGATCTCACTTATGCTCTATCTTTTGTGGTATCCTCTGTGGTTCATTCTGTAGCCATGTACTCTGAAAGTGGAGTATATCTTGATCAACACATTGTCTGGGTTACTATTGGAAGCACACTACTTTGGGACAAATTAGACAAGGACACTGATGACCTGCTTAATTTCCTTACAAATCGTTTGGTGTGGCATGTGGTATAGAACTGAACAATATGGCCTGCATGCCCAATTGACAAATTTAGGTAGCACAGCTCCTAGTTTCATGAGGGGCAAATGGCAGTTCTTATACACTGTTGGAATGCACTATATCCGGTTACAGTTAAGAGGGTCAGAATACTGGTCGTATACATTCAATATGTGGTGATTATGTTGGCTCTGGACATGATGAATGGGTTATGTTATGTTGTGTGTATTTTTAAAGTGCACTATCACCTGGGAAAGTGTCCTGAAGCAGGTGCAAGTCTGGTCTGGCCTAGTAACTTCTCAGGTTTTGGGCTAGCAGTTCAGCTTGGACTGTTCCTATGAGAGTTGGGTCAAGACTGATTTGCATATGGCTGGGTCCACACAGAAGTGGCATAGTGGGCAAAAGAATGATGGGTTGCAATGCTGTCCCGAGCGATTGCCAGTGGTCAGACGTATTGCAGGCATTCCTCCCATCACCTTTTGTGTGTTTGGTGTTACACCCTAGGTGGCATGGGTATGCCTAGACGTGAGTCTCCTACTCACTGTGTCACTGAAACTAAGCTACACCAGACTGATGAGCCACAGTCAGAGTGAAACAAGTATTGTGTTACTTGTGTTCTGGTTTGGCAAAGGACTTGGCCTGGCAGTTTGGATTGGACTGTTCCTATAGGAGCAGGGTCAAGACTGGTTTGAATATGGCTAGGTCCAAACTGAGGTGGCACAGTGGGATAAGAAACAATGGGTTGGAATGCTACCCAGGGCTATTTCCAAAGGTTGGGCTTATTGCAGGCATTCCTCCCACCACCTGTTGTGTGTTTGATGTACCTCAATAAGTGGAAAGCATATGCACAGACGAGGGTCTCCTGATCAATGTGTCACTGTAATCAAGCTACACAGACTAAAGAACCCTAATCATAGTGAAATTGGCCTTGGGTTGCTTATGTTCTAGGTTCATGGAGGGCCTGGCAGTTTGGGCTGGATTGTTCCTATAGAAGCAGGGTCAAGGCTGATTTACATATGGCTGAGTCCAAAAAAAGGTGGCACGTGAGCAACAAGTGATGGGTTCAGATGCAACCCTGTGCAACTGCCAGTGGTTAGACTTTATTGCAATCATCCTCCCCATCATCTCTTGTGTGTTTGATCATTTTGTGTTACACCACTGGCAGAATCCCACCCAGTGTTACAGTGTGCAACACAGAAGCTGGACAATACCAGGTGTGATTTCACATCTGGTAAAGCTTGCAAATGTATCACTTGAATTATCACATGCAAGACCCACTTTGATATTGATGTGCTGGGCTGAGGCCCAATGCACCAAGGCCCAGATTTACGAGAAAGTGGCACAGTGCAGCGCAGAAAGTCACCTTGTTGCAATGCACTGCACCACATGGAAGGGCAGGAATGTGTTGTATTTAAGGAATATAGTGCATTTGTGTCCTTTCCTCCTGTGTTGGCGCATAAAAGGGCTGCCTAGTGCACATGCAGGGACCCTTTGCCCATGGTGCAGGGTGTTTGCGTTGCATTCAGGATTGTTTTTGCGCAGAAAGGGACACCTTCCTGCATGAAAACAATCCTGGGAGGCTACTTTCTCTTTCTATATGTGCTTTGATGCATCCCCAGGTTTGCAAGTACTTGTACAATTCTGAATGTGTCAAAATCCATGGGTGTTGCATGGGAACACCCACTGCAACGCCCATGAAATGCCACTGTAGTGCAGAATAAGGCAATGCAGAGATATGCTCTGCTTTGCCTTACTCCATATCTATGAGGCCACACATAGCGATGCAAAGTGTCTTCATGTGGCCTTATAGATATGGTTCAAAGGTTTGCACCGCTACACGTAGTGATGCAGCGGCGGCGCAAGCCACTTATAAATATGCCTCCAAATTTCAGAGGGGCACATGGAGCGGTCCTCATATGTTATGTTATGTTATGTTATGTTATTTTTATTTGTACCGCGCACAGCTGCCCCAGCAAAGGGGCGTCCCGGCGCTTTGAGAAGGTAAACACAACACAGCACTAAAAGCGGGCAAAAGAAGACAAACCACAACAGATAAGCTTAGACAAATAAAAAGGTCTTAATAGCCCACCTAAACTGAAGGAGCTCATCAATGGCCCGGATTTGTGGAGGAAGAGAATTCCACCAACTCGCTGCCAGGACTCGAAAAGAGCGGCCCCCAATTCTGCTCAGCTTAAAGCGCGGAACCACTGCTAAGTTCTGGCCTAACGATCTAAGAGTGCGAGAGGGAACATAAGGAATCAGCAATTTCTCCATGATTTGCGGGGAAGTACCCTTTAAGATATTAAATGCAAAACAGAGAACCTTAAATCTAATCCTCTGCTGCACAGGGAGCCAGTGGAGAGAGCGCAGAGTATTGGACACCGAACATCGCCTGGGGAGACCAGTCACCAGTCGGGCCGCAGCGTTTTGAACCCGCTGGAGCCGCCGAAATTCTGACTGGTTTATCCCCGCCAGTAGGGAGTTGGCATAGTCCAACCTAGACAGCACTGATGCTTGAACCACCAGCTGTCTTGTAGGTGCATCAAAGAATTTGAGGATAGGTCGAAGTCCTCTGATGATGCCATAGCAAGAAGCCGCCACCTTCTTGGTATGACAGATGAAACTCAGAGAAGAATCAAACCATACCCCCAAATTTTTTATCTCTGCCGCTTGGAGGGGAGTCACACCCAACTCCGAAGGCCACCATTTATCATCCCACAAAACCACCTGTTTACCAACCACCATAATCTCCATCTTTTTGGTGTTTAACTGGAGACAGTTGGATTTCATCCAGTTAGCCACTTCCCGCAGACCATCACAAAACCTGGGAGCCTCCAGGTCTGAGTCCCCACTCAGTGTGACCGCCATGCAAACAGCAATATCCCTCGCACTTTGTTCCATGTTTCCATTTAAAGTGCTTTTATTTAACATGTTGCTGATGCTTTTTAGCACCCTTTCAATCTTCTCTGATCTTCCATCTCCCTCTCAGCCCCTGCTGCCACACACGCACTAACTCTCCCCACCCCTTAAACAACAACCTGTCACCAGAGTGAGGGAGCTAAGCTATGGGTGGTGCAGGTGAAATGGGAGAATGTGGAGCTATTTGTGTTCAGAGGCTAGCCACCCCTTTGATGTGATCAGCAAGCGAATGGCCTGTGAGCAAAAAAGAGGACCCCTGCAGCTTCGGTATATTCTCTCGCAGCAAGACCATACAAGTTATTCTCACCCAGGGCATTATCCTAGCAAAAGCCAACTCTGAGTGCATCGACGCATGCAGCGACTCCCGGCCAAAGATACTATGAGGGCCCTGGGGCTCTGCATTCCACCCTGCAACCAAAATACGTTAAAACAGGCCCCTGCCTATTGTGTGTTCTCCGAACTTTCCTATAGGCAGGTGCTTCTTTGGGCACCCTCCCAAGAGGTACCGTCCCTATGCCCTAAGCCACTCTCACAGGCTGCAGTAAACTGGCAGCGCTCAGCAGTCTGGGACCGATGAAAAGCAGGCGGCTTATGGCCACTTTTCAAAGCATTCTCTGGACTCCCTTCTTCAGCTGCCCAACAAGCAGCATCTTGACATCAAAATGAATCTCAGAGGGAGCCGCAGCCCTTTCTTCTCTTTCTCAAACTTCTCATTCTAAGACTTATACAGTATCCGAGATATATACATGAATCGCTTTACAAAAAAACCCGAAGCCAGATTTCTGAGAGTTGGAAAGTGCGCCTGCTCTATCTAGCGGTCACAGATGGAACAACAATACGTCAACCAAGACAAGCCAGCTCCGTCTCTTTGAAGGCATCTGTAGAAAATCCTACATAACATTTCTTCGCTCGCGGTACTTACTCACTCAGTGCACTGAATAATAAACAGATCATTGAATGCAGATCGCTAGAGGAAGGCGCATTCAACAAAGGTACAAGAGCAAGCCCAGAGGAAATGAAAATGGCGGAAGAGAACTGAATTGATATAGAGGGCTGCTGGGTAACGCAGTAGGATTTGGAATATTTGTATATTATTTACAGATATGTTTATAGCACCAGCGTACATAAGAAGCAACTGTATATGAGCCGGGTAGTGCATTTAAAAACGAAATTGCACGTATCACTGTACAGAGTAGCCTACAAAAACATGACGACCCTCTAAAAGAGACATACACTCCTAGGAATGTTTTGTTGTTTAATATTATAGCATTACAGCCCACTGCTGAGACCAATAACGAGTATAGCGAGTAATAGACACGAGCCACAAAGGAGGTACTATAAAGAGGGAGAAACTTATTCAAGGGCTGTGTTGGCTAGCACAGCTAAGACATCCAAGTTTCTTATTTTTACTCGGTGATTCAGTGCTTTTTGTTTAGACTTGGAGGGAGATGGAACAAGCTTGTGAGCGCTGAGCAGTAAATTCAACTGTTGTCGTTTGTCTCTAGAAGCTCCCAGAGCCTCTGCTGCATCAGGTGTTGAAGTGATGACAGACAATAAGCATTATTTGGATTAGTCTTTGACATACTGGATCTGCTCAGAAGATGCATGTGTATTTCTCCTTTCTAGGTTGTTTGGCCCGTTCCTGAATTTTGGCTGCTTAATGGCAAATTTAAATCTTACAAAAACACACAAGGTTAGACCACAGCAACAAGAGAATAGATTGCTACTAAATAAAGCAAATTAGGACATCTGTGGGTAACATGCTACATACATCCTCACTATGTCAGTACATAGGCAGGAATGGGAGGAGAGAGTAGCCTGTTGGGTGTATTACCGGGGCTATCCAGTGAACATATAAAAACAGACCTCTATGGCCATTTTTATGTCGAGCGTTAGCGTTCGGCCTGCTGTATACTAAAGTATACAATATAGTGAGTTCCAGCGTTTTGATTTGTTAGTTGCAGTGTCCTTCAAAAATCCTTGCTTGCTAGTGGTCAGTTCTGCCTCTTTGTCATGCCTTTTTAGGGTCGAGCCTGCGTTGCATGCGCTCGCGCATGCGTATTGCAGCGAAACGCTTTAGGGTTTAGAAAAGGGCTCGGATCCCAGTCCACGTCACGTCAGTGTTTTTCATTGGTTCGTGGGCTTGCTTTCATTAGTCAAAGGCATGCATACGTCATGCCTTTTCCGGTGGCTAGCCCTCCTCGAGCGCATCGACCAAGTACAGAAAACATGCAAGGCTTGCTGTTTTCTGTCCGGCTCGTGGACTACTTTTTCTCCAATTTACTAGCGCGATTCCGCTTGGCAGAAGTCGAGCGCTTTACATAGTTAATTGCACTTTTTCGGGTTGCGCACATAAATGCACTTTTGCCGATAGGTGAAAAGTCGGGTTAGGAGTTTACAACGCTATCAGCTCTAACATGAGCAAACGCAAGACTCGTTGCATTGCAAATGCTAGTTTCACTTTGGGAGCAGCACAAAGTACTGTGTAATTACGCTATGTCCTGTTTATCTCTTCTGTAAGGGACTTTTTTTTGGCATTTGCCTGTTTCACCTCAACAGTGTGGGTGCTTGTTCAGTCTCTCCTCCCCACCAGCTCCCTCTGCAAAAATAATAAAAACAAAGGGGGACTTTTCCAGGGCCAGCTCGCTCTAGCTCTCTCCCTCTTGTTATTTTCAATCTGTCTGGCAATAAAAGTCCAGTCAGTAATTTACCGCGCTAAGAGTTCTAACTAGAGCAAACATGACACCATTGCATTCCAAATGCTTGTTATTTTGTGCCCTCACAGCCGAACAGTTTTTCCAACAGGAACTGCAAACACTGCTCCTCCTTCTCACCCCTCCATACACCACATTCCCACTACCACCCTTGTTTCACATATGTGGGATCTGAGGGACACAGGAGATGGTGTAATTTGCCTAAGATCACACAACACTATAAATCTTGGCTCCACAAGGTCGGCATGCCAGCCACAAGACCACCTCTCACCCCGTCTTTGGATGTCTCTGTTTCAAAAATAATCACCTTTCCCCCTGGTTCACCCTCCCTTGGCGCACATGTGATTTGTTGCTGTGGAGAGGTAACACGCCTTCATGTTTCTCCAGTTACTAAAGCGCAGCAGTAGCTCATAGTTCAGATTCAGGCATATCTGACTGTTAAAGCCCTACACCCTCCTAACGGTAGCGGCCAGCATGGATTGGAGTTAATAATTTAAAAAACCTGCTTTTAGCTCTCAGCCCTGCCTAGCCTCCACCCATTACCTTCCTCCAGATCCCCAGGTATTCAATAAGTAAGCCCTGTTTCTGTTCATAAAAAATGCACCATTCATTCTTGAAAATGGAGCGCTGACCCGCCCACGAAAGGAGTCTTCCCAGGCCTTGCAGGAGAGATTAGAAACCGCATCAAATGCTCCCGTGGCGCTTTATTTTGCTTCTGTAATTACCAGCATAATTATAGCCATGCAAGCCGGTGGGGCAGCCGTTGGTGCAGGTTCGGGCTTTTCCCAAGCGAAAAAACACTGGTGGATGCTCTGAGAATCTGGAAACACATAGTAGGAGGAGCGACACAAGAAACAGGCTTTAATGCGCTCTAGCGCCTTGCACCAGTTCACAGCGGGATTCACAGGTCTGAGCGGTCTGAACTGTATAGCTATCTATGCGCAGCCTGTGCTCTTTGGGGAACTGGGACTTCCAAAATTATATGGATAATGCCATGACCACAATATGCAATATCTAGCTATATGAGTAGCTTCCTATGTAATGTCAGGTCACTACCCAAACTCTCAGTCGACCTTAGGGATTTCCTCCTCTCCAGCGCCCCAGGCATTGCTTTCCTGACAGAAACCTGGATGTGTCCATCGTATGTTCCAGCTATCAACTTAGCCATTCGAGATAATTACCAAATGCTAAGGCTTGATAGGGAGGGTAAGAAAGGTGATGGGATCGCTATTGCCAACAAAGACTCATTAAAGGTTTTGATAATAGAAAAACTAAATTCTGATTGGGCTGAATCTGCATTTTTAAAGTACTTTTTTTCTCAGAAAGTCTATTGGAAAGGAGCATTACTTTACAGAACCCCTGGCCCTAAAAGGAATTTCTCTTAAGTTAACTGAATTTATCATCCACCATGTACTTACCTCACAGCATTTTCTCCTACTAGGCAACTTCACCCATCATGGGGATAATCCTTTTGAGCCAGTGGTCTCTCGACTTCTGTCTGACCTTAAGATCTTAGGTCTATTGCAGAAAACAACTGGGCCTACACATGCAGCCGGCCAAATAATCTCTCTGTTGGCTTTTTTCCACACCCACTGTTGCTATTCATTCTTTTTTGTGCTTGTCTTAAATGCTTCATTTTTTTGGTCGAGCTCGCAAGCGTTCTAGCCTGTTGTAATCTATCTGTGGGCTTTTAACCACTCCCACCCTTGCTATTCATTCTCTGTTGTGCTTGTCTTAAATGCTTCATTTTTATTGGGTTTTTTTTGTGAAATGTCCCTCCTTTGTGTGCTGGGTTCCCTACCCAAGCGTTTTAAGTGAACATTTCTGTTGGCTATCACACTATGTCATGCTTCCCCCTGTTATAGCGTGTGATACCCTCCTCCCATTTCAGTTTGCCTTTTATCCTAGCCACGATCCTTTAAAGACGTTCACGCAGGGAGCCAATAACTCTTGCACTCACGGCGGCGTTATAACTTTGAATCAGCTTGCTTCTGTCAACTGTTTTACTTTTAATTTTCAATGTATGTGGCAAGAAAAGTCCAGTTAGGAATTTACAATGCTAATAGCTCTAACTCAAGCAAATGCGAGACCCATTGCGTTGCAAACGCTTGTTTTATGTAGCTACTGCTAATTAGTAAACATTGGGAAGCACATAACACAGTGCTCCGTGGTTTTAATAGAATAGAGACTTTCTTTACCAATGTTTAGAAAATCTACATTGATACTAGTTTGTTAAAATGACAAATAGTTGTTTTTCTATGAGCACGGTTCCCCACCACCGGGAAGGCTGAGTTTTTAATCACGCATTGAAAAAAGATAACCTAGACAGGTTTTCAGTGAAACATTACTGGACTATTACAATAGTATCAGCTCTTGGCAAGCTGACAAAAAACATTGGCCATGATTTATATTTTTTGGTGCAAAACTGCACCAACTCAGTTTATTTATGGAATGGTGCAAGCCGGTGCAAAGGGTAGGCTAGCGGCAAAAAAATGACTTTAGTCAGGTTGGGCTGGCAGTATGGAAGAAGGGGTTTCTGCACCAAAAAATGACTTTAGGCAGGTTAGTGTAAAAAAAAAAATCACTCTAACCTTCCTAGAGTCATTTTCTGATGCAAAACCATCCAAACTACATGAGTCCTGTCTTAGAAAAGACAGGAATCATGCTCACCACCCCAATGGCCAGCACAGGTGGCCAATGCACCCAGTGCCATGCAGGGGGGGCCTATTTCTGGCCCCTGATGGCACTTTAAAAAATGAAATAAAATACTTACCTGTACTTATCTGTACTTACCTGGGATGGGGTCCTCCATCCTCCGCTGTGCCTCTGGTGTTGGGTAGGGACGTCCCTGGTGCCTGGGGATGGCACCTGTGGGCTTATTGCATGGTGTTCCACCATGGAAATAGGCCCACAGGTCTCCATAACGCCTGCCCTGACGCAGGTGTTAAAAAATGGGGCAAAGCAAGCTGTGCACCATTTTTTGACCCCTCCTCCCTCCCGTGCACCATTTTTGCACGGGTGCATAAATATGGCATTAAGGCCATAGAGTCATTTTTTGCACAGGAACACCTACCTTGCATCTCATTAAGGCAAGGTAGGTTTCCACTTCCAAAAAATGACTTTAACTCCATAAATTTGGCGCTAGATGGGTCCGGCACGAAAATATAAATATGGAGTTAGTTTTGCACCGAATTAGAGTAAAAGAAATTACGCTAATTTGGTGCAAACATAGTATAAATATGCCCCATAGTTACTAAATAAATAGGTAGCTCTATATAGAACACATTGCTAGCCTGGATCCAGGGCAACTGGGATTAAGACCAGGGAATACCGAGTACTGATGCAGCCCTGGTAGTCACTCTTGGTGAGCTTTAACTAATTACAGACCAGGGGATTCTTCCAACTTTATTTTATTTGAGCTCTATTGACAAGATAAATCATTCATTTCGACTGAGGTGGCAGGCTGAACTGTGAATATTGGTGGTATTAACACCCTATTGGTCCTCAACCTCCATGATCAAGTGGATGCTGTTCACGGAATTTATGGAACCCCTAACTCGCTTTTTTAGATCTTCTGGCTGTCCAGCTGTGTTATATGCCTGTCACACTCATTAGGTCATCAAGTTGAATCACTTAACTCACAGATCTACCTCAAACCTGATTAAGTCTTTTCCCATAGGTCAGGTCTGGATATCCCAAAATGTCCTAAATTCAATGCCAGTGTGTTAGAAATGGGGTTGGTAGTTGGCAGAGGAATTCACCTGTGTCCAAATAGGAACCACAATCCTAGTTAGGGTAAGTCACACACAAATCAAATCATCCTGTGCCCACCCTCTGGTAGCTTGGCACTGAGTAGTCAAGCTTAACACAGGAGGCAAGGTGTAAAGTATTTGTGCAGTAAATTGTGCAATAACACAGACAAAACACCACAAAAATACACCACACAGCTTTAGAAAAATATGTGATATTTATCTAGTTAAATTAATGCGATAAAGATTCATAAAGAACAATCTGAAATATCACTTTTGCAATGCTAAAAAGATTCTTAACCCCTTAGCTGTTGCCCCCCTCCAACCCCCCATGTTGAGCCCATTTTTGGCTATTTAGGGTAGTTTGAGCTTAGGCATTCAAAACTGTTTGTCCACATAAGCTATCCATGCCAAATTTGCGTCCTTTTTTTCCAACATCCTAGGGATTCTAAAGGTTCCCAGAGTTTGTGGGTTTCCCTGGAGGAGACTAAGAAATTAGCCAAAATGCAGCTACATTTTCTTTTTTTTTTTCAGAAAAATTTGAAAAAAAGGCTGCAGAAAAAAGAATGTGGTTTTCCCCTGAAAATGGCATCAACAAAGGGTTTGCGGTGCTAATATCACCTTCTTCCCAGCTTTCAGGAACAGGCAAACTTGAATCAGCCAACCAAACCTTTCAACACAATTTTGGCATTTTACTGGGACATACCCCAATTGTACTATTTTTTGTGCTTTTAGCCTCCTCCCAATTAGTGACAGAAATAGTTGTGAAACCAGTGCTGGACCCCGGACAGCTAAAGATTTTTGAAAAGTAGACAAAATTCTGAATTCAGCAAGGGGTCATTTGTGTATATCCTACAAATAAAAAAAATATTGAAATTGAGGTAAAAAACATCGATTATTCTCCACTTTTTACTCTATAAATGTTTCTTGTGATGTCATATTTTCAAAAGTAATATACCGTGATGTTTGCTGGACTCTTCTGGTTGCAGGGATATATTGGGCTTGTAGGTTCATCAAGAACCCTAGGTACCCGGACCCAATAAATGAGCTGCACCTTGCAATGGGTTTTCATTGTATACCGGGTATACAGCAATTCATTTGGTGAAATATAAAGAGTGAAAAATAGGTATAAAGGAAACCTTTGTATTTCCAAAATGAGCACAAGATAAGGTGTTGAGAAGCAGTGGTTATTTGCACATCTCTGAACTCCGGGGTGCCCATACTAGCATGTGAATTACAGGGCATGTCTCAAGAAGACATCTTTTTTACACACTGTCTTACATTTGGAAGAAAAAAATGTAGGGACAGACAAGGGGTAATAACACTTGTTCTGCTATTCTGTGTTCCCCCAAGTCTTTTGATAAAAATGGTACCTCACTTGCATGGGTGGGCCTAATTCACGGGTCAGAAAACGCAATGTGGACACATCACATTTTCACATTGAAAACTGATGTGTTTCTTGGAAAGTGCCTAGCTGTGGATTTTGGCCTCAAGCTCAGCCGGCACCTAGGGAAATCTACCAAACCTGTGCATGTTTGAAAACTAGACACATGGGGGAATCCAGGATGTCGTGACTTGTGGGGTTCTCACCAGGTTCTATTACCCAGAATCCTTTGCAAACCTCAAAAGTTGGCAAAACAAAACACTTTTCCCTCAGAATTCAGTGCTGCAAAGTTCTGGAATCTGAGAGGAGCCACAAACTTCCTTCCACCCAGCATTTCCCTAAGTCTCTCAATAAAAATGGTACCTCACTTGTGTGGGTAAGCCTAGTGTCCGCGACAGGAAATGCCCCAAAACACAACGTGGACACATCACATTTTTCCAATGAAAACGGACGTGTTTTTTGCAAAGTGCCTAGCTGTGGGTTGAGGACTTCAGCTCAGCCAACACCTAGAGAAGCCTAGCAAACCTATATATCTTTGGAAACTATACACCTAGGGGAATTCAGAATGGGGTGACTTGTGGGGCTATCACCAGGTTCTGTTACCCAGAATCGTTTTCAAACCTCAAAATTTGGCAAAAAATCACTTTTCCCTCAGATATCGGTGCTGCAAAGTTTTGGAATCTGAGAGGAGCCACGAGATTTCTTCCACCCAGCATTCCCCCAAGTGTCCCGATAAAAATGGCGCCTCACTTGTGTGTGTAGGCCTAGTTCCCGTGACAGGAAATGCCCCAAAACACAAAATGGACACATCAAATTTTCCCAAAGAAAACTGCTGTTTTTTGCAAAGTGCCTAGCTGTGGTCTTAGGCCTCTAGCTCAGCTGGCACCTATGGAAACCTAGCAAACCTATACATTTTTGAAAACTAGATATCTAGGGGAATTCAGAATGAGTTGACTTGTGGGGCTCTCACTAAGTTCTGTTACCCAGAATCCTTTGCAAACCTCAAAAATTTGCAAAAAAACACTTTGTCCTCACATTACAGTGATGGAAAGTTCTGGAATCTGAGGGGAGCTGCCAATTTCCTTCTATCCAGCATTCCCCTAAGTCTCCGATAAAATTGGTACCTCACTTGTGTGGGTAGGCCTAGTGGCCGCGACAGGAACGCCCCAAAACGCAACCTGGACACATCACATTTTTTCATTGAACACTGACGTGTTTTTTGGAAGGTGCCTAACGGTAGATTTTGGCGTCTAGCTCCGCCGGTACCTAGGAAAACCTACCAAACCTGTGCATTTTTAAAAACTAGACACCTCAGGGAACATAGGATGGGGTAACTTGTGGGGCTCTCACCAGGATTTTTTACCAAGAATCCTTTGCAAACCTCAATATTTGGCAAAACAAAACTCCTTTTTATCAAATTTCGGTGATAGAAAGTTCGGGAATCTGAGAGGAGCCACAAATTTCCTTCCACACAGCATTCCCCCAAGTCTCCCAATAAAAATGGTACCTCACTTGTGTGGGTAGGCTTAGTGGCCGCAACAGGCATAGATCACACAATGGTCAATGTTGGTCCTCACATGAGGGCAACTGTTGACCCTGGGGTGATCCATTCCTGATGCAGGCACTAGGTACAGGCACTCAAGTGGGGTAGCGTTATAATCAGGACAGGTGGGGAAACACTGGGTGGTAGGAATTGTGTAGTTCCCAGCATATTCCTGTAGTTTGTGTGACAGAAATGCATGAAACAATCGAGTTTTTATTCAACATTTCACCTTTGCAGGGTATTCTGGGTAAGAAAACTTTGGGGAATCCACACAAGTCACCCCTCTGTGGAGTCCCCCGGATGTCTCGATTCCATAAATGTCTGGGATTGGTAGGTTTCCCTATATGGCCGCCGAGCCCAGGACCAAAAACACAGGTGCCCACCTAACAAAACCAGGTTGTTTTGTGATAGATAATTTTGATGTCTCCACAATATGATATGGGCGGTGGAATTTGGGGCTTAACTAAATTGGGGAGCTCCCAAGAGAGCACTCTCTCTGTGCTTGCCGCCACATGCACCTGCTCTCTGCGTTGGGCTAACCCGCTATTGTCCCGCTGCACAGACTGTGCTTGTGAAGGGACAGCAGGACTGTCCTCATCACCTCCCTCATAATCATTGTAAGATGAGTTATCGAACGGGACTCCTCTGACTGAAAAATCACTCCCAGAGTCTGCCCCATATTCTTATCCCTCAGATGCTGTCTCAGTATCTGCTGTCTCAGTCTCTGATCCTAGACCAGAGCTGTCCTCTATACCTGAGTGAGGGCTTGAGCAGCAGTCATCCAACAAGATGCCATCTCTGCTACTGGCTAAACTGTTGCTCTAAAACACTATCCTATGTAGAGAGTCACAAAATTGCTGGTGAGTTTGTGTCTGATATGTGCAACAGTAGAGGTCACATTAACTTTGCTTCTTCCCTCAATCAGCACATTCTTTCAAGACACTAAAAAAAGACACACTATTACTTCACCTTGTCACTTACCAATCGTCACAGGCTTTAGCACCTCTAGCGCCCAGTCCAACAATAATTCCCTCACTACCACCTAGCAAAAGTGTCCTCAGCTATTTACATAAAATACAGATTTGATCTTTGCAGTAGGCCTATAAACCTTCTACACTACTTTATGGCATCAGAACTGCCACTAGCAACTGGAAGAGAACTTGTGGTGAATATATATATATATATTTATATATATATATATATATATATATATATATAAAAAAATCACTTTTACATGTGGGTGTGGTTTTCCTGGGGGGCGATCCCAGCCCCCAGGGAAACAACACACGCGTTGACAAAAGTGATCGCATTATATATATACATATATATATATAGATCCATATATAGACATCTATATATATATACATATCTATATATATATATATATAACTATATAGACAGAAATATCTACTTACATATGTGTGTATATATAGATGTATTTATATAGATCAATATATTTTTTTAATAGCTGTATGGTTTCCTTGGGGGCCATAGTGGTCCCCAGGAAAACCGTACAACTGTTTTTTTTTTAATTTTTAAACCGTTGGGGGCATGACTTCCCCAAGTGAAATCCCGGGTGTCTTGTGGAGTTCCCTGGCAGCTGTGCTGCGATCGAGGGCCAGGAAACCAGTTCAGGAAGGCCTCATTTGAAAGGGGAGAATCATTTTTCAAATGAGGCCTTCCCGAACATCGGTGGAGGCAGTTTGGGCCTGTTTTCCCCAATGCCGCAAGGCTGCTTCCTGCTCCGGTGGAGAAAACAAACAGTGACGTCAGCACGCCTTGTGGCACACTGATGTCATAAAGGGGCGGGAGGGGGGTTGCGGGAGACACAGAAGATATTCCGTGTCTCCTGCGTTTTTTTAACCCCCCTCCCTCTGTCAGCCACTGGTCGTGACCCGCACCAGGAAGGTAGTGTGGGTGTCGGCCAGTGGCTGACCCCTGCACTGAAGCAGTTAAATCTTAAAAATCAACAGTTGTTTCTTGTGTGCACAAAGTACTTGGTTTGCGTCAGAATTACACTCACGGAGACCACAGAGGAGGAGATGCGTGAAAAAATAAGGTGTGCATCAGATTTTCTGATGCAGCACAAATGATGCATTGTTTCTTTTCACAATGCAAGGGGCTTTGTGTCAATTTCTGGGGTGCAGTCTTGGGTCCTCACTGCGATGCCAGGTTTATTTGAGGCCCAGGGATGATGCGTGGAAATCCTGGAAGTGTGGGATAAAGTCACACGCATTGCATCGATCTGGTAGGTGTTACATCAAATTTTCTGTCTCACAGCAGGCGCTGAATCGATCCCTCACTCAAGAAGTCGGGCGGCGTCATTCAGGCTTGGCTGTGCGTTGATCCGGTAGGGTTGTGTGTTGAATTTCCAGTCGCTATGTTGATCTTCCCTCAGGAAGGCGGGCTTCATCGTTCTGGTTGGGCTGTGCGGCGATTTTCTCATCGCAAGGCAGGCAGTGCGTCGTTTCCAGTAGGCTGTGCATCGATTTTCAGCGCACAAGGAATTTCCTTGAAGAGATAAAGGCCCTCATTATGACATTGGTGGTAAACCCCACTTACTGCCACGCTGACAGCCACCAACTTACCACCTCAGCTGCGGAAATCCATTCACCATATTTTGACATACACACACCAATCCGACAGAATATAGCCACACACACAAATCTGACAGACCAAAGGTCAATGATAAAGTGGCTGTATCAAAACCCACACCGTTACGCCAACAGAACAACGCCCACCACACTGTGACCCACGAATCACCACGGCGGACATTTGATGGCGGTAAACCATTGGCAGTACATACTGCTGCGCTCACAATGGACACCTACAAACAAAACAGCACTACATTGGCCAGTTCAAACAACACACACCTGACACCCATACACACACCGCACCCACACACCCATACCACTATAAAACACACACCCACATTACCCACAACCTTTTATGACCTCAAACCATTGCCACCAGAGGGACACCTAGACCACTGACACAACTAGAGCCACATACTACTCACACCTATACACCACTCACCCACTCCACATCACACACCCCAACACATTACCCAACACACCCTCACCAACACACCTCACAGAACACCGATGGCACCACAAAGACACCCCTGTTTCACAGAGAAGAAGCTAAGGGTCATGGTGGAGGAAATCTTCAGGGTAGAGCCACAGCTATTTAGAGCACAGGAGCAGCAGAAATCAATAGCCAGGAAGATGGAGCTATGGCGGAGAATCGTGGACAGGGTCAACTCCATGGGACAGCACCCAAGAGCTATGGATGACATCAGGAAGAGGTGGAATGACCTACGGGGAAAAGTACGTTCCATAGCAGCAAGACACCAACTCCCTATCCAGAGGACTATTGGTGGAGCCCCACCTCCTCCCCCACAACTCACAGCATGGGAGGAGCAAGTCTTGGCAATACTGCATCCTGAGGGCCTGGTTGGAGTCGGAGGAGGACTGGACTCTAGTAAGTCAACTCTCCACTGTTATCACCCCCTATCTGCATGCCATCACATACCCTCACCCTCAACCCATCACTCCACTACATCCCACACACCCCACCATCACATCTCACTCATCCCAATACCAAGCCCTACATGCTGTATCAATGCATGGACACCCCTCCAAGCCCTACATGGACACTCATCACTAAAGCATGCACACCATGGAGAACTAACAATCCCACCATATCCTAACATACACAAGTGAAAGCTGGCATGGCAAATCCAACCATACAGGGGAAACCACGGATGTACAATATGTCAGAATGTCAGACACATAAACCTTAACACATCATTTACATCCCCACAGGTACCCCAGCCAATGTCACTGGAGAGGAGGTGCAAGTACTATCCAGTCCCCCAACTGAAGAGGCCCACAGTGATGACAGCAACTCTGGTCCTCAGGATCTGGATGACCTACCTGGCCCATCAGGGACCACTGGACAGCCGGTTACCCAGGCCCAGTCACACACCACCACAGAGCCTACCCCATCAGGAAACACCACCACAGCACCCACCCAGCTTACCCACACCTCTGTCCCCAGGACACGACAGTCAGCAGTGTGTCCTCTTCTATAGGGACCCCAGGCCACACCTCGCACACAAGACAATCAGATACTTGGGGTCAGTGGCAGTGGGCACACGGTTCAGGGGACTGAGGCACAGGCCACCAAGGACACTGGGAGGACTGCTGTGCGCCAGGGGGAGGACAGGCCCAGGGAACTGACTCTCCAGGAGGCACTCGTCTAGATCCTAGGAGCCTATCAACATTCTAAGGACACAATGGGACAGATCCTGGACAACGTGCAGTAGAACAGGCAGCTGCAAGAGGGACAGTACCAGGGGATCAGGGAGGACTTGCAGGCCATCAACCACACCCTGTTCTTCATAGCAGGGGTGCTGGCAGACATAGCCAACATTATGAGGGAGATAGTCTCACACCAGCAGGCCCCTGCCACTAACCAGACATCTGAACAGCCTTCCACCTCCGCTGCCGCTAGTGGCCAGGAGGCCCCACCACAGGACTCACAGGCCATCAGCACCCCTTCCCCTACAGAAGGTGAACCACCCCGCAAAGGTTCCCTGCAATCCAGACAGAAGCCAGAGACACTTGCCAAGACCCCCGCCAGGAAATTAGACTCTCCTGATTGTCACCCTTGTGTCCCAATCAGTCACCCTGTCCACCTTGAACTGCCATTGCTCCCCTTCCTATGTCCCCACGGACATTGCATCTGTGCTACAATCAGACTGGAACAATACCCTGGACTCTCATCCATCATCACCCTGTCCCATTGCACTTTCTCCCTATATGTTAGCACTTCAATAAATACCCTTAGAAAAAAATGTATATCAAATATGTATTAATTGAAGCAGGTACAAACATTGCAAATTAGCTGTACATAGAATGAGCATAGATTAATGACCTGTAGCTGGCTGTATTGATCACACCAGGAGTATTTGTCAGGTCACCAACATCTGCAAAATGAATTGCCAGAGGGAACAGTAAGTGGGCATAGAAGTGGGAAATATCAGCATGCCATTGCCACACAGATTCCAACCAAAATCATTGAAATGTAAAGTTACACTGTCCTACCTGTGTGTCATTGGAAGTATTGACGGATCACAGATGTTCTGTTGTCCTCATCCCCATCCTCTGCCTCTTCATCCTCACTGCCCACAGGGTCTACTGCTGGCACACAGGCATCTCCAGTTTCCTCCTCCTGCAGAAAAGGGACATGGCGTCTGAGGACCAGGTTATGCAACATGCAGCATGCCACTACTATCTGGCAGACCTTCTTGGGTGAGTAGCACAGGGATCCACCTGTTAGATGGAGGCACTGGAACATGGCCTTCAGGAAGCCAAAGGTCCTTTCAATGATCCTTCTGGTTCACCCATGTGCCTCATTATAATGTTCTTCTGCCCTTGTCCTGGCATTCTTCACAGGGGTCAGCAGCCATGATAGGTTTGGGTAGCCAGAGTCACCTGCAAATATTGAGGGACAACATTTAGCCACACAGTTTCTGATATAGCCCACACCATACCCACACACCAACATATACTGGGTGGGAACCAGGGCTCACCTATTAGCCACACCCTGTGCCTCTGTAGTAGGGCCATCACATTTGGGATGCTTCTATTCTTCAGTGCAAAGGCATCATGCACGACCCAGGATACTTAGCATTGACGTGGGAGATGTACTGGTCCGCCGAGCACACCATCTGAACATTCATGGAGTGGAAACTCTTACAATTCCTGAACACCTGTTCATTCTGCTGGGGTGGGGGGGAAAATGCAATATGTGTTCCATCAATTGCCCCAATTATGTTGGGGATATGTCCCATTGCATAAAACTCGTCCTTCACTGTGGTCAAATCCTCAATCAGGGGGAAAACAATGTAGCTGCGCATGTGCTTTTATCAGGGCAGACAACACTCGTCAGCATGTTTGAGAACATTGGCTGTGACATTCCTGCTGCCAAGCCTACTGCCACTTGAAAAGAAACAGTTGTCAGGAAATGGAGTACTAATAGAACTTGCACAAGAGGGGGTATCCCAGTGGGGTGATGGATAACAGATTTCAGGTCAGGCTCCAATTGGGCACACAGCTCTGTGATTGTGTCCCTGTCAAGTCCATGGGTGTGGATAATGTGCTTGTGCTCCAGTGTTGCCAAGTCCACCAGTGGTCTGTACACGGGGGTATGTCTCCGTCTTCTATTCATCTACAGCGGTAGGAATCTAAGGGACAAAAAGAGTGAGGAGCCGGTCACAACCTGAACAATGGAGCTACAAGAGTAGTTTGCATTCTGTAAACATGTAATAGGTCAGTTTGAATTGTCCAGTATGTCTTGTGATGCAGCATTATTCCAGAGGCCTGCCCCTCCCCTGAAATGGCATCCGCCTGTCCTATGTGGAGGGACAGGTGGAAGTGAGGTAATTCCTCTGATGTTGTGCGCCATTGTGGGAAGCGGTCAGGAACAGCTGTGCAACTCCTCATTGGTTAACATTGGGCCCTATGGGGTTCAGTGGCCAATGGTGATCTACGCCGGTGGTGACGGCATG
The DNA here is from genome assembly GCF_031143425.1 of Pleurodeles waltl. Classification (NCBI taxonomy): domain Eukaryota; kingdom Metazoa; phylum Chordata; class Amphibia; order Caudata; family Salamandridae; genus Pleurodeles; species Pleurodeles waltl. Next base: position 1,534,139,889 of record NC_090440.1, on the reverse strand, counting down.
CACTGCCGTGGACGTGACTGCCATTTTCTATCATATTCCTCACTTGCTACCTGACCTTCCATAGGAGAGGACCTACACTGCATGTGCTGCTAGAGCTGTGTCTGGAACCTAACAAGGCCCGTGTGACTGGGGAAAGGGCCCCAGCCATCACTTCGGAGGAGTTGGAGAGACTACCCCAGTGGATGAGGTCCTACTCCAGTTGGGACTGCTGTATGGGCCTCCAGACCAACAGGTGAGTAAGTGGGCACGATGCATGTCGGAAGGATGCATGGAGTGGTGTGTGTGAAGGCCTAGTGTAAGGGAGGTGGGTGGATGTCCTCTTGGTGGCATACAGGTTGTGTGCTGGGCTATGTGTGTGCCAATAGTGATGGAAATGGGTACGGTGGGCCATATGTGTAACAGGCTGAACTTGTTGTCTAATGGTATTTCCCTGTGTGTATTGCCTCTGCAGGTCAGCGCCCATCAAAAGAAGGGTATATTGTGTGCCATTGCCAAGGATGTGCGGTCCCTGGGGGTCTATGGCAGGCGGAGCACCCACTGTCGCAAACGGTTGGAGGAACCAAGACGCTGGGCAGGGAAGACGGCAGAGACCCATCTGGGGATGGCCTGCCAATGAGGAAGGGTTGTCTGTCGAACCCTGACACCCCTGATGGCCCGCACACTGGCGGTGGCCTATCCAGAGGTGGATGGGCACTTGAGGGCATCACAGCAGCCACAAGGGGGTGAGTACAGTGCCCATCATTACAACTTATGCATGGTAGGGTGGTATCTGGGTGGTGGATGTGTGTCTGTGAGTGCCCCTAGACCAGGCCTGACATTGCAGTGTGGGTCCCCTGGTGGCTAGGGTTCTGAAGGGATAATCCTACTACCTAGCTCGTAGGCGTCCACTACTGGTCAGGGCTGCGTTGGTCCCAGGTGTGCTGCATTTGCCGGTGTGTACCCCTCCCCATGACTTGGTGGCTAGCAATATCACGGTAGTGCAATGCATAGTGCATAGGCCTGTTCCCTGTGTGTGAGGGCGCTGTGTACACCAGCGGTAATGTTGGTGCAGCCATTGAACCAGTGTATTCTTTGTCTCCCCCCCCCTTTCTTCGTTTGTCATCCTGTCCATATGTGAATTAGCATCATCTGGTGGAGGAAGCTGCATACCACTTGACTCTTGAGGCAGAGTCCACCGACGCTGAGGGCACCAGTGGGATGAAGGGCGAAGGTAGCACCACGGTGGAGACTGGAAGGGACACTTTAGACACAGATACCTCCTCCGATGGAAGCTCCCTGGTGGTGGCGGACACTTCTGTGACTACCCCAGCTACAGGTACATCCGCCACTAAAAGCACTGCCCTCCCAGCAGCCCCTCATCGAGTTGCTTGTCCCCGCTCACACATAAGGGTGGGCATCTCCTTCGTCCCAGGCACTCAGGCCCCGCCCCATTAAGCCCTGCTGCCCTGAATGATGAGGCTATTGACCTCCTGAGATCCATATCTGTAGGGCAGTCAACCATGGTGAATGCCATCCAGGGGCTGGCAGCCCTGATGCAACAATCTAATGCATTCCTGGAGGGCATTCACACTGGATTGGTGGCCCAACAGAGATCGATTCCGGCTCTGGCCTCCTCTCTGATGGCAGCCATTGTCCCTCTTTCTACTGCCCAGCCCCATTTTCCTCAACCCCAACCCATCCCAGGCATACATACAGACGAGCATACACACAAGACAACACCCATGAGTGTCACAGGCAAACACAAGCACCACACTTCATCCCACAGACACTCACACAAACAGCATCCAGTTGCAGACACTACAACATCGACTATTTCCACTGTCTCCCCCTCTTCCTCCTCCTCCATCTCCCACTCCAACCTAGTTACGTCCACACTCACACCTGTATGCACTACATCATCATCCACTACCACCATCATTACCACACCAAGCAGAACACACACCTCAATGGCAGACACCTCCACATCATCAATGCACACGTCCCCTGTGTCATCTCGCACTGTGTCTGTCCTCCCTCCTAAAGTACACAAACACAAGCACTCAGACACCGAACAGCCATCCACCTCACAACAGCATACAGCCCATGCACCTGCACCCAAATCCAGTAGACAGACACCTCCAACAACCACTCCCTCATCCTCCACTCCCATTCCTTCTCCCTCTTCCCACCCCAATGTCCCTAAAAAACTGTTCCTATCCACCATAGCCTTCTTTCTTCCCCCTCACCCCTCCATCTTGCACGTATGGCCAGGTTATCACAAACCCAACCAAGCACCTCAGCCACACAGTCCACGGGCCCAGTTCCATCCGCAACCACTCGTGGTGGAAAGGAATCCAGGTCACATTTACTGAAGGAGCCTGCACCAGCCAGCCTAAAGGGGAAGGAGCCTGCACCAGCAGGCAAGAAGAGCAAGGAGCCCGCACCTGCCACCCGAAAAGCCAAGGAGCCTGCACCAGCAAGCAGGAAGACCAAGGAGTCTGCACCAGCAGGTAGGAAGGCCAAGGAGCCTGCACCAGCAGGCAAGAAGGGCAAGGAGCCTGGGCCAGCAGCTGTGACAGAGCCCCCACCACCAAGCATGGTTGTGCATCCATCCGAGGGTGCAGGGATGTGTAGGAGCCTCCCACCACCAGCAGCGCCACCACAGTGCATTCGTCCGAGGGTGCAGGGGATGTGCCAGAGCCTCCCACCACCACCAACACAGTGCAGCTGTTACTGCCGGCAGACATAATGTAATCCTGCGTCCATGGGCTGCTGTGTGGCCTGTTCACTCTAGAACCATTGGACAAGTCACCTACTTGAGAGACTGTGGCCTCACACTCTCCAGGACCAAGCACAGGGCATATTGCCCCCTCCAGGACCAGTGGGCAAGTCACCCACTCTAGAGACTGTTGCCTTGAACTCCCCAGGACCAAGCAGAGGGCATGTTGCTCCCTCCAGAAGCATTTGGCAAGTCACCCACTCGAGAGACTGTGGCCTTGCACTCCACGGGACCAAGTATAGGGCATGGTGCCCCCTCCAGAACCAGCAGGGGATTCATCCACTCAAGAGACTGTGGCCTTGCAGTCCGCAGGACCAAGCACGGGGCATGTTGCCCCCTCTACAACCAGTGGTCTTGTTTCAGCTCCCGGCTGAGGTGACCCCCCACTCCCCTGAGGTGCCTGCCTATTTACCAACTCATGCCCCTGCAGTATTCTCTCTGTGTTGATGCCGTTGAAGTGGGGCCTTGGACTTTGGCCTGTGGCCTTGTGGCCCACACAAAATGAGGACTGGGCTGTGTCCCTTGTTCTGTACATTTCTATTTATCTGTTGCATTGCCTAAATTATTATTTATACTGTGTTGATCTTATTACATTCACTTTGGTAAATTATTTTTGTCCTTGCATTATCCAGCCGATTTAGGGGGATTAACTTGTTTTGTTGTGCAGCTAGTTGTATGTATGGTGTGTGTGTGTGTGTGTGTGTGTGTGGGGTGTGTATGGTGCGTGTGGGTGTCACTGTCGTTTTCCTCCCCTCCTCCCTTGTGTGCTAGGCAGCTGTACTCACCGTCATCGTCTTCGCCTGCATTGGTGTTCGTGGTGGAGCAGTACGTAGAATATCATCTGAAAAACATGCAGCTCAGTTTCCATTGTGGTGTGGTTCTTTCCTGTGTAACCAAAGGTGAGTTCTTTCACTTCTGAGGTCTGTTTCCACCAGCCTTTTGATGTCGTTGGTACCGCCCTGGAAAAGGTGGCGGATTGTGTTGTTGTAATATGGTGGGCGGAACTTTAACTTCCACATGGCTGTAGGTGGCTACTGCCGTGGTGCCTCTTGTTTCTGCCCCGACGGTCGGTGTGGTACATTGGCTGTCTTTCGGAGATCTTTCCCCCATGGTCATACTTTGGCGGTAGTTACTGCCAGCCTGTTGGCAGTATTACCACCACTTTATCACCGACTGACAGGGTCGTAATAAGGCCCTAGGTCTTTTCGGCACTGAGACATCAGAAACCAGGAGGCAAGCTCAATCCTAGCCCTTGGAGAGCACTTCTCAGTAAAGTCAGAGGTCAGCAAGGCAGCAGGGCAATAGCAAGGCATCAGTATTTCTCAGCAAAGTGGTCCAGGTGAGTCCTTTGGGCAACCAGGCATTTCCTCTTGACAGGTTGCAGGTTCAGGTCCAGAAGTGTCTGAGTTGGTGGGGTCACTGACCCAGTTTATATACCCATAAAATGCCTTTGAAGTGGGGGAGAGTGGTTTTGAAGTGCACAAGGTCCCCTTTCAGTACAGGTCTGTCTGCCAGGGTCCCAGTAGGAGGTTTGGCAGTTCATTGTATGAGGGCAGGCCCCTAGCCTTTGAAATGTAACTGTTTGGCCCTCCACCCTTCCAGCCCAGGAAGACCCATTCAGTATTCAGATGATTGCAGGTGTGACTGAGTGGCCTGTGTTTGTGGTTGTCTGGGTGGAATGCATAAGGGAGCTGTCAACCAGCCCAGCCCAGACGTGGATTGGAGACAGGCTGTAAGGCACAGATGGATGTTAGGTGCAGAGAAATGCTCATTTTCTAAAAGTGGCATTTCTAAAATAGTAATATAAAATCCAACTTCACAAATAAACAGGATTTTGTATTACCATTCTGGCCATGACCGGTTTACCCCTTTCCGATCAGAATCTACCACTCAAACAGTATATGAGGGTAGCTCTAATACTATCCTCCGAAAGGAGCAGGCCTCACAGTAGTGGAAAACCAATTTAGGAGTTTTCCACTACCAGGACATATAGTACACAAAGGTACATGTCCTGCCCTTTACTTACATAGCACCTACCCTATCGGTTACCTAGGGCCTACCTTAGGGGTGACTTATATGTAGAAAAAGGGAAGTTTAAGGCTTGACAAGTACTTTTAAATGCCAATTCGAAGTGGCAGTGAAACTGCACACACAGGCTTTGCAGTGGCAGGCCTGAGACATGGTTAAAGGGCTTCTTACGTGGGTGGCACAACGAGTGCTGTAGCCCACTAGTCGCATTCAATTTACAGACCCTGGGCACATGTAGTCCACTTTACTAGGGATTTACAAGTAAATCAAATGTGCCAATTGGGTATGAACCAATGTTAAATTGTTTTAGGGAGAGAGCCCAACCACTTTAGCACTGGTTAGCAGTGGTTAAGTATCCAGAGTCCTAAAGCAGGAAAAAATGAGGTCAGAAAAGGAAGAGGAGGACGGCAAAAAGTTTGGGGTGACTCTGCAGAGGGGCCATTTCTAACACAGTGAGACTGAACTTTTGCTGATGTGTAACAGCTCTGCACGTTGGCATGATAGTATGTGGCTGTTATCTCTACGGGAACACTTCTACCCTGTAGGAGTAGTCAAATTTGTCTCAAGAATGCTTCTGCTTGCATTCTACCCAGATTATTGTAACCACTTATATCTTGGTCTGACTGACATAAGTCTACACTCACTGCAGAGGACCCAGAAATTAGAATTTTGTAGTACTAAAAAGTACATCAGAGTTTTGCAGACCAGAATTCAACTGTAAAGGCTTTCAGCTCAGCAAAGGTATCTTTTTAGACATCATAGTACGAACTTAAGAAGGGCCTAACACCATATATTGCCACATTAGTGTATTGTGCCACTTTGTAACCCCTTGTGCCACATTATGCCTGTGCCAGGCATAATGTATGCAAGGGTGGCATTCCCCCGTTAGGGGGGCCGAAAATAATGGCACAATGAAATCGAAAATATTTCTTTGTGCCATTTTTAGCCGCATTTTTAACACCTGCACAGAGCAGGCATTAGAAAGACACACACCATTGTTTTTAATGGGCCTCAATGTGCTTTGCAGGATTATCGTCAACATTTTTGGGGGCTAATCCTGCAAAGCATCAAACTAGCATCAAACATTTTGATGCTAGGTGCCTAACTACCGCCATGGTGCGCCGTATGTTAAATACATCTTACATATGGTGGTGTTAGGAGGACCCTAAGGGTTGCAAGAAAATGGAACTGCACTGGATGCAGCGCCACTTTTCTTAAATTCGGCCCTATGTCTGATGAACAAACTTTTCATTTATACAGAGAAATCATGTATACAAGATACCTTTATACATTACTTTCTAGTGAGAAACCTGCTCATACACTCCAAATTATTGTTCGCAGTGCCCAGATTTAAGAAGTTGGAGTTTGGGAGGATATCCAAGTGTTCTGGGGCCCTCCACGCTGGAATAATCTGTCTTTTAATCTCAGAACTATTCACTGTCATCTGCCTTTCAGCAAAGCCTTGAATCCTTTTAAATAATTTAGTTATATTTCGCTCTACCTGCTTGTATTCTTGCCAGATGCTACTGTTACACCAATCTTTTCTGTTTCCTTTTCCAGTCATATGTTTGGTCCCAGCACCAACATGCCTCTCAAAATGAAAGTGTGTTCTAAAAATAATAAAACATATCAACTGTCTAGTCCTGCAGCACTACTGTGTGACACTGTCCCCTTAACCCACTATTTGTGTCCCATCCACACTGACAAGTGGTATCCAATTGCACCCATTGGCCGTCTGTGTGCCTCTCCGCACCCTATCTAGCCCCTCAGTGCCTCCATCCTCTTCACACAGTGTCTGCCATCCTGCCTCGTCCCTGCATCCCCTCAAAATGCCCACTCCTGCAGTCCGTCTTTGTGTGCCGGCTCCTGTCCATGTTTCCCTTGCCCTTTTCAGTTCTTCCGTCTGCCCCCGACTCACTGCAGCATTGTGTGCCACACTGTTAGCCTCTGTAGGCGCTCGTTGTGCCTATGCACCACACTGCAACACATTTGTGAGATCTACACCTCACCAACATGCACATGTTGTGCTCAGCCTCCCAGCAGTCCTATGTGTGTTCTCATCCTGCTTGCAGCCCATAGTGCCCCTACTGGCACTATGTGTACTCTTCCACACACTGTAGTCCTTTTTTCTGCTTCCAGCTTTTCCAAGTGCCCCACATCTTGTGTTAGTCTAACGCATGATAGAGCTTGCACCCGCATCACGGCACTTATGCAATGCCATACATAAATCATTAGCTTCAATATCACTCTGAGGACCTCTGCTCATTTGGGGTGGCCCAGTGCAACTCCAGGTGTACAGCAGATGCATGCTCCTGGCAGAGAGAGAGCCTTGGCCTGGGGTCAAGCTTAGGTGATGGTTGTCATGGATACACCATCACAGCTTTCCCTGGGCCCAGCTTGTTTACATTATGTGTGATGACTGCATGGCAGTAAAGTCAAAGGGGGCAGCTTTATATGCATGCTGTATTCCTGCCCAGGACACCAGATTTGACTGAGCGCTACGATCATCACTTGGAACGCTGCACTCCCTGCCATTCCCACAGCCCACACAATGGCGAGTGACATCCCATTAATGCATAGCACCTGTATTGTACAGACATTGGCTTTTGGCCTCCAGGAGAGATCCACTTTAAGAGGTTTACGTGTCTGTACCCTTAAACACAGCTGGACTGGTACAAAAAATAGGCCCAGGCACTAAAATCAAAGTGGCCCCATTAACAGTTCAGATAGCTAAACCAAACTGGTCCACATTTGTGCAAATAGGGCAGTTTTTATATTGTGTTTGTGATTGCTACAGGCAATGCTTGTGGAAACATCAGGGAAATCAACAGTACAAACTTTCCCACCAGACTACAAAACAGGCCCAGAAACCTAAAAAAACTTGTCCCACACTCAAATTATCTGACCAGTCCCTTGGGCACATCCTGATTGACCAATAGGCCAGTCCAACCTTGGCCTCATAGTAATCATAAGTGTTAGAGTACAGGAGTCACTCAGCAACAGACTGCGTCATACAATGTGCACATGCAGAACATGCAATTCAGTAAGTTTGGCAATGATACCAAATTATGTACCTTTCATTTCAGTGAGGTAAAGTCATCCTTTGTGCCCTTATCACCTACTTTTGTTTGACTGATAAGGTCGGTTCCTGACTCTGAAAGTGCCCTGCGCTCTCCTAACCAGGCCCAGGGCCACTGGTCTGTCCTTAAAAGTATATGGTGTTTGGTATAATTATAATTGAGCAAGACACTCTACTTTAAGTCCCTAGTATATAATGGAGCAGGGAGATTTAGAGACCCCAGTGGACTTAATGCATGCATTTAAATGTGCACTGCTGTTGTGTCTAGTGTCATTTTAAAGCCAGACATGCCTTGCCGGCTGGTTTCAAAATACAACTATGTCTAAATTTGACTGTGTAATTAAAAGTCCTTCCAAAGTAAAAATAAAAAAAAACATTTTTATTACATATAAGTCACCCTAAGGTCTTGTCTAGGTGCCCCAAGGTTAGGGTGCCTTGTTACAAAAAGCAGGGATGATATAAATGTGTTTTATACGCCCTGGTGGGGAAAAATAGCCAAAGTCATTTTCCCCAGTGTAGTGCTGGTAGCCCCATAGACTAATATGGATAGGCTTTATCCAACATTAATAAAGTCTAACGTTTGATTGGCGTTTGCTAGAAGGATGATTGAAAGTATCAAAATAATATTTACAATAAATCCAACAACCTGCCTAAGTTAGATGTATTATAACTATTACAGAAAATTTGTTTCAGAACTTACTCTCCTTAGGTTACCTAAAACAGCCCTGTAGCAGCCTTTTCTGGTTGGTCAGCTTTTTTTTCTAGCCTGAGCCAAGCTGTTAACTGAGTAGGCATGAAGAGGCCTGGGGATGAAACATAAAGCCATTTGGTGGGAGTGGATCTGTGTCCTGGAGATGCCAGGACAGGAAGGAGCTGGGGAGATAAACTAGACTTCAACGGTAGAAATAAAGATGTCACAGGACCCAGGTCAGACCCCACTTCCTTGATCACCAGCCAGATGGGAGCCCCTGGTGGTAGTCAAGGGGCAGAGAAGCCATTAGAGATTTAAGAGACTGGCTCTCTATATAGTGTATGAAAAAGACCTGCATTATGAAGAGAGTGCAAACAACCCCACTTTGGTATCCAGAGGTAAAAAGCAGACCACCTTTTACTCTGTTTTTGTGGAACTGTGGGCAAGCAGTTAGGCTTATCTTGGAGATGTGCTAAGCATTTGTTTCTACTCACAGTATCAATAAATGTGGACACACACTCGGAAGAATAACTCAAAACCAATTAAAAAAATACTTCAGATTTCTATAAAATCTTTAAGACCAAGATCATCAATATAGAGTAAGCACTTCTTTCGTTATGATTTTTCAAAGTTTAGCAAAAATAGTCTTTTTGTGCGTAATTACGCACCAAATGAATGAATTGGGAAAAAATGTAGAAATGCATATACATTCAGGCAATGCTCTCACAAGTGTCACCTTCTAAATTTAGGTCGAGGTCGCTGAGATGTCCAGTGGGCCAGCCAGAGAAGTTCAGGTGGTTCTTTGTTCAAGCGGGAGCAGCGGCTGAACGTCTTGGAGCTGGTGCACAACGGAGAAGGGGACCACTTGGAAACACACTGCTCAGGTGGACTTAAAGGTAATTCCGGTGGGTCCCCTTGGAGTGTTGAGGTCCCAAGGGGTTAGGGGCCCCCTAGAGCGTAGCTGGTTTTGTGTTACAGGGACCAACGAGGCTGAATGCAGTGCAGATTGGTTAGCCAAGAGCTGTGCTTCAGGGAGTTCTTGGAGACAGTGCAGGTCACTTTGAGGGTAGATTGCAAGTCAGCAGGGCGATTCTTGGAGGTGGTTCTTGGGTGTCCTAGAGTGCCTTGACTGCTGCTTGCTTCTGGTCCTCGGAGAGTCCGGAATGGACTTTTCTTCCTGATGTCTGACATTGGGGGCCCAGTAACCCGGGCAATGGTATGTCTCAGCCCCTGGTGGTTGCAGTGCCACAAAACTTGGCACACTGACAGGGTTTGCCCTCTGGGTCTGTTGGGTGGAATTGGATCTGGCTGCTAGGTCCGGTTCATTGGTCAGCGGCTGGTCAGTGAACTGGACTTCACAGATTTTTTGCTTGCCGGTTGCAGGAGAGTCATACTTTCACTCCGAGGGAGGGGCTTGGTAAGTTGCAGAAGGCTGGAGGTGCTCTGGGGGTTTTTAGAGTCCTTCAGGTTTCCAGGAAACATCTCAGTGGCGATTGTCGAGTCCTTGGAGCAGCAGGCAGTGTTTGGTGCCTTTTTCTTCTTGAGCAGGACTTCTATTCTCGTGCCTCAGGTCTTCTTTCGTCCTGGACTTCTTGCGGTCATTAAATCTGATCCGCAGGTCTAGGGATGCCCACTAAATACTGCATATAGTGGACATTAGGGGGAGTACCTGGTAGTGGCCAATAGGTCACCTAGCTTAGGATGGCTACTCCCACTATATGACCTCTTCCTGTAGGAAGGGGTCACATCCCTAAACCTGCTTGGCTATTTTCCTACCATCCAAAATGGAGGAAAATTAAATGGAGTGGTCACCTCGCCTGCCACACCTGCATGGTGGTGCAGGCTGAGGGAGGCTACTCCTCTTCTCACCGGTTTTCCTGCTCAATCGGCGGCCATCTGCTGCTAGCAGCATAGGCGTGGTCAGATTTCAAAGGCAGCAAGGCCTTTGAAGCTGACTGCTGGTACAGGATGACTGCCTGGGAGGAGGAGGTGTAACACCTCCACCCAGGAAAGGCTTAGGGTTTTGGCTCCTGAGAGCAAAGGTTCTCACCCTAGGAGTCCAGACTTGTGTCTGGTGGTGGCAGACTGGCTATGACCAGTCAGCAACCATGCCAAGGCTAGTAGACTTTGCTGAGGACACCCCTAAGGTACGCTCTGGGTGTATGCTATGATAAATCCAACACTGGCACCAGTGTGGGTTTATTATTCTGAGTTGTTTGATTCCAAACAACCCAGTATTCAGAGACGCCATCATGTGGCTGAGGAACTCGTAATGACCAGTGCCCAGCACATGCATTTGCTCGGGCTTCCCTATGCACCTACAATGTCTTAAGGACTTTTAAAGACACAGTAGGGGCATATTTGCTCATGCATACATATGCCCTCACCTGCAATATAGTGCACAGTGCCTTAGGGCTGTAAGGCCTGCCAGAGGGTTGATGTAGCTATAGTGCATGCAGTGTTAGTGGGCAATGCACTCTTGGTGAGTGCCATTTTGTGTTTGCAACTTTTATATATACTTTGTCATACACTTGCAATGACAGTCTGCATGAGGCTGGTGTGGGGCCTCTCAGAGTGGCACAATTGGTACTGCAGCTCTGGGGGTCCTCCTCAGTACCCATGCCCTAGGTACCAGGGGTACCATTTACTAGGGACTTACAGGGTGACTGAAGTGCCATTATATAGTACAGTTTTGGGGAAAGAGATCTGGCCCTGAGAACCTGTTTAGCATGGGACAGGAAACTTACAGTTTGAAATCACATCATTTTCCAGGCAAAAATTGGGGGGCTATCATGCCAAAAGAGGCCCTTTCTCACAAGTGAATAATTGTGGTCTTATTTTTACTGTCATCAGGATATGCAACAGATAGGGTATTCTTAGTGATACACAAAAAAAGGTAGATTGTAGAATAGCTCATATTTCAGTCAGTCTCTAATCCGCTTGGTCCTCCCCTCTTTTTATTGGTTGGATCCTTCCCTCTCAGCCTTCAGGAGGCCTATGAGTGACCAGATTCCCGCATATTTGGAAGAAACAAAGAAACCCAAACAAAAACCTTATTGTTAGGGCTGCTTTTGAGATATGTACAAGTGTCACCACCACCAACAAAGTGAGAATGGTATTGTCACACAGCCTGATGCTCCCAAATTCCGCCATGTAGAGTCAATACTTTGATGCCTTATACCTGTGCTTGCGTGCCCCACCACCCCCACCAAAACAAACGCGCTGTCTCAAGCTCTTGCATCAGGCCACGACCCGTCTCCTGAGCAATAGTGTTGGGACCAAGGGCACCCTGATCAACCTGTTGGCTGCCAGACTGGTTGGTATGAGTCTAAACGTATCTAGGGTACCCTGGTCTGTTAGGATCTTGTGAAGGAACCACAGTCTGGAGAAAAATGAAATCATAGCTTGGGCCACATTAGTAGTGGTCTAAATTGTGAGGGGTATTGCTTCTGGATACTTCTGGATAGTCTACAAGGACAATGATGTATTGATGTCCCTGGGCAGAAGGGGTCCCACCAGATCACTTCCTACCCTACTAAATGGTACATCAATGATGGGAAGTAGGAATAATGCTTCCTTCTTTTTCTGAGAGGGTTGGTGTATTTGCACCTACTAAGGAGGTACAGTATTTGGCAACATCTCAGTACACCCCTGCCCAATTAAACATTTCAGTTAAGTATTTAATCATGTTTTCCTTCCACAGTGACCTCCCCTCATTTGATTACTGGCGAGATGTAGGACATGTTCCCTAAAGAGAAATGGTACCAATAGTTCTGCACAGGATCAAGTGCCTTCTTGACTAACATGATAAAGTAACCCTTTCTTAATCTTGAAATAGTTTCCTATCTGATCCGCTTCTTCTTCGTGGGCTCTTTCCCATGCATGCAACAATGTGTGGTTATTCTGCTGAACAATTCGAAAACTGGTCTGGGGAGTCCACTTCTTTCTGGATTTGAAGGAACAAAAGTGCAGTGAATAACTGTACTTCTTCTTGTTGTCCTTTTTTCTTGTTTTTCTTTACTTTTTCTTTGCTCCTCCCACTGGACTCTCTACCTCCACCCCGCTAAAAGGGGCTTCTTGTAACCAGGACACCCTATCATTTGTAATGCCATCCTCAAACTGGGAATCTGATGAGCTGTCACTATTATGACTGCTTCAGGTAGGTAGGGCAAGATCCCCACCCTTCTTAGCTGTAGGTCCCTTCTAGAGCAACCACTGCCACTGGCTAAAGTTTCCTGTCTCCATGTACACAGTTGATGCATACCTGTTGCCTTGTAAACCCTGTCTGATCTTGGCATGGTTTCTCCAGTCTTTTTGGCTTCTGACCTCCTGTTTTGATCCTGTGCTAAATTTCATTTTTGCCGTCTTTAGGACTCTAGGCACTTTACCACTATTGACCAGTGCTAAAGTGCAAGTGCCCTCTATCTCAATGGTGTTGGTGTTTGGTTTATCCATGATTTACATATTTGATTTGCGAGGAAGTCCCTAGTATAGTGCACCGTGTGTTCTCAGAGCATGTAAAGCAACTGCTACTAGTGAGCCTGCAGCACTAATTGTGCCACCCACATGAGTAGCCCTGTAAACGTGTCTCAGACCTGCCTTCAGTGTCTGAGGGTGCAGTTTTAAACTGCCAGTTTGACCTGGCAAGAGCATCCATTTGCAAGGACTAAACATACTCTTTTACTACATATAAGTTACCCCTAAAGGAGGCTCAAGGCCGCCCCAGGGGTAGGGCGCCGTGTATTTAAAAGCTAGGACATGTACTGGTGTGTTTTACATGTCCTGATAGTGAAATACTGCTAAACTCGTTTTTCACTATTGCAAGGCCTATCTCTCCCATACGTTAACACGAGGATTGCCTTGAAATATGTTTGAAGTGTAAGTTCCTATTGGAAGCAGCTAGAGATTTTGAGTCTGGGGTCTCTGAAATCACATTTAAAAAATACATCTTTTGGTGAAGTTGGTTTTTAAATTGTAAGTTTGAAAATGCCACTTTTAGAAAGTGGGCATTTTCTTACTTAACCATTCTGGGCCTCTGCTTGGCTGTGGAATACACATCTGGATCAAGATGACAGTTGGACTGTTGGTGAATTCCTTCTAGACAGTCATGCAAAGGGAGCTGAGGTATGTTCTGCCTATCCTGAGGGGTCTTCCAGGGCTAGAGTGGTGGTAGGAGCTGACACTTACACCTGAACAGGGCTCTGCCTCTCTTAACACAAAGCAGTCTCGAAACACCCCTAGAGTGCGTCTGGGGCCAGGTCAGGAAAGGTAGGGTCTTGTGCACTACAAGGACCATCCTATGAAGTTTGCCTACTTCAAAGGTGGAAATAAGTATACATATTTGACCTTTGAGACTACAACTTCAGAATCCATCTTGACTGAGGACATTCTGCCAAGAAGAATAGCTAGATGCTGTAGGAGGGACTGCCATTCTGCTGTTGCGTTTCTGTGCTTGCCTGCTGCTAGCTGCTTCCGTCTTAGGAGAGAAAGGACTGGACTTTGCTTTTTACATCCTGCTTCCAAAAATTTCTCCAAAGGGCTAGGACTGAGCATGTCTCCTGTTAGAAGTCTCAGGGACATCTGCCAGCACCTGGGCTCTCTTGTTGAGAGTCCCGACTCACTAAGTGGTGGCAAATCCAGTTCCTGGGACCTTGGAAGTGAGTTCTGGTGTAATCAAGAAGAAACCAAGGCCCATATTTATATTTGTTTTCATCGCATTTGCTCATATGTTGATGCAAAAGCAGATCAAACTTGCAAAATATAATTGTATTTTGAAAGTTTGAACCTCTTTTGTGTCAAAAAATGATGCAAATGTGACACAAACTAAGTATAAATATAGGCCCAAGTGCATTGACTCCAGAGCGACTTCGGAACCAGTGCCGCTGTCTTACTCCGAGATGCTGCCTGCCCTGGACCCGCGGAACCACTGAGTTCAACGAGCATGACCAATGTCACAGGCCTGATAGTGCTGCAGCGCCTCCGAAGTCCCACCACAGCGGGAGTCCTGAGTGCTGCGTCCCCGACTCTGAGCAACATCTTTTTTTCCTCAATTTCCAAAGATACTGTTCCTGGGGCTGTGTGACTCCATGACCAGCCCGCACTCCCTAGTGAGTGGTGTCGGTAAGTTGGGAACGACTCCGTCAAGACGTCGTGATAGCTCCAAGAATAGCCAGTGGCAGTGGTTCCAGTTGTGTGTTTGCTTGTGTATATTAGATTTTTGTCATTTTGGTCTTGTTTTACTTGGATGAATATTGGCTATTTTACTGAACTGGTGTGGAGTACTTTTGTGGTGTTTTTACTGTGTCTGTGTACAAATACTTTACACATTGCCTCTGAGATACGCCTGACTGCTTGTGCAAAGCTACCAAGGCGGTGAACAGGGGTTATCTTGGCTGTATGACTCCCTTATCCTGACTAGACTGAGGGTCCTTACTTGGACAGGCTGCAAACCACAAGCAACATTTCTAACACTAATGAATATGTGCCATGTCAGGGCTACCTAAGCATGGCATACTACATATACTGTTTAGACTAGGGGCAGAAGGCAGTGTTCTTGATACACAGACCATCAGTGACCACAACATCTGATAAATCAGAATAAAAAAGAGTTATGCACCCAGGGTACTGAGGGACACACGGTTTATTTTGCTCTAATATAACTCCACTCA
The DNA here is from genome assembly GCF_031143425.1 of Pleurodeles waltl. Taxonomy (NCBI): domain Eukaryota; kingdom Metazoa; phylum Chordata; class Amphibia; order Caudata; family Salamandridae; genus Pleurodeles; species Pleurodeles waltl. The sequence goes on along the minus strand of NC_090440.1, from coordinate 1,534,124,665 downwards.
TAGGACTTGCCTGATGCCGAAAAGATGTATCCAAATACTCTGGTCAGCTGCCCCAAATGTAGGACCACAGAAGCTGACTTTTACCAAATGCCTTGATTATGCCCAGCACTAACTGCTTATTAGGGAAAGATTACAGACAAAGGTTCAAACATAACAGGTGGGGTGGTACCCATCAAGCCAGAAATCTTGTTATTTAATCTGATGCTGCATTCCAAGAGAGGTAAGATACCTTGTAAATTCCTAAACCAGGCATTTTTACTAACAAAGCATCTAATAGACATGAACTGGAAATCTAGTGGGCCCCTCATGATAAGAGATAGCAACAGGAAATACAGAAGTGAGTGAAAGTAGAGAATGCAGTATTAAAAATGAAACCTAGGAAAATACAGGTGGGGCAACAACATTGCAATCCTGAGAAAAAGTATTAAGGGAACTAAAGAAACGTAGGGCCTGATTTAGATTGTGGCAGTGCTACCACCAAACCGCAGTGGCAGCAGACCCAAGAAGACCGTCAAGTCAATGGTGTTCAACCCGCCGTCTTTAGATGTGGCAGTCCTGCCAGCGGTTTACTGGTGGCGGATTTCTGACGGAGGAAGGATATTGCAGGACCTAATGGACATCAGACAATGGCAGTGGCTGTGGAATACAAGTAAGTCACACACACACACACACTGTACCTTTGCCATATGTATCCCCCTACATCAAACATGTCACAACACACCACATACACACTATTACTCATTGGCATTCCACCACAACACGTACATGCTGCCAACACACATTGCCATACATCCATGACACAACATACACACACTATTGATGACGCACCAACTCACAACACAACCACAACAAACATAACTACACACTCATATACACAAACGCACTAACACATCACAACTACATACATCACAAAAATGAGTCCCACACAGCGACACTCACCTGTATGTTGCAAGCAACAACACACCACTCTACACAATATGCACAATAACATTAATGCCATATGCAAGTGGCACATATATGGACACAACCATAACAACCACTATACTTCCCTCCACCTCAACCAGGCAATCCCATCACACATACATACACATACTGACTCACACTCACAAATCAAAGGACAACATGACAGGTACAGGTCCCTTTGCAATGTGCACACATGGACACAGTTGATAGGTGTGATTGCACCGTCGTTGTGGTGCCAGAATTCATTTGCCCATAAATACTGAAGCAAATGTCATTTGTTTATGTGTGTGATATGTGTTGCGTATCCATATCTGCCCCACGTGTGTCCCCGACATATGCATGACACAGTAATCTAAAAATAATTACTGTGACATGTATATGTCTGCAGTGGTCCCGAGCTCATGTGCAGTGTCTATCAACGTATAAAGCCAGAGTTCCCTAACTTCGTGTCCAACAATGAGGGGTCGTGTTTTCTCCGTGGTCCAGTGGCAGCTGTGACAGAGGGCATTGTTAAGTTGTGTCCTGTTAGAAATGGAGGTGGAATTAATAAGAAATGTGAGTTTTCACCCCATTTCCTACTCAATCCAACAAGTCAGACTTGGAGGTGGGACTGCCACATTTTGCTTGTCGTTGAGGCACATCCAAATCTGCATGGCGGTAAGTGATGCTGGAATCCCGCCACCAGCCACTCTTTCCTATGGTGCCATGGTAGTGGATGAAAATCCTTTATGGAGTTGGCGGGACTCAGGTGGGTTATCCTCTATGGAACTCCCAACTTCTAATTAGGAGGGTGGACTGTCAAGCCGGCAGATGGGATTTCCGTAAAAAATATGGCAGCTGATACATTTCTGCCAAGATCTAAATCAGGCCCATAGTGATGAAAGACCACTTTTAACACAAATTGACTTCTTATGACCTTACATCCCCCAGGGCCTTTATGTTAATATATAGTATGTACTAGGACGATCTAGGAAATAGATTGTACCATAGACACTCAAGCATTCTGGACAGGTAAAATGATGGAATCAAGCTGAGAAATAGCGAATTGAAATCTCAAGTTAATATAAAACAGGATGCCCCAGTGGACTGAAGGAGAGTAACATTTTTTGTGGGTTTATATTTTTGTGCATCATTAGCAACATTCTCTCTGAAGTGTATAAATGTGTTTTTTCTTTTATATAAACTGGGCCTCAATTTAGGTACAAGCACCATCTTTTTCAGTATGAAAGTCACCCCTCTCACTCATGCTTTCTCCTGCCCACATCTCTCCTCAAACAAATTTGCGGCATAACAGCAAAACTGATATGTACTGGTTCATTTCCATTGTTGTTTATTCTGCTCTCAATTAACGTTCCTCAACTCAGTCACTGCTGGCAAGTTTAAATTCAAGGTCCTTCCACTGGCTCAGTGTGCCCTATCCAGTCATATTACACGTTATTGTTAATGTATTTAGTTTCTACTAGCATCTCCAGATGACATTAGCATAGAGGGTGCTGAATAAATATTCATGCAGTGGGATAGTGCTTAGGTATTAAGGCAATATGAGAATGAGTTCATGTGCTTTCATTTACTGATGAAATTATACATTTGCTCACATCACAGTGATTCCGCAGTTTCTGTGATTTCATATGCGAAATGCGAAAAATGTATAAATAAAACTAGCCCTCAGAGGTGATCCTGAAGAATTTCCTGTCCTTCTAGAGATGCTGTCTATTACTCTCCTGATTTTCCTACCCACTTGGGATTTTGCATTTCTATGCATAACCTTTATGTTGAAAGTCATTATGACACTGACTCTGTGATACTTTGTTTTGAATTTTATAATAAAACCATTTAACTTTTTATTGATCTAGAACTCAATTATTGAGTCTGCTCATTTACTCAATAAATTGTATTCCTCGTTTTGATGTGTTGGGAAGTGGCTTAACGTGGGGGCACTGCCTCATGAAGCTGAGTTTTAACAATGTCTCCGTGCAGTGAATGTGGGCATTTTAATAGAAGTAAAATGTTGGGGTGTCTGAAATGTTTGGTATAACCTGTGAATTCAGGTCACACATATAAACCTCATTTAGAATGACATGAACACAAAAGTGGATTCACACAGTTGGATGACTGTTTATTTGTTGATAACTTTTATTTGTAAAAATAAGACAACATGGACTTGAGAGCTTATATGTGTTTGACTATACCGTATTGAAATTGCAATGCAATTCTTCCTTAGTTCTTGTAACTTATGGAACATGTGAATAGTTGTGTACACCTATAAAACAATATTAAACTGTTAAAAAATCTAATGCACTGCTGGGGCCCTGAATTGGGGGTGCCCCAAACCCAGTGATGCTTCTTTAATGAAAAGAGTAAGTTGCTCTTGCATCTGCAGAGGCAGCGGCTAGCATCAAGCACTGCCATCACGTCAGGTTGGTACAGTACAGCTCTTCAACAGAGGCAGAAGGGTCATGATAAAAAATATACACACTATTGCACCATTCCATTGTCAATAATCCATATGTCGTAACTGACAGTTACCACAACGGTTTTAATTTGGGCCGATCAAAAACTTATAACAACCAATGCCTGAGGCGGACTTATCTATTTCCCCATTCAGTGTATTTTGTATAGGTGTTGTAAATTCTGGCAAACAATTAGAGCTGTCTCTAGCCAGATCTAAAAGGGATGTATACATTGGTGATTGCGTCTAGCCTGACTTACCTTACAGCTGGTGGGACCACGTTTAGATAGTGTGAAGTCTTAATTGAGACCCAGGTCTGACCTCTGTCTCTCTTGAATGGTCCCATACAATAACACTCATGAGCTACAATCATAATTGTATAAAGTTTTTCTGCCTTTTATTGCGGTTGAAATGAAATTATAAACATTTCATGGTATGTGATAGTTAAGATCAATCTTCTGAGCTGTGTTTCTTCACGTACGTACTAGAAATGATGCAGCACAACAAAAGCAGTCGTATCCAATAAGAACCAGGGCCATTCAGTATTCTTAGAAAAATTAGTTCTGATAAATTAATCTATGCGTTCTCAATGTAAAGTCGCACAATCACATTAATAATATACAATTGGGCGACTGAAAGGAGCCAACACTTTTGATAAAGAAGATCCAACCCCTCAGTAGCATGAGAAATATATTTACACAAAAGAAACAAAAAAATACAAAAATATAAAAGTAAAAAATATGTGAAGTGTTCCCAATAACACAAAACCCACAAACAAAAGCAAGCTACAATTCATGATCATGCAATATACCAAAACCAGGTTTCCAAAAGCTAGGCAAAGCAACTTAAATTAAACAATTGTCCATATATTTAACCCAATACGGTTCTAGGGTTTCTAATATTATGATCGTTGAGCACAGTTGTTGGCTTTTCCACCTTGTAAGAGATGAGAGGTCTCATCATGACCAACAAATAAGTTGGACAGCTGTAACAAAAGCAAAAGTTATAAAGGGGTAAGGTCTACCCAATAATTTAAGGAAAGTATAAGGAGTCCATGTGTTTGGATCAGTGATTGACACCCATCTGACTAAGAGAAACCAGCATCCCCGTGAAAACACCACTGGTGTAAAATCAAATATGCACTAACACTGGTGCCTCAGCACTGTATTTAAATGCAATGCAAACAATTAGTGATTGTAAAGGCTAGAACCCGAGTACTGAATGTGAATAATGGGAGAAAGTTAGTAAGGAGGTGGCTTACCCCCACATTAATATCTCCAAGGTAAGTTACCGGTATTATCCACTGGGGCATAAACAGCCTACTGAAGCTGACCTTCAAGTCATTGAATGATTGATAAAAATATTAACAGGGGTGACCAACCAGAGAAGGGAACTGGAGAATGAATCACAAAAACAAAATGCACTAGCGGCTTACCGCTATTAATAGTGGGAATCCAGTTCCAATGACATGTCAGAAGTGGCTGACCATGTTAAGCATGTAAATTAATAACCGATCTAAGTTAAAGGAAGATTTAAATTAAACCATAGGCTCGACTTATGGTAATGTATTATGCCAATCAGTAAGTGATAGTATTGTAGCTTACCTGAGCACTAATAAAGAGGCCACTCTAACTAGAGTCTGGGATGTGGACGGCCAAAGGGATAAGCGTGGTGCACCCTTGTAATATGCCCAATGGCAAAGGATATGCGACGGGCTGCAATAATCGGCCTCGCTGCTAAGGTGAAGACGATCACAGAAGCATGGAGTCTTCCAGGGAAGAAATGAAGACAGGCAATCAAGATGAGGCTTAAATAAATATAATGTAAACATGGTCATGTATCGATCATCATTGTAACGTCAAAAATAGCAGCCAAATCTCAGCTGCACCACTAACAAAGTAGATGTGGAAAAATGGCCTGAAATAACCGAAAATGGTTATTGTGGCAATTGTGTAATGGCCGGACCTGTGACCTTAAATGTACTGAAGTTTACATTTATTATCCAGTATTACAATCTGCTAACTGTAAGACATTCGAAGATCACTGCACAATTATGGCGATTTGAAATTGGGACTTTAGGTAAGTGGAAAGGCCCAATTGGCAGGGAGGATCAAGAATAAAAAATATTGACTCCTGCACCATGAGAGAAGACAGTTTTTTATTTTTGAAAGCAGTTTTTTATTTTTCATAAACAAACACGCTTTGAAAATATGTTTTTGAAAAATGAAGAACTTGGGAAAAGTTTGACAGCTGGCCATCATGTTTGATGGTACGATCCTTCAACCTTTGCCAACACTGACTGGGAAAGCAGTGACTGCTGTTCCTGACAATCTATAAAGATGTCCGTAGGCCACCAGACATCTCTCAATTTGCAGGGTGGTGAGCGTAAAGTTCTCTGCTACCCTGTCTGCTTGTGCTCCATCCACCAAAATTTGAATCAGGTCGATAGTCTTTATTTGCTGATGATGTTTGAACATGAACACAGCTATTTGCATAGGAAGCCAGTGTCACACGTGGCTCTAATTAATGTGACCAGTTCATTGTCTGATAATCTCTAAAAAGAACCTATGGATAGAGAAAGAGGTTCCTAAGAGGAAACATAAAGAGTGACTCTTTGCAGTTTACACACAGATACATTGGGTGTGGTGTAAAGATACTGGCCATGGAAAATGGTCTGGGTTATGAATGAAAGTGCCTTTTTGTCATTCATGGGTTTAGGTACTCAGTATGTCATCATAATTGCACATTGCCAATCAGTTTTACACACATGCATCCATTCATTCATCCACAGATTTATTGTTGTATTTACCCTCTGCACACCCATGATAAAACACATACATACTCAACAACATATGCAAGTTAAATTAATAAAAATACCAGTAGAAAAAAAGAAAATATGCTGTCATCTAAACACGACAGGCATATGCTTGCAACAGCAAACCTAAAGATCTGAGCTGACGTCTAACTTGCAGAGCTATTGTAAATAGTCTATTTTTGTTCTAAAGTTCCAGTTTGGCCACCATATTTAGAACTAATAGTTTGGCCATCTTGAAATTATAAAACAAAGATACACTATAGACAACAGTATCCCTTAATGGCCACCTGGTTTAGAGGAAGTGGCCACGTGGGATGTGACACATTGCAGATGAAATGAGAAGCAACCAAATAACCAGTTAGTAATGCCTGGAGAGCAGTTGTATCCTCTTAGCCCCCTGGTATGGGTCACGACCAGCGGCTGACACAAGGGAGGGGTTTCAAAAATCCTCCGGTGCAATGCACCAGAGGTTTTTTTATTTATTTTTTGTCCTGGGAGACGCAGAAGAACTTCTGCGTCTCCCCCCCGATCTGTGATGTCAGCGCACCTTAAGGCACGCTGATGTAACATTTTTCCCCAACGGAGCAGCAGAGGAGCAGGTAAGGGTCCTCTCCCCACTCCGGTGGGGGAAAAAAGGCTGAAACGGCCTCCCCAGATGCCAGGGAGGCATGGATGGAAATGGGTGATCTATAGCCAGGAGACAGTCCTAGGCACCTGGGATCTTGTTTGGGGGGGGGTATGCCCCCGTGTAAGTGGGCCACCCCGTGGGAGCATAATAAAAAAAACAAAATATGTTGGGGCCCTCCTGGGGGGCAATCGCACCCCACAGTGATTCAAGTTAATGTTTTTTTTCAAAAAATGCCGGGGTCGGTCCTTCCTACACAGGCCGATCCTTAGGGGGGAAATTAATTATATTTAAAATATATATATTTTTTTTAAATGAAAATGTTGGGGGGTCAGCTCTTGGGCTGACCATCTATGGGGACATTTTTTTATACATGTCTGGTTTGTCATGGGGTCTCGATCGGCCCCAGGGAAAGCACACATATATAAAAAAATAAGTGATGTATCTACTGAATCAGAGAAGAAGCGAAGGTAATGTGACGGCATTTACTGTTGGACACATCACACACAATCATGAGCAATTTTGTGACTCTATCTGCCTTCTACGTAGGCCAATACTTTAGAGGGACAGTTTAGTCAGTAGCAGAGATGGCATCTCATTGGATGACTGCTTGCCAAGCCATAACTCAGGTTATGAAGGATAGTTCTGAGGCAGGATCAGAGACTGAGACAGCATCTGAGGGAGAGGACAATGGAGAAGAATCTGGGAGTGATTTTTCATTTGGCAGAGACCCATCTGACAACACCTCTTCCAGTAATTCTGAGGGAGATGATGAAGACAGTCGTGCTGTCCCTTCGCAAGCACAGTCTATGCCGCAGGACAACACCGGGTTAGCCCAACCCAGAGAGCACGTGCGTGCGGCAGCAAGCACAGAGAGAGTGCTCTCTTGGCAGCCCCTCAAATTAGGTCAGCCCCAAATTCCACCTTTTACTGGTGACACAGGATGTAACGTCGATACAGCCAACTTTTTGTCAGTCGACTACATCCATCTATTTTTGGATGTTGACTTCCTTCATAAGATTGTGCAGCAAACAAATTTGTGTGCAGACCAATTTCTGATGGAGCATGCAGGTACTCTAGGGCCCCGTTCTAGGGAACGCCAGTGGACTCCCACTTCGCTGGCGGAGCTGAAGGTATTTTTGGGCCTTACACTCAAAGTGGGGTTAGTGCAGAAACCTACCTTGCAGTCCTACTGGATGACGCGCATGGTTTGGGTAAACCCCATCTTCGTACCATACATGAGCAGAGATAGTTTTTTTGCTACTGCAGCGCATGCCGCATTTCACTGACAATTCTGCTGCATTCCCCCGGGACCATCCAGACCATGACAGATTGCTCAAAATTCAGCCTGTCGTGGGACATTTGTCTGCCAGGTTTCCAGAGATCTATACTCCTGGAAAGAATATAGCAGTCAATGAGTCCTTGATCCTGTACAAAGGACTGCAGCTGTTCAGACAGTACATAGTGAGCAAAAGAGCTCGCTATGGCATAAAGCTGTACATGTTGTGTGAGAGCTCTTTTGGCTATGTGTACAGCTTGAGAGTGTATATAGGGAAGGACTCCAACCTAAACCCTGTAGGTTGTCCTCCTGCATTAGGGGTCACAGGTAGGATTGTAAGGGAACTTGTCCAGCCACTCCTTCACAAAGGTTATAACCTTTATGAGGACAATTTCTACACAGAAGTAGAGCTGTTCCGTGAGCTCTACAAAGCTGGAGCTGTGGCCTGCAGTACACTTTGTTGTAACCGCAAAGGATTCCCACATTAGTTTGTTTGCAAGAAGCTCCAGAAATCCCAGAGTACTGCGTTGCATTCCAACGAACTGCTCGCAGTCAAGTTCTTGGATAGGCATGATGTATACATGCTCACTACAATTCATAATGAGAGCACTACCCCCATCATGGTTTGGGGTCAGATGGCCGAAGTACACAAGCCCAGCTGTATACTTGATTACAATAAGTATATAGGCTGAGCGGACAAGAACGACCAGGTTCTTCAACCATACAATACTCGTAAAACTCGCACTTGGTACAAGAAACTGTTTACCTACCTGATCCGGATGGCAACATAAAATGTGTATGTTGATTACTGTCAGACATGACTTTCCTTGACTTCCAGATGTCTGCAATTGAAAGCCTCACTGCTGTTACAGAAACAGCAGCCTCCACCTCATATGTTCTGAAGGATGTGGCAAGGTTGCAGGAGTGACACTTTGCTGATCGCATTCTTAAAACACCCAAAAAGGATCGTCCTTGTCATCACTGTAAAGTGTGCTCGAAGCATGGAAAACGGCAGGAGAGTCTGTGTTACTGTCCCCAGTGCCTATCCCAACCAGTCCTCTGTGTCCCTACTTGCTTTACGTTGATCATACTAAAGCAAAGGTCTGGAAAATCGAGTGAGGTGGAGCTGCCGTTGGATAATTCTTTCAGTGGATGTGCAGGGATACCGAATGTCCATCGGCCACTGCTTCGTTAGGAAAGCAGCCACAGAATTTTATTTCATCTACGTCAGGAAATCATGGACTTCCTTATGGCCTGCTTGACACTTATATCCAATGTCAGAAGGTGGTAGGTGTTCTCATCAATTAACATACATTATAGTCCCCATACTGCACATACTAGTGGACAGAACATATGACACATTTTCACAGAGTACCTTGTGTGGCAAAATGTTAAAGGCATGACTGAATTTTGAAGTGCTTGTTAGGGAACTTATGTATGCTACACAAGGACCACCGGGATTACCAACAAGAACCAGAGTAAGTATAATAAGTCAAAAAAATGTCCTGTCAAACATATTCACCAACATTTCTGCTTGTTTGAAAGTGTGCAAACTCCATTTGTAGCTTCACTTTGAAAGCAAAAGTAGAAGTGTTGTTGAATGAGTCCCACAGGATATTTGTTTGACTTTTTACTTTAGAGACCTTAGAATTTCTTCACCAGCATGTCTACCTTAGTTTCAATGGTAGATATGCTTGCTCAGTTTGAGGAATAGGCCTCCCAAGGGATACTCAGACACCCTCAACTTGCATCCACAAACTGGAAGGAATTGGATTTAGCACAGTTGGGGCTTGATTTATACTTTTTTATATTTTCAAATATATTTTGTAAGTTAGCGCCGCTTTTGCATAAACAAATGATGTAAACGCGGCGCTAAAAAAGTATAGATCAGGCACAAAGTGCGCTGACGGAGCATGAAAGACATATTTTCTTGAGCTTCAAGTGGCTAATGGCGGAAAGCATTAGTATAGGTTCACTTGGCAATTATACAGGATTTGTCTGGATTCTGATGAGGACAGAGACATGAATGGGTAAGGAAAGCTTATGGTAGGTGTGCTTTCACAGGGATATTGCGCAGGTAGAAGGCAGATAGTAAAGGTAGTACAGATGTACATCATCTACTCCTGTGGATTCAAACCCAATGGTGCCATCTTAGCACTGAAGGACAATGACACCTATGGGTCAGTGTTTGACCTGCTTTTCATGTTCATCCTCCATCAGAACTTAGTAGATGTTCAATTTGCTGTATGATAAGTGCATTTCAGTCACAGCACTGCACATAATGTTGGCTGGGACATATGCTACGTTCTCACTGACTACCCTGTGTGCCATACACTACCCTTTTTCATAGTCTATGACCTTATCTTTAGGGAACATCATGAGAATTCCCCAGCATGTCTACCTTAGTTTCAAAGGTAGATATGTTCACTCAGTTTGAGGAATAGGCTTTGCACGGCATACTCGGACACCCCCAACATGCATCCACAAACTGGAAGGAGTTGGATTTAGCGCAGGGAGTCTGCTAAAGACGCATGAAAAACATGTCTTCCTGAGCCTCAGGTGGCTGTCATGGGAGTCATTAGTAAAGGTTCACTATGCATGCCTTCGGTAACGTTCAGGAAGAAGGAGGCAGTTACTTGACAGGTGGTAAAATGTAGTCAAACTTATTCCGTCAAGTGGTGTAAGAATGTGATGGGCCCTTGTCTGGCAGCAATAAGTTAATGTGAGTACAGTGATTGGTTGAATTGGGCCCGTGGCTAGCTGTATAAAAGGGTTGTTTGTTGTGCCTGAATTGCGTGTGAATAGAACATAAAGTGGTTGGTGCCAGACGTGGCTTTATGGCTCACCTTCTGAAGGCTTAGTTTCAATATTCAGATAGTATTCATGCTTTGAAACCATAATTTCTGGAGGTGCTAAAACCAACCAGTGAAAGTGGTGGATTAATTTTAACATACTAGTACCAGGGGAGTCCAAGGGTGCAGGACGTGTGTGGCTCTCACTAGTTTTCCTTTGCGCATAATCTCCTCAAAATCACAAACTTTGCTTAAAAACACTTTTGTGTTGTATCTCAGTAAGGGGAAGTCCTGGAATCTGCAGGTAGCCACAAATGTTCTACCACCCAGTGTTCCACTAAGTCTCCAGAGAAAAATAATGCCTCACTTGTATGGGTGGGCAAGTGACCGCGACAGGGACATACCCAAAATGGATTGTGGAGATATCAAAATTACCTACCACAAAACAGCCTGCTTTTATAAGACAGTGTAGGAAACTGGCCCTTGTTGCAGCTACCCCCCCGACATTTTGCCTGATAGTGATGCTGACTTGACTGAGAGTGTGCTAGGACCGTGCTAACCAGGCCCCAGCATAAGTGTTCTTTCACTACAAATGTACCATTGGTCCACAATTGGCACACCCCTAGCACACAGATAAGTCCCTTGTAAAAGGTACCAGTGGTACCAAGGGCCCTGTGACCAGGGAAGGTCCCTAAGGGCTGCAGCATGTGTTGTGCCACCCTAAGGGCCCCCTCACCTAACACATGCACACTGAGCCTTTATGCTCTCTGTAACCAGAAACAAAGCCTGCACTGGTTGAAGGTACTCCACATATCCTCCCCTGCAGGAACTGTAACACCTAGCGGTGAGCCTCAAAGGCTCAGGCTTCGTGTTACAATGCCCCAGGGCACTCCATCTACGGGAGATGCCCAGCCCCCGAACAAAGCCCCACTTTTGGCGGCAAGTCCAGAGGGATAGTTAGGAAAAACAAGGCGGAGTCACCACCTCAGCCAGAACTTCCCATAAGGTGTCCAGAGCTGATGTGACCCCCTCCTTGCAGAATCCTCCATCTTGGTTTGGAAGATTAAGGCCAATAGGGATAGGAATGTGCCCCCCTCCCCAAAGGGAGTGGACATCAGGAGGGTGTAGCCACCCTCAGAGACAGTAGCCATTGGCTACTTCCCTCTAACCCTAAAAATGCCCCTAAATCCTGTATTAAGGGGCTCCCTGAACCAAGCTAGTCAAATTCCTGACAACCTCACAAGAAGAAGAAGGACTGCTTAGCGGAAACCCCAACAGAGAAGGAAAGGAGACAACAACTGACTTGTCCCAGCCCTTCCGGCCTGTCTCCTGCTTCAAAGAACACGCAGAAGAAAGGCGACGCATCCTGCAGGTCCCGCAACTTCTGATAAATCTCCAGAGGACTGCCTGCATCAGAGAGGATCAAGAACTCCCGTGGACAGACACCCTGTTCAAAAAAGAACAGAAGAAGAAACCTAATCGAAAGGGTTCCCACCTCACTCCAGAAGTGTGAGTCCTAACAACTCTGCACCCGATGCCCACAGCCCGAGTCCAGGTGGCCCAACCAACCAGAGAGGACCCCCAGGCGACAGCGACTAAGAGCCCACCCTGGGTTGACCTCTCCACCCTGTCCACGACAATGCCTGCTGAGGGAATCCTGAGGAACCCCCTGACTGTGACTGTCCTGGACGAAGATAACCGACACTAAAGGACCCACTGCACCCACAGCCCCCAGGACTTGGAGAAATTGATACCCTCTGCAGTGACGATCAACAGGGGACCCTCTTCCCTGTCCCACTAGTGGTGTGCTTGAGACAACCCCCTGAACCTCGCCTGCAGCACCCAAGTGACCCACGGGGTCTCCTCGTAGTGTTTCATTGGAAACCCGACGCCCTGTTTGCACCCTGCACCCGGCCGCCCCAGTGCCGCTGAGGGTATGAGATTGGTGCCTACTTGGGGCCCCTCCAGTGCTCCTCTAATTCCCCCTGGTCTGCCCTCCAAGCCGTAGGTACTTACCTGCTTGCAGACCGAATTCCGAGTACCCCCCTGTCTCCATACGAGCCCACGTTAAAATTGCTCAACTTTGACCTCTGCACCTGGCTGGCCCCGTGTTGCTGGTGGTGAGTGTTTGGGGTTAACTTGAACCCCCAATGGTGGAATACCTATAACCCGGACTCCGGAACTGTGAGTCTTGTACTTACCTCTAAAACTGTACTTTATTTTCTTCCCCCAGGAACTGTTCTGAAAATGCAGTGTCCACTTTTAAAATAGCTATTCTCTGTTTTCTTAAAAACTGTTTACTTGACCAAAGTGAAACAAAGTTAAATTGATGTCTATGCTAAGTACTTACCTGCAACAGTATTTACTTCTGAACTGAGTGTTATGGTTCTAGTAATAAAGTAACAAAAATATATTTTTCTAAGTAAAATCCTATTGGTCTGTAGTTAAATCATTGAGTGTGTGTTTCTTCTATTGCTTGTGTGTGTGTAACAAATGCTTAACACTACCCTCTGATAAGCCTAATTGCTCGACCACACTACCACAAATAGAGCATTAGTATTATCTATTATTGGCTCTGTTAAGCCTCTTGGGGAACCCCTGGACTCTGTGCACACTATGGGCCTGATTCTAACTTTGGAGGACGGTGTTAAACCGTCCCAAAAGTGGCGGATATACCACCTACCGTATTACGAGTTCCATAGGATATAATGGACTCGTAATACGGTAGGTGGTATATCCGCCACTTTTGGGACGGTTTAACACCGTCCTCCAAAGTTAGAATCAGGCCCTATATCTCATTTTGATATAGTATATACAGAGCCAGCTTCCTACAGTCACCTGAGTATTTGGTTCTGGGCTCGGCGGCAATATAGGGAAACCTACCAAACCCAGATACTTCTGAAAACTAGACACCCGGGGCAGTCCACGGAAGTGTGGCGTGTTTGGATTTCGCAAAGTTTTCTTACCCAGAATACCCTGCAAAAGTGAAACGTTAATTAAAAACACAATTTTCCTTGCTTTTTTGCCACACAAACTACAGGAATGTGCAGGGATCCACAAAATTCCTACCACCCAGTGTTTCCTCACTTGTCCTGATGAAAACACAACCCCACTTGTGTGTCTGTGCCTAATGCCTGCATCAGGAATGGATCACTCCAGGGTTAATAGTAGCCCTCATGCAAGGACAACCATTGACCCTTGTGTAATCCATTCCTGTTGTGGGCACTAAGCCTACCCACACAAGTGAGGTACCAATTTTATAAGGAGACTTGGGGGAATGCTGGGTGGAAAGAAGTTTGTGGCTCTCCCTCAGATTCCAGAGCTTTCCATCACCGAAATGTGAGCAAAAAGTGTTTAATTTGACAAATTTTGAGGTTTGCAAAGGATTCTGGGCAATAGAACCTGGTGAGAGCCCCACAAGTCACCCCATTCTGGGTTTCCCTAAGTGTCTAGTTTTCAAAATTGCATAGGTTTCGCAAGTTTCCCTAAGTGCCGGCTGAGCTACAGCCTAAAATCCACAGCTAGGCACTTCGCAAATAACAAGTCAGTTTTCATTATTATGGGGCGTTTCCTGTTATGGGTACTAGGCCTATCTACACAAGTGAGGTACCATTTCTATTGGGAGACTTGGGGCAATGCTGGGTGGAAGGAAGTTTGTGACTCCCCTCAGATTCCAGAACTTTCCATCACTGAAATGTGTAGAAATGTTTTCTTTTTGATAAATGTTGAGGTTTGCAAAGGATTCTGGGTAATAGAACCTGGTGAGAGCCCCACAAGTTACCCTGTTTCGGGTTCCCCTAGGTGTCTAATTTTGAAAAATGTGTGGGTTTGGTAGTTTTCCTTAAGTGCCTGCTGAGCTACAGCCCAAAATCCACAGCTAGGTACTATCCAAATAATCCCTCAGTTTTCAAAGTAAAAATGTGATGTGTCCATGTTGCATTTAGGGATGTTTCCTGTCGTGGCCACTAGGCCTACCCACACAAGTGAGGTACCATTTTTATCGGGAGACGTGGGGGGATACAGAATAGAAAAACAAATGTTATTGCCCGTTGTCTTTCTCTACATTATTTTCCAAATGTAAGACAGTGTGTAAAAAAATAAGTCTATTTGAGAAATGCCCTGTAATTCACATGCTAGTATGGGGACACCCAAATTCCGAGATGTGCAAATGACCACTGCTTCTCAACACCTTATCTTGTTTCCATTTTGGGAATACAAAGGTTTCATTGATACCTATTTTTCACTCTTTATATTTTACCAAATGAATTGATGTATACACTTTATACAGTGAAAACCCATTCCAATGTGCAGCTCATTTATTGGCTCTGGATACTTAGGGTTCTTGATGAACCTACAAGCCGTATATATCCCACAAACAGAAGAGTCCATCAAACATAACGGTATATTGCTTTAAGAAATCTGCCATAGCTGGAAAAAGTTACAGAAGAACACAGAGGCAAAAGTGGCTGTTTTGGTCAACTCAATTTCAATACTTTCTTTTATTTCAGCTGTTACTTTCTGTATCAAAAATGTGAAGGAACTACACAAATTACCCCTTGCTTAATTTAGAATTTTGTCTACGTTTCAGAAATGTTCATCTGTGTGGGATCCACCATGGGTTTCACATCCATTTAATTCAGTAACTGGAAGGAGGCTGAAAGCACAAAAAATAGTAAAAATGGGGTATGTCCCAGTAAAATGCCAAAACTGTGTTGAAAAATGTGTTTTTTTGATTCAAGTCTGCCAGCTCCTGAAAGTTGGGAAGATGGTGATTTTAGCACCACAAACCTTTTGTTGATGCCATTTGCAGGAAAAAAACAGATGCTTATCTCTGCAGCACGTTTTCCCATTTTTCCTCAAAAAAACAAACACATTTTAGCATTATTTTGGCCACGTTTTTAGTCTCCTCCAGGGAAACCCACAAACTCTGGGTACTTTTAAAATCCCCAGAATGTTGGAAAGAAAGGACGCAAATTTGGTGTGGATAGCTTATGTGGACAAAAGGTTATGGGGGCCTTAGCGCAAACTACCCCAAATAGGCAAAAAAGGGCTTAGCACATCAGGGGGGAGGCCCAGCAGCTAAGGGGTTAAGAAACATTAAATGAAAAAGATAAGAAGAAAAGAAATGAACAAAGAAAAATGAAAGCTAATGGATTGGCCAGACAGCCCTGACATTAAAGTGCTCCACTGTCATGGATGGAAGCAGAGTATAAATGACAGATAGCCTTATGGCAGAACAGAAGTAGTCCAAAGGCCCTCTATGTATCTGTGTGGATATACATTTATACATAAAGATGTATGTCTTATTTAATGATTTTTGATATTACACGATTCTGACAGCCTCATGAGAGATTTTAGCAAGAATTAATATAGTGCAAATCTTCTTCTCCTGTGGCAGTGGTTTTCAAACTTCTTGATCATCGGGCCCCTCAGAATTTTCCATAATAACTCTATTATTTTGGCAATGTTTATATATGTCTAGACTTATTTAAACATTGTAGTTAAGTTATGTTACCTTTAAAAAAATGCAACACATTTTATTTTGCTCAAAACAAATCACTGTTTTCATGAATGATGCTTTTATTGGCCAGAGCCTGGCGCACTCCCGGGATTACTTGAGGTCCCCTAGGGGGGCCTGCACCCCAGTTTGAAGACCCCTGTGCTATGGTGTGGGACCAAATTCCTTCTCTAGAAAGGTAATCTGTGACATTTTGTGTAACAAAATACCTTTCTGTAAGCTTTAATACAGAGTAATAACAATGTGTAACTGTAAAAATGATTGTAACTTTTCTTTATAAATAATCTGCCTGTAACCTTTAGCATTGGCTTGTCACCATAACCTACTCAGTCCTACTCTGTTGGTAATAAGCTTTCTCAAGGGCTAACCAGCAGGTATAGTATAATAAAATTACAAATAGCTACAAAACACATTTATTACAACAATATACAATTCCTAATAATAGAGTCTAATAAGGATTGCCACAGTGCAAATAGACTACCCCATGGTTTCCACAGGTGGGTCACCAACACTAAAACCCTCCCCTATAATGGTAATCTGTGAGATTCCATGTTACAATATACCTGCCTTTGGGATTTGCATAGTATTATAACAATATTCCCTTAAAAGCCTTTTGCATTTAACACATGTGTTTCACAAAAGGTAAGTAAGGCCTAGTTGCTTTGTTATAACTTTTTATTATAAACAGATCACAAGGAGTCTGACATAACTTTTCCCAGTAAACCGATAAGGCCTATAGGGGGTCATTACGACCTTGGCGGTATAAGGCGCTTACCGCCGTGCAGAAGACCGCCAATACACAGCCGCGGCCGCGGAATTCCGGCACAGCTATTATGACACACATCTCGGAATCCGCCGAAATTCAGACACCCACACAACACCGCCACACCATAGGTCAGCGATAAACATGCAGAAACAAATCCTCCACCTCCACGCCAACAGAAACACGCCCATGCTATTACGACCCACAAATCCACGCGGCGGTCTTTCAAACGCGGTATTCCATTGGCGGTACACACCGCCGCGCTCAAAATACACACACATCTCCAAAACACCGCCACATTGGACAATTACAAATACACACACATGATACACATACACACACCACTCCCACACACCCATTACTATATAAAACACCCACCCACATCACACACAAACCCCTACGACCACAATTTCTGAGAGAAGGCCAGAGAGAGACAGCACAGAATAGAGAACCCCATCACACAGAGGCACACTACACCATCACCCACACAACACCCACGCACAAAACACCACATACCACAACACTCACCACACTCATCAACACATACACCACCCCACACATCACACACACACCACCCCATGGCACGCCAAAGACACCCCCGCTACTCCGAGGAGGTGCTCAGGGTCATGGTCGAGGAAATCATCCGGGTAGAGCCACAGCTATTTGGCTCACAGGTACAGCACACATCAATAGCCAGGAAGATGGAGCTATGGCAAAGAATAGTCGACAGGGTCAACGCTGTGGGACAGCACCCAAGAAATAGGGAGGACATCAGGAAGAGGTGGAACGACCTACGGGGGAAGGTGCGTTCCACTTTATCCAGGCACCACATTGCGGTACAGCGGACTGGCGGCGGACCCCCACCTCCTCCTCCACAACTAACAACATGGGAGGAGCAAGTCTTGTCCATCTTGCATCCTGAGGGCCTCGCAGGAGTCGTTGGAGGAACGGATACTGGTAAATCAAATTTTAACTATCATATCCCCCACCCTACCTGCATTCTATCACACACCCCCACCCTCACACCCTCCCCTATCACTCCAAATCCTCACCTATCTACCCATGACACCAATCACCCATCCCAACCCCAAGACCTGCACGACATAACTAAGCATGGATACCCATCACTAAAGCATGCCCACTGCACAGACTCACAACACCCCCCAACCATCACCACACAAGCCCCCACACAGGAATGCCTGCACTGGGGTACACGCACACCCAAACATTGCACATCATGAAACACACACATGCAATAATCATGTACTCATACCCCAGCAGGAACCCGAAGGAACGTCACCACACCAGAGGGTCCAGGCAACACCACTCCACCCCCAGAAGAGGCCCACAGTGACGACAGCAGCTCTGCCCCACTGGATCTTGATGACCAGCCCGGACCATCGTGGGCCTCAGGACAGTCGGTTCCCCTTGCCCAGCCACAGCCCAACACCGAACTGCCACCCTCTGGGAATACCAGCACAGCACCCACCCAGCGGGCCCAAACCTCCCTACCCAGGACAGGTCAATCAGCGGTGTGTCCACCACTACAGGGCACCCAGGCTAACCCAACACCCCAACAACAACAGGGACCTGGGGGCAGTGGTACTGGGCACACGGTCCAGGGGACGGAGGCACAGGAACACAGGGGAACTGGAAGGGCTGCTGTGTGACAGAGGGAGGACAGGCCAAGGAAACCTACTCTCAACGAGGCCATCTCCTCCATCATGGGAGCATACCACCACTCCCAGGAGACGATGGCTACGGTACTGGGCAAGTTGCAGGAGACCCTGCGTCTGCAGGAGGAACAGTATTTGGGGTTCAGGGAGGAGCTCAGGACCATCGGCTCTGCCCTGGGCACCACTGTAGGGGTGCTGACGGACATTCAAAAGACCTTGAGGGACACCGTGGCACTCCAGGGGGCCCCTGACACTAGCCAGGACGATGAACTGCCCACCACCTCCGCCGGCACTAGAGGACAGGACGCCCCGCCACAGGACCAACACACCAGCACCCCATCCCCTGCAGACGGACAACCACCACGCAAGCGGGCCCTGAGATCCAGGAACAGGACAGAGCAAGATGGCAAGACCCCCGCCAGGAAATAAGACCAGCCTGATCATCCTCCCACTGTCCCACTTTGTTACCCTGTCCAAATCGGAACTGCCCCAGCTCTACTTCCAATGGCCAGATGTGCAATGTACCTGTGAGACTGGACTCTGCCATGGACATTCCTCCACCATCACCCATCCCCATTTCACAACCCCCCTTCATTGTTATGCACTTAAATAAACACCCTTGAAACACTAATAAAACTGGAGCGAGTCAATGATTTTGAACTTTGTATTGTCAATTACAGTGTTAAAAAAGGTTACCCATTGGAAGGCCAACATACCAATGTCACACATCACAAGCCTTCCAAGGGTGCAAGCTGGTGACACATAGGTTACCACATTAGTGAAACTGAAATGGAAGGGGACAACTCAGTTAACAAATAGGGAGTGAAATGTAGGTACAGGATAGAGGTAGACGTGTGAAAGTTAATATTATGTGAAACATGAAAATGTACTCACCTGTGTCTCACTGAAAATATTGCTGTATGACTGACTCACTGTTGTCGTTTTCATCTTCATCAGCTTCATCCTCATCACTGTCCACAGGCTCTACAGGCTCCCCCGCTGCAACAACACCGTCATCTGGATCATCCTCCTGCAGAAAAGGCACCTGGCGTCGCAATGCCAAGTTATGGAGCATGGAGCAGGCGATGATGATGTCTCACATCTTCTTCGGTGAGTAGAATAGGGATCCACCTGTCATATGGAGGCACCTGAACCTGGCCTTCAGGAGGCCGAAGGTCCGCTCGATCACCCTCCTAGTCCGCCCATGGGCTTCATTGTACCGTTCCTCTGCCCTGGTCCTGGGATTCCTCACTGGGGTCAGTAGCCATGACAGGTTGGGATAACCAGAATCCCCCAATAGCCATACACGGTGCCTCTGGAGTTCACCCATCATATCAGGGATGCTGCTATTACTCAGGATGTAGCCGTCATGCACTGAGCCAGGGAACATAGCATTTACCTGCGAGATGTACTGGTCTGCCAAACAGACCATCTGGACATTCATAGAATGATAACTCTTCCTGTTCCTGTACACCTGTTCATTCCTGCGGGGGGGGACCAGAGCTACATGGGTCCCATCAATGGCACCTATGACATTGGGGATATGTCCAAGGGCATAGAAGTCACCTTTCACTGTAGGCAAATCCGCACCTCAGGGAAAATGATGTATCTCCTTACGTGTTTTAGCAGGGCAGACAACACTCTGGACAACACGTTGGAAAACATAGGCTGGGACATCCCTGATGCCATGGCCACTGTTGTCTGAAAGACCCACTTGCAAGGAAATGGAGCACTGACAGCACCTGCACGTCAGGGGGGATTCCAGTCGGATGGCGGATTGGTGACATCAGGTCTGGCTCCAACTGGCTATATAGTTCCTGGATTGTGGCACGGTCAAACCGGTAGTTCACGATGACATGTCGCTCTTCCATTGTCAACAGGTCCACCAGCGGTCGGTACACCGGCGGATTCCGCCATCTTCCAATATGTCCCAACTGACGGTGCCTAAGAAGGACAACAGCGAAGAAACTGTCAGCATTCCTCCAGGTATGTACCCACAGTCACACACAAGACTACAACAGACAATTAACCCATCCGGGAAAGGTTTTGAGTGTAGGCCTCGGTATGTGTGACGCAGTAGTAATTGAAGCCATGTGGGCCTCTGAAATGGCGGCTGCCTGACCTCTAAACTGGGACAATGGAATTGTGGGGTAACTGCGTTGGCGTTGGACACCGTCGCGGTAGGCGGTCGTAGAGCGCGGCGCAATGCTGCATTGGTTAACATTGGACCCTATGGGTCCCAGGAGCCAATGAACAGGTGCGCTGGCGGTGATGATGCGCCCCGCCGCGGACGTCACCGCCGCGGATGTCACCACCATTTTCTATCTCTTCAATCACTAGATACCTGACCTTCGACAGGAGAGGACCTACACTGCTAGTGCTGCTGTGACCTCGGTCTGGAAGCGACGATGGCTGCTGCGTCTAGGGAAAGGGCCCCTGCCTTCACTGCACAGGAGTTGGAGAAACTTGTGGATGGGGTCCTCCCCCAGTACACTCTACTCTACGGTCCTCCAGACCAACAGGTTAGTACACAGGGAGCACGTTGTATGGGCTAGGCTTGGGTGGAGAGGGCTGGGTGGATGAGGGAAGGGGGCAGAGTACATAGAACAGTTATGCATGGGGATGAATGGGCCACAGGGATAGAGTTGGGAGGGGGCCAATCACAACGACGGTGCAGTAGGTAATGACTGTTCCTCTTTCCTTGTGCATGTCATGTAGGTCAGCGCCCACCAGAAGAGGGACATTTGGTGTGCCATCGCCATGGAAGTCCGGACCCTGGGGGCCCACCAGAGACGGGGCACCCACTGCCGTAAGAGATGGGAGGACATTCGCTGCTGCAGCAAGAAGACGGCGGAGGCTCAGCTGGGGATGGCCTCCCAACGTGGGAGGGGTGCCCGTCGCACCATGACCCCCCTGATGTTCTGGATCCTGGCGGTAGCCTACCCGGAGTTGGATGGGCGCTTAAGGACATCACAGCAGACACAAGGGGGTGAGTACAACCTCATCCTATGGACTTTGCGTGCACTGGAGGTGTCTGGGAGGGGGTGGTGGGCTGTGGGTGTCCCTAGGCCAGGGCGAGTTAGGTAGGCAAGGCCCCTCCGTTATGTAGGCCATGTGGCACTCTACCTCACCTCAACAGAGGGAAGTTGATGTATAGTAGCCCCTTTGCCATCCATGTGGGCAGATTACTACCATTGCCATGTGGGCCATATCCCAGAAATAGCATGTGCAGCGGGCAGGTGCACGGCGTAATGCATGGGGCTGCTGCGTCTGTCTTGTCTGCCAACGGTAGCGGTATGCCATGCACTAAAACTCTCTTTCTTCTGTCTCCCCCCTTTTCCTGCTCTCCCTGTCCTTTTGTACATCAGCATCAACAGGCGGAGGTACAGTGGCACCAGAGCACGAGGGAGCTGCATCCCACATGGCCATGGAGGGCCACACCACAGACTCTGAATTCACCAGTGGGACGGAGGGCGAGGGGAGCTTCACGTCGGCCACCAGATCACCAACCAGCGACATGGACTCGTCCGCCGATGGGAGCTCCCCTGTGGTGGCGGCACCATCTGTGCGCCCCACTTCTACAGGTAAAGCCGCCACCTCCCCTACCAGCACCGCCCTCCCAGCAGCCCCTCAGCGTGTGTCCCGTGCCCGCTCACCCAGGAGGGTGGGCATCACCTTCGCCCCAGGCACCTCAGGCCCTGCCCCAGTCACCCCTGCTGCCCTCAGTGAGGAGGCCATTGACCTCCTCAGGTCACTCACTGTTGGGCAGTCTACCATTGTGAATGCCATCCAGGGTGTAGAACGAGAGTTGAAACACGGTAATGCATTCCTGGAAGGCATTAATTCTGGTCAGGCTGTCCTTCAGCGAACCCTGCAAAATCTGCCTTCAGCACTGATGGCAGCCATTGTCCCTGTGTCCAGCCTCCCCCCTCCAACTTCCTCCACCCAGACCCAGTCCCCTGTACCCCAGCCCATCCCAAGCACACCTACAGACCAGCATGCACACAAGTCAACACCCAAAAGTAGCTCAAGCAAACATAGGCACCACACACACCACAGGCACTCACACAAGCATCACACCCATACAGACACAGCAACATCCACTGTCTCCACTGTGTCCCCCTCCTCCTCTTCTCCCTCCTCCCTCCCAGTGTCGTCTACAGACACACCTGCATGCACCACATCTACAGGCACTTGGACTCGCACCAGAACACCCAGCACCACAAGCCGCTCACCTGCACTCACCACCTCCGCTGCCATTTACACGTCCCCTGTGTCCTCTCCCAGTGTGTCTGTGAGGCCCCCTCCCAAAGTACACAAACGCCGGCAATCACTCACCCAACATCCATCCACCTCACAACAGCTTCCAGTACCTGCACTTGCACCCAAAACACCTAAAGTGACACCTCCTACAACCACCTCCTCTACCTCCACTCCCAGACCCCCTCCAGCTACCCATCCCAGTGTCCGTCAGAAACTGTCCCTCTGTCAAATTGACCTGTTTGCCCCCACCCCCGCTCCAGTTCATCAGTCCCGTCGTAGCGCCTCAGCCAAAAAGCCTCCAGTACCAGTGGTGTGGGTTCCAGGTTTTTGGAGTGCACCGTCCACCAGGGCAGGCAGTACGACCCGGAGCCAAGGCACTGTCAGCCCACCCCCTGTAAAGGCAACGAAATTGGAGAGTGGACGACGGACCGCGTCAAGACTCCTGGTGGGACAACAAGTGAAATGGGATCGAAGGCGATTGGTGAGTCAGCTGTAACTCCAAAGAAGGTGGGGAAGGTTCTGATGAAGTCTGCCCAGCCTGTTGTGAGTGTCACGGAGGAGAAGTGTGCCATCATTTCCACCGCCAGAGTCAGTGCCCAGGAGGGCCCAAGTATTGTTACTGGTCAGGAGACCACCGCCAGAGTCAGTGCCGAGGAGGGCCCAAGTATCGTTACTGGTCAGGAGACCACCGCCAGAGTCAGTGCCCAGGAGGTCCCAAGTATCGTTACTGGTCAGGAGACCACCGCCAGAGTCAGTGCCCAGGAAGGCCCAAGTATCGTTACTGGTCCGGAGACCACCGCCAGAGTCAGTGCCCAGGAGGGCCGAAGTATCGTTACTGGTCCGGAGACCACCGCCAGAGTCAGTGCCCAGGAGGGCCCAAATATCGTCACTGGTCAGGAGACCACCGCCGGAGTCAGGGGCCAGGAGGGACCAGGATCCCACAGCCCCACTGGGCGATGATGGAACGTCAAGCCACACCCCAATGTCCAGTGTGGAGTTCTTCATGCCACACCCCAATGTCCAGTGTGGAGTTCGTCATGCCACACACCAATGTCCAGTGTGGAGTTCGTCATGCCACACACCAATTTCCAGTATGGAGTTCGTCATGCCACACCCCAATGTCCAGTGTGGAGTTTGTCATGCCACACCCCAATGTCCAGTGTGGAGTTCATCATGCCACACCCCAATGTCAGTATCTGAACCGACATCTCAGGCCACCGCTGAACAGTCCATAGCCAACCATGGCAAAGCACCACTGAACAAGGCCAAGACCGCCATGGTGAAGACCGCTGAACAAGGCCAAGACCGCCATGGTGAAGACCGCTGAACAGTCCATAGCCAGCCATGGCAAAGCACCGCTGAACAAGGCCAAGACCGCCATGGTGAAGACCGCTGAACAAGGCCAAGACCGCCATGGTGAAGACCGCTGAACAGTCCATAGCCAGCCATGGCAAAGCACCACTGAACTAGGCCAAGACCGCCATGGTGAAGACCGCTGAACAGTCCATAGCCAGCCATGGCAAAGCACCGCTGAACAAGGCCAAGACCGCCATAGTGAAGACCGCTGAACAAGGCCAAGACCGCCATGGTGAAGACCGCTGAACAGTCCATAGCCAGCCATGGCAAAGCACCGCTGAACAAGGCCAAGACCGCCATGGTGAAGACCGCTGATCAGGGCAAACACTGTGTGGGTATGAATAGGCCGCCACATCAGGCATCCTTCTCCCATGTGCAGCTGAGACAGTGACAGGACAGGAACTTTCACGGGGAGACTCATCGAGTCTGGCCACCAGTCCCACCCAGTACCAGTTGAGAACTGCATCTACTTGCGTCAATGTGGCTTTGCACTCCCCAGGATGGTCCAGTGGGCAACCCACCCACTGTAAAGACTTGAGAGACTGTGGCTTTGCACGCCCCAGGATAAAGCAGTGAGCAAACCACCCACTGTAGAGACTTGAGAGACTGTGGCTTTGCACGCCCCAGGATAAAGCAGTGGGCAAACCACCCACGTGTGAGACTTGAGAGACTGTGGCTTTGCACTCCCCAGGATGGCACAGTGGGCAAACCACCCACTGTAGAGACTTGAGAGACTGTGGCTTTGCACTCCCCAGGATGGCACAGTGGGCAAACCACCCACTGTAGAGACTTAAGAGTCTGTGGCTTTGCACTCCCCAGGATGGCCCAGTGGGCAAGCCACCCACTGTAGAGACTTGTGAGACTGTGGCTTTGTACTCCCCAGGATACATCAATGGGCATGGAGCCCCGTCGTGGATCTGGCTTTGCAGTCATGTGGCTGAGGTGCCCCCCCTTCCCTTCCCCCTGAGGTGCCTGTAGTGTTTCTATCTGATGCCCCGGCAGTGTTCTCTCGGATTTTGGTCAGGTATCTATTGTGGGCCTCGCCCATGCATTTTTGGACTGTTGGTGCACGGACATTGTTGTGTACATATCTGCACTACTTCTTGTATTGTATATATAATTATGACAGATTTCGAGATATGATTCAGTATATTTTTATATGACATGTATATTGGCACATTACAATATTTGAACGGATCTCGCTTTGTCTTTGCATTCTTCCGGGGGGATTGTGGGTTGTTCATGTGATATTTTTGACTGCATTGGTGTGTATGTTGTAATATGCGAGGGTGGGGGTGGGGGTGTTTGGTGGGTGTCCCCCTAACTTTTGCCTCCCCCCACCCCCGTGTCGTAGATGCAGTACTCACCGGTATGTTCTGCGCCTACGTCGCTGTTGTACGTAGAGGAGCAGAAAGACAAGGGCAGGTAGGATTTGGAGTTCCGGCTCCATGGAGTCGTCGTTCCTCGTGGAGTGTGTTGAGGTGAGCGTTTTCCCATAGCAAAGGCTGTTTCCGCCGTGTTTTTATCCACGGTGAATCCGCCCCGGAAAAGGTGGCGGATTGGTGTGTTGTAATAGTGTGGGCGGTACATTGTCTCCCGCCTGTCTGTTGGCGGTGACCGCCACGCTGTTTGTCTGTACCGCCGTGGCGGGCGAAGTGTTAAAGTGGCTGTCTTTGTTGGCGGTTACCGCCAGGGTCGTAATTCCCTTTTTTTGTCCGCCGGCCTGTTTGCGGTATTTCCGCAGCTTTAACACCGTCCGCCAGGGTCGTAATGACCCCCATAGTCTTTACCAATGTCTTGACACTATATACAACCTATGCTTACTGAGGTGTGCTTAAGCTGGCAAGAATCTCGCATACATTCATAAAATTACAAATTTGTACAAAATTACAGTCGGCAAAACCATATACAATACCTCTCAGCAGGCCTAACAAGAACACTTACAGTGAAATCCTACTCCCATGTAGGGTTGCCGCCTAACCATTTTTTACCGGAATGAGTAGGATTTTAATGCTCCAGGCGGTATAAAAATTGGGAAAATAATTTAAAGCTGGTATATTTTCTGCTTATCATTATATTCTTAAAATAGTAAATATAAGACGATATCAGAGATGAAATCGCACAGGCTATTGTCTGACCTCAGTGTTACTTTTTCTGTGTGTCCCTTATAGGTAAGCGCCCAAAAAGAGGGGACTTTGGCATGCCATCGCCAAGTAGGTGCAGACCCTGGGGGTCTACAACCGGCAGAGCACCCACTGCAGGAAGAGATGGGATGACCTGCGGTGCTGGCCGAGGAAGATCTGTGAGGCCCAGCTGGGAAAGTCCTCCCAACGAGGAAGGGGTCATTGACCCCCCCTTATGCAACGCATCCTGGCGGTGGTGTACCTGGACCTGGATGGGCGCTTGAAGGCTGCACAGCAGTCACAAGGGGGTGAGTACATATCCCATATTTTGGCTCCTTGATGGATGTGTGTGTGTGCACTCTTATTTATGCTGTTTAGTGGCAGGGACTCTGACTGATGTCCGTGTACATAATGGCCCCTGTGGGGAGTAGGGGTGTAAGGGTCAAGTCTGCAGTACGTCAGGTCCTTATGTTCGTTGGGGGATGGCTATAGAGCAGGGTTCTAGCCACTAGTCTGGGGCATAGCCATGCATATAGCGGTATATGCTGCCTGGTAGAGTATTTTCTGGGTGGGTGTGAACCACTAATGTACCTCCATTCAGCTATTTACAAGTGTTTCTCCTGTTTTGTCTCCCCATCCCTGTTCTCTTGTGTTGTCTGTGTACATCAGCATCAACTGGCGAGGGAGCTGAGGCACTGGCGAGTGGGGAGGCAGCGGCCCACGGAGGTAGTGACTCCGATACCTCTTCCGATGGAAGATCCTAGGCGGTGGCGAACCAAAGTGGGCCCACCCCTACTATGTCATCTTCCGCCACCCCATACCATCACCGCCCTCCAGTTGCTCCCCACCGAGTTGCCTGTGCCCGCTCACCCAGAAGGGTGGGCGTCTCCTTTGCCCCAGGCACCTCATCCCCTGTCCCAGTCAGCCCTGCTGCCCTCATGGAGGAGGCTAATGACTTCCTGAGAACCATCTCTGCATGGCAAACAACCATAGTCAATGCCATCCAGGGGGTAGCATCAGAGCTGCAGCAGACCAATGCCTATCTGGATGGCATTCACGGTGCCGTGTCTGGCCTACAGAGATCTTTTCAGGCTCTGGCCTCCTCTTGGATGGCAGCCATTATCCCTGGTCATTCCGCACCCCTCCAACCACCTCTACCCCTTCCAGCACCCCACTCCCTTCACCCGTCCAAAGCACACATTCTGACATGCAGGCATACACCTCAACACACAAGAAGCTCACTTCAAAACACAAGCACCACACCTTCCACCACAAGCATACACACAGCCGACATACACATGCACACACACCAACATCCACTTCCCTCAGTTTGTCCACCTCTTCCCCCTCCCTGTCTGTCCCCTGTACATGCACACCCACAGGCACTGCACCCTCATTCAATGTTGCTGACCCTATTTCTGAAGTCACCACAATAGCACACGTCCATTCATGCACCCCAGACACCACACCTGCACTCACCACAACGACTTTAATTGACACATGCAGCACAAATGGTAATCTGTGAGATTCCATGTTACAATGTACCTGCTTTTGGGATTTGCATAGTATAATAACAATATTCCCTTAAAAGCCTTTTGCATTTAACACATGTGTTTCACAAAAGGTAAGTAAGGCCTAGTTGCTTTGTTATAACGTTTTATTATAAACAGATCACAAGGAGTCTGACATAACTTTTCCCAGTAAACCGATAATGCCTATAGTCTTTACCAATGTCTTGACATTATATACAACCTCTGCTTACTGAGGCGTGCTTAAGCTGGCAAGCATCTCACATACATTCATAAAATTACAAATATGTACAAAATTACAGTCGGCAAAACCATATACAATACCTCTCAGCAGGCGTAACAAGAACACTTACAGTGAAATCCTACTCCCATGTAGGGTTGCCGCCTAACCATTTTTTACCGGAATGAGTGGTATTTTAATGCTCCAGGTATAAAATTTAGGAAAATAATTTAAAGCTGGTATATTTTCTCCTTATCAATATATTCCTGAAATAGTAAATATGAGACTAAATCACTTTCAAATGTGTTCTAGAGCTATCTTAATGATCCCTGCTTGATAATTTAAATAAACAAAGATGAAAAAACTGTGTTAAAATGAATTAAAAAAAATTCTATATTAGGTATCATCCCCAGACTATAGCAGATTCTTAAAGGGTCAACAAATGAGTAGTAATTTTCCCTGGTAGACGTGGCAAGCCTACTCCCATGGTTGTCAAGTAGGTGACCAGTACCAAATCCCTTGCCTAATATGGTAATCTGTGAGATTACTTGTAACCAGGTACCTTTTTACAGGCTGCAACGTATTGTGACCACTGTTGGAAGACTATTGGTTTTATCACAATAAATAAAACAGGCGTATTACCTTTGCCTGTGTAATAACTTTTTGTAATAAACAGGCCAATCTTATGGTATCTGAAATAACATTCCCCTGCTTACCAATCAAGCTTACAGTTGTTATCATTGGTTTGTCCCCATCGCCAACTCAGGCCTACTGTACTGAGTGTAATCTTCCCAACAAGGCAACCATCAGGCATACGGACATAAAATTACAAATGTGAGCAAAATTGCAGTTGGCAAACAAAATACAGGCCATAACAGGGATTCTGACAGTGCAAATATTTTCTACCCATGGTTTGCCAGAGGTGGGTAACCAATACCAAAACCTTTGCTGCCGAAGGTAATCTGTGAAATTCTGTATAAAAAAAGTACCTATATGTACGCCAGTGGTGGCTGGTGACCATTAAAAGTGCGTAATCCTTGGCTTGAATTCCAGTGGGTTAGACTGACTCAATTACTTGGACGATTCGGAGAGCTCGTCACTTGCACTCAATCTTAATCTCTTACTCATTCTCGCCTGATTTTAGTCATTTACTCTCATTCACACTTGCAGTCACTTTTACTTACTCCTGCTCAGTTGAACTGACTCATACAGGCCCATATTTATACTTTTTTTAGCGCCGCATTTGCGCAATTTTTTATGCAAAAGCGGCGCAAACTGACTGGGGCGTTGTGGGGTGTGTGTGTGTATGTTTTGGTATGCGTGCATGCGGGTGTGAGTCGCGTTGAGTGAGTGTGAGAATGACTGAATGTAAGTGTACATGCATGTTGTGTGTAGTGAATGCGTGTGTGCACCAAAGTATGTTGGTGTGTGTTGCGGTGTGTGGGAATGCATGTGTGCATGCATGGGTGAATGTAGGTATGCGTGTGTGTATGCGTGTGTATGTGCGTGCGTATAGGTGTGTGTATGTTGGGGAAGTCGGAAGGGTGAGGGGGAAGTTGGGTCCTGGAATTTACATCTTCTCCCTCCTCATCATCACCATCACTCTCATCCCCTCTCTGAGGAAGCTGGTCTGGATATACAGCACCCTCCTCCTCCAAGAGGGGGACAGAATTTCTCACAGCCACGTTGTTCAGCATTCAGCAGGCCACCACTATTCTACACACCTTTTCAGGCCCATAGGCCAGGGAACCACCAGAGATATGTAGGCAACAAAATCTAGTCTTCAGGAGACCTATTGTGTGCTCTATCACCCTCCTAGTACGTCCATGGGCCTCATTGTAATTCCTCTCTGCAACTGTTCCAGGATTCCTCACTGGTTTCAGGAGCCAACGCAAGTTGAGATAGCCAGAATCACCTAGAAAATGGTGCAAAGCAGGACTGTCATTGACAATCCTCAGAGGCAGACAGCCCTGCTGTCTGCTTTGTGGCAATAAGTGTCAGAAACACCTACCTATGAAACTATCCTCTGTCCTCTTGTAGTTGTTCCATCTTGTGTGGCACACTACTGTTCCTCAGCACAAAGGAGTCATGGACTGATCCAGGGAACATTGTATTCACATGTGAGATGTAATGGTCTTTAGTACACACCAATTGAATATTCATGGAATGAAAGTTCTTCCTGTTTCTGTACACCTGTTCACTGACTCTTGGGGGGACGATGGCTATGTGGGTGCCATTGATGGCACCTATCACATGGGGTATGTTGGCAAAGGCATAGAAGTCCGACTTGATGGCAGGGAGGTCAGCACTTTGGGGAAACCTCACACAGGACTGCAGGTGTCATACAAATGCATTCAGGAATCTGGACAGTACAATGCTAAACATTGGCTGTGAAAAACCTGCGCCCATGCCCACTGTCACTTGAAATGAGCCCATGGGCCGGAAATGGAGTGCAGAGATCACCTGCGCTTCAGTAGGGATGGCATGCTGATTACGATTAGCCGGTCTCAGTGCTGGATCCAGTAATGCACAAAGTTAATCAATAGTAGCACAAGTGAGTCTGTAATTGATAATGATGTGACACTCCACCATGGTCCTCAAATCAACTAGTGGTCTGTACACCGATGGGGCCCTCCCTCGTAACAAGGATCTGTACCTTGGAGGAGTTGAAAGCAAGTGTAAGGAACACACAAACATATGCACACATTGTTTGTCATTCAGCACTGCTGGCATGATTGTTGACAACACAAATGCTTAGTGTGTGTGACATTACAGCAACATGACCACAATGATTTATCAGGACTGGTGAGGTAATGTATATTGTTTCATGCCTATGGGTGTTTAGGGGACAATAGGGCCTGCATTGTGCTGATGAGGGTTTTACAACTGCGTAGTTAAGGCCAAAATGTCTGCCCCCTGTAATCCAGAAGTGTCGTGGTGGAAGTGACCTCATACTTCAAGCGGTTGACATAATAGCGTAAGGCGGTGTTTACCCCATGTACAAATTCATTGGTTAACATGGTTGTCAATAGGCATTCTTAGCGTATTATGATCGCCGCCGGCGGTGACGGTGCACACCACCGCGGTGCGTACGCAAACTCGTCACCCCAACTTCACTTGACTCCCTGATCTTGTGCATGCAGGTACTCCACTCAGTGTACTGCTGTGTCCTGCCTCTGGTCATGGAAATGGCACGTGTTGCAGGGGAAAGGGCCCCGGCCTTCACCAAGGAGGAATTGGAGAAGTTCGTGGATGGGGTTCTGCCCCTGTATGCCAAGCTCTACGGTCAGCCAGAGGTACAGGCGAGTAGGAGGGTTGGGGTGCATGGATGTGGGTAATGGTGGTTGTTGGCTGCATACATGTGTGCACTTGTGACACTGTATGGTCCAGGGGTCCTGACATGCTGTGTGTGTGTGTGCTGTTAGGTTGTTTGAAACATCCGTCCAATAGTGGATGTATAGCCAACTGTATATGATTGGCTATTGTCTGACCTCAGTGTTACTTTTTCTGTGTGTCCCTTATAGGTAAGCGCCCACCAAGAGGGGCTTTGGCATGCCATCGCCAAGGAGGTGCAGACCCTGGGTGTCTACAACCGGCAGAGCACCCACTGCAGGAAGAGATGGGAGGACCTGCGGTGCTGGCGGAGGAAGATCTGTGAGGCCCAGCTGGGAAAGTCCTCCCAACGAGGAAGGGGTGCCTATCGGTCATTGACCCCCCCTTATGCAATGTATCCTGGCGGTGGTGTACCCAGACCTGGATGGGCACTTGAAGGCTGCACAGAAGTCACAAGGGGGTGAGTACATATACCATATTTTGGCTCCTTGATGGATGTGTGTGTGTGCACTAGTATTTATGCTGTCTAGTGGCAGGAACTCTGACTGATGTCCATGTACATAATGGCCCCTGTGGGGAGTAGGGGTGTAAGGGTCAAGTCTGCAGTACGTCAGATCCTTATGTTCGTTCGGGGATGGCTGTAGAGCAGGGTTCTAGCCAGGGGCATAGCCATGCGTATAGCGGTAGGTGCTGCCTGGTAGAGTATTTTCTGGGTTGGTGTGAACCACTAATGTACATCCATTCAGCTATTTACAAGTGTTTCTCCTGTTTTGTCTCCCCATCCCTGTTCTCTTGTGTTGTCTGTGTACATCAGCATCAACTGGCGAGGGAGCTGAGGCACTGGCGAGTGGGGAGGCAGCTGCCCACGGAGGTAATGACTCCGATACCTATTCCGATGGAAAATCCCAGGCGGTGGCGAACCAAAGTGGGCCCACCCCTACTGTGTCATCTTCCGCCACCCCATTCCATCACCGCCCTCCAGTTGCTCCCCACTGAGTTGCCTGTGCCCGCTCACCCAGAAGGGTGGGTCTCTCCTTTGCCCCAGGCACCTCATCCCCTGTCCCAGTCAGCCCTGCTGCCCTCACGGAAGAGGCTATTGAATTCCTGAGAACCATCTCTGTAGGGCAAACAACCATTGTCAATGCCATTCAGGGGCTAGCATCAGAGCTGCAGCAGACCAGTGTCTATCTGGATGGCATTCACGGTGCTGTGTCTGGCCTACATAGATCTGTTCAGGCTCTGGCCTCCTTTTGGATGGCAGCCATTGTCCCTGGTCATTCCGCCCACGTCCAACCACCTCTACCCCTTCCAGCAACCCACTCCCTTCACCCGTCCAAAGCACACATTCTGACATGCAGGCACACACCTCAACACACAAGAAGCACACTTCAAAACACAAGCACCACACCTCCCACCACAAGCATACACACAGCCAACATACATGTGCACACACACCAACATCCACTTCCCCCAGTTTGTACACCTCTTCCACCTCCCTGTCTGTCCCCTGTACATGCAGACCCACAGGCACTGCACCCTCATTCAATGTTGCTGACCCTATTTCTGAAGTCACCACAATAGCACACATCCATTCATGCACCCCAGACACCACACCTGCACTCACCACAACGACTTTAGTTGACACATGCAGCACACTCACCAGACTTGCAGACACCCAGAAAACATACATTTACACTGGCAGCCTGTCTTGTCTCACTGTGTCCACCCTTCCTCCTCCCAAGACACTCAAACGTACCAAAACACCCACCCATCACACATCCACAACACTTCAGCATACTGTCTAGTCACCTGCACCCACGTCATGCACACCTACACCTGTCACGACCATTCCCTCTACCTCCACTCCCACGCCTTCCTCCAGGTCCACCCCAATTGCACCTAAGAAACCTCTCCTATCCTGTGTTAACCTATTTGAACCCACTGGCCCACCCCGTCTCGTCCCTAAACGTGCTCATCCTTTTTGCCCTGTCCACTCCTCCCATGTCACAGCCCGCCACTGTCCGCCCTTCCCATTCCAGTGCTATCTCTCCATTGAGGAAGAGATCCTGTGCTGGCCCAGGAACATCTGCTGCACCCCAGGCCAAGTCCACTCCACCAGCTGCTGTAACAAAACCTAAGCCCCCTCCACCTTCCAAACGGAAATCTAAGCCCCCCCTCCCAGTCGTAAATCCCCACCCCCACCACCCCATGCCCCTGTTTCCTGAGGTGTCTGGGTGCCCCATTGTTGCCCCTATGAGGTGGAGTACTGTTGCCCTTGTGGGAGTCAAGTTGGGGCCATTGTGGCCCATCAGACTACTTAGACTATGGACTGGCCATTGGTCTTATATGCACTTCTGTTGCTCAGTGAGCAGAAAAAAGGTTAATGTGTGGCCTGTGTTGTTTGAGGCACACTCGGGATCCCTGGTCTCTCGTTTCATTGTTTGGGGGGTTGGGCACATGTATATACTTTGGGCAGGTTGGATTTGCCTTGTGTCGGGTAAGTACCTCTTGCTGTGGAGTGTATGGCTTGTTCTGCTTTGAAGGGTTGTGGGAGTGTTGCAGGGTGGGTGCAGTGGGTGGGTATGTAGCTGTGCCTTTCTTCCCTTGCTTAGTAGGTTGCAGTACTTACCTTTGTCGTCTTCATCGGCGGTCTCAGTCATGGAGGTATATGGCAAGGAGCAGGGCTGGTATGATCTGCAACTCTCTCTCCATGTCTGCTTCAGCGTGTTTTGTGTGAGCCTCCAGTGAATGTTTCCTTATATTTAGTTTGTTTCCGCCTGGCTTTGTGTGGCGGTGGTTCCTGCCCCGGAACTGACGGCCGTCTAGTGCTTCATTATTTGATGGGGGGTAGGGCCTTTCTGTCTGCCTGTGGGCGGGCTCTGCCATCGGTGTCGGCACTCCTCTGCTGGCAGTGAGTGGTTTTCAGGATGCCTGTGTTTCAGTTAGTTCATTATTTGGCAGTTCGGACCGCACGTCTGTTGGCGGTTGTTACCCCCACCCCCGGCGGTGCTGTGCATAAAAAGGGGGGAAAGCCCTGGAGTACTAATCGGAAAAAAGCCACTGGTGGATGCTTTAATAACAGTCCACACTTAAATGTCTATTTACTTCAACTTATGTTTTTACAATAAATATGTCAGGCATTTTCATAATAAACAGATCAGGCCTATAGCCATGATCATTGGCTTGCTACCACAATCAACTCATTTCTGTTGTATCGAGTATAAGGTTGTTGCAAGTTAAGAAGTGCAATTCGAGCAGTCTTTTGAAAGCACACAATTTGGCCCAATTAAATGCTTACTGAGGAGAGCCATCATGCGGGTGGAGCGTGGGTCACTCTCTCAGTAGTATGATAAAAGCTCCTTTTTGTTAATCACATAAGACTCAGCAACAGTGGAGCTGTCAAGCCAGGTCTAAATATTCATGTAGAGAAGTAGCCCTGGGCATCCCATACTGCTTTCTAGTACAAAACAAACTGCACTATGAAATCTAAATAAATCATGAGAGAGAAGGTCCTGCGAATGCAATCCATTACTCCTGACTGTGCTGCTGCCAGAGAAAAACAAACACTGTAAATTCTTCAGTTGTATAGGATACTGTAACACCTTTACAGTGACCTCTGAGTGTCCCTGGAAGTTCACTCTCAAGCAGAGAATACTGCTGCTTGGTAAGGCAAAACAAAATAATCACAGCTGTGTGGAATGGAATCACTTTCTCTATGGAAGAACATAACTTCTGTTCAATCAAAACATGTACTCCTGGCTACCGCCATGTGGGCAGTGCCAAAGCCCATCTCTGTAGTACTCCTTGAAACTATTTTTTAAGTTGATCACATTATGGCCCTCATTCTGACATCGGCGGTAACTTCCGAATTCCACCACGGTGACTGCCACCAACATACCGCCGCGGAGGCGAACATCCGTCTGCCAGATTATGACACACCCACACAAAACCGACAGAAAACAGCCACAACCACAAATCCGTCAGACCCACTGAATGTGATAAACTGACAGAACTACCACCTATACTGTTACGCAATCAATAGTGCGCCCTCCAAATAATGACCCTCGAATTACCACAGCAGACATTCAACGACAGTAAGCCATTGGCGGTGAACACAGCCGTGGCAGATATGACCACACAAATACAAAACAAGACAAGATTGGCCAGAACAAAAAAAACACACAACACAAATACACACACCCCACACACCCACCAACAGCACTATAAAACACAACCCAACATCACCCACAAACCTCTGCAAACACGACATGACGCCTACAATTTGCGAGGACAATCCAAAAGAGAACTGCACTGACATCACAACTACCAATTTAGCCAACACATACCACACACCACACACACCACCACATCACACATCACCACTGCACAACCTACACACACTACACAACATCCATGTCCCCACAAAAGTACCCCATTTCACCGATGAGGAGTTGCAGGTCATGGTTGAGGACATAGTCAGGGTAGAGCCACAGCTGTTAGGAGCACAGGTACAGCAGATATCGATTGCCAGGAGGATGGCGCTATGGCGGATGATTGGGGACAGGGTGAACGCAGTGGGACTACATCCACGCATAAGGGATGACATAAGGAAGAGGTGGAACAACCTACGGGGGAAGGTGTGTTCTATTGCAGCAAGGCACCAGCTCACTATCCAGAGGACTGGTGGTGGACCCCCACCTCCTTTGCCACATATGACAGCATGGGAGGAGCAAGTCTTGGCAATCCTGCATCCTGAGGGACTCACTGGAGTTGCTGGAGGACTGGACACTGGTGAGTCAACATTTACTTCTTATCACCCCCCATAACTGCAAGCCATCTCGACCCCCACCCTGACTCCCATCACCGCACTCCATCCCACACAGTGCACCACCACAATCAACAAACCTAAATGCCAAATCCTGCATGCCATTTCCACTGCATGCACATCCCTTCCAGCTCTGCATGTACACCCACCACCAATGCATGCATTGCGTGGAGAACTAACAATCCCACAATCCATCACCATACACAAACAATACCCTGAAGCTAGGGATGCAGAATATGCCACAGACATTTAGCATAATACACCACTTACATCCCCACAGGTGCGCCAGCCAATCTCAGAGGCGAGGAGGTGCCACAGCTACCCAGTCCCCTACCAGTGATGACAGCAACTCTGAAGTTCCGGATCTGGATAAATTCCCTGGCCCATCAGGGACCACTGGTCAGTCAGCTGCCCCAGCCCACACCCAGTCCACCACAGAGCCTCCCCCCTCAGTATCCAACACCACAGTAGCCACCCAACATCCCAAGACCTCTGTCCCCAGGACATGCCAATCAGCAGTGTGCCCACTTGTACAGGGACCCAAGTCCACACCTCAGAAGCAAGACAATGAGGGTCCAGGGGTCAGTCCCAGTGGGCACACCCTCCAGGGGACACAGGCACAGGAGGCTAGGGATGGTCAGAGAACAGTTGTGCGCCAGGGGGAGGACAGGCCCAGGGAACCGACTGACCAGGAGGCACTCACTAATGTCCTAGGAGCATATCAACAATCCCAAGATAAGATGGGTCAGGTGATAAACATCATGCAGGAGAACCAACGGCTGCAAGGGGAACACCACCAGGATACCAAGCAAGAATTGCAGGCCCTGAACACCACCATGGTCTCCATTGCAGGAGTGCTGGGTAATATGACCAACATCATGAGGGACTACACAGCACACCAGTGAGCCCCTTCCACTAGCCACTGTACTGACCAGACCTCCACATCTTCTGCAGCTAGTTAACAGGAGGCCTTGCCACAGGACACACAGGCCATCAGCACCCCTCCCCCTGCAGAGGGTGAACCACCCAGCAAACGGTCCCTACGACCCAGACAGACACCAGATACACTTGCCAAGACAAAGACCACCACCAGGAAATGAGGCCCTCCTGAATGTCCGCTTTGTGTTCCACCGTGTCACCTTGTCCACTTTGAACTGCCATTGCTCCCCTTCTTATGGCCCCTTGGACACTGGACCTGTGCTACAAAGAGACTGGCCCACTACACTGGACTATTCCCAACCGTCACCCCACTCTTTTGCACTTCCCATTGTATTCCAATGTTCAATTAACACCCTTGGACACAACTTGTGTGATAGTGCTTTATCTACAAGTAATGTACAATGTATTGGACTGTAACGAACTGCATAATCCTGTGTAAATGTCCAGTAACATGTTTATCCAACCTACGAATGTATCTCATTAGTCTGTACACACCACAGCAGTACACTGTTGAAACAACACCAACATCTTCAATAAGGGAAGGCATAGGTGACAGTCAGGTGGGATGCACAGGTAATGACTTGCATTATTCTACAGTCACACAGCACAACACTAAAATGTAGAAATGTTTAGTTCAACAGTCTTACCTGAGTGTCATTGGAAGCACTGTAGGATCATATGTGTCCTCTTGTCCACATCCTCCTTCATTTCCTCCTCCTCACTGTCCTCAGTGTCCACTGCTGCCACAGCTGCATTGTCACCCCCCTCCTCCTGCAGATAGGGCACATGCTGTCTGAGGGTCAAATTGTGCAACATGCAGCACACAACAACATTTCTCCAGACCTTCTTAGGGGAGTAGCATAGGGATCCACCTATCAGATGGAGGCACCTGAACCTAGCCTTCAAGAGCCCAAAGGTCCTTTTAACAATCCTGCATGTTTGGGTAGTCGGAATCACCTGCAAGATGTAAGGGACACACATTAGCCCTGCACAATGGCACGGGCTATGACTCCTGAAGGCATACACTCATGTAGCTTGGGTGGGGACTCAGGCTCACCTATTAGCCACACTCTGTGCCTCTGTAGTTGTGCCATCAGATGTGGAACACTGCTATTCCTCAGGACAAAGGCATCATGCACCGACCCTGGATACTTGGCAGTGACGTGGGAGATGTACTGGTCAGAAGGGCTCACCATCTGGACGTTGAGTGAGTGGAAACTCTTCCTATTCCTGTACACTTGTCCATTGGCCCTGGGGAGGACTAAGCCAATATGGGTCCAGTCAATGGCCCCAATTACATGTGGTATATGTCCCATTGCATAGAATCCAGCCTTCACAGTGAGTAAATCATCTACCTGGGGGAATGCGATGTAGCTGCATATGTGTTTGAGCAAAGTTGCCAAAACCCTTGCAAGCACAATAGAGAACGTTGGCTGTGACATTCCAGCAGCCAAGCCCACTGTCACCTGGAAAGAGCCAGTTGCCAGGAAATGGAGCACTGAGACTACCTGCACAAGAGGGGTCATTACTGTGGTGCAACGGATAGCAGATGATGCTCCAATTGTGCGCACAACTCTGTGATTGTGGCCCTGTCCAGACAATAGGTGAGTATGATGCGCCTGTCCTCCAGTAAAGCCAAGTCCACAAGGGGTCTGTACACATGTGCTTGCCTCCTCCTCCTATTCCTCCACAATGGTTGGTACCTAAGGGACCCAAAAGTAAGAAGGGAGTGACAACAGGAACCATGCACACACTACAGCAGTGTACACAGTACTTGCTTGTATGTTGGACACTGGAATTGTATAGGTGAGTACATTCAGCTACAATGACGCACTTATCAATTTGTACATGTGTACCAGCATTAGAAAATGGCACCCACCTCTCCTGTATTCAGGGACAGGTGGAAGTGACCTCACTCCGGCAGCGTTCGTGTCATGGAGGCAGGTGGTCTGCACTGCTGTGCAATTCATGATTGGCTAACATAGCCCTCTATAGAGTATGGGAACCAATGATGATCAGCGCCGGCGGTGACGGTGTTCATCGCTGTGGACATGACCACCAATTTATTTCTTCTCTTCACTTGATTCCTGACTTTCCACAGGATGACATCTCCACTGCGTGTGCTGCGGTGACTTGTGTCTGGAACCTGCCATGGCCTGTGCAACAGGGAAAAGAGCCCCAGCCTTCAATTCGGAGGAGCTGGAGAGGCTTGTGGATGGGGTCCTACCCCGGTATGGGCAGTTGTATGGGCCTCCAGACCAACAGGGGAGTACACCATGGGTATGTTGCATGCGACATGGCTGCATGGAGATGTGTGTGTGCTGGCAGTGTGTCATATGGGGTGCTGGGGTGCTGGTGGCAGCGCTAATGCAGGGGTCATGTGTGTGCCCGATGAGGGGATGATGCATTTTGTAGGCCATATGTGTGACAGGCTGGATTGTCTGGTTAACACTGTCCCACTATTTGTGTTTCCTCACCAGGTCAGCGCCCATCAGAAGAAGGGGCTGTGGTGTGCCATCACCAGGGACGTGCGGACCTTGGGGGTCTATAGCAGGTGGAGCACCCACTGCAGGAAACGGTAGGAGGACCTGAGAGGTTGGGCTCGGAAGACCGCAGAGGCCCAGCTGGGGATGGCCTCCCAACGAGGGAGCGGTGCCTGTCGGAACCTGACCCCGCTGATGGCCCACATACAGGCGGTGGCCTACCCAGAGCTGGATGGGAACTTGAGGGCATCACAGCAGCCACAAGGGGTTAAGTACAGTGTGTTTGACAACCACTTCTGTTGCCTGGCATGGGATTTGGGTGCAGGGTACTAGTCAGTGGATAGGCCAGTTTAGACATTGCTGCGTGGTCCAGCTTAGGTTAATAGGGTGAAATGCATGTTTTTGATAGCTAGGTAGCTGGCTTTCCACGTCAGACAGGGCTTAGCTGGTCCCAGTTGGTGTGTAGCTGGCAGTGTGTGGCTCCTACCTTCTGTGGTACTTAGCCAATGGTATGCCAGTGTGGTCCATACTGCACATTCTCAGTCTCAGTGTGTGACAGTGATGTGTATGCCATTTGTGCTCTTATTGCTGTGATTTACCCTGTGCTCCCTTTCTTTCTCCCCCCTCTCCTTTTGTCATCCTGCCCATGTGTGCATTAGCATCATCTGGTGAAGGAGCAAGGGCAGTGAGGGAGCTGCAGCCCAAGGGACCCAGGAGGCAAAGTCCACCAACACCGAGGGGACTAGTGGGATGGAGGGAGAGGGGAGCACCACGGCAGGGACAGGAGCTGATACCACTGACTCTGATTCCTCCTCTGATAGGTGCTCCCTGGTGGTAGCGGACCTCTCTGGGACCACCCAGCTACAGGTTCTACAGCCACCCCCTGTACCAGCACCGCCCTCCCAGTAGCCCCCCCACCAAGGTAGCACATGCCCGCTCACTCAGGAGGGTGAGCATCTCCTTTCTCCAAGGCACCTCAGGCCCTGCCCCAGTCAGCTCTCTGCCCTCAGTGAGGAGGCTATTGACCTTCTGAGATCCATCTCTGTAGGGCAGTCAACCATAGTGAATGCCATCCAGGCACTGGCATCCCAGATGCAGCAATGCAATGCCTTCCTGGAGGGCATTCACAGTGGATTGGCAGCCCTACAGAGATCGTTTCAGGCTCTGGCCTCTTCACTGATGGCAACTAGTGTCCCTGTTTCATCCGCCCCCCCTTCAACTACCACTTCCCAGTCCTAGGCTCCTCACCCCCACCCCTTCCCACGCATACATTATGACATGCACCCAAAACAACACAAAAGACTCGCACAGAGAAACACAGGCAGCACACTTAAGTCCACAAGCACTCACACAGCCAACACACAGATGCACACACAACATCATCCACTGACTCCACTGTCTCCCCCTCCTCCTCCTCCCTCACAGTCACATCCTCACTCACACCTGCATGCACTGCATCAACAGTCCAAGAACCTGCCACCTGCACAGCCTTGTCCGCAGTCACCACAACAACAGACCCGTAGACATGCACCCCACACACCACATGCACAGTCACCACCAAAACCATCACCACTACATGCAGCACAGCCACCTCACTTGCAGACACCACCACAACATCCATCCACACATCATGTTTGTCCTCTCCCACCCTGTCTGACAATCCCCTCTACAGACACACAAACGATCGTACTCAGACCCCCAACAACCACCCACCTCACACACGCACACTGTCCATGCACCTGCACCCAAGCCCAGCACACCTCCTCCTCTTACAACTACTCCCTCTACCTCCACTCCCATCCCTCCTCCCACATCCCACTCCACTGGGCCTATGAGGCTTTTCCTTGCCTGCCCCTCCCCCCGTCCTGCCTGTAAGAGGAAGATCCCAGCCCCCCAGCCCAGTACCTCAAGCACCCAGTCTAACACTGCTCCACCCCCAAAGTCTGCAGCTGTAACTAAGGGGCACATGAGTGTGACGCTGGCCCCCTGTCCCCCCCCAAAACAGAGGGCTAAACTGCTGCCCCATTCCAGACTACCAAGACCATGGAGCCACCTCTAGAACCTAGGGCCAAGGAGGTCCAACCCAGATCCAAAGCCAAGGAGGCCCCACCCAAAACAAGGCCAAGGGGGCCCCACCCAAATCCAAGACCAAGAAGGCCCCACCCAAATCTAACGACAAGGAGGCTCCACCCAAAACTGAGGCCAAGGAGGCCCCACCCAAAACCATGGCCAAGGAGGCCCCACCCAAATTCTTAGGCCAAGAAGGCCGCACCCTAATCCAAGTCTTTGGAGGCCCCACTGAAAACTAAGCCCAAGGAGGCCCCACCAAAAACTGAGCCCAAGGAGGCCCCACCCAAAACTGAGCCAAAGGAGGCCCCACCCAAAATCAAGGCCAAGGAGGCCCCTCACAAAACTGTGTCCAAGGAGCCCCCTCCTGAACCAGTGGACATGGAGCCCCCTCCAGAATCAGTGAGCAAGAAGCCCCCTCTCAATGAGATGCCCTCCACCCCCCTGTTTATGGTGTGTGTTGTGTGTGTGTCACTCTCCCCTCCCTCCCTCCCTCCCTTGTGTGCTAGGCAGCTGTACTCACCTTCATCATCTTTGTCAGCGTTGGTGCTCCAGGACAACCATGGCATGGTACAGCATCGAGAAGACTTGCAGTTCGGGTTCCATGGCAGCCACTGACTCCTGTGTGTCCCTGGAGGTGAGTGTCTCCTTTTATATGATTTGTTTCCGCCAGGCTTTTGGTGTCATTACTACCGCCCCGGAAATCCTGGTGGTGTGCTATGTCATAATATGGTGGGCGGATCCTTATCTTCATGCTGCCTGTATGTGGCTATCCTCTTGTTCAGTGTTCGCACCGCGCTGGCAGTTGGTGTGGTACATTTGCTGTCTATGGGAGGGTTCACCGACATGGTCATTATTTAGCGGTCATTATCGCCTGCCGGTCAGCGGTGATACTGCCACTTTAAATCTGGCAGTCAGAACACCACCAAGGTCATAATGACCACCTATATCTTGCGATGGTTGTGCTATCAAGCAAGACCTAAAAAGGGCTCACAGTCCGATCTTGATAGAAGGGACCGTCTTGCAGTTCATTATCGGTCTGTGTGAAAATCATTAATGCTTATGGCATTTGTGAAATTCCCGATTGTGCATAACATGAAACCTGAGAATTTGTAAATGTTGTGTCTGTGAACATTCTTGTTCCACAGGAGACTAGTTCGATCAGAAAATGGCTTGCAGGAAGTGTCCTGTGCGAGACAGTTTCTAATCAAACCAGTCCCTTTACCGACTTGTCACATGACTTGAATGTGAGGTATGCCTTCGCATTCAATTTTTGTGGATACTATGACATTTTGTGTTGTGAAACAGTGAAATTTCGCACAGACCAAATTGAAAAGAAATGTCTTGAAAAGGTGGTATTGTCCCTGAAAAGTGTTAATGAGGAATTGTGTTGCAAACAAAATTAGGGGGATAATTAAAGTAAAAATCCTATGCTTATATCAATGAATGAATGAATTCTGATACTAAATCCCTTTTGTACCATTATGTTTTAATCATCTAAAAGTGACTATCCTCTAAATGTATCCCAGTTACTAATTGTATTTTACTGCATTGCTGAATAGTAAGTGTATTTTGTCTACTGAAAAATCACGGAATATGCTGTCACATTCTGTATCCCATTGTGGGGACCTCGTTCCTTACCTCTTCGAAAGAAAGGACAATGATGCTCATTTGCAGGCCTCGATAGAGACACGTGGAACGCATTGTCGACATATGTGCATGGACACACCACACAACAGCTCTTGAGGGAACACTGAAGTTCGCCACTTGTGTTAAGGCATTCTGGGAGAGCAACCCGTTCAAGTAGTCTTCATGTTTGCTAAGCATCTGGGACACCATGTATACAGGAAGTAATTGCCAGCTGCGCATGTCTGCTGCACACTCTTTGGTAATGTCTTGCTCGCTCAGCTCTAATGTGAAAATCAGGGCCATGCATTCCTATAACTAATCTGTTCCACAGTGCTGTACTGACCGACTGGTGCCCTCAAATGCTGGATGCAATGTACGGAACTTGACAGATTTTTAAACATACAAGTGTCATTAGGGCTCGGGAAGAAACTAAATGTCACTACTTGTTATTCAATAACTATTGATATTGGCAAATGTTAGAAACAGAAATTAGATCCCATTCTGTAGTATGCGTGGATCGGTGATCTAATCGGACAGATTGGTTCCCATGAATACGTGCTTTCACATGTGTGGTAACTTTCTAAGGAGTCCCGGGTGGTAGGCAGGGACCAGATTGTAACAATCAGGAACTTTTACTACTGGTGACTTTTTGCTTCACTTTAATATGGAGCCCGAAACTGAGCACTAAGTACATTTTTAGCATTTAACCATCCTGATCGTGGAGTCGAGCAGTCCAAGTTTTCTTCAAGGAGGATGTGGCAACAATCAATAAATCAATTACAAGCCATTTAAGAAAACGTACTTTAATTCGAACCCATAACATGATAATGAACTCATAACATGTAAAAGGCAGACGTGGCACAAAAACGTCGCCGTAACAGTCTCTTTGCGCAAGTTCTAGTCAGCTTTAGCTAGGTTGCTCCCAAACAATCATCTTTTGAAGCTAAAGATAGTCAAAGCA
Organism: Pleurodeles waltl; assembly: GCF_031143425.1. NCBI lineage: Eukaryota > Metazoa > Chordata > Amphibia > Caudata > Salamandridae > Pleurodeles > Pleurodeles waltl. The sequence goes on along the minus strand of NC_090440.1, from coordinate 1,534,080,057 downwards.
AGGCTGATCAATGGCCCTCCTAGGGAATCGGTGGCATTGAGGTGAAGAAAGCCCCCCAGTATGGTTTCCGAGAGCATGCACTTCGACTTCAAAAGCAAACACTGTAGATTTCTGACCCACACCTCAGCACCAAAGACAATCTTGTCTATGTGCTGGAAGTCCTTTCTATGACATGGGTTGAGACCAAGGGCGAGACACTGTGGTCTGTAGGGGCACACAATGTGCACTCTCATTAGTGAGCATGACTACTATTAGCACGCGGGTGTATAGAATACTGACAGGGATGCAGCAATAAAAATGTAGCAGTGAAATAGGCCTTTATAACTGCCTCTGCTAGGAAGAGTGGGTTACTGGTCTCTCCTACATTTGTTAATGGTCTGACAGTCCCCAGCAACCAGGTCCTTTGCCCATCTATGTGGGACTTGTTTGAAGTGTGTACGTTACCTCTGTGTGTAGAAGATGAGTGTTGAGCATGCAGGTTATTTGTGACTGTAACCATACTGTAATCAATGTTGTTCTCATACATTCCAGTAGTACCTAAGATGAGGGTAGGATGGGCCACAAAGAGCAATAGAAAGTACACGACTCCACTAGGAAATTCCAGGGACACTTTGCAGAAGGTCAGAATTTTGAGTGTGGAGTTTGAAAACAAAGACTAGAGTTAGACCAGCCTGAATGGAATAAGCAAAAGACTAGAACTTGTTTTGGAGCTGAATATTGTAATACACAAATGCTGTTTGCAACTTTCCTATAAAGATGGGACAGAATCTTCTAGAGAGTGTGCCAAGATTTCTCTGTCAGAAACCTGGGTCTCCACCCTAGTGATGATGAAAAGCTCTCTGTGCTTCAAGGTAGAGCTGTTCACCCCCAGCTCCATTTGGCAGGGTCAGGAACTGAAATATTTTGTTCATTAAATAATCTTCTTCAATTTGTTTTTTTCATTCTTGGGCATATAGAAGAAAGAGCAAACATATGTTGTTTAGTGGATCTGTTTTTTCTTGACGCAGGTACAAGTTTTCTCTCAAATGTGTAAGCTAATTTATCCATGGTCTTTAACTGATCAGCTAACTGTAGTATCATCCTTCAGCATGTAGTAAGTTGTATGAGTTTTCAGAAATAGCCTGAGACGCCAGAGGGGGGGGGGGGTTCAAATTTAGCCAGCTGCTTTACGGAATTATTAGTCAAAACATCGGTTTTCATAACAAAAAGGGATAAAAGATTTTCAGCCTTTCTTAATGTGTTTTTAATGACAGAGGAAGATTTAGGAGACCTCTCTAGGTGTATGCAGGGCCCTTTTCCAGACCAAAAACATGAAATCACAATACAGACGTTTCCATAAGGAAAGGTTAGTCAACATATTTAAAGCCCCAACTATCTCCCTTCCTCCAACCCAAGTACTTCGCACAATTACAGCAAAAATTCGAGAAATCAGTTTTTTCTTTACATGGAGAGCATTCTGCAACAAAATAGAAACGGTGCCTGGAGGGCTGACTAAGAACGTTTGTAGGGTGCAGTGATACCCAGAAGGGGACCTTAGGCTGAAAAACCGTTGCACTATTAATGCTCATAAATGCACTTTGTAAATGAGGTGATACCACTCCCTATCTACTGTCTTCATTTGACTAAAAGGACAGCAGTTGTGAAAATAACACCAACAGCTATTTGAAGACTCACTAATCAAGTGACGGTTCAAAAAATCATGTCTCACAAATTTGACTTGACAAGGGTCATGGTAATTTTTTGCTTTGAAGATCTGACAATGCATTCTGTTTAAAGTTTGAGGAGAAACACAGACAACCAGCTACTGAAACTAACAATAACTAAAGAAATGTGTTCAAAATATCATGGACCGTGTCACATAAAGTTAGTGCTGGCCATGCTCAATTAAGACCGTCTCTGCAGGTTTTGAGCTGACTGCAGAGGCAATTAGTTGAAGAGCGGAGCAGTGCTATTTTACCACTTTCAGTGGTCAATGGTTATTTCTCACAGGAAGTTTCAAAATATGAACAGCTTTTGGTCAGAAATGTAGCAGCATTTGTTGACGCATCTTACGTAAACAACAGAACGTTACACAATAACATGCACAAAGCAAAGGTAAAAACACAATTTAAACATAACACCATATCACAATAAAGCAGTCAAAATAAGACACACCACCTCAACTTCAGTACATCACAGCATTACGTTTCAATAATGAAGTGCAAAGACCAAGGAGCACAAAGAAACTGAACACTTCAACTGCTGCAACAAAAAGCCACACAACAAATGTGCACAATCTATCATCTATCTATCAGGATTTATCAAACGAGGCAAATCACTTGTAAGGGTCTTGTGGTGCTGGAGTTGCTAGCTGCTTTGCGGTGCTCTGTTCATTCGAACAGCCATGTCTTGAGTCCTTTCCTGAATTGTTAGAGCAATGCGGCGTTCCTGAGGAGCAGGGGAAGGTCATTCCAAGAACTGGCCACACGGTTGGAGACAGAGCGTCCTCCACTGTTGTATTGGCGGATCCGGAAGGTGTTTGCAAGGAAGAGGGAGGCAGATCTCAGGTGTCTGGTCAGTTGGTGGAAGGTCATTTGTTGTTGATGTATGCTGGTGATTCATTGTGAAGGGCTTTGTATGCATGGGCAGTAGAGCTCATCTTGGATTTTATTCTCTTCTGGAGTGCAAATTTTAATTGGATTTCACAAAGATGTAATGACAGCTTGTATTGTGTGATGTTACCAAAAATGCCTTCCAGGTTACAGATGTCAGATATTTCTAAAATGGGGAAACATATTAGGCATTTGAAGCAAAAATGCAAAAAAAATTATATAGTTCAAAAAAGAGTATTCACAGAAATTTGTTGTTAATATTTAAAAGAAAACATGTAAAAAAACACTTTTTGGAAAGGGCACATATGAAGGTGAAATCTCAGATTGTAAGTTGGTCAGCAGCGTAAAATATTGTTATAACTCTCAGACCACAGACTTGTCCCCTGACAGCATTAGGGACAATTGAAAATGGAATTCTTTCCCCCAAATCTAGAGAGATGAATTAAAACAAATAAGCCTTTGAGCACTTTAACCATAGACAGAATGGTTAATGTGCTTCACAATGTCTATTCAATTTGTAGTTGTTATGACAATTGGGCACATTAAGAACATTTCTGAATTTCAATGAAGGGGTTCTGTTGGACCTGGGCCCCTCAGCAGTGTCGCCGGCAGACTTTTTGCCTTCTATTACTGATCTTGTTTTTTCTAGCATTAGGACTCCGTGCACTGCTAACCAGTGCTAAAGTGCTCATGCTCTATCCCCAAAAAATGGTAAAAGTGGCTTACATGTAACTGGCACATTTAATTTACTGGGAAGTCCCTAGTAAATGGTATCACACATACCCAAGACCTTTAAACTAAATGCTACTAGTGGGCCTACAGCATCCATTGTGCCACCCACTAAAGTAGCACTTTAAAAAAAGTCTCAGGCCTGCCACTACAGTCTGCAGTGCAGCAGGTCAGTTGCCAGGCCTACCCTGCCTTTTTAAAATGTCACCCCTTAAAGGGTTTGCTGTCTGCTTTACAAATGAGGGAATATATCCATCACAATATAGGCCAAGACCAATTTCTGTATATCAATAATAAGATCCTTGCGGATCAGAACCAAAAACAACCTTGCACACTTTTGTGTCAGTACTGAGTTAAGGAATAATCATTCTGGCCCAGAATTACTAAGCTTTCATGCAACACATTGCAGCTTCAGAATTTGCTGCACTGTGTTGCATGAAAGGGAAAAACAGTGCAGTGTTATATCCACAAGATTCTACAAAGATTAGACTCCTGCTGGTGTAATGCTCTAGAAAATCACACAAATATGCATCTTGCACAATGCACAGGCTCGGAGGCAAGTGGGTTATGTCTATCATAGAATTTGCACTGCAGTCATGCCTTTCCGGTACATATTCTTATGTAGACAAACACAGAAGGTTTGACATATTGCATGCACTGCAGCATATATGCAATATGCCAGATTCCAAGACAAAGGAACATATTTTCTTTTCACTTGCTTCCAGTTGAATTTCGTTTTTAGGTCGAGCGTTAGCATTCGGCCTGCTGTATTCTAAAGTATACAATAGAGTGAGTTGTAGCATTTTGATTTGTTAGTTGCAGTGCCCTTCAAAAATTCTCGCTTGCTAGTGGTCAATTCTGCCTCTTTGTCCTGCCTTTTTTCACTTTGGGAGCAGCACAAAGTACTGTGTAATTACGCTATGTCCTGTTTATCTCTTCTGTAAGGAACTTTTATTTGGCACTTGCCTGTTTCACCTCAACAGTGTGGGTGCTTGTTCAGTCCCTCCTCCCCACCAGCTCCCTCTGCAAACATAAACCAACATCAGAGGGGGGCTGTTCCAGGGCCAGCTCACCCTCGCTCTCTTCCTCTTGCTATTTTCAGTCTGTCTGGCAATAAAAGTCCAGTCAGTAATTTACAACGCTATGAGCTCTAACTCGAGCAAACACGAGAGCATTGCATTCCCCACCCCACCCCCAGCTTTGTAAACTCCTAACCGGACTTTTCTTGCCACACAAATGAAAAAAAACACAGCGCGATCTTGCTGCATTTTATTTTATTTTCATTTGTGTGGCAAGAAAAGTCCGGTTAGGAGTTTACAACGGTAATAGCTCTAACTCGAGCAAATGCGTGTCCCTTTGAATTGAAAATGCTCATTAAATGTTACATCCGATTCTCTCATCTTCACAGGCTGCAGCAGCCCCTCCCCAACCTAGCACGAATATCAGACGGTCCCTCTCACACACTCAATTACAATGGACAACCCTGACCTGACACAGCATGTGCTGCGCCTCCTTGGACCCCTCCTTAGGGCATGACAGGGAGTCATCACCAGGGGAGACGCTGCTTCTGAACAGCAGCATTTATTCTCCCCTCCCAAGGACGATTAGTTGCTGCTATGCAGGAGTTCTCTCTTCATTATCCCACTGAGTGGCAACACCTACATTCGCTCTGGCCGGGAGAAATATCTCTTCTACACTACCTTAACAAATCCAGAAATAAACAGGAAGGCAAGCCCTCTTCTTGCACTTTTTTCACTTAATGGAGAGGCTCTGTCACTCTGTTTGTGCCATCTGCAACATATTTGCCATGCCTTACAGGCAGAGGGTGGCCAGTCTTTTCTTTACTTTTGTCAAGCCAGGGTCCCACAGAAAGCATTTAGGAGTTGTTGAAAAAATCAGATCTTTCATCATGGAATCCTTTCTCAAACAACATGCAAAATAATGCCCCTTCTTACAATACAAGTGAAACTGAAAGAGACAGAGGTCTGTAGTTTAATGCTTAGGAAGCAACAGTGAGTAATGTTCTCTCTGCCGGGATGTTTTTCTATGTTGTACAGGTGTTATTCTGCACACCCCCTGCTCACCCATTCTTTCTGTGGTCGATAAATGGATCGTTAATTTAATGACACCTCTTACAGTGCCATGAAATGCCGGAAAATGCTTTAAAATGCTTTTACAACAACTCAAATTGTACGCACCTTTCCTCTTTTTATTCCCTGTTTCTGGAATGCTCTGTTTTTGGACTCTGTTACACTAGAGTCTGCAACTCATTTCATTCTTCCACACCGAATACATCATCGTCCTTTTATCACATTTCCGACACGCTGTGCTGATTTTTTCCATTTGGTTGCCAATAGTGGGCTCAAGCACTATTTCTTGGGGGTTAAGGCTTATTCATGGCACAAGTCTAAAAGAAAATAAGTGGGGGGATTGACCAAGTTAGACACTATGCAAGTGGCATCACGGCACATGACAGCACGGCGTGTGAAATTGCACCTGGAATCACAGGTAGTGGCATCACAACCCATGACCTGACAGGAAATTACATCCCAAGAAGTGAGATCTGGTCTTAAGACCTCACGCATATGCTTACTGCAAGAAGGCAAAGCCTTAGCTAGGGATCCCTTTGCCCGTCGTAGAGCAAATGTTTCTTCAGCTTGGGCAGAGTGTAAAGTGAAGAATAATTGCAAATTTTCCTTTGGAATGTGTGTATTTTAGTGTTATTGCTGTTCTTTTTTATTTCTTTTTTTAAGACAGGAAAAAAAAGAGTGCAGGAAATAAAAAGCGGAAAATGAAATTAGCGAGGAAGCTGTGTAATTGAGCTAAGACGAGCAGCACCTAGTATCTGTGAGAGGCAAAATGCCTACAGCACCTGGTATTCCCAGGCAGTCTCCCATCCAAGTACTAACGAGCCCCGACCCTGACCGTTTGCAGGAAAAGCTGCAGTTTCAGCTCTCTTCTGCTCACCAAGCCCACCGCCCGGAGCCTGCTGCTCTTAATCGCACCTGCACAGGCTCCCATTGGGAAGTCGGACATGCGCTCACTGCCGGAGGCCCAATGCCCACATGGAACACCATTTTTAGGGTTGAGCCTACGTTGCATGCGCTTGAGCATGCGTTTTGCTTGTGAGATGCATTAGTAGTTAGAAAATGGCTCGGAGCCCCGCCCATCCATATCAGTGTCTTTCATTGGTTCATGGGCTTGCCTTTCAAAATCTGCTTGCTTTCATTAGTGGAAGGCATGCATACGTCATGCCTTTTCCGGTGGTTAGCCCTCCTCGAGCGCAGTGACCAAGTACAGAAAACATGCGAGGCTTGCTGTTTTCCGTCCGGTTTGTGGACTACTTTTTATCTTTTTTCGCAGCGCGATCTCACTTGGCAGAAGTCGAACGCTTTGCATGACATCTACCCTGTTACATAGTTAAATGCACTTTTGCCTGATACCTAGATAATTGCACTTTTGCCGATAGGTTTAATGTGGCAACAAAAGTCCGGTTGGGAGTTTACAACTGCTAATAGCTCTAACTTGAAGAAATGCGAGACCTGTTGCATTGCAAATGCTTGTTGCTAAGGCTTTCAACTGGCAAAGTCCAGTATGTCTATCAAGTAGGTTGTGATTTGCTTCCGAATCTCTGGGTGTTTTCACTGGCCCGTCCTCGGTAGGGTAGCTGATGCAAATCAACTCAAATAGGTTCTTACTTCAAGAACAGTGAAAACACAAATGTTGCTATCACTTAATGCTGCTTTGCATCCCTTTGTGTTATCGTCACACATTACAAGCTCCAGAATCCTGTTTTCGTAGTACAGTGGTAAGTGGTGTCTGGAGCAAGCACTTCCTCAAGTTACCACCAAGGGCATAAAATAGCAGCTGTCAAAAATGTGTTATGATCCGACCCCGGAGTCCGAGCGTTTAAAACCGCAAAGCAGTCAACACCGGTTGTTAGGAGTCACTGCGGGGAAGCACTTCCAACGGGACTAGTTCTAAATCCAGCTCTTGTTTGTGACTGTCTCTTGCAAGAGAGTGTGCTTTGATTACACAACCAAAGAGGACATGCTTGCATGTACAAAGGATGGGTTTCAGGCACTGCGCACCTACGACAGCTCTCCTCAATGACCAGGTTTATTCTGGAATGATTACCGCAATTAAAACGTTGAATGATTTATCAACAAACCACGAAACGGGGGCATCAGACTAGTTCCATATCAGGTACTGTGGAAATGCCCACAATACTTCATCCCACGCAGTGCAGATTGTGCTTCCTACGGAAGTCAACACCCGCCCACCTCGATAGCAAATTCACAGGTCTGGTGTCGCTCTCGCGCACCACGCCACATCAATTGCCTGCTAATACTGTGCTACATTTCCCTTCACAACTTGTCAAGCTACGCCTTTTCCTCATCATTCTTTATTTAAGTCGTGTGACGTGTGCTGGCAGCATCACGGCCTTGCAGAGCTATGCAAAAGCAAGCGAGTTTAAAAATACAATCAGCACAATTGTGAACATTTAAAGGAATGCATGACTAGATAGACTTGCACTACCAATGAAATCGCCGGACACAAAGGTCCTCATTTAAAAGTTGCATAGGTGCATGTAATTGATCCAAACGAAAATAACGCAAGTGCAACTTCATTGCTATATATAGATTTTTTTTTCTTATTATATATCTCCTGCAAATTCATTTTGCCATTTTGTGATGTTCTTAAAGAATGAGTCAACGAAAGGCGAGCCCTATATAACGCCAACAAGTGCAATGGGACTGTGCTTTAAGTAATCCCTCCCACCTCCACCGAGAATAAAAAGCGTCTAGCAGGGTGCAGCAGGCCACTAGCGGCTGGAGAGGGTTAGCGACATCAGAGACAGAGCTAACAAGGGGTAAAACTGAAGATATGGAAAGACATTTTTTCAGGTGATAGCAGCCTGGAGGAAAGGGATTTGTAATAGTCTAGGAAACAGCCCAGATGGACAGTGTAGGCAGGGTCAGGAGAGTGAAGAGTGACAAGCACCAGCCCTAGGATGGAAACGGGTTGATAGGGCACTGGGGCATAGAAAGAAAGGTAAGGAGAGAGTGACAAACTAACAAAGTAGACGAGAGATAAACTAGAAAGCCTGGCTGTATAGACTGAGAGTATAGGGCAGCGTGGTGGGAATCATAGTTAGTGAATGGGGCTAGGGAAGGATGGACATGAATGTGGATGAGCTTGGATTCAGAGGACTGAGGGGACTGTCGTCAGACACAGTATTTCAAGGGGTTTCATGAAGAGTGGTGGGACTTATGTGACACAATACCTAGACACGCTGAAGTGTAGGATAAGTCAGGGAAAGACAGGTTGCAAGCATTATGTCAATGCCATAAATGGGACACAAAAGATAGCTGTGGGAACAGTTCCACTGGAGGCGGTAACACTGGCTAGGCAAAGAAGTAGCCAGCACAGTGCTGAATGTATAAGAACTGCGGTAACAGTTAAGAAAGGAACAGACAGTGGAGAGGTGAAAGACATGAAGTTACCATACATGGTGGTGACAAAGCCACTGAATTCACCCCTAATGAAGAATGCAATTGAGAAAATGGGCACCTGAGAATATATAGCTCTTTTTAAGCTGATACTTAAGGAGATACAGTACATGGAGTGTTCCAAGGTGGAACACAAGGAACTAGCTAGAGTGCCGGTGGTGACTACCAATATAAATATGTTGATGCCTGTAGACAGCTGCATTCATGCTCTATGCTAGCATACATTGTAATATGTTTCTGAAACATACTGTATTACTAGTTATGTACATGGATGTGAAATTAAGTAGCCAGACTATCTTTTGTATTGTCGCCAGGCTAAGGTAGGACAAGGAGTTCAAGGCAGTGATAAGCAGGTATCACACTGATGCTTTAGAGGAGCTAGAAATGAGGTCTGTTTCAAGAGGATAACACCAGCAAGTCCAGAGCAAACAGTTTACACCATGAGTGCCTTAAGCCCCTTACACCATGAGTGCCTTAAGCCCCTTTCAAGGGTTTCCTACCCAAGGAGGCATGATGGGCCAAAGCAATAAATTTGCCAGCAATGGTGGAGCATGTTGGTCTAACAAAGAAATGTGTTGTGGGTGTGTTCTGACACAAATGTTCCAATGTATGTTATTTCAACCAGCCAGCCAGGTTCAGAGATAGGAGAAGAGACAAAGGGATGGTGGCAAAGGAGAAATACGGGAGTTATAGTTTACAACTTCATTCAGATAGGGTATACCCAGAAACGTTTTAAGGCATGGGTAAAGTGGACAATTGCCTAGGGCCCCCACCTTGCAAGATGCCCCCTGCAAAATTAACTTTGTCTTTAGCTCTCTTCTGTGTATTTTGTATATTAACCTTTAACTATTATCCAATACTATGAGACATTTAGCTTGAATTAACGAAAAATGGGTGATAAAACACAAAGTTGCTCCATTTAGGAGCCCCCAAAATATTTCAAGGCCAGGACCCCCAAAATCCTTAAGAGTACAGTGGCTATAACCCATATTTTTGAGTGTTTTACATATGGTTTCTGAAGGCCCTATGAGGCCCTCAGAGATGGAAGATAGGTTGAAAAACTACGTTTGGTGAAGGAAAACTCTGCTCTTCTACAGTTTAAAGTAGACAATAAAGTGAGGGACAAATGGATGGTGGGCCATTTCTGGTTAATTTCCCTGCAGAATTTGGTTATCTCACAACTGGGGCTCTAGAAAGGTTCCTTGAAATGTAGGCTTATTCATCATTTATCTTGGCCCAAAGGTGGCCCACTCAACAACTTCGATGACCAAACCCTCTTTTCAGCATCTTAGTCAAACTTAAATTAGGCAGTATCATTAGCGACTGGGTGCACAGCAGAAGAACAGGTAGGTAAATGTGACACTACGTTCAGTTTGCAACTATTGCCATATCACATGGCTGATTTCTACATGCTGGGTATAACATTTTAGCAAAATATGTACGTATCTAGGGTCTTGACCATGGATTGTTCAGTTGAATATGCAATAATGAAGACTTTTAGCAACTTCCTTGAATGGATGGTGAGAACTAGTATATGTCTTTGCAGGTGCTGCCCCACAAGGACAACTTCCTTTTCGTTGCTGGCAGGTTTTCAGGGTATGTGTAGCAGACTGATGAAGGTACATGAAGAAATGACATGGGATTTCCTATAGATGGACTTCGGCATTCACTCCTTTTAGATAGCGGTGGCTTCTATTTTTTAAGGTTTAAGTAATGGGGAAAAGAGACTTAAAGAGATGGGCGGATGAAGTGCTGGATGTATTCAGTTTCACCCAGAGGTTCTAGTGGGTATCTCAAACAGTTAAATGGTGTGCCCATTCCCCTGTAGGTTCGGTTTGGGGAAGTGAATGTTTGAAGACTGGACATGCAAACACTACATGGTAAAATGAGATGAAGCTGAAGCTGTGAGGTTGAGTTTTGGTCAGGAACTGGGTTTGTCATTCAACAGTGTGACTGCTCCATAGTTTGAGCAGGGAAACATGAAAAGAGCCTGTTAACACATTTTTCATCCTTCACAGGAATCAAACGCTTCACTGAAGTTGACTGACCTTTTGACTCAGAAGGAATGTGCATGGGTGATGGCCATCTTGGAATGGGAAGTAAAGAACCTGACCACAATTTGTAGATACCTCTCTCCTTCAGTTAGATACCTCTCTCCTTCAGTAGTTTCTCTACTCTATACACACACGATTTGGGTACAACTTAGCCACCTGCCTAAACATACATAATGCATTTCCAGGCAACATCAGCTTCAACAGCAATACTCCTTGAATTTGAACCCTCTTGGGTGTAACTTGTCTTTGTTTTGGATCAGTGATGTCCGTCACTTGGAGATACATGCTTAAGAATTCCAACCACACAAAGATGACCTCTCAGTCTTTAACCATGTTATCTGCGCCAATGGTCATGGATGCAGCTCTTGCCACCATGCTGAAGAACTTGTGGACATTAACATATATACTGGTTCTGTCAATGCAGCTGTGGAAGTTACAACCACAGAAGTACACCCCTTTAGAAGAGAGATCATGACCTTCAAAGCACAACTTAAAAAATTGGATCAGAGGATCTTGAATATAGAACCATGCCTAGATCAGCAGCTGGATTGGGGCACTGAAGCATGGCGATGCTGCTAAATGATTGATCTTGAAGACTGCAGTCATAGACACAATCTAAGCATTTCAGGGCTACAGGAGCAAGTTGCCAAGGATGACTTAGTGGTCTACCTGAATATGTTTATCCCTGGGACATAGCTTCAGAGGGCGTGTTTGGGGTGTTAAAGCCACCTAATAAATTTGTTTTTGAATATATTAAATATCGGTTACCGGTGCTTTCAGTCTGGTATGTTGAGGTGCCTGTCGAGTTTCACCAGGAATTTTCACATACAAATAGTCAAAACCGCACACACACTCCCTCACTCTCTGTTTTAAAGGTTCCTAAAAATGTTGATTGTTTTACAAAATATTGTTTTCTCTCACTTTGTACTCCTGCCAATTCATATTCCTCACCCATTTCACTGTCCTTTAGGCCCCTCTCATGCACCCTGCTTGTCACATAATGTAATTTAACATTACATCCCAGAGTGATTGGAAAATCTGAATCTCACCACCTCCACCCCCACAATCTTACTGACCAAGCTACACCTCAGATTTATCCCTACAATGCTTATGGTTACTTCCAAACCACTCTTGGAGTTTCATCACACCCACTGCATAAGGTCCAAGCTTGCCTTCTCCGCTGCCCATCCTAGACACACTCTGATTTGCTGTGTTTTCCACCAGCAGGCTAGACAAATCCTCTTGTCATCAAAGCAGTAGAGGCCTAAATATATGGGAAAATGACGGAGTGCGACGCTGTGCCAAAATTGGCAGCGCCATGTTCGTCATTTTCACAATATAGGGATGCGCTGTATTCAGTTGAATAATGCGCACTGTTGTGTTGTCCCCTGTGCTGGCGCTAAATGTAGCTGCTAGCGCCAATGTAGGCATCCATTGTGCAAGGATGTCTGCGTTGAGGGGTGTGATTGTTTATGTGTGGGAAGGTGTCCCTTCCTGTACACAAGCAGTCACTAATGGCACATTGGCACTTCTGTGTGTGCTGCAGAATGCCACAAAAGGCCACAAAAAGTGGCATTACAGCTCCTTGTAAATATGGAGCAGAGGTTAGTGCCACTGGAGCGTCAGGTAAAGTGACGCTCCAGGGGTGCCATGGGCTCTTAAATATGCCCCACAGTTCTTATCAGTTTGGCAACACCCAAGTTTTCTTCGTGGTGGACTTCTCAATAGACATTAATACCAAAAGGAAAAGATTCCTGGCACTCTGACCTTGGATACATCACAAGGACATCATGTTTGGGCTACTGAAACCGGCAACAATGGTTGTTATGATCAATGCCCGCATGCTGAAAAATGAGAAGCCAGAGGACTTGAAATCATTGGTGGATGATCTTGATGGCGCACAGATGGGTATTGTGCCCACTTCTTTGACAGTGCCAGGGCCAGCATCAGACTACAGAGGCTAGGATCCAGAGGGAGGACAAGCCCAATGTCTCTGCCGGGGAAAGGTGATACAGAAATGGCCAGACAAAAATAAGCAACACTCCTGGATAGCACCGCAGTCAAGGGACAAGTCCACATCATCTTTCAAGGCTTGAGACAGAGGTAACTTTTATTCTTCATGAAACATTTTGCTTAGTGCCTCCTGCTATTTGGTGTTTCCAAAACCTCTACCCTCACACTCTGTGACCACTAAGCTGGCAAGAGATTGGGGACATTGTCAGATTCATTAACCAGACATGGCCTTTCTTAGTTATCTTCACCCAAACGCTTATGACTTGACACCTTCTATCCTATGTGCCGAACACTCAGTCCTGGAATATGATCCTCCATCCTATTTTTAAGTCAGAATCATTTGCTTAGACTCCCTGGAGGTGTCCACATGCCTTGATTATGGTACAGCCCTGGTGACTCATACTGAGTAAACACATAACTCATGTTCACATTACTGCATGCCAACATGTTATGCTTATGTTTGACCTAGCGGTTGGGACTGTGATGCTGATGGTTAGGCCACTAATCTGAACCTCAGGTTTAAAGTTTTACAGAGATAAGAGTCTTTAGACTCTTCAATTTGAGGTAGTTGCTACCATCTCATATCCAGAACACTCCATTACCTTTCTGTTCCTCCCTCCTCTTTCCCAGCTCCTTCCCTTAACTCCCTAGAGTCTGCTGAGTTACACTATGGACACTACCTGCAAACTGTGATGAAAGCTATCCTGGGGAGCCAAATTCACATAATTTTAGGCAGTAACCATAGTTTTACTGGTGAGCATCTTACCTATTGTTTTAAGAAACAAAGGCCAATTTTATGTCCTCATAAAGGGTTTCCTGTCAGCTCTCACCAGTTTGCACTGCATAGCTAGTAAGGCTCTTGCCATCAACACTCCTGGCCAGTCACATTATGAATGCATCCCTTACCCGTCTGGCTGCCATTTACATCTGAGGATGATACACATTACTTTGTTGAATGTTAATGGCTTGATGCACTATGTCAGGTGCCGGAAAAATCAGAGACCTGATATAGCATTCATACTGGAGCCCATCTAACCCCAGAGAGGGGAGAGAAGCTCCGGGAGACCAGGTGAGCCACATCATTCACTTGCTTCACACAATCAAGACAGGTGCATTGCACTCAACCCACAAATGCCCTGTAAAAATGGCTTCATAAATTGCTCCCATGTAAGATCTTATGTACATGGGTCCACCCCGAGGGCATATACATTTTTGCTAAACATAAGGTGCATGGCAATGTATTGGATCTGTTTATACACCAACCGATGACAACACGGACTCCTTTCCCAAGATGCATAGACTCTTGCTGTCAATTAGAAGGCTCAGGGTACTGATGGGGGGTCACTGGAATGTTATGGTTGACCCCATACTGGTTAGATCAGGTGCCCACGACCTCCACAGAAAAAAACAGACATCCTTTAACAGACTTGGTTCGTGACCATGCTTTGAGGGAACCCTGGCACCTTCAACAACCTCACAAGCGATACTACACCTTCACTTCATTTCATGCCCACACAATATAAGCATTAGGATTGGCTAGCAAAAAACGATGGATTAAACCCAGATCTGTGACTGGGGGTGAGTGTTTGACAATGTTCAGCATTCCGTCCATCATTTGTTGTTTTTGCTTTGTCGCCCTAAGTGGGAAGGGTATGCCCAGACGTGGGTCCCGTGCTTCCCATGCCACTGGATTCAAGCTAGCCTGGCTAATGAGGGGTGAAACCCCGAAACCGGTCCCAGGATGCTTGTTTCCAGTCCAGTGAGGACCTGGCTTGGCAGTTCGGGCTGGACTGTTCCCATGAGGAACAGGGTCAAGACTGATTTGCATATGGCTGGGTCCAAACTGGGGTGGCATGGTGAGCAAAAAAACGATGGATTAAACCCAGATCTGTGACTGGGGGTGAGTGTTTGACAATGTTCAGCATTCCGTCCATCATTTGTTGTTTTTGCTTTGTCGCCCTAAGTGGGAAGAGTATGCCCAGACGTGGGTCCCGTGCTTCCCATGCCCCTGGATTCAAGCTTGCCTGGCTGATGAGGGGTGAAACCCCGAAACCGGTCCCAGGATGCTTGTTTTCGGTCCAGTGAGGATCTGGCTTGGCAGTTCGGGCTGGACTGTTCCCATGAAGAACAGGGTCAAGACTGATTTGCACATGGCTGGGTCCAAACTGGGGTGGCATGGTGAGCAAAAAAACAATGGATTAAACCCAGATCTGTGACTGGGGGTGAGTGTTTGACAATGTTCAGCATTCCGTCCATCATTTGTTGTTTTTGCTTTGTCGCCCTAAGTGGGAAGGGTATGCCCAGACGTGGGTCCCGTGCTTCCCCTGCCACTGGATTCAAGCTAGCCTGGCTGATGAGGGGTGAAACCCCGAAACCGGTCCCAGGATGCTTGTTTCCGGTCCAGTGAGGACCTGGCTTGGCAGTTCGGGCTGGACTGTTCCCATGAGGAACAGGGTAAAGACTGATTTGCATATGGCTGGGTCCAAACTGGGGTGGCATGGTGAGCAAAAAAACAATGGATTAAACCCAGATCTGTGACTGGGGGTGATTTTTGACAATGTTCAGCATTCCGTCCATCATTTGTTGTTTTTGCTTTGTCACCCTAAGTGGGAAGGGTATGCCCAGACGTGAGTCCCGTGCTTCCCATGCCACTGGATTCAAGCTAGCCTGGCTGATGAGGGGTGAAACCCCGAAACCGGTCCCAGGATGCTTGTTTCCGGTCCAGTGAGGACCTGGCTTGGCAGTTCGGGCTGGACTGTTCCCATGAGGAACAGGGTCAAGATTGATTTGCATATGGCTGGGTCCAAACTGGGGTGGCATGGTGAGCAAAAAAACGATGGATTAAACCCAGATCTGTGACTGGGGGTGACTGTTTGACAATGTTCAGCATTCCATCCATCATTTGTTGTTTTTGCTTTGTCGCCCTAAGTGGGAAGGGTATGCCCAGACGTGGGTCCCGTGCTTCCCATGCCACTGGATTCAAGCTAGCCTGGCTGATGAGGGGTGAAACCCCGAAACCGGTCCCAGGATGCTTGTTTCCACTCCAGTGAGGACCTGGCTTGGCAGTTCGGGCTGGACTGTTCCCATGAGGAACAGGGTCAAGACTGATTTGCATATGGCTGGGTCCAAACTAGGGTGGCATGGTGAGCAAAAAAACGATGGATTAAACCCAGATCTGTGACTGGGGGTGAGTGTTTGACAATGTTCAGCATTCCGTCCATCATTTGTTGTTTTTGCTTTTTTAAAAACATTTTTATTTTCTTGTCACCTCATTGTTGGCTGAGCATTTAGTACAATCTGCCATAACACTAGCAGAATATCTGACCACGATCTCATAGATGTCCACTTTGACATAGACATGATAAGACCACCTAAGGGGCTATGGCATTTAATTATTTTACACTTCATTAAACCCCAAGATAAGGCTCTTCTTTGCTCACATCTGTAACAATACTTAGAGGATAAAAAAGACAGACTTGAATCAGCAAAGACACTTTGGGGGCCAGGCAAAGCATGCATCCACAGTTTCTTAATGAGGGATGCAGAACTTGCAAAGCAGTGTGCACAAATTATCAGTCTTGATTTAGAGAAGACGGTCCATATTCTGGCAGTCATACTCGGACGCCCAGACAGCCCTGCTGAAAGCAAAAATTGAACTCAACGATCTTTATACATCAGAAGCGTGGAAATCTTTATTCTGTCTTTGTCAACGCCATTATGTATGGGGAGAAAGACGAAAAGACTAGTGGGGGTCTAACTGTGGAAGACTGGCTCCGCAAGAATGATCCAAGCCCTGCTCAGTCCTAAAAAAGACTTGGTAAAGCATTCAACAACAATAACAGCAGAATTTCAATGCTATTATAAAACCCTGTATACCATAGACATTACTCACGACCTGGAAGCAGAGACAGCATTTTTCAGGGACCTCCGCATTCCAAGCTGACTGAGGAACAGGCCAATGCATTTGATGGAGCAACTCTCAGAGGAGGAAATAGCTAATGTAATTTATAGTATGGCTACCAACAAGACACCGGAGGAGAATGACTTTCCTACTGAATATGTAAAAATCATTTTTTTTTAAATATTTCCCTTGCTGGTGTCCGTCTTCAATGAGGTCTTAGATCAAGGATGCCTTTGGGATGAAGTTGTCAGGGTAAGATTATTTGTCAATCCTGTACTTGGCAAGGATCCCCCTGAATGTTTCAGTGACAAACCCATCAACATTTTAGCAAAAGTGCTAGCAAATCATTTTACATCAATCTCCTGATACATCCCATGCAGGTAGACTTTTTACCAATCACCTGCACACCTTTCTCATGTGCTCAGGTAAGTCAACGACAACAGAGATGAGAAGATTCTTTTCTCTCTCAATGCTGAAAGGCATTTGATGGGGTGGGATGGGGTTATCTCTTCAGAACCATGGAACATATGAGTATTGGTAAAAACGTTCTAACTTTAACTAAAGGCGTATATTCTAATCCGACTGCATTGATCAACTGTGCCAGCTACGCATCACCCCTTTTCAAAATACACCATGGCACTAGGTAAGGCTGCCGTCTGTCGCCCTTTTTATTTTTTTCTGGCTTTAGAACCTCTGGCAGTCATGATATAGCAGGATGAGCAGATCCAGTGAATACAGACAACAGGCAGAGCGCTTAAGCAATCTACTATACAGATGAAATCCTGCTGACTGCGTCAAATTCACAAGAGTCAGCAGTTGCACTGCATTTTTCACTTACCAGATCAACTGGTTAAAATATGAAGCCCTTCCTCTGAGACCTATTACTACGAAAGCCCCCTTTGGAAACCTCTCCTTTAGGTGGTTGACTTGTAAATTGAAACACCTCAGACTATACATCAATCTGGGCTCGGAACACATAATTCAAATGAACTTCTTCCCTTTACTGTCAGCAGTAAGCTCAGATCTCCAGAGGTGGTCTGGTCTCAATCTCTTCCTATAGTGAAGGACACTAAAGATTAAAATAAATGTAACTCTCCAGTTTAATTACCTCTTTGACGTAATCCCTCTGCAGTGAATAAAAGGCCACTCTAATGGACCTAGTGAAGATGATTTGTAAGTTTGTGTGGAATGGGAAAAAGCCCAGGCTAAAGGGTCCCAAGTTGTACTCCTCTATGGAGAAAGGCTGACTATGACTCTTTCATATGGGCAGTTATCGATTGGTTCATCAACTGGCTCATGGTATCTACCTTTTAACAATGCATAGAGCAACTCCACTGTGGATTTCTGATGAGCATCCCACACTGAATTGCAACACTGCGGGAGACATAGCAGCCTATTATATGACACAATTGTGACTGTCAATAGCAAAGAATCCCATCATATGAACCTCACATTATGCATGGCAGAGAATTCATACTCTTCTATGATCACATGTATGTCCACACTTGAATGTGCCCCTATTGCGTAACACAGACATAACTATAGGTAGTGAGGAGCTAAACTGGACCGTATCGAAGACTCATATGATTGAGCATCTGGCGTTCTCGTAACACATGACTCATTGAAATCCTTTGAAGCATTGCGTCAGGAATTCGGCCTCCTGCTCAGACAGTGATGGCAATAGTATTAGTTATCACTTGTGTTGACTGCAATCAGGTACAACTTTCACATTACTTACACAAGTAGGTACCACTTCAGGCCTCTACATCACTCTGATAAGTGCCCAATTTTCCTCCCCGACATCTCAAGTCCTACTCTACTGGTGGGAAACTTGCCCCAGCACTCACTTTCAGGAGGACGAATGAGAAGACATCATTTGCACCTACAATAAGAAGCTTCGAAATTGTAGCTATTTCAAGGTTCCCCATCAGTGGCATTGGTCTCCAGTGAAACTGCAGCAGGCGAAAATGGTGGTGGAAGCCAGATGCTGGAGATACACGAATCAGTAGATTAGTAAAGTACACATATTGTCGGAATGCCCATACATTATCTTCTTCTTGGCATCAAAAATGGCAACAAATTAATTTTGGCATCTCACAATGCATGTCACTGACAGCCAGAATTGCGTTTCTGCATTACAGGTCTCCTCTTAAGGGTTTCTAACAAACACTTTGAGAATAGATGATTCTCAACTGCTATGGGTGGGGCTACGATCAGTATTTTATACCTCAGGGAGACGGTTAAGACGTGGCTAGCAGACATGCCTATTTTGAGACACTGGTTTATAAGCTCAGTGACAGGATTTCACAACAGGATTTCACAACTTGAAGGAGTTTAGGGTTTATTCCTCTCCTATACCTGGCCTGGGACACAGTCATACACATGATTACTTCGCTGATGGGAATCGATATTTGGACATCATGCTTTTCGTCATATTACCTGCTCCCCCAACCCCCAAGTCCCTGCTCCCCGGTTTCTGCAGTTCAGGTGGGTCTGACTTGGGATAGGAATGGTTAGCAGTCCTTAGGCAATCCTTCTTTATGTATTTTCAGTTTACAGTTTATGATGTTGTATGGTCTTTACTTGTTTCTCGTGGTGGTTGCAACTTCTTTCCTTATTCAGGATAATATGTTTTATTATACTGTTAGTCCATAGTGTGTTGTATGGTGTACTGTTTAAAGGAAATTTCAATAAACAATTGTTATAAAAAAAAAAACAGGCCCAGGTTTAAGAGGGCCCAGCACCACTTTAGTGCCACTTTAGCAACATTTTTTTGACGCTAAGGCAGTGCTAAGGTGGCCTTTTTCCTGGCCAAATTTACAAAGTGCTGCAATGCATGCATTGCGCCATTTTGTAACCCTTTGCACTTCATTATGCATGCACCATGCATAATAGATGCAAAGGGGCCGACTCCGTTAGGGGGTTCGAAAAAATGGCTCAAAGAAATCTAACAGACTTCTTTGCGTCATTTTTTCAGCAGTTTTAACGCCTGCTCAGAGCAGATGTTAAAAGAGGGCTCACCATTGATGTACTGTTCAGGGTTAGTGCCAAAAATGCTGCTGCTAACCCTGAACAGTACATCAGTAGCATCCAAAATGTTGATGTGATTGCCCCCTACCCTGCGCCACAGTGCCATGTATCTTAGATACGGTGCAAACATGGTTGCAGTAGGGGGGCCCTAAGGGACGTAAGGAAAGTGGTGCTGCACTGGGTGCAGTGCCACTTTCCTTAAATCTGTCCCCTGGTGGCATATTTATGGAAAAATGGAGCATCATTTAGGATGCACCACTTTTCTAGCGCCCCTTTGCGTCCCTCTAACCGCACCATGCGTGAGCCATATTTACAATTCAGTGTACCATGGTGGTCATGTGCGCATTAGCGTCATCATTTATAGCTCTAATGAGATGCGTTGTTGGAAAAGCAACAGAAATTGTGGCGCTAATGCAGCAAAGCACAGGGAGGCCCTTTGTTTCAAATGGGAGCATCATCTTAACGCCTGCCTTAGATAGGCATTAATAATGACACTAATAATGGCACAGTGAAATCTTGTAAATTTCACTGCACAATTTTTCGGGGCCTCCCTTTGTGGGAACATCTCCCCTGCATACAGCCTGGCGCAGACAGAATGTGGCTCAAGGTTATACAATTGGCACAATGCTTAAATTGCTCCACATTGTAAATCTGGCACGTGGGAAATGCCACCTTAACAATACATTTGCGTGAAAAAAATTATATAAATGTGGCGCAAGGTTGAGCAAGGGGCATCAAAAACATTCACCCCTAGGCCGTGGGCCATTAATATCAAGGTCCCCACTATGAGTGGCCCAGTTAACTTGAGCCCGTCAGGACTGAAAACAGGAGCTACCAGCCAATTTGGGGTTGCAAAAAATACTATAAAATTGCACTACTGGTATTTCCTTCCAGAGATTTAATTAGCTGAAACCTGGTGACATTTTCAAACAGGAAGCGGCCAAGTATAAGGGACTATAGCAGGAATCCAGAAAATAACACAAATTCCTGCTGTACCTCCCCATTTCTAGAGGTTTGGTCAGGATTCTACTGGGAATACTGTAGTATTTTTGATTCCCAAATACTCAGGGTCTAGACTCTCAGTAATTTCTGGTGTGGGAATAACACATCTGTTTGCCAACTGTCTTCATGAGGTCCCTAGAATCGTTTGGTTCTCCTACAGCTGCTTCCTGTACTGGGAATCAAGAGTAGCTCTGGCAAAAATGTCCACAATGGACCCACTCTTGTTCTCTTTCTTTCAACTCTCTCTGTTTTTCTCTCCGCTGCCATAAACACCAGGGCGCTCGATCTGCTGATAGTGTTGGAATCCCTATGCCCAGCACATACAGGGAGAATTGCTCCAAGATAGTGGTTCTTAACCTTTTGACTTCTATGGACCTTCAATGAATCATCACAGTAATTAGGGGAACCCCACTGAATCTTTATTGGAAATCCAGGACCACCAACAAAACATTATTTGAAGCAGCGACTCCTGTCAAAACAATTTTTCAGACACAGGGCCTGATTTAAAATTTGGTGGGCAGCGCGCTGTTTGCCAGTGTGAAGAAGTAAATTAGCTGTGTCTATCGAATGTAACTTGAGCTGCCAGAAACATTTTGAAATATCCGCTCATTTTTAGCAATGGCAGAAACCAGCATCACAGCAGTTCCTGTCAATAAATTGCAAGTTTGCTGTATGACTCCATCAATGTGATGGGGATGTACTGCAAACTTTCAAAGTTAAACACAAAAAATATTTAGCCCTGGTGCCTAGAGGTTTCTGCCCCCCCTGTTGGCAGATAGGCCTATTAACAATAGCCTGATCTGCTGGGGCATAAATGGCCTAAAATAAATTTGCGACCCTTGCCTACGGGGTCACTCCCCTTGTGTGACATTGGCACAAAAAAAAAAACCCCGGTGCCTAGTGGTTTCTGCCCCCCTTGGGGGCAGATTGACCTAAAATCTGCCGATCTGCCCCCAAAGGGGGCAGAAATGGCCTAAATACAATTTGCCCCTCCAGGGGACCTACCCTTGCCTAAGGGGTCGCTTCCCATCTGCAAAACAACAACAACAACAACAAAAAAATCCCCGGTTCCTAGTGGTTTCTGCCCCCCTTGGGGGCAGATCGGCTTAATTAAAATAGGCTGATCTGCCCCACAGGGGGGCAGAAATGGCCTAAAATAAATTTGCCCCCCAGGGGAACGACCCTTGCCTAAGGGGTCGCTACCCTTGCATGAAATTCACGAGAAAAATAAAACTCCCTGGTGTCTAGTGGTTTCTGTCCCCCTTGGGGGCAGATTGGCCTCATAAAAATAGGCCAATCTGCCCCCAAGGAGGGCAGAAATGGCCTAAATATAATTTGCCCCCTAGGGGAGTGACTCTTGCCTAAGGGGTCGCTCCCCACCTCTAAAAAAAACAATTAAAAAATAAAAATAAATAAGATTCCTGGTGCCTAGAGGTTTCTGCAGAAAAGGCCTTAAACCCCCCCCCCCCCCCCCGGGAGCGACCCTTGCCCAAGGGGTCGCTCCCTCATGCCAATTTCCTATAAAAAAATAAATTCCTGGTGTCTAGTGGGCGTTTTAGCAGCCGGATTGCATCCAATCCGGCTGCTAAAACGTTCAGAGAGACTTCAAAGGGAAGGAAATTTTCTTCCCTTTGAAGCCTGTCCGGCCTCCTCTGTGATAGTCAGCGCGCGATCACGCATTGACGTTACAGGAGGGGTGGGGGGATCTGGGGTGGAAGGGGAAGGGCTTCCCCTTCCATCCCTGCCTTGGGGGCATGGGGGGAACTCCACAGAGGGAGCGCTAGCGCTCCCTCTGGGCTCTGTGCCTTAGGACGTAACCATTACGTCCTGGGCACAGAAGGGGTTAAACATTTTTTCTCAAAGGAAACAGGTCTCTGCAGGCCTCACTTAGGTTTACTAAAATGAATTAACATGGCACATTCATTTATGCCTAATAATGCACATTTAACATTCAAAATTTTTAATTCAGTATAAAGAAGCTTTGTCAGTGTTCAGGTTACAGTAAATTTAAAACTAAACTCTGTTAATATATTCCATTAGCTGTAATGCAGAACTTCATTTTTTACATTTGCATGTGACATTTAAAATATTACTTTTCAGAAAGTAGTTATCAGTTTCGTACAAATAATTAACATGATTTAGAATCAAGTGAAATTGAATTAGTGGGTTATACATGATGTTCTAGGGCTATAATAAAACACTTTGTATCTCTATGAATGCACTTTAATACAGGCTTTTAGTGCACCACTTTACAGTTAATCTATTAGTGTTTCAAATATTAAAATGCAAAGGCCCATATTTATACTTTTTGACGCAAAACTGCGCTAACGCAGTTTTGCGGCAAAAGAATTTGCGCCGGCTAACGCCATTCTGAAGCGCCATGCGGGCGCCATATTTATTGAATGGCGTTAGCCGGCGTTAGCCGACCGGCGCTGCCTGGTGTGCGTGAAAAAAAACACGTACACCAGGCAGCGCCGGCATAGGGAAAAATGGCGTTTGGGCGTCTAAAAATGGGGCAAGTCAGGCTGAGGCAACGTCTTAACCCTATTTGCGCCATTTTTTTACGACGCCCATCCCCCATTGAAATGACTCCTGTCTTAGCAAAGACAGGAGTCATGCCCCCTTGCCCAATGGCCATGCCCAGGGGACTTCTGTCCCCTGGGCATGGTCATTGGGCATAGTGGCATGTAGGGGGGCACAAATCAGGCCCCCCTATGCCACAATTCTTTTTTTTTTTTAAATACTTACCTGGACTTACCTTTCTGTCCCTGGGGTGGGTCCCTCCATCCTTGGGTGTCCTCCTGGGGTGGGCAAGGGTGGCAGGGGGTGTCCCTGGGGGCAGGGGAGGGCACCTCTGGGCTCATTCTGAGCCCACAGGTCCCTTAACGCCTGCCCTGACCCAGGCGCTAAAATCCGGCGCAAATGCGGGTTTTTTAGACCCGCCCACTCCCGGGCGTCATTTTTGCCCGGGAGTATAAATCCGACGCAATAGCATCGGAGTCATTTTTTAAGACGGGAACGCCTACCTTGCATATCATTAACGCAAGGAAGGCTTTCACGCCAAAAAATGACGCTAATTCCAGGAACTTTGGCGCTAGACGCGTCTAACGCCAAAGTATAAATATGGAGTTAGTTTTGCGTCGAATTTGCGTCGAAAAAAACGACGCAAATTCGGCGCAAACGGAGTATAAATATGCCCCAAAGTCTGTCACATATACATGATTCTGTGACATCAAAGATAGCAATAAAATTTTGGCGACATGAGGGTTGTCCACGGTAGAGACGGAGTAGTCTCTGCTGTCATCAAAGCAAAGTCCACCTAAATCCAACTTGAGCCAGCAGACCATAACGTTGGTGGGGCGAGAGCTCCATCACAGTTGCAACAGAGTTCATCTCTGCCAACCTTCAAATCGGACCCACAGTTTTAATTTTGTGAAGAGAAATTGTCCTCTCAGCCTATTTTTATCCACTCTGCTTTCAAAATCTGTCAGAACAGTTTTGTCTGAAGCATGTCTGGGATCTATATTGTTCTACTCTTATAATAGAGGATCAAGGGGGAAGGCAGACCGCTGCTGGGATAACTGTAAACTTTCATTTTAGAAAGGATTTAGACAAGATGGCGAGTGCACCAAGATTCTCTGCTGTAGCATTCTGTGCAGACCACCGGGATACTATTGAAAAATCCTAACAAATTAACTCCTCTTTTCTTTTCTTGTTTTTATGTGCATGTTATTGGTTTTCATTATAACACGGATACCAAAAGCACAATAATTATTCAAATTTAATTACAGTTGATAACATTCTATTTATTCCCTCTACATTAAAATAAATTACTTTACACCATCATGATTTTGTTTGATATTTGTTAAAGGGAATTACATGCAATTATAAATGAGTTTGAAAAGATGCATTGGCAGTTTTCCAGCTTGAAATCAGTGAAGGGAAAGAAAGAGACTGGGGGTTTAGGTGGGGCTGCTAAAATGCACAAAAACACAACAAATGTTCCAAGCTCAAATACTATCAAAATTATTTGATGAAAGGGCAAAATCCTTTTATTGAAATGCCAAATTTTCAATTTCTACTTGGAGCCAGGCTGTATTTAAATTCTTAAACATCTCATTTTCTTTCTTACAATGTATGCAAGTCATAGCTGCTTATATTGCATACACGCTTTTCTTTAATCTTCAGTACCAGCAAGGGGGAACAAACCCTGTAATTCAGTGGAACTAGAGTATAAAGGCCATCAATACAATAGATTTTCCAAAAGAAGTTATTTAAAAAAAACAAATGAATAGGCAGGTACCAAAGAACTCCTGCTTACAAAAAATGACAAATGTGAAAAATGATTCCATTTTAAAGATTGGATTATTCATATTCATCATATAACATTTCCAACAGGTGATAATGTGCTACACGTGTTGGTGCAGTGTAAGTGAAATTAAGTTAAAAGAAAAGTGCATAAAAGTATACAGTCTGCATAACACAAAATAGTCTTAACCAACAGGACAAGATTTCAACATGCAGGAATAGCAAAGTCCATCAAATGATAGCTTCATATAAAGAGAAGGTCATTTTATTAATGAATAAGTGACTGAGACATATTTATCAATGTTTCAACCCCAAAAGAAAGATTTAGCAGGATTTTACTCAGTACCGATGTAGCATCCTGATAGAAAATCGGAATTGTCTAGGTTGAGTAAAGAGAAAATGGCTCAAAAAAGAAATCTCACATAAGTACATAGAAGCTGGCAGTTCACCTGGCCAAGCAAGAAGCTAAGCCTCAGAAATGAGACCTTCAGAGAAGAAATAAGGTCCCCTCTAACAACAAAATCACACATCAAGGTCCAATGTCACCCAGAGAATTAACTGTGAAGTCTCTAAAACTATATTATCATATTATTTGTGTGCTATCCCTTATGTGCTCAGCATTTAAAGTGCAGAAAGATGTGTGGTATACATAAAGGGAAAATATCTATAGGGTTCAAGCAGAGCCTGTTAGGAGAAGTCAGTGGTAACGTGACCTACTTCCATAAGAAGTTAAATCCCAGCTGAGCCAAAATGTATAATCATACAGGAAACACCAGTATCATTAAAACCACCTACACAAAAGCAAGCCCTAAGCATTCCCATGATAACACCCAGATGCCAGAACAAAGGCATACACCAAATGGAATCTCCTAATAAAAAAGGAGAAAAATAGAGGAAGCGAATCTATACCTTCATTCTTTCCTACAAAACAAAATAAATCAATGGGTTAGAATTGACGATCGTGGGGGGGGTCCAAACATGTAACCTTAGTGGTGATGTATATACCTAGACACAAGGGCACAGCTCCTTGGTCTCCGTCTTAATCGGTGTTGTTTAACCAGCAAAAGGTGCTGTAGCTGGGCTTTAAAAAAAGGGTCTGTTACAACTGTAATAAATGAGGACTGTTGAAAGGACTGCGGACAAGAGTAACTATGGGTGCCATCTTAAAGGGACCACAAATAAACTTCTATTGATAATAACAATACTCAGGAGTGAAATACCTAATCAAAAAGGTACAAAGAAAATGGAAAAGTGTGACAATCCAAAACACAAATCCCTTAGGCAAATGTCATAGAATCTAATATGATGCTGGGTCCCAATGAGGGGAACATGAAGTAGCTTGTTACTGCTGTCATAAACAAGACCTACAAAGAGGGCAGACGGTAAGGAAAGTTATGGGCGCCTTCTTAATGGATCGGCGAAAGACGTGTTGCTAAGCACACACCACTGCAAAACTAGGGAAACAAATATGATAAGTTGGTATGTGGAAGAAAGATGTATAAGAACCTGGGGCAGGTGTCAACTGGCTTAAAGGGCAGTGTCATAGGCCTGTGTAAGAAAATAATATTCAGTGTGGAAAGAGAATGGACCACATAAGTGTCCTACACAGGTCCAGAGGGGTAGATATGGTATTCATGTGAAGTCCAACTTTGTAAGGAAATACAACTCAGGTCAAATCCAAACTGACTGGGCAGATCACCCCTAAGGAGAAGACAATGCAAAACACACAAACTAGGCTACTCCTTCCTAGAGGAGAAAGGACCACATAAGTATCCTGTGCAGGTCTCCAGTGGTAGGTATACTATTACTGAACAGTCCTAAGCAAGAAAGAACAAGACAAATCGTATCAGACTAAGCAGATCACCCCAAGGGCAAACAAACCATTCAAGGCATACAGTCTTGGTGACAACATGTAATTTGAGAAAGCAATGTATCAGTTAACATAGAGACAAAGGATCTAAAAAGAAGTCAAAAGTGTTGAGGAAAAAGGAAAAGGAAGACGCATTGATAGAGATAAATCTATAAAAACAGTTCAAAGTCAAAAACCATATACCACAGTTCTTTCAAGCATATGTAGTCAATATACATGAGTAACAGGTTAGAGGGGCATTGTTGTAAGTTGACATGATTCTTAATTTGTTTTGAGTCTTTTAACAACAGATTTCAAATGTTCGATCCATTTGTACTCCTGAAACATCAATTTGGTTTGATGCTTGCCACCTCTCGGATTCCATATGAGTACCTCAATCACCTGCCACATTATATTGTCAAGAAAATGTCCTTCTTGATGATAATTTTCTATGAGAGGGGCTACAGCAGTACCACAGTGTATCCAACTTCCGTATGGGAGAATCTGTGCCTTTACTTCTCTGTGAAGTCTGCCTCCACATAGATTTTTTGGCAAGGGTACCAGAAGGCAGAAATGACTCCACTCGTGTTGCAATTGGAGAAAGTATTCAAAATCACGTTCACATGTTCATGTTCAAACCTCTTTGTCTCAACACAGAATTTACACGCCATACGTTTGCTACATTTATAATAACTTTTATGCATAGGAATCCCCTTTGGTAATGTGTGGAAAGGGCCACAGGAGTAGGTGAGGGGAGAGCTGCCTTCATAACTCCATCTCAACTGTTGGGTCCTCTTTTGAAAGAGAAAAGCAGCGGTTCAGTATTACTTAATGGATATTTGACCAGGCGACAATGCCTAATTGCGACTTTTTTAATTTAATTGCTGGCAATATTGAAGGTTATCACAAAGATCAGACATTCCTGACCATTTTGTCTGATCTTGGGAAACAGGAGGGCCTCCCTATTAAGTAAGTAAGTAAAAGTTTGTTTATTAGTCAATTAAAACCATAAACATTATGGAAATACACTTAATATCACAACAAGCAATGATAAATTCAAGTATGCAGTTTACCAGACCACAGCGAAGAGTCTAAAATCAGCTCCCATTACAAAGGGTGCTGTAGAGTTGTGCATGTGTTATATATTTTATGTCCCCGTGAGACACCGTAGTAGTTCCCCTTCTCTTTGTCACCTATTACATAAAGAAGTTTTGGAATGTTGACATTGAGAACAGCTGATTGCAATAAGATGATCACACTGTAACGGTGTCTCCCTCATATCATGTTGAAGTTTATTCAAATAAACCATTGACATCTTCGTCCGTCTTGTGAGCCTTCTCTACAGAAATTGGTGACAATTCCGAGGATGACAAACCATGGAGGACTTTTCTAGAAGCGAGTGTTACATGCATTGTGTTAATACTATTTAAACATTACAATCTGCAACTTAATTTCATCTGTTTTGAACATCACCAGACTTTTTAAGGCATCTGAAATTAATTTCAATTACTTTGGCCATGAATACTGCATATTAAGTTCTCCATATCTTCAACTGACTAAAATACTATAGCTATGTCATGAAGGACATTTAGAAATTGGGAAAACTAAAAACAAGGTGAAAATTTGGTAGTGGTGGCCAGGTGTGGACAAAGAAGTAGAGAGGAAAACATATCAAATTTGTTAATACTCCACATTGTCATTTTTAACTTACCTATGAGCCCCTAGTAGATGGTACAAAGTCTACCCAAGGCCTGTAAGTCACATCTTGCTAGGGGACTGTAGCACCCAATGCGCCATTCTCTCCAGTGGCACCTCATCACTCCAGGCCTACCACTGTAGCACTTTCAGAACTTCAAATCTAACCTGCTAAAATAAACTTTTTGACAATTCTAAGCATCCATTTTAATTATCAATAAGCCACTCTTAAATAGGCCTTTTCCCCATAATGCAGACTGCTTAGTATTTAAAAATAGGACATGTTAAAGTCTAATGTATATTAGGCAAGAACTCTGATAAAACGCAAGTGACACTTAGACCATCTCTACATCCCATTCTCTGCCCTAGCATTGCATGGGAGATTGCAGGCATAGATACGCTTGAACATATTGGTGAAGGAGAGAGTCAGGTCAACATTTGAGTTTCGGTGCATCTTTTTACTAAATGGCCATAGGTAGAAATGGTACGAAAAGCTAGTACTAATAGAGTTACAAAATCTTCATGAGAGAGTGTTTACCCAAGACCATAATAAGTGATAATTTGCATTGGAAGAGTTCACTGAATACATGAGAAGAAATAGTGTGAAGCCTACAACCACCTCTGTGTATCACCCTGCTGGGAATGGGGCAGTAGAGCAGTTTAATGGCATGCTTAAAGGAATAATCCAGTAAGCCAGCAATAATCATTTAGTTTGGGAAATAGAGTAATGGAAAACATTGTGGGTGTTCAGGGTTACTCTGCGTGTAAGTATGGGGTACAGTCCATTTGAATTTATAAGGGGGAGAACTCCTATGTCTAAGCGCAATATATGTTGACTTAGGACTGCCAAGAGAGTGGAGTGGACTCCAGAGGAAGTGAAAGATAATATAGAAAGGGCACAACAAATATTCAAGGAATACTATGATTTAAAGCATAAGAGCAAGACTCTGAAATTAATTGTGAATGGCATTGTGAGAGTTAAAAGAAACAGACATGTAAGGAAGTGCCAAAGCAAATTTTCATCACCTTTGAGAGTGGAGAAAGTGTTTTGCAATTTAGCGAAGCTGAGTGATGGTAGAGTGTGGCACGTCTTCCTTGTCCATACGTAAAAACTAAGATTTAGATGTTAGACCTCATAAGGAAAAAAGCCAAGCACAATTTGAATACAGGGTAGAGTGTGTTTGGATTATGGAGAAAACAAGAGTATTGGAAATGCAAGTCCTCAAGATTTGCAGGATCAACAGGAAACAAGTGACACCAATGACAATAGGGGACAGGAGATAGGAATATTCTGTTGAATGGGTAAGGAATCCAGTGAGTGTGAAAAAAGGAGAAGGTAGGTAGGAAAGTTGTTAGGTCTAAAAAAAATCCAAGATTATTGTTGTAAATAACATGTAGTGGAAACAGAAACAGATTGCCGCATTCTGATGCTTGTGTCAAAAGCTTTTTTTATTAATATGTTTTAATTGTTTTCTATCAAATATATATAGTGTAGTAGTTTGTTATATAAGTGAAATTAAGGAATATTAGATTTAGAATTATATATAAACTTATGTTTATAAAGGGGAAAGATGTGTGGAGTTGTGCATATGTTATATGTTTCATTTCCCTGTGAGTCACCGCACTAATTCCCCTTCACTTTGTCACCTATTACATAATGGGGTTCTGAAATGTTGACATTGAGAACAGCTGATCGCTATACGATGGTCACACAGTACTGGTGTCTCCCTCAAATCATGTTAAAGTTTATTTAAAAAAACTACTAATATCTTCATCCATCTTGTGAGCCTTCTCTACATGTGTTCTCCTTCTTAGACACCCGGGGGCCTACACATGGGCCCGAAATTCCAAGGGACATGTAAAGTCCCAAATAAATGTGGATGAAGACACTAGCTTGGCTAGATTGAGTACCAAGATATTCATGTAATGCTTCTAGTTTAGTTCTACAAAAGATGATCGGGGATTTGACACATCCTGGGGCTCACAAAGTGCCTGGGTGCATAGGATGTAAGGTGTCTGGGTGCATAGGATATTGAACATATATGGGCATAGTTACAAGGAAATGGCACATTGGCTCGGATGCGCCAGTTTCCTTGTGTCGCCCTGCACCCCACTAACGACACCATGGTATTGCTATATTTATAATACAGCGCACCACGACGCACATTAGCACAATAGCGTCAAACGTTTATACTTTATTGTGGTGTATCGTTGGACTAGTACAACAAAATGTTGGTGCTAGTCCAGCAAATCTCAGAGAGGCCCACAGGAAATAACCTAGCATCACTTTAATTTATGCCCTGGGCAGGAATAAAACAAATAAGCTAAAATGACACAGTGAAATCTTGTAAATTTCACTGCACCATTTTTTCAGGCCTCACTACAGGGGAAGGCCCCCCTTGCATACATTATACCTGGCGCAGGTATAATGTGGTGGAAGGGTTTACAAAGCGGTGCAATACTTGCACTGTGACTTTTTGTAAATATGGCACAGGGTCAGGGCCTGTTTAACACCACCATAGCATAAAAAAGGTTATGCTATGGCGGTGCTAAGGGGCTTGTAAATATGCCCCATATAGTCTAAGGAACTATCCTCTTAATCATAGAGTCACTGAACACAACTCTCACTAGTAAAACCTCTTTTGAAAGTGCACAGTGCCAATAAAACCTAAAATTATACCTTTGCCCTCACAGCGGATTTAGAACTATAAGCAGCCTGCCTGCCTGGGCCATTGAGCTTAAAGGGGTGGTTTAGTCTAGTGGGTGCATAGGGTACTGAGGTGCATATATGAAGCTAGGGGTTAAATTAGCCCCCATAAGGATAGTACAAATGATTTCCCATGAGGGTTTTAATAGGGATGACTTCCAATTAATTCTTGGATTTGTGGCTGAGTCCCTTTCAAGATGTGCAAACACAAGGGTAGAGTAGCACCACATATGTATCAACTTATGCGGGAATTGTCCCTCAATTAGGCAGGATAGTAGGATAATGGGTCAATAGAAATCGAGGCTTTAACCTATACCCTTAATCAACTGAGTGTCTCTGAACACAACCCTTGGAAGCAAAACCTCTTTCAAAAGTGCTACAGTGCCAATAAAACTTAAAAGGTGACCTACTAACCCGTCTACATGAAGCCGGCATCCAAGACAAAGCCCTCAACTGGATCTCCTCCTTTCTCTCCGGCAGAACCCAGAGGGTCCGACTCTCACCTTTCCACTCCAAAGCCACCAACCTCGTCTGCGGCGTCCCCCAAGGCTCCTCACTAAGCCCAACGCTATTCAACGTCTACATGGCCCCCCTCGCACAACTGGCCCACCAGCACAACCTCAGCATCATCTCCTACGCCGACGACACCCAGCTCGTCCTCTCCCTGACCAATGATCCTCTCACCGCCAAAGCCAACCTTCACGAGGGACTGAGATCCATCGCCGAATGGATGAGCAACAGCCAGCTAAAACTTAACTCCGACACGACGGAAGTCCTCATCCTCGGGCGCACCCCATCGGCCTGGAACGACTCATGGTGGCCCACCGCCCTAGGCCCTCCACCCACCCCAGCCAACCACGCACAAAATCTCGGCTTCATCCTCGACTCCGCCCTCACCATGTCCAAACAGGTCAACACAGTCTCATCCTCCTGTTTTAACACCCTCCGTATGCTCCGCAGGATCTTCAAGTGTATTCCAATAGGAACCAGAAAGACAGTAACCCAAGCCCTCGTCAGTAGCAGACTCGACTACGGCAACGCACTCTACACAGGCATCCCAGCAAAAGACATCAAACGACTCCAACGCATCCAGAACGCATCCACCCGCCTGATCCTCGACATACCCCGCCGATGTCACATATCCCTTCACCTGAGGGACCTCCACTGGCTCCCCGTGGACAAGAGGATCACCTTTAAACTCCTCACCCACGCACACAAGGCTCTACACGACACCGGACCCACCTACCTGAACACCAGACTCAACTTCTACGTTCCCTCACGTCAACTACGCTCTGCCAACCTTGCCCTCGCCATCGTCCCCCGAATCCAGCGCAAGACCTCTGGCGGCGGATCCTTCTCCTACCTCGCCGCCAAGACCTGGAACGCACTCCTGACTTCACTACGCCAGACCCAGGACCTCCTCACCTTCAGGAGACTCCTTAAGACATGGCTCTTCGAACAATAGCAGCACCACCACCCCCCGCCCTAGCGCCTCGAAACCCTAACGGGTACATAGCGCGCTCTATAAATTATTGATTGATTGATTATGCCCTCACTGCAGATTGAGGTCTAGAAGCATCCTAAAGGTGGGCATACAGCTTCCCTGACTGGGCCTTTGAGCTTAACATGGGTGGCTTAGTCTAAGGTGCGTATGGGCCATGATAAAGTTGACATGAGGGAGTGTCAGTTCGCAGCCTCCAGGAAAATGGCCTGTTAACATGATATGCTGCTATAGAAATCAAGATCTTAACCTATACCCACAAAGCAGGATGGAGGCTACATGTATCCTGAAAATTGAGTATACTACTTCCCTGGCAAAATCCATTAACCTTAGGGAAGGTATGTTGTATATGAACCTCAAGGGATAGCAGAATGCATTTTTAGAACAAAGTGTGAAGTTGGCAGCAATAGGATTAGCAACAACAGGCCCAGGTGGATTTTAACGGGGGTGATTTCCAATTAATTCTTTACCATGACAAGTTGGACTAATCCTTCCCAAATGTGTAAACACATGCATAGCATATATCATTTTATGCAGGAATACCCACTTATTTTGGCAGGATAGGGGATTAAAAGATCACATATTTCTCTAGCAGCCCACCGTAACCTGAATGGGATCCATATTCTTTTGGGAGAGACCATCATGGCTAGCAGCTTCACCCCAAGTCTGAGCCTTGAGGTTCTTCTAAACCTGATCCTCAAAAATGTCTAAGAACTGCGCCAGTCGAATGTTAAGCACTGTAGTCCAAGGATCCAGCAATTTGATTACTGCTAATCTACATATCCTGATCCTCAATGCCTTAAATTTCTTCCGTAGACATTGGCAACTGAAGAGGACATGCAGCAGTTCCTCATTTTTCGATGGCACAAACAACATCTTCTATCCCACCAGTGGTCATTTTCGTGCCATTTTTGAGTGAAGTTCAGAGTGGGTATCTCTACCAATCACTATGACACAAATTTCTCTTTAACCTTTTGGGAGTATGCAGCTTCAAAGAGTGGATGATTCTTTTGATTAACACAGTAGATCAACACCAGCCACCTGTGTGACCGATTGACACTGCTCCTTTATCCTCTGTCCAACTTTGCATCTTAATGCTTTTATTTAGCGTCCTCCTGAACACTTGAGCAGAAGTGTTTAGGTTCCATAGCTTACCTAGCTCATGTTTTTCTATACTCTTCTCCAAATACGTTTTGTAGTTGCCCTTTCCTCTTTGGAGTTTAATTTCGGACCAGAGAAAGGACTTGATTTAGATCTCATCTGAAGGGTTACTCCATTGCAATGGTGACAGATATCCTGTCTGCCAAAGTCTAAATACCATAGAAAACAATGGCATTTAGATTTCGGCAGACAGAATATCCATCACAGTTGTGATGGAGTAACCCATACATTGAGGTCTAAATCTGTCCCCAAGTTAGCTAACATGCCCTTGAAAGCGGATCTCAGCTTATGGCAGCATTTTACAAACACTCCAGACGTGGCAAGGATTTGCTTTGTCAGTGAGAATGAGAGCCTGACTTGTATGGGTGATGCAGATCTCAGCAACCAAAATACTTGCTTATAGGTTTTCATTACAATCTTGTTCAGTAAACTGGCATCTGTGCCTATCATCAATTCATCACCATATGAAAGAGTGAGAATCAGTTTTGTCTTCAGTATTAAAGCCAGGGGTTGGAGGTTATGCCCCTGAGTTTTTGCTAGAGTTGAAAATTTAAAATTTAGAGGCTGTGCATTTTCCTAAATTGCTTCGCTTTGTGGGGCATACAAGGTTCTTGAATCAATTTTAACACCTAGATGGATGCATACTGGTGCTTCTTCTATCATGGCTCCTTTAAGGAAACATTTGCTCCAATTCAAGATGCATCAGTTTCACAAGATTACTTTTGTTTTCTTTAAGTTGATCTCCAACCCATTTTCAACCGCATAGGTTGCCAAGCGGTTGATTGATCTCTGCAGACCTATCTTGGTATTGCTGAGCAAAAGCAGATCATCTGCATACAGGATGTTTGACAACGGGAGGCCAGCAAGGCTCGGGCATGTGATACCAGTTCACAGGTGCTAGAGAGAGATCCAAGATATATAGGTTGAATAGGAGGGGTGCAAGGATGCACATCTACTTTAAACCAGTCGATTTTCTCACTTCTCTTGATGGATGAGTGCCGTCCCCAACCTGAAT
The DNA here is from genome assembly GCF_031143425.1 of Pleurodeles waltl. Taxonomy (NCBI): domain Eukaryota; kingdom Metazoa; phylum Chordata; class Amphibia; order Caudata; family Salamandridae; genus Pleurodeles; species Pleurodeles waltl. Next base: position 1,534,044,988 of record NC_090440.1, on the reverse strand, counting down.
GTTGACACTGGTGTCTGTATAGAACATCCTGATTGCCCTTAATAGGTTATGTGGCATTACCCACTTGTGAAGCTTTGTCCATAATTCATCACGAGGGACATAGTTGAATGCTTCTTTAAAATCAATGAAGCACATATACAGTGGAGTGTCAGTGGCCTTTGCTCTGCTGAGGATCAATCTTACTGCCATGAGGTGAGCTAGAGTTTCCTGCTTTCTAGTGAACCACACCTGGTTCAATGGCACATCTGTTTGTATCTAGCACCCATGCCTCTAGGTCTCAAAGCAGTAGAGTTGAAAAGTACTTGAGATCAACATGTAATAGATCTACTAAATGGTAATTGTATGGTGATGAAATGGCTCCGCCTTTAAAAATTGGATGAATAATTGAACCTTTTTAAGTTCCCCGGATAGACCCTTCTGCAAGGATGGTATTAACCAGCTTGTCCGAAAAGTTAGCACACTGCAAGGCATTTAAAAAAACAAAACTATTTTGGGTATTCCATTTGGACAGTGGGCACAGTCAGGATGGGATTTCTCTGTGATTCTGGGTATTTCTGAGGCTGTATACTTCAGCAGCCCAAAGGCAATGTTTGCCATGGAACTCACCTGTTGCCATTCTCGCCCAGCAGCACTTTGCATGCTACCGGTAAGGTGTGACTTTCGATGCTTGACCTAGTCATTCTTACATATATTTGCTTTGTATGCTGACTTTGGGACTTTGTCAATGGCATTGATCAGCTTCCAAAATGTCTTTGAGTCTTTTAACGTTGAAGCATGCAGGAGCTTGGCCCATAAGTTTTCCTGTTTATTTCTTTTAGAGACCCATGCATTTTTATTTAAAGACTTTCTCTCCTTTCGCAGGAATTGTAGAAGTTTTCAATCCTCTGGGGAGCGTCATATCTGCCTCAGTGTTAGACCTGGCATCCTTGGCATGATCTCCCCTAACTTTCTGCCTCTGTTTCCCAGGTTGTTGATGTATGCTGGACTCTGTTTTTGCTGTTTTTGTTACTCTGGGCACTTTACCACTGCTCTCCAGTGCTAAAGTGCACTTGCTCCTACGAAAAATGTATGTGTAATCAGTTTTCCATGATTAGCATATTTGATTTACTAGTAAGTCCCTAGTACAGTGCACCAGAGGTGCCCAGCGCCTGGAAATCAAGGGCCAGATGTATAAAAAGGTTTTACACTCACAAACGGTGCGAATCGGTAAATTTGGCCGTTTCCAAGTGCAAAACAGTGGTCTGCAATGCATGAAATGCATTCGCAGACCACAAATAAGAAATCGCTAAAATTGCGATTTCTTGCGTTGCGACCTGGAAATTGCGAGTTGCAATTTGCGATTCGCAATTTCCAGGTCGCAAGGCTATGCTGGAAAAAATCGCAAATTGCGATTTTTCCAAAAATGGCATTTTGCACTTGCAAAATACCATGCTTTGCAACCAGGTGGTAACCTGGTGCAAAATTTTAAAATGCAGTTAAACTGCATTTTTAAATTTAACATGTAAAGCACACATGCCCTTTTGGCATGTGTGTACCTTACATGTTGAAAAAAAAGTTTTTGGGGTGCAGGAGAGGGGGCCCCCAGAACCCTGGCCTTTTGCATTTCCAAAATTGCGATTTCTGGTTCAGAAATCGCAATTTTGGAAATGCAAAAAATTCGCAGCTATGGGCCAGCAGGCCCATAGCTGCGAATGGGGCCGGTATCGCAATTTGCGATTCGGTAATAGCTTTTGCGATTTTTAGGAAATCGCTATTACCGATTCTCAAATGAGATACATGGCCCTTTGCTAGTCGGTAATAGCGATTTCTTAAAAATCGCTATTACCCAATCGCAATGGGCCGTGATGGTACATCTGGCCCCAAATGCTACTAGTGGGCCTGCAGCACTGATTGTGCCACCCACATTAGTAGCCCTGTAAACATGTCTCAGAACTGCCACTGCAGTGTCTATGTTTGCAGTCTTGCACTGCCAATTCGACTTGGCAAGTGTGCCCCCTTGCCAGACTTAAACCGTCCTCTTTTTGTACATGTAAGGTACCCCTAAGGTAGGCCCTAGGTAGCCCCATGGGCAAGGTGCAGTGTATGTTAAAGGTGAGCCATGTACTTATGTCTTTCACATGTCCTGACAGTGAAATACTGCCAAATTCAGTTTTCACTGTTGCAAAGTCTATTTCTCTCATTTGTTAACACAGGGACATGTTATTAAAACACAGATTTCCTTTGGGAGCAGATAGAAATATGGAGTTTAGGGTCTCTGAGCTCACAATTCAAAAATACATTTTTCAGTGAAGTTGGTATTTAGATTTTGTGTTTGAAAATGCCACTTTTAGAAAGTAGGCATTTTCTTGCTTAAACCATTCTGTGACTCTGCCTGTTTCTGGATTCCCTGCCTGGGTCAGTTTGACAGTTGGGTTGTTTGCACCTCTCTCTAGACAGTAACATAAAGGGGTTTGGGTTGTAGCCCGCAAATCCAGATGAGCCATCTGAGCTGCAGGGGAGGGAAGGAATGGTCACTCACACCTGAGTGGGCTGTACCTGCTCTCACACAATGCAGTCTACAACCTCCTGGTGTGTGACTGGGGCCTGGCCTGGACATGAAAGAATCCTACAGACACTTGAGACTTTGCTTTGAAGTTTGCCAACTTTAAAGGAAGAAAGGGGTATAAGTACTTGACCCAAAATCTCAGACTTGAGATTACTTCAAGGATTCAAGAGGAACATCTGTCTGGAGAAGAGCTGAAGAGCTGAGGATAATGCTGCCAGGGCCTGTGACTGTGCTGTGTTAGGCTATCCTGCAGTTGATGCTTCTGCCTGTGCAAGGGGACAGAGACTGGACTTTGTTGCATTCCTGCTTCAGAAGTGACTCCAAGGGCTTGGACTAGAGCTTGCCTCCTGTTTTGAGGCCTGAGAGGCAGCAAAGGCTTCACCAAGCAGACCTGAGTCTTCTTGTTGTGGACTCTAGCTTGCCAGAGGGTTCCTAGACCCCTGGACCCCTAGAAGTGAATTCCTGGAGAAAGAACAGTCTAACAAAGCTGTCAACGCCATGTAACTTCACAAAGGACGCCGCTGCATGGAACGGCAACACTGCTTTTCCCGAGGCCTTGGACTTTGCTGAGTGCGAAGAATGTAATGACCCTGAAAGCTGATGCCGCTACCCCAGAACCACGACGCCACCTGCACCTGCTAATGCCATCTGACTTCACTGACACCGGAGTGTTGTAAGTCCAATGTCTGTGACAACCCAATGCCATTGCAGCGCCTGCAGCCCCGTGACGTTATCGCGACCCCGTGAGGTTGCCCACAGCGTCGTAACTCAGTCGGACCTCACATCTGCTGTAACCAAAGGGCCGACTTTGCATCTGATGCCGCTTCACTTCCACCACCCTGTAGTGGGGACCCAATGCCCCGGAGCGACGCTGCAGTCCTTCTGCCCCGGAGCACTGGAACTGATGCCGCATCGGACCCAGTGAAGTCGCGTCCCCGACTCCGTGCACTGGCCTGTTTTGTACTTGTGTCTTAAGGTACTGTACCTGGGGCTCGAACGACTCAATAAACAGCACCATTGGCGTCACATTGTAGGAAACGACTCTGTCACAACGACACATAATACCAACTTGCAGCATTTGTGCCTCAAGGCACCTTTCTCTTGCTTTTAAGTGCTAAATTCATATTTTTAACTGTATATTGTGGATTTTTATCGCATTTGGTCTTGTTTATTTAGATAAAACATTTACTATTTTTCTAAACCTGTGTTGTTCCATTTTGTAGTGGTTCACTGGATTACTGTGTGTGTTTGTACAAATACTTAACACATTGGGGGTCATTCTGACCTCGGCGGTAAAAGGCGCTTACCGCCGGTCAGAAGACCGCCATAACACCGCCGCGGCCGCGGAAAGCCGCCACGTTCATTCTGACCCACAACGGCCAAACCTCCAAAAATCCGACCTCCACTGCAGCCCGCCACATCAGCGGGCAGCGATAAACTGGAGATGACCAAACCTCCACCGTCACGCCAACAGAAAAACGCCCATGCCATTACGACCCACGAATCAACGCGGCGGGCTTTCCAACGCGGTATTCCATTGGCGGTACACACCGCCGCGGTCAAAATACACACACAGCACCAAAACACAGGCACATTTGACAATTACAAATACACACACCTGATACACATACACAACCCACTCCCACACAATCAATCAACTATAAAACACCCCCCCACATCACCCACAAACCCCTACGACCACAATTACTGAGAGAAGGAGAGAGAGACACAGCAGACAATCCATAGCAATACACACTGAGGCACACTACACCATCACACACACCACATAGTAGCACAAAGCACCACACACCAACATACTCATCATCACATACACCACCCCACACCTCACCCACACCACCCCATGGCACCCCAAAGGCACCCACGCTTTTCGGACCAAGAACTCCGGGTCATGGTGGAGGAAATCCTAAGAGTGGAACCCCAGCTCTTCGGCTCACAGGTGCAGCACACCAGTATAGCTAGGAAGGCGGAGCTATGGCAGCGGATCGTGGACAGGGTCAACGCGGTGGGACAGCATCCCAGGAATAGGGAGGACATCCGCAAACGATGGAACGACCTACGGGGGAAGGTCCGATCGATGGTCTCCAGGCACAACATCGCGGTCCAGAAGACTGGCGGCGGACCCCCACCCACCCCTCCCGAATTTACATCATGGGAGCAAGAGGTCTTCAACATCCTGCATCCTCAGGGCCTCGCAGGAGTAGCCGGAGGAATGGACTCTGGTAAGTCCAATCTCAACTACTAGATCCCCCCCACCCCACCAGCATGCCAACCCACACCCCCACCCTCACCCCCAACCCCCCAGCACACATCCTCCCTGACAATGTCTCACCAGCACAACCCACCCATCCCAACACCAACTCCTGCATGCCAACACAATCCATGGACACCCATTACCCAAGCATGACCACTGCACTTACCCCCCCCCCCACTAACTACCCTCACAACACCTCCCTCAAGGGAATGCCTGCACTGGGGGACGAGGGCACCCATAACACGCACGCTATTGCACACACAGAAACAATAACCAAACTCTCTTACCCCATGCAGGACCCGAACGCCACAACACCAGCCAGGAGGGTCCAGAAATGTCCATCCCACCCCCAGAACAGGCCCACAGTGAGGACAGCAGCTCTGTCGACACTGAACCTGATGACCAGCCCGGACCATCGGGGACCTCTGGGCAGTCGGTTCCCCTCACCCAGACACAGGCCACACCAGACCCGACCCCCTCTGCCAACACCAGCACAGCTCCCACCCAGCGGGCCCATGCCTCTGTCTCTAGGACACGTCAATCAGCGGTGTGTCTGCCACTACAGGGCACCCAGGCTAACCCAACACCCCAACAACAACAGGGACCTGGGGACAGTGGGAGCGGGCACACCTTCCAGGAGACAGAGGCCGGGGGAAACCGGGCAGCTCGGAGGGCTGCTGTGCGACAGGGGGGGGAGGAGAGGCCCAGGGAACCCACTCTCCAAGAGGCCCTCACCACCATCATGGGGGCCTACCACCACTCCCAAGAGACGATGGCGACGGTACTGGCCAGGTTCACGGAGATCCAGGCACAGCAGGAGGAACGCTACATGGGGTTCAGGGAGGAGCTGAGAATCATCGGGACCGCAATGGGGACCATCGTCCTGGCCCTCAACAGGATAGAAGACGCGTTGCGGGACCATGTGGCACCACACAGGGCCCCTGTCACTAGCCCGGACCAGGAACAGCCTACCACCTCCGCCGGCGCTAGTGGACAGGAGGCCCCAACACCACGGCAGGCCACCAGAACCCCACCTCCTGCTGAAGAACAACCACCCCGTAAGAGGAGCCTGAGATCCAAAAAAAAGACAGAGTAGGATGTCAAGACCCCCGCCAGCAGGACATACCCCCTGAAATCTTCCCACTGTCCCACATTGCCACCCTGTCCAACCATGAACTGCCTCTGCTCCATCCTTCCACAGGCAAAAGGACAATGCACCTGTGAGACTGAGAACTGGACTCTGCCATGGACATTACTCCACCCCCACCCATCACCCTTATAATCACATGTACCAATATCTAGCCCTGTAAATAAATCACATATTGCACACAAATCAGTTTGGAGTCATGCTGTATTATTAGCAAATGTATTAAATATTACTGTTCAATATCTGTTCTGTCAATTAGTGATGACAACATACCAATGTCAATACGCTGTAGTTCATGGGCAAACCAAGCAGAAGTCAGGCACTGAGTCATACAGCACTGAGAAGGGAAGGGAAAAACAAAAATTACCCAAAAAGATCTGGTGGGAACTACAGAAAGTACAGATGCAGGAGGCTAGAAGCAATTGTGAAATGGCGTGGGTGATTCTTACCTGGGTGTTACTGGAAATACTGTTGTATCACTCTGTCCCTATTGTCTGTGTCGTCCTCTGAGTCTTCCTCCTCTTCACTCTCCACAGGCTCCACGGCTTCTACAACACCACCATCTGGACCATCCTCCTGCAGGAAAGGCACCTGGCGTCGCAAAGCCAGGTTGTGAAGCATACAGCACGCCACGATGATATGGCACACCTTCTTTGGTGAGTACATTAGGGATCCACCTGTCATATGCAGGCACCTAAACCTTGCCTTCAGGAGGCCAAAGGTTCGCTCAATCACCCTCCTAGTACGCCCATGGGCCTCATTGTACCATTCCTCTGCCCTTGTCCGGGGATTCCTCACTGGGGTCAGTAGCCACGGCAGGTTGGGGTAACCAGAGTCACCTATTAGCCACACACGTTGTCTCTGTAGCTGCTCCATCACATAGGGGATGCTGCTATTTCGCATCACATACGCGTCATGCACTGACCCTGGGAACTTGGCATTTACATGGGAGATGTACTGGTCAGCCAAACAGACCACCTGGACATTCATCGAATGATAACTTTTTCTGTTTCGGTACACCTGCTCATCATCTTTTGGGGGTACCAAAGCCACATGGGTCCCATCAATGGCACCAATGATGTTGGGGATATGTCCAAGGGCATAGAAATCACCCTTCACTGTAGGCAAGTCACCCTCCTCTGGGAAAATGATGTAGCTCCGCATGAGTTTCATCAGGGCAGACAACACTCTGCTCAAAATCTTAGAAAACATAGGCTGAGACATTCCAGATGACATGGCCACTGTGGTCTGGAATGACCCACTGGCCAAAAAATGGAGGACTGACAAAACCTGCACCAGAGGGGGAATCCCTGTGGGTTGGCGGATGGGGGACATCAGGGCTGGCTCCAGCTGGGCACACAGTTCATGGATAGTGGCACGGTCAAGTCTGTATCGAAGTAATATATGGCGTTCTTCCATTGTCGACAGGTCCACCAGCGGTCGGTACACGCGAGGATTCCTCCTTCTCATCGCAAGTCCCAGCGGACGGTGCCTAGGAAGGACAACATGGAGCACAGAGTCAGCCAAACCACAGGTACGTACAGACAGCTTGCACAGTTAAAGAATGGCAATGGGTTGAAAGGCGTGTATGTGTGGCAATGCAAGGCCTAGGCCTGTGTGTCGCAGTCAAAATTAAGCCATGTAGGCCCTTGAAATGGCGGCTGCCTGACCTGTGAAGTGGGACAATGGGATGTGAGGTCAATGCGCTGGCGGGGCACACCGTGGCGGTAGGCGGTCGAAGACCGCAGCGCAAAGCCGCATTGGTTAACATTGAAGCCTATGGGTTTCAGGAGCCAATGACGAAGTGCGCCGGCGGTCGCGGTACGCACCGCCGCGGTACGCACCGCCGCGGGCGTGACCGCCATTTTCTATCTGCTTAATCACTCGAGACCTGATCATCCACAGGAGAGGACCTATACTGCAAGTGCTGCTGTGACCTCGGTCTGGAAGATACAATGGCTGCTGCGACTGGGGAAAGGGCCCCTGCCTTCACGTCTGAAGAGTTGGAGAAGCTCGTGGATGGGGTCCTCCCCCAGTATGCGCTACTCTATGGTCCTCCAGACCAACAAGTGAGTACACCGGGTGCACATGGAATGGGCTATGCCTGTGTGGATTGGGGTGGATGTAAGTTGGTGGGGTGGGGGGCGAATGAGGAGTGCAACGCCCGACACATGAGAGCATGTGCCATATGGCAAAGTTGGTGGGGGGGGCCAATCACATCTAACATGCAGGTCATTCATGATTTCCTCCTTTCCACCTTGTACATGTCAAATAGGTCAGCGCCCATCAGAAGTTCGAGATTTGGCGTGCCATCGCCAAGGAAGTCCGGAACTTGGGGGTCCACAACAGACGGGGCACCCACTGCCGCAAGAGGTGGGAGGACATCCGCCGCGGAACAAGGAAGACCGCAGAAACACTGCTGGGGATGGCCTCCCAACCTAGGAGGGGTGCCAGTCGCACCATGACCCCCCTGATGTCCCGGATCCTGGCGGTGGCCTACCCTGAATTGGATGGGCGCTTTAAGACATCACAGCAGACACAAGGGGGTGAGTATCAGCACATTCTCCTATCTTTCTGCGCAGTGGAGGCGTCTGGGTGGGGGAGGAGGGCTGTGGGTGACATTAGGCCAGGGCGCTTTCTGTAGTGTAGTCCTCTCCCTTAGGCATGGCCCTGTGCCCCCGGCCCCCACCTCGGTAGGGTGACAAGTACAGCCATTGAAGGTCCAGCATCTCCCATGTGCGCGTTTGACGTCTCTTGGCCTGTTGTCTTAGTCAGTAGTACTGAGTAGTGTACCCCGAATGCGCGGCTTAGTGCATTAGGCACCTGTGTCTGTCCTCTCCGCCAACGGTGTTGACATTGCATGCACTCAACCTGGTCTTCTTTTTTCTCCCCCCACCCTTTCTCTTCATCTTCTTGTGCATGTGTGCATTAGCATCATCAGGCGGAGGAGATTTGGCATCGGAGCACGAGGGAGCTGCAGGACACAAGGCCCCGGTGGGCCCAGGAACAGACACCGAGGGCACCAGTGATCCGGAGGGCGAGGGGAGCACCACGACGGGGACCGCTGGTGAGAGCAGCGAAAGCGACACGTCCTCGGATGGGACCTCCCTAGGGGTGGCGGCAACATCCGTGCCCCCCGCCTCTACAGGTACAGCTGCCACCCAGCGCACCAGCCCCGCCCTCCCAGCAGCCCCTCAGTCTTCGCTCCGTGCCGGTTCGCCCAGGAAGGCGCTCGTCTCCTTCGCCCCAGGCACCTCAGCCCCTGCCCCTGTTGCCCCTGCTGCCCTCAGTGCGGAGCTCATTGACCTGGTAAGGACGCTCATTGTTGGGCAGACGACCCTTTTGAATGCCATCCAGGGTGTGCAAAGGGAGGTGCAACAGAGCAATGCGTACCTGGAGGGCATTCATTCGGGTCAGGCTGCCCATCAACGAGCGTTCACTGCTCTGGCCTCAGCACTGACGGCAGCCATTGTCCCTGTTTCCAGCCTCCCTCTTCTTACTGCCTCCAGCCTTTCTCTGTCTCCTGTTCCTCAGCCTATCCCATCCACACCATCAGACCAGCCTGCACACACCTCAACACCCAAGAGCAGCTCATCCAAACACAAGCACCACAGATCCCACAAACACTCACCCAAGCAACACCCAGATGCAGACATGCCAACAGCCACTGCCACCCCTGTGTCCCCCTCCTCCTCGTCTCCCTCCTCCCTCCCTGTGACGTCTACACTCACACCTGCATGCACCCCAACATCAGCCAGTGCTTCCATCACCACCTCACCCTCCAGTACAGTCCACACTCGTGCAGTCACCACCCCCACTGCCATTTACACGTCCCCTGTGTCCTCTCCCACTGTGTCTGTCACCCCCTCTTCCAAGACACACAAACGCAGGCAGACACCCACCCAACAGCCATCCACCTCACGACAGCCTACAGCACCAGCACCTTCACCCAATGACAGCACACCTGACTCTCCTACAACCACCTCCTCTACCTCCACTTCCATCTCCACTTCTCCTACCCTTTACCTTGGCCCTAAAAAACTTTTCCTGGCTAACCTTAACCTCTTTCCCCCCGATGAGCTCCCCCATCCATCTTCAAAGAGTCCCAAGAGAACCGCAGCCACCACCAGCCCAGCTTCGGGTGTCACTGTTGTGTCTGGGTTCTGGAGCCCACCCTTTGCCAGCAGTGACACATCGATCAGCAGCAAGGACACGTCCTGCCCCCCCCCCCCCCCGGCAAGAGGACCCGCAAAAACAAGGGCCGCCGTGCGAGGACGGACAGGGCTGCCCCCAAGGAGCAATGTGCGGCCACTTCACCACCCACAACATCTAGGGGAGGCAAGGGCCCGAGAGCCCCATCAAAGGAGCAGAAGGGCAGCAGGAGCGCGGAGAAGATGGACCCCACATGCCACATCCCAGCTGGGAAGGAGGACACTAAGGAGGCCAGGAGTCCGTCCCCGAATGGTCCAGAAACGTCATGGTCCGAGGGCGACTGAGCAGGGAGTCCAGGCCAGGTCTGGCTCCCTTGACCTGCTGGATGAGCACCGCTGAACAGGGCCCGCGGTGCAGAAGAGCACCGCTGAACAGGGCCCCGCCGTGGAGAAGAGCACCGCTGAACAGGGCCCCGCCGTGGAGATAGGCACCGCTGAACAGGGCCCGCCGTGAAGAAGAGCACTGCTGAACAGGGCCCCGCCGTGGAGATAGGCACCGCTGAACAGGGCCCGCTGTGAAGAAGAGCACCGCTGAACAGGGCCCGCCGTGGAGAAGAGCACCGCTGAACAGGGCCCCGCCGTGGAGAAGAGCACCGCTGAACAGGGCCCCGCCGTGGAGAAGAGCACCGCTGAACAGGGCCCTGCCATCTCAAGCACCGCTCCGCTGGGCCCTTCCTCTCAAGCACCGCTCCGCTGGGCCCTTCATCTCAAGCACCACTCTGCTGGGCCCTTCCTCTCAAGCACCGCTCCGCTGGGCACCGCCGTCTCAAGCACCGCTCCGCTGGGCCCTTCATCTCAAGCACCGCTCCGCTGGGCCCTTCCTCTCAAGCACCGCTCCGCTGGGCCCTTCATCTCAAGCACCGCTCCGCTGGGCCCTTCCTGTCAAGCACCGCTACGCTGGGCACCGCCGTCTCAAGCACCGCTCCGCTGGGCCCTTCATCTCAAGCACCGCTCCGCTGGGCCCTTCCTCTCAAGCACCGCTCCGCTGGGCCCTTCATCTCAAGCACCGCTCCGCTGGGCCCTTCCTGTCAAGCACCGCTACGCTGGGCACCGCCGTCTCAAGCACCGCTCCGCTGGGCCCTTCATCTCAAGCACCGCTCCGCTGGGCCCTTCATCTCAAGCACCGCTCCGCTGGGCCCTTCCTCTCAAGCACCGCTCCGCTGGGCACCGCCATCTCAAGCACCGCTCCGCTGGGCCCTTCATCTCAAGCACCGCTCCGCTGGGCCCTTCATCTCAAGCACCGCTCCGCTGGGCCCTTCATCTCAAGCACCGCTCCGCTGGGCCCTTCCTCTCAAGCACCGCTCCGCTGGGCCCTTCATCTCAAGCACCGCTCCGCTGGGCCCTTCCTCTCAAGCACCGCTACGCTGGGCACCGCCGTCTCAAGCACTGCTCCGTTGGGCCCTTCATCTCAAGCACCGCTCCGCTGGGCCCTTCCTCTCAAGCACCGCTCCGCTGGGCACCGCCGTCTCAAGCACCGCTCCGCTGGGCCCTTCATCTCAAGCACCGCTCCGCTGGGCCCTTCATCTCAAGCACCGCTCCGCTGGGCCCTTCCTCTCAAGCACCGCTCCGCTGGGCCCTTCATCTCAAGCACCGCTCCGCTGGGCCCTTCCTCTCAAGCACCGCTCCGCTGGGCACCGCCGTCTCAAGCACCGCTCCGCTGGGCCCTTCATCTCAAACACCGCTCCGCTGGGCCCTTCCTCTCAAGCACCGCTCCGCTGGGCCCTTCATCTCAAGCACCGCTCCGCTGGGCCCTTCCTCTCAAGCACCGCTACGCTGGGCACCGCCGTCTCAAGCACCGCTCCGCTGGGCCCTTCATCTCAAGCACCGCTCCGCTGGGCACCGCCATCTCAAGCACCGCTCCGCTGGGCCCTTCATCTCAAGCACCGCTCCGCTGGGCCCTTCATCTCAAGCACCGCTCCGCTGGGCCCTTCCTCTCAAGCACCGCTACGCTGGGCACCGCCGTCTCAAGCACCGCTCCGCTGGGCCCTTCATCTCAAGCACCGCTCCGCTGGGCACCGCCATCTCAAGCACCGCTCCGCTGGGCCCTTCATCTCAAGCACTGCTCCGCTGGGCCCTTCATCTCAAGCACCGCTCCGCTGGGCCCTTCCTCTCAAGCACCGCTGCTGGGCCCTTCCTCTCAAGCACCGCTCCGCTGGGCCCTTCCTCTCAAGCACCGCTCCGCTGGGCACCGCCATCTCAAGCACCGCTCCGCTGGGCACAGCCGTCTCAAGCACCGTTTATGGTTCACTGTGCCCACCATGCCTCCTCCTTGACCAGTGGAGACTGTCATCCACCTGATGGACTGTGGCTTTGCACTCCCCAGGATGGTCTGTAGAGACATTGAGAGACTGTGGCTTTGCACTCCCCAGGATGGTCCAGTGGGCAGCCCACCCACTGTAGAGACATTGAGAGACTGTGGCTTTGCACTCCCCAGGATGGTCCAGTGGGCATGGTGGCTCCTCGTGGATCTGGCGTTGTGGACTCATGTGGCTGTGGTGCCCCCCCCTTCCCTTCCCCCTGAGGTGCCTGTAGTTTTTACATTTGATGCCCCTGCAGTGTTCTCTCCAAAGGACTCAGGTCTCCTGTGTGGGCTTTGCCCTTATTTCTCAAGACTTTGGCCCACGGACATGCTGAATTCGTAGGATGTGCAGGACTTGGTACTTCAGTTATACACTGATGTGTATGTCATTAGTTTTGTTGTGAATATCTTTCATGGTTGTACGATAATTTTCTGGAGCTTTTTGGTACATAAATATTTATTCCAAATTTGATTATGTCCTAGCATTTTTCAGGGGTGTTTGGGTGGTGTCACTGTGACTTGGTGCTCTGCATTGGTGAGTACATAGTTGGGGGGAGGGGTCGCATATGTGTGTGCCCGTAACCTTTCGTCCTCCCCCTCCCGTGTGTCGTAGGTGCAGTACTCACCGTTGTCGTCTGCGCCGGACTTCGTACTCGTGGTAGATGAGAAGGTAGACGAGAGCAGGTAGGATGTTTAATTCGGGTTCCATGCTGTCCTCCTCCCTCCTGGAGTGCGTAGTGGTGAGCGTTTTCCCGTCCGTAGTCTGTTTCCGCCGTGTTTTTATCGGCGGTGCTCCCGCCCCGGAAAAGGTGGCGTATTGGTGAGTTGGAATAGTGTGGGCGGTACATTGTCTGCCGCCTGTCTGTTGGCGGTGACCGCCGCGCTGTTTGTTTGTACCGCCGTGGCGGTCGGAGTGTTAAGGTGGCTGTCTGTGTTGGCGGTTCCCGCCAGGCTCAGAATCCCATTTTTTTTACCGCCAGCCTGTTGGCGGGTTGGCCGCCGCTTTAACACCGACCGCCAGGGTTAGAATCACCCCCATTGTCTCTAAGTTAAGCCTTCCTGCTCGTGCCAAGCTACCAAGGGAGTGAGCAGGGGTTAACTGAGTGTGATTCTCCTTTACCCTGACTAGAGGGAGGGTCCTTGCTTGGACAGGGGGTAACCTGACTGCCAACCAACGACCCCATTTCTAACACTCATTATTCTGCTGATTTTAGCTCTCATCAGATGGATGGCTCTCAGCATAACTGGATTCTTATGGGACCCAATGCACCCACTTGCTCGCATATTTAGCTGGATAGTCAGATCTCAAATGATCACTGAAACTTTCCCAAGGCGTTATTGGGTTGGGATCTCTAAAGGCATCAAGCTTGACGGTTTCCACAGTATCTTCCGCCAGGTCTTTAATGGTACTTGGGGTCCAATTCAGGTGCTTCAGATCTTCAGAATGAGTGTCTGCCAGCAGGGCCTGTGCAGGCTCCTGTTTGTGTTTCCTGATTCCAATGGATATTGCTTGTGGGTGATGGTCACTCTCTGACCTGTGAGTAATACTAAAATCTACTACACAATTGTATAAATTAGGATTTACCATTGTGTAATCTAAGTAAGAAACAGATTTGTTGGATGACCTGGTCCATGTTGGTGGTATGTCACCTGGCAGGCCTTTCAGGACAATGAGACTGGCTAGCTCACATGCTCTTGCTAGTTTCTCCCCAATCCTATCCTTCCACTTGTAACAGGGAAAACTTTGGTCTGGGAGAAACCTGATTACCTCAGCGTGCTCCTCGCTTGGCAGATGAAACAAGTTTAAATTAAAGTCTCAAGAGACTGGCGAGTTTGCTGAATGACATATGTTTCTGAACTGCAATATGTTTGCAATAAACTTGTCAGCTGTTATGGCTTTCTTCTTTGGATTATTATATTCATTTACCAATAAAAGAGACTCGCCTGGTTTCTGAGCCAACTGTCCAGACGGAGGGCCAAAGCCAAGGATCATTCATGGGTAGTTCTGTGACTTTTATAGACAAGTTAAAATTAACATAAACCTCTAGGCCACCCTTCAGCCTTCCGAAGGGACAACTTTTCTGTGCTGGTTTGCTATGCTCCACAAACCCTATAAGGGGAACAGTGACTTGGAGCCAGGTTTCCTGAATCATTATTATGTCAAATGTACCTAGGTATTCCACTGCAGAGACATCTTCAATTTTTAACTGTAATCCTCCCATGTTCGAAGAGCAGATAGTTGGGTCACCCCACTCCTTAACACTGGATTGAGCCACTATTCAGTTCTTGGGGCTTGTCAAAGGTAAGGCAGATAGCAGCCGACTCCAGCCAACCTAGGCATTATGCATCCTTACGGTCCTTCGCTGATCCATGGGTACACGCTCTCTGCTTATCTGAACAGTGAAAGTGGGGTGCATTGCGAGGCTTGAGGTTTGTATAGCAGGAGGCTCATCCCCCCCATTGTGCCTCTCAATATTGATATTGACAAATCTGCCTCCTTGCCTGTTTGCTGCTGCTCTATCAATGGTGGGGGGTACCAGTCCCTCTGGAAGAGTGTCACTCCTTTCCCCCAAGTCTTTAGCAGCTTCTTATTCTCTAGAATCTTTACTGGTGGATCTAAATTGTTGAATGTAATGAGCATTGGTTCTGAGATCTGTCTTCCTCTAGCTGGCAAGAACTTGATGAAATGTCGTGTGACACAATGTGGTTTAGGTCTGGAAGAGCTTTAGAACATTTGTGTGATTTAGTACATCCTGCATACCCCTGCATTTGAATTCTGGGATCCATCCCTGCACTTTATGCTCAACCGGAGTTTGTCTCAAGTCATTCATACCTGGCTGGGCCCTCCCCTAGGCCCAAAGGAACTATGACATTCATTACCTATTGGTATAACAGGCCCTCTTGTATACTTGATTAAGCAATCCTGGGGGATAACCTCTCTCAAGTAGGCGCAATATCAGTAACTCTGATTAATGGAAAAACAAAAACCTCCCATAAGGCAAGTTATCCCGAAGTGCTCTCAGATGGTGGCTGGAGTACATCAGGAGTGTTTTATTTTAGTTAACTTTCTGTATAAAGCTGAAAACAGCCGACCATCACCAACTTTTATGTTTAGGTCAAGAAAGGCAATAGTAACAATGTCATATTGCATAGTGAACTATATATCAGATGACCTGTTGTTGAACCATGATAAGAATAGGTTAAGTGATATTGTGTCACCTTCCTGGGTCATAAAGATGTTATCAATGTACTAACACTACATATGGATATTGTGTTGAAAGAACCACAGCACATCCAAGCATTCCAAATCTAAGTCCTTTATTCTTCTTGGGTATTCAATGAAAACAGCAAACGTTGTACCAATCCATGTATATACAGCTGACACGTGTTTCGTCGTGAAACACTGACGTCCTGACCACTACAAACAAGAAACGGGATCGAACACACGACTGTTGTACTTATTATGGTCCTGGTACAAACCTTGATTCATTACCAAGGTGTACCGTCAAATATATATCGATATATCCACACATGTGACAAGCAACTTCTACACCGAATATTACAAGACGCCCATATTGTGACACAGATCAAATAACTTACAGTCTTTAATGAGCCTTGAAAAAGTTGTTTTCACGACGAAACACGTGTCGACTGTATATACATGGATTGGTACAACGTTTGCTGTTTTCATTGAATACCCAAGAAGAATAAAGGACTTACATTTGGAATGCTTGGATGTGCCGTGGTTCTTTCAACTTAATTCACTCATTGTGGACCTTCGGGATCACAATCTACACACCTTGTGGCTGGATGTGGAGCCACTCTGGCACTCCGTATATTATATATGTCTAACTGTCAATAATATGTACTTTTTTGGATTTTAATACCAGCAAAGAAGAACATTTTTTGGAAGTGCGCACCATCTTCGTACACAGCCACTGGCTATCTCTACATAGGGATATTGTGACCAAACAGTTTACATAGATATGTAGGTTCATTATCATCCATGAACAAATTAGCTAAATCTGGGGCAAATCCAGCTCCCATTGCTACTCCTGTTTTGTGATAGTAGAAAGTATTCATAAATTGGATAAACTTTTTAGATAATGCATTCTCAGTGAGTTCAACTACAAATTGTGTGGGGACTGAATGCAGTCATTCCCTAGAGTCTAGGGTGTGAGTGATCACCCATAGTGCCTCCTGCTGTGGAATGTTAGCACAGAGGGCTTGCATATCCAAAGTCAAAAAGAGAGCTTGTGTGTTGTGAAAAGGCATAGGTTCTATCTTTTGGATCAAGTGCATGCCTTCTTGGGATTGAGGAAAGTATCAATATATTGGCATAGAGGCTCTAGTAGTGAGCCACACCTGGAGACAATGATCTGACCGAGGGGTGTAGGAAAGTGCCCCTTTTGGCCTGACTATCCCCCCACACGTTTTGCCTGGTATTGATGCTACCTTGACTGAGTGTGTGCTGAAACCATGCTAAACAGGCCTCGGCACCAGTGTTCTTTCCCTAAACTGTACCATTGTTTCCACAATTGGCACATCCCTGGCACTCAGCAAAGTCCCTTGTAAAATGTACCAGTGATATCAAGGGCTCTGTGACCAGGGAAGGTCCCCAAAGCCTGCAGCATGCATTGTGCCACCCTAAGGGACCCATAACCAATCACATGCACACTGCAATTACAGATTGTGTGTGCTGGTGGGGAGAAAAAGGCAAAGTCAACATGCCTGTGGCATAGGTAAGTCACCCCTCTAGCAGGCCTTGTAGCCCTAAGGCAGGGTGCAATATACTACAGGTGAGGGCATAGCTGCATGAGCAATGTGCCCCAACAGTGTCTAAGTCCATTCCTAGACATTGTAAGTGCAGTGTAAACATAATAAGTACATGAGCTGGGAGTTTGTCATTACGAACTCCACAGCTCCATGATGGCTTCACTGAAGGCTGGAATGTTTGGTATCAAACTTCTCAGCACAAAAAATCCACACTGATGCCAGTGTTGGATTTATTGTACGATGCACACAGAGGGAATCTTAGAGGTGGCCCCTGTGTTTCACCCAACCCTTTAGCGTAAGGCTGACCAGCCTGCCACTAACAGACAAGTTTCTGACCCCATAGAGTGAGAGCCTTTGTGCTCTCTGGGGTCAGAAACAAAGCCTGCTCAGGGTGGAGGTGCTTCACACCTTCAGTAACTGTAACAGTTGGGGATGAGTCTCAAAGGCTCAGGCTTCCTGTTAGAGTGCCCCAGGGCACTCCTGCTATTGGAGATCCTGGAACTGATCATGGACCCAGGCAGGGGAAATTGAGTAAATGTTTAGTAATCCAGAGCTGGAGGTCCTGGCAAAGAAGGCAGCAAAATACCATGACTGTGTAATGTGCATGTTATGCTGAAGATGCCAATAAAAACATGCCTGTGGAAGGAGGTGATAGATAAAATCAGTATTAAATCAGCATATCCACATGAGGTTGAAAACATTAAAAACTGTTTCTAAAATGTGAAATTCTAGTTCCTTAAGCAAGATGCCAGGCACAAGCACTAAAGCATGGCAACTGGTGGTAGTTCTCCACCTCAGCTCTACCTCAAGTTGTAAGAACAAACAATTATGACAATCTTCTACATGTCTGGAGTAGAAAACATGAAAGAAGAGATGGTCTTGAGGTCAGAGGAATCCAGTGTAAAAGACATGAGAGTTGGAATGGAAGTACAATTGGTTGTTTAGTTGACCTGGCTGAGAATCATTGTCATTGTGAAATATGGCAGATGTAATTTGCCACGCATATCCACATTAATCCATGTAAATTATGTCATAGGGGTAACAACTCTCTAATGGTACTGCTGAAATGTATTGAGATTGGACTACAGCAGCCATGATCTTGTAATCTTGGTGAGTAAGGATTGATTGGTCTGCCAAGTTTCTTAACTGTGATTGTTATCACAGTATGAGTAATGTAGTTCCTCTTCAGGATTCTTACATTGTGTTTCATCCAGAACACCTACCACAGCAGTTCATTATACACAGATCTGCATCACATAGCATTTACACGTAAAAATAGTGTGATTCTTTGCATGGTTTCAGCTCACTTCTTCCTCTCTACGTGAGACATTCCCTCAAGAGTGACTATTACAGGTCCTCTAAGCTATAAGAATGGCTTGGGGACCAGTCAATAGTCACTTTAATCTTTTTTAAATATAAACTACTGTTGTTCCCCTCCTATATAAATTAGACAGAGAGCTCCACCATGTGCCAGACTGTCATAAGGGCCGGTAATGACAACTAAGTGCAGGCACTGAGTCCCTGAAACCACCGGCTCATATTAACCACTGTGTATATCCTGTGAATATCAATTTGCCCAAATATCTATCTACCTCCAGCCTTAGCCTGTCAATCCTGGCTCTCATCCTGGGCTGCAATGCCATTTGAAGTAATTTATTTGTGGTCTGGTTTCCATCCTCTTGCTACATGGTTTGTTGTGGCAGAGAATGGATCTGGCATAACATGATATAGGGCCTCATTATGACCCTGGCGGGCGGCGGAGGCCGCCCGCCAGGATCCCGCCCTCCAAATTACCGCGCCGCGGTCAAAAGACCGCGGCGGGTATTACGAGTTTTCCCCTGGGCTGGCGGGCGGTTCCAGTAAAACCGCCCGCCAGCCCAGGGGAAAACGACCTTCCCACGAGGATGCCGGCTCGTAATCGAGCCGGCGGAGTGGGAAGGTGCGACGGGTGCAGTGGCACCCGTCGCGTATTTCAGTGTCTGCAAGGCAGACACTGAAATACTTTTCGGGGCCCTCTTACGGGGGCCCCTGCCGTGCCCATGCCATTGGCATGGGCACGGCAGGGGCCCCCAGGGGCACCGCGACCCCCCCTACCGCCATCCTGTTCATGGCGGCTTTCCCGCCATGAACTGGATGGCGGTAGGGGGGTCAGAATCCTCATGGCTGCGGAGCGCGCTCCGCAGCCATGGAGGATTCCAATGAGCAGCGGAAAGTCAGCGGGAGACCGCTGACTTTCCGCTTCTGACCGCGGCTGAACCGCCGCGGTCAGAATGCTCATTGGAGCACCGCCAGCCTGTTGGCGGTGCTCCCGTGGTCGGTGGCCCTGGCGGCCACCGGCCGCCAGGGTCAGAATGACCCTCATAGTGGCCTTGCAGTGCTGCATCAATGGTAGAATGGACGTGTGAGCTGCTGCAATTAACATGTGAGAGTTTCACATGTCCATGAATGTTTATGTAGGACTGGTCACGTTTACAGGTGTGTGAGATTTTATTTTTTACAGCTCAGACAGTGCATGTACTGTGGAGTTATGCATTAATCTGTTGGGCTTTGTTTGTATTGTTTTACAGCTTTTCTTTCATTTCATACACTTTCAGGGAATTTTTAACAGCCTCTTTTCAACTTAAGGTATTTTAAGGTGGTATTTTCCACTTGTTTTAATGACCTTTCATACTTGTAATTTGGTGCTGTTTAGCACACGTGTTATTTTTTTTTTGTAATAAATATCACATGCAGTTAAACAGCACACATAGACTACAGACATACAGGCCCATATTTAAGAAAACTTAGAGCCGCTTTTGTGCCATTCTTTCTGATGCAAAAGCGACGCTAACCTAGCAACCTAGCACCATATTTATATTTCGTTGACAAAATTTCAAAGTTACTGTAATTTTTTGGGAACGCCACACTAACTTGTGTTGTTTTGCGACAATGATATGTAAGGAAAGCTTTTCCTTCCAAAAAATTACGCTGGCCCTCTAGCACCATATTTACTGCTCAATGCAAAAACAATGCATGTTAATAAACCGGTCCCAAAAAATTACGTTAAGTCCGATTAGCCTCAAAATTTAACACCTGGTCAGGCAGGCATTAAAATGAGGCCCACACACTACTACATAAGGAAAACACACAGAAGGATCATTGGCAACCCTCTGAGCAACATGGAGCTGGTATTGCTCCAGCTTGGCACCACACGCCATAGACGACAGCGACAACAACATGTCTTACCAGCACCACCGCAGCAACCCCAAACACCAGCACAGCAGCCGCAAAGGCAGCACAGAAGGCGTAAGAGGATATTTCAACAATGCACAACTATCCTTGCGCTCAGGGAACAAGATATCATCAGACTGTACTGACTGAAGTGGGAGTCGATTGTACGCCTGCTGCACCACATTGCTTCAGACATCACTGCAAGAGTGGAAACTTTAACAACTATTCCAACCCATGACCAAACTCCTGGCTGTCCTCCATATGCTGGCGTCGGTATCATTCCAGACAACTGGGGCACAAGTGGGTGGTATCTCCCAGGCATCTTTCTCTGCCTTCCTTCCAAAGGTTCTGGACACAATCATCCACCTCACACTCCACCACATCCAATTCCCCAACACCCAACAATGACATCAAGAGACCAAGCAAGGTTTCTACCAAATTGTTGGGTTCCTGCATGTGCTGGGTGCAACGGACTGCATCCATGTCCAACTTATGCCACCTGCTGCAACGGAACATCACTACAGGAACCACAAAATCTGTAGGCCAGTGTGGACCACCGTGGGCTTTTCACAAATATCTTAGTCAATATCCCAGCAGCATCCATGATGCCTACATATTCTGGCACTCCACCATCGACGAGCGGTTCCAGGATGGGCAATATGGCAAAAGGCTACTCGTAGGTAAGCCACTGTGCCAATTATTACACAGACAACACACCAAACTTGTAGGACAAACAAAACATACACCACACTAAACACACATGGACTGGGGAACACAGATGTACAGACAACACCACATATGCCACATGCCACACTACACCACATTCATTGCACATCACACACACATACACCCATATGTACATAATACAGGCACAACCTGACTGACTCACCACGCGAAGGACAGGTGGAGCTATGTCCCCTTTCCATACAGAAGCAGGGCCCAAACCACTACAAGTATCCTCTAAATATGGATCCCTCACACATAACACCTAACAAGGAATAGCTCAGCTATGTGAATGACATTGGCAATGTTAACATAAAGAAAGTCACATGTAGGCACATTTCCACATTTGTCATGGTGTAGAAGACTCCGGCGGCACCAATATCAATGCCATCCAAGTGTTGCCATCACCAACTACATATCACCAAAACATACGGACGTACCCATTGTGTTTACCTTCACCTGTCAGGTGCATTGTGCCGCACACATGGGAATACAACATCACCAGTCATGAATGACCATGTGTGGGGATGGACTCCTCACAATCATACCCAGTAACTCCACAACTCCCTAACGTGATACCAGGGCACCAACAGGGGACTGTGGTAGCTTGACTATTGACAATGTACTGGGAGAGGCCAGAGATGCATTTGAATGAGGAGACATGGGACTTTGGGGGTTGGTCATGTGATACAGGGCATAGCAGAAAACCATATCATTCCTTCTCCTGTCACAAAGGTGTCTGAAAACTCATACATACACCACAAAACACACCATACATCTGTGCCACTCTATACCCATGACCCACATGCATATACATATGCCAGACAGCAACTTGTAACAACAACACTTTGTGCATGGGAGCTTTTCCAAGGGAAAAGGGGCAGGATTCACATGCTACACACAGGGCACAACACCTGTGTCATGGCACACAACACACAAAATAGGTTCAAAGTCCCATAACAACACTCTTCTGCAGGTCTAAAGTGAAGGGACTGAGGGCCACATGTCAGGAAAGGGGTACAGCATCGACAGCAGCGCCACTGTAATTGTGCCCCTTTGCCGCACCCTACTGCCACCATATGGGCACTGTATACAATATACGGCGCACCATGGTACAGAGTAGGTGCAATAGTGTCAAGATAATTGATGCCATTGATGGAGTCTGTAGGAGTACTGACAACATACCTGACCATTTCATACACAGTACATTGGGACCCATTCAAATAAATGGTGTCCCCCTCCTAACGCCTGCTCTTTGCAGGTGCATAATGAACTTGTGAAAAATCATGCATAGGAATATTGGAGAATCCTCTGCACCAATGTTTCTAGTCCTCCTATTGTATGAATCTCCCCTTTGTACCGCCAAATTATGACTGTAAAGAAATGGCTCCCTGTTGCAGTTACCCCCCACTTTTTGCCTGAGACTGATGCTGACTTGACTGAGAAGTGTTCTGGGACCCTGCTAACCAGGCCCCAGCACCAGTGTTCTTTCACCTAAAATGTACTCCACAATTGGCACAACCCTGGCACCCAGGTAAGTCCCTTGTAACTGGTACCCCTGGTACCAAGGGCCCTGATGCCAGGGAAGGTCTCTAGGGGCTGCAGCATGTCTTATGCCACCCTAGGGACCCCTCACTCAGCACAGACACACTGCTTGCCAGCTTGTGTGTGCTGGTGGGGAGAAAATGACTAAGTCGACATGGCACTCCCCTCAGGGTGCCATGCCAACCTCACACTGCCTGTGGCATAGGTAAGTCACCCCTCTAGCAGGCCTTACAGCCCTAAGGCAGGGTGCACTACACCACAGGTGAGGGCATAGGTGCATGAGCACTATGCTCCTACAGTGTCTAAGCAAAACCTTAGACATTGTAAGTGCAGGGTAGCCATAAGAATATATGGTCTGGGAGTCTGTCAAAAACGAACTCCACAGCTCCATAATGGCTACACTGAATACTGGGAAGTTTAGTATCAAACTTCTCAGAATAATAAACCCACACTGATGCCAGTGTTGGATTTATTAAAAAAATGCACACAGAGTGCATCTTAGAGATGCCCCCGGTATTTTACCCAATTGTTCAGTGCAGGACTGACTGGCCTGTGCCAGCCTGCTGTTGAGAGATGAGTTTCTGACCCCATGTGGTGAGGGCCTTTGTGCTCTCTGGGGACCCAGAGGCCCTCTCCTTGCCCAGGTGGTGGCTACCCCGAGGACCCCCCCCCCTTGCCTGCCTGCATCGCTGAAGAGACCCCTTGGTCTCCCATTGATTCCTATTACAAACCCAACGCTTGTTTGCACACTGCACCCGGCCGCCCCCGTGCTGCTGAGGGTGTACTTTCTGTGTGGACTTGTGTCCCCCGCAGTGCCCTACAAAAAGCTCCTGGTCTAACCTCCGAAGACGCGGGTACTTACCTGCTGGCAAACTGGAACCGGGGCACCCCCTTCTCCATTGAAGCCTATGCGTTTTGGCAACCACTTTGACCTCTGCACCTGACCAGCCATGAGCTGCTGGTGTGGTAACTCTGGGGTTGCTCTGAACCCCCAACAGTGGGCTACCTTGGACCCAAACTTGAATCCCGTAGGTGGTTTACTTACCTGCAAAAACTAAGAAACTCTTACTCCACCCAGGAACTGTTGAAAATTGCACTGTGTCTAGTTTTAAAATAGCTATATGTCATTTATGTGAAAACTGTACATGCTATTTTGCTAATTCAAAGTTCCTAAAGTACCTACCTGCAATACCTTTCATTTGAAGTATTCCATGTAAATCTTGAACCTGTGGTTCTTAAAATAAACTAAGAAAATATATTTTTCTATACAAAAACCTATTGGCCTGGAATTGTCTCTGAGTGTGTGTTCCTCATTTATTGCCTGTGTGTACAACAAATGCTTAACACTACTCCTCTGATAAGCCTACTGCTGGACCACACTACCACAAAATAGAGCATTAGAATTATCTCTTTTTGCCACTATCTTACCTCTAAGGGGAACCCTTGGACTCTGTGCATGCTATTCCTTACTTTGAAATAGTGCATACAGAGCTAACTTCCTACAATGACAATGGCAGAAAGAGCTCAGAGACAGCCACTTTACCACACCGACCACCAGGGTGGAACCAACAGGCACCACGGCGGTAGCCGCCTACAGCCAGACGTAAGTCAATGTTCTGCCCTCTGTATTATGAGACAGGAAACCGCCACCTTTTCCGGGGTAGTACCAACGACATCAAAAGTCTGGCGGAAACACTGCACAGAAGGGAAACAACTCACCTGTGGAGACTCAGGGAAGAACCACGCTGCCATGGAGCCCAAGCTGCATGTCTTTCCCATGATCTGCCACGTCCTGCTGCACCGTGAACCCCAATGACGGCAAAGACGACCATGGTGAGTGCAACCGTCTAGCACACAGGGGAGGGGGGAGGAAAAAGAGAGTGACACACACGCACCCCCCCACACCATACACACAATCAGATGCAGTAACAGAACATATTGAGCCCATACCCCTCAGGAATAATGCAAGCACAACACCAATATATCAAAGTGAGTTAATAAGATAAATATAGTAGTAATACGTGCATACAAATCAAAAATGATATACATAATCAAATCAAATCATTAACATTTATAAAGCACGCTACTCACCCGTGCGGGTCTCAAGGCACTAGGGGAAAAGGGGGGGTTATCGCTGCTCGAACAGCCAGGTCTTTAGGAGTCTCCGGAAAGCGGAGTGGTCCTGGGTGGTCCTGAGGCTGGTGGGGAGGGAGTTCCAGGTCTTGGCCGCCAGGAAGGAGAAAGATCTCCCACCCGCCGTGGAGCGGCGGATGCGAGGGACAGCAGCGATTGCGAGGCCAGAGGAGCGGAGGGGGCGGGTGGGGACGTAGAAGCTGAGGCGTCTGTTGAGGTATTCCGGTCCCTTGTCGTGGAGGGCTTTGTGTGCGTGGGTGAGAAGTCGGAAGGTGATCCTTTTGCTGACTGGGAGCCAGTGCAGGTGTCTCAGGTGTGCGGAGATGTGGCTGCTGCGGGGTATGTCGAGGATGAGGCGGGCCGAGGCGTTTTGAATGCGTTGCAGGTGATTTTGGAGTTTGGCTGTGGTCCCGGCGTAGAGGGTGTTGCCGTAGTCCAGGCGGCTCGTGACGAGGGCGTGGGTCACGGTTTTTCTGGTGTCGGCGGGGATCCCGCGGAAGATCTTGCGGAGCATGCGGAGGGTGAGGAAGCAGGCAGAGGACACGGCGTTGACTTGCTTGGTCATGGTGAGAAGAGGGTCCAAGATGAAGCCGAGGTTGTGGGCGTGGTCTGTGGGGGTCGGTGCGGTGCCGAGGGCCGTGGGCCACCAGGAGTCGTCCCAGGCGGACGAGGTGTTGCCGAGGATGAGGACTTCCGTTTTTTCAGAGTTCAGCTTTAGGCGGCTGAGCCTCATCCAATCTGTGACGTCCTTCATACCCTCTTGTAGGTTGGTCTTGGCGCTGGCGGGGTCCTTGGTGAGGGAGAGTATAAGTTGCGTGTCGTCGGCGTAGGAGGTGATGATGATGTCGTGCTTGCGTACGATGTTGGCGAGGGGGCTCATGTGGACATTGAAGAGTGTCGGGCTGAGTGATGAGCCTTGAGGTACGCCGCAGATGATCTCAGTGGGTTCTGAGCGAAACGGAGGGAGGTAAACTCTTTGGGAGCGGTTTGAGAGGAAGGAGGCGATCCAGTCCAGGGCCTGGCCTTGGATTCCGGTGGAGCGGAGGCGGGTGATTAGGGTGCGGTGACAGACGGTGTCAAAGGCAGCAGAGAGGTCGAGCAGAATGAGGGCGACTGTTTCACCGTTGTCCATCAGGGTTCTGATGTCGTCAGTGACTGAGATGAGGGCGGTTTCAGTGCTGTGGTTGGTTCGGAATCCGGTTTGTGAGGGGTCGAGCAGGTTGTTGTCTTCCAGGAAGGTGGTCAGCTGTTTGTTGACGGTCTTCTCTATTACTTTGGCTGGGAAAGGCAGAAGAGAGATGGGGCGGAAGTTTTTCAGGTCGCTCGGGTCAGCCGTAGGTTTCTTTAGTTTTTTCTTTTACATATGTACAAATGAAGGGACACTGCCCAGTCCTCATTGTTCGTTGGCCACAGGACCACATTACAAAGTCCAAGGCCCCACTAGACTCCTTCAACAACATGGAGAGAACACTGCAGGGGCATCAGGTCAAAAATAGGCAGGCACCTCAGGGGGACAGGGAATGGGGGGGCACCTCAGCTGGCAGATGGAACAACACCACTGGTCCTAGAGGGGGCAACATGCCCATTACTCTGTCCTGGGGAGTGCAAGGCCACAGTCTCTCAAGTGGGTGTCTTTCCCACTGGTTCTGGAGGGGGCATCATGCCTTGTGATCTTCATCCTGTGGAGGATGGGGTGAGTGGATGGCTTCTCCACTGGTTCTGGAGAGGGCATTGTGCCCTGTGATCTTCAGCCTGGGGAGGATGGGGTGAGTGGACGGCTTCTCCACTGGTTCTGGAGGGAGCATCATGCCCAGTGATGCAGATCTTGGGGAGTGCAAGGCCACAGTCTCTCAGCAGGGTATCATACCTACAGGATTTGCAGGGGCAGGCCGCACAACAGCCTATGGAGGCAGGTCTACAGAATGTCCGTCGGCTGTGATGAGTGCTCATTGGTGGTGATGGTGAAGTTGCAGCTGGTGGTGGTGGGAAGCTCCTGCCTATCCCCTGCAGCCTCCGACAGCTGCCCACTGGTGCTGGTGCTGCTGGTGGTTTTGGGGGGAAGCTCCTTCCCATCCCCTGCAGCCTCGGACTGCTGCCCACTGGTGCTGCTGCTGCTGGTGGTTTTGGGGGGGGGAATCTCCTGCCCATCCTCTGTAGCCTCGGACAGCTGCCCACTGGAGCTGCTGATGCTGGTGGTGGTGCAGGTGGCGGAGCTGGTGGTGGAGGTGGTGGTAGTGGTGGGGGGAGGCTCCTGCCCATCCCCTGCAGCCTCGGATGGCTGCACACTGGTGCTGCTGCTGCTGGTGGTGGTGCATGTGGCGGAGCTGGTGGTGGAGCTGGTGGTAGTGGTAGGGCGAGGCTCCTGCCCATCCCCTGCAGCCTCGGATGGCTGCACCACCATGGTTGGTGGTGTGGGCTTCAACTGAGTCCCATCAGCAGGCCCTTTGTTTTTTCTGCATGCTGGTGCAGGCCCCTTACCCTTCCTGGAGGCAGCTGGGGTTTGCTCCTTGCCCTTCCATTCAGCTGCTGGGGGTGGCACTTTACCATTCCTTTCATCAGCTCGGGGTGGCACCTTGCCCTTCCTTGCAGTAGATGTTGGTTGCTCCTTGAGCTTCCTGGCAGCACTTGGGGCAGGCACCCTTTCCGTGTGGCTGCCTGGTGCCCGAGATCCTTTCCCACCATGAGTTGCTGTGGACACTACTGGGCCCATGGACAGGGTGGCTGAGGTGCTTGCATGGGTTTTAACCACCCTGGCCTGACGTGAAGGATGGGGGGAGGGTTAGGGAAGAGGTCAATGGTGGAGAGGAATAGCTTCTTAGCGACATTGGGGCGGGAAGAGGGAGAAGGTTTGGGAGTGGAGGAAGAGGGAGTGGTTGTAGGAGGTGTCTGCTGTGTTTGGGTACAGGTGCATGGGCTGGATGCTATTGTGAGGTGGATGGCTGTTGGGTGTCTGAGTGCTTGCGTTTGTGTACTTTCAGAGGAGGGGGCACAGACACAGTGGGAGAGGACACAGGAGACGTGTGCATGGCTGTTGGGGTGGTGACTGACAGTGAGGTGTGCTCTGATAGGTGTGCTGGTGATGGTGGTAGTGGATGAGGATGTATTGCATGCAGGTGTGAGTGTAGATGCAACTGGGGGTGAGGTGGAGGATGAGGAGGATGGGGACACAGTGGAGGCAGTGGATGTTGGTATGTCTGCATCTGGATGGCGTTTGTGTGAGTGCCTGTGGGATGAAGTGTGGTGCCTGTGTTTGTCTGTGCCACTCTTGTGTGCTGTCCTGTGTGCATGCTGGTCTGCCTGTGTGCTTGGGATAGGAAAGGGCTGAGGGGAATGGGATTGGGTAGAGGAAGTTGGAGGGGAGAGTGTGGAAACAGGGACAACGGCTGCATCAGAGAGGAGGCCAGAGCCTGGATTGATCTCTTTTGGCCCGCCAAGCCAATGTGAATGCCCTCCAGGAATGCATTTGTTTGTTGCAAGTGGCCTGCCAGACCCTAGATGGCATTCACAATGGTTGACTGCCCTACAGAGATGAATCTCAGGAGGTCAATAGCCTCCTCACTCAGGGTAGCAGGGCTAACTGGGGCAGGGCCTTAGGTGCCTGGGGTGAAGGAGATGCCCACCCTCCTGGGTGAGCGGGCACGGGCAACTCACTGAGGGGCTGCTGGGAGGGCCGTGCTGGTGGCGTCTGTACCTGTAGCTGGGGTGGGCAGAGAGGTGTCCGCCACCACCAGTAAGCTTCCATCGGAGGAGGTATCCATGTCCAAACTCTCCCCTACAGTCTCCGGTGTGGTGCTCCCCTCGCCCTCCGTCCCACTGGTGCCCTCACCATCGGTGGACTCCTGGGTCCTGTGGGATGCAGCTCCCTCTGTCGCCGGTGCCACTGCTCCTCCACCAGATGATGATAATGCACATAAGGACAGGGTGAAAAAACAAAAGGGGGTGGAGACAAAAGATACACTTGGTCAGTTGCTTCACCAACACCACTGTTGGTGTACACAACACACTCATAGACAGGGAACAGCCCTACGCACTAGGCAATGCACTACCAGTAACAATGCTAGTCACCAGGGCATGGGGAGGGACACATACCGCCAACTGCAGCATACCTGGGCCCCACACAGCCTTGCCCAGGAGTGGATGCCTACTAGCTAGTGTGCATGCTTTAGTGATAGGTGTCCATGCAGGTCTGCGAGTGGTGTCCATGCATTGGTGGTGCATGCTGGGCTTGGCATTGGGATGAGTGGGTTGTGATTTTGGGGTGTGTGAGAGGTGGTGGAGTGATGGGAGTGAGGGTGAGGGTGGGGGTATGTGATGGCATGCAGGCAGGGGGGTGATAGTAGTAAAGAGTTGACTTACCAGAGTACAGTCCACCTCCTACTCCTGCCAGGCCCTCAGGATTCATGATTGCCAAGACTTGCTCCTCTCATGTTAGTTGTGGGGGAGGAGGTGGGGGTCCACTGCCAGTCCTCTGTTCAGCGAGTTGGTGTCTTGCTGCAATGGAACATACCTTCCCCCGTAGGTCGTTCCACCTCTTCCTGATGTTATCCCTAGTTCTTGGGTGCTGTTCCACGGTGTTGACCCTGTCCACGATTCTCCGCCATAGCTCCATCTTCCTAGCAATGGATATCTGCAGCACCTGTGATGCAAATAGCTGAGGCTCTACCCTGATGATTTCCTCCACCATGGCCATTAGCTCCCACACAGAGAATCTGGGGTGATGTTGTGGTGCCATGAGTGTAGTGTGAGTGGTGTTGGTGAGGGTGTGTAGGGTGATATGTTGGGGTGTGTGATGTAAAGTGCGTGGGTGCTGTATAAGTGATGGTGGTATGTGGATCTGGTTGCGTGAGTGCTCTTGCTGTCTCTCTGTGTTGGCAATTGTTTGTAGTCATAAGGGGTTGTGGGTAATGTGGGTGTGTGTTTTATATTGGGTTGGGTGTGTGGATGTGGTGTGTTTATGGGTGTCAGGTGCGTGTTATTTAAATTGACCAATTGAGTGTTGTTTTATAGATGTGTGTGTATTTTGAGCGCAGTGGTATGTACTGCCAATGGTTTACCACCATTGGCTGTCCGCCATGGTGATTCGTGGGCCATAATGTTGTGGGCGTTGTTCTGTTGGCGTAACGGTGTGAGTTTTGCTACCGCCAGTTTATCACTGACCTTTGGGCTGGTGGACTTGTGTGTGTGGCTGTATAGTGACTGATTGGTATGTGTATGTCATAATATGGTAAGCGGAAATCCGCCTCCGCCACGGGATTTTGGTGGCAGTCAGCGTGGCGGTGAGTGAAATTTACCGCCAATGTCATAAAGAGGGCCTAAGTGTTGCACTGCATGCGTAGTGCCACATGGAAACATGGTAGTCTGAGTTTGGCCTTCTAGGGCTGCCATAGTTTCATTACAAATGATGCTATTGTGGTGCAAGGAGGTGGTAGGTTTCACTAACATTAGGACACAGTCTCAAATATGGACAACACAACACATATTTGGCATGGTCGAACTGTCAGGCCAGATTTAATTTGACAATCACCAGGTCCCTGAAGCACAACCCATGATAGTAAAGTCCACCACCAAACACCAATGCAACCATTCAACCAAACAGGAACACACACAATACCAAACGCAAGTCTTAGTCACCACTCCACTTAAAACTAACATCTGCCATGGTACATAGGAAACCACAAATATGCATGACCGACACATGTTCTCACATTCCTTTGCAGCCGACCAAGGTTACGGCATCCAGCCATGGGTGATGACCCCTTTTGCCAACCCAACTGGGAAAGAGCGGGCATGCAATGAAGGCCACAGAAGGACACAAAATATAGTGGAGAGGACATTTGGGCTCCTAAAGTTTAGGTTCAGGTGCCTGGCTCTGACAGTATGTTGTATGCACCACCTCTGGCATGAAAGATAATCCTTGCATGTGCAATCTTGCATGACATTTGTATTTGGACTAATATCCCCTGGGATGAACTGGTAGATCTCCCCAATGAAAAGGAGGATGACAATGGTGGAGCCAGGTGGATGGGGAACAATAAAACACTGCTGCAGGAGTTTGCAGGAGACAACAAATTGTACTGAACATCTTCACCTAGACACTGTAAAACAAAATTCACCCTGTAAATATCACCATTAAATCAATTTGCACCAGACTGTCCATGATGTATTCATTATCTGCCTCATATATCATTGGTGAGTTGCTCATACCTCAGAGAGCAGGAGAAAACCACAACAGTTGCAAAGAATGTTGGAACATAGGTTGTGATTTAAGGGGGTCTAGCGCCTCCATGCCGCACATCAGCATCACATTACTCATGCTCATATGGCTCTCTAAGGCCTAGATCCACACATCAGACAAACTAGGTTGCGTAATGTATGCATGGTGCCAATTTCAACCCCTTGCACCACATTATGCCTACACCAAGCAAGATGTATGCAAGGGGGGCGTGCCTACAGTAGGGGCTGTTTCAAAATGTTATACTTGAAACCAAGAAACTAAACTGTGTCACATCTCAGGTGGGTAGCTGTAACACCAGCACTGGGCAGGTGTGACAAGGGGAAACGCCATTGGTATCAATGGACCATTATGTACTGGTCAGGGTTAGGGTCGTATGTTAGGCCCTAACCCTGCATTGCATACCCTGGGCACTATTGGACCCAACCAAGCCGCATGGAATGCTGTCTCTCAAATATAGCACACACATGTTGGCTGTGGAGTATGTTAAGGGCTATAGGACAAGTGGAGCAGCACCGGCTGCTTCACTCTCCACACATATGCCGCATAGCCAGGAATGATTATTAACATTTGAGAATGCACCACATGAATGTGTGGGGGGAATGTAGACATAGCCTGTAGCACTTCTAGGGCCATATGTACGAACAGTTTTTCCCATAGACACAGAATGGGTAAAAACCTTTGCTACATCTGGCCCCTAGTGTGCATTCTTAGACATATGCCATACAATTGTGTTGGCTTCACATATGCCTGCAGCTAATCTAGAAATACATGTGAGAACTCCTGTACCAGTATATGGCCTAGGTAGGAAAGGGTCAGTAATCACCTACAATGGTTGGTTTGTGCCTGCAAGGTAACCCAGTAAAGCATGTATGACACTATGGTGGTCATTCTAACCCTGGCGGTAAAAACCGCCAGGGCGAATAACCGCGGTAGCACCGCCAACAGGCTGGCGGTGCACCGCTGGGCATTCTGATCGCGGCGGTTCAGCCGCGGGCAGAAACGAAAAGTCGGCGGTGTACCGCCGACTTTCCACTGCCCTTGAGAATCCTCCATGGCGGCGGAGCGCGCTCCGCCGCCATGGGGATTCTGACACCCCCTACCGCCATCCTGTTCCTGGCGGGTCTCCCGCCAGGAACAGGATGGCGGTAGGGGGTGCCGCGGGGCCCCTGGGGGCCCCTGCAGTGCCCATGCCAATGGCATGGGCACTGCAGGGGCCCCCGTAAGAGGGCCCCACCTTGTATTTCAGTGTCTGCTTTGCAGACACTGAAATACGCGACGGGTGCCACTGCACCCGTCGCACCTTCCCACTCCGCCGGCTCAATCCTGAGCCGGCGTCCTTGTGGGAAGGCTGTTTCCCACTGGGCTGGCGGGCGGCCTTTTGGCGGTCGCCCGCCAGCCCAGTGGGAAACCCAGAATGACCGCCGCGGTCTTTCGACCGCAGTACGGTCTTCTGCTGGTTCCCGCTTGGCGGGCGGCACATGACATATGAAAACATACCTCTCAATGGCACTCACATGTCTGATCAAGAGAAAGTGACATACTGGGACCAAAACACTAAACATTTTGAGGTCTCCCACAGCCAATCCTGTTTGAGATGTGTATGTAAGTCTTGAAATGTCCAAACATGTCACAGGCCCATCCACAATTGTATGGGTGAAGAAGGAGACAGAAATGTTGCATGTGGCATTTCACATAATCAGAGCTGAGATGACTCCACACACTAACAAGATACACTCATGGTGAAAGTGACATAGGTTGTGGAAGGCAGATGTGAGTGAATGCCCATGTACACCAAAGGATGTGGAACAGCAACTGAGAGACTCCCTCAGACACTCGGAGATACAACTTGCGGAGGTCACTCTGACACTACACAAGTGATGTGGCTGGTGTACTGTCATGTGTGTGTGGAGGTCATGTAATCTAGCAGAGCCTGGAAATGGGAGTGATACTATCACTTAGCCAGTCGAAGAAGATGTGTTCATCTACAAAGTACATACTTCTCACAAGGCATCCTGTCCATGTATGAGGGGTCAACTTTGCAGTAGAAGATGTGTACAAAGGCTAAGCAGCCTAAAAAATGCCAGCAATGTAAGACCAAATCCATTCCAAACAAGATATGCTGCTAATGTTGGAGAAGGAGTACACATGGACCAATACTGACTGTACAACACAACAAGGTTACCATGTGATCACCAGACGTATATTCACAGAGGATGTTTAGGTCAGTACATAACCATTCATGTTTGCAACAACAGCAACTATGTACTTGACCATCGCATACTATTGTGACAGAAGGCAGTGACAGATGATATTATCTGTCCCCTAGGTCGGAAAATATAAGCAGGTTACACAAGATGCAAATGCCCTAACCAAGCATCCAATGGAAAATCCAAACAATGTGTAACCATTTGTGTCAAACCATGCCAAATGATGAGGCGTCCTACACAAACAAGCAGCAGTCCTCTGTACATAATAGGCCAGCCTGACATCAAGTACCCCAAAGGAAACAAAACATGCTAGACCATGGGATCCCATTTGTGCCAGTGTTTGTGTGCAGAGGACTGCGTAATGCGCTGCTGAAGAGCAATCATGATGAAGGTAGATCCCCACCCTATGCCCCCTAACTCGACAGCAACTCTGCAATACAGTTGTATCCTATTGTACGTAACAGTCAAAACAAACATGTTTCGGTCGATTGTATGTACCAAGTGTGTGCTTTTCACATATATATCTGAATTCTCAGCAAACATACCACTTCAATGGCTCAGGCTTGGTATGGTGTAATGGAGTATGCACAAAAGTCAACTGTCTACCAATAAAAAGGTATATGTATCACATGATCTTACAGAGACTTACATGACCTTCAGATATGTTCCCACATAGGGAAATATAGGTGGCACAGATAGGAATACACAGCCATGAAACAATGGCCAACATATCTCCATGCTGGAAGATAGATTTGGGAGGTGTCAAATCCCATGAACACACCACTTTGGCATTCATTACACATGTTACACAAAACATATCTTTACACACACACGTCGCATACCGACCTTCATTGACACATGTCAGTACACCATCTCCTGCATCATATATACATGGGGAACCATATGTTACATGCATAGCATCAAAATCCTTGAACCATACAACACACCACAGTGTGGACACACACACACTGACATTGCCATGGGTTACGTAAAATCAACCCATCCGTAGTCCACAGCATCCTTTGTGTACGATTTGTCAAGGGTACAGCATGCATGAACATATAATGGACATAGCCCATTGTATCTAAAGTGGTGTTATCAAACATAGATTTGGAAATCAGACATGAAAATGTTGTAGACCCACAAATATGTGTTCTGTCACAAATGCACACTCCATGTATATATATGTTAACATGTATGTGGAAAAACTCTACAAACACATGCACATATGCAAATGGTATCAGTCATCACATGCATCACACACACAAAAAACATGGTAACACATTCCAATGTTACCATTACATATATGAATGCACATGCACACACATGTAGCCATACCATACTGACTACATAGATGCATAGTCCCTCTAACAAGGAATGTGAATCTGTGTGCACTGCCAGCCTTTCCAACAAAATCCACGCATTCCCATTATGTGTCAAAAATTTGTAATGCAAACAGCAATTCTCCATACATCGGAAATCAATAAAATGACGTCTGGACCCCGAGTGTCCATTAAAAGTTGACAGACCTTGTCAGCCTTTATGGAAAAAAACATGCATGACCATCATGCATAAAAAAAAAACAACGACTATCAGAAAACGTGACACACATGCCCAGGTAGTGATGAAAACGTCCTTGCTGCAAACATGATACAGTGATTTCACTTTTACTTTACAGTATTTTAGTCTGTGATTGTGAGAGGTTGTGTGGTGCTAGTGGTGGTTGAAGCGTATTGTTTTTTTCCGAGTTTTGTGCTATGTCCTGTTGCTGTCCTGTCAATTTTGTCATTTGTGTAAGATTTGTGTAGTGTTTTTGTCCTGTCAAAGTATTTGTTTTGTTGGGTGTTTGTCTTAGGGTAGCGTAGTCTGTTGGGGTATTTGGGGTTAGGTCGGGTAGAGTTTATTAATTTTTGGGTGTAATATATTTGCAGTAGAGGGAAACTGCAATATGTCGGGGAAAGGGAGAGCCCAGCGCAAGAGTGGAGATGAACTGGGAGGGTTCAGCTGGTTGGTGATACACTACCTCCCCATGATGTTGGATATGTGTGGCGGGTCATCCATGGCTTCTCAACAGAGGCACGGAAGCTGTGGTAGGGCAATGTGCTCCACCACCTTCGGAGGTTCTTTGGTATTGTGCAGAAGGACCACCAACTTAAACACCAGTGGGTAGACCTCATTGCACAAGAGGGAGATCTCCTGGATCACCTTGTGATTTGGATTGGTTGAACAGTTGGTAAGTACCCCTTTTGCATTGCAACATCCTAATTTGCATATGCATGACAGGAGTACATAAGGTTGACTGTAGCATGTTTGTCAAGGGTAAGGACAGAAAGTTTAGTGTCTAAACCAACAGCATTAAAGAGAGCTTAGCAATGCATTTATTGCATCCAAATTGCACATTCCTCTTTGTGTACATTGTGTATTACATATACACCATAAAGTGAACAACATGGTCATTACAACTGTGTAAATGAGGTAAGTAATGTTAAAGTGATGGGAAACATGAAGCAGGAGTATTGTTAGTCATAGGTGTGTGTGCTGAGAGTCATGTATGTTCAGAGTGACATGACATTACACAAATGTAAGAAGGAGTGATTATCTCATGATGCAACATTTGTGTCTAATTTTTTAAGTCAATTTGTTGTCAATGGAAGCAACTACTAACTAACCAAATGTACATTTTTGACACGTTCAAGCATTGTGGCAGTGTGAAAGGCTGGTGCCACATGATGGAGATACCAGGCCTGAGGAATGCAAGCTTTGTATTCCTGCCAAAGGTGGCACCTATAAAATAAAGCCTTAACATCAACTTAGTTACAATGTTCCTTTATTGGAGTCAACTAATATTTCTGCCTAAGGCTGGTTGATTACCTGACTGTTCCCTTGTCATCAAAAAGCCAATTTCCTCTTTACACATGTAGCATATTCATGTATGGTGCTAAACATGCCAAGTGCAACCATACTGACATGGTTCCCAACATGAGTGTCCGGACAACCGACATGGTCTACCATTTGTTACATATGGCACGCATATGATGGAGGTATGTGTTGGTGCTATGGGACTGAAAGCAGGCAAGCATCTGAGTGGTTGCCTGCTTCTTCACATAGGTCAACTACAAGAGTCAAAGCTTTCGCCAATGGATAGTATAATTTCCCCCTATATTGTTAAAAATATGTATCTGAAACATGTACATATGTCTGCCGCCCAAATCTGTGCATGTTGTTGTGTGATACCTATGAGCAACATATGTGAGAAACAACTGTGCCAACATCAGCAGCACTGTGCTGGATTTTAAAAATAGGCCTGCCCCGTATTTCCTAGAGTATGGGGCAGGCCTGCGTCTGTGCCTGCACCGACATATAACTCAGCAGCCAGCGGCAATGCAGGCATACTTGGACCACAGTGCAAATGTGCCTCTGTTGAGGGGAGTGTCTATGTGCAGGAAGGTATCCCTTCCTGGACATAAACAATCTACAATGGCGATATGCCACTTCTATGTGTGCTGCAGAATGGAGGCCACGTATTAGTGCCCAAACATCCGTTATGATAGATTGTAAATGTACAGAAAGGGACGCCTACTTGCACATAAGCAAACATCCATGGCATTTTAACTCTTCTGTGTGTGCCTTCAAATGGCGCACACATATTAGAAGCAAGTAACAAGGAGGTATGAAAGCATTCCTCACCTCTTTGCCTGGTTAACACTACCCCTGGGGTGTTGTTACTCTTTTGGCGCTGGCAGTGAGTACAATGCCTTGTCAATCTGGGGCAGCATCAAAAGCTATGAGTTTTATAATGCAACAAGCATTTCATGATCTTCTGACCCAGAATACTGTGTCATGCTGCCCCATATGGACATGGAGCCGTTATGCTACAAAAAAACGGCATTACAGCTACTTGTATATATGGTGCAGTGAAAAGCACCACAGATGTGTCACAGAAAGTGACGCTCTGGTGCTGCGACGGCCTCTTTAACCTGGCCCTTTGTCTTACAGACAGAAATGTAATGGTTGGCAGCTGTTCATTCCTAACAGAAAGTTGACTAGCTTACTCAGCTAAACAAGTTGCATGTGTAACAGTTGTCCATGCTCATAAATGTTCAAAAATAACACAGCTATGTATTCCTGTCATGTCTTGCAGGTGGACCTCCACTCTACAAAATTGGAGAGGTTTCCCAGTTTGAAGACCCGGATGCAGTCAGTAAGTGTCACCTTGTGCGTCACAAGTGTCATTCCAGGATTGTGTGTGAGAGGGTATATGTGTAGCTTTAGTTTATGTTGTCCTACTTGTATCTTGGCTATTAAGGGGGGTGGGATGGGGGAGCAATGTTTAGTGTGTGGCATTACATGTATAAGATAAGTTTAGATTAGGATAGATAGATGTAGGGTAAGTTTAGATACGTTAGTATAGGTTAGCTTAGTGTAGGATGGTGTTTAGTTTAGGTTTTTATAAGGTGTTGTTCTGAAGTACCAATAAATCCTGTTAGTTGTAGACAATTAGGTGTCCATGGTGTCTGGGTGTTTTCATGTATGCACTGGCCAAGTTAGAGGAATGCCTTAGGGTATGCTTTCTGTATCGATTTACATGCATGACTATGTGCATCCCCTATGACCAAGGAGCTGTCTGATTGGCAGCAATATAACATCAGCTACTCAAAACATTTTTCATCCCCAGTTCCTGACAATCACATTGTGTTGGACCTGGCCCTTTTACAGGGTCATTCCCCAGACTTTTTGCCTTTTTCCTCCTTATTTTTCTGACCCTTAATGGCTGACGTTATAACTCTGAACACTTTTTCACTGCTAATCAGTGCTAAAGTGCATGTGCTCTCTCTTGTAAAATTGATATGATTGGCTTATACCGAACTGGCATATTTAATTTACCTATAAATCCCTTGTAAAGTGGTATCCCTATACCCAGGGCCTGTAAATTAAATGCTACTAGTGGGCCTGCAGTGCTGCTTGCACCACCCACTGATGTAGCCTTTCAAACCTATCTCAGGCCTGTTAGCGCAGGGCCTGTGTGTGCAGTTTTCTGCCACAGGGATCTGGCATCTAAATTTACTTGCCAGGCCCAGGACTCTCCTTTTACTACATTAAAGCCACCCCTAAGGTACGTCCTAGCTAGCCCTTTGGGCAGGGTGCCATGTATGTAGAAGGCAGGACATGTGCCAGGTTGTATGGCCTGTCTTGGTAGTGACAAACAGCCTATTTGGTTTCTCACTGGTGTGAGTGCTGCCTTCTCATAGGATTGCATTGGAAATGCCCTGCCTTTTGTGGAAGGGGTATTGTCTAATTTATGAGGGGTAACGTAGGTATGTTTGGTATGGTTGTGATGGTGGTCAGAAATGCTGCGTACTGGTGTAGATTTTGCAGCTTGACTCAATCCACGTCTGGGCAGAGTGACAGTTGGGCTTTCTGCATACTTTTCAGACAGCCTGTACACAGGGATGGTGGAGGTGTCACAGAGGTGCCTCTACATATTGTATGGTCTACCTAGGCTGAGAGAAGGGAGAGGCGGGGCACACCGGCATTTGTAAAGGCTGTACCCTTGCTTGACACAATAGGGTTGTTTCCCCCCACTGATGTTTGGAGCCTGTGCTGCAGGAGAGAGGGGGCAATCCCAGAGCCAGTTGTAACTGGTTGGAACCTCCTCTCCCCCTCATTGTAAAACACATTGCAGGACTGAGTATAAGTACAGGGGAATTTTCCCCACATTTTCCCCAGAGGGGCCTCGATCAGAGAACCCAGAGAGGGTGCACACCGCCCCCCCCCCCCTCCTTAGATCAGCCCGGGGCTCCCATTTTGGGCATAGGAGCACTGGGGGCCCCCTATTGATCTTCTTGGCACTGGAAGTGCCTCCTTCTTCATGAAACAGGAATGTTTGGGTACATATTTATTCTGACCTGAACGTTGGGGAGTTATATGTTCCCTGCCTATTTTTATGGTGTTCCTTTTATGAGCATGACATACTGATATGTACTTTATGACTTGTGATATGTTCTCTAATGTTTCTTTTATGGATATTTATGAGGTGTTTATGACAAGTACATATATTTCTTTATTGTGATTCCTGACTACTGCTTATGTTGCAGAATCCTGAGTACTTATATGTTCTAATGTGACAACTGCTTATTCTTCCAGAGTATTAGTAACCTGTGTAATGTTCTGACAACTGCGAATGTAGCAGGGTATTTCTGACACGTAATGTTTGGTCTAATTATGTTTTGTGCAATACAGTTTATTTTTACATAGCTCAGTGTTGTGTTTACTTTGTGGTGTACATATTGCTTAACGTGTGTTGTGTGTGTTGTGCAAACGCTTTACACATTGCCTCCGAGTTAGGCCTGACTGCTCGTTCCAAAGCTGCCAGACTTAGGTGCATAGCCTAGCCAACCAGAAACCCCATTTCTAACACAATGTGTATGTATACAAAATCTTTGACAGGTAAGAATGCAACATCAACTGTCATCGCTGAGGCCTGCCACAGTTATTCTTGCAAAGTATAACACATTTTACTTCACCTTATTTGGGGTATGTATCCTGGCACACTCACAGCTGCCCATTACTGATCAATTTTGCCTCTTCTGTTCCTCACATATTTGTTGTACTACTGCTATCATCAGGGAAGTTTCCAGACACTTTAGTTCTGACCCGTACATGCCATATGCTAACTTGCATGGATATCTGTTCGAGTGTGTGACTTTGTGTCTGACAGTAAACCCCACATGTAATTAGGTTCTGTTCTCATTGACATAGCTTCACACAATACATACATTTCGATGAGTTGTTGGATCACAGTAAAAGATGGTATGATACATCTGAATATGGAGATTTATTTGCATGTGCAACTTTTGTTTCTAATGCAGTACAATGTACTGTTCATTGACCCCATGAGAGATCCTGAGCCATTTAATGTTCATTCAGAGTCTAAGGGTGAGGGACATGTAATGAGACATGTGTAGGAGAAGTGTGCATTAGTGAGGAGGTGTCCAAATTGACAGTAGGTAGGAATTGCCACCATGACAGTCCATACAACATCAGTCAACAGTGGTAGAGTGAAGAGTGCACATTGCCAGCTGTCACAACACTGGCATGAGCTTAAGCTCAGAACTAAAGAGATACTGTCCATGTGGCTCAGAATGGTGCTACAGTGCGGTTTTATGTGTGAATGTTGTTCCTTTGACATCTTCATCCTCTGATGTGAGTCGTGCCTCCTGTGCCATGGGTGGCAATATTGTTTAAGTTGAGGGGGCTACGCACACATCAGCAGATAGACATGTGGTATCAAAGGTCCCAGCAGCTGACATTTGTGGGATCACATAAGGTTCACTGCAGCAAGGAGGAACAGC
Organism: Pleurodeles waltl; assembly: GCF_031143425.1. NCBI lineage: Eukaryota > Metazoa > Chordata > Amphibia > Caudata > Salamandridae > Pleurodeles > Pleurodeles waltl. The sequence continues at coordinate 1,534,004,333 of NC_090440.1, read as the reverse complement.
TGATTTCTCAACACCACAGCTAAATCACAGTGATAGGCAGCCATGTTTTCCCTGAGAAGGCCACTTCACATTGTATGGATTCTATGGCATTTTGTATAGCCTCCAGCCTGTTATCTATCATGCTGCTGCCACTTTGAGAGAGCAATTGTTGAAGCCTCTGCCTCATGACAGCAGCTATGTTGGCCCATTTTATTTTTCTTGCTTGCACATTTTTTTTTACTCTAATGCTGTGAAATCTGGCGCTTACATGTTTAGCGTCAAAAAACGTGCTGCAAAACGTTCTAACACCACTTTTACAGCATTAGCATAATTTTTCTTTCCAGCATGTTGCAATGGTTAGCGTCATTTTTTTTACTCCAACATTTCCTTAGGGCCATGGTGCATTATTTTTTAAATATGGCGCACAGATGGTGCTTAGGAATGGCATTACCCCGCAGTAAGTTTTTGAGCTGCGCTAGCGCAGTTGTGCGTCATTTTCTTAAATATGGGCCACAGTATTCAGTGTGCTAAACATCACATCAGATTTTTGATGATTCAGCAGCAATGTTTTTTGCTGAACTTTCGTACATAAAAAACACAAACAGGGTTAAAACATTCCAAGAAGAAATATGTTACAATACAAAATAATAATAAACTGTTGCCCAATAACCCAAAAGTTCCCAAGGCCAGAAAACTAGGTAACCTCCTCTGCCACTACTAACCTCAGCCAGGGATCTCTTTTGTTGTGTCTTTAACATACTTCTGCATTTCTGCACAGCTATTTCTTCAGTATCCTCAGCTTTTGTAAAAAATTGAAGTATATTAGCCTCTGCTTTAGTTTCAACTATTGCAAATATGATTTTCTAACATCTTGCAGCAGTAGCTTATGAGTATGGAATCAAATTTTGGTTTATGCGTACCTAATGATTGTAAACTTGCTCAGTAAGCAGTGAATTTGACCCAGAGGTTTCCAGTGCTCTGCACCGGCACTTATGACAAGCTACCACATAATAGAGATGTTTGCCTGATTCAGAGATCAGCAGGACAACAGTTGTTAATTATGTAATTTAAATAGAAATTACTAGTACATGCCACACAAGCCATTCTTATAGTGTTAGGAGAGAGGAATAGTCTAAAATGTCACACTTGTAGGTGTATGATGGCTAGTAGTTGTTTTGGTACAGTTAAGAGCAGTGTTTTTAGGGAAAATGGAGGTGGCCTACTGACAAGGGCCCTCACACTTATTTATTTACAAACTAGGCAATGTCAGTAAGGATTTAATGATACAAGGAGTAATGCACATAATTGTAAGAGACACATTTGTCTGATTGTTGGATGAGTTCTGAAGTCATGGAATGTGGGTGAAGGAGCTGCAACAAATAGCCTACACAGTAATAACAATGGGTCAATTGAAAGCACTTCCTACGGCACCATCAAGCACCTCTTGTTTCAATACCTCCACTTGCACACATTCATACAGCTGACCAAAGCGCTATACTATTCTTGTAACTGTAAACTTTTCACTGATCTGATAGGTAATTATAACACCTTGTGAGAAAACAGACCTTCAGAAGAGCCAATGACCAGTGAGATAACAGAATCTGGATCCTTAACTGTCAGAACAACAGCCTGAGGTTTTTACCTCCATGCTACTAGTGATTCACCAACATATGCACCACCAGTTCAGTTGTAAAAAATCAAGAGGAGTTCCTACAAACCTCCCCAAGGGAGGCTTACTCTCAAAAATGATAAAACCTGTGGACAACAGTGGTCCAGCACAATCTCCTGCATTTCACAAGGAACTGAAAGATGGCCACATAACAGAATCTGCCACGTACTTTAGTCTTCCCCTTAAATGGTGCAAGGATTGACATGGAAGCCCGCCAGAGGCATAGGCAATATCTTTTAAAGCCATGATTTAAGAGGGCCTAGCACCACTTTAGCACTGCATTAGCGTCTTTTTTTTACGCTAAGGTGCCTTTTCCCCACACCATAATTACAAAGTGGCACAATGCACGCATTGCACCACTTTGTAAGCCTTTGCGCTACATTATGCCTGCTTCAGGCAAAATCTATGCAAAGGGGTCGTGTTCCACCATTTGGGGTGCCGAAAACATGGTGCAAAGAAATCTAGAACATTTCTTTGCATCATTTTATTCTGCACTTTTAACGTCTGCTCAGAGCTGAAATTACAAGGGGCACGCCATTGTTTGCAATGGGCCCCTATGTACTGTTAAGGGTAAGCCCCAAAACTTCATAGCTAACCCTGAACAGAACATTAATAGCATCAGAAATTCTATTGCCCCCTATACTGCGCCATGGTATGCCGTATTTTAAATATGGCGCACGCATGGTGGCAGTAGGGGGCACAAGCGACTGCATGAAAAGTGGTGCTACATGTAATGTACTGCCACTTTTCATAAATCTGGCCCTAAGTTTGAAACTATTTCACTTGTATATTACAGGTAGCCTTATGAATCTTATTATTATTATTATTATTAACTCCTTGGGTGCCTTGGACGTAACGGTTACGTCCTGGGCAGCACCGCTTGGGTGCCCAGGACTTAACCATTACGTCCTGCACCAGACCTCAGGGGAAGGCCTCCCTTCCACCCCACCAAGGCAGGGCTGGAAGGGGAATCGCTTCCCCTTCCACTCCCGCCCGCCTGATCCCATCTTATGACATTAGCACGCAATCGTGAGTTGACATCATTAGAGGCAGCCCAATGAGCTGGTTTCTCTTCTGGCCGGGGGGGGGAATTGTTTCAAAAGAGGCATCGGGGGAAAGGAAAGGGTTTTCCTTTCCACAATGCCTCTTTCAGCATTCCTGCTGTCCGATCGCCCACCAGGCACCAGGGATTTTGTTTGTGTGCATGTGTGTTTTTTGTGTAGGGGGCATAACGTTTTATGCCGTTTCTGCCCCCCTTGGGGGCAGATTGGCTCATTATTTTTAAGCCGATCTGCCACTGGGGGGGGGAGAAGCCCCAACAACGCCAGGGATGCTGTGCGGTTTTTTTTTTTTGTGTGCGGGGGCGGCCCCTTGGGCAAGGGTTGCCCCCCCAAAGGGTGGAAAAACACTGTTGGGCAGTTCTGCCCCCCCCCCCTTGGGGGCAGATCGGCCTATTTGTTTTTTAGGCCCATCTGCCCTCAAGGGGGGCAGAATCCACTAGGCACCAGGGATTTTATTTGTGTGTGTTTTTTGTGTGGGGGGTGGCCACTTGGGCAAGGGTGGCCCCCCCAAAGGGGGAAAAACACTGTTGGGCACTTCGGCCTAATTAATTTTTTTTAGACCCATCTGCCCCCAAGGGGGTCAGAATCCACTTTGCACCAGGAATCTTGTGTGTGTGCTTATTGGTGGGGGGGTTGGCTCCTTGGGCAAAGGATTCAGCACAGTACTGGTGGCAATTTCTACCTAGTTTTTTTAGGCCCATCTGCCCCTGGAGACCACTAGACACCAAAGAAAATGTATAAATGTTTGGTGGTGGGGTGCTTGTCAACTGGTGAAGTAATTGCATTTGTGATTATATCAGTTTATTTCTCTTTTTTGTTCTAGTTCAAAGCTTTTGCTTCCTTTGCTGTGAGTCGTTGCGGTTTTGGCACTGGTTGACCTGCGGTTTGCGTGGTTGCATGTTTTAGGTAAGTAAATTTACTCCAAAGGAGTATTGTTGCCATGCATGAATGACATGTTTGTAGGTGATGTACTAAATGCAGGATTGTGTGTGAAATATTCCTTCGTTTGTGCACAATGAAATTTGTGTCGTCTTATATCTAATTTGCTTTTCTTTTTTCTTTTTAGTGGGGTATCATTGGTGATTGCTGTGTCTGTGCAGAGTAGTTGCTGGTGAGTCAAGCTTTTTCAGGCAAGTGAGTGGTATAGTTGTTGAGTACATAATTCTTTGTGATAAAGCCACTCTTTGTTTATTGCTTATTTGAGACAGTGCTGGTTGTTGTTGGCGCATTTGTCAAGTTACACTTCTTAGAAAGGATAATGGCTAGCCGCAGAGTGACCGCTCAGCAGGTTGTTGGCAAGCTTTTTGAGTCATCTTCTGACCATGATTATAAGGCGGACTCTGCATCTGAGGCAGAGGAGGAAGAGTGAGATTATGGCAGTGAGTTTGCTGTCCGAGAGGAGTCTTCTGATGAGGAAGCCACTCTCGGTGCAGATGAAGGGCCTGTGTTAGAGGAGGACAATAGTAGTGCCAATAGTGCAGCAGCCAGCGGCTGAAAGGCTTCCCATTTGATTAGTTTATGGACAATGTATTTTTGGAAGAGATTGTTGAGCAGATTAATTTGTACGCGGAGCAGTATTTGAGGGACAACGCTGCCAGACTTAGGGCTCAGTCTAGAGCTACCCAGTACATTCTCACAGATCTGAAAGAGATGAAAAAGTTATTGGGTTTGACTTTTTTGATGGGGTTGATAAGGAAGCCGTCACTGGCTTCTTATTGGTCTACTAGTCCCTTGTTGGCAACAGCTATATTTCTTGCAACCATGACTCGTAATCGTATTTGCTTCTTCTTCGGATGCTGCATTATGTTATGCTTTAGCCTTGACACAAGATCACCCTGATGTGACATCTTTTTAAGATTAGGCCTATCCTTGATCATTTTGTAGATTGGTTTTCAGAGGTCTATGTTCCAGGCTAAGAAATAAGTGTGGACGAGTCTTTGGTCCTGTTCGAGGGTCGTTTGGTTTTTAGGCAGTACATTTCTAGTAAGAGGGTACGGTATGGAATTAAATTGTATATGCTGTCTGAAAGTAGTACAGGATATGATTATAATTTCCAGGTCTACACTGGTTGGGATTCCAGTATTGACCCCCTGCTTGTCTGCCCACTTTTGGAGTAAGTGAGCAAATTGTGTGGGAACTTGGTAGACAACTGTTTAACAAAGGTCACCATTAGTATGTAGATAACTTATACAATGGAGTTCAGTTGTTCAAGGAATTATTCAGAAGGGACACTGTTGCTTGTGGCACAATCCGCTCTAAACATAAATGCTATCCAAGGGAGCTTGTCTATAAAACACTTGAGAGGGGACTGTGCAGTGCCTTGTGGAATGATGAGCTGCTAGCTCTGAAATTTGTAGACAGGAGGAATGTGTACATACTAACTACCATCCATGATGAGGGTACTTCACCTGTGGCTGTTTGGGGTCAAGTTGTTGAAGTGCGCAAACCTGTGTGCATTTTAGGTTACAATAAGCACATGGGTGGTGGTAATAGAGTAGATCAGAGGTTGCAACCTACACTGCTGTTCGTAAGTCTTACGTGTGGTAGATAAAGTTGGCTATTCATTTGCTTTATCTAGCAACTTTTAATGCTTTTATTGTGTTTAAGGATTGTTGCCATGAGTCAAGGATGAAATTTGTTAAATTTCAGGAGAAAGTGATAGAGAGCCTTGTTATGGTGGATCATGCAAAAGTTCCTAGAGTAGCACTTGTGGAGGATGTGGCTAGATTGAAAAATCGCCACTTTCGTGATCGGATTCCTCCCACTCCCAAAAAGGACTTTCCCACTGAGAAATGTAGTGTTTGTGCCCGAAGAGGTACTGCCTGGACTGTCCTTCAAAGCCTGGGCTGTGTGTGGCTGGATGTTTCAGGAGTTACCACACACAGAAGAATTACTGGGAAATACTGTGAGCATAAACTGCTGTTTTTATATTTTCATATGTTCAGTTTCACTATTGGCATTACTGTCATGTATTTTATTAAAACTTTTGTGTTTGTAGTTTTGTACTTATTTATAATTAGTTAGTGGTTTCTTTGTTGTTTAAAAACAAAAGGGCGATGGCGGTGTGCATGGAGTGACGCTTGGCTGGCAGTGTGTGTGGAGTGGCGCTTGGCTGGCGGTGTGTGGAGTGGCATTTGGCTGGCAGTGTGCGTGGAGTGGCACTTGGCTGGCAGTGTGCATGGGGTGGCGCTTGGCTGGCAGTGTGCGTGGTGTGGCGCTTGGCTGGCAGTGTGCATGGGGTGGCGCTTATCTGCCAGTGTGTGGAGTGGTGCTAGGCTGGCAGTGTGAATGGGGTGACGCTTGGCTGATGGTGTGCGTGGGTGGCGTTTGGTTGGTGGTGTGCATGGAGTGGCGCTTAGCTGGTGCTGCCATCGAGATGCCAATCCACACACTCCCATCAGCTGGTGTGATTGCTTTATCAGGCATGTGGGCGTATGAAAGTGATGGGCCTTTGAGCTGCACTGTCAATGCGAGGGTTGTAATGTGCTGGGTCCGTGACTGGCGGCATCAATGGTTTTGTGCATGTCATGTATGAAAGGTGTGTGAAGGGACTGTAAAGCAGTTGGGGGCATATTTATACTCTGTTTGCGCCGGATTTGCGTCATTTTTTTTTACGCAAATTCGTCACAAAACGAACTCCATATTTATACTCTGGCGTTAGACGCGTCTAGCGCCAAAGTCCATGGAGTTTGCGTCATTTTTTAGCGTGGACACCTACTTTGCGTTAATAATATGCAAGGTAGGCGTTCCCGTCTAAAAAAGTGGCGCCGAGGCATGTGCGCCGTATTTACACTCCCGGGCAAAAATGACGCCTGGGAGTGGGCGGGTCAAAAAAAATGACGTCCAGCCGCTTTTGCGTTGTTTTTTAGTGCCTGGTCAGGGCAGGCGTTAAGGGACCTGTGGGCTCGGAAGGAGCCCAGAGGTGCACTCCCATGCCCCCAGGGACCCCCCCTGTCACCCTTGCCCACCCCAGGAGGACGCCCAAGGATGGAGGGACCCATCCCAGGGAACATAAGGTAAGTTCAGGTAAGTAATTTTTTTTGTTTTTTTTGTGGCATAGGGGGGCCTGATTTGTGCCCCCCTACATGTCACTATGCCCAATGACCATGCCCAGAGGACAGAAGTCCCCTGGGCATGGCCATTGGGCAAGGGGGCATGACTCCTGTCTTTGCTAAGACAGGAGTCATTTAAATGGGGGTTGGGAGTAAAACAAAATGGCGCAAATTGGGTTGAGGCGAAAATTTTGCCTCAGCCTGACTTGCCCCATTTTTTGGCGCCCAAGCTCCATATTCCCCTACGCCGGCGCTGCCTGGTGTACGTCATTTTTTTGGACGCACACCAGGCAGCTCCGCCGGCTAATGCCGGCTAATGTCATTGAATAAATAAGGCGCCCGCATGGCGCTTCAGAATGGCGTTAGCCGGCGTTAGATTTTTTGTTCAGTTGTGCGTCGAAAAGTATAAATATGGCCCTTGGTGCCTAGTCACGGCTTTACAGCTCACAAGCTGTGAGTCACTGATTCAGTTTTTTGGCCTTCCTGTTATTAAACGTGCATTTCAGTTTTGTAAAATCTCTTATTAATAAAATTTGACCGACTGCACCACCACTCACCTTCGTGCCAAATCCAACCAGTATGTGTGGTAAAAATGACAAAACCTTCTCGGTGGGACCCCGATGATGAAGCATGCCACCAACTTGGTTGGTGGGTGAGGGGTCTTTTTAGCATAACCTAAGTGCATTTCTTTGTACAATTCTAGTGTTTGGAACATCACAGAAGTACTGGATACATCAAAATGGTCTATTACAAAACTGCCTGTGTTTGGGGGGGGCACCTAGTTTTTTGGTCATCTAGGGAAACCTACCAAACCCAGACACTTTTTTAAACTAGACACTCCAAGGAGTCAAGGCAGGTGTAGGTTGCATGGATCTCCAAACATTTTCTTACCCAGACTCCTCTGCAAACCTCAAAATTTGCCAAAAAAAGCATATTTTCCTCACTTTTCTTTGTAGGAACACCGCTCTGGCACAAATTTCCTACCACCCAGCATTCCCCTCAGCCTCCCCAGTAATATGATACCTCACGTGCATGGGTCCCCACAGCAGAGTCAACCTAAAGATGTATGAAAGAAAAATATGTGCTTATCAACTCCCTGTGCTATCCCCTCAATCTTTACAGGCATTTGGCCTTTTCCTGTTGCAGGCATCTGGGCCACCCACACAAGTGAGGTATAATTTTTATTGGGAGACTTGGGGGAATGCTGGGTGGAAGGAAATGTGTGGCTCCTCTCAGATTCCAGAGCTTTCTGTCACTGAAATGTGAGGAAAAAGTGTGTTTTTGGCCAAATTTTGAGTTTTGCAAAGGATTCTGGGTAACAGAACCTGGTGAGAGCCCCACAAGTCACCACATCTTGGATTCCCCTAGGTGTCTACTTTTGAAAAAATGCACAGGTTTGGTAGGCCTCCCTAGGGAACAGCTGAGCTAGCGGCCAAAATCCACTGCTAGGCACTTTGCAAAAAACAGCTTTGTTTTCAATGGGAAAATGTGATGTGTCCACATTGTGTTTTGGGACATTTCCTGTTGCGTGCACTAGACCTACCCATACAAGTAAGGTACCATTTTTATCGGGAGACTTGGGGGAACGCTGGATAGGAGGAAATTTGTGGATCCTCTCAGATTCCAGAACTTTCTGTCACCGAAATGAGTAGAAAAGGTATTTTGGGGCCAAATCTTGAGGTTTGCAAAGGATTCTGGGTAACAGAACCTGGTGAGAGCCCCACAAGTCACCACATCTTGGATTCCCCTAGGTGTCTACTTTTGAAAAAATGCACAGGTTTGGTAGGCCTCCCTAGGGAACAGCTGAGCTAGAGGCCAAAATCCACAGCTAGGCCCTTTGCAAAAAAGAGCTCTGTTTTCTTTGGGAAAATGAGATATGTCCACGTGTGTTTTGGGACATTTCCTGTCATGTGCACTAGGTCTACCCATACAAGTAAGGTACCATTTTTATTGGGAGACTTGGGGGAACGCTGGGTAGGAGGAAGTTTGTGGATCCTCTCAGATTCCAGAACTTTCTGTCACCGAAATGAGCAGAAAAGGTGTTTTGGGGCCAAATCTTGAGGTTTGCAAAGAATTCTGGGTAACAGAATCTGGTGAGAGCCCCACAAGTCACCCCATCCTGGATTCCCCTAGGTGTCTAGTTTTCGAAAATGCACATGTTTGGTACGTTTCCCTAGCTAACGGCTGAACTAGAGGCCAAAATCCACAGCTAAGCACTTTGCAAAAAACAGCTTTGTTTTCTCTGGGAAAATGTGATGTGGCCACATTGTGTTTTGAGACATTTCCTGTCGCGTGCACTAGGTCTACCCATACAAGTAAGGTACCATTTTTATCGGGAGACTTGGGGGAACGCTGGGTATGAGGAAATTTGTGGATCCTCTCAGATTCCAGAACTTTTTGTCACCGAAATGAGTGGAAAAAGTGTTTTTTGGCCAAATTTGGAGGTTTGCAAAGGATTATGGGTAACGGAATCTGGTAAGAGCCCCACAAGTCACCCCATCCTGGGTTCCCCTAGGTTTCTAGTGTTACAAAATGCACAGGTTTGGTATGTTTCCCTAGGTAACGGCTGAACTATAGGCCAAAATCCAAAGCTAAGCACTTTGCAAAAAAACTACTTTGTTTTCTATGGGAAAATGTGACATGTCCACATTCTGTTTTGAGACATTTCCTGTCGCGTGCACTAGGTCTACCCATACAAGTAAGGTACCATTTTTATCGGGCGACTCAGGGGTACGCTGGGTAGGAGGAAATTTGTGGATCCTCTCAGATTCCAGAACTTTCTGTCACCGAAATGAGTGGAAAAAGTGTTTTTGGCCAAATTTTGAGGTTTGAAAAGGATTCTGGGTAACAGAATCTGGTGAGAGTCCCACAAGTCACCCTATGTTGGATTTCCCGAGGTGTCTAGTTTTAAAAAATGCACATGTTTGGTTGGTTTCCCTAGGTGCCGGCTGAGCAAGAGGCCAAAATCCACAGCTAGGCCCTTTGCAAAAAAGAGCTCTGTTTTCTTTGGGAAAATGAGATATGTCCACGTGTGTTTTGGGACATTTCCTGTCATGTGCACTAGGTCTACCCATACAAGTAAGGTACCATTTTTATTGGGAGACTTGGGGGAACGCTGGGTAGGAGGAAATTTGTGGATCCTCTCAGATTCCAGAACTTTCTGTCACAGGAATGAGTGGAAAAAGTGTTTTTGGGCCAAATTTTGAGGTTTGCAAAGGATTCTGGGTAATGGAATCTGGTGAGAGCTCCACAAGTCACCCCATCCTGGATTCCCCTAGGTGTCTAGTGTTAAAAAATGCACAGGTTTGGTAGGGTTCCCTGGGTGCTGGCTGAGCTAGAGGCCAAAGTCCACAGCTAGGCACTTAGCAAAAACAGCTCTGTTTTCTTTGGGAAAATGTGATGTGTCCATATTGGGTTTTGGGGCATTCCCTGTTGCCGGCACTGGGCCTACCCACACAAGTGAGGTACCATTTTTCTCAGAAGGCCTGGGGGAACGATGGCTGGCAGGAAATGTGTGGCTCCTCTCAGATTCCAGAACTTTCTGTCACTGAAATGTGAGGAAAAAGTGTTTTTTGGCCAAAGTTAGAGTTTTGCAAAGGATTATGGGTAACAGAACCTGATGAGAGTCCCACAAGTCACCCCATCTTGGATTTCCATAGGTGTCTAGTTTTCAAAAATGCACGTCTGGTAGGTTTCCCTAGGTGCCGGCTGAGCTAGAGGCCAAAATCCACAGCTAGGCACTTTGCAAAAAACAGCTCTGTTTTCTTTGGGAAAATGTGATGTGTCCACGTTGTGTTTTGAGGCATTTCCTGTCACTTGCACTAGGCCTACCCACACAAGTGAGGTACCATTTTTATCGGGAGACTTGGGGGAACTCTGGGTAGGAGGGAATTTGTGGATCCTATCAGATTCCAGAACTTTCTGTCACCGAAATGAGTGGAAAAAGTGTTTTTGGGCCAAATTTTGAGGTTTGCAAAGGATTCTGGGTAATGGAATCTGGTGAGAGCCCCACAAGTCACCCCATCCTGGATTCCCCTAGGTGTCTAGTGTTAATAAATGCACAGGTTTGGTACGTTTCCCTAGGTAATGGATGAACTAGAGGCCAAAATCCACAGCTAGGCACTTTGCAAAAACAGCTCTGTTTTCTTTGGGAAAATGTGATGTGTCCATGTTGGGTTTTGGGGCATTCCTAGGTGTCTAGTGTTACAAAATGCACAGGTTTGGTACGTTTCCCTAGGTAACGGCTGAACTATAGGCCAAAATCCAAAGCTAAGCACTTTGCAAAAAACTGCTTTGTTTTCTATGGGAAAATGTGATGTGTCCACATTACGTTTTGAGACATTTCCTGTTGAGTGCACTAAGTCTCCCCATACAAGTAAGGTACCATTTTTATCGGGCGACTTGGGGGAACGCTGGGTAGGTGGAAATTTGTAGATCCTCTCAGATTCCAGAACTTTCTGTCACCGAAATGAGTGAAAAAAGTGTTTTTTGGCCACATTTTGAGGTTTGTAAAGGATTCTGGGTAATGGAATCTGGTGAGAGCCCCACAAGTCACCCCATCCTGGATTCCCCTAGGTGTCTAGTGTTAATAAATGCACAGGTTTGGTACGTTTCCCTAGGTAATGGCTGAACTAGAGGCCAAAATCCACAGCTAGGCACTTTGCAAAAACAGCTCTGTTTTCTTTGGGAAAATGTGATGTGTCCATGTTGGGTTTTGGGGCATTCCCTGTTGCAGGCACTGGGCCTACCCACACAAGTGAGGTACCATTTTTATCAGGAGACCTGGGGGGACGCTGGGTGGAAGGGAATGTGTGGCTCCTCTCAGATTCCCGAACTTTCTGTCACCGAAATGTGAGGAAAAAGTGTTTTTTTGGCCAAAGTTTGAGTTTTGCAAAGGATTCTGGGTAACAGAACCTTTTGAGAGTCCCACAAGTCACCCCATCTTGGACTTCCCTAGGTTTCTAGTTTTCAAAAATGCACGTCTGGTAGGTTTCCCTAGGTGCTGGCTGAACTAGAGGCCAAAATCCACAGCTAGGCACTTTGCAAAAAACAGCTCTGTTTTCTTTGGGAAAATGTGATGTGTCCAGGTTGTGTTTTGAGGCATTTCCTGTTGCTTGCACTAGGCCTACCCAAACAAGTGAAGTACCATTTTTATCAGGAGACTTGGGGGAATGTTGGATAGGAGGAAATGTGTTGCGCCTCTCGGATTTCAGAACTTTCTGTCCCCAAAATGTGTAGAAAGAGTGTTTTTTGGCCAAAATATGAGGTTTGCACAGGATTCTGGGTAACAGAACCTGGTGAGAGCCCCACAAGTCACCACATATTAGATTCCCCTAGGTGTCTACTTTAAAAAAATGCACAGGTTTGATAGGTTTCCCTAGGTGCCCGCTGAGCTAGAGGCCAAAATCCACAGCTAGGCACTTTGCAAAAAACAGCTCAGTTTCTTTGGGAAAATGTAATGTGTCCACGTTGTGTTTTGAGGCATTTCCTGTCGCTTGCACTAGGCCTACCCACACAAGTGAGGTACCATTTCTATCGGGAGACTAATGGAAATGTTGGATAGGAGGAAATTTGTGGATCCTCTCAGATTCCAGAACTTTCTGTCACCGAAATGAGTAGAAAAAGTGTTTTTTTGCCAAATTTTGAGGTTTGCAAAGTATTCTGGGTAAGAGAACCTGGTGAGAGCCCAACAAGGCACCCTATTCTGAATTCCCCAAGATGTCTAGTTTTATAAAATGCACAGGTTTGGTAGGTTTCGGATGAGTTAGAGGCCAAAATCCACTTTCCGGAAAACACGTCAGATTTCAATGTGAAAATGTGATGTGTCCATGTTGCGTTTCCTATCGCAAGCATTAGGCCTACCCACGCAAGTGAGGTACCATTGTTATCGGGAGACTTGGGGGAACACAGGATAGAAGAACAAGTGTTATTGCCCCTTGTCTGTCTCTATATTTTTTCCTTCTAAATGTAAGACACTGTGTAAAAAAGACATCTATTTCAGAAATGCCCTGTAGTTCACATGCTCGTATGAGGATCCCGGAATTCAGAGATGTGCAAATAACCACTGCTTCTCAACATCTTATCTTGTGCCCATTTTGTAGATACAAAGGTTTCCTTGATACCTATTTTTCACTCTTTATATTTCAACAAATGAATTACCTTATACCCATTAAAGAATGAAAACCCTTTGCAAGGTGCAGCTCCTTTATTGGCTCTGGGTATCTAGGGATTTTGATGAAACTACAAACCCTATATATCCCTGCAACCAGAAGAGTCCAGCGGATGTAACAGTATATTGCTCTTGAAAATCTGACATAGCAGAAAAAGTTACAGAGTAAAACGTGGAGAGAAGTGGCTGTTTTTTTTTCACCTCAATTTAAATTATTTTCTTATAGCTTTTATTTTCTGTAGGAAAACCTTGTAGGATCTTCACAAATTACCCCTTGCTGATTTTAGATTCTTGTCTACTATTCAGAAATATTTAGTTTCCTGGGATCCAGTATTGGTTTTATACCCATTTCCGTCACTACCTGGAAGGAGGGTAAAAGCAAAAAAATAGTAAAAATGTTTCATGTCCCAGTAAAATGCCAAAATTGTGTTGAAAAATGTGGTATTCTGATTCAAGTCTGCCTGTTCTTGAAAGCTAGGAAGATGGTGATTTTATCACCGCAAACCCTTTGTTGATGCCGTTTTCAGGAAGGAAACCACAAGCCTTCTTCTGAAGCCCTTTTTTCCCATTTAAAAAAAAATAAAACAACATTTTTGCTGTATGTTGGCTAATTTCTTGGACTCCTCCAGGGAGCCCACAAACTCTGGGTACCTCTAGAATCCTTATGATGTTGGGAAAAAAAGACACACATTTGGCATGGGTAGCTTATGTGGACAAAATGTTATGAGGGTCTAAGCATGAACTATTCCAAAAAGCCAAAAAAAGGCCTGCCACCTGAGGGGTAAAAGGCCTGGCAGCAAAGGGGTTAACAAAACCAAACACCACCACCACCAACAACAACAATAATAATAATAACAATAATAATAATAACAATAACAAGAAGAAGAAATCTATTGCTTGATGAGACAGTGAAATAAAGCGAGAACTCTTGAGCGTAGGAGACCTGGAGAGCAAAGTTCGAAGTTAACTCTCTAGCATACTTTTTAAGGGAGGGGGGAAGAGGGAAAAAGGCTGCCCAGCTCATGAACAAATGCATTTCCTGCTGATACAAGTCTGTATTCCCAACATACACCCCACTACACCCCAGTGAGCAGCTGCTTTATTATGAACTTTAATAGGGAATTACTCTAATGACCATGCATGTATGATCAGTGATTGTATAAAGGTGTTAGCCAACCAAGCCTCGCTTTACTTACCAATACAACACCCAGGCAGATGCTCCAGGAGCCTTATATCTCTTCAATTTAGAAAAGGCCTGATTACACCCAGCCCACTCTGGACTTTTCACTGGGCCTCCACATAACCCATCTTACAATGAAGGGCCCCGTGGAGTGCAGAGACACAGTCTATTCTCTCCACGGGATCCTTTGTGACACGGAAGGCATCACGGGACAGGATTGGTGGGAAGGAAGTTATGGGAGGAGTATATATAGTTAGTAAGGGTGAGTTTGGGCTCTTCCGCACAAATGCTGATACCGCTGCAGGAATTTGGCCACCCGCCCACCCTACATATGTAGTGTAAGTTGGGGCTGAGCATCTGGGGTGCCTGTTTTGGGTATGGGTGCGGCTTGCCAGTTTAGGGCAGGTTGCTGTGAGCGGGCAGTAGATGGGGAGGGTGGAGAGTCAGATGGGTGACTGGCCACCCTTCCAAGGGGGAAAAAGAAGCAGGTAAAGGATGACAGCGTGGGGGATGCCCGAAAGAGGCAGGGGATGAAAGGAGAATGTGAATAATAGGTGAATTAAAATCGAGGCTGAACGAACAGAGGCAAAAGTGGGGGAATAAAGTGGAAACTGAAATATGGGGGGTGTTTCCAAAAGGGGCAGTACGGGAAAGTAGATGGAAGTTGAAGCTTCAAAGTTATGCAAATGTTACGTTAAAAATAGCAATCCGGTCCTAATAACCAGCCTTTTACACTATTCAAGAGTGTGATGATGATTGTGTCACGATATGTAGATATACACCCAGTGCTGGAACTGGAAAGAATTACTCTGCAAACCCTTTAATTGAGGGTCAAGTTGAGGCAGAGGAAATGTGGTGAAGTCACAAGAGGTGGAGTCATGACAGTGGAACCTGACAGTCAACTTATACTTTCATGTCACCCTTTAAAATCTGATGCAGATAAATTGACAACAAGGACAAATATAACAATAAACCTGTTCTAGCTATATTTAATTGGTCACAAAGAGATTGCATTTTAAAAGATCTTGAAGAGTTAAAACATCTGTTGCAGAGATCTTTGTGTGCCCAGTAATGTTTAGGGTATTATAGTGGTGGTAGATACAGTTCTGCGAGAGCTCTGTATTTTGTTCAGTCACAGTTTTGATTCAGTCTGAAAAGCACATCATCTATGTAGAGAAGCGAGTTAGTTACTGCTTTTGGCACACACATCATTTTGTCACTTCCAGATCATAAATCGCAATCTTTCTAATATTGTGCTAACAGTGAGCTATGAACTACTACCAAGAACCTGCATGCAATCTGCAAACTTTGGGTTTAGATCCTTATTGTTCTTTCTCAATCTCCTTTTATTCTGTTTGCATAGAAGGGTTCCTTTGGGTGGTGATACAGTCCTGTTAACAGACAACTCCTATAACTGCACTATGTTTTTAAATGTGTGCTGATGCTGACCATGTACTCTTGACCTGTAATGTCTATAAGTATGTACTGTATGCAACTCCTACATCTTATTACACTCATTGTCCTTTGTAACATTTCCTGAACTCTGATTCACACACTTGTATGATTTATTGTCTGTGTATGTGTGATGTAAAGCTCGTTGACACCCTTCAAGGGGATGAGTAACGCTATAAAAGAATTACATGAACAATAAATGCCATTTAAATTGTTATTTGTGTAATTGCTCATACACACAGATACAGCTGACATTTTTACAGTCCATGCTGTCCATTTCTTACATGGAGGGATTGAACAAAGTCTAGTTAAAAAGTGTGTCCAAAACATAGGGCCTAATTTAAGAAAAGTGGCGCTGCATCCAATACAGTGCCACTTTTCGTGCTCCCCTTAGGGTCCCCCTACTGCCACCATGTGTGCGCCGTTTTTAATATAAAGCACAGCATGGCACAGCATAGGGGCAAAAGCGTCGAAGGCCCATTGAAAACAATGGTGTGCCCCCTTTGAACGCTTGCTCTGTGCAGGTGTTGAAAGTACCCAGAAAAAATTATGCAGTGGATTCCACTGTGTCATTTTTGCAGTCCCCGTAACGGGGGAACGCCCCCTTGCATACATTATGCCTGGTGCAGGCATAATGTGTCGCAAGGGGTGACAAAGTGGCACAATGCATGCATTGTGCCACGTTGTAAATACGGCGTGGTGATTGTGGCCTGGTTGGGCCACATTAGAGTAAAAAACAAATTACGCTAACTTGGTGCAAGAAGGTGCTTGGCCCTCCTACATATGGGCCAAAGTTTAATTGAAACACTAGTGAAGTGATAAGCTGTGCCATTCTTTCCTTACATTGCAGTGGTGTCTTGGCGTTAAAGTAGAGGTGACTCGGAGGGGGGTGACATGATGATACATGAATGAAAGAAGGGCTGATGGCCCTGCAAATCATGCCGTTAGTTTCGGCCAAGATGGAAGGGAAAATAAGATACCCCCCTCACTGCCTGCAGGCTGCTGCTTTGAAGAGTAGGCATCAATGTGCGGGTGCTGCTGAATTGTGTCCCGTGTCGTAAAATTACATCAGGGCAAATTCAGCATGTTTCATTACGTTGGTCGGATCCTAGGTCTAGCTCAGAAATAGCTGCCAGAAACAGGACCTGGCGGGATCACTCTCTTTTCTGCACTCGTTATAAACCAGAAATATTATTGAGTATATCACAAACACCAAAATAGTAAACCTACCAGTGAGAAATGCAATGGTATGTCTAAATAATACACTTTTCTCAAACGGTTATTTACTGCTCTGACAGCAAAGTGAAAAAAACAGGCCTGAATCCTACTTTTTGGTGCATTCTTCCCAACGCTTCTGCAGGTGCTTAAGGACTCAAGGAAGAAGATGAAATGGCTATTGATAGTCTGTTCTGTTATCCATCCACCTTTTCTGACCTGAATCCATTCTTTGCAAATACACAGGAGCTGGGGAATGCAGAAGGCGGCCTAGCAGAGCTTCTGTTAGTGTGGCTTCATCTTTCTCTGTGTGATTTTAAGCATGGAGAAGATGTGCAGATGGGCGTGGGTGAAGGTGGCAGCGTGCCAGGTATTGTTCTACTGTACAGGAATAGCTGTGGAAGGGAGCTTTTGAGGGTGGTGTGAGAAAGTGGCAGGATGGCAGGTACTGCTTTTTTAAAATATAACAATTTGAGCAGGGTGGTGTCAAGTTTGACGTGGGAGGATGAAAGAACACCAGTCATATTTAGCTTTTTAGTGGTGGGGAGGATGCTTACAAAGGTAGTGTGGGTGGGTGTCATGATACAAGGCCCATGTTTTACTTAAAGTATAAATTAAAAGTCTGAAGGCGGTGAACTATTTTATGCATGGCTGCCCTTGACACCACTACCATCGCACACCTGATCTATGAGATCAGCAAAGCAGGCAAAGAGGATTTGTGGATCTATACATAGATACAATAGCAGGACAATAGTTCTTCATAAGATTGATCACTGGGAAGTTCCAAGTAACACATTGGCAAGTAATGCTTCACCCTTGCTGTCTATTTGGTGCCACTTGGAACCCTGTGACAGAAAGCAAACCTACTATTGCAGTTACTAACTGTAATTTATTTAATTAGACCGTATTTTAGGACAGTCTTCTTAAAACACTTTGAGGGCTGCTTGCAGGTCAGCCGGGGCACTCTGGCGGGAGGTCCTGGTGGTTTCTTAAGTCAATTAACTGGGGATTACTCCTGGTCATTTACACTCCTGAATGTATTGTCCTTCTCGGTGACCGACGTTAGGTGACCACTACCTGGGGCCATGGTGTGGTTTGGCTGCTGGAGGGTGCAGTGCCACCAATGTCTGTTGAGGACCATTATTGCTAGCCACACTATGGTGGAGCAAAATGGAGCTTATATTGAAACAAACTTATCTGATGCTTTTATGTCCAAATTCAAGCACAACTTTGTCCATGGCTCATGGACTTCCTAAATAAGATTTTGGTAAACTACTGCAGCAAGTTCTAACAAACACACAGCACATTATCTACAAATAACCAACTTTTACTCAGAAGCAGTTACCACCAAGACAGTAGGCGTGTGATGTTGCAATGTATGAAGCCTCGCAACTCAGCATATTTTTTAACTATGGAAGCTACACAAAGTTTGCACCTTTTCTATTTAAGCACAATGGTAGCCAGGCGCAATAGCTGCCTGTGGCAATAGGAAATTATTACTGCTGTTGGAACGGACACCAAGGCAGCAGCAGAGCTGTGGCCATTAGGCAGCCACGCTTAATCTATTGCTTAGAATAAAGGGGGTCATTCTGACCTCGGCGGTAAAAGCCGCTTACCGCCGGTCAGAAGGCCGCCACAATGCCGCCGCGGCCGCGGTCAGCCGCCACGGACATTCTGACCCACAACTGCAAAACCTCCGAAAATCCGCCCTCCACTGCAGTCCGCCACATCAGCGGCCAGCGGTAAACTGGAGAAGACCAAACCTCCACCGCCACGCCAACAGAAATACGCCCATCCCATTATGACCCGCAAATCCACGCGGCGGTCATTCAACCGCGGTATTCCATTGGCGGTACACACCGCCGCGCTCAAAATACACACACCTTTACAAACCCCTACCACATTGGACAATTTGAAAGGCACACACCTGAAACACATACACACACCACTCCCACACATCCAATACCATATAAAACACACACCCACATCACCCACAAACCCCTACCAACAAAAACCAGAGACGAAGGAGAGAGAGAGACACATCAGAGAATAGAGAGCCAGACACACAGAGGCACACCGCAACATCACACACACCACATAGAAGCACAAAGCACCACACACCAACACACACATCATCACATACACCACCCCACACCTCATACACACCACCCCATGGCACCACAAAGGCACCCACGCTTTTCGGACCAAGAACTCCGGGTCACGGTGGAGGAGATCATAAGAGTGGAACCCCAGCTCTTCGGCTCACAGGTCCAGCACACCACCATAGCAAGGAAGGCGGAGCTCTGGCAGCGGATCGTGGACAGGGTCAACGCGGTGGGACAGCATCCCAGAAATCGAGAGGACATCCGCAAACGATGGAACGACCTACGGGGGAAGGTGCGCTCGATGGTCTCGCGACACAACATCGCAGTGCAGAAGACTGGCGGGGGACCCCCACCCACTCCACCCGAATTCACAACATGGGAGAAAGAGGTACTCAACATCCTGCATCCTGATGGCCTCGCTGGAGTACACGGAGGAATGGACTCTGGTAAGTACAAGGCCAACCACTTCACCCCCCCCAGCATGCTAACCCCCACCCTCACCCCCAACCCCCCAGCACACATCCTCCCTGAGAATGTCTCCCCAGCACAACCCACCCAACACCAACCCCTGCATGCCACCCCCAAACTATGGACACCCATCACCTAAGCATGACCACTGCACATACCCATCACCCCCCCCCCCACAAAACACCCTCACAACACCTCCCCCAAGGGAATGCCAGCAGTGGGGGACAAGGGCACCCATAAAACGCAAGCTAATGCACACACAGAAACAATAACCATACCCTCTTACCCCATGCAGGACCCGAACGACAACACACCGGTCAGGAGGGACCAGAAATGTCCATCCCACACCCGGAACAGGCCCCTAGTGATGACAGCAGCTCTGTCGACCTGGAACCTGACAACCAGCCCGGACCATCGGGGACCTCTGGGCAGTCGGTTCCCCTCACCCAGACACAGGCCACTGCAGACCCAACCCCCTCTGGGAACAACAGCACAGCTCCAACCCAGCGGGCCCATGCCTCTGTCTCTAGGACAGGTCAAGCAGCGGTGTGTCTACCACTACAGGGCCCCCAGGGTAACCCACCAACCCAACAACAACAGGGACCTGGGGGCAGTGGGAGTGGCCACACCGTCCAGGGGACAGAGGCCCAGGGAAACAGGGCAACTCGGAGGGCTGCTGTGCGACAGGGGGGGGAGGAGAGGCCCAGGGAACCCACTCTCCAAGAGGCCCTCACCACCATCATGGCAGCCTACCACCACTCACAAGAGACGATGGCGACGGTACTGGCCAGGTTCCAGGAGATCCAGGCACAGCAGGAGCAACGCTACATGGGGTTCAGCGACCAACTCAGCAACATCTCAACCGCTATGGGGAGCATAGTCCAGGCCCTGAACCGTATAGAGGACACGTTTCGGGACCATGTGGCATCACACAGGGCCCCTGTCACTAGCCAGGAACAGGAACAGCCTACCACCTCCGCCGGCGCTAGTGGACAGGAGGCCCCACCACAACGACAGCCCACCAGAACCCCACCTCCTGCTGAACAACAACCGCCCCGCAAAAGGAGCCTGAGATAAAAAAAAACGACAGAGTAGGATGTCAAGTCCCCCGCCAGCATCACATACCCCCTGAAGTCCTCCCACTGTTCCACATTGCCACCCTGTCAAACCTTGAACTGCCCCTGCTCCATCCTGCCACAGGCATATGGACAATGCACCTGTGAGACTGAGAACTGGACTCCGCCATGGACATTACTCCACCCCCACCCATCACTGTTTCACTATCATGTACCAATATCTATGCACTAATAATAAATCACACATTGCACTGAAATCAATCAGGACTCAGCCTGTCTTATTTACAAATGTATGACACATTACATATCAATTACGTATTGTTAACTTTGTGAATTACACATACCGAGGTAACTTAGCATTAGTCCATGGGCCAACCAAGCCGAGGTCACGCAGTGGCTCATACAGCACAGAAAAGGGAAGGGAAAATCAAACATCATGTTCATAGGTCTGGGGGGAAACCGACAAAGTTGAGATGCAGGAGGCTTTCAGGAAATGTAAAATGGCATGGGTGATTATTACCTGTGTGCTACTGGAAATACTGTTCTATTACTCTGTCCCTGTTGTCTGTGTCGTCCTCTGAGTCTTCCTCCTCTTCACTCTCCGCAGGCTCCACAGCTGCTTCAACACCACCATCTGCACCATCCTCCTGCAGGAAAGGAACCTGACGTCGCAATGCCAGATTGTGAAGCATACAGCAGGCCACGATGATGTGGCACACCTTCTTTGGTGAGTACATCAGGGATCCCCCAGTCATATGCAGGCACCTAAACCTGGCCTTCAGGAGGCCAAAGGTCCTTTCGATGATCCTCCTAGTTCGCCCATGGGCCTCATTGTACCGTTCCTCTGCCCTGGTCTGGGGATTCCTTACTGGGGTCAGTAGCCAAGGCAGGTTGGGGTAACCAGAGTCACCTACTAGCCACACACGTTGTCTCTGTAGCTGCTCCATCACATAGGGGATGCTGCTATTTCGCATCACATACGCATCATGCACTGACCCTGGGAACTTGGCATTTACATGGGAGATGTACTGGGCAGCCAAACAGACCACCTGCACATTCATCGAATGATAACTTTTTCTGTTTCGGTACACCTGCTCATCGTCTTTTGGGGGTACCAAAGCCACATGGGTCCCATCAATGGCACCAATGATGTTGGGGATATGTCCAAGGGCATAGAAATCACCCTTCACTGTAGGCAAGTCACCCTCCTCTGGGAAAATGATGTAGCTCCGCATGAGTTTCATCAGGGCAGACAACACTCTGCTCAAAATCTTTGAAAACATAGGCTGAGACATTCCAGATGACATGGCCACTGTGGTCTGGAATGACCCAGTTGCCAAAAAATGGAGGACTGACAAAACCTGCACCAGAGGGGGAATCCCTGTGGGTTGGCGGATGGGGGACATCAGGGCTGGCTCCAGCTGGGCACACAGTTCATGGATAGTGGCACGGTCAAGTCTGTATCGAAGTATTATATGGCGTTCTTCCATTGTCGACAGGTCCACCAGCGGTCGGTACACGCGAGGATTCCTCCTTCTCATCGCAAGTCCCAGCGGACGGTGCCTAGGAAGGACAACATGGAGCACAGAGTCAGCCAAACCACAGGTACGTACAGACAGCTTGCACAGTTAAAGAATGGCAATGGGTTGAAAGGCGTGTATGTGTGGCAATGCAAGGCCTAGGCCTGTGTGTCGCAGTCAAAATTAAGCCATGTAGGCCCTTGAAATGGCGGCTGCCTGACCTGTGAAGTGGGACAATGGGATGTGAGGTCAATGCGCTGGCGGGGCACACCTTGGCGGTAGGCGGTCGAAGACCGCGGCGCAAAGCCGCATTGGTTAACATTGAAGCCTATGGGTTTCAGGAGCCAATGACGATGTGCGCCGGCGGTCGCGGTTCGCACCGCCGCGGTACGCACCGCCGCGGGCGTGACCGCCATTTTCTATCTGCTTAATCACTCGAGACCTGATCATCCACAGGAGAGGACCTATACTGCAAGTGCTGCTGTGACCTCGGTCTGGAAGATACAAAGGCTGCTGCGACTGGGGAAAGGGCCCCTGCCTTCACGTCTGAAGAGTTGGAGAAGCTCGTGGATGGGGTCCTCCCCCAGTATGCGCTACTCTACGGTCCTCCAGACCAACAAGTGAGTACACCGGGTGCACATGGAATGGGCTATGCCTGTGTGGATTGGGGTGGATGTAAGTTTGTGGGGTGGGGGGCGAATGAGGAGTGCAACGCCCGACAGATGAGAGCATGTGCCATATGGCAAAGTTGGTGGGGGGGGGCAATCACATCTAACATGCAGGTCATTGATGATTTCCTCCTTTCCACCCTGTACATGTCAAATAGGTCAGCGCCCATCAGAAGATCGAGATTTGGCGTGCCATCGCCAAGGAAGTCCGGAACTTGGGGGTCCACAACAGACGGGGCACCCACTGCCGCAAGAGGTGGGAGGACATCCGCTGCGGAACAAGGAAGACCGCAGAAACACTGCTGGGGATGGCCTCCCAACCTAGGAGGGGTGCCAGTCGCACCATGACCCCCCTGATGTCCCGGATCCTGACGGTGGCCTACCCAGAATTGGATGGGCACTTTAAGACATCACAGCAGACACAAGGGGGTGAGTATCAGCACATTCTCCTATCTTTCTGCGCAGTGGAGGTGTCTGGGTGGGGGAGGAGGGCTGTGGGTGACATTAGGCCAGGGCGCTTTCTGTAGTGTAGTCCTCTCCCTTAGGCATGGCCCTGTGCCCCCGGCCCCCACCTCTGTAGGGTGACAAGTACAGCCATTGAAGGTCCAGCATCTCCCATGTGCGCGTTTGACGTCTCTTGGCCTGTTGTCCTAGTCAGTAGTACTGAGTAGTGTACCCCGAATGTGTGGCTTAGTGCATTAGGCTCCTGTGTCTGTCCTCTCCGCCAACGGTGTTGACATTGCATGCACTCAACCTGGTCTTCTTTTTTCTCCCCCCACCCTTTCTCTTCATCTTCTTGTGCATGTGTGCATTAGCATCATCAGGCGGAGGAGATTTGGCATCGGAGCACGAGGGAGCTGCAGGACACAAGGCCCCGGTGGGCCCAGGAACAGACACCGAGGGCACCAGTGATCCGGAGGGCGAGGGGAGCACCACGACGGGGACCGCTGGTGAGAGCAGCGACAGAGACACGTCCTCGAATGGGAGCTCCCTAGCGGTGGCGGCAACATCCGTGCCCCCCGCCTCTACAGGTACAGCCGCCACCCAGCGCACCAGCCCCGCCCTCCCAGCAGCCCCTCAGTCTTCGCTCCGTGCCCGTTCGCCCAGGAAGGCGCGCGTCTCCTTCGCCCCAGGCACCTCAGCCCCTGCCCCTGTTGCCCCTGCTGCCCTCAGTGCGGAGCTCATTGACCTGGTAAGGACGCTCATTGTTGGGCAGACGACCCTTTTGAATGCCATCCAGGGTGTGCAAAGGGAGGTGCAACAGAGCAATGCGTACCTGGAGGGCATTCATTCGGGTCAGGCTGCCCATCAACGAGCGTTCACTGCTCTGGCCTCAGCACTGACGGCAGCCATTGTCCCTGTTTCCAGCCTCCCTCTTCTTACTGCCTCCAGCCTTTCTCTGTCTCCTGTTCCTCAGCCTATCCCATCCACACCATCAGACCAGCCTGCACACACCTCAACACCCAAGAGCAGCTCATCCAAACACAAGCACCACAGATCCCACAAACACTCACCCAAGCAACACCCAGATGCAGACATGCCAACAGCCACTGCCACCCCTGTGTCCCCCTCCTCCTCGTCTCCCTCCTCCCTCCCTGTGACGTCTACACTCACACCTGCATGCACCCCAACATCAGCCAGTGCTTCCATCACCACCTCACCCTCCAGTACAGTCCACACTCGTGCAGTCACCACCCCCACTGCCATTTACACGTCCCCTGTGTCCTCTCCCACTGTGTCTGTCACCCCCTCTTCCAAGACACACAAACGCAGGCAGACACCCACCCAACAGCCATCCACCTCACGACAGCCTACAGCACCAGCACCTTCACCCAATGACAGCACACCTGACTCTCCTACAACTACCTCCTCTACCTCCACTTCCATCTCCACTTCTCCTACCCTTTACCTTGGCCCTAAAAAACTTTTCATGGCTAACCTTGACCTCTTTCCCCCCGATGAGCTCCCCCCTCCATCTTCAAAGAGTCCCAAGAGCACCGCAGCCACCACCAGCCCAGCTTCGGGTGTCACTGTTGTGCATGGGTTCTGGAGCCCACCCTTTGCCAGCAGTGACACATCGATCAGCAGCAAGGACACGTCCAGCCCCCCCCCCCCCCCCCCCGGCAAGAGGACTCCCAAAAACAAGGGCCGCCGTGCGAGGACCGACAGGGCTGCCCCCAAGGAGCAATGTGCGGCCACTTCACCAGCCACACCATCTAGGGGAGGCAAGGGCCCGAGAGCCCCATCAAAGGAGCGGAAGGGCAGCAGGAGCGCGGAGAAGGTGGACCCCACATGTCACATCCCAGCTGGGAAGGAGGACACTAAGGAGGCCAGGAGTCCGTCCCCGAAGGGTCCAGAAACGTCACGGTCCGAGGGCGACTGAGCAGGGAGTCCAGGCCAGGTCTGGCTCCCTTGACCTGCTGGATGAGCACCGCTGAACAGGGCCCGCGGGGCAGAAGAGCACCGCTGAACAGGGCCCGCCGTGGAGAAGAGCACCGCTGAACAGGGCCCGCTGTGGAGAAGAGCACCGCTGAACAGGGCCCGCGGTGCAGAAGAGCACCGCTGAACAGGGCCCGCCGTGGAGAAGAGCACCGCTGAACAGGGCCCGCCATGGAGAAGAGCACCGCTGAACAGGGCCCGCCGTGGAGAAGAGCACCGCTGAACAGGGCCCGCCGTGGAGAAGAGCACCGCTGAACAGGGCCCCGCCGTGAAGATAGGCACGGCTGAACAGGGCCCGCCGTGGAGAAGAGCACCGCTGAACAGGGCCCGCCGTGGAGAAGAGCACCGCTGAACAGGGCTCGCCGTGGAGAAGAGCACCGCTGAACAGGGCCCGCCGTGGAGAAGAGCACCGCTGAACAGGGCCCCGCCGTGAAGATAGGCACCGCTGAACAGGGCCCGCCGTGGAGAAGAGCACCGCTGAACAAGGCCTGCGGTGCAGAAGAGCACCGCTGAACAGGGCCCGCCGTGAAGATAGGCACCGCTGAACAGGGCCCGCGGTGCAGAAGAGCACCGCTGAACAGGGCCCGCGGTGCAGAAGAGCACCGCTGAACAGGGCCCGCGGTGCAGAAGAGCACCGCTGAACAGGGCCCGCCGTGGAAAAGAGCACCGCTGAACAGGGCCCGCCGTGGAGAAGAGCACCGCTGAACAGGGCCCGCGGTGCAGAAGAGCACCGCTGAACAGGGCCCGCCGTGAAGATAGGCACCGCTGAACAGGGCCCGCCGTGGAGAAGAGCACCGCTGAACAGGGCCCGCGGTGCAGAAGAGCACCGCTGAACAGGGCCCGCCGTGGAGAAGAGCACCGCTGAACAGGGCCCAGCCGTGAAGATAGGCACTGCTGAACAGGGCCCGCCGTGGAGAAGAGCACCGCTGAACAGGGCCCGCGGTGCAGAAGAGCACCGCTGAACAGGGCCCGCGGTGCAGAAGAGCACCGCTGAACAGGGCCCGCCGTGGAGAAGAGCACCGCTGAACAGGGCCCGCCGTGGAGAAGAGCACCGCTGAACAGGGCCCGCCGTGGAGAAGAGCACCGCTGAACAGGGCCCGCGGTGCAGAAGAGCACCGCTGAACAGGGCCCGCTGTGAAGATAGGCACCGCTGAACAGGGCCGCCGTGGAGAAGAGCACCGCTGAACAGGGCCCGCCGTGGAGAAGAGCACCGCTGAACAGGGCCCCGCCGTGAAGATAGGCACCGCTGAACAGGGCCGCCGTGGAGAAGAGCACCGCTGAACAGGGCCCGCGGTGCAGAAGAGCACCGCTGAACAGGGCCCGCCGTGGAGAAGAGCACCGCTGAACAGGGCCCGCCGTGGAGAAGAGCACCGCTGAACAGGGCCCACGGTGCAGAAGAGCACCGCTGAACAGGGCCCGCCGTGAAGATAGGCACCGCTGAACAGGGCCCCGCCGTGAAGATAGGCACCGCTGAACAGGGCCCGCGGTGCAGAAGAGCACCGCTGAACAGGGCCCCACCGTGAAGATAGGCACCGCTGAACAGGGCCCCGCCGTGAAGATAGGCACCGCTGAACACGGCCCGCGGTGCAGAAGAGCACCGCTGAACAGGGCCCCGCCGTGAGGATAGGCACCGCTGAAGAGGGCCCCGCCGTCTCAAGCACCGCTCCGCTGGGCCCTTCTTCTCAAGCACCGCTCCGCTGGGCCCTTCCTCTCAAGCACCGCTCCGCTGGGCCCTTCCTCTCAAGCACCGCTCCGCTGGGCCCCACTGTCTCTCCACCTCTCCGCTGGGACCTTCCTCTCAAGCACCGCTCCGCTGGGCCCTTCTTCTCAAGCACTGCTCCGCTGGGCCCTTCTTCTCAAGCACCGCTCCGCTGGGCACCGCCGTCTCAAGCACCGCTCCGCTGGGCCCTTCTTCTCAAGCACCGCTCCGCTGGGCCCTTCTTCTCAAGCACCGCTCCGCTGGCCCCTTCATCTCAAGCACCGCTCCGCTGGGCCCCGCCGTCTCAAGCACCGCTCCGCTGGGCCCCGCTGTCTCTCCACCTCTCCGCTGGGCCCTTCCTCTCAAGCACCGCTCCGCTGGGCCCTTCATCTCAAGCACCGCTCCGCTGGGCCCCGCCGTCTCAAGCACCGCTCCGCTGGGCCCTTCATCTCAAGCACCGCTCCGCTGGGCCCCGCCGTCTCAAGCACCGCTCCGCTGGGCCCTTCTTCTCAAGCACCGCTCCGCTGGGCCCCGCCGTCTCAAGCACCGCTCCGTTGGGCCCTTCATCTCAAGCACCGCTCCGCTGGGCCCTTCATCTCAAGCACCGCTCCACTGGGCCCGCCGTCTCAAGCACCGCTCCGCTGGGCCCTTCTTCTCAAGCACCGCTCCGCTGGGCCCTTCTTCTCAAGCACCGCTCCGCTGGGCCCTTCTTCTCAAGCACCGCTCCGCTGGGCCCCGCCGTCTCAAGCACCGCTCCGCTGGGCCCTTCATCTCAAGCACCGCTCCGCTGGGCCCTTCATCTCAAGCACCGCTCCGCTGGGCCCCGCCGTCTCAAGCACCGCTCCGCTGGGCCCTTCTTCTCAAGCACCGCTCCGCTGGGCCCTTCTTCTCAAGCACCGCTCCGCTGGGCCCCGCCGTCTCAAGCACCGCTCCGCTGGGCCCTTCATCTCAAGCACCGCTCCGCTGGGCCCTTCATCTCAAGCACCGCTCCGCTGGGCCCTTCATCTCAAGCACCGCTCCGCTGGGCCCCGCCATCTCAAGCACCGCTCCGCTGGGCCCTTCTTCTCAAGCACTGCTCCGCTGGGCCCTTTCTCAAGCACCGCTCCGCTGGGCACCGCCGTCTCAAGCACCGCTCCGCTGGGCCCTTCTTCTCAAGCACCGCTCCGCTGGGCCCTTCTTCTCAAGCACCGCTCCGCTGGGCCCTTCTTCTCAAGCACCGCTCCGCTGGGCCCCGCCGTCTCAAGCACCGCTCCGCTGGGCCCTTCTTCTCAAGCACCGCTCCGCTGGGCACCGCCGTCTCAATCACTGTTTATGGTTCACTGTGCCCACCATGCCTCCTCCTTGACCAGTGGAGACTGTCATCCACCTGATGGACTGTGGCTTTGCACTCCCCAGGATGGTACAGTGGGCAGCCCACCCACTGTAGAGACATTGAGAGACTGTGGCTTTGCACTCCCCAGGATGGTACAGTGGGCAGCCCACCCACTGTAGAGACATTGAGAGACTGTGGCTTTGCACTCCCCAGGATGGTACAGTGGGCAGCCCACCCACTGTAGAGACATTGAGAGACTGTGGCTTTGCACTCCCCAGGATGGTACAGCGGGCATGGTGGCTCCTCGTGGATCTGGTGTCGTGGACTCATGTGGCTGTGGTGCCCCCCCCTTCCCTTCCCCCTGAGGTGCCTGTAGTTTTTACATCTGATGCCCCTGCAGTGTTCTCTCCAAAGGACTCAGGTCTCCTGTGTGGGCTTTGCCCTTTTTTCTCAAAACTTTGGCCCACGGACATGATGAATTCGTAGGATGTGCAGGACTTGTTACTTCAGTTGTACACTGATGTGTATGTCATTTGTTTTCTTGTGAATATCTTTCATGGTTGTACGATAATTTTCAGGAGCTTTTTGGTACATAAATATTTATTCCAAATTTGATTATGTCCTAGCATTTTTCTGGGGTGTTTGGGTGGTGTCACTCTGACTTGTTGCTCTGCATTGGTGTGTACATAGTTGGGGGGGGGGGGTCGCATATGTGTGTGCCCGTAACCTTTCATCCTCCCCCATCCCGTGTGTCGTAGGTGCAGTACTCACCGTTGTCGTCTGCGCCGGACTTCGTACTCGTGGTAGATGAGAAGGTAGACGAGAGCAGGTAGGATGTTTAATTCGGGTTCCATGCTGTCCTCCTTCCTCCTGGAGTGCGTAGTGGTGAGCGTTTTCCCGTTCGTAGTCTGTTTCCGCCGTGTTTTTATCGGTGGTGCTCCCGCCCCGGAAAAGGTGGCGGATTGGTGAGTTGTGATAGTGTGGGCGGTACATTGTCTGCCGCCTGGCTGTTGGCGGTGACCGCCGCGCTGTTTGTTTGTACCGCCGTGGCGGGCGGAGTGTTAAAGTGGCTGTCTGTGTTGGCGGTTCCCGCCAGGGTCAGAATTCCATATTTTTTACCGCCAGCCTGTTGGCGGGTTGGCCGCCGCTTTAACACCGACCGCCAGGGTTAGAATCACCCCCAAAATTCCTTCTGTCTTCACAGCTACCCAGTTAGCCTGGTCACACACTGCAGGTTCTTGCCTGTGTTGTAGCATATTCCTTCTCAAGACTGTGCTTTTGACGGTTGTAGGAGGCTGGCTCTCTCTGTAGTGTGCAAAACTAGGAACCCTGTGCAGAAGGTCCAGGCAACCACATGTTGGTTCAAAGAAGTAAAACTAGATCACCCAATGCTCTACTTTTTAATGGTAGCTTGATCGAGAAGTTAGGCTAATCTTGGAGAAGTGTAAAGCATTTGTTGTACTCACAGTATCAATAAAGCATGACACACACTCCAAAGAATAACTCAAGACTGTGTTACAAAAATACTTCAGATTTTCATAAAACTTTTAAGACCAAGATCATCAAAATCGGGTAAGTACTTTTTAAGTTATAAATTTTCAAATGTTCAGCAAAAATAGTTTTTTTGTGCGTAATCATGCACCATAGGAATCAATGGAGAAATACTTTAAACATGCATATAAAATCAAGCAATGCATTTAGCAATGTCTCCTTTTGCAGGTATGTCAAGGTAATCGGTGGGCACTATGGACGAGCTGAAGAAGTCCAGACGGTTCCCGGTTTCAGCAGGAGCAGCTGCAGAACGTCGTTGGAGCTGCTGCCAGGCCACTGCAGGGGACCACCTGGAAAAGCACAGGTGGACTTAAAAGTGAGTTCGGTGGGTCCCCTTGGAGTTTTGAGGTCACAAGGGGTGGGGGTCCCTTAGAGCACAGCTGGATCTTCAGTGCAGGGTACAGAACGGCCGGGTGCATTTCGAATTGGTGAGCCGAGAGCTGTGCGCAAAGGTGCCCTTGGAAGCAGGAGGTAGGACACTTTGAGGGCTGCTTGCAGGTCAGCCGGGGCACTCTGGTGGGAGGTCCTAGTGGTTTCTGAAGTCAGTTAACTGGGGATTACTTCTGGTCCTTTTACACTCCTGAATGGATTGTCCTTCTTGGTGACCGACGTTAGGTGACCACTAACTGGGGCCATGGTGGGTTTGGCTGCTGGAAGGCGCAGTGCCACCAAACTTGGTACACTAACAGGTTTTGTCCTCACAGTCCCTTGGGTAGAGTTTGGTCCAGCTGCAGTGTCCATTTCCATGGTCAGCAGCCCATCAGTGAAGTGCCCATCCCTGGGTCTTTGGTTGCAGGAGGGTGATGCCTTCACTCTGGAAGGAGATCTTCAGCAATTTTCAAAGTGTGCAGGTCCTCTGTGGGTTTGTAGAGTGCGTCCAGTGTGCAACCAATTCCTCAGGGGTGATTGTCAAGTCCTGGGTGCAGCAGGCATGGTTTAGTGCCTTTTTCTAGTGCAGCAGGACTTCAGCTCTTGAGCCTTGGGTCATTTTTGTTGCTTGTCTTCTTTTGTCATTGGAATCTGATTTTCTGGTCCAGGGATGCCCACTATATATTGTATTTAGTGGGCATTTAGGGGAGTACCTATTAGTGACTAATGGGTCATCTACATTAGGATGGCTACACACACTAAGTGACCATTGCCTGTGGGCAATGATCACTGCCATCTTCAGTGTTGTTTACTGCCATTGCTTCAGCCAAATGTGGGGATTTGCAATGGAGGTAGCCATTTGCTGCTAGCAGCAGGCTTGGGGCTTGAGTTTCAAGGGTGGTAAGCCCTTTGAAGCCCGCTAACAGGGCAGTGCACATTCCTGGGGGGGGGAAGGTGTGATACCACCTGTGCCCAGGAAGGGCTTTGTTTTGGAACCCAGAGATCAGGATCGCTCACTCCAGGGTTCCAGAATCTTGTCTGGTGGTGGCAGGCTGGTTGCACCAGCAACCATGCTAGGGTAGTTAGCTTTTGCAGGGGGCACCTCTAAGGTGACCCCTGAGTACTTTTTGGGATAAATCCAATGCTGGTAACAGCTTGGATTTATCATTCTGAGTTGTTTGATACCAAGCAACCCAGGGATCAGAGTACCCATCATGTAGCTGTGAAACTCGTACTCACCAGTGTCCAGCATGTGTATTAAAATGGCTGGCTCTGTTCACTTACTATGTCCCAGGTTTGGAAGGGACACGCTAGGGGCATATTGCCCATGCATCTATGCCCACACATACAGTAAAGTGTGCATTGTCTTAGGGCTGGAAGGCATGCCAGAGGGTGTGACATACCTATAGTGCATGCAGTGTGTAGTGGACAGGGCACACAGTCTGTGTGCCATGTCGAGTTTTCATTTTAGCATTGCATCAGAACACTCAGCCTGTAATGGCAGTGCTGGGTGCTTCTGGATGCATTGTCTTAGAGGTTGGCACAATCTGTGATGTTGCCCTCAGGGGCCTACCTTTATTACCCCATGCCCTGGGTGCCTAAGTACCATTTACTAGGTACTTATAGTGGCATCTAAAGGTGTTGTCAATTGTGCCAATGCATCACAACAGTTTTAGGGCAAGAGATCTGGCCCTGGGCATTACCAACTCTGAGACTACATCAAATACCAGGCAAAAAGTGGGAGATAATCATGACAAAATAGGCCTTTTCTCACACTACTCCCCCAAAATGAAAGAGGATTAGATTACACTTTCCCTAGTGAGTCTTCATCATCTAAGTGGAAGAACTGGAAAGGCCATTTGCATTGGCATGGGCAGTCCCAGATCTGTGTTCCGTTCAAAAGTCAATTCCCTGTAGGGAGATTGACCACCTAAGCAGTTTGAGGTTTTCACCCTTCATTTGCTGTAGCCATTTGAGAGCCCTGTGGTCAGGATGAACTATGAAGTGAGAGCCTAACAGGTATGGCTGCAGCTTCTTCAGGGTCCAAAACACAGCAAAGGCTTCCCTCTCTATGGCACTCCATTTCTTTCCATAGGGAGTAGTCTACTACTTGTAAAAGCAACAGACTGGTAATGCCCATCATCATTTGTGTGGGCTAAGACCGCTCCTACCCCCAGTTGTGAGGCATCTGTTTGGACAATAAACTGCCTGGAGTAGTCTGGAGCTTGTAGGACTGGAGTGCAGCACATAGCATTCTTCATGGAGTCAAAGGCCTTTTGACAAATCACTGTCAGTTAACCTTTTGGGGCATTTTCTTGAGGTTAACACTGTGAGGGGGCAACTATGGTGCCATAATCCCTCACAAATATCCTATAATACCCAATCAAGCCAAGGAATACCCTGACCTCGGTCTGGGTTGTGGGAGCTTCTCACGCCAGAATGGTCTGAATATTGGGTAGGAAGGGTTGAACATGGCCTCCACCAACCAGGTAGCCCAAGTAAACAACTTTACTCTGCCCTATCTGGCACTTACTGGCCTTGATAGTGAGGCCTTCCTTATGCATCTAGGTGGATCAGGTGATCCTGCCAGGTGGAGCTACAGACAGCTATGTAATCCAGGTAAGCTGCACTAATGATTTCACCTCAGCAAGGACTTATTTCACCAACCTTTGAAAGGTGGCAAGTGCATTCTTTAATCCAAAGGGAATAACTGTGAACTGATAATGCCCACTAGGAGTGGAAAATGCTGACCTCTCTTTTACTCCTGGTGTCAGGCCAATCTGCCAGTACCCTGATGTTAAATCAAAA
Organism: Pleurodeles waltl; assembly: GCF_031143425.1. Classification (NCBI taxonomy): domain Eukaryota; kingdom Metazoa; phylum Chordata; class Amphibia; order Caudata; family Salamandridae; genus Pleurodeles; species Pleurodeles waltl. The sequence goes on along the minus strand of NC_090440.1, from coordinate 1,533,971,541 downwards.
GTACTTAGATGTGTGACTGTCCCTAGTCTGTCAATTAGCTCATCAGCTTTTGGGATTGGGTGTGCATCAGTTTTTGTCACGGAATTGAGGCCCCTGTAATCCACACAAAACCTCATTACCTTTTTCTCTCCCTTAGAGTGAGGTTTAGAGACTAAAACTACTAGGCTAGCCCAGGGACTCTCTGAGGGTCCAATGACACTCAAATCCAACATATTTTTGACTTCTGCTCATAGGCTCTCCCTGACATGGTCTGACTGTCTGTAAATGTAAATTTTGTTTTTGACAGGCAAGCTCTCACCATTGTCCACATCATGAGTACACCAATGAGTCTTCCCAGAGATCATGGAGAATAACTCAGCATACTGGTTGAGGACTTGCCTCCAATCAGCCTGCTGTTGTTCTGAATGGATGTCTGAGAAGACCACTCCATCGACAGAACTATTGTGTGGAATGCTAAAGAGGAGATCAGGGAGAGGTTCACTCTTTTCTTCCTGTCCCTCATCTGTAACCATGAGCATGGTCACATCAGCTCTGTCATAATGGGGTTTTAGGTGGTTGACATGTATGACTCTTTTGGGATTTTTGCAACTGCCTAAGTCCACAAAATAGGTGACCTCTCCTTTCTTTTCAAGAAAGGAATAGGGCCAAGACCATTTGTCCCAAAGAGCCCTTGGAGCGACAAGCTCCAACACCCAAACTTTCTGCCCTGGTTTGAACTCCACCATAGCAGCCTTTTGGTCATATCAGAGCTTTTAAAGCTGTTGGTTGACTGAAAATTTTGGCTTGCTTTTTCCATGTACTCTGACATCTGTGAACATAGGCCAAGTATGCAGTCCACAATGTCTTGATTTGGCTCTTTGAGAGGTTTCTCCCAGCCTTCCCTTACAAGAATTAGTGGTCCCCTAACAGGATGCCCAAAGAAAAGTTCAAATGGAGAGAATCTCACTCCCTTTTGTGGCACGTCCCTGTAGGTAAAAAGCAGACATTGAAGTAGAACACCCCATCTCCTTCTGAGTTCTTCAGGGAGTCCTCCAATCATGCTTTTAGGGTCTCGTTAAATCGATCAATCAACCCATTTGTTTGTGGATGGTAGGGGGTAATGAACTTATAAGTAACACCACATTCCTTCCATGTGTGTTTTAGGTATGTACACATGAAGTTAGAACCTCTGTCTGATACTACCTCCTTAGGGAACCCTAATCTGGTAAAAATACCCAGGAGGGCTTTTCCAACCACAGGAGCAGTAATGGTCCTAAGGTGTGTAGCCGCAGGATATCTAATGACATGATCCACTACCACTAGGATATATCTGTGTCCTGATGCTGTTTGGGGGTCAATGGAGCCAACAATATCAACCCCTACCCTTTCAAATGGAACCCCAAGCAGGCGATCTACTGGGCTGGATGAGGACATAGCCACTTCCTTTTGCCCTATTACTCCCCACCAATCAAAGGTTACCATAGCCATGGGATGGAACTTTGCCAGCACTGGTGACTTCCCTACCAGGAAATGATGTGAGTGGACCAAGTGCTGGGTTACCATGGTAGCACTAGCTCCTGTGTCCCACAAAGCTTCAACTTTCTCCCCATCGATTAATCAAAGGGCAGTGCCTGTATTTTTGCATATTACTTGGCCAGGCAGCACAGGTTAATTTTACCCATTCCTCAGTGATTAATGTTGCCTCTGTGGGATCACTGACATGGTCAGACTACGCCTCTGATCCCATCTGGAGATAAGTTACTACATTTACAGTAGGTTGGATAGAGGCATTCATTCTGTTTTTACAGCTAGGATCTTCAGTTTGGTACCCTCTTGTCTTGCAGTCATAGCACCAAGCCTTGGTGGGATCAAAGTTCTTCCCTTTGTACCCACCCCTAGAAAATGAGAAGTCTCTGGGCCCACCCTCCTGTGCAGGATTTTGGGAACCTTGAGAAGACTCTTTATTTTTGTTTTGGCTCCCATCTTTCCCTTTGGGGGAAACTTTTTGGCCTCTTTCCTTTGGTCTCCCCTACCAGTGGTAGCTTTGGGTACCCTTGTTTTGACCCAGTGGTCTGCCTTCCTCCCCAACTCTTCAGGGGAAAGTGTACCTTGGTCTACCAGGTATTGATATAGCCTCTCATTGAAACAATTACTCAGCAGATGCTTGTTCATTAATAGGACATACAGCACATCATAATCTTGTACCTTGTTACCAGCTAACCAACCACCCAGCATTTTTCTGGTCTAGGGATGCTCACTAAATACTATATTTACTATATTTAGTGGGCATTTAGGGGAGTACCTAGTAGTGACCAATGGGTCATCCACCTTAGGGTGGCTACACCCACTAAGTGACTACTTCTGTGGGCAGAGGTCACTTCCCTGCACCTGATTGACTATTTTCCTTCTGTGCAAGGTGGAGGAAAATGAAATGGAGGAGTCACCTCGCATGCAACACCTCGGGGTGATGCAAGCTAGGGGCTGACCACTCCTCCTGTCCTTTTTGTGGTTTCCCGGCATCGCTCCCGCCAAAGTGGGGGTTTGCAATGGGGGCAGCCATCTGCTGCTTGCAGCAGGCTTGGGGGTTATGTTTCAATGGTGTTAAGCTCTTTGATGCTTGTTAGCAGGGCAGTGCACATTCCTGGAGGGAGGTGTGATAGCTCCTCTGCTCAGGAAGGGCTTTATTCTGGGACCACGGAGCAGAATCTCTCACCTCAGGGTTCCAGAATGCCTGGTGGTAGCAGGCTGGTTGTGACTGCCCAGCAACTATGCCTGTGTAGTTAGCTTTTGCAGGGATAAACCCATTGCTGTTAACAGCTTGGATTTATCATTCTGAGTTGTTTGATACCAAACAACCCAGGGTTCAGAGTAGCTGTGAATCTCGTACTGACCAGTGTCCAGCACATGTATTAAAATGGATGCTCTCTTCACTTTTTATGTCCCAGGTTTGGCAGAAACACAGAAGGAGCTTATTGCTCATATATCTATGCCCACACATACAGTATACTGCACCCTGCCATAGGGCTGGAAGGCATGCCCGAGGGGTGGCATATCTATACTGCATGCAGTGCATAGTGGACAGGGCACAGAGGCTGCATGCCATGTTGAATTTGCATTTTAGGATTGCATCAAAACACTCAGCCTGCAATGAGAGTGCTAGGGTGTTTCTGGATGCATGGCCCTAGAGGGTGGGTGGCACAATCAGTGCTACTGCCTTCAGGGGCCTACCCTTAGTCCCCCATACACTGGGTACCTAGGTGCTATTAACTAGGGACTTATAGTGGCACTTAAAGGTGTTGCCAATTGTGCCAATGCATCACAACAGTTTTAGGGAAAGAGATCTGGCCTAGGGAACCTGGTTAGCAGTGGTCCTGGGCAATAACAACTTTCAGACTAAATAGCAGGCAAAATGTGGGGGCTAACCATGGGAAAAGAAGCTTTTTCTCACAACGAGGTTGATAGATCTTTTCACCAGGATAAGAGTGTAGAGAAGAGAGCATCAAAACTTCACTACAATAAATTAAAATAACAGTATGACTCATTTAGCCACACAAGGAATAGTCCAAGCTGAAAAAAAAACCAAGGGTGCTTATTACAGATTGAGGATCAGAATAACATAAATAATTTGCAAAACAAGACTGTAGAAATAAAAAATCATAATAGAATGTCCAAACCTCCTAAAGAAGTTCAAACTAATTAATGTCGGAAATATTACACATTCAAAGACCACTGCACATAAAAATAATATGAACATTTGAAAAGGAGGAAACAAACGCTGTCTAATCATGCTATCACTTAGTAATTCTAAAACTGCAATTTAGTTGCCTACACAAGGGGAAACCCTACGAATTAGCATGTCCATATACCATGTGCTGGGACAAGCACATGTGAGCCACAGGGCAAAAAGCACAAGAAGGGGATAAGAATTTGCAAAAATGACATTTGGGGAAACAGGTAATTAACTAAGGTTTGCAAAAAGTAGGTAAAAAGGGAAGGCATCAGCATTTCAGAAGCTTGATCAATAGTTGTTCGATCTGGCATCCTTGGAGCAGTTTCCACTCTCTTTTTGCCTCTGCTTCCCATGTTTTTGATTGTGTGCTGGACTTCATTTTTGCTGCTTTTTGGTCTTCTGGGCACTTTACCACTGCTCTCCAGTGCTAAAGTGAAAGTGCTCCCTATTTAAAGCGTGTTTTTGATTGGTTATCCCTGATATATTTGATTTACTAGTAACTCCCTACTTAAGTGTACTAGAGGTGCCTAGGGCCTGTAAATCAAATGCTACTAGGGGGCCTGCAGCATTGATTGTGCACCCACATGAGTATCCCTTTAAACATGTCTCAGACCTCCCACTGCAGAATCTGTGTGTGTAGTTTTTGTACTGCCAATTCGACCTGGCAAGTGTACCCAGTTGCTAGGCCCAAACCTTCCCTATTATGGCATATAAGTCACCCCTAAGATAGGCCCTAGGTAACCCCATGGGCAGGGCGCAGTACAATTAAAAGGTAGGATATGCACTGGTGTGTTTTACAAGCCCTGATAGTAAAATACTGCCAAATTCAGTATTTTTCAGTATTGCAAGGCCTATCCCTCCTATAGGCTGACATGGGGACTGCCTTTAAATATCTTTTAAGTGCAGTTTCTTAATGGGAGCAGATATGGAGTTTGGGGTCTCTGAACTCGCAAGTTAAAAATACGTCTTTTGGTAGAGTTGGTTTTTAGATTGTCAGTTTGAAAATGGCACTTTTAGAAAGTGGCCATTTCCTTGCTTTACCATTCTGTGCCTCTGCCTGCCCGTGGTATTCACGTCTGGGTCAGACTGATAGTTGGGCCGTTTGTAAATTCCCTCTAGACAGTGACACAAAGGAAGCTGAGGAGTGTCTTGCATATCCTGAGTCTCTTGGGCTAGTGTAGGGAGGGAGGAGCTGACACTTACACCTGAAAGGGCTGTGCCTGTCCTCACACAATGCAGTCTTCAACCTCCTGGTGTGTGTCTGTGGCCAGACATGGGCAAGCAGGATCTTGTGAACAACAGAGACTTTCCTTTGAGGTTTGCCCACTTCAAAGGCAGAAATGAGTATAAGCAGTGAACTCAAAACCCCTAGAATTTTAGAATATGTCTGGATCAAGAGGAACCTCTGCCAAGGAGAAGAGCTGACGAGCTTGAGGAGGAGTACTGCCCCTTTGCTGTGTGTGCTTTGCTGAGTTGTCCTGCAGTTTCTGCTTCTTCCTTAAAGAGGACAAAGAATGGACTTTGCTGTGTATCCTGCTTGTGAAGATCCTCCAAGGGCATGGACTGAGCTTCCCCCTGTTCTGAAGTCTCAGGGCCATCAATGATTTCATCTGCCAGTACCTGGGCTCTCTTGCTGAGACCCATACCTTGCCAAGTGGTGCTATAGCTAGTCCCTGGGCCCTTGAATGGAGAAGCTGGTGAAACCAATGTGAAAATCGATGCCCCAGAGGCTAAAGGCAGAAAAAACGACGCATTGCCTTCATCGGGCGGGGATGAAAAATTGCAGCATCACTGGTCAAATTGAAGCATTAGCAGCTCATTGCAGATTTATCACTGTTGTGTGTCTGGATTTTCATTGCATCTTCCATGGGCATCAAAACCTGCAACATCACCTCGCAGACCTGAGGCTGCTTGTTCAGAAATCAACGCATCTCTTCCCTGCGAGGAAACAATCAACGCATCATTTGCCTATTGGAGAAAGAATTGATGCACCACCTCACTTGGGAGTCATCATTTGCTTTTCAGATGCATGCTCGTCCGTGAGGCTTTATTTTAAACACTTACTAGGGACTTTGTGCTAAAACAACTCATCCATTGATTTCTACAGATTAAGGCGGTCATTCCTACCTTGGCGGGTGGCGGTCGCCGCCCGCCTGCGGGAACCGCCAGAAGACCGTACCGCAGTCTGACTTTCCCGCTGGGCTGGCGGGCGACCGCCAAAAGGCCGCCCATCCCGCCCAGCGGGAAAGCACCAGCAACGAGGAAGCCGGCTCCGAATGGAGCCGGCGGAGTTGCTGGTGTACGACGGGTACAGTTGCACCCGTCACGATTTTCAGTGTCTGCCAAGCAGACACTGAAAATCTCAATGGGGCCCTGTTAGGGGGCTCCTGCAGTGCCCATGCCAGTGGCATGGGCACTACAGGGGCCCCCAGGGGCCCCACGACACCCGTTCCCGCCATCCTGTTCACCGCCAGGACCAGGATGGCGGGAAGGGGGTCGGAATCCCCATGGCGGCGCTGCTTGCAGCTCCGCCGTGGAGGATTCACAAGGGCAGCGGGAAGCCGGCGGGAAACCGCCGGTTTCCCTTTTCTGACCGCGGCGGTAAGAATAGCCCCAGAAGCACCGCCAGCCTGTTGGCGGTGCTTCCTCCGTCCCCTACCCTGGCGGTCTCGGACCGCCAGGGTAGGAATGACCCCCAAAGTCTCTTTATAATATAAAACATTCATCTCTTTGCTTGTGTATGTTGCATTTCTGTTGTTTTGGTCTTGTTTGAATTAAATACATATTGACTAGTTATCTAAACTGTTGTGGAGCCCTTCTGTGGTGTTTTCACTGTGTTTCTGTGTGTTGTGGTGCAAATACTTAACTCATTATCTCTGAGATAAGCCTGACTGCTTGTGCCAAGCTACCAAGGGGGTGAGCAGGGGTTATCTGAGCTTTGTATCTCCCTTTCCCTGACTAGAGTGAGTGTCCCTGCTTGGACAGAGTGCAAACTGACTGCCAACCAGAGACCCCATTTCTAACATTGGTGATCAGTGGTGAGGATAGGACTTCTATTTGAACTTGACATACAGTCATTGGTGTACACTACTGGTTTATTGCAGACCATTACACAACCACATACTGTTTTTCCTCTTTAATTTATTTTTGCTTTGCTTTTTGTCCTTTTTATGACCTCTCTGTTTTAAAGATATTGCACCTTTATTGAACTTTGTCCACAAAGATGTCTCAGTCTGGGGAGCCATCAGCAGTTGTTGAAAAAGTGGTGTTTGAGATATTGGAGAGTTACACAGTGGCCCAGCCCAAGCAATTTTGTAAGGAATTTCGATGCCCAATCAAAAGCTCTACCAAGAAGGATGAGCTGCAAAAGGTGCCTGGGGCTGGTTGGCAGCAAAGGAGGCTGAGGGGCACACAACATAGGAGAGTATGGCTGTGGATGAGGAGTTACAGAGCTTGCATGATGAACTGGAGAATAACCTGGACCTGTCTGGAGGGGGGTCTCCAGGGCAGGCAGCAGTGTTTCTTCTAAAAGTCTGACCCCAGAGGAGCTGAGGGACAGACAGGCAGATAGGCGGGATCATTTGGAGCTTGAGATGCTTAAGGTGGAATTGGCTAGACTGGACAGAGAAGCAGAAACAAAGAAAATGGCAACAGCTATAGAGGAAAGAAAAATGTTGTTGGGTCATGAACTGAGTTTAAAGGAGCTGGGTCTGAAGGGCAGGTCCAGCACAGATGGTGGCAGCAGTACCCCAGTGCAACCTGAAAAAAGAGTGCACTTTCCCAAAGATCTGGTAAAGGATTACAAGAGGCAGGATGACATACCCTTGTGATTTAAGTGGTATGACTCAGCTCTTCATATGAACCTGGTCCCTGAGGTACACGGCGGGGTGGATCTGTGGAAGCACTTTGAGGTAGAGCAGAGGGACATCTTGACAGACCTAGGGGATCCTCAGGGGCTCACCCACTCTACAATGAAGGATCCCCTACTCACTAGGTATAGTCTCACTCCACAGCAGTACAAGGAGAAGTTCAGGTCTTACAAGGAAGGGGATTTTCAAACTGGGTTAGAATGTGTTGATTCTTTTTGCAGAGCACTGGATGGTTGGGTGAAGGGTAGTAAGGTAACAGATTATGAGGGGCTCTATAATTTGATTGCATGGAAACACTATTATAGTCTTTGTTTTCCAGAGCTTCACCAGCACCTAATTGACAGAAAGCTGATTGACCCCAGGAAGTGGACTGGTGGGAGAGCACCAGCGTCCAAAAGAAGTATGAGGAGACTTAGCCAAGGGTGGGCAGGGTCCCATCAGAAGAAGTGGGAGGGTAAGGGTAAACAAGGGGAGTTCTCTAAAGGGCCCCAATTTAGGCTCTGTTTTATACTTTTTGGTGGGAAACTGCACTAACGCAGTTTTGCACCAAAGAATTTAGCACCAGCGTGCACCATTTCTGAGCACCAGCCGGGGACTATATTTATGGAATGGTGCAAGCCGGTGCAAAGGGTAGGCTAGCGTAAAAAAATTACGTTAGTCGGGTAGGACTGGCAGTATGGAAGAAGCGGGTTTTGCACCCAAAAATGAAGTTGGACAGGTTAGAGTAAAAAAAAATGACTCTAACCTGCCTAGAGTCATTTTCTGATGCGAAACCATCCATACCACATGACTCCTGTCTTAGAACAGACAGGAGTCATGTCCCCCACCCCAATGGCCAGCACAAGGGACCAGGGTCTCCCGGGCATGGCCACTGCACCCAGTGCCATGTAGGGGGGTCCCATTTCAGGGCCCCTAATGGCACTTAAAAAAAACCCCCAAAAAACGTACCTTTACTTACCTATACTTAACTGGGATGGGGTCCCCCATCCTCCGCTGTCCCTCTGGTGTGGGTGGGGGTATCCTTGGTGCCTGGGGAGGGCACCTGTGGGCTTATTCCATGGTGTTCCACCATGGAAATAGGCCCACAGGTCCCCTAATGCCTGCCCTGACCCAGGCGTTAAAAAAGGTGCAAAGCAAGCTTTGCGCCATTTTTTGACCCCTCCTCCCTCCCGTGGGTGATTTTAGCACGGGGATAAATATGGCGCTAAGGCCATAGAGTACGTTTTTGCATGGGAATGCCTACTTTGCAGCTTATTGATGCAAAGTAGGTTTCCACGTCCAAAAAATGACTTTCACTCCATAAATTTGGCGCTAGACGGGTCTAGCGCCAAAGTATAAATATCGAGTTAGTTTTGCACCAAATTTGTGTTAAAAAAACGACGCAAATTTGGTGCAAAACAAGTATAAATATGCCCCTTAGTTCCCAGGGTAAGGATTTTCAGCCCCCAGGTGATAAGACGCCATGGATCTTTACAGGGAAGCCTGCAGAGAGGGATCTCCATAAGTTTTATGTATGTGATCAGGGGGGTCACAAGAGGGAGATCCCAAGTGTCCCAAGCTGGCACCCACTGGTGTGCAGTCACAGGGTTTGGTCATTATAGTGCTTGGGGAGGGGTTGGATCCAGGAGACGGTGGGAGCAAGCTGAGATGACCCTTGTCTTACTAGGGGACAGTGGGATGGTCCAGAGGACCCTCCTGCCTGAGAACACTGACAAATATAGGCAGTGGGTGATCATCAATGGATAGCGGGTAGAGGCTCTGAGAGACAGAGGGGCAGTGTGACTACTGTCAGGTGTCACCTAGTGTCTGTAGAGCATGTAGTCCCTAATGTACTTCACCAAGTAATTGGTGCAAACTCAGAGCACCTGTGTAAGGTGACACAGGTTCCCTTTGAATGGGGGGGATAAGGTTCCTTGAGGGTAGCTGTGAGTCCAGCCATGCTCATTGATTGTCGGCTAGGTAATGACCTAGAGGATTCCCCTTGGAGTGAGGTAGAACGCCGGTCACACTTGAAAATGTTGGGTCTGCTGGGTGGGCATGCGTGACCACCTGGTCTATGACAGCCAGCCAGTCAGTGTGATCAGGAGGCCCTGGAGCCTGAAAGAGTGGCACAGGTATGTGCCAGGAAGAGGAAGGGCAAGGGATGTAGGAAACCCACACCAGAGGTTCACATGGTCCGGGAGGAGGCTGAACCTGAGGGGAACACCCCAGAGACTAAGGGGGAACAAATGGCTGAACTGAGGGATGTGCCTGAGCTGACCCATTGGCAGCAGGAAGAGGGTCCCACAAGGGAGGAGGTCTGCAAGACGCAGAAGTCATGCCCTTCTCTTGAGGGTTTCTGGCAGCAGACTGCAGACCAGGCATCTGAAAAAGAGTCTGGATCCCACTGGATTTACTGGGAGGATGGCCTCCTATATTGTAAGCCTAAGGTTGCTGATCCTGGGGCAGTCTGCGTCCTGGTGGTACCCGAGCGCTTCCGAAGCTTCCTACTGGGGCTGGCTCATGATGTGCCTTTAGCGGGACATTTGGGGCAGAACAAAACTTTTGAGAGGATTGTCACCTACTTTTACTGGCCCCAAATGTGCAGGCACTCTGACACCTATTGTAGGTCTTGTCAGATTTGCCAGGCAAGTGGCAAGAGTGGGGGGAGTTGCAACGCTCCCCTCCAACTATTCCCCGTTGTCAGCACATTTTATGAGTGGGTGGAAATTGACATTGTTGGGTTTCTGGACCCCAAGATGGCTGTGGGAAACAAGTTTATCCTGGTCTTGGTGGACCATGCCACCCGGAAACTGGAGGCCATCCCTCTCAGATCATTGACAGCCCCATGGGGGGCCAGGCATTGATGGGGATTTTTACCTGCATGGTGTTCCCCAAGGAGGTGGTATCTGACCGGGTACCAACTTCATATCTACCTATATGAAGTCTCTGCAGAAGGAGTACAGGGTAACCTGAAAGTTCACCACTCCTTAAAAACGCCAAGGAAATGGAATGGTTGAAAAGTTCAACTGCACCCTAAAAGGCAAGATTATGGGTCTGTCAGAGCCCATGAGGCATAAGTGGGACGTCCTCTTCCCATGCCTTCTCTTTGCGTACAGGGAGGTACCACAGAAGGGACTTGGTTTTCGCCTATTTGAGCTGCTGTATGTGAGGAAACCTCTGAGTCTGGTGAAGGAAATCTGGGAGAGAGATCCCAGTAGGCCCCCAGGATGTATTTAGCTGCTGGTCTTTAGGAACCAGAATGCCCACTTCAGGAAACTCACTCAGGCAAACCTACAAGCCAGACAGGAGGACATGAAATGGTGGTATGACCAGAATGCCACTTTAGTTGAGTTTCAGCCTGTACAGAAAGTGTGGGTCATGGCCCCAGTGGAGCTGTGTGCTCTCCAGGACAAGTGTACTGGGCCTTTTGAGATGGTAGAGGGCAAGAGTAATGTCACCTATCTGGTGAACTTGCAGACTCCCAGGAACCCTTTGAGGGTCCCACTTGTAAACCGCCTCGAACCACATTTTGAGAGGTCTGAGCTGACCATGTTCTTGGCAACAGATGATGTGGTGGAGAAGGAGAATTAACCTCTACCTGACCTTGTGTCTACCCAAGACAAAGATTGGTCTGTGGAGGATGTAAACCTTTCCCCCACACTGACCCTAGAACAGCTGGGAGACTGTCACCAGTTGCTGGGGCAGTTTGCCTCGCTGTTTTCCTTGACCCCAGGGGTCACTCATTTGTGAACACATGATGTGGATACCTGGGACAGTCCAACTGTGAACTGACAAAGCTAGAGCCAGCATCAAGGATGAGGTTTCCAAGATGCTAGCATTAGGGGTGATAGAGTTCTCCAGCAGTCCTTGGTCCAGCTCAGAGATCTGGGTTCCAAAAGCTGCTGCCCCGGTGCCAGTCCGGAACTTTGGTTCTGTGTGGACTACTGTGGATTCAATGCCATAACTAAGACTGACACGTACCACATCCCCCGAGCGGATCTGCCAGGAGCTGCCAAGTTCCTTAGCACATTTGACTTAACGTCTGGGTACTGCAGATTGTTTTGACTGATGGGGCCAAAGAGAGGTCAGCATTTTCAACACCAGAGGGACACTATCATTTCAGAGTCATGACCTTTGGGTTGGAAAATGCCCCTGCCACCTTTCAGAGGTTGTTTAACCAGGTTTTGGTTGGGCTGGGGGATTTCAGTGCTGCCTACCTGTATGACACTGCAGTGTTCAGCTCCAGTTGGAGGAGCACCTGCAGCACCTCTGAAAAATGATGAGGGCGCTACAGAAAGCAGAAAGCAGGCCTCACTATTCAGGCTAGTAAGTGTCAAATAGGGCAGGCATCTGTGGTTTACCTGGGACACCAGGTGGGGAGTGACCTGGTGCCTCCACTACAACCAAAAATAGAAGCTATTCTGGCTTGGGAACCCCCATGACCCAGATAGAGGTGAGCGGATTCTTAGGTCTCACCGGGCACTACAGGAGGTTTGTCAAGGGGTATGGCACCATTGTGTCCTCCTTGACTGAGCTGCCTTCCAGGTAGCAACCCAAGAAAGTGATCTAGACTGGGGCTTGCACTAGCACCCTTGCTGAAGGCACCTGACTTCTCCAAGAAATTAGTTGTTTGGACTGACACTTTAGAGCATGGTGTGGGGACAGTTCTAGCACAGCTAAACTAGGAATGCCTAGACCAGACTGTAACCTTCATTAGTAGGAGGTGGCTTCTCCGGGAACAAAAGTGGAGTGCAATTGAGAGACAAACTTTTGCTGTGGTCTGGGCACTGAAGAAGCTAAGACCATACTTGTTTGGGACTCACTTCCAGGTTCAGACCGACCACAGGCCCCTCAGATGGTTAATGCAGATGAGGGGTGAGAACCCAAAACTGTTGAGGCTGTTCATCTCCCTACAGGGAATAGACTTTACGCTGGAACACCGCCCTGGTAGAGAACACGACAATGCTGATGGTCTGTCCAGATTCTCCCACCTTAGTGATGAGAACTTCCATGAGGTTGGGTAGTTCGCCCACTTTCAGCTGGGGGGGACACATGTTAGACCTGGCATCCTTGGCGTAGTTTCCCCTCTCTTTTTGCCTCTGCATCCTGTGCTTTTGACTGTGTGATGGACTTTGTTGTTGGTGGTTTTTGATACTCAGGGCACTTTAACACTGCTGACCAGTGCCAAAGTGCAAGTGCCCCCTAAGTAAAGTGCGATTAGGATTGGTTGTCCATAATTGGCATTTTTGATTTACTAGTAAATCCCTAGTGAAGTACATTAGAGGTGTCCAGGTTCTGTAAATCAAATGCCAGTAGTGGGCCTGTAGAACTGATTGTGCCACACATATTAGAAGCCCTGTAACATGTCTTAGACCTGCCACTGCACTGTCTGTGTGTGCAGTTTTTGTACTACCAATTCGACCTTCAAAAAAACTTCACTTTTATTACATATAAGTCACCTCTAAGGTAGGCCCTAGGTAGCCCCTAGGGCAGGGTGCAGTGTATTTAAAAAGTAGGACATGTATTGGTGTGTTTTACATGTCCTGAATCCACATCTGGGCCAGACTGACAATTGGGCTGTTTGTGAATTCCCTCTAGTCAGTGACACAAAGGGAGCGGAGGAGTGTCCTGCATATCCTGATGGGTTTTCTGGGCTAGAGTGGGGAGGGAGGAGATGACACTTGCACCTGAAAGGGCTGTGCCTGTCCTCACACAATGCAGTCTTCAACCCCCTGATGTGTGTCAGGGGCCAGGCTTGGGCAAAGCAGGATCTTGTGAACAACAGAGACTTTCCTTTTACATTTGCCTACTTCAAAGGCAGAAATAAGTATACGTAGTGGACCTAAACCCCTAAACTTTTAGAATACTTCTGGATCATGAGGAACCTCTGCCAAGGAGAAGAGCTGGAGGAGGAGTATTGTCCCTTTGCTGTGTGTGCTTTGCTGGGTTGGCCTGCAGTGGCTGCTTCTACCTTAAATAGGACAAAGATTGGACTTTGCTGTGTATCCTGCTTGTGAAGGTTCTCCAGGGGCTTGGACTGAGCTTCCCCCTGTTCTGAAGTCTCAGGCCTATCAAAGAGTTCATCTCCCAGCACCTGAGCTCTCTTGCTGAGAACCCTCCCCTGCCAAGTGGTGCCACATCCAGTCCCTGGGCCCTTGAAAGGAGAAGCTGGTGAACCCAAGGTGAAAATCCACGCACAGCAGCCGAGCGGCAGAAAAAATAGAGGCAGAGCCTGCACCACAGCTGACAAATCAATGCATTTCTGGTAAAATCAATGCATCGCTAGCTCAGAGCGGATTCATCGCTGCTGTGTGTCTGGATTTTCCATACATAGTCCTTGGGCATCAAAACCTGCAGCATCAACGCGCAGACCTAAGGCTGCTTGTCCCCAAATCTACGCATCTCTTCCATGCGATGAACGAATCAATGTATTGTTTGCCCAGCAGAGAACGAGTTGACACACGGCCTCACTTGTGAGTAAGGAATCGATGCATCGCTTGCTTTTCCGATGCACGCTTGCCAGTGCTGCTTTATTTTTTACTCATTCCAGGTATTTTGTTATAAAACAACCATTGATCCAAATCCATTAATTTCTATGGATTAAGACTATTTGTACTTTAAAAATTAATCTCTTTGCTTGTGTATGTTGGATTTTTGTTGTTTTGGTCTTGTTTGATTTAGATAAATGCTGCCCATTTTTGATGTGGAGTACTTCTGTTGTGAATTCACTGTGTTACTGTGTGTGTTAGTACAAATACTTTACACATTACATATGAAATAAGCTTGACTGCTTGTGCCAAGCTACCAAGGGGGTGAGCAGAGCTTATCTGAGCTGTGTATCTCCTTTACCGTGACTAGAGTGACTGTCCCTGTTTGGACAGAGTGCAAACTGACTGCCAACCAGAGACCCCATTTCTAAAAAGAATCTTCTTGAATCAGGGGAAAACTCTCTTAGTCTTAAGATATTTCAAAGGAGCAAGGATAGAAAGGACTATACCTATCAGAGTCCAAGGGGTTCAGCTCCTGAAGGGAAATCCAACCAAGGAACGGTATATTAAAAATCTTGGTGTAAGATTATTCATCCATCCATCACTCCATATGATGCAAAAGGTGTAATTGTCGATATTTGTTTTCCACGATTATTTAGACCCTCTGATCAAGATGTGTATTATTTGGTCCAATTTGACATTTACTGTTTTATTCTTAACTCCTCTACTGATAAGGGCAATGATACCGTTCCTTCGGCAATTGGTGTTTTCCACAGGTAATAATATCAATAATCAATGTGGTTTGTACTACTTTGGCTCTCATGAATGGAGAAAAATATCTAACTTTTTCTGAAAAAATTTAAAGAAAACGTTTCTTTATTATTTTTTTAATGCAGCCTGTTTTCCATTAAGGAAACGGGCTGCATAAAAACAACTTGTTTTTGAAAAAACAGTCACAGACATGGTGGTCTGCTGACTCCGGCAAACCACTATCACTGTGAGTACAGCCATTCCAAAATGGGTCGCAATTTGCAACCTGCCAGATGAATACTAATTAGGCAGGTCCTTTGCGACCCATTTGGGAATCTCTAATAGTGTATCAGACACTGTTGTACATTACAGATTGCGACTCGCAATTTCTGACTCACAAAGAAATGCAAATTGCGAGTCACAATCTGCAATGGTCATACATCGAGCCCCTAGTGCAGAGGGGCAACATTAATGTTTTTAGAAAACCAGAGTTTGATCATGGCCTCCTTCAGCATTCAGATTCAAGTGAGAATGAAAGGTATCCTCTGGACAATGTCCCCAAGTACATGCGTAGGTGAGTTCATTTGTTATTTGGAAAAGTAATCCATAAAGACTCAAACTGAATACTCCAGACTCTTCTCATGCAACAAGGTGGGTAACTGGTTCTCACTCACTGGACCTAAAAGTGGTGCCAAAAGGGCATTGCTGTGGCTTCATCATCTCACCAGTACAAATTCCTCTAAACAGTGAGATTATCCATATAGATTTGTGATCTAGCTGAGGATGTTGCAGAGCATGGCCAATAGCTGATCAAGACGTTCTATCAAATTGGGCCTAAATAACGTTTTGTTTCTTGCAGAATGGGAGCTCTGCTATTATGTTGCTATTACGTTAGGTTGAACTGTTAGTACATTAACAGTGGCTTTGATCAAAAGCAATCTCTTAGGGATTTCCCATTTTTTGGAATGTGGCCAGGTGAAGAAGTCTCTGCCAACAAGCAAACTGTTCTGGCAGGCTTCGAGGACCTTATCCTTAACCAAGCCTTTATGTGTGACTCAATCAGGTTGATTAAGAAAATAAGTAATCGTACAAGTTCTTTTCAGTACAAAGATGGATGCGGAGTTTCTGAGTGCATCTAAAGATCTAAAGGTAAACCTTCTTGTGAATGAGACTAGAGTATGCAAATCTGAAAGAAGAGCACGGGGCACATGCAAGGGATAAGCATAATAGAAACGTACACAATGAAATAGAGAAACCATTAAGAGAAAGCAGGGGAAGAAGTTAAAAGGGCTAGTTAAGACGTTATTGAGGGAAAAGAGAGAAGGACAAGGAGGATCCACATCCTATCCCAACCATGAAAAACACTAAGCTGCCTAGCAGATATGTAGCACTCCTGGTACCTGGAACCTTTGTTTCATTGACCAGCTCTGCAGTGACTCATGAAAGGCCTGACCATCTAGTGGAGCCTCGGAAATTTGTCAAATCAAGACGGTACAGACTGTCATAAACAAACTGGTTGATTTTTTATTTAGTTACTTAATAGTTTTCTACAGCCCTATTGCACGTTAGAAGGTTCTTCATCACAAGGACGTGACAGGCACATGAACCAGTAATCTTGATCCCATCAGGGGTACATTGCACATAGGAACAACAGCTTAACACACATTTACACTTTAAAAATAAGCTTAGTTTGTAGCAGTTTACAACTCCAGTAAATGGTGCGTGGGGTGTGTCTATAAGTTTACTGACAGTATGCTAGGTATCAGCTTTACACTTTCGGGTGCGACTTCTTTTTAAGGCAGGCAGAGACAATACACTTGGCAGTCATCCCAGAGGATCAGTGCCTGGCAACGTCTTAAGGTTGTTTTGTCTTGTCCACACTTCACTCTAGTTTGTGTCTAGCTTCTATTCCTATGACTTTATTTTGTTCTCTCCTCCAGTTCCTCTCTGTGGTATCTTCATGTACAGTGTATATCTCTCCACTTCTAGCTATGGAATGTTATTTAGTATAAGGAATGTTTGGGTCTTGGGATTCTAGAGAGAGACAGATTGGAGGGGAGATGGAAGGAAGAAGCTGTGATTAGAGCTGTTGGATCTATTGTTGTGGATGAGATATCTACCTTGGACTTAATAAAATCTCAATGACACATTCATCTATGGATATTATTTTCACATTGGCGACGAGGATGGGATACATTTATGAGGATATCTCAACGCAACAATCAGCAACTTTGGAGCTCCAATGTCGGTTGGTCTTTGACTGTCTGTTTTCTTTTGATCCAACAATCAAAAATACAAGGTACGTGAAAAAAGTAAGAAGATTCTTCATCTATACAAGCCATCTCCATTATTCTCAATTGGATTGACTACTGTAAGCCCTGTCTCTGTTTAAAAAAAAAAAAAAAAAGGATAATAATATATCATAATAATATTTTTACTAAGTGTGTAATTTAACAGACTGTGGGATGTTGTGGCTATGGATATTGTGGGACCTATTTGTGGTAAAGGTGGGAATAGTTACATCTTAGTTTTGGTCGATCATTTTTCCAGGACTGTATAACACACTTCTATTGTGGATCGTGTGTGATCTGAAGGAGCGCAGTCTAAGATATTTATTTTGAATACAGTGCGGGAGAGCACTCAACGTTTGTATGTTTTCAAATCCACAGTTGGATTGGTCATCGCCGCAAGCGCTCTTCGTGCTCCAACCTCAAGTTTAGCGCATTCACACGCGAGCGCTCGAGCGTGTTTATTTACTCTGGCTCTGCACATTTAATCTTGAGCGCTCGCCGCATTTTCCTTCGCACTCCCTATACAAACAACTTGCGCTTTTGATTTACAACTGACCTTGTTTCTTCTACACGGAGTTCCCAGTACGGTCGTCCGTGTGTGATTCCGGCATTTTTTTGGGGCTCTTCTCTCTACAGGAAAATTCTTACGTTGGCACGGAACAAGGCGAACTCACTATAGAAAATAACCCGATTGTTTTGGATTTTCCTAAAAATGGTCAAGATGTACAAAATGTCTGGTGTTGTTTGAAGCAAAATATTTGTATGTCTTGTTACATGAGGAGGAGAGCACAGTTCAATTCATAATAAACATTTTACAGTTTTCTATTTGCAGTAAGGATTTACACAGTCAGTCAGAGCACAGTTCAATTCATAATAAACATTGTACAGTTTTCTATTTGCAGTAAGCTTTTACTCAGTCAGTCGAATATGCAGAACATACCACCTCCTCCTTTTTTTTTACTGTACCAGGAGACGCACCTATTATATGGTCGAAATGGAAGAAATAATTTCTTCATTATACAAGAGTATGTGGTTCTTCTTTATCTAATGAAAGAAAAGTCTCACTCCTCATGCACTGTTTAGGGTGTGAAGGCCTGGACATTTTTGAGACTCTACCTGAGCCTGATGACGATGGAGCAGACTTAACTGAATTTGAACTTTGCTTAAAAAAATTGGATCTTCATTATCTTCCAAAAATTAGTACAATTTTGGAACGCTACCATTTTGGAATGAGGGAACAAGGACAGAATGAATCTATAGAGGAATATATAACAGCCTTAAGGAAATTGGCTGCAACATGCAAATTCGGATTAACTCTTGAAGAACGCATAAGGGATCAATTTATGTTGAAGTGCTCCAGTGACAAAATTAGGCAAGAACTTTGGAGTAAGGATGATCCTTCTGTACATGAGGTGGTAACAATAGCTAAGAGCGTAGAGCACACTTTGGCCTGTGTAGGTGAATTAGAGAAAAATAAATATCCTTCAGTAAATAAAATATTTCCGAAGAACGATCTACATGAGAACAGCGCTTTGGAGACTGATGGAGGGAAAGAAGAACCAAAGTTAACACAAATTCAGAAATCTAAGTTTAAAGATACTAAGGCCCTCATTCTGACCCTGGCGGTCGGTGATAAAGCGGCGGCCAAGCCGCCAACAGGCCGGCGGTCTAAAATATGCAATTCTGACCCTGGCGGGAACCGCCAACACAGCCCGCCAACTTAACACTCCGACCGCCACAGCGGTACAAACAAACAGCGCGGCGGTTCCCGCCAACAGCCCGGCGGCAGACAAAGTACCGCCCACCCTATTACGACCCACCAATCTGCCACCTTTTCCGGGGCGGGAGCACCGCCGATAAGAACACGGCGGAAACAGACTACGAACGGGAAAACGCTCACCTCTACGCACTCCACGCGAGATTCCGGCAGTATGGAGCCAGAGTTGCAGGTCAACACCCGCACTCCTATTCCTGCTCATATACCAGGAGCACGCCCGGCGGCGCGGAAGACATCGGTGAGTACGGCACCTACGACACAGGGGAGGGAAAAGATTACCGGCACACACCCACCCACCCACACCCACTACAACACACACATCAATGCATTCCCACAGATCACTGTCACAACCCACAAACCACCCCCCTCCGAAATAATGCAAAGACCAAAAGAAGAGATCATAAACGGGCAGATATATTGAAATATGTACACCAGTAATCCCAATTAATAAATAAACTATGTACAAAATATATACAGCTACTAAATGTAGTCCAACCACTGTCCGTGGATCACAGGGGTCCTGTGCAAAGGGGCAAGGCCCAGTCCCACGACAAGAACTCCACGGAGAGAACACTGCAGGGGCATCAGAAAGAAAATAGGACAGGCACCTCAGGGGGAAGGGAAGGGGGGGCACCTCAGCCACTTGAGTACACGACGCCAGATCCACGAGGGGACTCCATGACCACTGGCCCATCCTGGGGAGAGCAAAGCCACAGTCCAAACAGTCCATACAGTGGGTGGCCTGCCCACTGGGCCATCCTGGGGAGAGCAAAGCCACAGTCCATACAGTCCATACAGTGGGTGGCCTGCCCACTGGGCCATCCTGGGGAGAGCAAAGCCACAGTCCATACAGTCCATACAGTGGGTGGCCTGCCCACTGGGCCATCCTGGGGAGAGCAAAGCCACAGTCCATACAGTCCATACAGTGGGTGGCCTGCCCACTGGGCCATCCTGGGGAGAGCAAAGCCATAGTCCATACAGTCCATAACAGACCCCACTGCCACTGGAGGAGGCAAGTTGGCCAGAGGACATCCTGCAGCCCTGCCCTGCCACGTCTGCCAAAGGGCCAGCGGTTCTTGCCCTGAAGGGCCCAGTTCAGCGGTTCTTGAGACGGCGGGGCCCAGTTCAGCGGTTCTTGAGACGGCGGGGCCCAGTTCAGCGCTTCTTGCCTTGAAGGGCCCAGTTCAGCG
Organism: Pleurodeles waltl; assembly: GCF_031143425.1. Lineage (NCBI taxonomy): Eukaryota > Metazoa > Chordata > Amphibia > Caudata > Salamandridae > Pleurodeles > Pleurodeles waltl. Next base: position 1,533,951,485 of record NC_090440.1, on the reverse strand, counting down.
GTTCTTGAGACGGCGGGGCCCAGTTCAGCGGTTCTTGAGACGGCGGGGCCCAGTTCAGCGGTTCTTGAGACGGCGGGGCCCAGTTCAGCGCTTCTTGCCTTGAAGGGCCCAGTTCAGCGGTTCTTGAGACGGCGGGGCCCAGTTCAGCGGTTCTTGAGACGGCGGGGCCCAGTTCAGCGGTTCTTGAGACGGCGGGGCCCAGTTCAGCGCTTCTTGCCTTGAAGGGCCCAGTTCAGCGGTTCTTGAGACGGCGGGGCCCAGTTCAGCGGTTCTTGAGACGGCGGGGCCCAGTTCAGCGGTTCTTGAGACGGCGGGGCCCAGTTCAGCGCTTCTTGCCTTGAAGGGCCCAGTTCAGCGGTTCTTGAGACGGCGGGGCCCAGTTCAGCGGTTCTTGAGACGGCGGGGCCCAGTTCAGCGGTTCTTGAGACGGCGGGGCCCAGTTCAGCGGTCCTTGCCTTGAAGGGCCCAGTTCAGCGGTTCTTGAGACGGCGGACGGTCTATGGCCAACTGCTAATTGCCTGGTGGTGCCCTCCTGGGCAGCGGGGATGGTGCTCCTTCACTGCCCACCTGGGCTGTGGGTGGTGGGGCCCTCCTGGCCAGCTGGGCTGGGTCCTCCCTGGGCAGCGGCTATAGGGGTGGTGGGCTCTCCCGGGGCAGCTGTGCCGGTTCCTCCCGGGGCAGCGGCTATGGGGGTTGTGGGCTCCTCCTGGGCAGCAGGCCTGCTGCCTGACCTCTCCAACTTGCTGCCCTTGCCCTCCTTAGTCGTCGGCCTGTGGCCCTTTCCTCCCTTTGGAGCTGTGGCTGGTGACTGTCTCTGGGTGGTGTCCGGGGGGGATGTAGAAGGCGGGCTCCTGCGGCGCCCCTTCCGCCTTCTGCTCCTCTTCCCAGGGGGTGGGCTGGCTGTCCCCTTGCTGCTGGGCGAAGATCCAGACATGCGGGCTGGCGGGCTCCAATACCCCTGCACCCTTGTCAAGGGGGCTGCAGGGCTGGTGGTGGCTGAGGTGCTCTTCTTACCCCGACGAGAAGGAGGGGGGGGCTCAGGGTCAGGAAAGAAGTTAGTAGTGGCGAGGAAGAGCTTCTTGGGACAATGGAGAGTGGTAGGTACAGTGGGAATGGGAGTGGAGGGAGAGGATGTGGTTGTAGGTGAGTCACGTTTGCTGTCTTTGGGTGCAGGTGCAGGAGGGATAGGCTGTCGTGAGGTGGATGGCTGTTGGGTGGGTGGGTGGCTGCGTTTGTGTGGTGTGGAAGAGGGGGTGACAGACACAGTGGGAGAGGACACAGGGGACGTGTAAATGGCAGTGGGGGTGGTGACTGCACGTGTGCGGACTGGAGTGGAGGGTGTGCTGGTGATGGAAACACTGGCTGATGGTGAGGTGAATGGAGGTGTGAGTGTAGACGTCACAGGGAGGGAGGAGGGAGACGAGGAGGTGGGGGTCACAGAGGTGGTAGTGACTGTTGGCATGTCTGCATCGGAATGTTGCGTGTGTGAATGTCTGCGTGATCTGTGGTGCTTATGTTTGGATGAGCTTCTCTTGGGTGTTGAGGTGTGTGCAGGCTGGTCTGATGGTGTGGGTGGGACAGGCAGAGGAACAGGAGACTGGGAGGAGGGAGTTAGTAGAGGCAGGCAGGAGACAGGGACAATGGCTGCCGTCAGTGCTGAGGCCAGAGCCTGGAACGATCGCTGATGGGCAGCCTGACCCGAATGAATGCCCTCCAGGTACGCATTGCTGCGATGAACCTCCCTCTCCACCCCCTGGATGGCATTCAAAAGGGTAGTCTGCCCAACAATGAGCGTTCAGAGGAGGTCAATGACCTCCTCACTGAGGGCAGCGGGGGTAACAGGGGCAGGGCCTGAGGTGCCTGGGGCGAAGGAGATGCCCGGCTTCCTGGCAGAGCGGGCACGGGGCGAACGCGGAGGGGCTGCTGGGAGGGCGGAGATGGTGCGCTGGGTGGCGGCTGTACCTGAAATGGCGGGGGGCACGGATGGTGCCACCCCCGCAAGGGAGCCCCCTTCCGAGGACGTGTCCATGTCGCTGCAGGGTCCAGTCGTCCCCGTCGTGGAGCTCCCCTCGCCCTCCGTCTCACTGGTCCAGTCTGACTCTGTGGCATGGCCCTCCTGGGCCATGTGAGATGCAGCTCCCTCCTGCCCCGATGCCACTTCTCCTCCGCCTGATGATGCTGATGCACACAAGCACAGAAAGACAAACAAAAAGGGGGGGGGAGAGAGAAATAAAGGCATATTGAGTACATGGATCTCCGGTACAGTTAGCGGACATGACAGACACAGATGCCCCCTGCACTAAGTTGCGCACTTGGGGTACGCTACGCATTCCGTGGAACATGGCCTACACGCCTAGAGTTGACAACTGCACCCATGGATGACACGGCCCAGGGATGGCTGTACTGACAAACTACTGAGGGTGGTGGCTGGGGACACAGGGGCTTACGGGGGTGCCCAGCCTACAGATATCGCCCTGGCCTAGGGGGACCCCCAGCCCTCCTCCCCCACCCAGACACCTCCACTGCGCGACAACAGAGTAGATAATGCTTGTACTCACCCCCTTGTGTCTGCTGTGCTGCCCTCACGCGCCCATCCAATTCAGGGTAGGCCACCGCCAGGATCCGGAACATCAGGGGGCTCAGTTGACGGCAGGCACCCCGCCTACGTTGGGAGGCCATCCCCAGCAGAGACTCGGCGGTCTTCTTGGTCCCGCGGCGGATGTCCTCCCACCTCTTGCGGCAGTGGGTGCCCCGTCGATGGTGGACCCCCAGGGCCCGGACTTCCTTGGCGATGGCATGCCAAATCCCGATCTTCTCATGGGCGCGGACCTATGTGACACGTAAAGGGAGGGAGAAATACCACGTTCAAGTTTCTCAGCATTTTCCTTTCCAGTGGCCCAACGCCCCCCATCCCCGCCAGGCCCCCCGCCATGCCCAACATGCCCCCCATCCCCGCCAGGCCCCCCGCCATGCCCAACATGCCCCCCATCCCCGCCAGGCCCCCCGCCATGCCCCCCGCCATGCCCAACATGCCCCCCATCCCCGCCAGGCCCCCCGCCATGCCCCCCGCCATGCCCAACATGCCCCCCATCCCCGCCAGGCCCCCCGCCATGCCCCCCGCCATGCCCAACATGCCCCCCATCCCCGCCAGGCCCCCCGCCATGCCCCCCGCCATGCCCCCCGCCATGCCCAACATGCCCCCCATCCCCGCCAGGCCCCCCGCCATGCCCAACATGCCCCCCATCCCCGCCAGGCCCCCCGCCATGCCCCCCGCCATGCCCAACATGCCCCTCATCCCCGCCAGGCCCCCCGCCATGCCCCCCGCCATGCCCAACATGCCCCCCATCCCCGCCAGGCCCCCAAGCCAGCCAGTGGCCCCAAATCCATATTGAATTAAACTCACTTGTTGGTCTGGAGGACCGTAGAGTAGCGCATACTGGGGGAGGACCCCATCCACAAGTTTCTCCAACTCCTCTCCAGTGAAGGCAGGGGCCCTTTCCCCAGTCGCAGCAGCCATTGTCCCTTCCAGACCGAGGTCACAGCAACACTTGCAGTATAGGTCCTCTCCTGTGAAAGTTCAAGTCGCAAGTGGATAAGTAGATAGAAAATGGCGGTCACGTCCGCGGCGGTGCGTACCGCGGCGGTGCGTCCCGCCACCGCCGGCGCACTTCGCCATTGGCTCCTGAAACCCATAGGCTTCAATGTTAACCAATGCGGCTTCGCGCCGCGGTCTTCGCCCGCCGCCCACCGCGGTGTGCCACGCCAGCGCATTGACCTCACATCCCATTGTCACACTTCACAGGTCAGGCAGCCGCCATTTCCAGGGCCCACATGGCTCAATTTCAACTGCGTCACACAGGCCTAGGCCTTGCATAGCCACTCAGACACGCCATTCACTGCATAGAGAATCGTATACTGTGCTAGCTGTGAGTACGTACCTGTGGGTTGCTTGACTGTGTGCTCCATGTTGTCCTTCCTAGGCACCGTCCGCTGGGTTGGGCGAGGAGACGGATGAATCCTCCCGTGTACCGACCGCTGGTGGACCTGTCGACAATGGAAGAACGCCACATTATCCTGACCTACCGTCTTAACCGTGCCACTATCCATGAACTGTGTGCCCAGCTGGAGCCCGACCTGATGTCCCCCATCCGCCAACCCACAGGGATTCCCCCTCTGGTGCAGGTCATGTCAGTACTACATTTCTTGGCAAGTGGGTCATTTCAGACAACCGTGGGAATTGCTTCCGGAATGTCTCAGCCCATGTTTTCGAAGGTGTTATCCAGAGTGTTGTCTGCCCTGATGAAATCCGTGAGGAACTACATCATTTTCCCTGAGGTGGGCGAATTGGCTACAGTGAAGGGTGATTTCTACGCCCTTGGACATATTCCCAACGTAATTGGTGCCATTGATGGGACCCATGTGGCTTTGGTTCCCCCAAGAGACAGGGAGCAGGTGTACAGGAACAGAAAAAATTACCATTCAATGAACATCCAGGTGGTGTGTTTGGCTGACCAGTACATCTCGCATGTAAATGCCAAATTCCCAGGGTCAGTGCATGACGCCTACATCCTCAGGAATAGCAGCATCCCTTACGTGATGGAACAGCTACAGAGACACCGTGTATGGCTAGTGGGGGACTCTGGGTACCCCAACCTGTCGTGGCTACTGACCCCAGTAAGGAATCCCCGGACCAGGGCAGAGGAACGGTACAATGAGGCCCATGGGCGTACTAGGAGGGTGATCGAACGCACCTTTGGCCTCCTAAAGGCCAGGTTTAGGTGCCTGCATATGACCGGTGGATCCCTAATGTACTCACCTAAGAAGGTGTGTCACATCATCGTGGCCTGCTGCATGCTTCACAACCTGGCTTTGCGCCGCCAGGTGCCTTTCCTGCAGGAGGATGGTCGAGACGGTGGTGTTGTGGCAGCGGTGGAACCTGAGGAGAGTGACGAGGAGGAAGACGACGGGGCTGAAACAGACAACAGGGACAGAATCATTGAACAGTACTTCCAATAGGACACAGGTAACATTTCAAAGATAATTTAGTAAATGTTAACTACTCTGCAGCATCTCTGCTGCCTGTCTATTTGCCCCAGTGTATGATGACTGAGTTTTGGCTTTTCCCTCCCTATTTCAGATCTGGGGTCCCCACTACGAGTCCTGTGCTTCGTTTCCCCATGGACTACAGCTTTGTGGCAGCTGTTTGTTGACTTCACCATGTACAAGGACATATTTGCACTGTCATGTCAATTACAATCTATTGAAATCACAGCCAGACTCCTGATATTTTGGTGCAAAATAGGTGTTTATTGAAGTGCTCAAAATGGGATGGGTGGTTTCAAGTGGGTGGGGGCTATGGTGAAGGAATGTCCATGGCAGAGTCCAGAGTAACAGTCACACAGGTGCATTGTCCAGAGGCCTGTGGAGAGATGGAGCATGGGCAGTTCAAGGATGGACAGGGTGACAATGTGGGACAGTGGGATGACATCAGGTGGTATCCTTTGCTGGCGGGGGTCTTGACATCCTACTCTGTCTTCTTGCGAGATCTCAGGGCCCTCTTGCGGGGTGGTTCTTCTCCTGCAGGAGGTGGGGGTCTGGTGGGCTGCTGCTGTGCGGGGGCCTCCTGTCCACTAGCGCCGGCGGAGGTGGATGGCTGTTCTTGGTCCAGGCTAGTGGCAGGGGCCCTTGGGTGTTGTTCAGTGTCCGCCCTGCTGTTTACGAGGTCCTGCAGCAGCCCTACCATGGTAACCAGGGTGGTGTTGATGGCTCTGATGTCCTCCCTGTACCCCCGATAGTGTTCCTCCTGCAGCACCTGGATCTCCTGGAACCGGGCCAGTACCGTCGCCATCGTCTCCTGGGAGCGGTTGAATGCTCCCATGATGGTGGTGAGGACCTCGTGGAGAGTGGGTTCCCTGGGCCTCTCCTCCCCCCCCTGTCGCACAGCTGCCCGCCGAGTTGCCCTGTTTCCCTGGGCCTCTGCCCCCTGGCCGGTGTGCCCACTACCACTGCCCCCAGGTCCCTGTTGTTGTTGGGGTGGTGGGTTATCCTGGGTGCCCTGTAGTGGTAGACACACCGCAGATTGACGCGCCCTGGAGACAGAGGCATGGGCCCGCTGGGTGGGAGCTGTGCTGGTGTTCCCAGAGGGGTTTGGGTCTGTAGTAGCCTGGGCCTGTGTGAGGGGAACCGACTGTCCAGAGGTCCCCGATGGTCCGGGCTGGTCATCGGTGTCCAGGTCGACAGAGCTGCTGTCATCGCTGACGGCCTCTTGGGTGGGGGATGTGGAGAATTCTGGCCCCTCCGCCGCGGTGTGTTGACGGTCGGGTCCTGCAGGGGTATAGAGGTATGGTTATAGTTTAAATGTGTGGCATATGGGTGTATCTGTGGGTTCTCGTGTCCCCAAGTGCTGGCATTCGTGTGTGGGGGCTTTGGTGAGGGTGGCTTGTGGGGGGGATGTGTATATGCATTGGGCATGCTTTGGTGATGGGTGTCCATGCTTAGTGGACGCATGCAGGCCTATGTTTTGGGATGTGTGGGTTGTGATGGTGAGACATTGGCGGGGAATAGGTGTGCTGGGGGTGGGGGTGAGGATGGTGGTGGGGGTGAGGATGGTGGTGGGGGTGAGGGTGGGGGTGAGGATGGGGGTGGGGGTGAGGGTGGGGTTCGAGGATGGGGGTGAGGGTTGGGGTCTGATTTGGCATGCAGGTGGGGGGGAAGCAGTATTGAAGCTTCAACTTACCAGTATCCATTCCTCCGCCGACTCCTGCGAGGCCGTCAGGATGCAGGATGTTCAAGACTTCCTCCTCCCATGATGTGAATTGTGGGGGTTGAGGTGGGGGTCCTCCGCCAGTCTTCTGCACGGCGATGTTGTGCCTGGATACCATGGAACGCACCTTCCCCCGTAGGTCGTTCCATCGCTTCCTGATGTCTTCCCGATTTCTGGGGTGCTGTCCCACTGCGTTCACCCTGTCGACAATCCTCTGCCATAGCTCCGTCCTCCGGGCAATGGTGTGTATGATGTGTGGGGTGGAGTATGTGTATTTAAGTGAGTTGAGTGTGGTGGTGTGTGTTGTTTTGTGTGTGGATAGTGTGTGGGTGATGGTGTTGAGTGGCTGTGGCTGTTATGTTTTGGATGCTGGTGTCTCGCTCTTGTCTTCTTTACGAATTTTTAAGCGTAGGGGTTTGTGGGTGATGTGGGTGGGTGTTTTATATTGTATTGTGTGTGTGGGAGTGGTGTGTGTATGTGTATCAGGTGTGTGGGATTCAAATCGTCCAATGTGGCTGAGTTTTGTTCGTTTGTGTGTATTCTGACCGCGCCGGTGTGTCCCGCCAATGGAATACCGCGTTTGAATGACCGCCGCGTGGATTCGTGGGTCGTAATGGCATGGGCGTATTTCTGTTGGCGTGGCGGTGGAGGTTTGGTCACCTCCACCTTTCCGCCGACCGCTGGTCTGGCGGTCTGTTGTGGCGGTCGGATTTTCGGAGGTTTGCCTTCTGCGGGTCAGAATGACCGTGGCGGGTTTCCGCGACCGCGGCGGGATTATGGAGGATTTCTGACCGGCGGTAGGCGCCTTTTACCGCCGAGGTCAGAATGACCACCTAAATGTTTTCGATGTGGAAACCTGGGACATTTAGCATCATATAAAAAGTGTCCTGCTGTGGTAGCTGTTTGAAAATTGTGTGGCAAACGCGGACACTTTGCGAAATGCTGTAGATCACAAAAAGATTTACCTTCCACCTCTGTCAAAGTGGTGCAAGACTGTATCTTGATGGTGGATGAACAAGGGGCAAAGAAGAAATATCCTAAAGACATTGTAACCATTGGGGGAATTAAGTGTGAAGTTCTCTTTGATTCAGGAGCATGGTTAACTCTTATGTCTAATGAGATGTTTGATAAATATTTAAGTCATTCTGTGAAGTTGAAAGACCCAGATGTAATCCCAGGGGGCTATGGTGGTCAAGCTATAGAGTTGAGGGGGTACTTTGAATCCGAAATTGTGTTTAAATCTAATTTGACTGTGGGGAAGATCTATGTTCCAGTAAAAGGGGATAGCGTTTTAAGCTGGCCACATCAGAAAGAACTCAAAGTCATCTTAGATCCCAATAATTCTACACCTGTGTTACTGAGGAAAGATTTTATGAAGAGTGGTACTGACATCTGTGAAATATCCACTGATATTTGTGAAGGTGGTTTACCGGATTTTGTGAGTGAATTTAAGGATGTGTTCAAAGATACATTGGGATGTCTTACTAAATATGTACATTGTATCAAACTCAAAGAGAATGCAGTGCCAGTAGTGTGTAAAGTGCGGCCCATACTGATATCCGTAAGAGATGATGTGGAGAAGGAACTGCACAAGTTGTGTCAGAGTGGGATCATAGAACCGGTTGAAGCCTCGGAATGGGTCTCCCCTATAGTTGTAGCACGCAAACCCTCTGGTGAAATACGACTCTGTGTTGATTTGAGAAATCTCAACAAAGCTGTAGTTAGTGATCTATTTCCTCTTCCCAATATCACTGAGATGGTAACTTTGTTGCACGGAGCTAAATATTTCAGTACACTAGATTTGGCTTCGGCCTATAATCAAGTGATGCTCCATGTGGATTCTAGGGACCTCACGACTTTCATTACACCCTTTGGGACTTTCAGGTTTGTAAGGATGCCCTTTGGGCTGGTATCAGCTGCGTCGGTGTTTCAACGTTTGATGCATGATTTGTTTGGTTTTGTAGAAGGAGTAAAATATTTTCAGGATCATATTCTGGTTTTTGGACGGACTAAAGAGGAACATGAAACGAGGGTTAAAAAAGTCCTTAGAATATTGGGGGATCATGGGCTTACGTTGAAACTGAATAAATGTCATTTTGGGAAAGAGGAGATAGAGTATTTAGGACATAGAATTACCTCTTCTGGGTTGTATCCTAAACGAGAATTAGTAGAAAATATATTGAAACTACGATCGCCAGAGAACAAAGAAGAGCTACAAGCTTTCTTTGGTATGGTTGAATTTCATGGAAAGTTTCTTCCCAATCTTGCTGCCAAAACAGAAAATATGCGTAAATTACAAAAAAAGGGAGAAGGTTATATATGGAGTGAAGGATGTGAAAGTGAATTTAATGATGTTAAGAATGAATTATCCAAGGTGGGGTGTTTGAAATCTTTCAATCCTAATGAGATGTGTGTTATTATGACGGACGCGAGCGCCAGGGGGTTGGGAGCTGTTCTTCTACAGAAAGGAGATAAGCATGAATGGAAGCCAGTTGTGTATTGTTCAAGGACCTTAAGAGGTTCTGAAGAGAATTACTCCACGATTGAAAAAGAAGCTCTTGGGGTTGCTTGGGCTATTAGCAAATTGAAGAACTTCGTATGGGGAAGACCCTTCCATGTGTATACAGATCACAAACCCTTAGTTGAGGTGTTCATGAAAAAGGGTCTCGACCAAATATAATCCAGAATTAGTGGGTGGGTGGTCAATCTTCAAGATTTCAATTTCAAGGTGTTTTACGTTCCAGGAGCATGCAACAACACTGCAGATTGCTTGTCCAGACTTACATTTATTTCAGAGGAGGACAATTGTAATAAGTAAGAGGAAAGGTTCAATGTGTGTGTAGTGTTACTGAAGGGGTGATTAGTCATGATGAGTGGGTGCGTGAGGTTGCCAATGATCCCATTCTACAAAATGTATGTACTTTCCTAAAGAGCAAGTGGAATTTTGAAAGTTTAAGGAATTCTGAGGGATTAAAAGGGTTTTGGAAGGTAAGAGAGGAGTTGTCGGTTTCTGATGGATTATTACTTTGTGGTGAAAGACTAGTGGTACCAAGCACTTTGGTGGAGAAAGTCATTCAACTAGGACATTCTGGGCATCAAGGGATAAGTAAAACCAAAGCTAGAATACGTATGAATTATTGGTGGCCAGGTATGGATGTTGGTATAGAAAGGGTGGTCAGGGAGTGTTCTGACTGTTGCAACAGTGACAAGATCTGTAAAATGAGAGTACCCTCGATGTGTATCAGGAGTCCATCTAACAGACCGTGGGATTTTGTGGCTATCGATATTGTGGGACCTATTTGTGGTAAAGGTGGGAATAGTTACATCTTAGTTTTGGTCAATCATTTTTCCAGGTGGGTGGAAATTGGTATTGTGCATAGTGTTGAAACCAAGAGGATAATTATTCTACTGGAGGAAATTTTTGCTCGAGAAGGTTTTCCAAATGCAATTCTCACAGACAATGGTCCACAATTTGTATCCAAAGAAATGGAAGATTATCTTAAGAAATTGGGAACTAAGCACAAGTTGTGTTCGCTGTTTCATCCTGAAGGGAATGGGATAGTTGAAAGGTTCAACAAATGTGTAAAGGAATGTGTGCAATTAGAAATGGCAGCAGGAAGGTGTTGGAAAGAAGGCCTGAAGAAATTTTTGGTAGCTTATCGTTTTACCCCACATTCATCCACAGGGGTTGTTCCTTTTGAATTGTTTAGAGGAAGGAAGGCTAATACTATGCTGGTTCCTGGTTGGGTTATTGGGGATAAGAACAATGCGGTGTCTTGGTCCGGTGGTGACTGTGGAAGGATGCATGAGAAGAAATCGGAGGATAAGAGGAAAGATTACTTTGATGTGACGAAACAAACTTGTGCTGTGAAAGTGGAGATTGGGGACAAAGTTCTGATAAAGAAACCTACTTTTGGTAAGGGTGGGAGCAAGTTTTGTGGCCCGTTTAGTGTAACTAAGTTGTTTAGAAATGCAGTGAAGGTTAGTGATGGCAGAATTTGGAATCTTAATCGCATTGTTATTTCTAAAAAAAAATGTGTTTACATATTCCATTTGGGACTCTCGCTCTTGTTCTTTTCCACTTTTCCAAACATGTTTTGTATTCTTTCATTATGATAATGTATATAGTTTCAATTGTTTGATTTGTTTCTGCATATTCTGTTTTTTGGGGGGGAAGGTGTGTGGTATCTTCATGTACAGTGTATATCTCTCCACTTCTAGCTATGGAATGTTATTTAGTATAAAGAATGTTTGGGTCTGGGGATTCTAGAGAGAGACAGATTGGAGGAGAGATGGAAGGAAGAAGCTGTGATTAGAGCTGTTGGATCTATCGTTGTGGATGAGATATCTACCTTGGACTTAATAAAATCTCAATCACACATTCATCTATGGATATTATTTTCACACTCTCTGCCTTAGAATCCCATATATACATTTTTCTTCTGAAGTTCTGGTCATCCTAACTCTCCCAATATTCATAGAAGCTCATTTGAATTCACAGTCTTCTTGAATATTTATTACTGCCCTCATTACTGCGAATGCTGGTAACCTGTGCGTTTACCTTTACCTATAGTTGCATATGTTTGCATAATAATTTACGCTGGTGTTTCTCTTTAGCAGTAGCAAAACGGACATGTGTGAATGATGACTGTCTTGGATCAAAAGAATCAAAGAAGCAGCTGTGGCCCATTGCAACATTCAGTGTCTACGACAGGAAATTGTTCCTTAGAGCAGGGTGTTTTAAGTTTGTTTCTATCTTAAAATTTGCTCATATCTTGATATATTTTTCTTTTGGATTGATTACAAATAAATACTTCAGACCAGATTTACAAGGCCCTAGTGCCTCTTTGTGCCACATTAATGTCATGTTTTTTACGCTATTGTCGCTCAACAAGGCAAAAGTCGCGGCTCCATGTGCATGCATTGCACCTCTTTGCGACCCCTTGCGCCACATGATGCCTGCACCAGGCATAATGTATGTAAGGGGGGGTGGTGTTCTGAGTTAGGAGGACCGCAAAAATAGTGCAATTAAATCTACAAGATTTCATTGTGCCATTTCTGGCGTCATTTTTAATGCCTGCTCAAAGCGGACATTAAAAGGATGCACCCATTGAAATCAATGGGCCTTCTTGTACTTTGCTGCACTAGCGTAATAATATTTGCCGATAGTGCAGCAAAGCACCACAATAGCATCAAATATTTTGATGCTTTTGGCCTAACGTGTGCCATGGTGTGCCGTATTGTAAATATGGCGCACCCATGGTGTCGTTGGGTGGAGGTGGGGAGGCGCAAGAAATCTGGCGCATCAGTACTGATGCACCAGATTCTTGAAAATATGGCCCCTGGTTTGGTGCATTAGTGGTTTGCATATTTATTTGTTATGATTTAAATTTCGAAGGACAGTGGGACTTTGTTATTGCTCTAGAATAATGAATAGGCTGAAAATTGTAAGATTAATGTAAAAATTGCTTACTGGTAATCATCATTCTCAGTCCTACTCATCCTAGTCAGTTATTACAACTCACTACTCACTTCTGGTCTTTGATTGGGATTCATAAAGGCAGGAAAAATGCCAGGAAATCTATACCTTTATAGTGCCCAGGAGGGTCAGCTTACTTCAAGTTTCTTTTTTCCCCTGTGCTGAGGTGGGAACACCTCAAGAGTAATGACAGGGACAAGGACGAGTATGGCTAAGGACAATGAAGGTTACTGGTAAGTAATTTAGGCATTAATACTGCTAATTGATCTGCTGAGTCTTTCGATTTTTAGGAGTTTGATTAGTATCATGTGCATAGTGCTGCAAGAAAAATAGACTCATTTTAGACTGACAGGGTAATAAATTGACACACAAACTAACTCCAAATGTTTTTTTTAAACCCCCGGTAGGCACGTAAACTCTTCCGTGTCTCCCCCGCCTCTTTGTAACGTCAGCGCACCACGAGGTGCGCTGACGTCACATTGTTGTTTTCCCCATTGGTGCAGGAAGCGGCCGTAAGGGGAAAACGGCCCCAAACGGCCTTCCCGACGTTCGGTAAGGCCTCGTATGAAAGGGGTGACTCTCCCCTTTCATACGAGGCTTTCCTGAACGTGTTTCCTGGCCCTCGAAGGAAACACCTTTAGGAAGGGCTTGTATGAAAGAAGAGAGCACCGCTGCGATTGAGGGCCAGGAAACACCACTAGACACCTCGGAAAACGGGCCGCCCCCTGGGCCATATTTTTTTATTTGGAGGTAGGTGCCCCATGTTGGGCCTACTGGGAAAATGTAACTTGGTGGTGTTTCGAGATGAGAGCAAGGAGAATTTGAAGAACAAGCTGAATCGTGCCTCCATCACTTCCCGCCCCATTGCAAAATAGTGCTGTCAACGTTGTCAATCACAGCCGACTGACCAATACATGATGTAGTGATTCCTTTAATGGGTGCTTTAGCACTGATTTATAAGCAGAGCAGAGCAGCACGAAGCTCATTTGGCTCTAAGAGCTAGAGCATGAGCTGAGCCATCATAAGATTCAGCATGTGCTTCAAGTGGCAACTATCATGTAGATAAATGATATAACCTCTTTCAGATGTCTGGAATACCCATTTTTCAGTTTGTAATTTTGATCATAGCACCACATTGGATAAATGTTTTTATGCTAATGTGGCATTGGAAGGCCAAAAACACTTTGCCATATTTACAAAGTGGCGCACAACTTTGTAACCCCTTGCGCCACATTATGCCTGCACCAAGTATAATTTTTGCAAGGGGGCATTCTGGCACTAGGGGGGGCAAAAAAATGGCCAAAGGAATCTAAGAGATTTCTTTGCATCATTTTTATCAGCATCTTTTAGTCTGCTAAGAGCAGGAGTTAAAGGGAAGCTCCTATTGTTTTCAATGGGCCTCCGGCTGCTTTGCAGGATTAGCGTCAAGATGTTTGACACTAATCCTGCGAAACCCTGGACTAAAAAATATAATGCTAATACCCCTGACTACCACCATGGTGAGCTGTATTTTAAATACAGAGCACACATGGTGACATAAGGGGGGGCGCTAAGGTGCACAAAAAAAGTGGCGCCGCACTGGGTGCAGTGACATTTTTCATAAATCTGCCCCATAATCTTTAAACATGAACTTTTTCCATTTCTAACGCTTGTGACTGAGTGAGCCTAGAGATATCAGTTTGTCATGTGCCCTATATATGTGTTAAATTTTGCTGTTATATGATGTGATGCAACATTGTTGTCAATAAAATCATATGTAAATGAGGTTTTTATGTAATATAAATTCTGAACTGCGTTCTTCATGGTAGTTTCATATTTGACTCTCCATTGAAAAGAGACATTGTGAAGTAAAGTACTTTGTGTAGGATCCCGCAATTTGATGGAATGGGGTAGGAGAACTTTAATCCTGTTTTCTTGGTTAGAATTTGTATAATATAGCCACTGGTTGAATTTCTATGTCTCACACACCTATACTACAACATCAATGCATTGTGTTCAGGTATTTCATGACTTAAATCAGCATTCTATATTCAGTAAATAATGGTAATCACATGTTAATTCAATATGCCAGAATCTGTGTACAAAATGTCAAAATGTCTTGAAAATAGTTGAAGGTTAGGCATAAGGGAAGAAACAAGACTAGTTTTTGTGAAGATTGTCATGAGTCTAATTCTAATAATAACTAGTTAATTGATTAATAAAACAAAGAGGTTCCTGCCTCCCACCGTCTTCAATGAAACACATGCAGATCACAGTTCAGCTTGGCTGCAAACACACAGTAGAAAAGCAGCTTTTTATATATTGCACACACCACTGTTCTGCGTCAGGTTATTTTGTGTTGTAAAACTGCTTTAGGAAGGGAAAACGGATGCTTGCCTCAGTTCTATTTTGACTCACCAGCACCTTGGGACAAGGGCTGAGAGGAAGCTTTACACTCGCCTCGAGCCAGGGTCAAACCTTGCTTGGATTGCCCATCTTTACTCATCATGATGCAACGGGAGGCATCACCCCTGAATGGCCCCACACAACAGCCCAAGGGTATTAGCGCCTCAGACCTTTTTAAGTAAACTTACAAGGGAGACGCGTATAGGCTGATAGACCTTTTGAGTCGCTTTGAGATTTTCCCACCATATATCCTGTACCAATACAGATCAATAACATCAACAATCAATAACATTGATAATCAATAGGAGTTAGTAATTTCGACTCACCATGATCCTGCGGTCATGAATAGCCACAACTTTATGTAAAAATTAGAATGTTCATTTCCCTATATTAACAATGCTAATGTCACGTAGCTCAATCTCAAAAGCAACTGATATACATACAGAAACAACACTGGCTTTCCAAAGCGGCGAAAGAATTGCAATCTAATCAAAGCTTGAGCTACTACACATTCTAAAGTTGCAGTACAAATTAATAGCAAGAATAACTGTGCAAATGATATTACATACATTTAGATTCAACAAAGAAAAGACATCAACTATTATTTCGTGTGGCAAACTTTATCAGTGAGAACCTTAACTAACACCAGATTAGAATAGCATGTTTGTACTTCAGGCAAAACAATGTAGTCACACAAATTTGGAAAAAACATCTAACTATGGCTCTATCAAAATAGCAGTTGGCACCTAGAAATGAAAGCAAATAGACATAGCATTCAGTAATGTCAGTGTATACCTGTCCGCAATAAGGTTCAGCAAGCTGTCACAGTCTTCATCAATAGGACATCAGTTCAGTTAGCTAGACATCAGGAATCAGCATCAGAGTTCAGAGAAAGCAAAGCCTCTCTAAGCAGTTAGAAAGAATATATAGCTAAACTCTCAAGACAGTTAAGAAGAATATCGAAGAATGGCCTTTCTCCTCCCAGTGCAGTCTGGCTAAGTTAGGTTCCCAAAACTACTTCCCACATCGTAATTGGTCAGGAAATCACACTTTGTCTAATAAAACTAAACCCTCAAATCTACAATTCTAATAGTACATGGTTCACATGTCGAAGATTGGTTCCTCTTCTCTCGTTCCCGTCATTCGGTTAGTCATGTATCAATATTGTTGCAGCTTATACTCCAGTCAGTGGATCCATTGTCTTCTCCTGGGAAGGTCAGTCTTACACACATTGCATTAAACATTTTTTCACTAGCAACTACATCATCTTCTAGCAAGCAGTTTCTCATGAAAACTAACTTCAGCTGCAAGCACATGGACGGTATAGTGGAAAATCACAGTTCAATTCTCTAAGCATCCATTTTATAAGTAGCCTAAGAAATGCAGCTTGACATGAGGCCGTACAACTAGGCCAAGACCTCACTAAGTTAAGGTCTACAATTAATAAAGCTAATACATAATGCATGACCTTTAACATGACATATTACTACATTAATCAAACATAAGCACACCATTTCATATTAATAAGCCATTAATAAGTACACTTCGTGAACATTGGAGGTCATTCTGGGAGGTGCAACTTCAAATGAGTGCATTATTTTTCTCTAAGTTAATACATTTTCTTCACAAATCCATCACTCAAAATACAAGAATATTCATTATTGAAACTCATTAAAAATTCTGTGTTAACAATCCCATTTCTGATGACTAAATATGCCATCACACAAAATCTTCCCACACACATTTTTGCATCAGCTAAAATTCTGTCACTTCTATCACTTCAAATCTTTGTTCCCTTTTTGAATTTCCCCTAAACAATTTTTCCCTTTTCAATTCTTCCCTCCTCTGATCATCTTTCATTTTCTTCAATTTAATCATTTTACACAATTTACATATTCCCCATGTCCCAATTATGCAAATCACAATAATCAGTATCCCATGTATTATTTTCAATAATATCGCTTTCCAAATGATGCCGAGCCAATTTCCCACTGAAGCAACTCCTTTGCCAACTTTCTCCCAAACATCTGGTTCTTTCAACTCTTTCAAATCAGCACTTTCATTAGTCAGATTAGTAAATAAGCGTCTAATTTCATTACTATTGTCAAGAATACATTAACAGCAATGAATATAGCATTTTGTAAACTCCACCATCTTTTACTAAAAGAATGTCTAATGCAAAATGGTTCTGAGGAGTCATAGCTCTTTCCACAGCTAATTCTGTATCTATCAGGATCTTGTCTCCTGAAAACTTTGTCAGCATGTTATCCACAATGGTAGACAGCTTTAGACTCCTTATTGAACCCCTACTGAAGGAATCATTGCTCCAAATATATCTCCCACTGTACCAGGGGGAGACTCTCTTCTCTCTCTACTGTGATGTAACTCTGTCAATTTTGGTAATCTCTTTAAGCCATCCAGTTGGAAAATCTGTGGGAATACTATCCCAAAATACCATGTGCCATACCATGCTCTTGGAAGACGGTAATAAGCATTAAGTCCACAAATGTAATATGTACTAGGAATCGCTGGATCCTGTTCATTCAACATAAAGGTCCATTTACTCTGAAACAAAAACACATGCCTACATTCACTCGTTCCCACAAACAAAGTGTCAGTGCTAGATTTATTTCCCTTGCGTCTTTATTGCACTCTAAGCATAATCATTTCTAAAAATCCTTTTCTCTAAGCCCTTTTCTAATTTCTACTTCAATGCCTTTCTCCTGTCATCAGTGTGATCTAAGAAGCTCTTTTCCAAAGGGGTAAGCAAGCATGTCAGGTTATTTCTGTGTGCATAAGCTGAGCCAAACGTTAATGTAGGCTCAAAGAAACCCCTTACTATTACTATGTCATTATCCTTAGCTACTCCAGTCAGGTACCTAATTATGGGGACAAACGAAAACACCACATTGTGGTTGGAGTAGAAATACTGAATGTACTCCTGGTTACAGAACATTGTTAGTAACAGACTACAACTTACCCCATAAGTATGGGGCAAACTATGATAGGTACCTCCTTCTTCGACTGATGAAGGAATCTGCGTACACACAAAACAATTCTTCACATCCATCGTCTCAACATACTAACTCAATAAGCAATGGAACACGTTAGAACAAAGTTCCCCTTGTGCGTTATCTACATGCAGGAACTTCTCATCTAGCTTAAACTTCTCTATTGCTGTTAATGCAGTAGTTGTCTCTAAAGCTGAAGTATGGTTGGCTTTACTCTTGTCAGGAACAGTTACACCCATAATCAATATCACGCACAATATCACACATTCAACTGCCAAACCAATACTCATGTATTTACCGCACCTGTTCTTCCCACCCTGCTGGCTAATGTTACTCATGATCTGTAAAGAATCAGAAAGCAGAAGAGAACAATTTAGTAACTATGCTGCAAAAATCAAAAACAAAAATCTTCTTTCTGCAGTTATTTACAGCTTTCAGTATCACTTCTAGGATACTTTTTCTCAAAAACCAGTAAGCTTGTCAAAAATTGGTTTAGTAGCTTGTCAAACAGGTTATCTTGTCAAAATCAGGTTGTCAAAGTATTTTAGTTACTTTCAACAGTGTCTTTTCTCTTTGCATTTTTCTCAATTTGTCTCAACAGTTCAGCTTGTTACTTTCCTTCAAGTGCCAAAATATTGACCTGGAATGTCTCAATCAAAACAAAAGGACAAAAATGTTCTTTGCCATTCACTTGTAGTTGCATACGCCCATTCAGGACCTGTGTACCTTCGACTTGCTATTCTCTTTCTTTTCAATTTTTGATCTCCATTCAGTTCTCCTTCACTCAGGTCTTCTCTCCTTGTTGTATCTACTTCTTCCTCGATTGCTGTCACAACAACCTCTTATTTTCTCTTTGCTTGTGACTCTGGTCACTTACCTCCTTTCAGTGGACCCTTGATCAATGCTCTTTTCAGTGTTGAACTTGAAACTTCTTCTTGCTCTGCAGGATTTTCTCTTGATGGACCTGCAACTAGTCCAGGAGGAGTCAGAGCACACTGGCTTTGATCTGCCTCAACTCCTTCCCCCTCAGGGTCCGGCATTTGCTCTGTTTGTCTCAAAATCATCTACTTCTGGGAAAGCCCTCCTCTGTCTAGGCTCTCCTGCTGCCTCAATTGAGATTGGCTCACAGTCACCCTCCTGGAGGTCTTCTCCTTTGTCTCTCACAGGAGTGACTGAACTGTCCTCAACATGCTCAGATCCGGTCTCAGTTCTTCTTTCTTCACTTTCCGGCTCTGAAGCTTGCCTGGTCGTTGTTGTTACTCTCAATAACTCCTCTTCATCATCCAAAGGACATCTCACTTTTCTCGTGTGGCTTTCATGTATCCTGTTCGGAACTCCAGCACACTTCACAGCTGTGGTAGTGGTCAGAACCACCTGGAACGGGCCTTTTCACCGAGGCTCCAAACACGTCTTCCTCGTGCGTTCTGGACCACCACCCAGTCACCCGCCCTCAGGGTGTGTCCTTGATCTTGGATCGGTGGCAGTGCGGTGGCTTCCACCTGCTGAGAGAAAGACCGAACCACATCAGCCAGATCTTTGCAGCAGTCCAACACCATATAATTTGTAATGCTCACAAGCGCATTTGCAGGGACCATTGGCAACCTCATTGCTCTGCCAATGAGGATTTCGTGCAGTGACAATCCTGTCTTCCTGCCGGGTGTGTTTCTCATTGTCATCAGAGCTAACAGCAGTGCGTCAGGCCATTTCAGATTCGCGGATACACACATTTTCGTCATTCTCAATTTCAAGGTACCATTCATCTGTTCCTCTAGTCCTGATGCTTCAGGGCAGTAACTACAATGCAACTTCTGCTCAATGTTCAATGCTGCACATAGTAATTTCACTACTACATGTTGAAGTGACTTTCCCTATCTGATTATGAAGGGATTGGAAACCCAAAACGTGATATAAGTTACCTGAGCAGTAATTTTGCTACTGTGAGGCTGTCATTTCTTCGTGTAGGGTACGCTTCAATCCAGTGACTAAAGATGCAGACAATCACCAACACACATCTCAAACCTCCACACACAGGCATCTCAATAAAATCCATTCGTATTCTGGTGAATGGAACGCCTTCTCTTCCAATATGGCACAAATTAACCGCAGTTCCTTTTCCCCGTGTTCATTTGCTGACATGACGCAACAATGGAAAACTGCTTCAGCAACTTGTCTAAACCTTGGGTTGAGCCAATTCTGCTTGAAAAGGTGAATCATAGCATTCCTCCCAACACATGCCTGACCATGATAATACCTAGCTATTTGAGACAACAGACTGTTGGGCAAAACCAATTAACCCTCTTCTGACACCCATAATTCATCCTGTTGCTGTACACATTTCATTTTGCTCCATGATCGTTTTTCCTCCCTGTCAACATTATTATGCAATGTTTTCAATTCCTCTAATGTAACTATTACATGCAATACAAATAGTTGACATGTTTCATCATCTTCAGGTAGCAATTCCCACTTATCTTCGAACAATATATAGTTCAATGCGCAAAACCTTGCAACTTGATCCACCTATCCATTTCCCATTGACACAAAACTTTGCTATTTCAGATGTGCACTGCATTTCAGCACAGCAATTTTTTCAGGCATTTGGATAGCGTGCAACAATTCTTTAATTCTCTCACCATTTCTCACTGGGGAACCAGAAGAGGTCATGAAACGTCTCTGTGACCACAACTGGCCAAAGTCATGGACTATTCCAAATCCATACTGGCTGTATGTATAGATGGTAACTTTAAGCTGAGCAGAAACATGGCACGCTCTAGTAAGGGCTACCAGTTCCGCTGCTTGTGCAGAATACACTCCTCGAAGCCAGGACGCTTCCAGTATACCAGTAATTGTACACACAGCATATCTTGCTCTCAGTACTCCTGTATTGTCCCTTAGACAGGAACCATCAACAAAGATAATTTGGTCCTTTTTTTCCAATTGGATATCTCTGATATCAGGTCTCGGTTTTGTGCACAGATCAGTTACTTCAAGACAATCATGCTCAATGTCTTCCAACTTTTCAATTTCAACATTTTCATTAGGAAGCAAGGTTGCTGGGTTCAGCACTGTACATCTTTTCAACGACACAATTGATGACCCCAAAATACTTGTTTCATATTTGGTCAATCTTGTACCTGTCAGATATTGGGTCTTGGTGCATGTAAGCAAAACTTCAACTCAGTGAGGGACCATTACTGTAAGGGGATGTCCCATCACAACGCCTTCATACTGTGCGAGACTCTGTCCAACCGCTGCAACTGCATGCAAACAGCCTGGTAAAGCTGCTGCAACTGGTTCCAAAGTGGATGAAAAATATGCTACTGGGCAGTTTATACCTCCATGGACCTGTGTCAAGACAGACAAACAACATGCATCACGCTCATGACTAGACAACATGAAGGACTTTGTGTAGTCAGGCATACCCAAAGCCAGAGTCTTGCATAGACTCTCTAATCAGAAAACGCTTTCATGCTAGCCTGGTCCAACACTAGGTGATCGGTGACCTCCTTGTGGGTCAGTTTCTGCAATGGCTTGAAAATGACTGAAAAAATGGGAATCCATTTGCGACAATAGCCTACCATCCCTAGGATCATCCTGACATCTCTCTGTGTGGCTGGGGGACTCATCTGCAATATGGCTGTGACCCTTTCTCTGGATATTTTCCTTATCCCTTTCTCAATCTGGTGACCTAAGTATTTCATCTCTTTCTGACAGTATTGCAATTTCACTGGAGACACTTTATGACCATTCTTTCCCAAATGGTTCAACAAGGCAATTGTGTCATACTTGCACTCATCTCTCGTTTTGGATGCAATCAACAAATTGTCAGTGTACTGTACTGGTGACTCTGAAAACCCTTGAGGAATTCAACACCAACAGTAAACTCAGTCCAAAAATGTGAAACAAAAGAGAAATTGGCTGTACTCATGAAGAGGCATGGAAAAGAAAGCTTGTGACAAGTCTATGACAGGGAGCCACTCAGCATCACATGGAATCTGAAACAGGATCACAGCTGGATTTGGCACCACAGGGCAACATTTGATCACAATTTCATTTATTTTTCTCAAATCCTGGACAATTCGAACTTTCCCACAGAGCTTTTTCAATCCTATTATCAGTGAATTACAGGGGCTTTGCAACACTTCTTTCAAGATCCCTTGTTTCACGAATTCTGCAATTATTTGAGCAACTTTTATAAGGATATCCTGAGGCATATGGTACTAGGGAATCTGAGGAAAAATTGCGTTAAACTTTACAGGAACTTTAACTGGCTCAACACCCTTTATCAGACCTATCTCATTCCCTGTCAGATCCATCAGTTTCTCTTTAACCGTTCCCTGCAAATCAGGAGGAACCTCCTTCAGTGTGAATATTGGAAAGAAATGAATCAGGGGGTACTCCTCATTTATAGTTTCACACTCGGGCACTGCAGCTGGGTCATCCTCATCATCACTCTTCGTCTGTATTTCGATTCTGTCATTTGAGAAAGTAATCGAGCACCTGGTATTGTTATGTAGCCATTTTAGCTATAGTTTTATACACATTATTTTAGCAAACACGGACCTGCCGCTGTGCACTTTAACCTAGATATGTTTTATTTTAGCTTTGTTATATTATTTTAACAATAGCCACATTTGCGGTCTTGTTTTATTTTCTCTGTCTAGCTGTTCTTCCCCTAGGTCAGCACTGCGTTCTTAAACAAGACATTTCTTTCACTCTGTGCTTTTCTCAACGCTGCAGTAAGATAGGTTGCCGGCAAATGTGGTACGCTTTGTCTTCCATGTTCATAGAAACATACACACTCCGTGGGGATCCTTTCTTGGTACATCAGCTGTTATATATAAAAAAAAACTACATTGACCCATGTACGTTAGAGGGAGATTCCATCCAGATGACCACAACTCTATGCTGATCGCAGAGTGCTTAGCTGGAGCTGCTTATGTAGACTACAGGCCTATTGCTCAGGTATGAGGGATGATGTCTTCCCAGGGGGAACCTGAAGGGCAGTATTAGAGCTTAAGATGCTGTGCTCTAACATAGCCTAGGTAGGAACTATTATTAAATTCTGTAGAGACAACATGGTAGCGTTATTGTTGTGTTTTACTCTTCTTGTCACATCTTATTCTTATTGTGCTTCATCGTCCTAGTTATTGTAATACATGCCTTATCATCTAAGATGCAGTTACTTCAATAAAACCTTATTGAACTCTACTCTGCCTCTGATCGTTCTTGCATACGTGAGACTAATGTAACGAGAGAAACGGATGAGATCTGAGTGACCACGACTTCCCTGAGGAGTCATTTATGTCATGTGCCCGTTTGCCCAATCATCCCTGCTCTTGGGTGGAAATGAGACACTGCTAGTTAGACAGAGCAAAACCTGGATTAGGCCGACAGGTGTCACATGGTGCGGTATAAGACTGATTCCCCCATAGTACAAGTGATTCTACCACCCAAATCCAGCAGTCCCATTAGGATAATGAGAACCTATGCGACATGGCACTGCCAACGTTTGGTCAGGCACAAATGTTTGGGTCCTCCTGAGTATCACTGTCTCACTGCATGCAAAGACACCTCAGTACTATTTACGGAGACATCCATGGTATTGAGGATTTTCCTCCTCAGCTAAGTAGGGAACACCTAACTAACATTGTAGGTTGTTTAAGCTTGAACCCTAAAAGGATAATTCCCATTTGGTGTGCTTATCTCTGAACAAAAAATGACCATTCATCATGGCGAACTCGCAACGGGTAGCAATTGCAGTCAATATGTGACCACCCCTTAACACACATTTACTGGCACATGGCCTAACGGCCGAGGGGGGTCCAGTTACATTTGTTGTTGAGGCTCATCCAGCCTATAGAACAGACATTTTCTATTCTTGGGTCACATTTCCAGCAGCAGATGGGAACACTAACATATTTCACCACTATACACCTACAAACATACCTGCAGAATGTAGAGCATAAGCATATTTGGAAATACCTCTATCTTATCAAGACCATAATAATTGGCTGGATGGCGCCCTACCACATACAATCCTACACGTTAAGTTAGGTCCTCCAAGTTATGATGGTCCTACCTGGCCTTTATTGGCCACATATACACCGCACCCTGATGCAGCAACTATGACGGTAGCTGAAGTCTGCCAATGATATGCTCAACTTATGGAAATATACAGTTGGTTAGTACAGTTTATAATGCAAACATTAACTACAAACAAAGCACGTGCTGCCCCGGCGCATCCACATGCAGTAACGCCAGGCATTAATTCTGCGACTGTATATTCGATCATGGGTAAGTACCCGCCAAACGGGAAGAGATTCTGTTTTGGGTAGCTCAAAAAATACATGCAGTGGAAGCAGTATTTCCTCATATGGGACCTCAGGATAAGCCTAGAATATTAACTATGTGCTTGCCATTTGGGATGGTTCCCACAGTAGACAACTACAATACTTGGGGCACGGTATTTGCCATGCTCTATACTACTGCACACAGTAGTCCAACACTTGCCAGTCTACCAAAAGTGTTAAAACAAATTCAAGATGAATACAGGGCTGCCTCTGCCCTGGTCTTGGGGATGTAACTTATGGAAAATGTTGCCACGGTATCTTCAACCATATTAAGTAACCTGAAAGGGGAAGCAGTTGCACTAACAGTGAGCATGGGGCTCCGGGATGTTCCTCCACAGGATCAAGAATGTGAGCTGCCAAAGATTATCAGAGATACCTACTCTAGTATTGGTTGAGATAGTCTGGGGGCCAGCCCCACGAAACCACAGTTTCAGGGTAAATCTAATAAAGATTCTACCAAGCAAGCACCTGAGGGTAATAAGAAATGCTGGGATAAAAAACAACAAACTTGTAAAAAGAAAGGGGAGAATCTCTGCGTACGGAGACCCCTTAGAATAGATATAATCTCAGAAATAGAGATAATATAAAAACACGTGACAGATATCATTATACTGATACACGACAATCTCGTTCCTTTCAGGACTCATCAGAAAAACTCAGTGGGAAAAGTGGGCGGTCAGAGTGGAGAACTGAGTATGTGAATCCAAGACAGGAATCACAACGCTCTACACAAGTTTCTGTTAAAAAAGAAGAGAAACTTCCCCAACACAAAACGCCATTTAAAAAGAAAAAAGTGGCAGCAGTTGCCATTCGTAATCAAACCCTGTGTCTCACCAATGAATAATCCTCCATTCCCTGTAGCTAAACAGGATCATTTGTACAAAATATTCTTAGATTACAGACACTTAAACAGTCACACACGCACTTATGAACAACATAGTGCGCAAAAAATACAAAACAACATTGGCTATTTCAAATGGTTTCTTCTGCCAAAATATAGCACCTGAGAGTAGAGACCTAACAAGTTTCAGTGCACTAGACTTCCAGAAAAAAAATCTGTTGTTTGCCACAGGGGTATGAGAACAGTCTAAGACTGTTCGCAGCTCGTGTAACTTCTATATTGCGTGACATTGACCCTAAGGCATTGTCCTATGTAGATGATATCTACCTCACGGACGATGAATTACTGAAACATCTAAGACGGGTAGCCCGCATTGTTGTGGGAATTGCCGAACTCGGCTATAAATTGAACTTCAAGAAAACAAAAATAGCCTTCCTTAGTGTCCTGTTTCTTGGATACGAATTATCAAGTGAAGGAAAGAGCCTAGCGCCACAATTCTTAGAAAAATGTGCACAGTTACAACCTCCAAATACTATTAAAAAACTCCAAACCCTATTGGGTTTTCAAAATTTTGGCAGAACACACATTCCAGATTATACATCAGGCACTAAACCCTTATATGACTTGATATGTCCTGGCTTTTCCCGTAAATCCTGGACAGTCGAACATACACGCATTCTCAGAGCATTGCAGCAAGACATGCTTGCAGCACAACATTTACACACAAGGGACAACAAAAAACATCTGGTCATTAGAGTAGTTGCTGGTGCCATTAGTTTCACCTATGTAACATTCAATGAGGGTGAGACAGTCCCAATTGCATACAAATGACATCTATATTCAACATCAGAACAATGTTTTGCACCCACAGAGAAAATTCTCACTGCTGTTCAAATGGCTGTCATCACAGAAAGACCACTAGTCCAGGGGAAACGCATTATTCTTGTATCTCCAATTCCAGCCCTTGAGGCTGTTACCGAAGCCAGCGTTCCAAACGCTAAAGCATTACACCCACGTTGGATCCAATGGGCAACGTCTCTGACAGCCACGGATGTTGACTATATTTTTGACTCAAAGTTACAAACGTAAGAATTTTTGCAAATACATTACCTATTGATCAATATCAAAGAGTCATGTACACCGATGGCTCAGCACAACCTGCAATAGGCACATAGCATCAATACTCCACTGCTTGTGCAGTCGTAAGCGGCTATATGGAAGGTGGTGAATTCTATCCACAACATAACTTTACGCAAACTCTAGGGGACTGCACTGCAGAACTAGCAGAGCTAAAGGCTCTGGTGATGGCACTGGAACACACAGATCCTGACCAGCTAACACTGATTGTCTGTGATTCGTACTATTGAGTCCAGTCCTTCAATGAATATCTGCATTACCGGTGCCAGAATGGGTTCAGAGATTCCAAAGGTAACACCATCAAACACAGACTTCTATGAGGGAGATTCGCATATCTGAAGGAAATGCTACCAAATATCCATGTTGTACATACACTTGGACATCAGTGCGTTAGAATACACATTGTTGGAAATACACTGGCTGACGAAGCAGCCAAATCAGAAGTAGCTACGGCTTCTGTTGCTGCAGTAACTTGCTCTAGAACGAAACCAGATGATGTAATACTTGCTGCGATGAAAGCCTCAGCTGACGGCACACCTTTACCTAAAGGATATCCCATTAAATATTCCTACCGGATTGGAGCTTTCCTAGACGCAGCAGTAAAAATACGAGGCGTGGAAGTTTGAGTAATTCCCAATAAAGACCTAAGAACAGAGTTGAACAAAGCAGCACATGAGGCAGTTGCAATATCATTATTGCAAGCATGTTATTGGTGGCCAGGTTTATACAAACAGACCAAGCAGTATGTCCTTTGTTGTGATATCTGCCAACAAATGAAGGGGTCCACTGACAAACGCCCACCGCAGACACCCCTCCTGATTTCAAACAAACCATTACAATGTGTGTACTTGGGCCATAGTGGTCCCTTGACACCTGATATAAATATATCTTAGTCGCTGTTGACTCCTGCTCCTGATTTCTATGGGTCTGGCCACAATGCTCAGATGACGCTTGGAGTGTTATTAAAGATTTGCAAGTCTTTATTGCAACATATGCAGTTGCAGCTTTCCACCCGGACCAGGGCCCTGCCTCTCAAGGGCATTCGTTAGGGGTCCAGCTCCATTACTCATCTCCATTTCATCCAGAGGGAAATAGTGTTGTGGAGTGACAAAACCGAGAGTTAAAGCAATCCTTAACATTCAGAGTACTAGGTACTGGTCGTAGTTGACTTAATCACCTGTATGGAGTCCAGAGAGCACTTAATAATCAACCTAGAAGGTCCCTGGGGGTCGTACTTCATATTAGTGCCTGTTTGGAACTCGAATGTATGTTCCAGATCTTGATGGTCCTGGAGTGGATGCAGCAGAAACACCTTTTGACATAAATGAACGTGTCACAGTCTTGCAGGAATTACAACAGTTCCATGATGACAACGCTTCTGCCAGTGCTGCCTCCTTAGGAATTAAGGATGTACCAATAACATCTACCAGCTGGATTCCAAAGGTTGGGAATCTAGTATGTGAAAAAGTTGCTGTGAAAAAGGAGTTTGTCCTTCCTATCGTGCACCGGTTCCAGTCCTGGGAATCCACCGTACCAGAGCTGTTATTTTATCACCGCTGCTTGGTTCTAGAGAAAACCTCTTTGTCTCCATCGACAGTGTCAAGTTACACAATTTGGTCGATCCTGCACAGCAGACAAAGAGGAACAACCAGTAGTACCTGAATCCCTCTCACTACTGGTCAAGCTGTCCCTCTACAAGTCTTGAGCAGCAATGCTGACACCTCTCCGTGCTTGGGGAGGGTGGAAAATGATCTTGTATTAGTTCTACTAACATCTATTGCAACAAGCGACACGGAAATTGCTGATTGATTTAATTTGACTTCTACACTAACGGATGGCGTCATTTACAGTGAACCACAGCTGGAGACCCTCCTGGTTCCCCTCCTTCACATACGGCTCCAGTTTTTGCACAAACTGCTCCTGGATACTTTGCCGACATTAATGACACTTTTTTGGACTCATTTGCCTCTTCTGCATCTGAACTGCCAAAAACAAGTAAGCTGATAAATTGGCTAAAAACGAATCACTTTATTTTCCCATGGAACTATCTGTTGCTTTCCTTGACTGTATTAGCTTTCCTCCTTTGGATTGGCTTTGTTCTTACTTTCTTTCTACTAATACATGGTCATTACCTTCCTGAATGATCAACAGTTGAACTGGTGGATGAGGTCCCAAAACCCCATTTTTCTTCTCACAAAGTCTGTAGAGACTTGTCTTTTGTGAACATTTCCGCTATACCAATTCCTGATGGGATTGTTTGGGATGAAGTCACATTTGATACATACTGCCCAACGAAGGTCATTCAAATACCATATGTGTTTAAACTTTCTATGAACGGTGTAATAATACCCAGAGTTGTTTCTGATGACTGGGAGGTGACAAAAGTTGATTCTATGATGACTGGGTTGCAGTATTTTACTGTATTTGAAAGTGAGGATGTTTATCAATCCCAAGAGAATTATGGTGACATGTTTTGCTATAATTATTATGCACACCATTTCATTCACAGCTGGATTTGGCACCACAGGGCAACATTTGATCCTGGACAATTCGAACTTTCCCACAGGGCTTTTTCAATCCCATTATCAGTGAATTACAGTGGCTGCTCAGCACTTCTTTCAAGACCCCTTGTTTCACGAATTCTGCAATTATTTGAGCAACCTTTATAAGGATATCCTGTGGCACGTGGTACTACGGAATCTGAGGAAAAATTGACTTTGACTTTACAGGAACTTTAACTAGCTCAACTCCCTTTATCAGACCTATCTCTTTCCCTTGTCAGATCCCACACGTTCTCTTTAACTGTTCCCTGCAAATCAGTAGGAAGCTCCTTCACTGTGAATATTGGAAAGAAATTAATCAGGGGGTACTCCTCATTTATAGTTTCACACTCGGTCTCTGCAGCTGGGTCATCCTCATCATCACTATTCATCTGTATTTCGATCCCTTCATTTGAGCAAGTAATTGAGCACCTGGTATTGTTGTGTAGCCATTTTAGCTATAGTTTTATACATGTTATTTTAGCAAACTAGGCCTGCAGCTGTGCACTTTAACCTAGATATGTTTTATTTTAGCTTCATTATATTGTTTTGACAATAGCCACATTTGCTGTCTTGTTTTATTTTCTCTATTTAGCTGTTCTTCATCTACTTTAGCACTGCGTTATTAAACAAGACATTTCTTTCATTATGTGCTTTTCTCAAGGCTGCAGTAAGATAGGTTGCAGACAAAAGTGGTACGCTTTGTCTTCCATGTTCACAGAAGCATACACACTCTTACGTAGGGATCCTTTCTTGGAACATCAGCTGTTTTATTATAAAAACACTACTTTGACCCAAGTACATTAGATGGAGATTCCAGCCAGATGACCATGACTGCATGCTGATTTCTGAGTGCTTCGCTGCAGCTGCTTAGGTAGAATACAGGCCTCTTGCTCAGGTATGAGGGATGATGTCTTCCCAGGGAGAACCTGAAGAGCAGAATTAGAGCTTAACATACTGTGCTCTAACATAACCTAGGTAGGAACTATTCTGAAATTCTGTAGTGTCAACATTGTATCGTTATTTTTGTGTTTTACTCCCCTTGTCACAATCTTAATCTTATTGTGCTTCATCGTCCTAGCTGTTGCAATCCATTCCTTATTATCTAAGATGCAGTTACTTCAATAAAACCTTATTGAACTCTACTCTGCCTCTGATTGTTCTTGCATACGTGAGACCAATGTAACCGAGAGAAACGGATGAGATCTGAGTGACCACGATTTCCCTGAGGAGTCATTTATGTCATGTGCCCGGTTGCCCAATCATCCCTGCTCTTGGGTGGAGATGAGGCACTGCTAGTTAGCCTGAACAAAACCCGGATTAGGCCGCCATGCATCACATGGTGCAGGAGAAGATTCAGACCCCCCCAGTACAAGTGATTCTGCCACCCAAATCCAGTAGTCTCATTAGAATAATGAGAACATCCACGACAGTACTACACAGCAAGTCTCTTCCCAGTAGGGATACTGGAATTGAATCACAGACTACAAATTTGTGCAAACCTTTAAAGTTGCCAATTTTAACCTGAACTGGTTCTGTAATTGGGCTGGTCAAATACTGATTTGCTACTCCTACAATCTGGACTGTCTTTCCTGAAAGGGGCAAGTTCGGAACTTATGCAGTTCTTACTGTAGAGCGTGTAGGTCCTGTGTCAGCCAAGACTGAAACCTTGTGACCCATCACCTTTCCCTTCCCATATGGGCCTTTCTGATCTACTTTTAGAGAAACTGCAAGCACACATTCCTCTTCATCCGAACTCTCGCTCACCTAATCAACGTTTATTCCATTCTCACTGAAAACAGGAATTGGTAAACTGTATTGTTACTCTGGTTGGACATCTGACCTGTGACCTGCTGAGGAAGCATCACCTGTTGCTGTTCCATTAGGGCTTGAGGTATTTTAATTTGCTGTTTAGGTACCATCGGAAGCTGCTGTTGCATTGGCTGCAACTGTGTCATCTGTACACGTGGCATTTGCACCTGCTGCATAGGTTGAACATTTCTATATTTTCATACTGCAACACTTCATCAATTGGCTTTGCTTGCCAGCAAATCAAATGAATCTTAATCATCTGGCTAATTTCAGGTCTCAATCATTCCACAAATATGAACACAAAATGAATCATGCCTTTTGGCTCAATGGTCTCTGTGCCACTGTACTGATTGAATTCTTGCAACAATCTCTCATAGTACACATGTATTGACTGTTTTGCTTCTTGAGCTGTCCTGTCTATTCTCTGCCAGTCAATGTTTTTGGGCGAGATTCTCGTTTTAAAAAATTCAATCACTTTGTAGTAATATTTCATTACCTCAGGAGATGGCGCACCTGTAACCTGATCCCTCTCTGGTTCTTTTGTCGGCCAATCTATACTTCTCTTACACTCCATCTACAGATCAGCTGCTACTACTATCTCTAATAGAGTGTTCACATCTTCCCACAGGTACTCTGCAAGTTTCACAAACCTGTCTGTCTGCTGGTACCATTCCACTGGCTTCTCTCTCAGCCTAGGATAGTCATTTGTAAAAGACAGAATGTCACTTCTGCACCACGGAACATTAAATTAATTCCCTCCTGGAGTCTCCCTAATTGGTAGGACATTCATTGGATCCTTGCCCTGCTGAACATTTGCAGTCAGCTCCACAGAATCCCTCTTTCTTTTATCTCTTTTCTTCGCCCATCTGCCTTCCCACTTGTGCTCCCCATGTTTGGACACTAAGGAGTAACTCCCTAAGGTGTGCCTTTATTTCTGCACATCTCATGTGTTTGAAGTCTTTCGTGCCAACCTAACCTGTAATTCCTTTTCAAATGCTTAGTTTTCTCTATTTCTATGCCGTACTTTTCTGCCAGACCTGCTAGCTTCTGGTGTACATTGCTCACCTCCCTCATAATTTTCGGGCACAGATATCTCAACTCTGCTTCATTGTAGGACTCTAATCTGTTCATACCCATAATCCTTCAATAAACTCACCCGCTTCCATTCCTAATCTTGAGTAGTTCACATACTCCTTTCCCTTAGGAGCACTCTGCAGGATATTTAGCTTGTCTAACCAATCAGTCAATTGTTGGGCTGTCAAACCTTGCAGCAAAATATTATTAGCCTAGGCCTGTGGCACGTGTTGTACCACTGTACTTGGAGACTGCGGCGTCAGTAATTTCAGGCTCTGACTGACATTCAGCCCTATCATACTATCCGGAAGAACTCCGAATGGACTAAGGTCTAGCAATTATCTCGATCCGTCAACTGTCTTTCCCACAGGAGAGACTACTCGGATATTCTCATTAAGTCCTCCCATCATTGAATTCTGACTCAGGTCTTCCTGTCCATCTGCACTAGTCTTCTCTTGTGCAAACAAAGGTACAACTGGACCAATGGTAACAGGTACAGATACAGCATCTGGGCTTCATCTGATACTCAAGTTCTGTGGGTGCATAGTTCCCATATTCTGACTCATCAGTACAGACATGTCTGTATGTGTCCCTGTTATTGGACTGTACTTTGGCATTACTTGTGGCTATATTTGAGGCAGTAAAAGTGGAGTTGGCTCGATCTGAACCAACATCGGTTTTGGAAAGACCTGTCCTGTCGGCACTACTAGGTTTGTGGCTGTTTCTACTATAGGTACATCAGGGTAAATATTCGGGACATTTGACTGTGGCACCTGATTCTGTGCAACCGGAGTAATAGGTTCATTAAAACTGCTCTGCATTGGGCTCTGTGTTTTACTTGGATTAACCTGCACTGGACTCATAGTCATGTTAACCTGGATCGGAGCTGAAGGATTTACACTGATGCTTGTGCTGCATATGGTGGGGGCGATTTCTCAATACCTATAAAAAAAAGCTCATCATCGTCTGACTCTTCCTCAACTGTCAATGATCTCCTGGACTCTTTTGGTCTCTGCTCCCTACTCTCGGAAGGGCTCCTATTTGTTTTTCTGGTAGCTTTCCTTCCTTCTCCGTCGGTGTCTTGTGTAATCGCTGGTAATAACATAGGGCCAGATGTAGGAAAAAAAGAATTTTGCGACTCGCAATTTGCGAGTTTGTGCGACTCGCAAAATGCGAGTCGCAAATCGAAATGCAGGCAAAACAACAGTGCCGAAATAGCGACTCACACCCGGAGTCGCAACGCAGTGTGCGAGTCCGCCGATTGCGGGGTCGCTTTTTGCGACTGTGCAAAAAACGAATTCGCAATTTGCGAGTGGGTGTCGCAAATTGCGAGTTGCATGTAAATTGATTACAGGTGCTGCAGAACACTCAGAAACCACTCCAGAACACTCTGGAAACACTTCCTGGCACATGATGATGACATCACAGCCAGGAAGTTTACTAATACACCTGGGAGGAGGGAGGACCACACCCTTTTATAACTGCTGAACTGCACACAGGAGAAACAGCAGCTGCCATGGAAGGAACTCCAAGGAAGAGAAAGCTGAAGTTCTCAGAGAGGGAGCTGGAGGTGCTGACAGACGAATGCTGTCAGCACTATGACGAATTATTTGGGAAGGCAGCCCTAAATGTGCCTGAAGCCACCAAGAAACAGCTGTGGCAGGACATCCAGGACAAAAGAAATTCCTTGGGGGTGAGCCACAGGAGCATTGATGACATCAAAAAAAGGTGGTATGACCTCCGCTCCCGGACCAAGGAGAGGGTGGCTGAAAGGCTCCGGGAGATGAGAGGCACAGGAGGGGGACCATTGTCAGTGCCACCACCCACACCCCTGGAAGAAAGGGTGGAGGAAACCCTGGAGCAGGAGGCAGTATCCGGATTTGGGGACCTGGACACCTCAGACCCCAGCGCATCAACCGGTGAGTACCATGTGACATGCCTGTACCCCTATCAATGCCATACCCCGACCCACCATGTACACAGGGGCATGCTCAACCAAGATAGCTCCATTTCAGGGTAGCAAACACCAGAATGATGCATTATGGGAAATGTAGTCAAGTAGGCAGTTCATAGGCAAATGTTTATTAGGAAGTGTGCAACAGATAGTAGACACTGACAGTCTGTTCCCCATGTCCCACAGGTCTCCCACAAGATACCACCACTACTCAAATCAGCCAGCCCCATGAGGACACCTCAGGACCCGCCAGCACTCCCACCTGCACGGCCAACATCATCCCTGCAGTATCCACACCTGCTGCAACTGTATCCCAAGAGGCTGCGCCAGCAACAGGCAGGAGTGAGACAGTGGAACACACAGGGCAGCCACCGCTGCGCAGGTGACGCAGGTCCAGGACATCAGGGCTGCAGTCCGGCCAACAACCTCCCAGCACCAGTGAGGCACAGCTGCTGCATGGTCAGCGCCTACAAAATAGAATTTTAGGGAGGATTAGTGGTGTGCTGCACCGCTTCGTGCGCAACAACGAGGCCAGCATGCAGCAACTGAACTCCAGGATGGACATGATATGCACGAACACTGGGGACCTTGCCCTAGCCATGAGGGAACTGGCGGGAGGACTACTGGCCCAGGCCGAGGGTGGGCGGCGCAGGGACTGTCAGCTCCTGCACAGACTAGACAGGATGGCCACATCCATCGGCAGGCTGGCTATGAACACCACAGGCCTGTCGAGGAGGACAGTTGGGCTGCAGGTGGAAATGGGCCATTTCGCTGGGGATGTGGCTAGGGGCCTGGGACGTCTCACCCACGTCATTGACTTGATGGAGGCACGGCATCTGTCTAGGGGCACAGGGGAAACACCCCAGGACAGTGAGGAGGGCTCTACAGTGAGCAGTGTCTCTGCCACTGACAGTAGGGTGCTCAGGAGTACCAGGCAGAGCACAGCAGAAGCACCAGGGACCAGCCAGGCTGGCAGGATGGGCAGAAGGTCATAGAGATTACCCTGGTCCTGTTGAAGTGGCACATGACGTCAATGTGCCACATGCCTGGTTTGCATTTTCATGCCCATGGACATTCATTACTTGTATATAGTTCAATTTCTGCACTAATTAAATAGTTTATTTGTTCCACTTAACAGATGGTGTTTTTGGTCAATAGGTGAGTATGGTTGGAGTTGACACGTACCTTCCAAAGAATTGGTTTGCGATGTGTTCCCGTCTCAGTCTGCCTTGATTAGCTATACTCCGATCCACATGATGGCGATGTGGTTGTTCTTGCTCTTCATCATCAGGATCTGGGTCTGCAGGGGTGAGAGGTAGCCCACGGTGGCTATGTTGTGGAGGATGGCGCATGCGACCACAATTTTGAATGCTGTAATGGGGGTATACTGGAGGGCACCTCCACTGCGGTGGAGGCATCGGAATCTTGCTTTCAGGAGTCCAAAGGTGCGCTCTATGATGTTCCTGGTCCTCTTATGTGCATTGTTGTATCGCCTCTCACATTCATTGCTGGGTGTTAAAAACGGAGTCATAATCCATGGCCTTAGAGCATATGCACTGTCACCTGTTGGGCACAAAAAGTACACTGTTAGGAAGTCCTGATTGGTGTGCACAGTGACCTGTGTGTATGTCTGCAATGTGTCTGTAGCTCTACCTAGGAGGTATCCGTCTCCAAATTCCCCACGTTCCAGGCGTTGATGTATCCCACTATGCCTAAAAATGTATGGGTACTGCCTGGAAACTTAGCTACTATGTCAGTGATGGCATAATGGGCGTCACAAACAACCTGAATATTCAGTGAGTGGGTACACTTTCTGTTGCGGAAAATATGTTCCAGGTTTGCAGGGGGGCATATTTGAATATGTGTCCCATCTACACATCCTATGACATGGGGAAAGTTTGCAATCCTGTAAAAGTCCAGCTTGGTGCTGTTTATTTCTGCCTCATTCCTTGGTAGGTATATGAAGCGTGCCATGTGTGTGACTAAGGCATCTAGGAATGCCCTGAGGAACCTTGACACTGCACTTTGGGATACCCCACCTGCCACAGCAATGACCCCCTGATAGCTCCCTGAGGCCAAGAGGTGCAGTGAGCATAGCACTTGCACATGCGTAGGGATGGCGCAGCCACGCAGAGTCTGGTGTTCTAGCTGTGGTTTCAGTAAATCAATTAATTCTAGTATGGCTGCGCTGCTAAGGTGATATTTATCGTATATCTCATCCTCAGTTTGCTGAAAAAGAGTCTGCCTTGTTCTATATATCTTCTCCTGTCTGTGGCCCCTCCTCCTCCTCTGCTGTGCGGCGTGGACTCTCCTCCTCACTGCTATCAGGTATATCTCCGCCATCTTGAGTAACCCAGATGCTTTCTGGGTGTCCTTTTATGCTTTGGTTATGGTTACCACCTGCTCTGAGTTAGTGGTAAATGGGACATGCAAACTGGGCTTTTTGCGACTAGTCGCAATTTGCGAGTTGCAATTGCATAAGCTTTGCAACTCGTAAATTGCGACTTGCTATTTGCGGGTCGCAAAATGGGGTCGCAATTTTTGCGAGTCGCAAACGGCTTGCATCGCTTTTTGCAAGTCGGAAATGGGGTTTTTGAATCCCATTTCCGATTTTGCATTGTCGCAAATAGCGAATCGGGCCATTTGCGACTCGCAAAACTTTGCTACATCTGGCCCTTAATTCCCTGCAAAGTCTTGATTCTCCAAACTTTCTGAGCATGGTCCCATCTAGCCTCCGCTAGTGTCTTTTCTGCCTTCCTCAGCCTCCTCTCAAATTTCTGTTGCTGTCTGGCTACTAACTTCCAGATTGCTAATGCCTCAAACTGTGCTGGTCTCGGAGGGGGTTTAAGATCAGATGCTTTAAGCTCCTCAAATTAAATGTTCCGTTGGCAGGAAACGCTAAGCTCCCATCCTTCTCTGTCACTTTGCACCATTTTTTCAACCAAAGACATGGCGATACACCCTTTTCTTCTATTAGAATGTAAACTGGTGTACCTTTTGGCTGTGCAATATCCTCTATACTCGTTATAATATAGGTATCCCCCCTTAACACACTCTTTAAAGCATTGAAAATTTGAATTTTGCGACTCTTGTGTTATTCAAAATCAAATCAGGAAGTGACTTTCAATCCCAGAATTCTCTTCACCTACCTTCTCAACCAATTGTGCTTCACGGACGGCTGCCAATCCATGCGCAACCCTTCTTACTAACCAACCTATCCCAGTGCTGCTCGAATGACGTCACACTCACACGTACTGCGACTGAGAAAGTCTTGCGGCTTGTCCTCCCAAACTCAGATTCACACTAAACAAAATCAAAACCCAATTTGTCCGTTTACTACAGATAGGTTAACACAATTGCTTCAGAAACTTTACGGATTTTTCACCGACGGGTTTTGCTCTAACAGTTACTCCTTCTTTCTCAGTTTCGCTGATTCGCAAGCAAAATTCGACCCGCAAATTTCACTCTCAACTGATCATTGGGTCTGTCCTGGTGCACGTAGGACTTGCCAGATGTAAGTCAAAAAATGATTTCACTTACTTTGACTCACACTCTGACTTGTCGACTACGCCCAATCGACTTATTAAGCCAGACAAATTACAACAAAAACCAAGTGTCTCACATACTTTACAATATACTCCGGAGTCTTAGACCACGCAGGGTCTGTACATCAACAACCATGTGGACACTTTTTGAGCACAAAGCGCCACACACATGTGAAGTTCGACGACTTCCCTACTCTCACACTTCGGAGTATACACACTCTTTCTACAACTTCATTTGGAGTACACAAACTACTTAAGCCCTCGCAAACATCACAATTCACCTGTGATTTGCATAAGCTGTGTAAGCGCAAAACCTACTTCATTCACACTGTCACTAGAACGCCGAGAACGTCCTCAAACAATCATTGGCAAGCCCCAAGATTCTGGGAAAGTCATTTTAGGTACTTAAGGGCACATTTTTTCCACTTTGTATCATCGAATCTAAAAATATTCAAATTTTCACAAATTTCTCAAAATTCTGCGAATTATTTTACTCTCTGTAGGATATTAATCCTTACCCTACTACTATCTCTGGGAACACCTGTTACTTCTCATTTGCAATCTTTGGGCCCAAACACTCTACTACCTATCTCTGGACCGTATGATAGGCTCTTAAGGAGACAAACCATGTACTGGGTATCTATGATGGGCTCATAAGGAGACAAACCTGTCCAGGCACCTATGATGTGCTCTTATGGAGACAAACCATCGATCTCTGCTACCATCTCTGTTAGTGGGTCAGACCTTATTAAGTAAACTTGCAAGGGGGACCTTTTGACTCGCTTCGAAGTTTTCCCACCATATATCCAATGCCAATATAGATCAATAACATCAACAATCAATAACATTGAGAAAAGGAGTCAGTAATTTCCACTCACCTAGACCTTGCGGTCATGAATAACCACACCTTTATGTAAAAGTTAGAATGTTTATTTCTTTATATTAGCAATGCTAATGTCCTGTAACTCAATCTCAAAATCAACTGAGACACATACAGAAACAACACTGGCTGTCCAAAGCGGCAAAAGAATCACAATCTAATCAAAGCTTGAGCTACTACACATTCTAAAGTTACAGTACAAATTTATAGCAAGAATAACTGATCAAATGTTATTACATACATTAGATTCAGGAAAGAAAAGACATCAACTGTTATTTCATGTGGCGAACTTCATCAGTGATAGTTCTAACACCAGATTAGAATAGCATGTTTGGACTTCATGCAAAACAATGTAGTCACGCAAATATGGAAAAACATCTAACTATGGCTCTATCAAAATAGTGGTTGGTACCTAGAAACGAAAGCAATTCGACATAGCATTCAGTAATATCAGTGTATACCTATCCTCAACAAGGTTCAGCAAGCTGTGACAGTCTTCATCAATAGGACATCAGTTCAGTCAGCTAGATATCAGGATTCAGCGTCAGAGTTCAGAAAAAGCGAAGCCTCTCTAAGCAGTTAGAAAGAATATAGCTAAATTCTCAAGACAGTTAAGAAGAATATCGCAGAATGGCCTCTCTCCTCCCAGTGCAGTCTGGCTACGTTAGATTTCTCAAAACTACTTCCCACATCGTAATTGGTCAGGGAATCGCATGTTCACACTTTGTCCAATAAAACTAAACCCTCAAATCTACATTTCTACTAGTACATGGGTCACATGTGGATGATTGGTTCCAGTTCTCCCGCTCCAGTCATTCGGCTCATCAGGTATCATTATTGTAGCAGCTTATACTCCAGTCAGTGGATCCATTGTCTTCTCCTGGGAGGGTCAGTCTTACACACATTACATTAAACATTGTTTCACTACCAAGTACATCATCTTCTAGCAAGCAGTTTCTCATGAGAACTAACTTCAGCTGCAAGGACATGGACAGTACAGTGGAAAATCACAGTTCAATTCTCTAAGCATCCATTTTATAAGTAGCCTAAGAAATGCATCTTGACCTGAGGCCTTGCAACTAGGCCAAGGCCTCACTAAGTTAAGGCCTACAATTAATAAAGATGATACATAATGAATAACCTTTAATATGACATATTACTACATTCATCAAACATAAGCACGCCATTTCATATTAATAAGCCATTAATAAGTGCACTTTGTGAACATTGGCAGCCACTCTGGTAGGTGTACCTTCAAATGCATGCATTATTTTTCTCATTTTCATTTTCTACACAAATACATCACTCAAAATACATGAATATTAATTATTGAAACTCATAAAAAATTCTGCGTTAACAATGGAATGCAACTTCATTGACCAAATGCCGGCTGAAATTCCTGGAGTCTGACCCCCATGATATGTTTTACCTTTGGTCACTCCTCTGAACTTTCTGGAAAACATGCTACCCTAATCTCTCTTTTTGTATTTCCACAATCAGCCTACAGTGCATTTCAAAGATCACAAACGCTCCTTATTTGAAGGCATACCCTTGCAACCTACCAATACCTAATCTCCTCAACCGTTTCTAATAATCCAACCAACAACACATACTTACAAACTTACATACCCTACCCTCAACTAATGATCACGCCTAACCCAAATTAATTTAATGTACCACAGAAAAACTGGAGTAAATGCATAATGGCCTGCTTGAGTGCAGAAAATTAATTCAAATAGCTAAAAATAACTAATAACACTGCTTAGGACATGGCCCTTCTGAGGGGATTTTCGGGAAGCCCTTTTGCTTTTTTCTCCTGGTTTTTGCTGACTTCATGTGTCTGGCCTTAGGGCTCTGGGCACTTTCCCACTGTACTGCAGTGAGAAAGTGTGCAAGTCCTTCCCACACATGACAGGAAGGGGCGCTCATGTGCGTGGTTGAGGTTAGGTACCCAGGAGAGCCCTGTAAAAAGGTACACCACATACGGGGTATGTACAGCCCTGGCTACTAGTGGGATGCTGTACTGTGTGTGCCACCTACTAGAATAACCTGTCAACCATGTCTTAGGCCTGACAGAGCAGGCCTGTAGAGTGCATGTGCACCTGAGCTCAGCGTGGCATCTTCCATGCAGTGGCCAAATATAATCAGACCTTTTGCTACTCCAAGAGAACACTCTGGAGAGTGGAGCAGGTGCCATGTTATGGAAGGGAAGCACCCCCACATGGGTTTTCCCTACCT
Organism: Pleurodeles waltl; assembly: GCF_031143425.1. Classification (NCBI taxonomy): domain Eukaryota; kingdom Metazoa; phylum Chordata; class Amphibia; order Caudata; family Salamandridae; genus Pleurodeles; species Pleurodeles waltl. The sequence goes on along the minus strand of NC_090440.1, from coordinate 1,533,911,473 downwards.
AGGTCAGCCTTTCCCCCAGGAAAGCAGATTCTTTTGTGGTGGCCTGAGGGTCCTGGCACTATCCTACTGTGTGTATGGTGTGAAAGTGTGCAAGCCCTTCCTACACCTGTTAGGAAGTGGTTCTAACCAGAGTATACTGGACCTGTCACTGTAAGTCAGGATGTGTACACTTGTGTCGTGGTGCTTTAATATATTCAGAGCCTGTCACAGCAGGCCAGTATGTGCACACTTGCACAATGGTGGCTTCATATATACCGAGCCTCGCACAGCTTACCAGTATGTGTACATTTGTGCAAGGGGGATTGCAAAGATACTGAGCCTTGCATAGCTTGTCAGCATGTGCACACATGCACAATGGTGTTTTCAAATAATATGCCAGGCCTGTCTCAGCAGATCTGTGTGGGCGCACTTGTTTCTTTTTGGTGTTCTCAAACTTGTGTCCAGTCTGCCCTGTGGGCTTGTGTGTGTGCCAGGGCACATGTGCCCAGGGAGTGAAGACTACCCATGTGTGCTTTCACTTCCAATGTGAGCTGCTCTACTCATAGGTTAACATGGGGAAATGTTTACAATTAATCTTAACTGCAATAATGGATTACAGAGGAGCAGTCTAATGGTGTTTACCATCATTAGATTCACAATGTCAACCCCCTTTCAATGGTACAGGTGGTTTGTCAATAATACCCAAGTAATGCCACTTCTAGAAAGTGAGTATTTCTATCTTCTAAAACTCTTTTTGAGTGTCTTTTTCTTTAGCTTCGTTCCACTGGAGGCTGGGGAAAAGCAAATCTGTGCCTTCCTCAGCGATATCTATAAAATGACGGCAACTGAAACAACAGACCTTCACCATTTGAGGGCCTGGCTCAATAGATTTGAGGGATCAGTTTTGACACTTGGCCTCTCAGAATCAGATTTCCCCACTAAAGAGTAAGACCTGCAATCCACAAACTGTGGCAGACAGGACTTAAATTGAAGGGCGACATCTGTTGTTCAAACCTCTGAACCCTCCTTCTTCAAAGGCACACTTCAGTATTACTACTGGTACCACACTTCAGCAACTCAGAGTTACACTTGTAGGGAAGAGGGACCAGTGTGACTGGACTGCGTGATGCACACTGCCAGACAAATTTGTTGTGCACAATAGTACTTACTGCCTTCAGAAGGGATTGCGCACACTTCCTGCATCATCGCTGGCATGGGCAAACTGCTTGCTGCAGTGTGGCACTCTTAAGTGTGCTCTCCAAGGGCTTGTTGGCTTGCCGTCTGTTAGACCTGGCATCCTTGGTGTGGTCTCCCCTGTCTTTTTTGCCTCTGCTTCCCATGTTTTGACTGTGTGCTGGACTCTGTTTTTGCTGTTTGTGGTACTCTGAGCACTTTACCACTGCTGACCAGTGCTAAAGTGCAAGTGCTCCTTTGTAAAGTGTATGTGTAATTGGCTTTTCCTTGATTGGAATATTTGATTCACTAGTAAGTCTTTAGTAAAGTGCACTAGAGGTGCTCAGGACCTGTAAATCAAATGCTACTAGTGGGCCTGCAGCAATGGTTGTGCCACCCACATGAGTAGCCCTGTAAACATGTCTCAGACCTGCCACTGCAGTGTCTGTGTGTGCAGTTTTAAACTGCAAATTCAACCTGGCAAGAGTACCCATTTGTCAGCCCCAAACCTTCCCTTCTCATACATGTAAGGCACCCCTGAGGTAGGCCCTAGATAGCCCCATGGGCAGGGTGCAGTGTATGATAAAGGTGGGACATGTACTTGTGAGGTTTTACATGTCCTAACATTGAAATACTGTTAAGTTTGGTTTTCACTGTTGCATGGCCTATCTCTCTCATAGTTTAACATGGGGGCTGCCTTTAAATATCCTTAAAGTGTGGTTTCCCTTTGAGAGCAGATGAAATATGGAATTTGCGGCCTCTGAACTCTATAGTGAAGTTGGTTTTCAGATTGTTAGTTTGAAAATGCCACCTTTTGAAAGTAGGCATTTTCTTTCTTTAACCATTTTGTGACTCTGCTTGTTTGTGGATTCCCTGTCTGGGTCAGACTGACAATTGGGCTGTTTGTGAATCTCCTCTCGACAGTGACACAAAGGGAGCTGGGGTGTAGCCTGCATATCCTGATGAGCCAGCTGAGCTACAGTGGAGAGAGGAATGGTCACTTACACTTAAATGGGCTGTGCCTGCCCTCACACAATGCAGTCTCCAAACCCCTGGGGTGTGTCTGGGGCCTCACCTGGGCAAGGCAGGATCCTGTAAACAACAGAGACTTTCTTTTGAAGTTTGCCTACTTCAAGGCAGAAAGGGGCATAAGTAGTGGACCCAAGATCCCAGACTTTAGATTTTTTCAAAATCACTTCTGGATTCAAGAGGAACCTCTGCCAAGGAGAAGAGCTAAAGAGCTGAGCAGAAGTGCTGCTCCTGCCTGTGACTGTGCTTTGTTGGGCTATCCTTCATTTGTTGCTTCTGCTTGTGAAAGGGGACAAAGACTGGACTTTGTTGTGCATTCCTCCTTGAGAAGAATCTCCAAGGGCTTGAACTGAGCTTTCCTCCTATTTTGAAGTCTCAGGGCCATCAAAGACTCCCTCTGCCAGGACCTGGACTCTGTGCTGATACTCCTGCCCTGCCAAATGATGCCCTATCCAGTCCCTTGGGCCTTGAAATGTAATGTTAACAGAACAAGGACTGAAATCCACACACAGAACACTTTGCTGGGAAAATGCACCATCTGCAATGTGTCTGAAAAATGATGCACCACCCGCTTCGCGGCTGAAACTAATGCCCCACATGCATCGCAGCTGGGAAACTGGTGCATCGTGGCTGGAGAAACGGCGCAACACCTGCTTGCAGCTGCTGATAACGCGACAAACCCTGCGCAGTGGGGTTTTCTCACACCGTGGGACCGGATTTCTCGTGCATTGTCCCTGGGAGTCAAAGTCATAGTGAACCTGCGTGGATCAGAGATGCCCTGTCCGGAAATCGATGCATCACTCTCTTGTGGTAGGGAAAAATTACGCATCACCGACTCAACCGGAGAAGAAATGGCAAACCGCCTCTCTTGCGAGTACGGAATCGATGCATCGCTTCATTTTTGACGCAAAGCAGGTACCTTGTGTAAAATCAACGTTTCCATTGTTTTCTATGGAGTAAGACTCTTATTCTTTTTTTAAAATTCATATCTTGACTTGTATATGTTGGATTTTTGTTGTTTTGTTCTTGTTTGATTTTGATAAATATTACTTTTTTTTTCTAAACTGGTGCAATATCCATTTTGTAGTGTTTTCACTGTATTACTGTGGGTGTTAGTACAAATACTTTACACATTGCCTTTGAGATAAGCCTGACTGCTTGTGCCAAGCTACCAAGGGGGTGAGCAGGGGTTATCTTAAGTGTGTATCTCCATTGCACTGAATAGAATGAGGGTCCCTGCTTGGACAGAGTGCAAACTGACTGCCAACCAAAGACCTCATTTTTAACATTGGCGATAAGCGGTGAGGATTGGACTTGTATTTGTGCTTGACATGCAGTGATTAAGTGTAGACCACTGTTTTCAGTGCAGACCATTACGTTACCACATACTACTGTTTTCAGTGCAGGCCATTATGTGACCACATATTACTTGGTTTTGCTTTTCTCTTTTTGGACTTGTTTTTCCTGCTTTCATATTTTTGGTGATCTATTTGTTGATTTTTTAACTCATTGGGTACTCTTTTTTATGCCTTGGAACTTTGCACTTTTTGACTTGCCATCATGTCTCAATCTAAAGATGGACCAGCTGGAACAGTTTTTTAGTTAGGGAAACTGGAAGGTTACACAGTTGCTCAACTCAAAAAGTTCTGTAAGGATCTTACCTATCCCAATTAAGAGTTATACCAGGAAGGAGGAGCTACAAAAGGCACTGAAGTCTTGGGTGACAGCCAAGGAGGCTGGGGGGCACACAGAGGAGGAGGATGAGGAGGTGCAGAGTGTTAACAATGGTGTAGTGGATGTACCTGTTATACCTGGGGGAGGGTCTCCAAGGGTCTGATTCCTGAAGCTTTGGAGGACGGACAGACAGAAAGGGTGCACCTACTTGAATTAGAGAAGCTTATGATGGAAGAGAGGAGGTTGTCCATTGAAGAGAGAACGATGCTCTTGGCTCATGAGCTCAGCTTAAAAGAGCTGGATCAGAGGAGCCAGTCCAGTAGGGATGGTGGCAGCAGTACCACAGTGCAGCCTGAGAGGAGGGTATACATTCCTAAAGTCCTAGTGAAGGATTATAAGAGGGTGGATTACATATACTTGTGGTTTAAGTGGTATGAGTCTGCTCTCCACATGAACATGGTCCCTGAAGCATATAGGAAGGGTTGGGTCTGTGGAAGCACTTTGAGGTAGAGGGAGGGATACTATGACATCCTTAGGGGATCCTCAGGAACTCACTTACTCTATCATGAAGGATGCCCTACTCATAAGGTATGGTCTCACCCCTGAGCAGTACAAGGACAGGTTTAGGTCCTACAAAAAGAAGAAATCCCAAACAGGGTTGGAATGTGTTGAGTCTTTTTGTAGGTCACTGTATGGCTGGGAGAAGTGTGGTAACGTAACAGCTTTTGAGGGGCTGTACAATGTGATTGCTTGGTAGCATTTGTATAGTCTTTGTTTTCCAGAGCTGCACCAGCACCTGATTGACAGCAAGCTGACTGACCCCAGGAAACTTGCACAGAAAGCGACTCCTGGGAGAGGACTAGGGTCTAGAGGAGGTATGAGGAGACCACGCCAAGATGTGCAGGGTCCCTTTCAGAAGAATATGGTGGGTAAGTAGAAACAGGGCCGTTCTCCAAACGGCCCCAAACTAGTTTCCAGGGTAAGGATTCCCAGCCCCCAGTTGAAAAGAAGCCTTGGTTTTCTAAAGGGAAACCTACCGAGGGTGGTTCCCACAAATACTATGCATGTGACCAGGTAGGTCATGTGAGTGGGGGACTCCAAATGTCCCAAGTGGACACCGGCACACGCTGGTGCTCAGTCACAAGGTTTCGCCAGTGTAGCACTTGGGGAGGACTTGGTTCCAGTTGAGTGGGAGGCAGCTGAGATGACCCTTGTATCACTAAGGGACAGTGAGATGGTCCAGAGAACCCTATTGCCTAAGAAGTACAGGAAGTGGGTGACCATCAATGGAGAGGGACTGGAGGCTCTCAGAGACACAGGCGCCAGTGTGTCTACTGTGAGAAGTCACCTGATGTCTGAAGAGCAGATAGATCCCCATGTACTTCACCAAGTAGTTGCCCTAGACAACTCAGAGCATCTGTACAGAGTGGCGCTGATTCCCTTTGAATGGGGTAAGGGGTCTCAGGTGCCTTGAGAGTAGCAGTGAGCCCAACCATGCCTGTAGATTATCTGTTTGGCAATGACCTGGAGGATTCCCCTTGAATGTAGGTGGAATTCAGGTCTCACTTGGAGATGTTGGGTCTGCCTGAGTGGGTGTGTGTATCCACCCGGTCAATGGCACCCTATTAACGTGATCAGGAGACCCTGGAGCCTGAAAGAGTGGCAAGGGGCTTGGAAAACCTGCTCCAGAAGTTCCCTCGGTCCTGGAGGAGGCTGAACCTGAGGGGGATGCCTTGGAGCATAGAGGGGAACCAGTGGCTGAACTATGGGAGGTCCCTGAGCTGACTCAGTGGCAGCAGGAAGGGGGACCCAACAGGGAGGAATTCTGTGAGGTACAGAAGATATGCCATACTCTAAAGGGTTTGCAGCAGCAAGCTGCAGACCAGGCGTCTGGTAAGGTGCCTGGATCACACTTAATCTACTGGGTAGACGACCTTCTATATAGTGAGCCTAAGGTTGCTGAGCCTGGGTGCGCCCGTGTGCTGGTGGTACCTCAGTACTTCAGAGCCTTCCTACTGGGTCTTGCTCATAATGTGCCTTTAGCTGGTCATTTGGAGCAGGATAAGACCTTTGAGCGATTTGTCACCCACTTTTACTGGCCCCAAATGCACAGGCACTCAGATGCACAGGTCTTGCCCAACTTGTCAGGCAATTGGCAAGAGTGGTGGGAAATGTAAGGCTCCCCTCCAACTTTGTCCTGTGGTCAGCACCCCCTTGGTATTGACATTGTGGGGCCACTGGATCCCAAGACAGCCATGGACAACAGGTTTATCCTTGTCTTGGTGGACCGTGCCACCCGGTACCCAGAAGCCATTCTGTTGAGGTCAATCATTTTCTCTGTGGCGGGACATGCATTGATGGGGGTTTTTACCCGCATGGGCTTACCCAAGGAGGTAGTATCTGATAGGGGTACCATCTTCATAATAACATATATGAAGTCTCTGTGGAAGGAGTGTGGGGTGACCTATAAGTTCAATACTCCTTACCACCCCCAAAGTAATGGTTTGGTCGAGATATTCAACTGCACCTTGAAGGGCATGATCATGTCAGAGCCTTGAGGCATAAGTAGGACACCCTATTGCCATGCCTTCTGTTCGTCTACAGGAAGGTGACGCAAAAGGGTTTTGGGTTTAGCCATTTTGAGTTACTGTATGGCCACCCTGTCAGGGGACCTTTGAGTCTGGTTAGGGAAGGCTTGGATAAAGCCCTTAGTAAGCCCCCCCAGGATGTATTCAGTAACATGTTGGCTTTCAGAAACCAGACAGACCGCTGAAGGAAGCTCGCCCAAGAGAACCTAGAAGCAAGCCAGGAAGATATGAGCACTGGTATGACCAGAATGCCACTCTGGTTGAGTTCCAGCCTGGAGTGAGGGTCCCTGCTTGGACAGAGTACAAACTGACTGCCAACCAGAGACTCCATTTCTAACACCCTTGTTCTTTGTGGCAGTCTCAGGGACATCAAAGACTTCCTGTGAGAGATCTACACCTTCTACTTGTGTCATCTGGAGAGCAGTGCCCTCCCACATGCCTACATCACTTGCTCGACTCCACCTGGTAGCAGCAGTGTCCACGTAGAACTAAGGGGCATATTTATATTGGATTTGCGCCAGATTTGCTTCATTTATTTTTACGCAAATTCAGTGCAAAACTAACTACATACTTATATTTTGACGTTAGACCTGTCTAACGTCACAATATTGGAGTTTGCACAATTTTTTAGATGCATGAACCTACCTTGTGTCAATGAGATGCCATGTAAAAAATGGTGCTAACCCCATAGCCCCATATTTATCAGTCCGCGCTAAAATGACGCACAGGTGGTATAAGGGGCTTGCACCATTATTTAACGCCTGGGTCAGACCAGGCGTTAGGGGACCTGTGGACCAATTAACATGGTTGAACATCATGGAATGGGTCCACAGGTGCCCTCTTCAAGCACCAAGGACACCTCCACCCACACCAGAGGGACACTGGAGGATTGGGGACCCCATCCCAGGTAAGTATAGGTAAGTATTTTTATTTTTTAATTAAAGTGCCATCGGGGGCCCAACCTGAGGCCCCCTGCATGGCACAGGGTGCAATGGCCATGCCCAGGGGACACTGGTCCCCTATGCTGGCCACTGGGGTGGTGGGCATGACTCCTGCCCTTTCTAAGACAGGAGGCATGTGGTATGGATGGTTTTTGCATCAGAAAATGACGCTAGGCTGGTTAGACGCCTCTAACCAGCCTAATGTCATTTTTGGGTGCAAAACCCCCTTCTCCCATACCGCCACCCCCACCCAGCTAATGTCATTTTTGTTTACGCTAGCCCACCCTTTGCACCGGCTTGCGGCATTCCATAAATTTCGTGCCCTGCTGGTGCTCTGGTATGATGCAAGCCAGAGATATACTTTTTGATGCAAAACTGCGTTTGTGCAGTTTTGCATCAAAAAGTATAAGTATGGGCCTAAATCTTGTGCCTGTTGAATGTATTTGCCTGGTGCGGAGCCTGCATTAAAGGAGTGAGGCCCTCCATTGTGGGGCCACGACAAGCATTAGTGTCCGGTTGGTAGGGAGCGGATTTACTGGTTGCCGGACCCTGCGTGGCCTGCCTTTATCGAGAGTGCTGCATTTCACTTGTGTGACCTCTGACTGCATGCTCATTGTGTGTGGTGTCCATTTCACTGGTTGTGATCTTTGGAGGTGGAAGTGTACTCGGAGCAGTGCTGCATTCTACCTCTTGGTCACTACTGAACTTGCGTCTCTGTGTGTGTGAACAGATTTTCTGGTGAGACTCAAGTCATCATGCAACAGTAGTTGTGCCTCATTCCAGGGAGGTATGAGATTGGAACTATTTGTGTGGTTTCTTAGAATTGCCTGGTGTGACTCAAGTCATCGCACACTAGGTTAGTGGCTCATTCCAGGGAGGTATTGCAGTGGTAACCTTTATGCATGTGATCAGAATTGTCTGGTGCGACTCATGTCATCACGTACCGGTTGTTGTGCCTCATTCCAGGGAGGCATGGTATTGAGCACTTTGTGTAGGCAAGTGAAATTGTCTGGTGCAACTCAAGTAATCGCGCACCAAACTAATGCATCATTCTAGGGAGGCACTGCATAGGAAACCTTTTTGTGTGTGATAGGAATCATCTGGTGTGACTCAAATCATTGCGCACCAGACGTTGGGTCTCATTCTAGAGATGCCTGGCATTGAGCAATTTGCATGTTGAATCAGAATTGTCTTGTGCATCTCAAGTCATTGCACACCAGATCTTGTGCCTCCTTCCCTGGAGGGGCAGACCTAGGCCCTGATTTATACTTTTTTGTGCAAAAATGCACCAACGCAGTTTTGCACCAAAAAGTTTAGCACCAGCTTGCACCATTTCTGAGCACCAGCCGGGGACCAAATTCATGAATGGTGCAAAGTGTGAGCTAGCATTAAAAAAAAATTACGTTAGCTGGGTGGGGCTGGTGGTATGGAAGAAGGGGGTTTTGCATCAAAAGATTATGTTAGGCAGGTTAGAGTAAAAAAATAAATAAAAAAATGCCTCCAACCAGCCTAGCGTCATTTTCTGACGCAAAACCACCCATACCACATGACTCCTGTCTTAGAAAAGACGGGAGACATGCCCACCAACCCAATGGCCAGCACAGGGGACCATGGTCCCCTGGGCATGGCCATTGCACCCAGTGCCATGTAGGGGGCCCCCAATGGCACTTAAAAAAATACTTACCTGTACTTCCCTATACTTACCTGGTATGGGGTCCCCCATCCTCCATTGTCCCTCTGGTGTAGGTGGGGTTGTCCCTGGGGCCTGGGGAGGTCACAGGTGGGCTTATTCCATGGTATTCCACCATGGAAATAGGCCCACAGGTCCCCTAACACCTGCCCTGACCCAGGCGTTCAATAATGGTGCAAAGCAAGCTTTGCACTATTTTTTTACTCCTCTCCCCATGCATGATTTTAGCATGGAGGGATGATTATGGCGCTAAGGCCATAGAGCCATTTTTTGCACGTGAACAACTACTTTGGATCTCATTGACGTAAAGTAGGTTTCCACATCCCAAAAAATTACTTTAACCCCATAAATGTTGTGCTAGACGGGTCTAGTGCCAAAGTTTAAATATGGAGTTAGTTTTGCACCGAATTTGCATTAAAAAAATTATGCAATTTTTGCCCAAAACAAGTATAAATATGCCCCACTGTATCTCTTCGTGTACAACCAGAAATGTCAGAGCTGCTCAAGTCATCACACTCCAGACAGTGTGCCTCCTTTCCAAGGAGATGCATAATTGGTAACTATTTGGGTATTGCATTGACTGACTTGGCTGGGCGCCTCTGTGACTAGTGTGTGGCCCAGGAGATTTGTGAACACAATCACACTAACCAGCCAGATATCAGTGCACCACATTAGGGTGCTCGGAGCGAGTGTGTTTGAGTGTATGATATGCTAGTCACCTAATATTCATGGCACCGCATGGCGGTGTGGAGTGAGTGTGTGGGAGCTATTAGGGATGATCAGTTGTATCATACGGCAGTACTGCTGCACACATTATTTCTTCTAAAGAGGACTACTATGGTTGAAATTGAATTTTACTTGTGTGGCCCAGGCTGTGGAGTTATTTAAAAGTTCTGCATTTCACTGTTTGTGCATTTTGCTGCTAATGTTGTGAATGGGGGTGCACCCTACCACTGTTTACTATTGAATTGGGATTATTGCAAAAGTGGTTCTTGTGCTTACTACATTTGGCACTGCATGAGGGTGCTGGGGTAAAGGATTATTTTTTTCACGTGTACATACTGTTTTTGGTGTTTAATACAGTAGGGCACAGTACCGCTAGTAATTTTTCTAAACAGTATTTCTGCCCAGATTGACATGATGTTTATGCTGTGTTAATGAATGTGTGTGTTGAATACAAATTTCATTTACATACATCTCGTGTGAAGTCTCTGTTGTGACCATCAGTGTATTTGCAGTAGTGCTGTGGCAACGCTTTACATGTTGTCCTTGTGATAAGATTAACTGCTCTGTGCCAAACTACCCAAGGGTGAGAACAGGTTATACAGTGAACGTAATCACTCACCCCTGATGGGAGTGGTAGGCTCTGCCTGGCTAGGGCCTCGCCTCAGCCAACCAGAACGTGCCACCTCCAACACACTGGAATAAACACTAACATTGTGTTCTGGGATAGTGTGCTGCTCGGAGTAAAGCACTTCAAGGTTTGATTTCTACAGAGAGTAGGGTGCTCAGCCTACACAGATGCCACCAGGGCACTGATTGCTGAATGGGCATGCTGTTCCAGTCTGCACCAAGAGCACTTTTGGAAATAGAAACAGAATACCTGTTATCATGAATGTGGTGCCCCCTGGGAAGCTGTGAACTTGTGGATACCGTGGGGGCAATGCATTCAGTAAAAGGCAGAGTGGACCACAGTCCTTTCTGTAATACCATAGTGTCCTAGGGGTGCAGAAAGTGGGTGCACATCTCAAATAGGCATAATACAACCTAAGATGTGTATGGCTCATTAGCAATACTATTACTAATCGATAAACAGGCATCACCATAAATTCCAACCAATTATATGGGAATGTAGAAAACACATTATTCATCCAATTACTAGGTATTTCTTAAAAGTTTCAAAATATTTTTGCTAGGTACACTACAGGACTTTTAATTAAAATAAATAGTCTTACAATGCACACTAATAGGCTTCAACCGGGAAGCTTAATACAACAGAGACTTCATTAAGGTTAGAAAAAGTAGATGGATTGAAACATTGGAACTATGAAAACTTCACTTTAGGTAATGAAGTGGGCCATAAACACTGACACTGGCCTGCTCCACAGCCTCTCCTTGCATGAGAGAGGCAGTGCCTGTGATCATGGTAAATAGATTATTATATTATTTCCATCCTCATGTGGCTCCTTCTCTCACAGTCTGTCAGGCATTGTCAGTTCAAGCTGAAGCTCAAGGGTAACAGTGAGGAGGGATGCTACTCAGCTCTTTGCTGTTCCTGTGTCCTGTCAGGTGGCATGAAAAAGCAGTTTGGTGGCATATAGAGAGGGGCGGTATATGGAGGCTTCCCTGTCTTTCTTGTCAGTTTCTGCTGTCAAAATGCTGCTGGTATCATGCAGACTAGAGTGCGCTGTTCCACAGCAACTGACACTTATGTAATCAACAAAAAAAAAGAGCTTTCAAAGTACCACTGAGAGTGACCTTAGGTTCCACCCACATGTTGGTTCCTCTGAATAAAGGATTTGATTGAGCCAAAGGTTTCTGGTCCTCTTGAAAAAAGGGCTTGTTTGCCACTTTTTGGCTTGTGGCAAAGCTTATCCTCAATACAACCAAACTGGGTTAGTTATAGTGGCAAGCCAACAATCAAAAAGTATGGGATGGTGTGTTATTACTCTGTTTGAAAACCCGCAGAGAAGGATTTCATCACATGAACTCTCACAGATTGCGGTAGTAAGCAAGGGTTTTTGAGTTGGTTACCCTTTGTGACAGACTGTGGATACACATAATTTGGTCTGTGAGAATCCTTCTTAGGCCCTTTTAGGAGAAATATTATTTTACTTAACCAAGTGTAATTTGTTATACCTTTGTATTTTTATGACTGTGAGTCTCATGTTGGCCTTTTCGGAAATCTTACTGTGAAAATAGTAGGCCTGAGATGGTTATGATGATATGTTAGAGGCCTGATTGGTGGACTGTAAAACATTTTGTCAGTTGCCATAGGTCTGATCTGCTTATTAGGAAAAGTTATGAGGAAAACAGTAGGCCCTGTTTATGTATTGTGAAATGCTTTTGATAAAGCAAGTAGGCTTTTAACAGTGGTTTATTGTGACATTGTGTTACAGACTGTAGACAGAAATTCTGTTACAATTAAAACCACGGATTACCGTAATTGGTAAGGGTTTTGGTGTTGGCCACCCACTCTGACAAACCTGGGGGGTTTTCATTGTCATGATTTTTGTAAGTCCCTATTGAGATGAGTTGTATGTTGTTTTGCAAACTGTATTTTTCTACAGATTTGTAATTTTATACATGTGAGCATGATAGTCGCCAGTGTATGTACACTTGAAAAGGTCCATGCAGGTTATGCTGTCAATCCAGTGGTAAAGTGGCCTTACCTGTTCACTGGGAAACATTAAGACAGGTTCCATATGTTTGATTTGTTTAATATATAATTATATGACAAAGCTAGTAGGTCTGCCTTACTTATAGTACAAAGCATATGGTAAACAAAATAGACTTTTAAAGATGAATTGTTATTATTACACTGTGCAAAATTCTGTCGACATTTTGTTGCATGGAATCTCACAGATGTGGGATATAAACATATGCCTAACTATATTTCCTGTTATAAACCCCTTTAAATTGTGTTGAAATTGTAAATCACTTTGAATTGCCTATTGTGTGGCTAAAAGTAGATTATTGTAATGTTGCTGCCTTTTATTTTAGGTATAAATTTGACGGATAGCTCATAAAGTCATAAACCATAGCACAAATGAGCTACTCTGAATAATCAGGTGAGTGACTCAAGATTCCTGACACCCACAGTGCAACAACCAGCATTGAACATTAATCTTAGTGGGGGGGGGGGCAGAGCTTGCCGGGCTTACAAATGGCTGCATAGGAAGTGAGCTCCTCCAGCCAATTAACAATCCTTCACGATCCTGGCATCTATGCTGAACCAACAACATGCATAGCCAGGATCCTCACTAATGTAATCATCTACAACCATTGCCTCTTAAAACAGATGCTGGGGTATTGGAATAGACCCTGCAGTGCACTGCGGTCTACTTCCCTGCCACGACACGCTGACAGAGAGACGTCGATGCGGAGACCACAAGACATTCGTGGTCAGTTAAGACTGGTGCTGGGAGGAGTGCCCACAACCAACAGTGAGGGGAGATGGCGGTCAGCGGAGTGAAGGAGGTGGCGGCGGCAGGAACCAGGATTAACCACCAGCGGGAGTTGGGCAAGACCCCTGTGTGGTTTGCTGGGCAGGATCCATGCCCAACACTGATTTGCAACCTGGAGTGCCTGACAAGCATCCCCTGAGTGTGAGCGGCACATTGAAACAACCTGGCTACAGGCCCCTGACGATCTGTGATAGCCCGGCGAGTGGGAGTGCAGCAGCAAAAGTGGCAGGGTCAGGCCCCTGGGAGAGTGAGTGAACAACGCATTTTACCATAAAGAGACTCATCACCCCTGCCTCAGCACCAAGTGGGCCAGACTACCTTGTATCTGCAGTTGGAGGTGAGGACTGAACCGCCTGCAGAGAAGCATGAGCTGGGTTGCCGCGTGAAAATCTGAGGTCATCGGAATTGACATGGGTGGCTCCTGGAGAGTGCACTGTAGACTGCGTACTACAATCTCTGGGCATCAGGTGGGAGAATGTGTGCGGGCCACATCCGGATTGAGTGACACTGCTGCACAACATCTTGTGTGCACTCCTCATGGAGATGAAGGTGCGCCCAAAGGCACTCCTCAGGCAGCAGTACCCTCATAGCAAGGGTGTTCTAATGATTTGGCAGCGGGTGCTCTGGCTCCCTTTGTTGCACACCAACCTGGCAAATTCTGTGGTGGGCCACTTGCGCAATAGTGAAGAGTTGGAATTCTAGTTACTGACGGTGTTGGTGGCAGGTTGGCTCCTCTCCCTTATAACCGGCTTCCTTTTTCCAAAGTGAGGATTTGAGCCTGAAGTGACCACAGCGTCTAATTGAGGAGTGCAGGGACGTTCTACAGTGGCGACAACTGTGATAGCGAGGAAAACAGTGCTGGTGTGCCAGGTGGCAGTGGACACATGAGATCTAAGGGAAGGGAGACAAATTGCAGCCCAAACTGCAGTTTGAATGGTGGAAGGCATCGAAGAGTCACAGGGAGGGAATGACAGCACCGGAACCTATGAGCAAGGAGACTGGAAGGAAGACTGATGCAGACTGAAGCAGATCCTTATGTCCATGCACACAGCCTCACAAAAATTGATGAAAAAATAGATACTCTGACCTTCCAAGTGGACCGCATGTCAGAAAGGCTCAACAAACACGTTGAACACCTTGACATGGTGGAGTGACGAGTGTCAGAAGTGGAGGATGAGCAGGTTACACTATCCCTGAATGTCCCAAAGAAAGATAGACAAGCTTCTTCTTGAATTGCAAACAAAGACTTCAGACCTCAAAGCACGCTTATCAGAATTTTGGAGTAGCAGACTCCACTCGTAAGAAATATTATGGAACGTTAAGTTAAACAATTGCTGACAGACCTTTTGGGTAGCATGGCTTTGTCTACTATCTTCATAGTGAAAGGTACCCATCACTTGTTGGCCCCGCGCCTGGTTCCAGGAGCCCTGCCACGTGCATTATAGCAAGACTCCGAAACTACAGAGATCGTGATGCGGCACTCCACAGGGCTTGTGAACTGAAGGTCTTATGTCTCAGACAAGAAGGCCATTTTTACCGGTAAAACGGTGGCTGTGAGTGCTCCAGATGGAATATAATTTTCTCTGCCCTGCGAGGCTAAGGGTATTGGTGCACGACGAGGTGGTGCTCTTCTCGGACCCTAAGAAACTGCAGCAGTTCCTTGCACAGGGAGAGGGGGCTGAAGGATGACATGTCTCTCTTGGCCCTGACAGTGAAGAGACAAATGATGTGGAATGGAAAGATATTATGCCCTGTGGGAGGGGGGTGACTATCACTCTCCCCCCTGCATGCTAATGGGACCACTGGATCTGGTGGGCCTGGGCTCCAGCTGACTAAGGGGGTCTATGACCGCCAGGGCCGGGGACCGCGGATGCACCGCCAACAGGGTGGCGGTGCATCCAGGCCAATTCTGACCGCGGCGGTAAAGCCACGGTCAGAAAAGGGAAACCGGCGGTTTCCCGCCGGTTTTCCCCTGGCCTGAAGAATCCTCCATGGCGGCGCTGCAGGCAGCGCCGCCATGGGGATTCCGACCCCCTTCCCGCCAGCCTGGTTCTGGCGGTTTTGACCGCCAGAACCTGGCTGGCGGGAACGGGTGTCGTGGGGCCCCTGGGGGCCCCTGCAGTGCCCATGCCAATGGCATGGGCACTGCAGGGGCCCCCTAACAGGGCCCCACAAAGATTTTCAGTGTCTGCATAGCAGACACTGAAAATCGCGACGGGTGCAACTGCACCCGTCGCACCCTTTCGACTCCGCCGGCTCCATTCGGAGCTGGCATCCTCGTGGAAGGGGGTTTCCCGCTGGGCGGGCAGGGGACCTTCTGGTGGTTGCCCGCCAGCCCAGTGGGAAACTCAGAATGACAGCTGCGGTCTTTTGACTGCGGTACGGTCTTCTGGCGGTTCCCGCTTGGCGAGATTAGAATGACCCCCCAAGTCTCTGAAATGCCAGAGTGCGGTTATCTTCTCCATTAGAATGCTAGGGTGCATTGGGTACCCGGTCATGGCCCCATCCTGGGCCTAATTGAGATGTGCCAGGAACACAAGTGGTAAGGGGGAGCAGATGTTGAGTACAGAGACTGCTCCTGGTTGGGGGCCAACACTAACTGTGTAAGCTCCTATGTGGTACTTAAGACAGTTGAAGATCATGGGTGCTTACTCAATATTTTAAAAAATTTAAATTTTTGACTTAAGATCCAACCTATCTGGGTAAATTTGGCATCTAGTGACAGCTAGAGTCACTGAAATGAGAGAGCCAGCATCCTTCCCCATGTGTGCACTACCCAGTTCTAATACTTTTTCATTGGGGAGGAGAGTGGGAAGGAATTATCTCACTGTGCCAGTCGCTGGATTGCACAGTGTAGGTGGGGGGTGGCTTAAGTGTTTCACAGTGGTATCTATATGAGTTGGCAGTTGCTTTAAATATGGTGATAATACAAACTCAGATGTCCAGATAGACAGGTATGCTGAGATATGACCGGTGACAGGCAGGTGCCCACGGCAGGCCTTTTCAGACCCCCACTCCTCCAGCTGGCTACATGAAATATTCATGGGCTCAATGACACCAGGAAAATACGCAGGGTGGTGGTTTTCTTACAGAGACACAAGATTGACATTGCCCTATTGCAGGAAACAGAGTTAATGCCAAAGAGTGGTGTTCTAATGCAGCGTAGGATGCAGGGCTTCTGCTACGCTGAAGGCTTCACAATGCATGCCAGGGGTGTACTTATCTGGGTGCGGAGGGGCTCCACGGTCTGTCTCCAAAAGGTCTAAGCGGATCAAGTGGCAGGTATATTTTCGCTAGATGCTACAGGGATGACTTATCGGTCCTCTGAATAGACATTTATGGGCCTAAAAATGAAGTCCTGCATTTTTACCATGCGTTCAATGCTAGGCTGCAGCAGTTGGGTGATTTACCACAGACTTTGGGCAGAGATTTTAACTGTGTGCCCAACCCATACCGGGATAGATCTTAGGGCCCACCAAAGAGGCCCTCGGCAGCAGCATTAGCTACCACCGAGATAATGCAGCATGAGAGTTTACTTGATGTCTGGCATCATGGAGCCTCAGTTGCCCCAGGGTACATGCATTATTCTTCAGTACATACCATCCATACTCATATAGACTACTGGATGGTCACGCAATGTTTAATTCCCCGGATATGTAGCTGAGAAGTCTTGCCACGCACACACTCTGATCATTCCCAGGTCCTCTTGGACCCTTAGTCTTATACTCTGAGTACTCCTGCTTTCTCATGACGGTTTCCACCAAACTCGTTATTGAACACAGTGTTCCAGGAGGAACTGTGTCAGGCTATAGAGGAATATATTACTGCAAACATTAGGTCAGTGGTAAAATTTTCCAGGGTGTGGGAAGCCTTCAAAGTTTATAAAAGAGGTGTCATCTTGTCTAAACATGCCGGAATTCTTAGGTCGTTGCGTGGGTGCCTCCAACTATTGGAGGCGGAGATCGCGGATCTAGAGAGGCAGCACAAGACAGGGGCCAATCAGGCCACTTTAGGCACCATCAGAATTAAGGTGAAAGAATTTCAGGAGGTGGCTCAAAGAGAGGTAAATCATATGGGAAAGTACGCATTGGTGCGTGTGTATGGTGAGGGAGAATGACTGGGCACGACCCTGGTGCCACTATTGCATCCCAAACTGGAAAATGATATGATTTTGGAGATTCAGTATGAGGATGAGAGTGGTCAGGCCCAGCGTGTGGCAGAACAGGTGGAAGAGCGTTTCTATAGATATTATATGGAATTGTACCAGTCACAGTTAACATTTGACAATGAAGCTGTCACTGATTATCTTGTGCACATAGCCATGAAGTGGCTAACAATGAAACATAGAGAGCAGCGAATGGCCTCGCTGCACCCAGAGGAAATAAGCACTGCCCTTAAGGACATGTCCACATAGAAGGCACAGGGTTCTGATGGGCTCATGGTGGCCTTTTATAAAGCATACCTAGATCAACTCATACCACATTTAGGGGGTGATTCTGATTCTGGCGGGTGGCGGAGGCCGCCCGCCAGAATTCCGCCCCCATTATACCGCTCCGCGGTCAGAAGACCGCGGAGGGTATTATGAGTTTTTCCCTGGGCTGGCGGGCGGTCTCCAAAAGACCGCCCGCCAGCCCAGGGAAAAACTCCCTTCCCACGAGGATGCCGGCTCGTAATCGAGCCGGCGGAGTGGGAAGGTGCGACGGGTGCAGTGGCACCCGTCGCGTATTTCAGTGTCTGCAAGGCAGACACTGAAACACTTTGCGGGGCCCTCTTACGGGGGCCCCTGCCGTGCCCATGCCATTGGCATGGGCACGGCAGGGGCCCCCAGGGGCCCCGCGACCCCCCCTACCGCCATCCTGTTCATGGCGGCTTTCCAGCCATGAACAGGATGGCGGTAGGGGGGGTCAGAATCCTCATGGCGGCGGAGCGCGCTCCGCCGCCATGAAGGATTCCCCCGAGCAGCGGTAAGTCGGCGGGAGCCCGCCGACTTGCCGCTTCTGACCGCGGCTGAACCGCCGCGGTCAGAATGCTCGTGGGAGCACCGCCAGCCTGTTGGCGGTGCTCCCGTGGTCGGTGGCCCTGGCGGCCACCGGCCGCCAGGGTCAGAATGACCCCCTTAGTCATGCTGTTCGAGGAAATGGCCACAGATGGCTGTATGTCCTCACTATGAGCAGCGAGGCATTACTGGTGGTCCTGTTGAAGCCAGACAAACTGGGGGATTGCTGCTCTTCGTATAGGCCACTGTCAGTCATGATCCTGGACACGAAGCTGCAGGCCAAGATCTTAGCCAACCAGGTGGCTCCACTGCTACCAGGGTGGTGGGCGCACAGCATGCTGGATATGTACCAGTGAAAAACCTCTTGTCTAATCTTAGGGCACTGTTCGATATGATGCAGTATATGAATCCAGGGACTAAAGCTGTGGCAGTACTTCTCTACCCAGAGGAAGCGTTCGACTCGATGGAGTGAGGAACCATGCTAGAGGTCCTGCGACGCATAGGCATGGTTGACATCTTCCTTCCGATGGTCAGGGAACTGTATACACAGCCAGTGGTGCAGGTCAGAGTCAACGGCATGATCATGTCTCCCATCACCCTTACAAGAGGTGCCAGAAAGGGCTGACTGCTCTCTCCCCTGTCATATGCACTGGTTGCAGAACTGCTGGTTTGTGCACTCGGAGCACCATTCACATAGAAGTCTACGGTTTTCCAATTATACCTCAGGGGATGCTTGTCAGAGAGGTGGTTCTTTTTGGGGGTCAGGCTGGACTTTAAATGACTTGAGATAAGTCTGTTATATTCTCACTTATCCCAGCCACAAAGACAACATCATTGGACTACTCTTTGCAATGGACAAAGGACTCAGTACATTATCTGGGGAGTTCAGGTGCACACAGAACCAGTGATATGCTGGATAACTATGGCAGGGCAGTGCAAAGCCTGTCGGATGCCGTGGACTGCTGAATCAGGCTGCCTCTCTCGCATCCGGGGCATGTAGCTATCATGAAAATAGTAGTTTTGCTTTGCTTCTTGTTCCTCTTCTTGAATATTCTGATTCTTCTCACCTGCTTTGTGTTTGACAAATTAAGGGTTCTGATGGTCCATTTAGCATGGGCAGGAAAGCAGCCATGGGTGTGGTGGACCACTCTGACCTTATCTTGCGATATGGAGGGGCTTAATGCTCCTGACCTAGAAGCGTATTATTAGGCTGCGCAGTTCCAATTTGTCCTTTACTGGGTACATGGCCCACTGGACCTGCCACATGTGCGGTTGGAGCTGGGTGTGGCTACTCCATACACAAACCCCCGGCTCCTGTTCCGACATCCGATACGCTGTTATGGTGTGCTGAACTTGCTGAACACAACCCTCAGTGCATCAGCTCCTTGAGAGACAGGCAGGCTCACTGTTGAATTCACCTTTGACACCTCTGGAATGTTGCACGTGGTTCTAGCTAGGCCAGAAATATGTCCCTGTAAGGGCACTGAGGGACCTGGGTGTAAGCAGAATGGGGGATTTCTTTGCAGATGGTAAGGTGTGTGATTGGTGGGTGGCAATGTGCGAGCGCAGTGCAGGAATCTCCCCTTTAATTCAATTCTACTATTACAGGATGCACCATGCCAAGGGGGATTTGTTGAGAAAGGAGATATTGGACCTCCAGCTATGCTGGCATTGACCTCACTATTGCAAATACCTATGCCACAACACATAGTATCAAACCTGTATGCATGTGCGTAGGAAGTGTATAGGCTGAGAATGTCTAGGGTCACTCTGGCCTGGCAGAGTGACCTAGGAGTGCCCATTACTGACAAGCAATGGACGTACTGCTGCTCGGTGATGAAGACAGTATCCCTGAACAACAGGCATAGTCTTTTGCACTTTAAATACATCAACAGAGTATATTACACATCAGCCAGGTTGCATAGGTACTGGCTGTGTGATAGCCCACGGTTCCTGCATCTAGTGTGGTCCTGCCCAGGTGTGCAGAGCTTTTGGCAGGATGTTTTTTTAGAACTTGGCACTACAGGGGGTAAGCAACTGTATTCAGTGCAGCTCCTAGAGCTGCTTTGGTACAATAGAGAGTTATTGATGCTATCAGGAAACTGGTTGTCAAAGGCTTGTTACTGGTGAAGCGCAGACTGGCAATGTGGTGGACTTGAGGTCCTTTGCCAACCATATAGGATTGACACAGGGACATGGCTTATTGTAATACGCAGTCAGACATGTACAGTGAGTTACTTCCAAGCTGTGGTTGTCCACAAGACATTTGGGGGCTGTTAAACTTGGCATCCTTGGCCTGGTGTCCCTTAACTTTTTGCCTCTGTTTCCCAGGTTGTTGATGTGTGCGGGACTCTGATTTAGCTGTTTTTGTTACTCTGGGCACTTTACCACTGCTATCCAGTGCTAAAGTGCAAGTGCACCTATGTAAAATGGGCAATTGGCTTTCCATGATTGGCATATTTGATTTACTAGTAATTCCCAAGTACAGTGCACTAGAGGTGGCAAGGCCTGTAAATCAAATGCTACTAGTGGGCCTGCAGCACTGGTTGTGCCACCCATATTAGAAGCCCTGTAAACATGGCTCAGCCCTGCCACTGCAGTCTCTGTGTGTGCAGTTTTAAACTGCCAATTCGACTTGTCAAGTGTACCCACTTGACAGGCCTAAACCTTCCCTTTTTATACATGTAAGGCACCCCTAAGGTGGGCCCTAGGTAGCCCCATGGGCAGGGTGCAGTGTATGTAAAAGATGGGACGTGCACTGCCAAATTCTGTTTTCAATGTTGCAAGGCCTATCACTCTCATAGGTTAACATGGAAGCTGCCTTTAAATACTATTAAAGTGCAGATTCCCTTTGGGAGCAGATTGAAATGTGGAGATTAGGGTCTCTGAACTCTCAATTTTTTAGAAAGTAGACATTTTCTTGCTTAAACCTTTCTGTGACTCTGCCTGTTTGTGAATTCCCTGTCTGGGTCAGTTTGACAGTTGGGCTGTGTGCACCTCTCTCTAGACAGTGACACAAAGGGAGATGGGGTGTGGCCTGCATATCCTGAAGAACCATCCGTGCTGGGAGGGAGGGGAGGAGTGGTTACTTACACCTGAAAGGGCTGTGCCTGCCCTCACACAATTCAGTCTCTAACCCCCTGGTGTGTGTCTGGGGCCTGGCCTGGGAAAGGCAGGATCTTGAAAACAAAAGAGACTTCTCTTTGAAGTAGGCCTACTTCAAAGGCAGAAAGGAGTATAAGAAGAGGTCCCAAAACCCCTGAAAATCAGATAACTTCTGGAATCAAGAGGAACCTCTACCAAGGAGAAGAGCTGAAGAGCTTAAGAGAAGTGGTGCCCCTGTCTGTGCTTTTTTGGGTTATTATGCAGTTCCTGCTTTTGCCTGTGAAAGGGGACAAAGACTGGACTTTGCTGTGCATTCCTGTTTGAGAAGAATCTCCAGGGGCTTGAACTGAGCTTGCTTCCTGTTGTTGAAGTCTCAGGGCCTATTAAAGACTTCCTCTGCCAGCACCTGGACTCTCTGCTAATACTCCTGTCCTGACAAGTGGTGCCCTACTCAGTTCCTGGGCCTTTGAAAGGTGAAGTTGGCAGACAAGGACTGAAAATCCACGCACAGACCACTGTGCGGGCAAATTTTTGACGCACCTTCTGTGACGTGGCTGATAAACGACGCGCTGCCGGCTTTGCAACTGAAATCAACTCTCCACCTGCATCTCCGCTGGGAGATCGACGCAACGCATCTGGAGAAACGACGCACAACACCCGCTAATGGAGGCTGATAATGACGCAAACCACATGCAGTGTGGCTTCCTGATACCCTGCAACCAGATTTTTCACGCATCATCCCTGGGCGTCAAAGTCAACCCGACTCGGTGCAAATCCGAGGTGCCCCGCCCGGAAATCGATGCATAGCTCTCTTGAATTTAGAAAAACGACGCATCGCCACCCCAACCTGAAAGGAAATGACGCGCAGCCCCACTTGCAAGTAAAGAATCAACACATCGCTGACTTTTCTGACGCACGCTAGACCATGTGGCATTTTTTTTACGCTAACCATGTTCTTCGTGTAACAACAGCATTCTCACTGTTTTCTAAGGATTAAGGGGGTCATTACAACATTGGCGGTAAAAGCCACTTACCGCCGTGCAGAAGACCGCCAACACACCGCCGCGGCCGTGGAATTCCGCCACAGCTATTATGACCCACATCTCGGAATCCGCCAAAATTCAGACACCCACACAAGTCCGCCACACCAAAGATCAGTGATAAACTGGTGAAAACAAAACCGACACTGTCACGCCAACAGAAATACGCCCACACTATCACAACACACGAATCCACGCGGCGGTCTTTCAATCACGGTATTCCATTGGCGGTACACACCGCCGCACTCAAAATACACACACTCCTACAAAACACAGCCACATTGGACGATTCAAAATACACACACCTGAGACACATACACACACCACTCCCACACACCCAAAGCATTATACAACACACACCCACATCACCCACAAACCCCTACAACCGAAAATACAGAAAGAAGGCCAGAGAGAGACACCGCCAGCAAGTACAACAGCATCCGCAGGCACATAACACCATCACCCACACAACTTCCACGCACCTCACACAACACACCACTACATATCACCACACTTATCACCACACACTCCACCCCACACATCACCTGCACCACCCCATGGCACGGCAAAGACAGCCCAGGTTCTCGGAGGAGGAAATCATCCGGGTAGAGCCACAGCTATTCAGATCACAGGTGCAGCACACCTCAATTGCTAGGAAGATGGAGCTATGGTGAAGAATAGTTGACAGGGTCAATGCAGTGGGACAGCACCCAAGAAATCGGGAGGACATCAGGAAAAGGTGGAACGACCTACGGGGGAAGGTGCGTTCCGTGGTCTCAAGACACCACCTGGCGGTACAGCGGACTGGCGACGGACCCCCACCTCCTCACCCACAACTAACAACATGGGAGGAGCAGGTGTTGGCGATTCTGCATCCTGAAGGCCTCGCAGGAGTAGGTGGAGGAATGGACTCTGGTAAGTCAAAGCTTTACTAATACATCCCCCACCCTACCTGCATGCTATCACATACCCCCACCCTCACCTCACCCCCATCACACCAACTCCTCACAAATGTCCCAATATCACAAACCACCCATCCCAACACCAAGCCCTGCATGCAACAACAAAGCATGGACACCCATCACTAAAGCATGCCCACTGCACATACCCATACACCCCCCTAAACCATCATCACACAAGCTCCCACACAGGAATGCCAGCACTGGGGTACATGGTCACCCACCCATTGCACACCATGGCACACACAGATGCACTAATCATGCCTTTCCACCCCTGCAGGACCCCTACCCAACGTCACCAGACAGGAGGGTCCAGACATGTCCACTTCACCCACAGAAGAGGCCCACAGTGACGACAGCAGCTCTGTCCAACTGGATCTAGATGACCAGCCCGGACCATCGGGGACCTCTGGACAGTCGGTTCCCCTCACACAGGCACAGGCCACCACAGACCTTCCCCCCTCTGGAAACACCAGCACAGCACCCATCCAGCGGGCCCATACCTCCGTCCCCAGGACACGTCAATCAGCTGTGTGTCCACCTCTATAGGGAACCCAGGATAACCCACCACCCCAACAACTACAGGGACCTGGGGGCAGTGGCAGTGGGCACACGGTCCAGGGGACGGAGGCCCAGGAACACAGGGGAACTGGGAGGGCTGCCGGGCGACAGGGGGAGGACAGGCCAAGAGAACCCACTCTCCACAAGGCCCTCTCCTCCATCATGGGAGCATACCACCACTCCCAGGAGACGATGGCAACGGTACTGGCCAAGTTCCAGGAGACCCAGCGCATGCAGGAGGAACAATATTTGGGCTTCAGGGAGGAACTCAGAACCATCAGCTCCACCCTGGGCACCATCGTAGGGGTGCTGAAGGAAGTACTCAACACCAGGAGGGACACTGTGGCACAACACGGGGCCCCTGACACTAGCATGGACGATGAACTGCCCACCACCTCCGCCGGCGCTAGTGGACAGGACCCCCGCCACAGGACCACCACACCAGCACCCCACCCCCTGCAGAGGGAGAACCACCCCGCAAACGGTCCCTGAGATCCAGGTACAAGACAGAGAACGATGCCAAGACGCCCACCAAGAAATGAGACCACCCTGACTGTCATCCTACTGTCCCACTTTGTCACCCTGTCCATAATTTAACTGCCCCACCTCCACTTCCTATGCCCATATGGGCAATGCACCTGTGAGACTAATAGACTGGACTCTGCCATGGACACTCCTCCGCCATCACGCCTCACCAATTAACTTGCCCCTCCAATATTTTGCATTTAAATAAACACACCTAAAGCACAAAATGATCCGGAGTCTGTCTGTGATTTCGAAATAGTGTAATAGCAATTACAGTGACAAAATGTGTTTGAAATAGTAATGTCAACATACCTATGTCACACAGCTCTAGTCCATGAGGAATGTAAGCAGATGACACACAGTGGGACCCACATCTGTGAAACCGTAAGGGAAAGTGACAACTCAGTGACCATACACTGGGTGAAAATGACAGACAGGATAGAGGTAGTAGTGTAAAAGTACATATAGTAGGCAGGATTGTATTCTCACCTGTGTTTCACTGGAAATATTGCTGGATCACTGAGTCCCTGTTCTGCATGTCTTCTTCCTCTGCTTCATCCTCATCACTGTCCACAGGCTCCACAGCTGCCACAACACCGCCATCTGGACCATCCTCCTGCAGAAAAGGCACCTGTCGTCGCAAAGCCAAGTTCTGAAGCATACAGTAGGCCACGATGATCTGGCACACCTTCTTTGGTGAGTAGAATAGGGATCCACCTGTCATGTGGAGGCACCTGAACCTGGCCTTCAGGAGGCCGAAGGTCCACTCGATCACCCTCCTAGTTCACCCATGGGCCTCATTGTAGCGTTCCTCTGCCCTGGTCCTGGGATTCCTCACTGGGGTCAGTAGCCATGACAGGGTGGGGTACCCAGAGTCACCTGCAAATGGTGAGGGACAACTGTTAGACACACACTAACCTGTAGGGATATCCCCAGACCCAGACAACCATTCCCACTGTCTTGCTTCCAGGTGCTCACCTAATAGCCACACACGGTGCCTCTGGAGTTGACCCATCACATAAGGGATGCTGCTATTCCGCAGGATGTAGGCGTCATGCACTGAGCCAGGGAACATGGCATTCACATGGGAGATGTACTGGTCGGCCAAACATACCATCTGTACATTCATGGAATGATAACTCTTCCGGTTTCTGTACAACTGTTCACTCCTGTGTGGGGGGGGGGGGGCAAAGCCACATGGGTCCCATCAATGGCACCTATGATGTTGGGGATATGTCCCAGGGCATAGAAATCACCTTTCACTGTAGGCAAATCCTCCACCTGCGGGTAAACGATGTAGCTCTGCATTTTTTTCAGAAGGGCAGACAACACTCTGGACAACACGTTGGAAAACATAGGCTGGGACATACCTGATGCCATGGCCACTGTTGTTTGAAATGACCCACTTGCAAGGAAATGGAGCACTGACAGCACCTGCACTTGAGGGGGGATTCCTGTGGGATGGCGGATTGCTGAAATCAGGTCTGGCCCCAACTGGGTACACAGTTCCTGGTTTGTGGCACGGTCAAACCTGTAGGTGATTATCAAATGTCTTTCCTACATTGTCGACAGGTCCACCAGCGGTCGGTACACCGGAGGATTCCGCCATCTCCTCACATGTCCCAGCGGACGGTGCCTATGAAGGACAACAGCGACCACAGAGTCAAACAACTCAGAGGTACGTACCCACAGTTTACCCAGAACACCAATCATACACAATAGGTGGCCTGTATGTGTGTTGAGACTAGGCCTAGGTATGTGTGACGCAGTTGGAAATTAGGCCATGTGGGCCCCTGAAATGGCGGCTGTCTGACCTCTAAAGTGGGACAATGAGATGTGAGGTAACTGCGCTGGCGTTGAACACCGTTGCGGTAGGCGGTCGAGAGACCGCGGCGCAATGCTGCATTAGTTAACATTGGACCCTATGGGTCCCTGGAGCCAATGACGATGTACGCCGATGGTGATGGTACGCACCACCGTGGACGTGACCGCTGCGGACGTGACTGCCATTTTCTATCTGTTCAATCACTCGATACCTCATCTTTGACAGGAGAGGACCTACACTGCAAGTGCTGCTGTGACCTCGGTCTGGAAGAGACAATGGCTCGTGAGTCTGGGGAAAGGGCCCCTGCCTTCACATCGGAGGAGTTGGAGAAGCTCGTTGATGGGGTCCTCCCCCAGTACACGCTACTCTACGGTCCTCCAGACAAACAGGTAAGTACACAGGGAGCATGTTGTATGGGCTATGCCTGTGTGGAGAGGGCTGGATGTAAGAAGGAAGGGGGCAGAGTTCTGCGTGCATGAAAGACGGTGGGTGCATGTGCCACATGGCAAGGGAATGGGATGGGGGCCACTCACTTTGACGGTGCAGTTGGTAATGACTTCTCTTCTTCCCCTGTACATTTCATGTAGGTCAGTGCCCACCAGAAGAAAGATATTTGGCGTGCCATCGCCAAGGACGTCCGGACCCTGGGGGTCTACCACAGACGGAGCACCCACTGCCGGAAAAGATGGGTGGACATTCGCCACTGGAGCAAGAAGACGGCGGTAGCTCAGCTGGGGATGGCCTCCCAACGTGGGAGGGGTGCCTGTCGAACCATGACCCCTTTGATGTTCAGGATCCTGGTGGTGGCCTACCCGGAGTTGGATGGGCGCTTGAGGGCATCACAGCAGACACAAGGGGGTGAGTACACTCTCATTCAGCTGACTTTGCGCGCAGTGGAGTTGTCTGGGTGAGGGAGGAGGGCTGTGGGTTTCCCTAGGCCATGGCGAGTTCCCTAGGCTAGGCCCCTCCATAAGACATGGCCCTGTGGCCTCCCACCCCACCTCTGTAGAGTGCTAAGTACAGCTATTCATGCCCCTGTGTCATCTATGTGTGCAGATGTCGTCCATAGCCTTGTAGGCCATTTCCCAGGAATTGCACTGTAGAGCCCAAGAGCGCGGCGTAGTGCAGGGGACTTCTGTGTCTGTCTTGTCCGCCAACGGTAGCGGTAATCCATGCACTCAACATGTCTTTATTCTGTTTCCCCCCCCCCCCTTTTTGTGGTTTCCCTGTTCTTGTGTGCATTAGCATCATCAGGCGGAGGAGCAGTGGCACCGGAGCACGAGGTAGCTGCATCCCACATGGCCATGGAGGGCCACACTACGGACTCAGAATTCACCAGTGGGATGGAGGGCGAGGGGAGCTCCACGGTGGGGACAGGAGCTGACACCAGCGACACAGACTCGTCCTCTGATGGGAGCTCCCTGGGGTGGCGGCAACGTCTGTGCCCCCCGCATCTACAGGTACAGCCGCAACCCCCCCTCCCAGCAGCCCCTCAGGCTTCGCCCCGTGCCTGCTCACCCAGGAGGATGGGCATCACCTTCGCCCCAGGCACCTCAGGCCCTGCCCCAGTCACCCCTGCTGCCCTCAGTGAGGAGGTCATTGACCTCCTCAGGTCACTAACTGTTGGGCAGTCTACCATTTTGAATGCCATCCAGGGTGTAGAAAGGCAGTTGCAACAAACAAATGCATTCCTGGAGGGCATTCATTCTGGTCAGAC
Source organism: Pleurodeles waltl (assembly GCF_031143425.1). Classification (NCBI taxonomy): domain Eukaryota; kingdom Metazoa; phylum Chordata; class Amphibia; order Caudata; family Salamandridae; genus Pleurodeles; species Pleurodeles waltl. Next base: position 1,533,883,484 of record NC_090440.1, on the reverse strand, counting down.
GGCCCTTCACCAAGCCTTTCAAACTCTGGCCTCAGCACTGATGGCAGCCATTGTCCCTGTGTCTAGCCTCCCACCTGCAACTTCCTCCACCCAGACCCAATCCCCTGTACCTCTGCCTATCCCAAGCACACCATCAGACCAGCCTGCACACACCTCACCACACAAGGGAAGCTCACGCAAACATAAGCACCACACATCCCACAGGCACTCACGCAAGCATTAGACACATGCAGACACACCAACATCCACTGCCTCCACTGTGTCCCTCTCCTCCTCGTCTCCCTCCTCCCTCCCAGTCTCGTCTACACACACCTGCATGCACCACCTCTACAGCCACCATGTCCCTCACCAGCACACCCACCAGCACACCCCGCTCACGTGCAGTCACCACCCCCACTACCATTCACACGTCCCCTGTGTCCTCTCCCAGTGTGTCTTTGATGCCCCCTCCCAATATGCACAAACGCAGGCACACACCCACCCAACAGCCATCCACCTCACGACAGCCTCCTGCGCATGCACCTGCACCCAAAGTCACCAAATGTACACCTCCTACTACCACCACCTCTTCCTCCACTCCCAAACCCCCTCCAGCTACCCGTCCCAGTGTGTCCAAAAAACTTTTCCTGTCCACCCTTGACCTTTTTCTCACACCTCCCCCACCGCGTCCATCTCATAGGTCCCGAACCAGCACCTCAGCCACAACATCTCCGGGACCAGTGGTGCCTGTAGTCACAGGTATGTGGAGTGCACCGGCCACCAGGACAGCCAGTGTGGCACGGAGCCACAGCACAGCCAGTCCCCCCCTGTGAAGCATCAGAAGTTGGCCAGTGCCTGGCGGGAGAGGGGGAAGACTCCAGCCACCCAAGCCGCTCCCAGGGGTCCCGGTGGGAGTGTGGACTCAGCTGTGACACCTCCCAAGGTGGGGAAGGGCCACAAGAACCCCGGCAAGTCTGGGAAGAGCAGCACGGCAGAGAAGACCGCCATCATCCCCGCTGCCCAGGAGGCCACCACCAGCCCCAGCCCAGCTGCCCAGGAGGGCCAGCCCCAGGCCAGCTGCCCAGGAGGGCCCCCCAAGCCCCATTCCCGCTGCCCAGGAGGCCACCGCCAGCCCCATCCCAGCTGCCCAGGAGGGCCCCGCCAGCCCCAGCCCAGATGGGCCATGAAGGACTGCCAGCCCAGCTGGGCCATGAAGGACCGCCAGCCCCAGCCCAGCTGGGCCATGAAGGACCGCCAGCACAAGATCCGCTGGGCCATGAAGGACCGCCAACTCAAGCACCGCTGGGCCATGAAGGACCGCCAACTCAAGCACCGCTGAACAGGGCACCGCTGAACAGGGCACCGCCAACTCAAGCACCGCTGGGCCATGAAGGACCGCAAACTCAAGCACCGCTGACCAGGGAAAGCACTGCTGAACAGGGCACCGCCAAATCAAGCACCGCTGATCAGGGCACCGCCAACTCAAGCACCGCTGAACAGGACACCGCCAACTCTAGCACCGCCGAACAGGGCACCGCCAAATCAAGCACTGCTGAACAGGGCACCGCCAACTCAAGCACCGCTAGCCCATGAGCGGCAGGGTCACTGACACAACTGGGACCGTCACAGGGTGAGTGATACACTCTGGGCACCAGTCCCCTTCCAGAACCAGTGGAGACATGCATCCTCTACCTCTGTCCTTCACAGGATGAAGCACTCTGGGCACCAGTCCCCCTCCAGAACCAGTGGAGAGATCCATCCACTACCTCTGTCCTTCACAGGATGAAGCACTCTGGGCACCAGTCCCCCTCCAGATCCAGTGGAGACATGCATCCACTACCTCTGTCCTTCACAGGATGAAGCACTCTGGGCACCAGTCCCCCTCCAGAACCAGTGGAGACATGCATCCACTACCTCTGTCCTTCACAGGATGAAGCACCCTGGGCACCAGTCCCCCTCCAGAACCAGTGGAGACAGTTATCCACTTGAGAGACTGTGGCTTTGCACTCCCCAGGATAATGCAGTGGGCAAACCACCCACTGGAGAGGCTTGAGAGACTGTGGCTTTGCACTCCCGAGGATATTGCAGTGGGCAACCCACCCACTGGAGACACTTGAGAGACTGTGGCTTTGCACTCCCCAGGATAATGCAGTGGGCAAACCACCCACTGGAGAGACTTGAGAGACTGTGGCTTTGCACTCCCCAGGATAATGCAGTGGGCAAACCACCCACTGTAGAGACTTGAGAGACTGTGGCTTTGCACTCCCCAGGATTGAACAGTGGGCATTGAGCCCCCTCGTGGATCTGGCGTCGTGCACTCATCCGGCTGAGGTGCCCCCCCTTTCATTCCCCCTCAGGTGCCTGTTGTATTTCTATCTGATGCCCCTGCAGTGTTCTCTCTGTTTTGATCTGGTATAGAGTGTGGGCCTCGCCCATGCATTTTGGACCCTGTGGTCCACAGACTATAAATGGTGCAATACCTGGACTACTATTCCAGGTGTATATTTTGTTAATAGTGTATATATGTATTTTTTTGCGTACTGCATTTTAATAGATTACAATGGTTACACTCATTTCCTTTTGTCTTTGCATTCTTCTGGTGGGGTCGGGGGGTGTAACTAAAATGTATAGATATGTATTAGTGTGTGTGTTGTAGTGGGTGAGGGTGGTGATGGGGGTGTTGCGTGCGTGTGTTCCTGATTTTTGCCTCTCCCCCCCCCTGTGTCGTAGGTGCAGTACTCACCGTGGTCTTCGCCGCCGGCGTTCGTGCTCCTGGTACAGGAGCAGGAAGACTATTGCAGGTAGGATTTGGAGTTCCAGGTCCATGGTGTCCTCGTTCCTCGTGGAGTGTGTAGAGGTGAACGTTTTTCCTTCGAAATTCCTGTTTCCGCTGTGTTTTTATCCGCGGTGAATCCGCCCCGGAAAAGGTGGTGGATTGGCCTGTCATAATAGTGTGGGCGGTACATTGTCTTCCGCCTGTCTGTTGGTGGTGACCGCCGCTTTGTTTGCTTGTACCGCCGTGGCGGTCAGAGTGTTAAAGTGACTGTCTTTGTTGGCGGTTTCCACCACGGTCATAATTGCAAAAAAAATTCCGCCGGCCTGTTGGCGGTCTTACCGCTGCTTTAACACCGTCCGCCAGAGTTGTAATGACCACCTAAGACTCTTATTCTTTTGAAAATTCATAATTTGACTTGTGTATGATGGATTTTTGTTGTTTTGGTATGGTTTTGTTTAGATTAATATTACCTATTTTCCGAAAGTTGTGTTGTGCCATTTTGTAGTGTTTTCACTGAATTACTGTGTGTGTTGGTACAAATACTTTACACATTGCTTCTGAAGTTGTCTGCCTGCTCATGCCAACCTCCCAAGGGTGTAACTGAGGGTGATTCTCCTGTACCCTGACTAGAGTGAGGGTCCTTGCTTGGGCAGGGGGTTACCTGACTGTCAGCCAAAGACCCCATTTGTAACAGGGTCCATGTCAGAAATACCTGGCTGGAAGGAGCACTAATGCATTGTCCGGTGCAGGGGAGAGGATGAACCTGGAATGTATTTGACATCCTTCACCCATTGGACAGTAGGTGCTGAGTACTGGTTGTACAGTACATGGTAATGTTTATGTATTATGAACAACACTGTTCCCCACAACGAATGACACATGATGAACTTACGCTGATTTCCTTGATACAATATGCCTCCCTGGCACGTCGGAGGTGGGTGGGTCGTTTGTGCTTTTTACAGTTATGCTGGTTCATGTGGGGTGCTCCCTGTCAATTTGCAGGTTTGACGTGTACTTTTATGGTAATAATGTGGAGTTTGTATACTCCGTATGTGCGGATTCAAGCTTTGGCAATGACAAACACCTTATGAAGAGCTGTATGTTTGTGTGGTAAGCGAAATACAATTAAATAACATTTCAAACAAAAATCATAGACAGGTCACCTCAAAGACATGTAATAGCCCAGGGCTTTGTCCGGTACTGTTATGATCATGCAATTTTTTAATAAAGAAATAGAACTTTCACTTTGCTCGCAGGATGTGTCAGACTTGAGTTCCATGTTGCCGTTTTTCGCAGCCTGTGAATGCTCTTCTTGTCTTAGCAAATGCCAGGTAGTAATTGTATTGAGTCATATGAGCTGCTAATTCTTCATAAATGTGATTCTCTATTGACAACGTACAGGGTATGTTTATTATATGCATTGAGCATGTATTGGATGCATTATCTGACACCATCACACGAAACACACTCTGGAAGAGACACAACCATCACAATCACATATACACTACAACACAAACACACACATACACCACTGCGCTCACACATCACACCGAGACGCACATGCACAAAAGCTACTATGCATCATGGAGTCCCACACTCTCATCAAACAAGCCAGTGATAACAACACCATACAGACCATCCATTCCACACCACGGCAGACCCAAAAACAAAGGGCATCATACTGAAACAAACCATCACATCCTCAATTGTGAACACCGTTATGCAGTACAGACCCACCATATCGCATGTGAAATATTGATTGACTAAAAATCCCATCGGCTATATCGACCTGGCCAGTATATCTCACTGTAAACAATCAATCAATATGTATTTATTATTTCAACAATTGTATTATAATATTAAAAAACACAAACGATATAATTGCAATATTAATTTTAAAATTGTACATTAAAAGAAGAAATATTAAAACTTGTCTATAACCCAAGAGCGATTCACATAATATATCTATTAACAGTTGGGCCCTACATCATTGTTAGTAGAGAGAGTAATGAACAGTACTAGTCCAGTAAAGAATAAGAAAATTAAAAAGAAAGGTGGAGGGGTTAAAAGTGCAAATTTACAAGACCCATCATTTCGTGCCTAGAGCAAGCCTGGTCCACGTGTACAAAACCACAATAAAGTGCAATAAATGTGCAAAAATGCAGAATCCGTTATTCGCCTCATTTCAAGAAAGTGCGGTCAATAATGAAAGGTAAAATTTACACCTGGACTATGTTGCAAGTAACACAGTTAAATGCAATTCTGTATGTAACAACCATAATTTCATCATTTGTACCAGAAGGTACAATGAACATAAGCAAAAATAGGTCTAAAATTCCTCACCAGGTTTCAATGCAATACATAAATACCAGTGCAAGGAAACACATTAGGGTGCAAATATATATGTAGCCATGTTTCTTGTCACGCCCCAACCAAATTTCAATAAAAAACAACAGCCTGTGGAAGTTTGTAGTCAAAGCCAATGCTATAATGATATAGGTCGATCAACAATTAGTTTTTCACTAATATATTAGAAGGATTGTTGCAATATTCTGTTGTGTTTTACTGAAGGCCAGACTGTCCAAAGATGGGAAGATATGGAACTGAAAATCGTAACGTCATCAGCCTATGACAAAGGGATGCGGCACTCAAGGTTGAACTTGTGTCATAAGGCCTGAATAAGGGCAAAAGCAGGGCCAGCTCTAGGGCGGTGCGATCGGTGCCAACGCACCGGGTGCTGAGTTCGGGTGGGGGTGCCATGTTTGCAGGTATATTATAGTTTTAAAAGCACCTGCTGCGGCATTCCTTGCCTCCAGCAATATTGAGGCAACAATAAATATGTCAAGATGACTCTGGTGATTCATTTTCTGGCTAGAGAGAGATCTGAGTGTTCTCTAGTGGACATTTTAAGGTAGCATCACGCAGATCACAAAGTGCAAATAATACAAATAGGTCAGTGGGTTACTACTTTTGTCAGAGATCCTTTTGTTACTTGCAGTTTATAAGTTAAAACCCTAATAAGGAACAGTAAGCTATTCAGTGTCATCAAAGAACTGCTTGCATACTGCAAGGTACGGATCAAAGCGTTATGATTTTTTCCCCAGTCTCTCACTGTCCTAATTTTGAAAAAAGGGTTCATTCAGGTAGAAAGCACTTCTTATTGTTAAAGAGAACCCCCAACCATGGTGTTACACTTTAAATTCTGAGTTTGTTTATCTCAAAACCAAGCACTTTTAAACTATACAGCCTACCTGTGTGGATGACATGTGACTTCTACACCTTTTAGTCCCCTGTCTTATGTAACATTTCTTATACACTGATACACACACCTATGAATGATTCTTTCTGTGTAATGTGTGTGCAATGTAAAGTGATCTGACACCCTACACTGCTATGAGTGGCGCCATGAAACTAATTAAATGCACCTGAGAGAGAGTGGTTATGGAGTGAAGGAATCCGTGACGGAGGTGGTCATTGGGGAGCGCCAACAAATATTGTCACACAGGGCGCCACTACTGCTAAGGCCTGCCTGGGCAGAAGCCTCCTTTTACGAAATGTTACGTAGTTAGCACAGAATAGCAAAAGGCACATGATATTGTCCTTCAATCCAAACATGCAGTTACAGTATTCGCTTCCTCTGGTGAGCCTTGCACATCTCACAAGTTATTCTTTGGTGGGAAAAGTCCCAAACCTGAAATTAATATAAAGTGAGAGTTTCTGCTCAGGACTGATCAGTTTGAGATATAGTTTATACCCCTATTCCATTTTGTGCTTGATGTAAACATGCTAAAATGCTATCCAATCTGACCCTGTAAAGCTCTGAAAGGCTAGGTAAGTAACTCAGTCAAGAACTGCAGGTACACACTTACCATGACGACGCAGTAGTAGGCGATTAGGTCAATGCTATATATTTGTAGGTCTACATTGTTGACCTCTATGTATTGACATGTAGCCCTCCCACATACACCAAGTTACCAGCTAATAGATTAGCAATATCACACATCGCAAGAATACCAGCATGCCAATGTGCACAAAACCACAAACAGAAGAAATACTAGTACACACAAACACACACATACTCGCGCTGTTGCATAAAAATGTCTTCAGTAGTTCCCTATTTCTAAGACTTTTTCGTTCGAGAGTCTATTCATCACTCGTAAGGTCAGCAAAGGCAGAGACCCTCTCTAACTTCAAATGAAATTTCGGGTGTACTGGACTTGGTTGAAAACAATGCTCTAAATTAATATCCCTAAATAACACACATCCCGTTTAAGAGGTTCTCTATTACTATGGAACTCAGTGCTGGGCAGCATTTCTAAAAGTGACTGACCACTAGGCCCGCGGAAGAGACACCAAAAACTTCATTTGCCCATAGCCTTTATCAAAAGTAATTGCAGGTGCCCCTGAGAATATATGGAATTTCAGTTTTTAATTAAAACGTTTTATCAGCCTCCAGCCATCGTCATCATACGAATAAGCTCTGACACAGGTTGGTAAAGATAGATCACAGCAGAAGAAGATGTAGAACATCAAAACTTTGCGTTGCTTCTGTTTGGCTGCCATTCGTTTGGTAACCCACGTTTATGACCTGGAACCCAGGGCTCTGACCTTTGACCTCTTCTCTTTGTGGTTGTTGTAATAGCATAACAGTGTGCCATAGTATTACTTTGTTTTTCAGAATGAGATGTTTGTAGATTTGTGATGTTAAAATGCATACGTTCAGCTGCTCGTGCACAATAACACGATGACTAGACCCTTTGGGAAAGTATGTTTCTCATCATCGTCGTTTTGTTTTCATGCGTAACTTTCTTACGTAAGTTTTGATGTATGTGTAATTCCGACAATTAAGTGCAAGCAAGGGGAAGGAGATCATTATACTAGTACAATCTGTGAAGGGACAAGTGACCACTTCTCAAGGCCCTTGAAGCAAGAATGTGTTTGCTGCGCTCCAAGCAGTACCATAGGCAAAAGCCACGGGGTTACTTGGGATACAGACGTCTTATGACAGATTTATTGTAGGGTTTGTTCAAAAAATTTACAGATTCCCTCACAGTTTCCGGACAGTCTGCTTCACTTTCGATTCTGGCCTGCTGTGGGTGATAGGTAAAGGGTGGGTTATGGGCAGTGGGATAGATATCTGTCTATTTTTATGTTCCTGAAGCCCAGGGGCCCAAGAGCTTGGGAACAAGAGATATTTACTCAGTCATCTCTAAGTGTTTTGACACTTTAAAGGCTTGGGGGCCAAGGGAAGTCTAGTAGGTCATCCGAAATTCTTTTGGCTTGCAACACCTTGGCAGAGAGTATGTTGCTTATGTTGGAGCATAGTTTTATATTCAAATATTAACATGAAAAGCTTGCAAAAAAATGTATAATGAAGCTACATAGAAAACATGATAGAAGAAAATTAATGTGCGCGTTTGAAATGTGCCCACGGGGAATGACCACCAATGGATATGATGATTAATGAACTTAGCTAATAATGAATAAATAATGTACTAATATATGATTCTGTACTAGCTTTATGAATCTTGTATTAAGGTTTTGCTAAGTTAATCACTAGGCCTTAGTTAGCAAGGGTCTGGGCCTAGCTGCCTGGTCTCATATTAAATGTGTTTTTCAAACATGCAATGTGCTGTCTTCTTGAAGGACATAAAACTGTACTTTTCCAGAAGCTAGAGATGTGTGTGTAACCGTAGTAAATTCTTTCTCATGAGACCTGACCTGCTCAAGGAGACATTCTTGCTGAATGCAACAGTGTCATTCGCAACAGGTACAAGGTCGCATGAACTGGTAAAGACAATGGAGCTACTGACTGAAGCGAGGAGTGTAACTTTTCCTACCTGACATTCTACTCGTTGAAGGCGTAAATCACAGGAGCCAATAAACTGCATGAGAACTGTTTTAGGTGAAAATTCTAGTAAGGTGATCAACGGATTATTGGACAGAGATAACGATGCACCAAATATTGACCAATTGGAAATTAGAGACTTGTCTGGCAAGTTCAATTTAAAGACTGTTACAAGGAGAAATCAGCCATTGTGTGCCTTTTTATCCTGCCATTCTTATTCTGCCATTAATGAGCCATTACATGTCTTTTACCGAGCCATTCATGCTGTTCTGCCTTAAGACTTTGTTGCCTGATGTCTTAAACCATCCTCATCTTTTCCTTGCCCTATAACGCACTTCTCCTCCTTATGAGGGAAGAGCTTTCTGCCCTGTTTGCAAAGACTTTGCTGTTCTATCCTGGCTGATGGCGAATTAACTGCTGTCCTAAGGACGAAGACTGATTCTGTATGCTGACCCATTGTGGAGGGTAACTATATGATGATGAATTGAAATTGTCTGTTTGCCTTTCCTTTCTAGGTACCAACTGCACTTTTGATAGAGGCCATAGTTAGATGTGTTCTAAATTTGTGTTACTAAATTGTTTTGCATGAAGGCCCAACATGCTGATGCTAATTAGAGGATAGTTAATGAGTTCACTAATTCAGATGCAAATAGACAAATGACTGAATTTTTCTTTGTTGAATGATGTGCTAATGATACCCTGCTAAAGTTGATTCATGTTGACGTCGTGCTTTGTTCTAATGTTCATGATCTTTGTTTAAGTAATATTCAAGTTGCCATATTGTGACATTGTTGATGTGTTTTCTGGTATTGAGACTAATAAACTGGCTAGTAGAGTGTAACAAATAGGGAATATATATCATAAATCTTACTAAATGTGTGTGGTTATTCATGGCTGGGGGGTCAGGGTGTTTTTAGATTCTTATTAATTAATTTGATTGATCGCTATTGTGAATATTGATGAGGTTATTGATCTATTGATTGAAATGCTGAATAGATATCTCGTCTTAAGGAGTCCCCAATCAGGGTCAAAAGGTTCATTGGCCTAAAACAAAGTCTCTTTGTAAGTTAAATTATTAAAGGTGGGACGTGTTATCAGTTCTGGTAGCATAGGACGGTTACGGCCCTTTGGGGCCCCAAGACGGCGGACCATTGTTTTACAGTTGTTTTCGAGATAATGCAAATTGGAAGGATGATGAGCCCCTAAATCCCAAATGACTTTCCAGGAATCCCGGAGCCTGCCGAAGTGAGTTGAGTATGTTCTTGGCGTTCTAGTGATAGAGTGAGTAGCGTAGCGTTTGCGCTTGCACAGCTTATACATACCGCAGGTGAATTGTGAGGTTTGTGAGGATTTTAGGTCAGGTAATGTTTTAGTAGGAGTGTGCGTACTCTGCAGTATGAGAGTAGGGTAGTCGGCGAACTTCATGTGAACGTGGCGCTTTGTGCTCAAAATTGTCCATGTGGTCGTTGGTGATGTGGTCTAAGACTCCGGAGTATATTGATAAGTGTATGAGACACTTGGTTTGTGTTGTAATTTGCGCGGTTTAATAGGTCAATCGGGCGTGGTTGGCGGGTCGAGTTTGAGTCAATGTGAGTGGGTAAAAACTTCAATGGAGATTTGGTAAGTTCTAAAGTGCAGCAGCTGAGTTAGTTGAGGGGAGCATGGGAGTGAACCGACTAGAGTCTTATACTGAGGCAGAATTGAGATACCTGTGCCCGAAAATAACCAAACAAGTGAGCAGGGTGCACCAGAGGTTGGCGAACCTAGCCGACAAATATGACATAGACTTAGACAATACCAAGCATCTGAAAAGGAGTTACAGATTAGACTTTGAGCCTAAGGACTTTGAGCACATGAGGTCTACTGGGATGAAGGCACACCTCAAAGAGATACTACAGAGCACCCAAGTTTAGGCAGTGTTAGAAAAGTGGGAAGGCAGATGGGCAAAGAAAAGAGAAAAGAGATAAGAGAAAGAGTGATTGCGTGGAGCAACAGCAGGCGAAGCCAGCACCGGATACCGGTACAATAAAAATGCTACCGATGCGAGAAACGGCTGGAGGGGTTCTTGTCCATGTACCGTGGTCTAGGGGTGACATTCTGTCATTCACAAATTACTTTCCCAGAGGGAGAAGCCAATAAAGTGGTATCAGCAGACACATAGGTTTGTGAAGCTTGGGAAGTGTCTTTGGGAAGACTTGAACACACTGTTTGAGATCTTCGTTCCAGCTGATTTGTGGCTTGGGTGCAAGAGGAGTGTTGACTGCCCGTCAGCGGAACCGTCATGGGACAGGGCTATGGGAGCACCGTCTCCTGAGGTAATGAAGCATTACTATAAAGTAATTGAGTTTTTGAAATAGAATGTATCACCGCAGAATATTGATTGGCAAAAGATTGATCGAACAGCGCAGGAAGCTAAAGAGTCGATACACGCATACTATGACAGGTTGTTGAAAGCGTTCAAGCATTACCGTGGTACAGAGGTCATAGAGGAAAAAGACATGAATCGCCTTGTGTTCAGGTTTGTTGAAGGACTGAGGCCAGAGATTAGTCAGATGATTAAGAATCATTTGATTTGTTGGCAAGCGAAGCCGATTGATTAAGAGTTGCAGTGTGCAAAATATTGTAGTGATGAGACTGAGTTGAAGCAGAGAAAATTGAAGGAGAAAGTGATGGTGATGCAAATTAAGGTAGCGCAAGCAGGGATGCAGGGAAACGGAGTACAACAGATGGTGCAACAGCCGCAAGGAAACAGAATGTTTCAGACGCAAGTGAGAGGCAGAGTTCGAGGAAGTTTTGTGAACCGCGGTCCAGACCTGAAAACTGTTACAGTTCAGCATGATGTGCAAGGGATGAAGAAGGTGTTACCATGTTATGCTTGCGGGGGCGTCGGACATTGGAAGCGGGAATGCCCGATGATGGTGCAGGAGGGTGTTGTTCAGCAAAGCAATGATGTTAGTGCATTTCAAAATGTTCAAGGACCAAGAATGAGGGGTCCAAATGCGAATTTTCAGAAAAACATGGTTCAGATGCAGGGTCTTCAACCCATGCAACAAGTGCAGATGCCACGTGTGCAACCAGTGCAGATGCAACAAGTGCAACAGCAGATTCCAGTGGTACCTAGACAGCAAATGCAGTTGCCCTTAGCACCGATGGGACAGCAACAGGTGATGCTTCCTCAATAGGTCAAGGAATGGGTCAAAGTAACACTGTACAACAGTTCCCGTTGCGTGGTGAGAATGGAATAAACGATGATTGGTCGGATGACAGCTCGGATTGAGAGGAGTGCAGGCTTGCAGCGTCCCTAGAAGTAGATCAGAGGGGACCTTATGTACAAGGGAAGGTGATGGGTCACAAGGTATCGTTTTTGGTTGATACAGGAGCTACACGCTCTACAGTCAGAAGTGCTGAGGTTCCGAAATTGCCTCTTTCAGGATGTACAATAAAGGTAGTAGGAGTGGCAAACCAGCTCCTGACTAACCCGATTACAGATCTGGTTCAGGTTGAGATTGGTACCTTTCAGGGGTTGCACAGGTTTGTGGTTTGTGAATCAAGTCCCGTGTCCCTACTGGGAAGAGACTTACTGTGTAAAACGAGGTGTTCTATCACCTGTTCCAATGAAGGAATTGAGGTACAGACAAACAGTGATGATGAAGGGGTTGATGGTCAGATCTCAGAGCCAGAAAAAGAGACCACAGATGAAGAGTACCCCTTGATAAGCTTCTTCCCGATGTTCACAGTGACTGACTTGCCCGCGGACTTGCAGGGAACAGTCACAGAGAAAGTGTGGGACTTGACAGGGAAGGAAGTGGTATTGATAAAAGGAGTAGAACCATTCAAAGTCGATGTAAAGCCAAGTGTCGTGTTTCCCCAGGTACCACAGTACCACATGACACAGGATGTCCTCATACAGGTGACGCAGATAATGGCAGACTTTGTGAAGCAGTGGGTCCTGAGAGAAGTGATGAGCAGCCCATGTAATTCACCTATAATGGGTCTGAGAAAGCCTTGTGGAAAAGTTCAAATCGTTCAAGATTTACGAAAGATCAATGACATAGTGGTGAAGTGTTGCCCAATAGTGCCAAATCCAGCCGTGATTATGTTCCAGGTTCCATGCGATGCAGAATGGTTCTCAGTTATGGACCTGTCTCAAGCATTCTTTTCTGTGCCTCTTCATGAGGACAGCCAATTACTTTTCAGTTTCAAATTCCAGGACAAGGTTTACAGTTTGCGTCGAATACCCCAAGGGTTTTCGGAATCACTTTCCATCTTTAATCAGATCCTGAAGAAGGATTTGGAGTCGCTGGAACTGCCTTTCCAATCGACTCTAGTACAGTACATTGATGATTTGGTGATTGCATCCAACACGAGAGATGATTGCAAGTACGATACTATTGCCTTACTAAACCACTTGGGAAAGAATGGGCATAAGGTGCCCCCAAAGAAGCTGCAGTACTGTCAGAAAGAGGTGAAATACTTAGGTCATCTAATTGAGAAGGGGTTGAGGAAAATATCTAAGGAAAGAGTGACTGCCATATTGCAGATGAATCCCCCAACATCCCGGAGAGACATTAGGATGCTTCTAGGAATGGTGGGCTACTGTTGTCAGTGGAACCCGAATTTCTCAGTTATCTCCAAGGCATTGGTGAGACTGACCGTTAAGGAGGTTAAGGATGGCCCAGATACCATAACTATGGCCTAGAAAGAGATGAAGGCATTCATTCAGCTAAGGGAGTGCATGTGCAAGGCTCCAGATTTAGGTATGCCTGATTACACGAAGCCTTTTGTCCTGTTTTGTCATGAACGTGATGCTTGTTCTTTGTCTGTCCTGACACAGGTCCATGGAGGTGCAAACCGACCAGTAGCATATTTTTCGGCTACTTTGGACCCAGTTGCAGCAGCCTTACCGGGTTGTCTGCGCGCAGTAGCAGCAGTTGGTCAAAGCCTTACACAGTGTGAATGCATAATGATGGGACACCCTTTAACAGTCATGGTCCCACACTCAGTTGAAATTTTACTGACCCGAACCAAAACTCAGCACATGTCAAATGCCAGATTGACGAAATTTGAAACAATTATATTGGGGTCACCAAATGTGTCACTGAAAAGATGTACTGAATTGAACCCGGCAACTATGCTTCCAAATGAGAATACAGAGGTTGATGATGCTGAGGATGTCGAACATGATTGTCTTGAGGTAACAGAACTGTGCACCAAACCGAGACCTGACATTAAGGATACCCAATTGGAAAAGAATGATTACATTATCTTTGTTGCTGACTCATGTCTGAGAGACTCAGTAGGAGTACTGAGAGCCGGATATGCTGTGTGTCGAATCACTGGCATCCTAGAAGCATCTTGGTTTGAAAGAGTATACTCTGCTCAAGTGGCTGAATTGGTTGCTCTTACTAGGGCATGCCAGGCCACTGACAAATTGAAGGTGACTATCTATACTGACAGCAGATACGGATTTGGAATGGTCCATGATTTTGGCCAATTAAGGTCACAGAGGGGTTTTCTGACCTCTTCTGGTTCGCCAGTGAAAAATGGTGAAAGGATTAAGGAGTTGTTGCACGCGATTCAGTTACCTCTTGAAATTGCCGTGGTGAAATGCAGTGCTCGTGTGAAATCACAAGACTTTGTGTCAATGGGAAATAGATATGCGGATCAAGTCGCAAGGTTTTGCGCACTGAACTGTATATCGTTCAAGCATCAGTGGGAATTGTTATCTGAAACAGAAAATGAAACATGCACAGGTTACGCATTAAGAGTGATTGACACCTTGGAGGAATTAAAATTGTTGCAGGGTCGTGCCAGCATGGAAGAGAAGTGTTCTTGGCTTAAAATGCAATGTGTACAGAGACCAGAAGACTTGTGGGTTTCAGATGAGGGGAAAATAGTTTTGCCAAACAGTCTTCTGTCGCAGTTTGCAAGGTTTTACCATGGACAGGCACACAATGGGAGAGATGCCATGATCAGGTTGTTCAAAATTGATTGGTTCAATCCGAAGTTCAGACAAGCTGCAGAAGAGATTTGTCACAGGTGCATCATCTGTCAACAGATGAATGCGGGGAAAGGGACAGTGGTGAATTTGAGCAACATTGGGAGAGCAGGAGGCCCATTTAGCAGAATGCAATTTGATTTTATTGAGATACCTGTGTGTGGCAGTTTGAGATACGTGTTGGTGATTGTGTGCATCTTTAGTCACTGGGTTGAAGCGTACCCTACACGTAGAAATGACAGCCTCACAGTAGCGAAGTTGCTGCTTAGGGAACTGATACCACGTTTCGGGTTTCCGATCTCTTTAGAATCAGATAGAGGAAGTCACTTCAACAATGAGGTGGTTAAGCTCATGTGTGCAGCATTAAACATTGAGCAGAAGTTGTATTGTAGCTACCGCCCTGAAGCATCAGGACTAGTGGAGCAAATGAATGGTACTCTGAAGTCTCGAATGGCAAAAATGTGTGCAGCTACAAATTTGAAATGGCCTGATGCATTGCCCTTAGTGCTAATGTCAATGAGAAACACACCCAACAAGAAAACAGGACTGTCTCCTCATGAAATTCTCATGGGCCGAGCTATGAGATTGCCCGCAGTGCCTGCAAATGCTCTTGTGAATATCACGGATGATATGGTGTTGGACTACTGCAGGGGTCTGGCTGACATGGTCCGCTCTTTCTCTCACCAGGTGGAAGCCACCACATTGCCACCAATAAGTGATCCAGGTCACAACCTGAAAGCTGGGGACTGGGTTGTTGTCAAGAAACATGTGAGGAAGTCGTGTATGGAGTCATGTTGGAAGGGGCCATATCAAGTAATACTGACAACTACTACTGCTGTGAAGTGTGCAGGAATTCCAAACTGGATTTATGCCAGTCACACAAAGAAGGTGACGTCCCGACTGATGAGGAAACTGAGCTGTCGAAAATAACAGCTACAGAAAAGGAAGTCTCAGGGCCGGAGAGTAAACAAAGGGGAACTGATACAGGAGGAGAGCCCGTTGAGGACGGCTTAGTCACTCAAACAACAAACGAGATCCAGAGGGGTGACAGTGAGCCTATCTCAACTGAGGCGCCAGGAGGACTGACTCAAAGAGAGGTTCTCCCAGAAGCAGACGGATATGGGTTTGAAGTTGAGCCCCTGACAGACCCAGAAGGCGAAAGAGTTGGGACAGAAGAAGGTCAGAGTGCCCGGACTCCTCCTGAGCCCATTGCAGGTCCAGCAAGAGAAAACACCATAGACCAAGAGGAGGGCATTGAGCTGCCACACGGAAAGTCAAACAACAGAGGAACTTTAAAGGGAGATAAGTGGCCAGAATCAAAAGTGACAAAAGGAAAGGTGGTCATTGATTAGACAATTGGAGAAGAGGTCGATACAACAAGGAAGGAAGACTTCAGCGAAGGAGAGCTGCAAGGTGATCGCACATTTCAAAGAAAGAGAGTAGCAAATAGAAGGTACGCAAGTCCTGAATGGGCATGCGCAACATCAGCTGAGAGGCAACAAGAGTTCTTGGCATTCTGTTTTGATCGAGAAGTCCCAGGTCAATACTATGGTACCTGAGTTTGGCCACAAGGAAAAGAGACTGTGTTAAATTGAAATTGAATCAAAGAAACCTGAGAAAAGAGACTGATAAGTTACTGGATGAGACACTGTTCACCTGAATTGACTTTCGAAAACTGATTGTGACAAGCTGCTAACTGAATTGACAAGGATCATGGGAGTGAATGAGAGAGAGCTGTAAATATTTGCTGAAGAAAGACTTCGCTTAGCCTTGCTGAGAAGAATAAGAGGAAAAAAAAGAGCTTTTTAGCCATCCTCAGTTGGTTGTTGTTTACATTTGTAGCACTTTACTTTCTGATTCTTTACAGATCATGCCTAGCACGGGAGATGATAGTGAGGGGAGTAAGTGTTGTAAATATTTGGGTGTTGCTTTGGGTGTTGTATTCATTATAGCTTTGTTTGTGGAAATGCGATTGGTGAATGAGAATGAAACTAACAATACTACAATTTCTGAAACTGCTACACTAACACGTTGGTAGAGCTTTGAGCAAGATACAAATGTATTTGCATGAGGAAACTAACACAAAAGGGGACCTGTCTATTAATATTTTCTATCGCTTGCTGAGTGAGTATGTTGACACTATGGATGCAAAAGCTTGATATGTGTGTACACAAATTCCAGTTTCAGTACAAGAGGGAGTTACCTACCATAGTTTGCCCCTAACCTATGGGATAAGTTGTAGTTTGCTACTAACACGTTTCTGTAACCAAGATGAAGTGCAATATTTTTACTCCAACCACGACCTTGTGTTCTCTTATGTGCCTATCATAGAAGATTTGAATAGCATAGTTAAATATTATGCCATAAAGTTGATTAAAGGGTTCTTTGAAGCTAGAGTAACAATCACTACATCATATGCAAACCGCAATAACTTGACTTGCTTGCTTTCACCTGTAGCGAAAAACTTTCACACTGAAGATAGAAGAAGGGCTCCGAAGGGGAAATTAGAAAAGGGCTTGCAGCAACGATCCTTTCTTAATAGTGGGAGTTACAATGGAGTTAGGGAACAAGGGAAATTAGCTTTGAATGCACTGCATGTAGGTAAGCTTTCCATAACACAGCCAAAGTCATATTGTGACAATGTGTTTGTGGGAATGAGTGAGTGTAAGCATGTTTTTTTGTTTCAGAGTAAATGGATGTTCATGTTAAATGGAATGGATCCAGCGATCCCAGGGGTCTATTATATTTGTGGACTTAATGCTTAATACCGTATTAGAAAGGGATGCTATGGGACATGTTATTTGGGAATAGTTTTCCCAACGATTTACCAGCTGGAGGACCTAAAGAAGTTTCCGAAGGTGTCTGAATTAATTCATACTAGACAAAAGAGAGAGACTGCTTCTGGTGTAGTAGGAGACATATTTGGAGCAATAATTCCCTCAGTGGGGGTTATCTTGAACTCCATAAAGATTCGAAAGTTGTCTACTATTGTGGATAACATGCTGACCAATTTCACAGGAGCTATACTCCTGATGGGTACTGAGCTTGCTGCGGAGAGGGCTATCACTCTTCAAAAAAGGCTTGCTTTAGACATTCTTTTAGCGAAAAATGGCAGATTCTGTAAGATGCTTAATGAGCGTCACTGCTGTGCCTACATACCTGACAATAGTAATGAGACTAGAAGCATGCTTACTAACCTAACAAGAGATAGTGCCGATTTGAAGGAATTGAAGGAACCAGGTGTTTGGGAAAAGGTTGGAAAGAGACTTGCTCATGTGGGAAGCTGGTTTAGTAGTATTTGGCATGGGATATTGGGAAAATTAATACAGGGAATAGTGATTGTTTTGGCTTGTTTATTTGGGCTATGGTTGTCATGCAAAATTTGTAAAAGAGTTAAAGCAAAATTGGCAAAACATAATGCGAGGAGGGAAGAAAAGAAAAGGGAGAAAATGTTCAGAGCAAAATATGAAAAGGCAAAACCAAGGGAAGAAATTGAGATGACAGAATTTAGAAAATGAAAAATTGTGAAGAAGGGATTTGTGTGATGACAAGAGTCATCAAACGAGGGATTGTTGTAGCGTAGTTTTATAGTCAAATATTAACATGAAAAGCTTGCAAAAAAATGTATAATGAAGCTACATAGAAAACATGATAGAAGAAAATTTATGTGCGCGTTTGAAATGTGCCCACAGGGAGTGGCCACCAATGGATATGATGATTAATGAACTTAGCTAATAAAGAATAAATAATGTACTAATATATGATTTTGTACTAGCTTTATGAATCTTGTATTAAGGTTTTGCTAAGTTAATCACTAGGCCTTAGTTAGCAAGGGTCTGGGTCTAGCTGTCTGGTCTCATATTAAATGTGTTTTTCTAATGTGCAATGTGCTGTCTTCCTGAAGGACCTAAAACTGTACTTTTCCAGAAGCTAGAGATGTGTGAGTAACCGTAGTAAATTCTTTCTCATGAGACCCGACTTGCTCAAGGAGACATTCTTGCTGAATGCAACAGTGTCATTCGCAACAGGTACAAGGTCGCATGAACTGGTAAAGACAATGGAGCTACTGACTGAAGCGAGGAGTATAACTTTTCCTACCTGACATTCTACTCGTTGAAGGCGTAAATCACAGGAGCCAATAAACTGCATGAGAACTGTTTTAGGTGAAAATTCTAGTAAGGTGATCAACGGATTATTGGACAGAGATAATGATGCGCCAAATATTGACCAATTGGAAATTAGAGACGTGTCTGGCAAGTTCAATTTAAAGACGTGTTACAAGGAGAAATCAGCCATTGCATGCCTTTTTATCCTGCCATTCTTATTCTGCCATTATTGAGCCATTACACGTCTTTTACCGAGCCATTCATGCTGTTCTGCCTTAAGACTTTGTTGCCTGATGTCTTAAACCATCCTCATCTTTTCCTTGCCCTATAACGCACTTCTCCTCCTTATGAGGGAAGGGCTTTCTGCCCTGTTTGCTGAGACTTTGCTGTTCTATCCTGGCTGATGGCGAATGAACTGCTGTCCTGAGGACGAAGACTGAGTCTGTATGCTGACCCATTACGGAAGGTAACTATATGATGATGAATTGTAATTGTCTGTTTGCCTTTCCTTTCTAGGTACCAACTGCACTTTCGATAGAGGCCATAGTTAGATGTTTTCTAAATTTGTGTTACTAAATTGTTTTGCATGAAGCCCAACATGCTGATGCTAATTAGAGGATAGTTAAGGAGTTCACTAATTCGGATGCAAATAGACAAATGACTGAAACTTGCTTTGTTGAATGATGTGCTAATGATACCCTGCTAAATTTGATTCATGTTGACGTGCTTTGTTCTAATGTTCATGATCTTTGCTTAGTTTAAGTCATATTCAAGTTGTCATATTGTGACATTGTTGATGTGTTTTCTGGTATTGAGACTAATAAACTTGCTAGTAGAGTGTAATAAATAGGGAATAAATATCATAAATCTTACTAAATTTCTGTGGTTATTCATGGCTGGAGGGTCATGGTGTGTTTTGATTCTTATTAATTAATTTGATTGATCACTATTGTGAATATTGATGAGATTATTGATCTATTGATTGAAATGCTGAATAAATATCTTGTCTTAAGGAGTCCCCAATCAGGGTCAAAAGGTTCATTGGCCTAAAACGAGTCCCAGTGTAAGTTAAATTATTAAAGGTGGGATACGTTATCACTTACCCATTCATAGCAGCTTCTCATTACAGAAGCAGTCATAAGACTGACATTGACCGGAACAGGAATTCCTCACTATCTGACTTATTTTGGCCTAGACCTACTACCACTTCACTACTTGCAGCACAAACTCAGTTTAATGCCTGGACTTGCAGACTGCCATGGCACCACTATATCAATTCTAGATTGCACTCCCACCAACTATAAAGGCCTACGCCAGATCAGATTAAGGATCAGGTCCCCAGTTCCATCTAAATTAACCACGTCTTCGGTAACATGGACAGACTCCTTCAATCAACCACACAACTGCCCATAAAATCATGATTGAGAAGAGGGATGAACCTTTGCCTATCTGAAGAATGGACAATTGGCTTTCTTAACAGAACAGCTAATGTGCCAAACACTGTTTTCCAGTGGGTCACAAATATTTATTGAACATCTAAGCATCAGATCAAACCGCATTGGTGGCACTAAATAACTTTCCATGCACTCCAAGCCCTTGTTTGCTGCTATGTTCTGCTAACCATTCTAAATAATCTACCCTATTGGTTTCGACTGCTCATTTCTCTTGGGCTTCCTACAAAAATGCATGGGTTTTAAATCCGATCCAATCAGCACACTCACTCCGCAAAACAAATGCAAAGGCTGTTGTCAGCTGTTTCCCCTGGATGATTTGGAGTACCATTCCTCCAACAACTCCGAACCTGAGCACCCTTAATTTTGCTCACCTTTATCAGTGGTGCTGTAAGTAGGGATGCTGGGTTTGCTGCAGCACTGCCCCATATCAGTGATGGAATTCAGAAGGAAAACAAACAATGAAGACCTTTGTTTCTTAGTCATGAAGCTTCACTGTAGGGCCAAGGACAGACTGGCTCCTGACATGCAACTTCATTTTACAAAGTGCTGACAATTGTTTTAAGACGTAGAAGTGTTGTTTACGGTACTTTGGCATTTTAAATAGTGACACTTGCTGAGGAACACATGCTGGCGTAGAATTTTTCCAACACATACATAAAAATGTGCTTCCTTTACAGACCAAAGTACAAATATCTCAAAATATAACTCTGCAGCTAGGAAAGTACAACCACAGTGCTAAGTCAGGTGAGGTAGACAGCCTCCACCCCCACTTTAAAAATTGCTCCTGCGCACTATGGCCCATATTTATAATTTTTTTAGCACCGCATTTGTGCTGCTTTTTTACTCAAAAGCGGCGCAAACTTACAAATTACTTTTATGGCTCATATTTATACTTCTTTAGTGTCACATGTGCGCCGCTTTTTGATGCAAAAGCGGGGTAAACTTGCAAAATACAGTTGTATATTGCAAGTTTGCCCCGCTTTTGCATCAAAAAGCGGCACAAATGCGGCACTAAATTTTTTTAAATATGGGCCTATATTTTGTACGTTTGCACCGCTTTTGCATAAAAAAATCACGCAAATGCAGCGCTAAAAATTATAAATATGGGCCTATGTATGAATGCACTATTCTCTTACACTCTTCTAAAGCTAAGCGTGCCCAGGAGCAATGTTGACGTGCATGATTTGTTGAAAAGCTTGCACACACACACCTCTCTCTTTTTCCCTCTGTCTTCCAGTCATGCGTGCATATTGAAACTAGCAACACATCAGAAAGGATTCAGCACTGCAAGGCCACACTAGTGACAGCAGTGTCTATAAAAGTATCAAGCCACATTACCAATACACACTAGCAGACCAAAATATGAATCGGCACATCATCTTACATCCAAACACATAATCCAGCAGGGAATCACATACCAATACACACCTTATCATACAAACTCAGCCACTCCCATCAAACTCACGGTTTATCTTTGCACTGAGACTGCGACAAGTAGTGGTGAATCTAGCACATTGAAAGCACATCAAGTAACCAGTCACGGTGGCAAGCCACATCTCTACAGGTGTCACAGCTGCCAGAGAGTGCCTGTTGCAATGTAGCCATAGACTTATTTGGTCCACTGAAATCTGGGAAATGCATCATGGCTGAGATGAATGAATATTCCAAAATTCTGCTATCAAAACAGTTAAGTTCCACAAGCCCACTTACAGTCATTCCTATTTTGGGTGAGATGCTTGCAGCATAGGACATCCCAGAAGTTGTAAAGACAGACAAATGACCTCCCTACAAGGGAAACTGTAGTTGCTGTCTTTGCAGAACACTAAGGCCCTCATTACAACCTTGGCGGGTGGCAACCACCGCCCGCCAAGGTTGAACCGCCGGGGACCCGCCAATGCAGCCGCAGTCCCGCGGGATCTATTATGAGATCTCTGCTGGGCCGGCGGGTGGAAACCTGGTTTCCGCCTGCCGGCCCAGCGGGGATCTCGGCTGCAACAAGGGGGCCCGGCTCCAAATGGAGCCGACGGTGTTGCGGCTGTGCGACGGGTGCAGTTGCACCCATCACGCTTTTCTCTGTCTGCATTGCAGACAGTGAAAAGCTCCATGGGGCAGTGGCAGGGGGCCCCTGCACTGCCCATGCCAGTGTCATGTGCAGTGCAGGGGCCCCCAGGGGCCCACAACTCCCCTTTCCACCAGCCTTTTCATGGCGGTTCTTACTGCCATGAAAAGGCTGGCGGGAGGGGGATTTAAACCGCCGGGACCAATGTGGCAGGAAACCGCCGGTCCCGGCAGTCCGACCGTGGCGCTTCCACCACGGTCGTAATTCCCCTGGAAGCACTGGCAGCCTGTTGGCGGTGCTTCCTTCAAAACACCAGGGTCCTCGACCACCAGGGTTGTAATGACCCCCTTAATCTTCAGACAAAGAAAATAACACTTCTGTGGCAGCAATCCGATAAAATGGTCGAAAGATCAATATCCACTATCAAGACTGTTTAGCTGGTGGAAGTAGAAAGCAGCCAAACAGCCAGAACTAAACATGATGCTGTGAGCATACAGGAACACACCTCAGAGCACCACTGATCAATGTTCTTCAACACTCATGTTGGTGTAGGAAGTGTCATAAAAATTGTCTTACTGGCAGGAGAGGTCATCTCAGCAACGAAGGCTGGAAGAGGAAGACTTACACCATGGGGATCACCGACAGAAGGAAAAGATGAAACATTATGCTGATATCTAATTGCTCAAGACAACATCCTGAATGGAAGAGAATGGGTTCCAGTCTAGCAAATACAAAGGAACAAGGACGGTTCCCTGTTATTTGGCTGAACTTGTGCAGTCGATTTAGCAAAAAGGACCCATGATCACTGCAAAGACAGATGGAACGCAAGTGAACATCAACATCACAAAATATCACACTGAGGACACTCACTAAAAAATTATCATACTATACAATGCCACTAAAGAGAGTGATGAAGAGCATGACTCCACTTTTGAAAGACCAGCAGAAGTAATTGTCCCCCAACTCTCATGCTCCATTCAAACCTTGAAAAAACAGTGCAGTTTATAGTAGAAATATAGAACACCAGAGATGCTTTTATATTGTCCGAGAAAAGAAGTAAACTCGAGTCAAAGCAAGGACAGTAGCTTGGGCACTAGGACTTCGATGAAGGACACTGACCACCAAGACATTGGACACAACTTCCCTTTGACAAGTGGGAGAAAATAGGAAGTAACGGGGAAAAGGGCAATCCAGAACCAATGAGAGCATCAATGAGCATGGGTGGAGTGACTCCCTCAACAGTCGAAGAACAAATGTTTTAGGACAGCATAAATCAAATAATATGTACCAGTATGTAGTGGAGCCAGCATGATGGCTCCACATTTTGAGGCAATATTTAAAAAAATGTACCACCAACTTACGCTCCATAATATTAAAAAAAAATCAAACTCACAAACACACACACACACACACCATCATGAAAACAGAAACACACTTTAATCTAAAAAATGTAGTTGACACACAAGGACAATAACACAAACCCCACAGAGCATGCACAAACACACACACACACACAATATCGATATTTATGAGGATAAGACAGCAACCGTTATAGGGTGTATATTTAATATTCTAACTCTATGCATGCTTTTATACTAGGGTAGGTTATAAAATAAACCAAAGCAAACATAAGGGCATTTTCAGTTTTTTAATACATTTACCTCATAGTACCTAAACAGACAATGGAGACGGGTCCTAATAGTGCACTGGTCAACATAGGGATGGTGTTTGTTTGATTTTTGTCAGGGTTTACCATCAATGTGAGGCCCTTTCTGGTTCTTACAGCATGGATTAAACATGCACACACACACACACCCTCACTCATCAAGCCGCAAGCCTTAACTACGGCTTTCAGAACTGGACACAGTGGTGGAGACTTGGCCGTTTCCTGAAATATAACACCAATTGGACCAAATCAAAACAATCACTGATCATTATATACAATCTGATCCTATACCTCACACTCCCTAAGTCCCCCTGGGCATGGCAGTTGGACGGGGGGAGCATGACTCTTGCCTTAACTAAGACTGGAGTCAGGTCCATGGGGGTTGTGCGTCAAAAAATGACGCTAGTCAGGTTAGAGTCATTTTCTGACTCTAATCTGACAAGTGCCATTCATTGACGCACAACCTCCTGTTTCCCCTATGCCTCCTCCACGTCATTTATTTTGACGCTGACCGGGCCTTACTGCCGGCAGTTAACTTTTTGATGCAAACCTGCGCTAATACAGGTTTGCATCAAAAAGTATAAATCAGGGCCTTAGTGAGTTAGTCGGGAGGTTGATGTGCTGCAGAAATTCCACAAATGGAATAGCTTATTACTCAACTGCCCAGACAGCTCTTTGAGCCTTGCAATGAGTAAGCAAATGCTATAAAAATCTCACTAAAACAGAATACAGCAAATGTTGTAAATGTTTGCTGTGGTTGATGAATAAAAAAAATGACAAAGCACAAGATTAAAATTCAAGTATCAAGTTAAAATGTTTGTACATTTGTTAAAATGTTGTCATCAACAGATTGTGCAAGTATCCATTTAGCTGAAACCCTGCTATACACAGCAATACACCATCCTAATGAAAGACTATTTGCCTGTTTTTGTTCATAAAAATGTGAAATGGCATACCAGAGATGGACTACAGAACTAGGCACACTATGCCAAAGATGAACTTCGGAACTGAAAACTGCACTGCAGATCAAACCTCCTGAACTACACATAACAATCCATTTTGGGATGCATACCTAGATGCAACACTGCATGTGAGGTCCCTTTTATTGTGTAGAATATGTTTTTGGTGGCTTTTGTAGATGGACACAAATGAGGTTTTTGGAACTGAGCATAACACCAATACAGGGCTCCCAAAGGGAACATCCAGAGCTGAATAGAATTTAACTCTAACTGGCCTATGTTTGAGAGTGAAGCTTAGGCTACTATTCTCTGTGCCTTGCCATGTATTCAAGCGAGGGGCTCTTGCGTTTGTTGTTACTGCTTTGGGTCTAGGAGGAAACCTTTTTTTCAAATGCAGGCACGACATTAAGGCATCGAAATTACAAATCAAGATTATAAAATATTCCTAAAGATCAATACAGTGCAGCACTCTGTGTTGAGTTTTGTTGCGCTTATTTTACATAGTAATAATAATTTAATAGTTTGTGAAGTTGTGTTAAATTATTGTACATTGGATTAGGATTCGATTCTGGATCAAACTGAGGATGAAGAAGTCATATAGAGTGATACTTCCGTGTGGACCCGATTCTTTGTGCATACAGAAATTCTTTAGCTTGGACTGATCTCATTTTCATTTCCCAGAGATCATATGATGGAGGCTGGGGGGTCTTCTATTGTCGTAAGATCAGGGATTTCGCAATCAGTGTTGCAATAAAGAAGTATTGCTTTGCATATTTGGACAACCCAGGATGATTAGATTGCCAATAGTGCCCCCGTCGGTTCTGGGGTTAGCCCTGCCTGAAGTTGCGTACTAATTGATTTGACAACTTGGACCTAAAAATTAGTGACAGCAGGGCAAAGATAACAGACATGGAGCCAATCCCCAAACTCACAATGGCATCAGAAGCAGTTGCTTGAAGTTGATGGAATCATCTTATTAAGTTGTGCGGGAGTATAGTAGAGCATCCACTTTATAAAAAATGACATTCTTTTAAAATTTACGCTTCTTAAAGCTTTGGAGGAATAGTTATTAAAATGTTTCCATGTCTGGGGATCAATCACCAGAGCTGTAGCAGCTGCCATTCTACTTAGTGCAGGAGGAAGAGCTTTAGCTGGCAGTTCTTCTAGAAGGATGCTGTACCAGTTACCAACTCCTGTCCGTTTCTGAACCCACATGTCTTGTGTAATTCTGAAAGACAGTGATTCGACTGAATACTGGCCTACAGAACCCATTGATTGGTTTAAGTGAAGTATCTGGAGGTAAGAAAAGCTCATGCGTGCTGGAATAGCTGGATTGATAATTTGAAGTTGCGCCCACGATATGACACTATCCCCTGTTAGAAAATCCTGGAGCTTTCCCAACCCCAGATTTTCCCAGTCGTATAGAGCTTTAGTAGCGAGAGGAAGCCCAAATGCAACAGCCTCTCTTAGGGAAATACCTGGATGGAACCGAGTAAAATTATACTTTTGTTTGAGTTCTGCACCTTTGGACCAGAGAAGGTATGGGATCATATATCCGGTACATTTCGGGACCATTGCATTTTAAGAAAATGAGCTAGATGAATGTTGTTTTCAAGAAGCATCTATTTCAAATAGAAATTTGAGTCAAAATGGTGTGTAGAAGCAGCACTGACAATCCCATCTATGTAGGTTTCTTCATAATATTTTTTAAAATGGGTTAAAGTGAGGCCTTCGTCCTCTAGTGGTCAGCTGGATGGTCTCCAGACGATTGCGAGATTTTTTATTTGACCAAAACAATTCACGTACCATTACATTAAGATCCTTGAAAAACGTATGGGTAGCCTTGATCATAATGTTAGAAAATATAAATAAGAATAAAGGTAGTATTGTCTTTTTGACCAATGCAATGCAGCCAATTATTATTAATGGTGTATTCTGTCATTTAAGCATAAGAGCCTGTGCTTTCTCATGAGTGGGGAGATAGTTCATTGAGTAAAAGTCAGATATGTTTTGAGTGATATGGATGCCAAGATATCTATAGGTTGGGGAGGCCGATAATTAATCTGCATCTCGGCTGGCAATATTGAATTTTGAGCATTAAAAAGCAGCAACTCAGATTTTGATTTATTAATCCAATAGCCGCGAAGGTTGGAAAACGCTTGCATTTTGCTGAAGGCCTTCTCAATATTCTGCGAATCGCCCGCAGTGTACAAAATGGCATAATCCGCAAAAGGTTTTAACTTAGACGCACCTGGCATCGGGGGTAGTTTAGAGTTATCCTGCCTCAAAGTAGAAGCCAATGGCTTGATAAAAAGAGCGAAGAGGACCAGAGACAAAAGGCATCCCTGCTGGGTCCCACACCGTGTTGAAACCTTACTGACCACTTGTGAATTGACTAAGATGTTGGTCTCTGCCTCTTGGTAAAGGTTAGAGAAAAACTATTTTATTAGGAAATTTTTATTTTCGGAGGATTGCAAAAAGGAGCTCTCATTGTACAAGGTCAAATGCTTTTTCCGCATCAAGCATTATTACATCTGCTTTGAAGTTTGTGTTAGTGGAGATAAATCTTCCAGGGAGAAACCCACACTGGTCATGGTGATTAAGACCCTGGGCTTTGGGTATAATGCAAGCTGCCCACATTTTCATAGGAATCTTATAGTCATTATTTACCCCTTTTTTGCCGGGGACTTAATGGTTACATCCACCGGCACAGCGATCCTGTGCCGAGGACATAACCATTACGTCCTCGGCCTGGAGCTCCGAGTGAGCACTAGCGCTCCCTCCCTGGGCTTCCCTCCCACCCCCCAAGGCAGGGATGGAAGAGGAAAGCCCTTCCATCCCTGCACCCCACCTCCCCCCTAATGACGTCAGCACACGATCGCGCACTGACATCATTACAGGGTGCCAGTCGCACTGGAAGCTATTTGCTTCCAGATTGCGATCGGAGAAACAGGTGAGTTTCTCCTCCAGTGGGTGGGGCATTTGAAACAAAGAGGCATCTGGGGAAAGGAAAGGGTTTTCCTTTCCACTGGTGTCTCTTTGAGCATTCCTGCTGCCCGATCGCATTGTGATCGGGCAGCAGGAATGCCCACTAGATGCCAAGGATTTTCTTTTTTTTTGTTTCCCTTGCGTGTTTCTTTGTCGGGGAGCAGCCCCTTGGGCAAGGGTCACTCCCTTTTGGGGGTCGTGTGTGCTATGGCCATTTCTGCCCCCGTTGGTGGCAGATCAGCCTATTGTTTTTAGGCTGATCTTCCCCCAAGGGCGGCAGAACCCACTAGAACGCCAGGGATGTATTTTTATTTGTTTATTTATGTGGGGCGGGGCACCCTCTTGGGCAAGATGTGCCCCCCCAACGGGGGCATAGAACTGTTGTCCATTTCTGCCCCCTTCGGGGGCAGATCAGCCTATTTTGTTTAGGCCAAAGCCACTAAGGCACCAGGGATAGTGTGTGTGTTTAGTGGATGGGGGAAGGGGGGTTGCCCCTTGGGCAATGGTCACTCCCCTTTGGGGGGCATGTGTTTTATGGCCATTTCGGCCCCCCTGGGGGGCATATCTGCCTATTATTTTTTGTCTGATCTGCCACCAACGGGGGCAGAAACCGCTGGAGCGCCAGGGATGTTTTTTATTTTTTTTAATATATATGTGGGGGAGCACCCCCTTGGGCAAGGGGCGCCCCCCCAACGGGGTCATAGAACTGTTGGCCATAGGCCTATTTTCTTTAGGCCCATCTGCCCCCAAGGGGGCGCAGAAGCCACTTAGGCACCAGGGATAAAGTGTGTGTGTGTTTAGTGAAAGGGGGGGAGCCCCTTGGGCAAGGGTCTCACCCCCAAGGGGGGCCTAGAACTGTTGGCCATTTCTGCCCCCCTTGGGGGCAAATCCGCCTATTTCTTTTAGGCCCATTGCCCCCAAGAGGGGCAGAAGCCACATAGGCAACAGGGATAGTTTGTGTGTGTGTTTTTTGTGCTTGGGTAGTGGCCCCTTGACACACTACTAAAGGTATTTTCTGCCCCCCTTGGGGCAGACAGGACTATCTTTTTAATACGCCCATCTGCCCCTATGGGGGCAGAATCCACTTAGGCACCAATTTCTAAATGCTTGATGGTGGGGTGTTTGTCAACTGGAGAAGTATTTGCATTTGTGATACAAATTTTTTCTCCTTTTTGTTCTAGTTCAAAGCTTTTGCTTTCTTTGCTGTGGCTCCTTGAGGTTTTGGCAGTGGTTGACCTGCGGTTTGCATAGTTGCATGTTCTAGGAAAGTAAAAACAACTTACTCCAAAGGAGTATTGTTGCCATGTATGAATGACATGGTTTTAGGTGGTGTACTAAATGCAGGATTGCGTGTGAAATTGTCCTTAGATTTGTGCACAATAATATTTGTGTTGACATTTCTAATTTGCTTTTCTTTCTTTCTTTTTAGTGGGATATCATTGGTGATTGCTTTGTCTGTGCAGAGTAGTTGCTGGTGAGTCAAGCTTTTTCAGGCAAGTGAGTGGTATAGTTTTTGAGTTTATAACTCTTAGTGATAAAGCTACAGTTTCTTATTTATCTTACACAGTGCTGGTTGTTGGTGGTGCATTTGTCCAGTTACTTTAACTAGGAAAGATCATGGCTAGCTGCAGGATGACCGCTCTGATCATGATTATGAGACGGTCTCTGCAGAGGAGGAAGTGAGAGATTCTGGCAGTGAAGTTTCTGTCGGAGAGGAATCTTCTGATAAGGAAGCCACTCGCAGTGCAGATGAAGGGCCTGTTTTAGAGGAGGACACTGATGTGCCATTAGTGCAGCAACCTAGGGCTGAAAGGTTTCCCATTAGAAGACCTGAATTCTGGGTTGCCCCAAACATGGAGTAGCCAGAGTTGCCTGCCTTTACTGGTCTCCCGGGGTTTAGAGTCAATACAGAGAACTTTTTGCCTGTCAATTTCTTTGAGGTATTTATGGATGATGTGTTTTTGGAAGAGATTGTTGATGCACAGCAGTATTTGAGGGACAACGCTGCTAAACTTAGGCCACACTCTAGAGCTACCTAGTGGATTCCCACAAATTTGGGGGAGATGAAAAGGTTTTTGGGTTTGACTCTTTTGATGTGGTTGATAAGAAAGCCGTCACTGGCCTTCTTATTGGTCTACTAGTCCCTTGTTGGCAACAGCTATATTTCCTGCAACCGTGAGCCGTAATTGGTATTTGCCCAGCACACAACGATCACTAATGTCCCACTCCCTTACTTGAATCACAGACGTTCTCGGGTCTGTTGGCCGAAGGTTGAATCCAACCCGTACTTGATTAGGGAAATATATTCATCATTTTTAAAACTTTTTGCAGATTACAAGGAACAAGAAGCCTCTGATATTCCTATTATGGCTATCCACAACAAATTGGTGGATTCCCTACAGGGTATCTTCTATAGGGAAATCCCTTCTAAACCGAGACCTGTTGACATCCCTCGTAGGGACTGGTACAATCAGGATTGTGTGCAAGCAAGATCTAATTTAAACGAGGCTGTAAAAAACTCTACCCAAATAGGCTATTAAAGAGGCCCGACGTTGGTATGTTAATGCCCTGAAACAAGCAAAAAAAGACTGGGATAATGAGATATGGCAGAAGTTGCTTGAAGCAGTTAAACATCAAGATGATAGATCCTTTTGGCGGCTGTTGACCTCCAGCTCGAAAAGGGGTAATGATGACATTGGCATGTATATTCAGCCCGAAAGATGGGTGTCCTATTTTTCTGGAATTTATGCTCTGCCTGTACCGCAAGCTCTGGAGGTCCCTGGACATGATGAGTGTTGGGCTGTTACCAAGACATCAACTGAGAGCATTGTTTTTACCTTAGCCGAAACAACACCTGCAATTAATTCTCTGAGGCCAGCTAAAGCCCCTGGTCCAGATAAGATTCCAGGGGACCTGTTTAAATCAGAACCAAAGATATGGGCATGGTACATTAACTTATTGTCTAATGCCATAGCAGCTGGTAGCCCTATTCCAGATTATTGGCGTGGTGCAGAAATAATTCCGATTAAAAAAAGGGTGATGTAGGTTTACCTGCAAATTATCGACCAATCAGCCTTATCGATATCCTTCAGAAGACGTTTGCTAAGCAAGTCTTAGATAGGCTTACCGATTGGATTCAGGATAATCAAATTTTATCCCCCTTACAGGCCGGCTTTCGGCCTAAAACTAACACCATGGACCAAGTCCTCAGGCTGTCATTACTATTTTGGAAGTATGTCACCCTATCTAAGCAAAAACTCTATGTTGCTTTTGTAGATCTAAGATCTGCGTTCGACTCTGTCCCAAGAGAGAAACTATGGGGAGTATTAAACAAAATCGGTATCACAGGAAACTTAGTGCATTTAATTCAAAGGTTACATGAAAAAACATTTGCACTAGTTAGATGGGGCAATCGGGGGGAACTCACCGACAAAATAGATATTAGGAAAGGAGTGCGCCAGGGCTGTGTTCTTGCCCCAACTCTATTCACATTGTTTATTAACGAGGTGGTGCAAGTCGTTACCAACTGTCAAAATGATGCTCCATCCTTGAATAACCATAAAATTCCAATTTTGCTATTTGCTGACGATTCCCTCCTGATCACCAGAACTCCTATGGGTCTCCAGGTACTTGTGGATAAATTTAGTTCGTTTTGTGGTGACTATGGACTAGAACTTAATCATAGCAAAACTAAACTTAAGACCCTGGGCTGTGGCCCCCCTAAGAGATATTCAATTTTCTATAATGGAACCCTCTTAGGCAAGGTAAAATCCATAGATTATTTGGGGGTGAGAATTAGCAACAATCTGCATTGGGGGGCTCAAATTGACAAAAGTTTAGCCCAGAGATCTGGGGCTATTCTAAGCTTCCACAAGTCTACCTCTGAGAGAGTGATTACTCCAACCATTAAAATTTACCGAGCTAAGGCACAGAGTGCTGCGGTCTATGGGGCAGAAATCTGGGGGTCCTCGAACACTGGCAAGTTGGCAGTGGGGGAAAACAACTTTGTAAGGTCAACTTTGGCTTGTCCTCGTAATACCCCACTGCTGCCAATGTTCTGGGACCTTGGCCTTTCATGCATCTCAGATGTAATTGCCCTACGACCATTGCTTTTCTGGGTCCGTGTATGGACTACCCCTGAGCTATCCACATATAAGGAGTCTATTCAAGACATTCTAGATAGACCAAATGTTCTTACCATTCCTTGGTTTAATCACATCTCAAAATGGTTTTATAGATTGGGTCTTAGTGAGTTTTGGAGCCATCCAGAAAGTAGAAGGAAGGATCAGAAGAACCATTTGAAAACTGTTTACTGGATATATGTCAGGGAAAACTACCTGCTGTGTTCAACACACAGCAGATTGACCTCACAATTTTTTGATTTCAAATGGTATCCGCATTTGGAACCATTTATGGATACAATTCTTGACCCACTAAGTAAGAGTCTATACATTCAGTTCAGATATGGTTGTCTGCCTCTTAAATCTTATGGTAGTACACGGAGTTTGATTACAAGATCTGATCCTTGCCCTAGTTGTAATCACACTTCAGAATCCATTGTACATTTTATGTTTATATGCCCTGCATATATGATTGCGCTACAGAAGTGGTTACGACCTGTGTGTAGAAATATGGGGATAAGACACTGTATGGCTGCCTTAAGGATCATGATGAGGGATACTTCCCTCTTTCTATCTTGTGCGGTTAGCAAGTATATTGTAGCTGCTTTGCATATACGTATTAGTTCCCTGGGGAAAAATGATGATGAGGAACAAATTTTAAAAGAGGAAAAAAAAAAAAAAAAAAAAATAAGGAAAAGTGTTTTAGTTGCTAAATTTTAAACTATGCACCTAAGACTGAAATAAAACCCCATGTTTAATTTAAATGATAGATATTAGGGGGTCAGGTGCATTTTGATGGAAAGTAATTTTATGTGTTTTAAGGCTGAACATATGTTATTCTATTTCATTCTTATCTCTTTTTTTTAACTAAACTTTTTTTCTTTTTATTTTAATTGTTGGTTGTTTGCTTTTATGGTTGAAAGTAACCGAATAAAGCTATGTGAACCTGGTATTTGCTTCTTCTTAGGATGCTGCACTTTGTTGACAATGCATTAGCCTTGCCACGAGATCATCCTGATTCTGATCATCTTTTTAAGATTATGCCTTTCCTTCATCATTTTGTAGATTGGTTTTCAGAGGTCTATGTTCCAGGCAAAGAAATAACTGTGGACGAGTCTTTGGTCCTCTTCAAGGGTCGTTTGGTTTTTAGGCAGTACATTCCTAGCAAGAGGGCACAATATGGAATTAAATTGTATATTCTGACTGAAAGTAGTACAAGATATGTGTATAGTTTCCATGTCTACACTGGTAGTGATTTCAGTATTGACCCCCCTGGTTGTCCTCCCACTTTTGGAGTTCCTGAGAAAATTGTGTGGGAACTTGGTAGATGACTGTTCAACAAAGGTCACCATTTGTATGTAGATAACTTCTACACTGGAGTGCAGTTGTTCAAGGAGTGGACACTGTTGCTTGAGGCACAATTCGTTGTAACCGGAAAGGCTATCAACAGGAGCTTGTCTGTAAAAAACTTGAGAGGGGATAGTGCTAGCTTTGAAAATTTCAGACAGGAGGGATGGCTGCATGCTAAGTACCATCCATGATGAGAGTATGAGAGTACTTCCCCGTGACTGTTTGGGGCCAGGTTGCGGAAGTGCGCAAACCTGTGTGCATTTTAGATTATAATAAGTACATGGAGGTGTAGATAGAGTTGATCAGAGGTTGGAACCTTATACTGCTATTCGTAAGTCTTAAGTTTGGCATAAGAAGTTGGCAATTCACCTCTTCCACTTGGCAACTTTTAATACTTTTATTGTGTTTAAGGATAGGTCTCCCGAGTTAAAGATGCCAGTTGTGAAATTTCAGGAGTCAGTGATAGAGAGCCTTATTGCGGTGGAACAGGCAAGAGTTCCTAGAGAAGCAGTGGTGGAGGATGTGACTAGACTGAAAGATCGCCACTTTGCTGAGCACATTCCTCCCATTCCTAAAAAGACTTTCCAGCTAAGAAATTTTGAGTCTGTGCTCGAAGAGGTATCCGGAGGGAGACTCGAATTGTACTGTCCAGATTGTCCTTCAAAGCCTGGGCTGTGTGTGGGTGGTTGTTCCAAGAATTACCACACCCAGAAAAATTACTGGGAACTACCATGAGTGTAAACTGCCTGTTTTATATTTTCATGTGTTCAGTTTCATGGTTGGCATTTCTGTCATGTACTTAGTTAGAGCTTTTGTGTTTGTAGTTATGTAATTATTTCTTATTAATTAGTGGTTTCTTTGTTTTTAAAACAAAAATAAGTGATGCCATTGTGTGTGGAGTGGCTCTTGGCTGATGGTGTACATATTGACTTGCTGTTGGCTACTGCAACACACTGCCAGCCAAACGCCAGTCCACACACTCCCATCAGCTGGTGTGATTGCTCTATCATGCATGTGGGTATAAGTAAGTGATGGGCCCTTGAGTGGCGCTGTCTGTCGATGTGAGTGTTGTAATGTGCTGGGCCCGTGGCTGGCAGCGTGAATGGTCTTGTGCATGTCATGTATGAAAGGTGTGTGAATGGACTGTAAAGCGGTTGGTGCCTTGTTGTGGCTTTACAGCTCACGAGCTGTGAGTCATTGGTTCAGTTTTATGTCCTTTCAATTATTAACAGTGCATTCCATTTTTGTGAAATCTCTTGTTAATAAAATGTTATCCACTAAAACCATCACTCACCCTCGTGCCAAATCCAACCAGTATGTGTGGTAGAATGACAAAACCTGCTCCACTGTAATCAGGCGTCGCAGCACACCTGTGACACGCAAGATGTCTTCAGTGGGACCCAGATGATGAAGCATGCCACCAACTTGGTTGGTGGGTGAGGGGTCTTTTTAACATAACCTAAGTGCGTTTCTTTTCACAATTTTAGTGTTTGGAACATCACATAAGTATATGGACACTCCAAAACGATCTATTGCGAAACTATCTGTGTTTGGGGGGGCACCTATGTTTTTGGTCCCGGGTGCGGCCTTCATCTAGGGAAACCTACCAAACACAGACATGTTTTAAAAATAGACACCCCAAGGAGTCCAAGGAGGTGTGGCTTGCCTGAATCCCCCAATGGTTTCTTACCCAGACTCCTCTGCAAACCTCAAAATTTGCTTAAAAAAGCATATTTTCCTCACTTTTCTTTGTAGGATCACTTGTGTGGCACAAATTGTCTACCACCCAGCGTTCCCCTCAGTCTCCCAAGCAAAATTATTCCTCACGTGCGTGGGTCCCCAAAGCAGAGTCAGCCTAAAAGATGTCTAAAAGAAAAATATGTGCTTATCAACCCGCTGTGCTGTCCCTTGAATCTCTACAGGTTGTTGGCATTTTTCTGTTGCAGGCACCTGGGCCACCCACACAACTGAGGTACCATTTTTATTGGGAGACTTAGAGGAACGCTGGGTAGAAGGACATTTGTGGGTCCTCTCAGATTCCAGAACTTTCTGTGGCCAAAATAAGAGGAAAAAGTGTTTTTTTGGCCACAATTTGAGGTTTACAAAGGATTCTGGATAACAGAATCTGCTCAGAGCCCCACAAGTCACCCCATCTTGGATTCCTCTAGGTGTCTAGTTTTTTAAAATGTGCAGGTTTGGTAGGTTTTCCCAGGTGCCGGCGGAACTAGAGGCCAAAGTCCACAGCTACGCACTTTGAAAAAAAACAGCGAAGTTTTCTTTGTGAAAATGTGATGTGTCCATGTTGTGTTTTGAGGCATCTCCTTTCGGGGGCACAAGGCCTATCCACACAAGTGAGGTTCCATTTTTATTGGGAGACTTGGGGGAAAGCTGGGTGGAAGGAAATTTGGGGTCCTCTCAGATTCCAGAACTTTCTGTCACCAAAATGAGAGGAAAAAGTGTTTTTTTGGCCAAATTTTGAGGTTTGCAAAGGATTCTGGGTAACAGAACCTGGTCAGAGCCCCACAGGTCACCCCATCTTGGATTCCCCTAGGTGTCTAGTTTTCAAAGATGTGCAGGTTTGCCAGGTTTCCATAGGTGCCGAAAATGTGATGTGTCCATTTTCTGTTTCATGTCGCGAGCATTAGGCCTACCCACTCAAGTGAGGTACCATTTTTATCGGGAGACTTGGCGTAACACAGAATAGTAAAACAATTATTGTTGCCCCTTGTTCTTCTCTACATTTTACCTTCCAAATGTGGGACAGTGTGTAAAAAAGACATCTATTTGAGAAATGCCCTGTAATTCACATGCAAGTATGGGCACCCCGGAATTCAGAGATGTGCAAATAACCACTACTTCTCAACACCTTATCTTGTGCCCATTTAGGAAATACAAAGGTTTTCTTGATACCTATTTTCACTTTTTATATTTCAGCAAATGAATTGCTGTATATCCGTTATAGCATGAAAACCCATTGCAAGGTGCAGCTCATTTAATGGCTGTGGGTACCTAGGGTTCTTGATGAACCTACAAGCCCTATATATCCCTGTAACCAGAAGAGTCCAGTAGACGTAGCGGTATATTGCTTTCAAAACTCTGACATCGCCGGAAAAAGTTACAGAGTAAAACGTGGAGAAAAATTGCAGTTTTTTACCTCAATTTCAATATTCTTTTATTTTAGCTGTTATTTTCTGTAGGAAACACTTGTAGGATCTACACAAATGACCCCTTTCTAAATTCAGAATTTTGTCTACTTTTCAGAACTGTTTAGCTTTCTGGGATCCAGCATTGGTTTCTCACCCATTTCTGTCACTAACTGGAAGGAGGCTGAATGCACAATTTTTTTAAAAAATGGGGTATGTCCCAGTAAAATGTCAAAATTGTGTTGAAAAATGGGGTTTCCTAATTCAAGTCTGCCTGTTCCTGAAAGCTGGGAAGATGGTGATTTTACTTCTGCAAACCCTTTGTTGATGCCATTTTCAGGGGAAAAAACCACAAGCCGCCTTCTGCAGCCCTTTTTTCAAATTTGTTTAAAACAAAGAAAATGTTGCTGTATTTTGGCTAATT
The DNA here is from genome assembly GCF_031143425.1 of Pleurodeles waltl. Classification (NCBI taxonomy): domain Eukaryota; kingdom Metazoa; phylum Chordata; class Amphibia; order Caudata; family Salamandridae; genus Pleurodeles; species Pleurodeles waltl. The sequence goes on along the minus strand of NC_090440.1, from coordinate 1,533,846,613 downwards.
ACGGTCTCCTTCAGGGCAACCCACAAAGTCTGGGTACCTCTAGAATCCCTAGGATGTTGGAAAATAAGGACGCAAATTTGGCATGGGTAGCTTATGTGGAGAAAAAGTTATGAGGGCCTAAGCGCGAACTGCCCCAAATAGCCAAAAAAAAGGCTTGGCACAGGAGGGGAAAAGGGCTGGCACCGAAGGGGTTAAGAAGGCTAATAGGGCGATAAGAATCCGGTTTTTCGCTAGGAAGCTGACAATGAGTGCCCGGGTAAATGAACTACGTACTTCTTCTCCATTAAGTATTGCATTAAAGAGTGCGGCTAGGATCGCTGCAATCTGCTCAGACAGGATTTTGTACAACTCCACTGGAAGACCATCTTCCCCGGCAGCTTTACCATTTGGGGAGTTCCTAATGGCTACTGCTACCTCTAATTTAGTGTTTGGCTGCAGCAGTGCAGATTGAAGCTCTTGGTTAAGACTTGGTAGAGGGACTGATTCAAGATATTTGTTGATGAGCTCATCACATGTAGCTGACTTAGGAGTTTAGACATTTGTGTAGTAAGCTAGAAAAACACCTTTCCTATTTCCTTGGCCTGGTCCACCATGCACCCCTGGAACTCGTCAAAAATAGTGTGCCAAAAATGTACCTACATGCTCACTCTCCTCGTAGTATTACTGAAAACATGTGTTATGATTAACAATCTATTGTTCTAAAAAAAAATCTTCAATTGGGTTTTAGCATCATGGAGGCAAATCCATGACTTGTGATCACTGAGTGACTGATGCAGGCGCATGGTGTGATTGAGTTCCTGCTGGAGGCTGTTCACTTTTTCCTTCTTAGCTTTTTTAGGAAAGGCATTAAAAGCTATGGCTTCTCCTCTAATATGTGCCTTACATGACTCCCAGACAGTGAAGACAGAGGCAGTTGCTTCATTTCTAGTTAAAAACAACAACTGATGCTTTGAGAGTAGAGATCCAGCCTTCATTGGTTAATAAGGATTTATCTAAAGACCACCTGGGTCTTTATTGATGTTGATCAGAAGAAGATAGTTGAACCAATGGAACGGAGTGATCCGAAAAGGGATTGGACATTATGTCTGAGCCTGCTCTATCCCAAGAATGACACTACTAAGAAGAAGATGATCCTTGAAACCCAATTAAACCTTTTTGAAAAACAGGTATAACATTGATCTTGTGGGTGGTCCAGCCGCCAAGGATCCTGCAGAGCCAGATCGCAGATACATTTTGTCAAAAATCGGCGTGCTCGTGGCTTGTATTGTGAACAATTATTACGGGACGCATCAATATTGGTATCTTGAATTATTTTAAAATTGCCTCTGACTACCAAGATGCCAGGAAGTGTGCTCTAAAGGTCGTAAAGACTTTGCAGAGAAGTAGTTTTGTCTTCTATGGGACCATAGAAGCTTGTAATATGCATTAGTTGCCTTCCTACCTTGACGCTAACTACTATCCATCTTGCCTAAGGATCACAATGGTCCTCAAGAATTTCTCCTTGGAAGTCCAGAGTGAGCAGAACTGCCACCCAACGGACGGCCTACTAGCAGAGGTTAAAAAGGAATGAGAGATGAAGTTTGGAATGCTAGAATAGTTTGTCTGTTGTTTAAAATAAGTTTCCTGTAATAGAATCACCTGGACCTGGGAGGATCTTAACCAATGCAGTATTGCTCTAAATTTATGTGAATTATTCAGCCCATTCGTATTGCATGAAGCAATTTTGAAAAACGCAGAGGAGTACGTACCGGTTTGACTATCGCTCATTTGATAAGAAGATAAGAGTTTTTAAGAGCCTGATGGCACTGGACCTGGTCTTGCAACCAATTGATGAGAGTACAAAGCGCATTCTTGATTATTTTTATCCTCAACACACCATTTTTCCTCAGCACAATCATTCTAGACCATGAGCTACTAGTTTCCCTGTATTTGTGACCTGCTCTTTTCACCCGCTTCAGTGCAGGGACCCAGCCGCCAAGTGCTCCCACCCTCCACCCATGAAAACAGGGCCTACCTGTCATGACCTCGCCCTCCCAGTGTCCCAAACCCCCCAGTGTGATACCCCCCAAAACCCTGATAGGAGTGCATTGACGTGGCACCCATTAGTTCTGTGTCTGGAGAAGATAGCAGGTATAGGCCAGTGAGAATGCATAATTTTGGCTATTAGAACCATATCACGAGCCACCTCTTGCTTAACAACCTAGTTACATCTTGCCTCCTTCTTTAAATATACCAAGCACCAATTTTACTTCTTGAGGGAGGCAAGAAAGTCTTGCCTGTTGAACACTTTGAAAGATATGAGCCTGGCCCTTATGAAACACTTTCAGCTTTGCAAGTTGTACTATGCCAGGAGGGACCCCCAATTTCTTAAAGTCATCAATAAGGCTAACAAATTCACAGTGTTGATGTGCTGTAGTTATGGGCATGTCAGAGAAGACCTGGAAAGAGAAGACAAAGCAGGAAGTGCAGAGGTCTCTATATTTGTAAATGAAAGTCTTGGTCCATTGTCAAGAGAAAGACAGTGAGGTCCCCCTCATTAGAAATGAAGAGGGTGATGGTGGACCTGAACGTGACGGTAGCTGGATTGTCCCCGTCTCTTGTTGAGTAGTGCAGGAATTTGCTAGAGCAGATGGCATAGGCATCATAGAGGCATTTGACTTATTCTGGGGATTTTCCATATGGCCCGTATGATCATTTTTGGAGCCCGGTTTCTGCTTTCCTTACAGTAAAGAATTCAGACTTTTCATTCTGTTTGTTTTCAGAGATTTGCTGACTGCACGGGTTATAGATGAAGCCCCGCAGGTAATGCGTTTCATACTGCCCAGAGTAACTATTAAAGGGGGAGCCGGAGGGAAGCCAGGGTACAACAGGCTGCATCTGTGCTACACAGCCCGCTTCCACTGCTGCCCAGGGTCCTTACTCCACCTAGGGAACTGCCTATAGCAGGACCAGAGGCCTTTACACCCCTATATGGTCCTTGGACCTTGGAGGGAGGCAATAGTGCGGTTAGTTAAGGAGTTCTGGTATCGTCCGCTACATGCTGACTTGCGGTTTCAATGCTACTATGCCGGTAGTCATGATATGCAATCTACCACTGGAGGGGGGGCGAAACTGGGCATTAGCTACTTCTTTAGAGATTTCTCACTGATTTACTGAAGATACTATAATGGTTTTGTCTATGAGGAAACCTTGTCTGGTGAAGAACATGCTGCATGTCAGGGCAAAAGTTGGTGACAGACACGGGTACACAGCATCCACCCAATATTTTCACAAGGTGGATGCCGTCTGCCTTGCCAAGTAGTTGTGCCACAGTGTAATATGCTGAACTAGCCCCGGTATAATGTTTAGATACCGCGACGCATTCAGCAGCACCTGCACGTTGTCTGCTTTCCTCTGAGCAGCAACATATAGGCGGTGGCAAGAGGGCATTTTTGCTTTAAATTTGAGCTGGGGCAAAAGCAAAGGCTGAAGTTAAGTGGACAGCGGGCCTCCTTTTGTTCTCGTTGAAGATATCTGAAGCCTCACAAACAAAGGCACACAGTTTGTGGTCACTCCACAGGTACATAAGAGGGGCATGATTTTGGTCAGTCCTGGTAACTGAGAAATGCATGCACAGTAAGAATGTTGGATATGCTGATCTGTTCCTGAATTTACACAAATAGCAATTTAAATAACTATTTTGTTTAATTTCTTTCATAGAGCAACTTGTCCCAATGCAGTGTGTCAGTGTGCCTTACATCATTCGTACACATTATACCCTGACAATACACTGACAATAAATCATAAAAGTATAAATCTATGTACAGGATACATTGTGTGTTACATAGAATAGTGAGGGTTATAAGGTGTAGGAGCCTTCTTAGGTCACTGTGCTAAATTAGCAGGATTACAATTTATGAACTGCAAGTAACAAAAGGATCTCCGTGTTAAAACAGTACCCCACTTATTTATCTAAAGAAAAACATATATACAACATCAACATAAACTAAAAATAAGCATGTAACAACTACTTATACTAATTTCTGCCTTTGAAGTAGGCAAACATCAAAGAAAAATCTCTGTTGTTAACAAGATCCTGCCTTGCCCTCGCCTGACCCCTGACAAACACCAGGGGGTTGGAGACTGCATTGTGTGAGGACAGACACGGCCCTTTCAGGTGTGTCAGCTTATTGAACTGGCATGGCATTTTTCAAACTTATCATTGGTGTCCATGCTCTACATGCACCATTCTACTCACCGCTTCACCACTTGGAAACCAAACGTGACCTGCTGTGCTGTTCTTTTCATTAAGCTCTGTTCTTTATGCAGTTTCCTCAGTTCGTAATGAAATGAAAATTGGACATTATTATACAATGTTGTATTATGAATAACTATTTGCTCTCACACTCGTTTCTCGTTGGAAGTATATACAAGTGTTTTTATTGGCCACTGACTTTCCAAGAAGTTATTTTTCTCTGGTGAGGAGATTTGTGAACAATTATATCGGAGCTTTGTTTTCTATGTCAATATTAGGGACAGCATGGGATTCCTGTGCCTTACTGTGATTCTACACTAATTAAAAGAACTGGACACCTTTCTTTGCAGGTTTTATTTTATTAATTTATTTTTTATATACCAATTACATTCTTACCATTGACAGACATTAAGGAAACTATATTTATCAACAAGCATGCAATTTGATCCTGTATTGCCATGGGTCAGGTGGAAAGATGAGCTTGTAAATTACATGAGTGCTATTGATGGTCAGCCTATGAGTGCAGAAAGGAAAAAGAGCATATTGCTACATTGCTTAGGATCAGAGAGTCAAGTAGTTTTCAGATCTTTACCTCAAATACAGGAAGAAGACGTTGATGTGTATCAAGAAGGCCTTTAGAGAATGGAGCTTAGATTCAAACCTACTACTAGTATTGCATTACAAAGGTTTTTATTTTGTACCAGATTACAGGAAGAAAATGAATCTTTTAATGAGTTTCTTGCAGCGCTGAGGGGACTTTCTATGACATACATCTTTGGGGCCATTATTAGAGATCTGATCATAGTACATGTAAAAAACAAAAAAATACAGGAACAGCTACGGGTTATAAGAGATCCTAAATTACATGATGCAATTGCGGTTGCAAAAGCTTTGGAACAATTGGAGAAATGGATGTCTTCAGTGAGAAAAAACGCAGTTAGTAGTGATGATGTGTGCACAGTGAATGATACAAGTGTGAAAGTGTGCGTTGTGAGCAATATGCGCTCTAATTCTAAAAAGGCTTGAGAAGTGACAGTATCTTATAGTAGTGGTAGTACCAATCACATTGCTTCCTTTGCTCAATGTCCTGCTATTGTTAAAGATTGCAAGAAGTGTGGATGTGTAGGACATTTTGCCAGTGTATGTAAGAATGTTAAGAAGAGTGCCAGTGCTTGTAAGGGAAAATTCTCTGCTGTGGGAGATGGCAAGGAGAAGAATTTCAATACCAAACCTGAATGTGACTACAGAGAAGGATATGCTAAAGGAGTAGTATTATCCATTTGGAATTCCAGTATGAACAACGAAGAAAGGGAAATCAAATGTCCACCCAAGTGTGTTGCTACAGTTTTGAATGTTAATTTGGAACTCATGGCATATTATGGACCTCCATGGACAATTTTCACTAGGAAATATTTTCTGGGAAAGTTAACAGGAGTACTGGAAATAGACAAACTAAAAGCTTCAGATATAATTGCTGAAAGTTTTGATGGATCTGCAATTGATTTTGTTGGATATGAGTCAGTTGAGTAAGAATTTAAAGGGAGTTTAGCGCAGATCAAACTATATGTTGTAGAAAGAGGTGTGAATGTACTTGGTTGGCGAGAACGATGGAAGTTAGGTATAATTATCCTAGAAGCAAAGAACCTGTTTTGCTAGCGGCAGACACATGTGATGCTATAATCATTTGTAACCAGTGTCTTAAAGTTTTTACTGATGTGCTAGGTAAAGTGACAGGTTATTCACATGGAATTAGAGTAAAAAAGATGAAAGTCCAGTTAAACAGAAATTGAGAAATCTTCCTATAAATGTTAGACAAGAATTGAAAGTAATGTTGGATGATATGGTGAGGGATGGAATTGTAGAAGAAACTGAGTCATCAGAGTGGGTCTCTCCCATAGTTTTGGCACAAAAAAGTGACAAAACATTGAGATTATGGGGGTCATTATGACCCCGGCGGTCGGTGTAAATGTGGTGGTAGTACTGCCAACAGGCTGGCGGTACATACTGTCACATTATGACATTGGCGGGTTGGCTTCACAGACCGCCATGGCGGTAGCAGCCGCCGGGCTGGAGATAACAATCTCCAACACTGCGGCTGCAACTGTACCGCCGGCGGCATTTTAACCCTGCCTGCCGCCATGGTTTTCGAGGCGTTCTTAACACCACAAAAACTATGGCGGTAAGCCCTACCAGTGACAGGAAATTCCTTCCCTGTCACTGGCAGGAGGCCCACCCACACCTCTTTGCACTCCCCAAATGCCCCCCACCCCCTCCATCCTCACTCCCCCCCTTCCAATGCCCCCATACATGCACACTAGCAGGCACACACCATGCAATCACATACTCACTCACACAGGCATACACGCATTCAAACACGCATACATTCATTCTTTCACACACACATCCGTACACACATTCATACTGACACGCAGACATACATTCACATTTCCATTCATACACACATTCTCACACATGCACACACACGCAAACAACACTACACACACATTCGCATTCAAGCACACACAACACCCCACTCCCCTGTTGGAAACGCGACTTACCTGCATCCAGGGGATCTTCCGGCAGGGGATGGGATGGGGCGCTGCTACCGCCAGCAGTGCCTGCCAGCAGAACACCCCCAGGCCGTAATATTTGACATAATATGGCTGGCGGCGGTCTACTGGCGTGGCGCTGCTGGTCATAGCAGCGCCACCTTAACGCCATCCGCCAGTATGGTCACAGCTGGATTTCCGCCCTTCTTGTGGCGGAAATCCAACAGTTGTGGTCATATTTTGGCTGATGGATGGTAGCCGCGGCGACAGTCTTTTGGCGGCCGTCGCCACGGCGGTAGGCGGCACTTACTGCCAGTGTTATAATGTGCACCTATGTGTTGATTTGAGGGCTGTTAACACAAATATCATAGTAGATTATCATCCTCTTCAGAATATAATAACATAGTGTGCCTGTTAGAGGGAGCTACAGTTTTTTTCTAAATTGGATTTAAGGTCTGTCTATCATCAGATTAACGGAGGATTCCAAGCAATACACTGCTTTTCTTACACCGCTGGGCCTATTCCAGTTTAAAAGGATGCCTTTTGGTTTAGACTCAGTTTTTCAAAGAGCAATGTACCACATATTCAAAGATATGCACTCATTTGTCAAATGTTTCCAAGATTACATTCTTATACATTCCGAGAATCATCAGGAACATTTAATTCATCTTGGAGAATTGTGTAAAGAATTAGAAGAATGTTGTTTGAGCTTAAAGAAAAGTAAGTGTAAATTGTTCAGAAATTCACTGGAATATTTGGGTCGTACAGCATCGAGTGAAGGGGTTATACCCAAAAAATCTCTTCTTGAAGCAATTGTGAAAGCACCAGCACCTGACACGAAGGAGAAATTATTATCTTTTGCAGGAATGTGCGAATATTATATTAAATTAATCAAGGGCTTCACTACTAAAATGGAACCTTTAAGAGCATTAACAATAAAAGATGCTTTATTTAGTTTGAGTGTCAAACAAGAGTTTCAACAAGACAAAAGAGATATATTGATAGCCCCCATGTTAAAGCTTTTTTGTATAGGGGAAGAATGTGTAATTACTGTGGATGCCAGCTTGTATGGTTTGGGAGGGGTGTTATCTCAGAAAAGTGGCAAAGAAGAATGGTCTGTAGCATTTGCTTCATGGACTCTTAATGACACAGAAAGAAGATATTCAGCTATAGAGAAAGAGCTACTAGGGTGTGTTTGGGTGATTGAACAATTTCATAATTATGTGTGGTTCAGTTATTTCCTTTTGAGAACAGATCATAAACCTCTTTTATGTATTTTGTCTCTTGGGGAGACTGGAATGCTACCGCTCGCATTGCTAGATTGATACAAAATTGCAAGAGTGAAGTTTCAAAGTTGAGTATGTATCAGGGAAAAATAATGTCACAGCAGATTGTCTGTCTAGGTTACTTGCAGTATGGAATTTGAGAAGGAAGTGAATGAGGACCTACATATGACTGTCACTATTAAAGATGTGGTGGAAGAATAATTTGAAAGAATTGATTAAAGATTGTGGATGAAGAGTGGAAACAATGATGAGCTGTGAAACAAAGCGAGAGTGTATGTTTTAGAAGGATGGCCAAAGAAAGAGAAATTGAACTCTGAAGTTTTACCATTTTGGAAAGTATCTGATGAACTGGAGGTAGAAGGAGAGTTGCTATTCAAGTATAGAAAGTGTGTTCCTCCATAAAAATAAATGCAGCAAATAATTCTTTAGTTAGCCCATAAGAAGCATTTAAATATGTCCTCTATGAAAAGGCTCATCAGGACAAGTTTTTGGTGGTCAGGAATGGATAGGATGGTCAGGGAATGTGATGTATGTATAAGTGGACAAAAAGCACTTAAGGTCGTTCCGGCTACTCTCAAGCCTGTAAGCTGCCCAGATTTCCCTTGGCAGATGGTTGCTTTGGATATTTCTGGACCATTTTATTCAGTGCCACAGGGTGCAAGGTTTGCTTTAGTGCTTGTGGATTATCATTCAAAGTGGCCAGAAGTTAGGTTTGTTGCACAAATAACTACGAGAGCTGTGATTATGTTTTTCAAATAAATATTTGCCTGGGAAGGATACCCAGAAGTCTTACTCACTGATAATGGTGTTCAACTTATATCTAATGAGATGGAATATTTCCTCCAACACTGCAGCATTACATTTATTACAGCAGCTCTTTATGAATCTCAAGAAAATGGTCAGGTTGAGCGATTCAACCGGGTACTAAAAGATTGGGTGTTTGAAGCGCACAAGTTTGGATACGAGTGGAAAGATATACTGAGAGAAAAATTATGGATGTTCAGAGTGACACCTCATTCCTTAACTGAGGTTAGCCCTTTTGAATTATTTAAAGGAAGAAATCCTGTAACAAGTTTGTGTCCTTGGTGGTTCAGCAAGAAATGGCAAAAAGGAGTGTTAAAACCGATCTAGATCTTGTATGTAGGAAAGTGGAAAGTAAACAAAATAAGATGAAAAAATGATATGATACAAAGTGGAAGGTCAAAAAAAATATTTTCCAAGTAGGTAATTGTGTGAGAATTAGATTACCAGGGTTTGTGGCAAAAGGTATGCCTAAGTGCAGTAAAACTTTGAAGGTGATGAAAGTCAATACCAGTAGTGCAATTACTCAGGATGGTAAGGTGTGGAATGTCCAACGAGTATCAAAATACAAAGAAGGACTGAGTGGTAGATTGGGTATGAGGGAGAAAGATGAGGCGAACATCTTACCTAAAATTGACAAGTCCGTTTGGCTTGAAGAGAGTACTATAAAGAAACAAAATTTATAGTAATGCCTCAGAACTAAGAGAGGAAGCTATGCTATGTGAATCTGATACATCTAGAGTTAAGAGAGGGAGGATGAGAAGTATTCCAGATAAATATAAAGATTTTGCATCACAGTAGTGCATGTTCTTTATTGAGGGGAAAGATATGTGCTTGTTTTCAGTTGAACATATGTTCACTAGTTACTTAGCTTTAGGATTCTTTTAAGTTTTGTGTCCTTTTGAAACCCTTATACCAATTATCTGGTAAATGTTTAGAATTTTTAATGTGCTGTGGACATTTGACTTGGATTTCTGGACAGCCGTTTGAGAGATGCTGTGCTGCTGAAATACATACTTTTTTCCCTTTCTCTTGACTGGAAGTATTCATTTCAACAGTAATGGAAGCAAACCCCCAGATTTTCAGGTTACTTCTGGATTAAGAGGAACTTCTGCCAAGAAAACAAGCTTGAATCTTGAGGAGGATCTGCCACTATGCCTGTTGCTTTGCTTTGCTGCCCTGCTGCTGCTACTTCTGCCTTAAGAAGGAAATGACTGGATTTTGCTTTCTTAAATCCTACTTGTAAAGTTTCTCCAAGGGCTTGGACTGAGGTTGCTTCCTGTTAGGAAATCTCAGGGACACCATAAACTTCACCTGCTAGCACCTGGGTACTACTGCTGAAGCCCCTGACTTTCCAAGTGATGCCAATTCAGTTCCTAGACCCTTGGAAATGAGTTCCCGGTGAGAAACAAGAAAATCCAGGCAGACCCAATCTGGACGACTCCAGAACTGGCGCTGCTGTATGACCCCACGCCGCTGTCCTGCAACCCAAAGCCACGGTCCCCACTGGAGTGCAATGACCCTGACTGGCACCGAAGGCCCAACACCACTGCAGTCTCGCTGAAATTTCACGATTCCGTGAGTCCCAAAGTGCTGTGTCAACGACGTCTGTGACACCCAACCCCGCCGCACGCCTGCAGCTCTGTGGCGTGACTCAGTGACATCACCCATCGCTTCTTGACCCGCCGGATTCATCCACCCTGTCGGATTGTCAGGAACCGATGATTCACACTGATGCCACATCACCTCCTCTGCTCTGCAGTAAGGAACCAACGCCATCCGGATCCAGTGATGCCTCACCTTCCCGACTCCGTGCACAAGCTTGTGTCCTCATTTGCGAAAGGTACAGTAGCTGGGAATCCATGCAACTCTGTGACCGGTGCCGCCCTCCTCGTGAGTGGTGTCAGATTGTAGGGAACAACTCAGTCAATTATGTTGCAATAGCCCTGGCTGGAGCTATTGTGTTTCTAAGGGCTATATTGAAGTTTAATCTTTGAAAGTTCGTATCTTTGCTTATGTATGTTGGATTTTTGAAGTTTTGGTCTTGTTTTACTCAGATAAATATTGGGTAATTTTCTAAAGTGGCGCTGAATGCTTTTGTGGTGTTTTCACTGCGTTACTGTGTATGTTGGTACACATACTTTACAGATAAGCCTGACTGCTTGTGCCAAGCCACCAAGGTGGTGAGGAGGGGTTATCTTAGGTGTGTATCTCCCTTACCATGACTAGAGTGAGGGTCTCAACTTGGACAGGGCGTAAAATGATTGCCAACTAGGGACCCCATTTCTAACATTGGTGGTCAGGGGTGAGGATAGGACTTGTATTTGTACTTGACATACAGTGATTGGTGTACACTACTGCTTCAGCACAGACCGTTACATTTCCAGCATACTGTTTTTCTCTTGGAGTTTTGCTTTTTCCTTTTTGGATTTCCCTTGCCTTCTGAAACTCTGCACCTTTGTTAAGCCTTGCTCATAATCACGTCTCAGTCAGGTGAGCCATCAGTTGAAGCTGCAGAAGTAGTGTTTGAGCAGGAGAGGCTGGAGACCTACACGGTACCTCAGCTCAAAAAGTTCTGCAAAGAATTCAAGTGCTCTATTAAAAACCTCACTAAAAAGGAGGAGCTTCAAAAGGTGCCGAGGGCCTGGCTGGCAGAAAAGGAGACTGATGGGCCCACAGAGGAGGAGAATGTTGTTGGGGATGTGGAGGTGCAAAGCATCCGCAATGTTTTGTTGGATAACCAAGGCCTGCCTGGAGGGAGGGACTCCAGGGCAGGTAGCAGTGCTTCTTTCAAAGGCCTGACCCAGGAGAAACTGGAGGACAGGTGGGAAAACAGGAAAACCTCAAGCTACAGCGAGATAGAGCTGGAGCTGGCTTGGATGAGAAGGGATGAAGAGAAAGGCACATTTTCTATGGAAAAAGAGAGAATTGCTATGGAGAAGGAGAAAATGTGTTTAGCTCAGGAGCTGAGCTTGAAGGAGCTGGATTGCAGGAGAAGGTCCAGCACAGATGGCGGTAGCATTTTTTCAGTGTGGTCTGGGAGGAGTGTGCACATTCCAAAGAGTGTATGGAAAGAGTATACTAAGCAGGATGACATCTACATGGGGTTTCAAGGCTATGAGGGAGCTCTCCACATGCACGGAATCCCTGAGAGAGATTGGGGGTAGGCCTGTGGAACTATTTCACAGAAGGAGGGGGAATGCCTTGTTAGCACTAGTGACAGCTTGAGAGCTCACCTGCTGTAACATGAAAGATGCCCTCCTCACTAGGTATGGCTTGACACCAGAAATGTACGGGAATAAGTTCGAGGAGAGTAGGAAACTTGATTCCAGACCTGGCTTAAATGTGTAGATTCATTTTACAGAACACTGGATGGTTGGTGAACGGCAGTAAGGTAACAGATTACCAGTGGCTGTACAATTTGTTTGTAAGGGAGTACTTCTCTAGTCTGTGATTTCCAGAGCTGAGCCAGCACTTGATTGACAGCAGGCTTACTGAACCCAGGAAGCTTGCTCTGGAGGCAAACCGTTGGGTGACATCCACCGTCCACAAGAAGTTGTATTGGGGAGACTGTGCCAAGGGTGGGCAGGGTCCCCAACAAAAGAAGGCGGGGCAAGGATAAAAGTAAGGAGTTCTCTAAAGGGCCTAAACTAGTTCCCAGGGTAAAGACTCCCATCCCCCTGTTGAGAAGAAGAGTTGGTTTCATTCAGGTAAGCCTGCAAGGAAGGGACCTGTCAAAATCCTTTCCTGTGGTCAGGAAGGGCACATCAGAAGGAAACCCAAGTGTCCTAAGCGGGCACAGCCCCCCACTGGTGGGCAGTCACCTGGGGTGGCCAGTGTAGTGCTTGGGGAGGAGTTGGCCCCAGTTAGTGGTGGGGAGTCAGCTGAGTTAACCCTAGTCTCCCTGGGTGAGGGTGATGTGGTCCAGAGAATCCTCAAGCCTGATAATACAAAGAAGTACAAGCAGAGGGTGACAGGAGCCACTATGACAATAGCTTGCAGTCATCTGGTGTCTCAAGAGCAGGTAGTCCCTAATATGGTCTACCAAGCTGTAGCAGTAGACAACAGTGAGCAACAATGCTTGGTAGCTCGGGTTCCCTTTGAATGGGGGGAGGGACCAGGTTCCTTGAGGATAGCTGTGAGTTCATACATGCCTGTTGACTGTCTGCTAGGGATTGACCTAGAGCATACTGCCTGAGTGGGAGTGCATGACCACATGATCCTTGGCACCAGAGAGGGTGATCAACAGGACCTGGAGCCTGAAACAGTGGCCCAGGTGCCTGCCCAGAAAGGAAGGGGCAAGGGGCATGGGAAACCAGCTCCTGAAATTCCCATGGTCAAGGAAGAGGCTGAACCTGAGGGGGCCGCCCCAGAACGTACAGGGGAATAATTGGCTGAACTGGGGAACTTGCCTGAGCTGGCCCATTGGCAGCAGGAAAGAGACCCCACCAGGGAAAAGTTCTGCTCAGCGCAGAAAGCATGCCTCACCCTTGAGGGTCTTTGGGAACAGATCGAAGCCAAAGCAGCTGGTGACACCTCTAGAACTCACCTGTTTTACTGGGAGAATGATCTCCTGTATAATGAGCCTAATGTTGCTAAGCCTGGGGCACACCATGTGCTGGTGGTACCCCAGTGTTTCAGAGCCTTCCTACTGGGTCTGTCTCATGATGTGCCACAGGCGGATCAGTTGGGGAAAGGCAAGACCTTTGACACACTTGTCACCCACGTTTACTGGCCTTACACGAGAAATAACTCAGATGCATTCAGCAGGAAATTTCAGACCTGCCGGTCTAGGGGCAAATCTGGGAAAAGGTGCAAGGCTCCTCTTCAACCCTTTCTTACTGTGAGCACCCCTTTTGAGCGGGTGGGTATTGACATTTTGGGGCCTCTGGATCCCAAGACAGACATGGGTAACAGGTTTATCCTGGTCTTGCTGGACCATGACATCCGGTATGCAGAAGCTATCCCCCTGAGGATAGTGACTGCGCCCAAGGTGACCAGGGCACTGATGGAGATCTTTTACTGTGTGGGTTTCCTCAAGGAGGTGGTGTCTGACCGGGGTACCAATTTCATGATGCTGTACATGAAGGCCATGTGGAAGGCGTGTAGTGTAACATACAAGTTCACAGCGCCTTACCACCTCCAAAGAAATGGTTTGGTTGAGCGGTTCAACTGTACCATGAAGGCCATGGTTATGGGTCTCTCTGAACCCATAAGGCGTAAATGGGACGTCTTGTTACCATGCCTGTTGTTTGCTTACAGGGAGGCACCACAGAAGGGAGTTGGCTTCAGCCCTTTTGAACTTCTGTTTGGGGGACCCTGTGAGAAGGCCTCTCAGTTTGGTGAAGTAGGGCTGGGAGCAAGCTCCCAAGAAACCTCCCAAAGATGTAATCAGTTACATGCAGGCCTTCAGGAACCAGACAGCCCGCTTCTGGAAACTCACCCAAGAGAATCGGGATGCTAATCAGGAAGATTTGAAATGCTGGTATGACCAGAATACCACTCTGGTTGAGTTTCAGCCCGGCCAGAAGGTGTGGGTGATGGCACCAGTAGAGCCCTGTGCCCTCCAAGACTGTTGGTCTGGGACATTGTAGGTGAAGGAGCGCAAAAGTAGTGACACGTACTTGGTGGACATGCAGACTCCTAGAAACCCTTAATGATTGTTACACATGAACCACCTCAAACCACACTTTGAGAAGTCTGAGTTGACCATGCCCTTGGTCACAGATGATAGGGTGGAAGAGGAGAGCGAACCTCTCTCTGACCGCCTGTCTACCAAAGAGCAGGATGGGTCAGTGGAGGGTGTGAACCTCTCCCCTACTCTGACCCAAGGAAATCAGAGGGACTGTCGCTAGTTACTGTGTCAGTTAGCCTCACTCACCCCTGGAGTCACCCATTGGTGCACCCATGATATTTTCACCTGGGACAGTCTGCTTGTCAAACACAAGTCTTATAGGGTAGCTGAAAGTGAGAGACAGCATCAAGAAGAAGGTCTCTAAGAGGCTGGAGTTAGGGTTGATTGAGCATTCCAACAGCTTTTGGTCCAGTCCTGTGATTCCGGTCCACAAGCCAGCTCCACCTGGTGTCACATCTGAACTTAGGTTCTGTGTTGACTACCAGGGGATCAATGCCATCACCAGGACTGACGCAGACCCCATCGCCAGAGCTGATGGGCTCATTGACCAGTTGGGAGCTGTCAAGTTCCTCAGTACTTTGATCTGACGTCTAGGCACTGACAGAGTGCCTTAACCGAGGAGGCAAAAGAGAGGTCCGCGCTTGCAACATCAGAGGGGCACTACCAGTTTTGTGTCATGCCCTTTTCTGTTGAAGAACGCCCCAGTCACATTCCAGAGGCTGGCTGCCCAGGTCCTGGCTGGGTTGGAGAACTTCAGTCCTGCCTACCTAGATAACATTGCTATCTTCAGCTCCAGCTTGGAGGACCACTTGCACCACCTCCAGGAAGTATTGAAGGCACTGCAGAGTGCAGGCCTCACGATTAAGGCCAGTAAGTGCCAAATAGGGCAGGGGTCTGTGGTGTTCTTGGGACACCAAGTAGGGAGCGGCCATGTGGCGCCCCTACAGGCAAAAATTTATACCATTCTGGCTTGGGTACCCTTCAAGACACAGACTGAGGTGAGGGCCTTCTTAGGACGCACTGGAAATTACAGGAGAATTGTCAAGGGGTATGGCACCATTGTTGCTCCCTTGACAGAGCTGACTTCTAAAAAGCAGCCACGTCAGGTGATCTGGACAGAGGTGTGCCAGACTGCTTTTGACACCCTCAAGGAGGCCATGTGCCCAGCGCACGTGTTCAAGGCTCCTGACTTTTCCAAAGAGTTTGTGGTGCAGACAAATGCTTCAGAGCATGGTGTGGGAGCTGTGCTCTCATAGCTGAAAGAAGAGGGCTTACATCAACCTGTAGCCTTCATCAGTTGGAAGTTAATTGTCAGGCAACAGAAGTGGAGAGCAAAAGAGAGGGATGCTTTTGTTGTGGTCTGGGTGGTGAAGAAGCTAAGACCTTACTTGTTTGGGACTCACTTCTGGGTTCAGACAGACCATAGGCCCCTCAGATGGCTTATGCAGCTGAGGGGTGAGAATCCGAAACTTTTGAGATGGTCCATCTACCTACAGGAAATGGACTTTATGGTGGAACACTGTCCTCGAACAGAGCACGCCAGTGCTGATGGTCTTTCCAGGTTTTTCTGCCTTAGTGATGAGAACTCCCAAGAGGTTCACTAGTTCTCCCCACTTTCAGCTGGAGGGGACAGTGTTAGACCTGGCACCTCTTGGCTTGGTTTCTCTGTACTTTTTTTGATCTGACCCCCTGTTTTCGGATCCTGTACTGTATTTTGTTTTTGCTGGTTTTGATACTCTGGGCACTTAACCACTGATAACTAGTGCCAAAATGCAAGTGCTCTCTGTCTAAAAGATATTGGTATTTGGGTTTCCATAATTGGCACATTTGATTTATTGGTAAGTCCCTAGTAAATTGCACTCTATGTATCCAGGGCCTGTACATCAAATGCTACTAGTGGTCCTGCAGCACTGATTGTGCCACCCACATGAGTAGCCCTATGAACATGTCTCAGACCTGCCACTGCAGTGTCTGTGTCTGTGTGTGCAGTTTTGCACTGCCAATTCAACCTGGCAAGTGTACCCACTTGCCAGACCCTAATCTTTATTTTTTAATGCATGTAAGTCACCCCTAAGGTAGGCCCTAGGTAGCTGTATGGCATGGTGCAGTGTATTTAAAAGGTAGGACAGGTACAGGTGTGTTTTACATGTTCTGATAGTGAAATACTGCTAACTTTGATTTGCACTATTGCGAGGCCGATCTCTCCCATAAGTTAACATGGGGACTGCTGTTAAATATCTTTTAAGTGTAGTTTCCCATTGGGAGCAGATAGAGATGTTGAGTTTGGGGTCTCCAAACTCACAATTTAAAAATACATATTTTGGTTGAGTTAGTTTTTAGATTGTCTGTTGAAAATGCCACTTTTAGAAAGTGGGCATTTTCTTGCTTAACTATTCTGTGCCTCTGCCTGCCAAGGGAATCCACATCTGGGTCAGACTGACAGTTGGGATGTTTGTGAATTCCCTCCACACTGTGACACAAAGGGAGGTGAGGTGTGTCCTGCACAACCTGATAAGTCTCCTGGGCTAGAATGCGGTGGGAGGAGCTGACACTTACACTTGAAAGGGCTGTGCCTGTCCTCACACAGCGGAGTCTTCAACCCGCTGGAGGGTGTCTGGGGCAAGGCCTAGGCAAGGCAGGATCTTGTGAACAACAGAGACTTTCCTTTAAAGTTTGTCTACTTCGAAGGCAAAAATTAGTGTAAGTATTGAACGGCTGACCCGAAAATTTTAGAACACTTCTGGATCAAGAGGATCCTCTGTCAAGGACAAGAGCTTGGTGCGTGAGAAGGACTTGCCACTCTGCCTGTTGCTTTGCTGTGCTGGCCTGCTGCTGATGCTCCTGCCTTAAGAGGAAAAGGACTAGACTTTGCTTTCTGATATCCTGCTTGTGAAGTTTCTTCAAGGGCTTGGACTGAGCTTGCCTCCTGTTAAGAAGTCTCAGGGACACAAACGACTTCACCTGCCAGCACCTGGGTACTCCTGCTTAGGACCGTGACTTGCCAAGTTGTGCCAATCCAGTTCCTGCACACTATAAAATGAGTGCTGGTGAGAAACAAGAAGATTCAGGGACACCGATTCCGAACGACTTCAGAACTGGCGCCACTGCATGACTCCGCACCGCTGCCTACAACCTAAAGCCCTGGTCCCCGCTGGAGTGTGATGACCCTGACTGCCACTGCAAGCCCGATGCAGATGCAGCCTTGCTGAAGTTCCGCGACTCCATGAGTCCCGAAGTGCTGTGTCATCAACTTCCGTGACACCCGACTCGGCCGCGCGACTGCAGCCCCGTGGGGTGACTCCGTGAGGTCGCTCATCGCTTCTTGACCCGCTGGATTCATCCACCCTGCCGGATCGCCAGGAAACTACACCCTCCTCCTAAGTGGAATCAGATTGTTGGGAACACCTTCGTCAACGACATTGCAATAGTCCCAGTTGGAGCTATTGTGTTACGAAGCGCTATATTAAAGTTTAATCTTTGAAAATGTGTGTCTTTGCTTGTGTATGTTGGATTTTTGTCACTTTGGTCTTGTTTTACTCAGGTAAATATTGGAAATTTTTCTAAAGTGGTGTTGAGTGTTTTTGTGGTGTTTTCACTGTGTTGCTATGTGTGTTGGTTTAAATACTTTACACATTGCCTCTGAGATAACCCTGACTGATTGTGCCAAGCTACCAAGGGGGTGAGCAGGGGTTATCTAAGTGTGTATCTCCCTTACCCTGACTAGAGTGAGGTTCCCTACTTGGACAGGGAGTAAACTGACTACCAACTAGAGACCCCATTTCTAACAGTGACGTTTGCACTGCGGCTGCTGAAGTTGTTCCTTTGTTGTAGACTGTACATTTATTTTCACAACATAAGTGCCGGAAGGATGGCTTTGCCGTTGCGCGTTAGAGGGCTAGGCCTTAAAGTGCTAAAACAGAGCTCTGTAGTCAGGTTACAAAATAAAAATACACAGCACAGACCTATTGTCATGATTAACCTTTTGCGATCCTCAGCGGGATGCTGTCCCATTAATCATTATAGTTCACCTCTATTTCACCACCTGCTAAATCCCTAAGCAAATGGAGTGACCTCTATTGCCTCCAGTGAATTACAAACCTTAATTCAGTTACTAGTTGTTGACAATTTTGCAGTTTAGTGGGCATGCAAATAATAAACCTTTACCCTACTCATTATCACATTTTCACGGATGAAATAAGAAGTTCATACACCAGGACTAGTGGTTTGATATAGGCGGCATGCGCGTTAACCTACTTTTCTATCACACCAAAGGTATTCCACTGATTTTTGTGCGAGAAGTTGGGAAAGTAAGCCAAAGTAGCACGTACAAGTACTCTACAATGCATTCTTATTATTTGATCTTAATTGTCCACATGCCTATGGGACTCCCGAAAATCCATGGCTCTGTGAAAACTTACTCTAGGACAGTTGTCTGTTTTATAAATGTCTGTAAACGAAGAACAATGGAACTGAGTGAGCAAATTGCCATAAAAAAGCGAAAAGGTTTTGAGTGATGTCACAACTCATCAAGTTCAGGGTTTTTATCTCCCTGTTATGCTTTCACAAAATGTGAAAAGTAGATTGCACTGGACTCTACAATTCTTACCTGCACCATCTGTGGTCAGTGTTTACATTTAGACAAATATACCTATCGGTAGATGAGATCTGATCGAACGGGAATTATTGTAGCATTATTCTGACTTCATGTGGGCCTTACAGGTGATAAAACCAACATGGGCTATGATGCATTGACAAGCGTAGCTCATAAAGGCACTAATGGAGAAGACAGATGCATCCAAGCAAGGTCGGACGGGCCTACTGGACAAACATGCAGTGCCTGACCGGCTGGTCGAACAGGGTAGTGTGACGGGCTGCTGGCTCTTTGTGGCCCAGTTTTATGATCTGCTGGGCCGTTTTTTACTGTTAATTTCCCTGATATAAAACCAAACATTGTGTGCAGCAAACTCAAATCCAAGCAATCGGCCATACCTAACAAAACACTTCTATTGCGTATCTTTACGCCTTCAAAATTCCCCTTTTTTGCTTTCGGGGGCCACTTTTTGTAGCTATCTGATTCACTAATGGGCCACCTTTGTTTTGGCCTCCGGGCCTTTATTCTGTCCCAGTTTGGCCCTGTTTATAACCTCAAATCCAACGTAATCTGTTCAGTGAAAGTCATAGTTGCACCCGGAGAAGATTTAGAAAACATGATTTAAAAAAAGCCCCTTACGTCTAGAGATTGCTTTAAAATACAAAGTTATAAACCTAACCTATTATGATATTCTTCAATTTCATAATGGATTCCTTTTCGCGACTCTGTTAGAGAATTTCGACAGCAAATACAGCTCGAGCCGATAGGAACACCAAGACCGTGAAGGTTCTTTCAAATCGGCGAATGCGTGTGTGCCTGCCTGCCTGTAAGGGGGCGGGGATGAGGCATCTGTTGCTGTATCTCCGTCTTCTGCCCTTCTGTGCCAGCACAAGCTCCCTCGCCCACCGGAGGAGCTGCC
The DNA here is from genome assembly GCF_031143425.1 of Pleurodeles waltl. Lineage (NCBI taxonomy): Eukaryota > Metazoa > Chordata > Amphibia > Caudata > Salamandridae > Pleurodeles > Pleurodeles waltl. The sequence goes on along the minus strand of NC_090440.1, from coordinate 1,533,826,598 downwards.
AGGAAGCGTGGCTGGCCAGTAGAGCCTAACACGAGCAGAAGGATCTCCGCCCCATCATATGGTGTGTCCTGAGGCAGCATGCGTTGCCCCACGGAGCAGCGATTAAACTACAGACCGTCGCCTCCTCTTCAAACATTTGTCCACTGGCTGGCACCTGTCAGGTCCCTCTCAGGCTAATGGGGACATCTCCAAGGACAGCTCCACCCCCTCCGTGACTACAGAGTAACCCAGTGAGAGCAGAGTGCTTGTAATCTTGGCTCCCTTCTCCCAGGGAACATTCCAGCAGAACGTTACAGGGACTATGCAGTAGCGCCAGCTCCTTTTATACTAGAAACCGACACCGTAGGGCGCATCTTCATGTGTAACAAGAGGGCTGCAAAACAGCACATAGGCGAGCACATGGAGCACATAAATGGTTATGTATCATGTGAGGCGGTTTGGGGGGGATTGGAGGAGGGTGGGGGGTCACTCTCAAATCTACCAACTAACACATGGTGAATGTTTGAGGTGACCAGGGTTTGGGACGGACTGTTCCCATAAGAAGCAGGGTAGTACTGATTTGCATTAGGTGGCCTCGAAAGCTGGTTTAGAGCTTGGTGAACAGGTACTCTGTAGCAAAGGCGGTGGAGTGTACCTTGTCGAGCAAAGTCAAGGTTTGCCCAACTGATTATAGGTGTGGCTGATCCCAAGTTTTACACTGACCGAGTAAAATTTACTCTGTCAGTGTAAAACTCCCTTCAATGGGCTGCTGGAGATGGTGCAATCATAAGTAAGCCATCTGACCATTTACCGTATTTAGAGCGGTCGGTCAGGTGGCTTTATATTATTTTTTACTGTCAGTCACTGCCATGTATATCCTGGCAGAGAGGGACAGCAAAAAAAGAAAAAATACCCCCACACCATGAGAAAAAAGGGGTGTAGGCTCGTTAGATTATTTAATTTTTTTTTCAATAACAAACTCCCGGGTTTCGACTGTGTTTTTGAAAAATGAAATACTTGGAAAAATGTTACAGCCAGTCATCAATTTGATGTAGCCATCTGTTAAACATTTCCTACATTGACAAGAACTGCCATGACAGCCGTTTTTGCCCATGTATAGAATTGTCTGCAGGGCTGGTGGACATTTCTAAATTGGCACCCTTTCTTTCTTTAATACATCTGCTAAATCTGGCACAGTGGGCAAAAAACAGTGGTTTAGAGCCAGGGTTTGCCAGTGGTTAGACTATTTGCATACATTTGTCTCCTCACCTTATGGGTGTTTGATTGCTAGTAGTACGCCTGGAAGCAGAAGTTTTCCAAGCCTATTACTTCAAAATGTACATCTATGCATGGAGATTTACTACTGCTTTGTAATTTAGGGCCTGTTTTAGGTGTTGGTGGAGAGTAATACTCCTCCACAAATGTGATGAACATCCCGACTGCCTTATTACGATCCCATGATATCCTATGGAGATTGTAATAAGGCAGACCGGATATCCGTCACGTTTGTGGCGGAGAATTCCATCCGCCAAGATCTGAATCAGGCCTATAGTCTCTAAAGGGCACATTTGGAAAGAAGCGGTGCAATGCAGCGCATCAAGTTTGCTGCACTGTGTTGTGTCACCTGAATAGAGCAGACCTGGTTCATATCTTAAAGAAAGGGTTCAGTTCTGCTCTTTCCATGGGCTGGGACAATTTGGGATGCCTAGTGCTAATGCAGGCACCATTGAGCCATAGTGCAAGGGTTTCCATGATACAAAAATAGCAGACCTGACTCAGGGCCTACAGACCCAATGACCAAACTAAGAATGTATTTGTTTGAGGGGGGTGTTACAACCCAACACCCCTGCCCCTAGCCTGGGTAGGCGACAAGGAAACACCAAGACCTCATGTCATGAGCTGTGCTCTTTGTGAAGCAGGTGAAGATTTGGGCAAAAATAGATTAAGTTGCAAAGTGCTAAGCATTCCAACATGAATGTTTCCACCCTGTCTTAGATGAGGACAAAGAAATAGATAATTCTGATATATTTGTCATTTTCCTTTAATAGTGCAAAAATAGTGTGTCTTGAAATTGGTTATTAGCCTCTCCATACGGGAATCTGTGTCGGGCAATTAGGACAACTTGAAACTAAAGAATTAGGTCTGAAATCACTCAAGTAAAACAGTGTTTTCCCTTTCACACATGTTTGGGTTAATTTGTAATCATTTAACAAAATAGCGCTAGGGGAGTTTAAAGACCAGCAGGAGTTTTTCGTCAAAGAATAAATCACTATGTATTAACTAGCAAACCCCCATATCTATATCTAGAGTATCCAAAAGGAAAGAGACAGACTACAGATCAAGAAAAAGGAAGGAAAACAAAACAAAATGGAAGGAAATGACAAAACCTCATGGCCTGGAAACGCTGGAAGTATCCTTTTTGAAGGATAATGTCCTACACCCACCCGAAGATGGCATGCTTCATCATAGGGAACTCCTTTGCGCCATGATTACTAATCAAGGTGGGGCTACTACCCCATCCACTAGGTGGGAGGAGCTCGTGCAGATGTTTTCAGTGGTATAAACTACCTATGGTAATAAGCTAGGTGGAGTGACGGACAGAATGTGTATCAGTGTAAAGTGAATTAAAACTAACTCCAAGGTATGTTTTAACTTTACTAGGGCTTCCCTGGGGCAGGAATAAAAACCAAGACAGACTAGGTGTAATCAGAACCTGTCTGTTCACATATCAATAGAAGGTTAACATGTTTATGCCTATAACCCTCGACAAAGGTGTTGCTGCTTTTTTCAGGACCTAATCTGATACTTCTGCCTAATACGTGCTCAAAATAATTATTTAAAAAGAAAAATGTATGCAACACCATCCAGTGGTTATCAGCAATCGCTAATTTGTTTATGGTGATATGTACAGTTCACTGGTGGGACCATTAAGAACGGTATAAAAAGAATTTTACTCTTAGCCACAACACATCCGAACAAACATTACAAAACCATCACTTTCTGAGGTCTCATAATACCAAAGCCTGGCCCCTTACGAGAGCCTACAGTATATCTTTTTTAATAGCTTATTAAAACAGTTAGCAATAAGTCAAATTACTCTCAACATACAATAGAGACAAACTTAAAACTGCTTACCCTCAAAGAGTTGGGTTTAACGCCTCACCACAAGCCCTGTATAGGAGATCAGGATCAGGTTTCACCTATATGTTCATAGGTACAAAAGTAAAAAACAACTAATAATAAAGACATTGAAAAATAAAACACAAAGAATGGGACAGACTTTTATATCTCATAGATATAACACTATGGGGGTCATTACAACATCGGCGGTAAAAGCCGCTTACCGCCGTGCAGAAGACCGCCAATACACGGCCGCGGCAGACCGCCACGGCAATTATAACACACATCACGGAATCCACCGAAATTCAGACACCCACACAACACCGCCACACCAAAGGTCAGCGATAAACATGCGGAAAAAAATCCTCCACCTCCACGCCAACAGAAACACGTCCATGCTATTACGACCCACGAATCCATGCGGTGGTCATTCAACCGCAGTATTTCATTGGCGGTACACACCGCCGCGCTCAAAATACACACACAGCTCCAAAACACCGCCACATTGGACAATTACAAATACACACACCTGATACACACACACACACCACTCCCACACACCCAATACAATATAAAACACACACCCACATCACCCACAAACCCCTACAACCAGAAATTCTGAGAGAAGGCGAGAGAGAGAGAGCACAGCTATTGACAACCCCATCACACAGAGGCACACAACACCATCACTCACCCAACATCCATCCACCTCACGACAGCCTCCAGTACCTGCACCTGCACCCAAAACACCTAAAGTGACACCTCCTACAACCACGTCCTCTTCCTCCACTCCCAGACCCCCTCCAGCTACCCATCCCAGTGTACGTCAGAACTGTCCCTATGTCAAATTGACCTTTTGCCCCCACTCCCCCTCCAATTCATCAGTCCCGTCGTAGCGCCTCATCCAAAAAGCCTCCAATACCCGTGGTGCGTGTTCAAGGTTTGTGGAGTGCACCGGCCACCAGGGCAGGCAGTAGGACCCAGAGCCAAGGCACTGGCAGCCCACCCCCTGTAAAGGCTCTGAAATTGGAGAGTGGCTGACGGGACCGTGTTAAGACTTCTGGTGGGACAACAAGTGACATGGGTTCGAAGGGGATTGGTGAGTCAGCTGTAACTCCAACAAAGGTGGGGAAGGTCCAGAGGAAGTCTGCCCAGCCAGTTGTGAGTGTCATGGCAGAGAAGTGCGCCATCATTTCCGGCGGTCCGAACACAACCGCCAGCACCGTCGTCACTGGTCCAGAGACCACCGCCGGAGTCACAGCCCAGGAGGGCCCAAGTATCGTTACTGGTCAGGAGACCACTGCCGGAGTCACAGCCCAGGAGGGCCCAAGTATCGTTACTGGTCAGGAGACCACTGCCGGAGTCACAGCCCAGGAGGGCCCAAGTATCGTTACTGGTCAGGAGACCACCGCCGGAGTTACAGCCCAGGAGGGGCCCGGATGCCACAGCCCGCTGGGCAATGATGGAACATCATGCCACCCACCAATGCCCATTGTAGAGAACGTCATGGCACACACCAATGTCCGTATCAGAACCGCCATGTCAAAGCACCGCTGAACAGTCCTGAATCGCCATGCCAAAGCACCGCTGAACAGTCCAGAACCGCCATAGCAAAGCACCGCTGAACAGGGCAAAGACCGCTATGGCAAAGCACTGCTGAACAGGGCAAAGACTGCAATGGCAAAGCACCGCTGAACAGTCCAGGACCGCCATGTCAAAGCACCGCTGAACAGGGCAAAGACCGCCATGGCAAAGCACCGCTGAACAGGGCATGCACCGTGTAGGAATGAAGAGGCCGCCACATCAGGCATCCTTCTCCCATGTGCAGCTGGGACAGTGACAGGACATGAACTTTCACGGGGAGACTCATCCAGTCTGGGCACCAGTCCCACCCAGTACCAGTAGAGAACTGCATCTACTTGAGAGACTGTGGCTTTGCACTCCCCAGGATGGCACAGTTGGCAAGCCACCCACTGTAGAGACTTGAGAGACTGTGGCTTTGCACTCCCCAGGATGGCACAGTGGGCAAGCCACCCACTGTAGAGACTTGAGAGTCTGTGGCTTTGCACTCCCCAGGATGGCACAGTGGGCAAGCCACCCACTGTAGAGACTTGAGAGACTGTGGCTTTGCACTCCCCAGGATACATCAATGGGCATGGAGCCCCGTCGTGGATCTGGCTTCGCATTCATGTGGCTGAGGTGCCCCCCCTTCCCTTCCCCCTGAGGTGCCTGTAGTGTTTCTATCTGATGCCCCGGCAGTGTTCTCTCCGATTTTGGTCAGGTATAGTTTGTGGGCCTCGCCCATGCATTTTTGGACTGTTGGTGCACGGATATTGTTGTGTACATATCTGCACTACTTCTCGGATTGTATGTGTAAATAAGAGTGATTTTGAGATATATATATCTGTAAATTTTTGTATGACATGTATATTGCCACATTACAATGTTTGCACAAAATTAGTTTGTGTTTTCATTCTTCCGGGGGGATTGTGGGTTGTTACTGTGATTTTTGTGAATGCATTGGTGTGTATGTTGTAATATGCGAGGGTGGGGGAGGGGGTGTTTGTTGGGTGTCCCCCTAACTTTTGCCCCCCCACTCCCCGTGTCGTAGGTGCAGTACTCACCGGTGTCTTCGGCGCCTACGTAGCTGTTGGTCGTAGAGGAGCAGAAAGACAAAGGCAGGTGGGATTTGTAATTCGGGCTCCATGGTGTCCTCCTTCCTCGTGGGATGTGTTCAGGTGAGCGTTTTCCCATAGCAAAAGCTGTTTCCGCCGTGTTTTTATCCACGGTGAATCCGCCCCGGAAAAGGTGGCGGATTGGCGGGTTGTAATTGTGTGGGAGGTACATTGTCTTCCGCCTGTCTGTTGGCGGTAACCGCCGCGCTGCTTGTCTGTACCGCCGAGGCAGACGGTGTGTTAAAGTGGCTGTCTTTGTTTGCGGTTACCGCCAGGGTCATATTTCCCTTTTTTGTCTGCCGGCCTGTTTGCGGTATTTACGCAGCTTTAACACCGTCCACCAAGGTTGTAATGACCCCCTATATACCTAGTCACATCGTGCCTAGCATCTATTTTTCCAAAACGTTGTCATGACACAAAAATCATTGATTCCTCTTATCCCCCCCATGGCAGTAAACCCTCCAAGGGGAAGCCTCTGTACATCTGAAGAGCTAGTAGACTGGCCAGAGGTACTCAGTGTGACTGGCACACTCTTTCATTATATGTCTTCCCCACCCCCACAGGTATTGGTTAGAGTAGATGTCCTATCCTGGTAAATTAAGGGGAAATAGCTCAGCTTACCTAGAGTATTACTGACCATGTCTGATGTACTTAGTTATAGTAACAGACTATCAACCTACAAAGACCATATGGGCCATTCACTCCAAGTGTCACAAGCCGATGGGCTCACTTTCCGGTGTTCGTCCACATTCTCGTTCCTTTCAAAACCGGGTGGGGGGCAGCAGGGATGACATCTAAGATGCCCATTCGCAGCTGAGGGATAGAACAATAGGTCCAGGAATTAAGTTTGTCCTTGCTATACTCACAAGTAAACTTAAGAAAGGGATTGAGTGTGTTGAGACATTGATGAAACACGTTGAATGATTCTGACTACCACCTTCACATGAGGAACACATCCTCTATGTTGCGCTTCCACAAAAGTATGTGGGGGTGGTGCAGATTGGTGGGTACCAGCACGCTCTCCATCTCAAAAGTGTGCATATAAAGGTTTGCTAGGCTCAGAGCGAAAGTACTGTCCATAGATGTTCTGGACATCTGAAGGTACAAGCTGTCTTCAAATTGGAAGATCTGCAATAGTGACAAACTGATATACCTGTTCACATGCCCATGTGGGATGCATTACGTCGGTATGACAACTTGCAAGATGAATACACGCCTTTGTGAGCACAAGAGTACTATAAGGTGCAGGAGGCAAGCAACCAAACTTCCAATTATTTCATGGAGAAAGGGCATTCAGCAGATGATTTACATTGGACAGTTCTTGATAAATTGGATATACCCACAACAGTTACCAATGTCGCACAATTTCTGTTTATCAAACAACAATGATGGGTATATCGCTTACAGAGTGACAGGAATGGTCTGAACAATGATATAATATGGTTATCCATTCCATGATATGAGGTAGCATCCCTGCTGCTCAATCATGCAAATAAATGCCAGTTCACATATTTGAGACATCCAGGATAGATGCAATAGATATCCATATCCATGGTAACATGACCAAGTACTTGAGATCCTGTTTAAATATCAAGAAATCGTATATCGTTTTACAGCATTGGCCGCCAAATAGGAGACAACACACAAGGGTACTTCAGGTGTCACTTATGTTAGAACCTTCAGAGATAACACTAATACTTCGGAAATGGGACAGTGGGATAGATGACGTTTGCGTGGTAATAAGGCTAGATCCCATATGGATTATTGGGGTGTGTCGGACCTGGCCCTGTTTACATGGCCATTCCCCAAACTTTTTGTCTCCTCTTCCTATTTTTTCTGGCTCTTTTTAACTGACGTTATGACTCTGGTCACTTTATCACTGCTGATCAGTGCTAAAGTGCACGTGCTCTCCCTTGTAAACTTGGTATGATTGGCTTATACCTGTTTGGCACATTTAACTTACCTGTAAGTCCATTGTAAAGTGCTATCCCTATGCTCAGGGCCTGTAAATTAAAGGCTACTAGGGAGCCTGCAGTGCTGCTTGCGCCACCCACAGAAGTAGCCTATCATACCTCTCAGGCCTGCTAGTGCAGGGCCTGCGTGCGCAGTTTACTGCCACAAGGACCTGGCATTAAAATGTTCTTGCCAGGCCTAGAACTCCCCTTTTACTACATATAAGTCACCCGTAAGGCAGGCCCTACCTAGCCCTATAGACAGGGTGTTATGTATGTTAAAGGCAGGACATGTGCCTAGTGGTGTGGCCTGTCCTGGTAGTGACAAACAACCTATTTGGTTTATCACTGCTGTGAGTGCTGCCTTCTCATAGGATTGCATTGGAAATGCCCAACCTTTTATATGAGTGGTATTGTCAGCTCTATGAGGGGTAGCATAGGCATGTTTGATATGGTTGTAATGGTAGTGAGAGATACTGCTTACTGGTGTAGGTGGATTTTATGTTACCATTATAGAAATGCCACTTCTAGAAAGTGAGCATTTCTCTATGCTTATGACTGGTGTTTTACAGCTTGACTCCAATCCACATCTGGGGCAGAGTGACAGCTGGGCTTTGTGCATAAGTTTCAGACAGCCTGCACACAGGGAGGGTGAAGGTGTTACAGAGGTGCATCTGCATGTTGAATGGTCTTCCTGGGCTGAGAGAATGAGAGGTGGGGCACACCGGCTCTAGCCTCACACAAAGGGCTCATTTACCCCCCACTGATGTCTGTAGCCTGTGCTGAAGGAGAGCAGGGACACTCCTAGAACCAGTTGGGACTGATTGGAACCTCCTCTCCCCCCCCCCAGTTGTGCAAACTGAGTATAAGTACAGGGTTTTTTTCCCCCATGTTGGAGAGCACATTTGGAACTAGGACCAAACCTCTGCTAGGGAGTCTACTGGACTGTGCAAAAGACTCATCTGTTTGTTGCCCTGCTGCCTGGTTTCTGGTAGGTGGCACAAAGGACTCATCAGGATTGCTTTTCTGCTTGTTGTCCTGCTGACGAGGTACCCCCCTAGGCTTGGGATGGACTGGCATTGATGGACTGATTGAAGAGATCACCCCTGCCTCCCTCTGGGGTGCTGGTCTCCCTGTTCACTGCTACCTATCCTTGTGTCCCCCCATTGTGCCTCCAGGGATCCCAGCACCTAAAGAGTGCTGCTTTTCTGTTCCCTGGGATCTCCTATTACCAGCGCGTGGGGAGAGCTTTATTTCCTGCTAGAAGAACGTGTTATATTGATGAAGAAAAGTGCCTTGAGTGCTCCCCTTGTGGCGGGCTAGTGCGTGCCAAGCGTTGTCTGAGGAATCCTAAAAGCGCAGCCTGACCGCTTTATTGTTCTGCCACGCAGAACGTCTGGATGCGTTCTGTGCCTTGATTGTCTGGGAGATCACCGCCGCAACCGGGGCGGGCTGCTATGATCGAGCGCATCCACAACTCACTTGGTGACGTGCCCCGGGGGCACGGGAGAGTGAAGCCTGGGGTGATCACGCTCCTTGCGGTACCCTGGGGGCAAGGAGCATCTCAGGGTACAGGCAGGCACCTCCTTAGGTGTTTTCACTACTGCAGCCCGAGAGGACTGAAGGACGAAGGCTCACGCACCAGGACAGGTGTGTGCTCATTGTCTGGAGGGGGAAAAACCTCAACGGTGGTCCCTCACTCTCCCCCGGGTTCCCTTCCTATTCTGGTGAATCGTGGGACGGGGTAGCAACCTCAACAGAGGTCCCCCATCCCCGCTGGGCCTCTCATTGCTTGGTGATTCGTGGGCAGGGTGGAAACTTCATTGGATGTCCCCCGTTCTGCTGGATCCCCGTTCCTCTCCCACTGCATTTTTATTGCCACATAGCAGGCCACAATGACAAACCTTGACGGAGGTGCCCGGCCCTGCAAGTATTAAATGAGTTTCAGAGTGCAGGAGTTCTGGACTCGGGACACAAACACTCTCCCATTTTGCACCCCCCCCTTAATCCTTGTTGTGGCGCCTTGGGTGATCGACCCTTCTCGCCAGTTTTGGTGAGAGAAACATCCAGTGGTTCTTACATGCCTTTTTAGTACCTTTCTTATGACACTGTCTTCGCCTATGATTATATGCTTATTGCACCATGTGCATTCTTGGGTAGCTGGCAGATTATACTCATCCATGATAATGTTTTGGCAGTTATGATCATATGTTTTACCCTGATATGTGCATGTTTGTAACAGTGACAACCTGACTACTACTTATGTTGTAGCACAACCAGTAATGAATGTGTTTTTATTATGACTACTGTGGGTGTTCACAGAGTAATAGTACCTGAGTAATGTTCTGACAACTGCTCATTTAGCAGAGTATTACCAATACATGTTGTGTGTGGTCTAATGTTGGTTTGTGCAATACAGTTTATTTTTACAGAGCTCGGTATTGTGTTACCTTTGTGGTGTATCTATTGCGTCACGTTTTGTGTGTGTTGTGCAATCGCTTTACACATTGCCTCTGGGTTAGGCCTGACTGCTCGTGCCAAACTACCATGGAGGAGAGCAGGGGTTATCCTGGGTGTGTGACCCTCTCTCCCTGACTAAAGTGGGTGGGTTCTGCCTCGCTTAGATGCATATCTTAGCCAACTAGAACTCCTCTTTCTAACAGGGTGCCTGAAACATTCATAGAATAGAACACTCTATTGGTCTATTCCGATGAAGTGAAATGAACAGAATAGTTTTATGCACCTCTCATTTGTTCTGTCATTCTTTAGAATTGATACTATGCTTGAGAGTGTAACCCCTTTTGTGGGGTACATGTTCCTTGGGAATTGAGCATTCATAGGGAACTATTCATGTGTTTTACAAGCACACAACCATGAGCGTGCTCTTTCATGGCCGCCCTTCTGCTGTGAGCGGCTGTATGTAGGTGCGAGTTTGGATGTGGTCGTATTCCAAACTGCATTTCCAAAGAGCAGAGGGATTCATGTGATCTGATGCACTTCACACACTCACAGGTGCTCTGTGTTGAAGAGTACGCTGCGGGCGGGCGGTCAGATATAAATCTCCCCAGTCTTAGACATCTTCCCTGCTGCCCCCTGCCCAGTGTTGAAAAGAGCAAGAATGTGGAAGAACCACAGAAGGTGAGGTCATCAGCTTGGGACACTTGGCGTGAATGGTCCATATGGTTTTTGAAGGTTCCAAGTCTTTTCTATGACCTAGTACATCAGACGTGGTCAGTAACCCTCTGTGTAAACAGCTATTTCCCCTCAGTTTACCGGGATAGGGCAGCTATTCTAACCGATACCTGTGGAGGTGGGGCAGGCATTTATTGAACAAGAATGTCAGTCACTCTGAGTACCTCTGATCTGTCTATTTGCTCTTTAGTTGTATAGAGGTTTCACCTTGGAGGGTTTACTGCCATGGGGGGCTAAGAGGAATCGGTTACTCATTGTGATGGCAATGTTTTGCAAAAAAAGATGCTTAGCATAATGTGAATTAGTATATAGGCCCTCATTATGACAGTGGCAGTAAATCCCACTATCTGCCATACTGACTGCCGCCAACATACCGCTCCTGCAGTGGATATCCGTTCACCATATCACGACACACACACACACAAATCCCTCACTATTCAGCCACACACACCTCCGCCACACCAAAGGTCAGTGCTAAACTTGTGGTATCAAAACCCACACCGTTACGCAAACAGAACAACGCACACCACATTATGACCCACGAATCACCACGGTAGACATTAAATGGCCGTAAACAATTGGCGGGACATACTGCTGCGCTCAAAATACACACACACATACAAAACAACACCACATTGGACAATTCAAATGACACAAACCTGACACACACACACACCACACCCACACACCCACACCATTACAAAACACACACCCACATTACCCACAACCCATAGAGTGATACGAAGACCACTCACACAACCAGAGCCACATACCACCCTCACCTATATACCACCCACACACCTTACATCACACACCCCAACACATCACCCTACACACCCTCACCCACACCACTCACTCTACACCCATGGCACCACAACGACACTCCAGATTCTCAGAGGAGGAGCTGAGGGTCATGGTGGTGGAAATCATCCGGGTAGAGCCACAGCTATTTGGAGCACAGGTGCAGCAGATATCCATTGCTAGGAAGATGGAGCTATGGCATGGGATCGTGGACAGGGTCAACGCTGTGGGACAGCACCCCAGTACAAGGGATGACATCAGGAAGAGGTGGAACGGTCTATGGGGGAAGGTGCATTCCATTGCAGCAAGAAGACCAACTCGCTGCACAGAGGACTGGGGGTGGACCCCCACCTCCTCCCCCACAACTAACAACATGGGTGGAGCAAGTCTTGGCAATCATGCATCCTGAGGGCCTGGCAGGAGTAGGAGGAGGACTGGACTCTGGTAAGTCAACTCTATACTATTTGCACCCCCCTACCTGCATGCCATCTCATACCCCAACCCCACCCTCACTCCCATCACTGCACCACCTCCCAAACACTTCACCATCACAACCCACTCATCCCAATGCCAAGCCCTGCATGCACCACCAATGCATGGACACCCCTCACAGCCCTGCATGGAAACCTATCACTAAAGCATACAAACTAGAGAGAATCACCTAGCCCACCACATAACAACTCACGCAAGGAAAAGCTGCCAGGGCAATAACAATCATAGAGGGCAACCCACCCATGCACAATATTTCACACACAGAAATAATAACACTGCATTTACATCCCCACAGGTATCCCAGCCAATGTCACTGGAGAACAGGTGCCAGCAGCATCCAGTCCCCCACAGAAGAGGCCACAGTGATGACAGCAACTCTGGTCGTCTGGATCTGGATGACCATCCTGGCCCATCAGGGCCCTCTGGACAGTCGGATACCCAAGCACAGTCACACACCACCACAGAGCCTCCCCCTCAGGTAACACCACTACAGCACTCACCCAGCATGCCCATACCTCTGTCCCCAGGACACGTCAATCAGCAGTGTGTCCACCACTACAGGGACCCCAGGGCACACACAAACCCAAGACAATCAGGGACCTGGGGTCAGTGCCAGTGGGCACACAGTTCAGGGGACAGAAGCACAGGACAACAGGGAAGCTGGGAGGAATGCTGTGCACCAGGGGGAGGACAGGGCCAGGAAACCAACTCTCCAGAAGGCACTCACCGAGATCCTGGGAGCATACCAACATTCCAAGGATACGCTCAGCCAGATCCTGGACAATTTGCAGGAGAACATGCGGCTGCAGGAGGGACAGTACCAGGGGATCAGGGACGACTTGAAGTCCATTAACACCACCCTGGTCTCCATAGCAGGGGTGCTGGCAGACATGGCCAATATTATGAGGGAGGCAGTGTCACACCAGCGGGCCCCTGCCACTAGCCAGACTACTGAACAGCCATCTACCTCCGCTGCAGATAGTGGACTGGAGGCCCCCCCACAGGACCAACAGGCCATCAGCACCCCTCACCCTGTAGAAGGAGAAACACCCAACAAACTTTCCCTGTGATCCAGGCAGAAGCCAGGGACTTTTGTCAAGACCCCCAGCAGGAAATGAGACTGATTGTCACCCTTCTGTCCCACTCTGTCACCCTGTCCACCTTGAACTGCCATTGCTCCCCTTCCTATGCCCCCTTGGACAATGCACCTGTGCTACTAATAGACTGGACTCTACCCTGGTCTTTCCTTCATCATCACCCCAGCCCATTGCTCTTCCCCCGTTTTCTGAAGAGCACTGCAATAAACACACTTTTAAAAAATACAAGTATGGAGTATGTCAAATGATTTAAGTATGTATTCGTTTGAAAAGGTTTAAACATTGCAAATCAACTATACAGTAATGTATAAATTGGAAAGACCTGTAGTTGACTGCAGTGAACACACCAGGAGTGGGGCACCAACATCTGCAAAAAGAGTTGCCAAAGGGTACAGTGAGTGGGCATAGAAGTGGGAATTCACAGCCTGCCACTGACAATGTCAAACAAAAAACTGTCAATTAAATGTGAAGTTACACTGTCTTACCTGTGTGCCATTGGAAGTATTGTCTAATCACTGCAGTTCTGTAGTCCTCACCCTCATCCACTGCTTCCTCATTTTCACTGTGCACAGGGTCCACTGCTGCACAAGGCCATCTCCAGCCTCCTTCTCCTACAGAAAAGGCACATGGCGCCTCGAGGCAAGGTTATGCAACATGCAGTATGCAATGATTATCTGGCTGACCTTCTTGGGGGAGTAGCACAATGATCCACCTGTTAGATGGAGGCCCCGAAACCTGGCCTTCAGGAGGCCAAATGTACCTTCAATGTTCCTTCTTGTTCGCCCATATGCCTCATTGTAACGTTCGTTTGCCCTTATCCTGGGATTCCTTACAGGGGTCAGTAGCCATAAGAGGTTCGGGTAACCAGAGTCACCTGCAAATATCGAGGGACAACTGTTAGCCACACACTATGCCATATGGCCCACACCATACCCATACACCAACATCCACTGGGTGGGAACCAGGGCTCACCTATTAGCCACACCCTGTGCCTCTGTAGTTGGGCCATCACATTTGGGATGCTGCTATTCCTCATGATAAAAGCATCATGCACCGAGCCTGGATACTTAGCACTGACATGGGAGATGTACTGGTCCGCCAAACACACCATCTGCACATTCATCAAGTGAAAACTTTTTCGATTTCTGAACACCTTTTCATTTTGCTGGGGGGGGTGGGGCAAATGCAATATGTGTTCTAACAATCGCCCCAATGATGTTGGGGATATGTCCCAGTGCATGGAAGTCAGCCTTCAATGTGGGCAAATCCTCCACTTGGGGGAAAACAATGTAGCGGCACATGTGTTTAATCAGGGCAGCCAACACTCTGGTCAGCACTATTGAGAACATTGGCTGTGACATTCCTGCTGCCAAGCCCACTGTTACTTGGAAAGAACAAGTTGCCAAGAAATGGAGCACTGATAGCAGTTGCACAAGAGGGTGGGATCCCGGTTGAGTGACCGATAGCAGATATTAGGTCAGGCTCCAGTTGGGCACTCAGCTCTGTGACTGTGGCCCTGTCAAGTCTGTAGGTGAGGATAATGTGCCTATCCTCCATTGTTGCCAAGTCCACCAGGGGTCTGTACATGGGGGATGTCTCCATCTCCTATTTATCCGCAGCAGTTGCAATCTATGGGGCAAAAGAGTGAGGAGCCGGCCATAATCTGTACATTGAAGCCACTACAGTTCAATGCATGATGTGATTGTTTAATGTATTAGTGGAATATGTCTTGAATGTACAATTGTGATCTGTGATGCAGTTATGATCCACGGTCTACCCCTCCCCCCTGAAATGATGTCCGCCTGTCCTGTATGGGGGGACCGGTGGAAGTGAGGTAATTCCGCTGACATTGTGTGCCGTTGCGGGAGGCGGTCGGGAACCGCTGTGCAACTACTCATTGGTTATTATTGGGCCCTATGGAGTACAGTGGCCAATGGTGATCTACGCTGGCAGTGACGGTATGCACCGCCACACACGTCACCACCATTTTCTATCTGTTCACTCCCTTGCTACCTGACCTTCAACAGGAGAGGACCTACACTGCATGTGCTGCTGTGACCTGTGTCTGGAACCTACCATGGCCCGTGTGACTGGGGAAAGGGCCCATGCCTTCACCTCAGCAGAGTTGGAGAGACTAGTGGATGGGGTCCTACCCCAGTACGGACGGTTGTATGGGCCTCAGACCAACAGGTGAGTACACTGTGTACAGGATTTATTCGGCATGAATGCATGGAGTGCTGTATGTGAAGGCCTCATGTGGGGGAGGTTGGTGGATGGGCCCTGGGCAGCGTGCAGCATGTATACTGGGCCATGTCTGTGCATAAGGGGATGGGAAGGACTATGGTGGGCCATGATGGGTGTAACAGGCAGGGCGGTCTAACTAATACCTTTCCCTGTGTATGTATCCTCTGCAGGTCAGCGCCCATCAAAAGAAGGGTATATGGCGTGCCATCGCCAAGGACGTGTGCACCCTGGGGGTCTACGGCAGGCGGAGCACCCACTGTCAGAAAAGGTGGGAGGACCTGAGACTGCTGGGCACGGAAGACGGCAAAGGCCCAGCTGGGGATGGCCTCCCAACAAGGAAGAGGTGCCCGTCAAACCCTGACCACCCTAATGGCCTGCATACTGGCAGTGGCCTATCCGGAGATGGATGGGCGCTTGGGGTATAACAGGAGCAACAACGGGTGAGTACAGTGCCCATCAATACTACCTGTAAGGGGTGGGGTGGTATCCGGGTGGGGGAAATGTGCCGGTAGGTGCCCCTAGGCCAGGGCTGACATTGCAGAGTAGGTCCCATGTTGGGTAGGGTTCTGATGTGAAATTGGTCCAACCTAGCTAGTAGGCATCCAGTACTGGGCAGGGGTGTGTTGGTCCCAGGTATGCTGCAGTGGGCGGTATGTGTCCCTTCCCATGCCCTGCTGACTAGCATTGTTACTGGTAGTGCATTGCATAGTGCGTTGGGCTGTTCCCTGTGTGTGAGGGTGCTGTGTACGCCAATGGTGGTGTTGGTGCAACCATTGACCAAGTGTATCCTTTGTCTCTCCCCCCCTTTCTGTTGTGTCACCCTGTCCTTATGTGCATTAGCATCATCTGGCGGAGTAGCAGAGACACCGGTGACGGAGGGAGTTGCATCCCACAGGACCCAGGAGGCTGAGTCCACCAACAGGGAAGGAACCAGTGGGACCGAGGGCGAGGGGAGCACCACAGCAGAGAATGGAGGGGACAGTTCGGACACGGATACCTCCTCCGATGGAAGCTACAGGGTGGTGGCGGACACCTCTGTGCCCTACCCCAGCTACAGGTACAGCCACCCCCCCATACCAGCACTGCCCTCCCAGCAGCCCCTCAGCGAGTTGCCAGTGCCTGCTCACCCAGGAGGGTGGGCATCTCCTTCGCCCCACGCACCTCAGGCCCTGCCCCAGTTAGCCCTGCTGCCCTGAGTGAGGAGGCTATTGACCTCCTGCTATCCATCTCTGTTGGGCAGTCACCCATTGTGAATGCCATCCAGGGGATGGCAGCCCAAATGCGACAGTCTAATGCATTTCTGGAGGGCATTCACACTGGCTTGGCGGCCCAACAGAGATCAATCCAGGCTCTGGCCTCCTCTCTGATGGCAGCCATTGGCCCTGTTTTCACCCTCCAACTTCCTCTTCCCAATCCCATTCCCCTCAACCCCAACCCATCCCAAGCACACGGGCAGACAATCATGCACACAAGACAACACACAATAGTGGCACAGGCAAACACAGGCACCACACATCATCCCACAGGCACTCACACAAAGACCATCCAGATGCAGACATACCAATATCCACTGCCTCCACTGTGGCCCCCTTCTCCTCATTCTCCACTTCCCTCCCAGTTGCATCTACACTCACACCTGCATGCACTACATCCTCATCTACTACCTCCATCACCAGCACACTTCGCATAACACACACCTCACTGGCAGTCACCACCCCAGTAGCCATGCACACGTACCCTGTGTCCTCTCCCACTGTGTCTGTGCCCCCTCCTCCCAAAGTACACAAACGCAAGCACTAAGACACCCAACAGCCATCCACATCACAACAGCATCCAGCCCATGCACCTGCACCCACAATCAGCAGACAGAAACCTTCTAAACCACTCCCTCTTCCTCCACTCCCAGACCTTCTCCCTCTTCCTGCCCCATTGTCCGCGAGAAGCTTTTCCTCTCCACCATTGACCTCTTCCCTATCCCTCCCCCATCCTTCACGTCTAGCCACGGTGTGTAAAACCCAGGCAAGCACCTCATTCACCCAGTCCATGGACCCAGTAGTTTCCACAGCAACTTATGGTGGGAAGGGATCACAGGCACCAGGCAGCTCACGAATAGAGTGCCTTCCCCAAGTGCTGCCAGGAAGGTCAAGGTGCCAACCCCAGGTGCTACCGTGAAGTTAAAGGTGCCACCCCCAGCTGCTGCCAAGAGGAGCAAGGAGCCATCCCCAGCTGCTGCCAAGCTGAGCAAGGAGCCATCCCCAGCTGCTGCCAAGAGGAGCAAGGGACCAGCACCCGCAGGCAGAAAGGACAAGGGGCCTTGTGCTGGGACTCAGTCGGAGCCCCCACCACCAACCATGGTGGTGCAGCTGTCCGAGGTTGAAGGGGATGGGCTGGAGCATCCCCCCACCATCACCAGCAGTGGGCAGCCATCTGAGGCTACAGGGGATGGGCAGGAGCCTCCCCCCACCACCAGCAGTAGCAGCACCACCACTAGCACGACGAGCAGCAGTGGGCACCTGTCCGAGGCTGCCAGGGATGAGCAGGAGCATCCGCCGACCACCACCAGCAGCAGCACCACCACCAGCACGATCACCAGCAGTGGGCAGCCGTCCGAGCCTGCAGAGGATGGGCTGGATCTTCCCCCACCACCAGCAGCAACATCACCATCACCACCACTGAGCAGCCATCACTGCCGGCGGACAGTGTGTAGTCCTGCGTCCATGAGCTGTTGTGCAGGCTTCCCCTGCAAGTCCTGTGGGATTGACACCTAGCTGAGAGACTGTGACCTTGCATTCCCCAAGACCTGTATCACAGGGCATGATGCCCCCTCCACAACCAGTGAGTATGGCACCCACTCACCCCATCCTCCCCAGGCTGAAGATCTCAGGGCACAATGCCCTATCCGGAACCGGTGGAGAAGTCATCCACTGACCCCATCCTTCCCAGGATGAAGATCACAGGGCACGGTGCCCCCTCCAGAACCAGTTGAGAAGACATCTAGGCGGCCATTCTGGCATTCCCACGGGGCCGGCGGGTGACCGCCAGAAGACCGCCGGCCGGCCCAGCGGGAAAGCCCCTTCAACAATGAAGCCGGCTCGGAATGGAGCCGGCGGAGTTGCAGGGGTGCGACGGGTGCAGTGGCACCCGTCGCGATTTTCACTGTCTGCAAAGCAGACAGTGAAAATCTTTGTGGGGCCCTGTTAGGGGGCCCCTGCACTGCCCATGCCAGTGGCATGGGCAGTGCAGGGGCCCCCAGGGGCCCCACAGCACCCGTTCCCGCCATCGGGAAGGCGGTCGGAATCCCCATGGCGGTGTTGCAAGCAGCGCCGCCATGGCGGATACCCTGGGCCAGCAGGAAACCGGCGGGAAACCGCCGGCTCCCCTTTTCTGACCGCGGCTGTCAGAATCACCCAGGAAGCACCGCCAGCCTGTTGGCGGTGCTTCCGCCGCCCTCCACCATGGCGGTCATGGACCACCAGGGTCAGAATGACCCCCCTAGTCAGTCTCCCGATCCTCCCTAGTTTGAAGATCCCAGGGCACGATGGCCCCCCAGAACCAGTGAAGAAGCCATCCACTCACCCCTTCCTCCCCAGGCTGAAGATCTCAGGGCACGATGCCCCCTCCGGAACCGGTGGATAAGCCATCCACTCACCCCATCCTCAGCAGGATGAAGATCACAGGGCACGGTGCCCCCTCCAGAACCAGTGGAGAAGACATCTAGTCTCCCCGTCCTCCCCAGGATGAAGATCACAGGGCACGATGCCCCCTCCAGAACCAGTAGGTATGGCACCCACTCACCCCATCCTCAGCAGGATCAGAAGCAAAGGGCATGATGCTCCCTCCAGAACTAGTGGGTATGGCACTCACTCACCCCATCCTCAGCAGGATCACAAGCACAGGGCACAATGCCCCCTCCAGAGCATGTGGGCAAATCACCCACTTGAGAGACTGTGGCCTTGCACTTCTCAGGACAGTGCACAGGGCATGTGGCCCCCTCCAGAGCATGTGGGCAATTCACCCACTTGAGAGACTGTGGCCTTGCACTGCCCAGGACCAAGCACAGGGCATGTTGCCCCCTCCAGGACCAGTGGTATTGTTCCATCTGCCAGCTGAGGTGCCCCCCATTCCCCTTCCCCCTGAGGTGCCTGACTATTTTCTAACTGATGCCCCTGCAGTGTTCTCTCTGTGTTGTTGCAGGAGTCAAGTGGGGCCTTGGACTTTGTAATGTGGCCCTGTGGTCCACGAACATTGTGGACTGGGCAGTGTCCCTTGATTTGTAAATATATATATACTTTTAGATTGGAATCACATATTACTACTTTATTTATATTATTACACTCACTTTTATCTATTCATCTTTGCATTATTCCTGAGGGGTACAGGGTGAATATGTTTTATTACTGCATCTGCTTGTGTGTATGGTGCTGGGAGTGGGGGGTGTTGTGTGTTGCGTGTATGTGTCACTCTCTTTTCCCTCCCCCAATCCCCTGTGTGCTAGGTGTCTGTACTGACCATGATCGTCTTCACCGCCATTGGTGTTCGTGGTGGAGGAGGACGTAGAACAGTTTGGGATTATATGCAGTTCAGGCTCCAAGGCGGCGTGGTTCTTCCCTGAGTCTCCACAGGTGAGTTGTTTCCCTTCTGTGCAGTGTTTCTGCCAGGCTTTTGGCGTCATTGGTACCACCCCAGAAAAGGTGGCAGTTTCCTGTGTCTTAATTCAGTGGTCAGAACATTGGCTTCCACCTGGCTGTAGGCGGCTACCTCCATGGTGTCTGTTGTTTTCGCCCTGGCGGTTGGTGTGGTAAAGTGGCTGTCAGTCTGAGCTCTTTCTGCCGTGCTCATAATTTGGTGGTATTTACCACCAGCCTGTTTGCGGTATTACCGCCACTTTATCACCGACTGCCCAGATTCTAACGTGGGCCATAGTGTTATATCTATGAGATATAAGAGTTTGTCCAATTATTTGTTGATCTGCTTTTCAGTTCCTTTTTTACTTTGTTGTTATTTTATTTTTGTACCTATGAATATATAGGTGAAACCTGTCCCTGACCTCCTAGACAGTGCCTATGGTGAGGCATTAAACCCAACTCTTTATGGGTAAGCAATTTTTAGTTTGTCTCTATTATATGTTGGGAGAATTTAACTTATTGCTAACTATTGAAGCAGATAGACCATAGGCTCATTTCAGGGACTTAGTATTGGCATTATGAGACCTCACAAAGTGATGGTCTTATAATGTTTGTTCTGATTTGGTGTGGCTATGAGGAAAATTATTTTTGTACTGTTCTTATAGGTCCCACCAGTAAACTGTACATATCACCCTAATCAGATTGACAGTTGCTGATACCCACTGGATGGTATTAAATACATTTTTCTTTTCACAGAATTATTTTGAGCACCATATTGGCCAGAAGTTTCACAATAGGTCCTGAAGAAAGCAGCAACACCTCCATTGAGCGTTATAGGCAGAAACTTGTCGACCTACTATTTATATGTGAACAGACAGGTTCCAATTACACCTTGTCTGTTTTGGTTTTGAATCCTGACCTGCGGAAGCACAAATAAAGTTATAAGCATACCCTGGAATTAGTTTTAATTCACTTTACACTGATACATTCTCTGCCCCCTCACTCCACCTAGCATATTACCCTAGTTGTTTATACATCTGAAAACATCCGCAAGAGCTCCCCTTTCTTAGTGGATTGTGTAGTAGCCTGCAGCATGATTAGTAATCACAGCACCAGGAGGCATCCCCATGATGAAGCATGCCACCTTCCGGTAGGTGGGGGCATTCGTCCTTCAAAAAGGATGCTTCCAGCGTAGCTAGGTCATGAGGTTTTGTCCTTTTCCTCTGTTTTGTTTTTCTTCTGTTTTATTGATCTGTTGTCTGTCTCTTTCCTTTTGGATACTCTAGATGTAGACCGGGGGTTGGGTTCATTTGTA
Organism: Pleurodeles waltl; assembly: GCF_031143425.1. Taxonomy (NCBI): domain Eukaryota; kingdom Metazoa; phylum Chordata; class Amphibia; order Caudata; family Salamandridae; genus Pleurodeles; species Pleurodeles waltl. Next base: position 1,533,805,106 of record NC_090440.1, on the reverse strand, counting down.
CCCATTTGTGAAAAATTGGGTTGTTTGTTGAGTGGTGGAAAACCCTGCTCAATCGACAACACATCCTAATCAGGGTGAAATACAAAAGTCACCAAATTTGCCTATGTTTAACCCTCTGGTAGCTTGGCACAAAAACAGTCAGGCTTAATGTAGAGGGAATGAGTAAAGTATTTATGCAGCACACAATAAAATGAAAACACACCACAAGAAAACTCCCACACCAATTTAGAAAAAAAGAGTACATTTTAATATATTTTTTACATCAGAATGGCAAAAATCCAATTAGTAGAACCAGTGATATGCAAATGTAAATATTTTAGGTAAGTTTAGCGCCTAAAGGCACAAAGCACCACTCACAGTTATCTGTGTGTGTGAGTCCAAGTGAAAGTCACAAGTTCAGGCTGACCACAATGGAGCTTGAGCCAGATACAGGTACGAGGTCAGTCAAGCTGAGAATGTTACTTTCTAAAGTCCAAGGCCAAGAGTCCATTTCCCAGCGGAGGAGGTCATGAGAAGCAGAGAGAGCATTATGGATGGTCATCGCTGTAGCGCAAAGAGCAGGCCAAGCATCACGGACGATCACCTGTGTAGTACAAAGATCCTGTTGGGTGTCATGGACAGTCATTGTTGGAGATTAGTGTTGGCAGTCACCGAGGGCTCTTGGCGATGTAAAGCGACGTTCAGCTCTTGACTTGCCGGTCGTCGATGGTGGTCGCTGTAGGGCAAATGGTTTATTTTGTCAGGTCGAATGGACAGTTTTGAACTGCACACAGAGGCTTTGATGGCAGGCCTAAAACACTTTTCAAAATGCTACTTAAGTGAAAGGCACAATCAGTGCTGCAGGCCCACCAGTAGCATTTAATTTACAGGCCCTGGGAACATGTAATATCAGTCTAATAGGGACTTAGAAGTAAATTAAACATGTCAGTGGGGTGTACGCCAATTTTACCATGTTTTAGGAAGTGAACATGTGCACTTTAGCACTGATCAGCAGTGGTAAAGCGCACAAAGTCCTAAGGTCAACAGAAAAGGGATCAGCAAAAATGGAGAAGTATTGAAAAAAGTTTGGAGGGAAACCACCCTAAGGCTGACAGGTCAAACGAGGGAAAGACATAATTTTCCTATGAGATAGCTTTGAGGGAGTCAAGTTTGTTGACAAGATCTATAAGAGATAGGGCTTTGAATGATTACAATAGCAGGATATAATGAAAATGACAGGGGAGAGCATGTCTTGGTGTTATTGATGTACTGTCAAATTGTCTGCATTTTCTCATTGAAGACATGATTGATTGACTTGTACTTGTATGTAGAATGTGTGATGGTAGAGTCAGACCTGGGGCAGCGTCTGGATTGTCCCAGTTCTGTTAGCAGCTTCATTGATGGTGTTGGTTTTATAATTGGCTGTGGCTGATGTGATGAGTTACATAATGAGTGGAAGGACTTAAGCAATTTTAGGTCATTGGAGGCTCTCTTTTTATTCCACTTCCTATTTCTATTTGGAGCATTTGTTGCTGGCAAGGTCTTTGGCGTACTGAAGTGTTTAAGGTTTTGATTTTTCGTTGCATGTTTTTGTTTTAGTATGGATGTTCACATGGTTTCCCAGAAAATTATTAAAGTATTTTGGTAGAGTACGACATGAAGTTGGCAGGCCAAAAGATGAGTACATGCTGTAGGCAATTGTTGAGATGGAAAAGTCCCTCACATGGTGATGGACATGCACCCTTGCCCTGAGGGCCCAACAATAATGATATCCGGATCCCAGATACTGATTTTTGTTGCCATGGGCAAACTGTGATTATCTGTGTGTGTTGTGAGATAGGCCTGTCTCACGAAGGGGTGTCAAAAGCACCACCCTGATAGTGGTGAAAGGCTACTACTTTTGCCAGGTGTTATGCAGCACAAGTGTGGTGTTGGCAGCATACCATGGTTTGATAAGTAGTGAACAGGCCTTTTTACTTGTGTCATGGGTGTGAAGTCTATAGGCTCACTCATTTATAGTTCTGCTGCAGTGTGCTTAACTCATCCTTGCCTTCATCGGTTTGGTGTGTAGTGCTGCGCAGTGTCTCTCTGTTTTATATGTGCTGGGTGTATATGTGCCTTGGAATGGTACAATACAGGGATGGTTCAGTGTTGTGCAGTGCATGTGTGTTATATACATCTGCTGGGTGTATGTATGCTTGTGAATGGCACATACATGGGAGGTTTAGTGCTGTGCAGTGTGTGTGTGTGTGTGTTATATGCATGTGCTGAGTATATATGTGCCTTTAAATGGTGCAATACATGGGAGAGTCTGGGTTCCATTTAGGGAGACCAAGGGCTGACTGGAGGAACAGGAGAGAGTAGAGGAATCCTCACAGACAGACTTTTGGATTGCTTCATTCCTATGAGCTGGGTGCCAAACACTGGAAGAAGGGAAAGCAAGGTTCTTCAGTATGCCTCAAAGGGTGCTCTTTGTTACAGAAAGAGGCCTCTAGGAAAGAGACTGGGCACATCTCGAAAAGGAGATGTGGCTAATAAGAGAACCATAAAGAGTAGGGCTGAGGTCCTGAGGAATGCCTTTAACACACATATGGCTGTGGCCGACATCCAGGTGTGAACGTCTAGTTACCCCATGGCCTGTGCTGTGGGGCTATCAGAGTTGAAGTGTCTCCTGCTGTGACAGACAGCCTTCTGGATGAATGGCAGGGCAGTGGAGAGGGACCTTCAAAAGGAAGAAGACCCCTAACATAAACTTCAAAGAGTCAGACTGTACATCACATCTGGTGTCTAGAAATGGACTTTATGAAGGGAAGATTGAGACCTCCAACATTGTCAACTGTCAAGCAGACAGTTTGGCTGCACAAGGAGGAGCCGATCTTCAAGACTTCTGCGTATGACTAGGACTGGGGGCCAAGGCCTGTCTGTCTCCCAGCTGGGCTAAGGGATATCACTCAGGGAATCCAAGACCACCTGTCCTAGGCGCTTGGAGTACCACCTCCTGCCTACTTGCCAAGACCAGTGTGCCCTGTGGGGAAGAGGAGGGCTGTAGGGAGCGAGGTCCAGCAGGGACAGTGGCATTGAATCCCTATAAGAGGTGTAAGGAGACAGTTGTAGCACCAATCACATCATTGCCTGAGAGCAGGGAGAAGTCTATGACACATGCATGCCAGAGGAGTACCAACGTGGAGTAAACCGCAAACTTTGCTGCAGGGTTTGGGTTATTGGCTGTGTAGAAAGCTGGCTATCCATGCTGTGTCCCAAATGTAGGGGTGCACTATGCAGATAGTACAGGTGTCCCTTATTGGTTTGCAAGCATAAAAATTACAATCCCAAAAGCTCTCTTTTGTGATAGTGTGGGGGAGAAGTCAGGCTTGCCAGAAGGTAGTGCTAAGCATTTGTTTAAAACATAGAGTCGATAAATGAGACACACACTCATGAAGGAACTCAAGACCAGTGTTTGGAAAAATAGTTACTTTGTTTATATTATGCTTCAACACTACAATACTTTCAAGGAAATAAATACTGTTGCAATTGTATCAATTTGGCAAGGAAGTAATACTTTTACTTAAATGCGCTTTTACGTGGTAAAGGTTCCAAAGTACTTTCACTGCAAAGGGGTCCTTGCAAACAGTTCTCAGGGGTTTAAGGTCACAAGCAAGACCAGTAATACAGTTTTACTTGCCCTAGGGTGTATGGGTGCAGTGGTATTAATTGTGTCAGGTGTCTGGCGCACTGCACAGTTGGTGATGAGGGGGGCCACCTAAAAGGGGAACGCAAGGGGGGACTTGAGAACAAGTCCAGGAGCTATCAATGGGGACTCGTTAGTGGGGGTCCTGGGAACCAGTGAACACAGTTGCATGTCATGGACCCGGGCCCGGTAGCTTGAGTGCAACAGGTCTTGGTGGTCAATGCTCCTGCATCAAAGCACCTACTGTTCTTTGGGGGACCTGCAAGAACAGAGACAAGATAGTGCAGCTGGAGTACTCTGGACAATGTTCTCTATGATGCTGACATCCCTGGATGACTGGTCTTCGGATGAAATGTTGGAATCCGCATTGGATTTCAACAAGCCATGGTTGTTGCAAGGGGTCTGGCACCCCAGGTATTGATGCAGATTGACTCTGCTTGATGCTGACATCTCACTTGGAGGGGAGATGGGACTGCCACTTGGAGCATAGTGATCTCCTCCTGGATGGCTTCTGCATCAGTGGATCCAGTGGTCAGCAGGACAGTGAACCAGACGTTGCGGTTGGTCCCTGCAGGAAGAAGGGAAGTGGCATCTCCATTCCAAAGGAGATGCTGACGGGCTGGTGAAGTGCTGGCGAACCTCTATGGTTTTTGGAATTCCCATAGCTGCAGGATGAGTAGGTTTGTTGCAATTGTGGGGAAAGAGCAGGTAGGCAGGCTGGGTTTTGCGCCAAAAGTCCACCAGTCATCCACAGTTCTCACTTCTGTGGCTCTTCTTTGTCGTCTTCTTCTTGGGTCAGACCCATCTATTCTTCTGGTGTAGGGGGCACCTAATCACTCACTCTAGTGGCATTTAGGGGGGGTGTATGTTGCAAGCTACTCACCTGAACTCCGGGTGGTTCCGATGGGAGCGCCAATAATCCCTGAATCTAAATGAGACCTGTCTGGGCAGCATTGAAGAACACACTGCAATCCTAGGAGTTTCCAAGGAGAAGTGGGGTTGGGATGAGAGCGAAAGAGAGAAATACCAGGACTTCTGCGTATTTGGATTTCTCTACTCTGCGCACTGCTGGCTCCAGGACATCTGGATTGTGGTTCTTGATTCAGGATACTGGCAATCAGGATTATTAATCAGATACAAGGGTCAGGACTCGGGTTTCCCTGTAATGAAGCCACACTTTAAAACAGGAAAAACTAAACAGAGCTTTGTTAATAACTAGTGTCAAATCAGCATACCAATAATTCACACTAGAAACATTCTAGAATTAACCAGGAAGTATCATGAACTGAAATTATCATGTACAAGGATTTCACTGAGAGAAAACAACTAGGTCAACTACTTCAAATTCTTCCATAGTTCAAGCGTCTCAAGGGTGAAAGGTTCAAATGCAAATATGTAATGGCAATCCGTTTATAGTTCTCAACTGTCCCAAAAGTCTAACGTCTTTTCAGTCATGGGATTGATCCGAATATTATTGCTGGCTTTAGATAAATTTGATGAATCAGCACCGATCACAATCTCAATTTAAACAGAGAAACTCATGTTGCCTTACTTAGGATGACTCATGTCTTTTTGCCAGCACACGAAAAGCAGATGAATTGCAAGCTGCTCTCCTTTTACAGGTACTGTGGTAACTGCAGATAAGTTTGGAAATACTATGCTGGAACCCAGGAAGTGTGTTGAAGCGAGAAGAAGCCAGATGCTGTGAAAGTATGGATGCCACTGCAAAGAGAGGATTCCAACTGTGAAGGGAAGGCTGTTGAAGCCTGGAGACAGATAAGCGTGATTTCAAGTTAAACAAGGCTAAGTAGAATTTAGTCTGAAATGCCTGCTTTTATCACCGGCCCGAAACAGGTGCAAGGAAACACATGGGAAAAACAGAGGAACCCATTAGTCATTATTGTAATTGCACATGTTTCTCAACTGTCTTTTTTTCATTAGGACGATCAATTAAAGAACCGGCAGATGTTGACAGTTGACATGTGCTTCATGGATTACCTGGGTGAGGCCCAGTTGGTTGTAGACAGTTGATATGTTCTTCCTAGATTCTCTGGGTGAGGCTCAGGTATTCAGAAGTTATCTTGACAACAATCATTGGTCTAGATCTGCTTTAAACATTGCCATTATGTTAATAACTGAGTTGCCAAGTTACACAAGGTTTCAAAGGCATAACATGATTTAAACTGGTATTGTAATGAAAAGAAAATAACAACATCTCTGATATCACTCATAAAGTGGTGGAGTAAGGCATGCTTAAGGCATGACTAGCCCTGATCACAGCTGGTACCATGACAGTGTAGCTAATGGACCACTTACCCTTGGGGTGACTACACCCTGTATATGACAACTTCCTGCTTGAAGTGGGCCAACCCAGTCCCAGAATTCCTAGTTCCACCACAATCAAGATTGTGGGACCCTTCCTCGAGTGTCCACTTTGGGTAGCCTACTGTAGGGGGGTGGCTAGCCCAAAGGTGGAACATGACTACTCCCTAACTAATTTTCCTGTCTGCCGTGGAGCCACGTGGGCTGCTGAGCAGGGGTAGGTGACTCCCAGGTCTGAGGAAGCCGGGGTGTCATACCAAAGGCGACAGGGTCTTTGAAGTCCCTTGCATGCAGATTCACTAGCCATCCTGCTGGAGTAGGTGATAACTTCTCCCTCCAAAGCAGGCAATGTTTCTGGCCTCTGAGTATGCGGGCTCTCTCTCTCAGGATGTCAGAAACTTGTCTGCGGGGGCAGGCAGGTGAAGACCAGTCAGCCAGCGCACTAAGCGACTAGTGGGTTTCAGGGAGCACCTCTAAGGTTCCCTCTGGATGCATGTCATAATAAATCCAAGGCTGGCATCAACCTGGATTTATTAAGACGAGGTGTTTCATACCAAACAGCATAGGTTTCAGTGAAGCCATTATGTAGCTGGGCAACTTGTAATGACGAGTGTCCTTTACATGCCTTAAGATGGCTTACCTGCTCATTTGCAATAATCAGTAATCGAACTAGACATCACGAGGGCATATCTGCTTATGCAGATATGTCCTCAGATCAAATATGATGCACCCTGCCTTAGGGCTCTAATGCGTGCTGTAGGGTAACATACATATATTTAGATGCAGTGAGTGGGGCATGCACATAATGGGTGTGCCATGTTGAGTTTTTGCCTGGCCTGCACCAGGACAAGCAGTCTGCATTGGCAGTTGTGTGTGACTTGTTTTAGGAGGTCCTGTCAGGGTGACACAATGTGAGTTTCATCCCTTATGGACCCTCCCCAGTACTCAGGCCCTAGATACTTGGGGTAACATTTACTAGGGACTTACAGAGAAACAGGAGTGTGAGGCAATTATACACATTTTTCCTGTTTTAGGGAAAGAGCACTGGAACTGGGATCCTGCTTGGCATGGACCCAGTGCACCTCAGTTGAAAAACCTCAGTACCAATGAGCAAAAAGTGGAGGTGATTATGTCCAAAAGGGGCATTTTTCTACAGTCTTACAAAGGTTTGAAATCAGAGACCCTGTATGCCAGGTGGCACAACCGTGAAGTCTGCTGCCATGCCATTTGGACTGTAGCCCATGAGTGGAGCAACGTCAGTGGCCCTATATGCCAGGTGGGGCACTGTGAAGATTATTGCCATGCCGATCGGGACACAGACCATCTGCGGAGTGAAGTCGGTGTCTGTATGCCAGGTGGGGCCACCATGAAGTTTTCTACTGTGCTAATTGGCCATATTCTATGTACAGAGTGAGACTGGTGACTCTTTATGCCAGGGGGCCATAGGGACAAGGCAAAAAGCATAGTTCGGTCAAGACTGTTGTGAGGAAAACGTTGCCACAATCACCCAAGCACGCCCAAACCCCATCTGAGGACCAGTACCATGAGCATTGCAGACCCAACTGCAGATTCAGCATCTGCGAAGCAGGCACACTCGGGGGCTCCAGTCATTCAGATTCTGCTGGTGCAGGTAAGTCTGATGTTTGGGCCAGGCAGCCCTGGGGGATATTGTCTGCCATATGGCCCTTCAGCGATGGAGCACTTTTACCCTTACTAAAGAGTCCGAGTGAGATTCTTAGACTCAGGCGACTGAACTGAATGCTCCCAGTAGTTCATGGGGGATAACCACTACAGCTTGCGAGAGGGGAGTCGAACTCAGGAACTCCCATATAAAGCACTAGAGCCCTGACCACAGGGGACTGTGTGTATTGTTTGTGAATGCTGGATTTTACTTTGTGTTCCTATATATATATTCCTTTTTGTTGAAAACAGCAGGCAATTGACTGGACAATGATTTATTGCTGCTGTTGAGCCTATTTGAGTTGTGAACCTGCATTCACGCCCATGTGTCTACCTCTCTTCAAGGAGTCTTGGACTGCTAGACCTGCGCTACCACTGTGAGTCAAATGCTGAAGGGGTATTTGGCTCAGTTGCTCAGGAACTATAGTAGATTGAGCTTTGAAACATCAAACATAAAAGGCCTCAACCCCCACGTAAGCCCAGTAGCTCCTGCTTGCCCTGTGACTCTATGAATATGGTTCTGACAGCCATTGATGGAGAAGTTATTCAACAATCTGAAGATTTATTGTTCTTTTTGCTTAATGATTTTGAGAAAACAAGGTCAAAGATGTGTCCTTCGGAGTGAATTGGTTTGGATGGATATACTGTACCACGTTGAGTTGAGACTGAATGAATTTGAAGGAACAGAATGTTGCACACAGCTACTGTTTGCAGATATTTCACATTGCTGCAAAGCTATATTACTTGGAATGCAACCTGAGATAGGTAATAAACACAAATTCACTACAGCCCACTGGCTTTTGTTTCCAACAAAGAGGAGAGAACATTTCTGACCAAGAGAGAATTTTGGAGGTTTCCCAGAACTTCTTTCACATGGCAATGTCGTCAACATAGCTAGTCATATGTCAGGAACACCTGACTTGTAACAGCTGAATTCAAGCCAGGGCCAAGTTGTCAGAGATAATGTTGGTCGGAACATTTTCCTGTTGAACTTTGCCCATGAAAGTGCAGGGCTAAAGCCCTCCTCACAAAACGCAAGCCTGATATTTGAGAGGCAGTGCTCTATTATATATTTAGGCCCATATTTATACTTTTTGACGCAAAACTGCGCCAGCGTAGTTTTGCGTCAAAAAAATTAGCGCCGGCTAACGCCATTCTGAAGCGCCATGCGGGCGCCGTATTTATTCAATGACGTTAGCCGGCGTTAGCCGCCGGCGCTGTCTGGTGTGCGTTAAAAAAAACGACTTACACCAGGCAGCGCCGGCGTAGGGGGAAAATGGCGTATGGGCGTCCAGAAATGGTGCAATTCAGGCTGAGGCAAAAAAATCGCCACAACCCGATTTGCGCCATTTTTTTACGACGCCCATCCCCCATTGAAATGACTCCTGTCTTAGCAAAGACAGGAGTCATGCCCCCTTGCCCAATGGCCATGCCCAGGGGACTTCTGTCCCCTGGGCATGGTCATTGGGCCTAGTGGCATGTAGGGGGGCACAAATCAGGCCCCCCTATGCCAAAAAAAAAAAAATACTTACCTGAACTTACCTTAATGTCCCTGGGGTGGGTCCCTCCATCCTTGGGTGTCCTCCTGGGGTGGGCAAGAGTGGCAGGGGGTATCCCTGGGGGCAGGGGAGGGCACCTCTGGGCTCATTCTGAGCCCACAGGTCCCTTAACGCCTGCCCTGACCCAGGCGCTAAAATCCGGCGCAAATGCGGGTTTTTTTGTCCCGCCCACTCCCAGGCGTCATTTTTGCCCGGGAGTATAAATACGACGCATATGCATCGCAGTAATTTTTTAAGACGGGAACGCCTACCTTGCATATCATTAACGCAAGGAAGGTGTTCACGCAAAAAAATGACGCTAACTCCATGAACTTTGGCGCTAGACGTGTCTAACGCCAAAGTATAAATATGGAGTTAGTTTTGCGTCAAATTTGCGTCGAAAAAAACGACGCAAATTCGGCGCAAACGGAGTATAAATATGCCCCTTAATTGGCTCAATCCACTGGGTCCAAGGGCAACACAACATATCAAAACATCAACTACATATTTTACTATAGAAAAGAAAATAATAGCCTTAAAATGAACCATGAGAAACATTTTTCTGTCCCTTTGAAATAGCCTTCTGGGAAACGACTGGCAAGTAAGCTTAACCTGTGCTCCATGTCACCATAGTCCTGCAATGAGGGCACCATAAAGCGTCAGTGGACCAGTTCCGATCTATCCCAGAGTTTAAGAAATTAGCTACTGGTCTATAATTAAACAGTATTCCTCTTTTTAAACTCTGTTCATTTTTTTCAATATTGTAATACTGGTACTTAATATAAACCCCTCTCTCACTAGCAATGACGAATACTTTATTTTCAGCATCTCAATGGAACGATTGATACAATTTTTTCATGCTGCCTCCTCTGTATGCAAGGGCACCCCCCTCTTGAAGCAAGTGCGAAAATTAGATACGGTCTAACTACAAAACTGATCAAATATATTAGAATGTATTACAGGTTTTTTTAAATAAATTATTTTCCCTGCAGTAGTCACGCCTGTGACTCTGTCCTTGACTTTGATGGTAAAGATGAAGTGTCACTTGGAATAACATCAAACTAAGGAAAGTGAATCAACATCTGTCTCCGGTGTGTCAAAATAATCCCGCCTGTCTTGTTAGCAGTAAAAATCAATTCTGGGGCCCAACGACTGCCAGCCTCAGCCTAACACGGAAATCTCTTTGTATAAGTCTTGGCTGCAGGGTTTCAAGGCTGGTCTGTGAATGTCCTATCCACTTTAGGGATCTATTTCACAGCTCATAAGTGGCAGAAAGTGTGACAGTTGCTTGTCCTTTGATAGGGTCAAAAGTGATTAGAACCAAAATACAGGACAATGGGTGTCCTACACTGTCTCAGTGAGGGCAGTGGGACAGAAGCCTCAATTGTAAGACAAACCTGAAAAATGAGGGACAGCTGGCCACCCTATTGACCTCTTTAAAATCTAGTCCAGGGATGAACTATTGCTTTGAGGTAAAGGGGAGTAAGACACCTCCCCCGGGGCATCACAAATATGGACTATGGCTGTGAGGCCCATGGGAAGGGTTGTGGGCCACTCACACTCCAGGGCCCAAGTAAAACTCACCTTTTACACTAATAATGGCTGTGGCCCTGAGTAACTAAGCAATCTCTAGTGCCATTTACACCACTTCCCCGCCATGCCTGATCATCACTCCAATCTTGACACAGGCTCTCTATCACTTTCAGCTAAAAATGAGCACCCACATGTTGCCCTCCCTTTTAATAGCAAAGCTGCCCTGAGCCCTAATATTAGTAAGGGAAAAGAATCCTCATACCCCTTTTTTAAAGAAAGACAGTCATAATTGTGATGCAGCTGGCCCTTCAGACTCCTACACCCTGGACCACGTTTTAATAATGATAGCCACTGCCTTAAGAAGTAGGCTGATCCCTGGGCTCTCATCTTTTCCCACCCCTCTGCATGCCATCTCTCTAACACCCAAACTAAGGTGTCTCCTCTCCTTCAATTTTCCCCTTCACTGAGCCATTAGTATGTAGCTCAGGAAGAATGCACTGGGCCATAATACAAGCAAGGAACAATAGTAAAACAGCCATAACTGTAGTTTAGTTGGTCCCTCATGTCTAGGCATCGGTGCCAATGCACCTGAAGCACCACTGATACCTATAGTTCTGGGAAGCAGGCTGTCTGCTCTGCCTAAAAACCATGGCATGACTTTTAGATCTGAGGCACAAAGCAGATTTTCTGCCACTTGCATTCCTGCATCTCACTCCCTGTTGCTTGAGTCCTGTTCCATGAACAGCAACATTGACCTGTGGCCTAATACTATAAAGAACAAGCATTTGCAATGTAATAGGTCCCGCATTTCCTTTAGTTAGAGCTATTGACGCTGTAAATGCATTACAGGACTTTTCTTACCACATAAATTGGTGAACCCTGCCAGATAATTTGGCCCTTCCAGGCACATCATTCCAGTGGTTCTGCATATTGGATGTAAAATTATAATGAAACGAGGCATGCAAAATAAATGTCAACATTGCACAGAAATGTGGCACACTAACTAAATGTCCCCATTGTAGTGAAAGACGCACTAAGTACCCGCATTGTAGTGGCACACACTAAAAGAAGTTCTGATTGTAGTGGCATTTTAAATAAATGTCCTAATTGCAGTGATAGACACACTAAATAAATGTTCCCATTGCAGTAGCACCGAACACAGTAAATGCATGTCCCTATTGCAATGAAATGTGGCATGATAAATTAATGTATTTAAATAGTATATTTATAGAGAGCTGCATTCACCCAAAGTCATCCTGGTGCTAATCGCAAAGGTTAAAAAAGCATAACATCTACATTATCAAAAGAACAAGCTACTGATCACCTGGAAATTGCCACACACCTAAAAGCTCGACTTTTCCTGTGGATTAGTACTGAGTTCTTCGTATAGTTTAGACAGACAGATTTAATGTATTTTTAAATCATGTTCTGCATCATCATGCCATTGTATGGACTGTTGGTCTTCCACGCATGGTATTTGTATGATGGACAAGTTCAGTCCGCATAGGATCACGCAACAGCCCTTCACTGCCATCCACCCCTGCGCTGCAGTCAGAGTAATAGTGCATTTGTCAGGACATACAGCTTAGGCACAGCAAGAAAATAACTGTTAGTGAATCAATACTGCAGAGTAAATGAACAACAATGAGGTGGGTTTAACACTGGCAGATTGGCACACAGACTCCCATGGAAGATGGAAACCACGCCAGACAACCATTACAAATAACCTCTTTGGTTTAAAGTGCAACACTGAGTGAGGTCAGAGTGACTGTAAAAAACAAGCAGCTTCGCAGGAAGGACAGCAGCAATGTCAGAAAGAAAGGGGTGCTTGTGAGAAGGCAACAGATGGCCAGAGATGGACAACAAAAAAGATCAATCAGTGAAGACCGCTGGGAGGAGGGACCATCACACGCTGTAACAGGAGGAAACGTAAACACATTGTGACGGCCAACAAAAATGTTTTCCTAGTGAAATCACCTGGAAAGGAATTAAGCACACAAAGGAGGGACACTTATACAAACAGACCAATAAAAAGGAAGCACTTAAGACAAGCACAACAAAAATGAATGGCAAGAGAGGGCGTGGTTAAAGCCCATAGATTGAATACAACATATCTTGCAGACATCTCTGCCAGCTGCCTAGGCTCAACCTAAAAATGGGACTCCACTAGTTGTTAGACTCACACCCACAGCCATTTCTTTGACTCTATCTTTGGATCTGGCTCCTATCCTCTTTCTTCTGGACCATTACTCTGAGGCTCCAGGGATCCGGAGGTTCAGGCCTCCGTATCCAAATGCCACCCTGCTGGCCTCCTACCTGCCACCCCCTGTACTAATCCTTACACAAAAATGAAACCAACTATACCTGAAAAGTTAAGACTGACCTTGGGATGTCTCTGCCTGAAAGTGAAAGAGCAGGGACTTTTGTGCTGAAAAGCTGAGGGGGGGGGGGTCCTTATAGCATTATAAATACAAAAGTCACTGTTGTCCACTGTGCAAACCAGGATTCACGCCTGTGACACCCTGGTGACACACAGACATCTGGACTGATTGCATTTGTCAACTAAGCTTTCACAGCTTAAATGAATATATTTCACATTTTAACTTGCATTTATTTTTCATTGAAGCTATATGCACGTTAGTATATATACAATTAAATGAAGGTAAAGAAAGAACACTACAGTTGAAGAATATTTATTTCTCTTTAGCCGCATCTTTGACCCCGCCACACTGCTCACTGACCATGCCCCAGAGCTCTCAGGATTACAGTTCCCTCAGTTTTCTAAGCACTTCAACTTCTGCATGTCAATGAAGCCAGCCTGGAAATTCACCAATTAAACAAGGCAGCACTTCCAGGCCATTTTCATTCAGAAAGTTCCTGCAGATTAATTTGCATCCCCCTGGGAATGGACAATGCCCAATGGACAAAGTCACTTTGAATTACAGGCTTCCTTAGGTCAGGAGGGATGCAATGCAGTTTTTTCCAGTGCATTTTTAGAAGATTGACATAATTCTAGAAATATGATCCTTCAAAGAAAGTTTGCTGTCTACGATAACATCTAGATTTCCTTCCCTAGATGAAATTCACTTGACCAGGACCAGATTTGTTTCCTATATATTCAGAAATTAGCTTTCTAATGTTAGAACTAACTTTCCAGTCCTAAAATAATTTGAAAGTCATCTGCATATCAAAGAAGCTAAAGTTGAAGTCCTGGATCAGACAGGCCAATGGAGCCACTTAAATACTAAAGAGTGGAGCACTGAGAGCTGAATCCTGAGGAACAACCTGCAAGTTACTCTAAAATTTAAACTGATACTTAGAGGGGGATAACTTGTAGCAGCTGTCGTAGTTGGACTCTTGATCCTTAGCGAAACTGCACTTTTATTTGGACTTGACTGAGTCACTCCTACAACAAGTCACAACTGTCTGCCCAACACTCCCTGCTCACAAGCAGTGCCTCAAAAACTCAGATAGTAAAGGTGGTTTCTGGCAGCCTTAGGCATGGACTCAGATGTGACTTCATAGGGGAGTTGTGGTGGAACGGAAGTTACCCTTTTCTCTCGTTAGCAACAAGTCTCAATCACACATAGGCAATAACGGAGATGCAGGAGAGTTTTCAATAGATTTATAGAAAAGACTACAATTTACGATTAAGTGCATTTGCTGCAATGATTAGGATTATGAACAATAATAAAAGCAGAACTGTGAAGATGAGAGTTGTGAATATGAAACCCCTCAGCATCTTACAATAAACACGAGATATGAAATTCCTAATCAAGAGAGCCTAATCTCTACTCTAACGAGAGCTAGGTGTGATAAACCCTAATCTGTCAGTACTACGTCCATAAGAAGCACCCCCCAGCCCTCGCTACCTTTGAATGAGGCATCTACATCAGACTCTGTGGAGACACAAAGACTGAGTTCTGCAGCAAGGTGATGTGCAGCATAGATGGCATCAGGAAAGAACCCCTCTAATTTCCTTGCCTCTGTGAGGTGTATTTATAGTGATCATGTAGGACCCCAGACGCAGGTATGCACCTACACAACTGATAATGTGGCAGACTTGTGTCGGCAATTACATAAACAATCCAGAACAAGTGTGCATTATGTTCCTGTGAAACGTAAGTGAGAAAGGGACATGATCACAATACCTACGTACATCATTGATCATGATGCCTATTCAGAATGGCACTAAAAAGCAAAATCAAGACTTTTTAAAAAAAATGTAGGCAGCTGTGAAGTGCTAAAAGAAATAATAAAATAAATTAAATAAAACAGAGCATTCTAAGTGGGTAAAAGGTCACTAGGTGACGAGGGCAACAGGCCCACAAGCCGAAGGCTAAGCTAACTCCTGTGTCCAGTGGAGAACTAAAATGGATTCACCACAGAGGTGAACCACTTAAGGGCCTGCCACAACCCCCCTACCTTTTGAAGACATTATACTTGAAATTTGCGAGACACTGTATCAAATGAAGCCAATAAATCTAAATGAATTAAGATAAACAAGTTACTTTTAACTAGGAAGTTGCTGAGTTCTTCAGCTATTCCTCGCAGGACTGATTCTGTACTTAAACTGCACCAAAACCTGATGGTGGTCATCGAGAAAATTGTCCACTCAAGCGGTATGGTGACTAAGTAGAGATAAATTGCTAAGTAGGGGTGAGAATAGAGGTTCAGAGTTTGGTATATTTGGTTGGACAGCAATCTTGAGTGTATTGTGATCTGATCAGTTGCTGCTGACATATTCTTCAGTGATCAATGGGAAGCTAGCCAGGGATTTAAATTAAGTGTCCCTGTATAGAATGTGGGACATGGAGTTGGCCTAGTGTCTCCCACCGAAAGGGGAGGATGCTCCATAGGCAGGATGTCCAAATGAAGAGTCATGTCCTCTGCTGAGAAAGCATGAAGATTTTGTCAGTCCTTTTGAAAAAAGATAGACCTATCATCACAGATGGTTTGTGATGCTACATCAATCGAGTTAGGCCTGAGGGTATGCAAAGTTTATTAAATACTTTACAAGTTTATTTTGGTGGAATTTTGTGACTCTCTAATTTGAGCATGCTAGAAAGTCAATCTGGCTTTCCTCGTATTCTGATCCTTAGGGCTTTAAAGTAAGCTGCTTTGTCATACTGGTTATAACCTGTATGTCATCTGTGCTCCAAATGTTGAAACTATTTTGTTTCAATTTGCAAGGCTACTTTAAACCATGTGTCACAGTGTTTCGGTGCTAGCTACCTCCCTGCGAGAAACATCAGGTCGGTATGGAAACATCTAGTGCAGTGGTTCCAAACTGGTGGTCCAGGGACACCTGGGGGTCCACGAAGTCTCCTCAGGGGGTCCATAACTGCTTAGAAAATTGAAATATTATTAACAGATTAGGTCCCCGACTTTAAAAAATGACTAAGTGAATGAAATAAAGATTCAGTGGGGGTCCCCGGACTTCAGTAATGACAAAGTTGGGGTTCACAGAAGTCAAAAGGTTGGGAACCACTGATCTAGTGTTTTATGAGCTATGTATCAAAAACCCTAACATTACTATCCATATCATTTGTGGGCTTGGGGCGGAAAAGGTGAGTTTGGTGCCAACTATATTGATATCAAGTTTAGCTTAGGGGTGTTGAAGGAAAGAAGACTTGGGTGGGGTAGGAGCCAGAAAGGAGTAAAAATCAGGAAAGAATAATACCACTGAGTACTCTGACCAAATCTTAGGAAAGGTTGGGCAACCTTTGTTCAAACTAGTAGGATCAAGACAGTGGCCTCTGTCATGTGTGTAGCCTTTTACCAGTTGAGTCAAACTAAGGTTTTTGCAGGACTCAAGGAAGAAAAATGCATTGGAATCATTGCGTTTGTCAATTTGTAAGATGAAATCGCCTAAGACAATCAATTCATTGGTAGTGAAGCTAACAATGGAGAAGAGTTCTGGGAAAGAGGCAATGGATTTGGAACTCGGCCCTTTCACTCCATTAACATATAAGAATTTAGTAATTGGCTTGGCTGACATCGAAATCAATAGGACCAAAGTTTCTGTCTCCTCAAATGTGGTTCATCAATAATGCGAAAGTGAAGTGAGTTTTTAAAGATTATTGTTAAACCTCTTCCTGTTTTTTTGAGGTCTCACCTCAGACTTTGGTAGTCTGATAGGATGGTGTAGGAGGCTGGACTGGCTTGTAGTGAGTACCAAGGGGTACTTACACCTTGCACCAGGCCCAGGTATCCCTTATTAGTGTAGAGGGGTGTCTAGCAGCTTAGGCTGATAGAAAAGGCAGCTTAGCAGAGCAGCTTAGGCTGAACTAGGAGACGAGTGAAGCTCCTACAGTACCACTAGTGTCATATGCACAATATCATAAGAAAACACAATACACAGATATACTAAAAATAAAGGTACTTTATTTTTATGACAATATGCCAAAAGTATCTCAGTGAGTCCCCTCAGTATGAGGATAGCAAATATACACAAGATATATGTACACAATACCAAAATATGCAGTAATAGCAATAGAAAACAGTGCAAACAATGTATAGTCACAATAGAATGCAATGGGGGCACATAGGGATAGGGGCAACACAAACCATATACTCTAGAAGTGGAATGCAAACCACGAATGGACCCCAAACCTATGTGACCTTGTAGAGGGTCGCTGGGACTGTAAGAAAACAGTGAGGGTTAGAAAAATAGCCCAACTCAAAACCCTGAAAAGTGGGTGCAAAGTGCACCTAAGTTCCCCAGAGAGCACAGAAGTCGTGATAGGGGATTTCTGCCAGAAACAACAACACCAGCAGTGCAACAACGATGGATTTCCTGACGAGAGTACCTGTGGAACAAGGGGACCAAGTCCAAGAATCACGATCAAGTCGAGAGTGGGCAGATGCCCAGGAAATGCCAGCTGTGGGTGCAAAGAAGCTGCCACCGGATGGTAGAAGCTGAGGATTCTGCAGGAACGACAAGGGCTAGAAACTTCCCCTTTGGAGGATGGATGTCCCATGTCGTGAAGAGTCGTGCAGAAGTGTTTTCGTGCAGAAAGACCGCAAACAAGCCTTGCTAGCTGCAAGGGTCGCGGTTAGGGTTTTTGGATGCTGCTGTGGCCCAGAAGGGACCAGGATGTCGCCAATTGCGTGAGGAAACAGAGGGGGTGCCCAGCAAGAGAAGGAGCCCACTCAGAAGCAAGCAGCACCCGCAGAAGTGCCAGGACAGGCACTACAAAGTGGAGTGAACCAGAGCTCACCCGAAGTTGCACAAGAAGGTCCCACGTCGCCGGAGGACAACTCAGGAGGTCGTGCAATGCAGGTTAGAGTGCCGGGGACCCAGGCTTGGCTGTGCACAAAGGAAATCCTCGGTGAGTGCACAGGAGCCGGAGTAGCTGCAAAAGACGTGGTTCTCAGCAATGCAGTCTGGCGTGGGGAGGCAAGGACTTACCTCCACCAAACTTGGACTGAAGAGTCACTGGACTGTGGGAGTCACTTGGACAGATTGCTGAGTTCAAGGGACCTCGCTCGTCGTGCTGAGAGGAGACCCAGAGGACCGGTGATGCAGTTCTTTGGTGCCTGCGGTTGCAGGGGGAAGATTCCGTCGACCCACGGGAGATTTCTTTGGAGCTTCTAGTGCAGAGAGGAGGCAGACTACCCCCACAGCATGCACCACCAGGAAAACAGTTGAGAAGGCGGCAGGATCAGCGTTACAAGGTCGCAGTAGTCGTCTTTGCTACTTTGTTGCAGTTTTGCAGGCTTCCAGAGCGGTCAGCAGTCGATTCCTTGGCAGAAGGTGAAGAGAGAGATGCAGAGGAACTCTGATGAGCTCTTGCATTCGTTATCTAAGGAATTCCCCAAAGCAGAGACCCTAAATAGCCAGAAAAGGAGGTTTGGCTACCTAGAAGAGAGGATAGGCTAGCAACACCTGAAGGAGCCTCTGACGTCACCTGCTGGCCCTGGCCACTCAGAGCAGTCCAGTGTGCCAGCAGCACCTCTGTTTCCAAGATGGCAGAGGTCTGGAGCACACTGGAGGGGCTCTGGGCACCTCCCAGGGGAGGTGCAGGTCAGGGGAGTGGTCACTCCCCTTTCCTTTGTCCAGTTTCGCGCCAGAGCAGGGCTGAGGGATCCCTGAACCGGTGTAGACTGGCTTATGCAGAAATGGGCACCATCTGTGCCCATGAAAGCATTTCCAGAGGCTGAGGGAGGCTACTCCTCCCCTGCCTTAACACCTTTTTCCAAAGGGAGAGGGTGTAACACCCTCTCTCTGCGGAAGTCCTTTGTTCTGCCTTCCAGGGCCAAGCCGGGCTGGACCCCAGGAGGGCAGAAACCTGTCTGAGGGGTTGGCAGCAGCAGCAGCTGCAGTGAAACCCCTGAAAAGGCAGTTTGGCAGTACCCGGGTCTGTGCTAGAGACCCTGGGAATCATGGGATTGGCTCCCCAATACCAGTGTTGCGTGGGCTCTCATTATCCTAAATGAGACTACTGGATTTCTAGGCAGCAGGATCGATAACGGTGTGGGGGACTGAGTCTGACCCACGTGTAAGGAACTCTGTCACCCTAAATCCGGTTTTTGCTCCAGCTAACTAGCAGTGCCTCATTTCTCCCACGGGGAAGAAATGATTAGGCAGCCGAGCGCATGACATCTTTGGAACTTCTCTGGGAAGTCGTGGTCACTCTGATCCGAACCAACTCTCTCATTTACAATATGATCTCATATACTAATGAAAAAGACAGTATAAGTTTTATATAATGTTTTAATAAAACAACTGTATTTTAGATAATAAGGCGTGAGCCGCAATAACCAGAACAATACAACATAGTAGGATTGATATAGTCACCAGGAGAGTAAAACATAAGAATAAAGCTATCATATTTCCTAACAGTTTCTACTCTCCCTCTGCTTGTTCTATTTAGAGCACAGCATGTTAAGCTTCTAGCTTGCCTTTCCGAATCACCGGGGAGACATACGCCCTCATACCTGAGCAAAGGCCTGTGATCTGGTTCAGCATCTGCAACGAGGCAGTCAGCGTCTAGCTGTGGGTCTCTGGTCGGAATCTCCCTCTTGCATGTGTTGGGACAAGGAAGTGATTTTATAACTAACATGTCATCGTGATCACAAAATGTCCCTACGCAGGAATGCCAAATCTAAACTCCTACCACGTCTATCGGCAATGTACCAGACTGTATCCTTGACTGAAGCACAGAGTGAATATGTTATGGAGAACTCCAGTGCTGAAGTAGGCAAAACAGTGTGATATGAATAAAAAACAACACCGTAGAACTGGCTATTTGAAAAATAACAGTACGAAGCCTAATAAAAAGCATTTAGAGCAAAGTGCACAGAGGCTCTAAGCTGTCAGCAAATGAATAAAATACATTCAGGGCAAAGTTCACAAAGGCCTAAAGCCTGAAGCTAATGCGCAAAGGATACGTAAAACTAACCACACTACACCAGGATGGCATTGGTGGGGCAATTCCATGATCTTAGACATGTTACATGGCCATATTCGGAGTTACCATTGTGAAGCTACACATAGGTAGTGACCTATGTGTAGTGCACGCGTGTAATGGTGTCCCCGTACTCACAAAGTCCGGGGAATTGGCCCTGAACAATGTGGGGGCACCTTGGCTAGTGCCAGGGTGCCCACACACTAAGTAACTTAGCACCCAACCTTTACCAGGTAAAGGTTAGACATATAGGTGACTTATAAGTTACTTAAGTGCAGTGTAAAATGGCTGTGAAATAACGTGTACGTTATTTCACTCAGGCTGCAGTGGCAGGCCTGTGTAAGAATTGTCAGAGCTCCCTATGGGTGGCAAAAGAAATGCTGCAGCCCATAGGGATCTCCTGGAACCCCAATATCCTGGGTACCTCAGTACCATATACTAGGGATTTATAAGGGTGTTCCAGTATGCCAATGTAAATTGGTAAAAATGGTCACTAGCCTGTTAGTGACAATTTGGAAAGACATGAGAGAGCATAACCACTGAGGTTAGTGGAGTTTAGGTATGCCACATTTCTTTAGTGCCGCCATTTAATTACAATGGATGCTGTTTTATTGGTTTTGCTTCTGGTTTTACTTCTGCTCGTAAACCCTCACAATAAATGTCTCCCTGTTTCCCCGCAGTCTATGGCCAGTTCATAACATGTTTTTTTCAGCTCCCCAATGAGCTTAAGGGACTTTGATCAGTGCCGGCTTTAGGGACGTGTGATCAGTGCAGCCCCACCTTGGCTGACCTTGGGGCATGTTTAGAAATAACACTGTTTTTAGGCAACAATAAAACGTCAAGATAACTCAGGTGATTAATGTTCCTGCTGGAGAGAGATCATAGTTTTAGCAAGTGGTAGTTTCCACTCATGATAAAGTAGAGCAGAGGGTTGATATGCCTGGAACAAAGAAGTGTACCAAGCAAATCAACAAAGTGTATTTATTTGGATTGCTCAGTGAGTTACTGTTTTTTTGTCAGAGAGATCCTTTTGTTACTTGCAGTTCATGAGTTACAAACCTAATATAGCATGGTGAGCTATGAACTCTCACCAAAGAGCTGCATGCAAACTGCATGGTATAAGTTAGAACATTATGGTGGTCATTACAACCCTGGCGGTCGGTGTTAAAGCGGCGGTAAAACTGGCAACAGGCCGGCGGTAAAAAAAATGGAATTACGACCGTGGCGGAAACCGCCAACATAGACAGCCACTTTAACACTCTGACCGCCACGACGGTAGCAACAAACACCGCAGCAGTCACTGCCAACGGACAGGCGGAAGACAAGGTTCCGCCCACTGTATTACAACAGTCCAATCCGCCACCTTTTCCGGGGCTGATTCACCGTGAACAAAAACATGGCGGAAACAGGAATTGGAAGGGAAAACGCTCACCTCTACACACCCCACGAGGTACCAGGACGCCATGGAACCCGAGCTCCAGATACTCCCTGCCTTTGTTTTCCTGCTCTTCTACTAGGAACATCATAGACGGCGGGGAAGACCACGGTGAGTACTGCACCTACGACACAGGGGAGGGAAAAAAGAGTGACACACGCAACACTCCCACCCCACCCTCACCCACTACAACACACACACAAGTACATGTTGATACATTACATTTACAACCACCAAACGCCCCCTGGAAGAATGCAAGGACAAAAAGAAATGAGTTGAACGTTTGTAATCTATTAAAATACAGTAATAAAAAAAATATATATATATATATATATATTTACACTATAAACAAATATATACACCAAGAATACAAGTCCAAGGTATTCCACCATTAAAGTCCGTGGACCACTGGGCCCAAAATGCATGGGCGAGGCCCACACTCAATACCCAATCAAACGGAGAGAACACTGCAGGGGCATCAGATAGAAATACAACAGGCACCTCAGGAGGAAGGGAAAGGGAGGCACCTCAGCCCGATGAGTGCACGACGCCAGATCCACGAGGGGGCTCCATGCCCATTGATGTATCCTGGGGAGTGCAAAGCCACAGTCTCACAAGTCTCTCAAGTGGGTGGTTTGCCCACTGCTGCATCCTGGGGAGTGCAAAGCCACAGTCTCACAGGTCTTTACAGTGGGTGGTTTACCCACTGCTGCATCCTGGGGAGTGCAAAGCCACAGTCTCTCAAGTGGGTGGTTTGCTCACTGCTGCATCCTGGGGAGTGCAAAGCCACAGTCTCACAAGTCTTTATAGAAGGTGGTTTGCCCACTGCTGCATCCTGGGGAGTGCAAAGCCACAGTCGCACAAGTCTCTCAAGTGGGTGGTTTGCCCACTGCTGCATCCTGGGGAGTGCAAAGCCACAGTCTCACAAGTCTTTACAGTGGGTGGTTTGCCCACTGCTGCATCCTGGGGAGTGCAAAGCCACAGTCTCACAAGACTTTACAGTGGTTGGTTTGCCAACTGCTGTATCCTGGGGAGTGCAATGCCACAGTCTCAAAAGTGGATGCCTTTCTCCACTGGTTCTGGAGGAGGCTTTGTGCCCAGAGTGCTTCATCCTGCCAAGGACTGAGGTAGTACATGTGATACTCCACTGGTTCTGCAGGGGGCTTGGTGCCCAGAGTGCTTCATCCTGCCAAGGACTGAGGTAGTGGATGCCTTTCTCCACTGGTTCTGGAGGGGGCTTTGTGCCCAGAGTGCTTCATCCTGCCAAGGACTGAGGTAGTGCATGTATCTCTCCACTGGTTCTGGAGGGGGCTTTGTGCCCAGAGTGCTTTATCCTGCCAAGGACTAAGGTAGTGGATGGTTCTGGAGGGGGCTTTGTGCCCAGAGTGCTTCATCCTGTCAAGGCCCGAGGTAGTGGATGTGATTCTCCACTGGTTCTGGAGGGGGCTTTGTGCCCAGAGTGCTTCATCCTGCCAAGGACTGAGGTAGTGGATGTGGTACTCCGCTGGTTCTGGAGGGGACTTTGTGCCGAGAGTGCTTCATCCTGCTCATGACGGCCTCAGTAGCGTCAGAGCTTTTGGCACTCATTGGCCTGCAGTGCTTGTGGAGGCGGTGTAATGTTCAGCGGTGCTGGTGGCAGTGGTGTCCTGTTCAGCGGTGCTTGTGCCGGTGGTGTCCTGTTCAGTGGTGCTGGTGGCGGCGGTGTCTTTGGCAGCGGTGCTGGTGGCGGCGGTGTCCTTGGCAGCGATGCTGGTGGAGGCGGTGTCCTGTTCAGCGGTGCTGGTGGTGGCGGTGTCCTTGGCAGCGGTGCTGGTGGTGGCGGTGTCCTTGGCAGCGGTGCTGGTGGCAGCAGTGTCCTTGGCAGCGGTGCTGGTGGCGGTCTTGTCCACCATGCAGGTTTACGGCTGTTGGGTGGGTGTGTGGCTGCGTTTGTGTACCTTGGGAGGTGGGTTCACAGACACACTGGGAGAGGACACAGGGGATGTGCGAATGGTAGTGGGGGTGGTGAGTGCACGTGAGCGGGGTGTGGTGATGAGTGTGCTGGTGATGGACGTAGTGGCTGAAGATGTAGTGCATGCAGGTGTGAGTGGAGACGAGACTGGGAGGGAGGAGGGAGACGAGGAGGAGGGTGACACAATGGAGGCAGTGGATGTTGCTATGTCTACATGGGTATGATGCTTGTGTGAGTGCCTGTGGGATGTGTGGTGCTTATGTTTGCCTGAGCTTCCCATGTGTGTTGAGGTGTGTGCATGCTGGTCTGATGGTGTGCTTGGAATAGGCTGAGGTACAGGTGTGGGTCTGTGTGGAAGAAGTTGGAAGGGGAGGCTGGACACAGGGACAATGGCTGCCATCAGTGCTGAGGCCAGAGTCTGAAAAGCTCGCTGTTGGGCTGCCTGACCAGAATGAATGCCCTCCTGTATGCATTGGTCTGTTGCAACTGCCTCTCTACACCCTGGATGGTATTCAAAGTGGTAGACTGGCCAACAGTGAGGGACTTGAGGAGGTCAATGGCCTCCTCACTGAGGGCAGCAGGGCTGACAGGGGCAGGGGCTGAGGTGCCTGGGGCGAAGGAGATGCCCACCCTCCTGGGTGAGCGGCCATGGGGCACACGCTGAGGGGCTGCTGGGAGGGCAGTGCTGGTAGGGGGGGTGGCGGCTGTACCTGAAGATGTAGGGGGCACAGAGGGGCCCGCCACCGCAAGGGAGCTCCCATCAGAGGAGGAGTCCATGTCGCTGGTTTCAGCTCCTGTCCCCGCCGTGGAGCTCCCCTCGCCCTCTGTCCCACTGGTGGCTTCTGACTCCATTGTGTCGCCCTCCAGGGCCATGTGGGATGCATCTCCCTCCTGCTCCTGTGCCACTGCACCTCCGCCTGATGATGCTAATGCACACAAGAACTGGGAGACCACAAAAAGGGGGAGAGACAGAAGAAAGACATGTTCAGTGCATGCAATACCGCCACCGTTGGGGGACACTACAGACACAGAAGCCCCCTGCACTACGCTGTGCACTTTGAGTTCACTCATTAATCACAGGGACATGGGGTACAAGACCTATGCCCGATTTCTGCACACATGGAAGTCACAGGAGCCTGTCTAGGTGTAGTTGCCTGTGTACACAGGTGGGGTGGGGTGCCACATAGCCTGCCTTAAGAATGGACCTTGCCTACTAAACTCGCCCTGGCCTAGGGGAACCCACAGCCCACCTCCCCCACCCAGACACCTCCACTGCGCGCTGAATCAGCAGAATGAGAGTGTACTCACCCCCTTGTGTCTGCTGTGATGACCTCAAGCGCCCATCCAACTCCGGATATGCCACCGCCAGGATCCGTACCATCCGGGGGGGTCATGGTACGATGGGCACCCCTCCCACGTTGGGAGGACATCCCCAGCTGGGCCTCCGCCGTCTTCTTGCTCCAGCGGCGAATGTCCTCCCATCTTTTCTGGCACTGGGTGCTCCGTCTGTGGTGGACTGCCAGGGTCCGGACTTCCTTGGCGATGGCACGCCAAATATCCTTCTTCTGGTGGGCGCTGACCTAAAGTAATAGTACAGGGGAAAAGGAGAAGATATAACCGTCCGCACCATCACAGTCATTGGCCCGCATCCCTACCCTTGCCATGACGCACATGCACTCACCGTCGTTTCATGCACGCCTCATTCTCCCCCCCTTATCTTTCATCCACACCACTCCACACAGGCATTTGCCATTTGGCATGCTCACAGTGTACTTACCTGTTTGTCTGGAGGACCGTAGAGTAGCGTGTACTGGGGGAGGACCCCATCCACTAGTTTCTCCAACTCCTCTGTGCTGATGGCAGGGGCCCTTTCCCCAGACACATGAACCATTGTCTCTTCCAGACTGAGGTCACAGCAGCACTTGCAGTGTAGGTCCTCTCCTGTCGAAGATCAGGTATCAAGTGAGTGAACAGACAGAAAATGGCGGTGACATCCATGGCGGTACGTACCGTCACCGCCGGAGTACATCGTCATTGGCTCCTGGAACCCATTGGCTCTAATGTTAACCAATGCAGCATTGCGCCGCGGTCTTCGACCGCCTACCGTGACGGTGTACAACGCCAGCGCATCATATCCCCTTGTTTCACCTTACAGGTCAGGCAGCCGTCATTTCAGGGGGCCACATGGCATTAATTTTGACTGCGTCACACATATCTAGGCCTTGAATAAACACTAATACAGGCATTTATCGATTTTTTTAAAATTATGGAATAAAGTTGTGTTTACGTACCTCAGTGTTGGTTGACTCTCTGCTCGCTGTTCTCCTCCATAGATCACGTCCGCTGGGGCAGGTGAGGAGATGGCGCATCCTCTGGTGTACAGACCGCTGGTGGACCTGTCGACAATGGAGGAGCGACATGTAATTGTCACATACAGACTTGATCGTACCACAATCCTGGAACTGTGTGCCCAGTTGGAGCCAGACCGGATGTCAGCTATCCGCCGTCCCACAGGAATCCCCCCTCTAGTGCAGGTCCTGTCAGTACTTCATTTCCTGTCAAGTGGGTCTTTTCAAACAACAGTGGCCATAGCATCAGGGATGTCCCAGCCTATGTTCTCAAACGTGTTGTCCAGAGTGTTGTCTGCCCTGCTGAAACACATGCGCAGCTACATCGTGTGCCCTCAGGTGGAGGATTTGGCTACAGTGAAAGGTGACTTCTATGCCCTGGGACATATCCCCAACATCATAGGTGCCATTGATGGGACACATGTGGCATTGGTCCCCCCCGCAGGAGTGAACAGGTGTACAGAAACCGGAAGAGTTACCATTCTATGAATGTACAGATGGTGTGTGTCGCCGACCAGTACATCTCCCATGTAAACACCAAGTTTCCTGGCTCAGTGCATGACGCTTATATTCTGCGGAATAGCAGCATCCCTTATGTGATGGGGCAACTTCAGAGGCACCGTGTGTGGCTATTAGGTGAGGACATGGACCCAATACAGTGTGACTAGGTGTCTGGGTCTGGGGATGTCCCTAAGAGTTAGTGTGTGTCTAACAGTTGTCCGTTGACATTTGCAGGTGACTCTGGCTACCCCAACCTGTCACGGCTACTGACCTCAGTGAGGAATCCCAGGACAAGGGCAGAGGAACACTACAATGAGGCCCATGGGCGAACTAGGAGGATTATAGAGTGGATCTTCGGCCTCCTGAAGGCCAGGTTCAGGTGCCTCCATATGACAGGTGGTTCCCTATTCTACTCACCAAAAAAGGTGTGCCAGATCATCGTGGCCTGCTGTATGCTTCACAACGTGGCTTTGCGACAACAAGTGCCTTTTCTGCAGGAGGATGGTCCAGATGGAGGTGTTGTGGCAGCTGTGGAGCCTGTGGACAGTGAAGACGAGGAAGCAGAAGAAGAGGACATAGACAACAGGAACACAGTGATTCATCAATACTTCCAGTGAGACACAGGTAAGAAGACAACACTGCCTGCTACATCTTATTTAATTCTTCTACCTCTCATCTGTCTGTCACTTTCACCCAGTGTATGGACCCTGATTTGTCACTTTCCCTTTCAATTTCACAGATGTGGGTCCCACTGTGTGACATCTGCTTTGTTTTCCCATGGGCTAGAGCTGTGTGACATAGGTATGTTGACAATACATTGGATATGTCATTTTTCCAGTTATTGGAAATACACATTTTCGAAAGCACAGACTGACTCCAGATTGTTTTGTGATTTAAGGGTGTTTATTTAAGTGCTAAATAGTGGAGGGGGTTGTAAATTGGTCAGGGGTGATGGTGGAGGAATATCCATGGCAGAGTCCAGTCTATTAGTCTCACAGGTGCATTGTCCAAAGGGGCATAGGAAGTGGAGCTAGAGTAGTTTGAGTATGGACAGGGTGACAAAGTGGGACAGAAGGATGACATTCAGGGTGGTCTCATTTCTTGGCGGGGGTCTTGGCATTGTTCTCTGTCTTTGTCCTGGATCTCAGGGACCGCTTGCAGGGTGGTTCTCCATCTGCAGGGGGTGGGGTTCTGGTGTGGTGGTCCTGTGGCGGTGCCTCCTGTCCACAAGCGTCGGCGGAGGTGGTGGGCAGTTCATCGTCCAAGGTAGTGCCAGGGGGCCCTTGTTGTGCCACAGTGTCCCTCCTGGTGTTGAGGAGTTCCTTCAGCACCCCTACAATGGTGCCCAGGGTGGTGTTGATGGATTTGAGTTCCTCCCTTAACCCCAAATACTGTTCCTCCTGCAGCCGCTGGGTCTCCTGAATCTTGTCCAGTACTGTTGCCATCGTTTCCTGGGAATGGTGGTAGGCTCGATGTTGGAGAGGGCCTCATGGAGAGTGGGCTCCTTGGGCCTGTCCTCCCCCTGTCACACAGCAGCCCTCCCAGTTCCCCTGTGTTCCTGGGCCTCTGTCACCTGAACCGTGTGCCCACTACCACTGCCCCCAGGTCCCTGGTGTTGCTGGGGTGGTGGGTTAGCCTGGGTTTCCTGTAGTGGTGGTCACACTGCTGCTTGATGTGTCCTGGGGACAGAGCCATGGGCCCACTGGGTGGGTGCTGTGCTGGTGTTTCCAGAGGGGGGAAGCTCTGTAGAGGCCTGTGCCAGTGTGAGGGGAACCGACTGTCCCGAGGTCCCAGATGGGCCGGGCTGGTCATCTAAATACAGTTGAACAGAGCTACTGTCATCACTGTGGGCCTCTTCTGTGGGTGGAGTGGACATGTCTTGACCCTCCTGTCCGGTGACTTTGGGTAGGGGCCCTGCAGGGGTGTAAAGGCATGATTAGTGCATCTGTATGTGCCATGGTTTGCAATGGGTTCCTGATGTCAACCTGTGTTCTTGGGTGCTGTCCCACTGCGTTGACCCTGTCCACGATTCTGTGCCATAGCTCCATCTTCCTAGCTATGGTGGTGTGCTACGCCTGTGATCCGAATAGCTGTGGCTCTACCCGGACGATTTCCTCCACCATGACCCTGAGCTACTCCTAAGAAATCCTGGGGTGTCTCTGCAGTGCCATGGGGTGGTGTGGGTGATGTGTGGGGTGGTGTGTGTTGTGATGTGTGGGGCGATGTTTAGGGGTGTGTTGTGTGAGGTGGGTGGATGTTGTGTGAGTGATGGTGTTGAGTGCCCGTGGATGCTAGTGTTGTTTCTGGTGGTGTCTCTCTCTGGCCTTCTGTCGCAATTATTGTCATAGGGGTTTGTGGGTGATGTGGGTGTGTGTTTTATATTGTATTGAGTGTGTGGGAGTGGTGTGTGTATGTGTATCAGGTGTGTGTATTTCGATTTGTCCAATGTGGATGTGTTTTGTAAGAGTGTGTGTATTCTGAGCGCAGCCGTGTGTACCGCCAATGGAATACAGCGGTTAAAAGACTGCCGCGTGGATTCGTGGGTCGTGATAGTGTGGGCGTATTCCTGTTGGCGTGACGGTGTCGGTTTTGTTATCGTCAGTTTATCACTGACCTTTGGTGTGGTGGACTTGTGTGGGTGTCTAAATTTTGGTGGATTCCGAGCTGTAGGTCATATTAGCTGTGGCGGAATTCCGCAGCGCAGTGTTGGCGGTCTTTTGCACGGCGGTAAGCGGCATTTACCGGCAATGTTGTAATGACCCGCTATGTTTTTCTCTAGTGTTTCATTATCCTAATGTTGCTAAAAAGGGTCAGCTTGAGTAGAAATACGTTCTTATCAGTAAAGCCAACCATTGTGGTATATTTTATATCCTGATTTTGTGATTCTCCAGACCACTCTTTAAATACACAGCCTACTAGTATTGCTGACATGTGACTCCTACACCTTGTAATCCTAATTGTTTTATGTAAGATTTCATCTAGACTGATTCACACATAATTCATTGGCTCTGTATAATATGTGTGTGATGTAAAGTATTCTGACACTCTGCACTGGGATGAGTAGCTCTATAAAACAACTTAAATGCTTGAGGGAAAGAGGCTATGGAGAGAGGAGGGTCACAATGTGGTAGTGAGCAAACTTGTAGAGAAGAAGGTTTTTTTGGGAGGGTGTGTGCCAACAAAGTTTTTCACACTGGGTGTCACATGTGCTAAAGCCAGCGCTCGCTTTGATAAAAGTGCTTGTGCCATTATGGGGGATCACTTTTGGCAAAGATGTAATGCAGAGAAGAACATCATTTCATGGCATCATCTTTCTTGTTCTGCAGAAACAACCACAAAAATGGCAGGTTTATACCTGCCAAAGAAAAAGAATTCCCAGAGCTTGAATTGCTGGGGATGGAAAGGGAAGGGGTATTTCAGAATGTTTCATGTTTGCAACCTTTCTGTTTCTCATGAAATTTGGTTGTGAACATAAAAGCTCTCTGTTGTAAAGATTACCCTAAAAAGGCAGATGGATGGGCTGCCAGCCAAATGTTTCCTTGAATGAAGCAGCTGAGGATCCGCCATCAGCAACTAAGCGGTTTCCCCATTTCTCAGTGAGGTGGGGGAACTGTATAGCAGGAAAAGAATAAATGTATACTGTTAGAAATAGGGTCTTTGGTTGACAGCCAGGGTACCCCCTGTTCAAGCAAGGACTCTCACTATAGTCAGGGTACAAGAGAATCACCCTCAGCTAACCCCTGCTTACCCCCTTGGTAGCTTAGCAGAGCAGTAGGCTTAACTTCAGAGTGCTAGGTGTAAAGTATTTGTACCAAAAACACAGTAACTTAATGAAAACACCACAAAATGACACAACACAGGTTTAGAATAAAAGTAAATATTTATCTGAACAAAACAAGACCAAAACAACAAAAATCCACCTTACACAAGTCAAGGTCTGAATTTTTAAAGAATAAATCCAAAAATAGTGCTTAGAAATACAAAATGCTTCGAGGAGGTGTTAACACGGCATCGTGACAGAGTCGTACCCAACAATCCGATACCAGCGGCGCCGGCCTCGGAGTCACGTAGGCCCCCAGGTACAGTACCTTGGTGAAGAATGGAAACAAGCCGATGTGCGAAGTCGGGGATCGCGGCACTGTGCGAAAAGTTGAATCTGCGCACTTCGAGCGGCATAAGTCATGGCGTGGTGCGGCAACTTTCATGGAGTCGTGGACTTCAGCGGGGCTGCAGTGATGTTGGGCCTGCGAAGGTCGTCGCGTTCTACCGAAGATCACGGAGTCGGGTGCAGGTGGCTTCACCGGATTCAGCAGCGGCATAGGTCTGGAGTGGTCCGCAGTCGATTTCCTTGAGTTTTCACCAGCTTTTCTTTTCGAGGGCCCAGGGACTGGATAGAGCACCACTTGTCAGGGCAGGATTCTCAGCA
Source organism: Pleurodeles waltl (assembly GCF_031143425.1). Taxonomy (NCBI): domain Eukaryota; kingdom Metazoa; phylum Chordata; class Amphibia; order Caudata; family Salamandridae; genus Pleurodeles; species Pleurodeles waltl. Next base: position 1,533,774,292 of record NC_090440.1, on the reverse strand, counting down.
GAGAGTCCAGGTGCTGGTAAGGGAAGTCTTTGATGGCCCTGAGACTTCAGAACAGGGGGCAAGCTCAGTCCAAGCCCTTGGAGAGTCCTTCTCAAGCAGGAATATACCACAAAGTCCAGTCTTTGTCCCTTTACACAGGCAGAAGCAGCAACTGCAGGATATCTCCACAAAGCACAGTCACAGGCAGGGCAGCACTTCTCCTAGGCTCTTCAGCTCTTCTCCAGGCAGAGGTTCCTCTTGATGTCCCGAAGTGATCTAAAGTCTGTGGTTTTGGGTGCTCTTATACCCAATTTATCCTTTGAAGTAGGCCTACTTCAAAGTAAAGTTTCTTTTGAATGTGAAATCCTGCCTGGTCCAGGCCAGGCCCCAGACACTCACCAGGGGGTTGGAGACTGCATTGTGTGAGGGCAGGCCCAGCCCTTTCAGGTGTAAGTGACCACTCCTCCCCTCCCTCCTAGCACAGATGGCTCATCAGGATATGCAGGCTACACCCTAGCTCCCTTTGCTTCACTGTCTAGTGTGAGGTGCGACCAGCCAAACTGTCAAACTGACCCAGACAGGGAATCCACAAACAGGCAGAGTCACAGAAATGGTATAAGGAAGAAAATGCTCACTTTCTAAAAGTGTCATTTTCAAACACACAATCTTAAAATCAACTATACTAAAAGATGTATTTTTAAATTGTGAGCTCAGAGACCCCAAACTCCACATGTCCATCCACTCCCAAAAGGAATCTACACTTTAATCATCTTTAAAGGTAGCCCCCATGTTAACCTATGAGATGGACAGGCCTTACAACAGTGAAAAACGAATTTAACAATATTTCACTGTCAGGACATATAAAACACATTACTATGGCCCTCATTTCAACCTTGGCAGTCTTTTCGCAAGACCGCCGAGGTACCGCCGTGCTGAAGTCCGCCAGTGCAGGTGGTTTTCTGCACAGCGTATTATGACTGCTGGAAGCCATCCGCCCTTTTTCGGACGGAGAGCCGCCACATTCCATGATTCGGTGTGGCGGTGTTCTGGTGATGGGGAGCTGGTGGCGGAGCAGCCCCCATGGATCCTGTTCCCTCCCAGAGGATCACTGGGCAAGGTAAGGTGATCGTCTGTTAGGGGAGGGGGTGGAGGGGTGTTGTGTGCGTGCATGGGGGTGTGAGTGTGTAGAGGGGGTGTGCTTGAAAAATGTGTGCATGTCTGTCTGTTTGTATGTCTGTGTGTATGTGTACAAGTATGTCTGTGTGTATGTGTGCATGTATATCTGTTTGTATGTCTGTTTGAATGTCTGTTTGTATGTGTGCGGGCATGTGTAGTTGTAGTGTATGTGTGCATGTGGGGGTGTGTGTGTCAATGTTGGGCGGTTGGGGAGGGGGGTCCAACCACCTTTGGGGGGTGCTAGGGGGATGTGGGTTTGGGGGGAGGACTCTGGGGAGGGAGAGCAGGGTGGGGGAGACCCCTATCACTGTCAGGGAAGGAATTCCCTGGCACTGATAGTGCCTACCGCCATGGATTTTGTGGCGGTACAGAGTATGCGGGGTCGTGACACCGCCGGCAGTGTAGTGACAGCCGCTGGTCTGGAGACCGAAGTCTCCAGCCCAGCGGTTGTTACCACCCTGGCGGTCGGAGTGGAGAAGTGGCGGTCTAGCATGGCGGTCACTGCCATGCTTATGTCATTTGTTTTTCGCCGGCCTCTTGCCGGTATTACCACCACTTCTTCACCGACCACCAGGGTTGTAATGAGGGCCTATATGTCCTACCCTAACCATACACTGCACCCTGCCCTTGAGGCTACCTAGGGCCTACCTTAGGGGTGTCTGACATGTAGGAAAAGGGATGGTTTAGGCCTGGCAAGTGGGTACACTTGCCAAGTTGAATTTACAGTTAAAACTGCACACACAGACACTGCAGTGGCAGGTCTGAGACATGATTACAAAGCTACGTATGTGGGTGGCACAACCCGTGCTGCAGGCCCACGAGTAGCATTTGATTTACAGGCCCTGACACCTTTAGTGCACCCTACTAGGGACTTACTAGTAAATCACATGTGCCAATCATGGAAAATCCAATCAACCATACAATTTACACAGAGGGCATATGCACTTTAGCACTGGTTAGCAGTGGTAAAGTACTCAGAGTTCAAAAGCCATCAGTAACAGGTCAGAAAAATAGGAAGCAGGAAGCAAAAAGATTGGCGATGACCCTGCATAAGCAAAAAAGTCCAACATGGCCCCCTACCAGCCTAAAGCCAGGGTAGAACAATCAATACCTTGATGTACTTCCCTGATTGGGGCAATAGAACAGGGACCCAGGCCCACAACAGCAGGGGCATGTTCCAGTTCTACGCCTTCCTGGATCCAGTTGGAACCCTCTGTCCATACTCTACAGGCCCACTAAGCTAACCCATGGGGAACCCTTCTCCACATCTGCAGATACCATCTGTGCAGCACCTAACTTTACTTTGCTCACAGATGTATCCCAATGGGCAGATAGTACAACCAGGGCCAACACAGTGGTGTTGCCCATTCCACTCCTGGGGTGTGACTCTCGCCCCCCCCCCCAGGGGAAACTCTGTCCACCAGGACAGCAAGCCACAGTGGCTCCGGACAACTGTCAGAGATGAGAGCCTGACCTCAGGCCTCTCCAACCACTGTGATAGTGGAGAGTGAGGGGCGGTAGCCCCAGGTGCCTTGCCCGCTTTCACCACTTTCTCTTCCACCAGGTCATGGATGACAACCTGACCCTGGTTCTCCCCTGTTGGGCTCTGTATCCTCCCTCCAGGAGCGGCACCCCCAGAGTCAAAAATTGTCAGGGTGTTTGTAGAAGCAGTCCTGCACAACTCTCCCACCAGTGCAGGGATGTTAACCTGCAATTGGTCCTCCAACCTGGGGTCTGTACCTTCAGGATGGACTAGGGCCAGAGGTGAGGCTTCCCTCCCTCTGCCCTCCCTTCTGGGGTCCTGCACGCCCCAACTAGTAGTGCCCCCAGGTAGACAACATGGTACGGGTACTGTTAGCAGTAGCCTCTTCCTCCAGGTCAGGGGGGACACCCTGAACCTGGTCTTCCAGTCCAGGGTCTGTACCCTCAGACTGGACCACTGCCTGGCAACCCAGGACTTCCTGGGGGGCATACTTACCCCCCACCAGGTCAGAGTTTACCCTCTGAACCTGGTCATCCAACCCAGAATCACCACCCTGCGGTTGAATCACTACCTAGCACACCAGGACCTCCAGGGGGGCACTCCCCCCTCAAGGGACACACCGTCTTCAAGGGCCACACAAGAGTCTGGCTGGTGCATGTCTCTTGACCTCTGCCCATCTGACAGAATCTGGATTCCCCCAACCCAGAAATGGTCTCATCAAGGTCATTCCTGGGGGATCTGCTCTCAGAGCGGACCCCAGACCCCCCAGGTTCTCCACTGGGGTCTGCAACCCCCTCTCAACCCTCTGTCTGGACTTCTGCACCCCCTCACTAGGACTGGTACTGCCAGACACCAGAACTGGTGGGACACTGGCTACAGCCACCCCTCCAACTTCTCCTGACACTGTGGGGTCTCCCTCAACAGATGACCCTATGGTACAGGCTAGGCTCCCCTCTAGGCTCCCCTCCTGGTGTTCCCTCATGGAACCCTCCAGGACCTGAGACCGGATCTCGGGCACCTTGGGCCTCAACCCATCCCCATTCCCTCTCCTCTGAGACTGGACATGGGGTCCCTCACCCATCCAACTACACTGGGACCTACCTGGGACACTACAATACTTCGCTACCTCACCTGGTTGGGAAATACCTAGACCACTCCTCTCAGGAGCACCCCCAAATGCCTCTTCAGACTCTCTGGTACTCACCCAAAGGTCTGCCTCCATTGTAAGTTCCCAGGGGTCAGAGAACTCACACTCCACCTGGTGTTGGCGTAGCTCTGGAAAATAAGGACTAGACATATGCTCTCCAGCAATTACATCATACAGCCCCTCACATGAATTATCCAAAGTAGCCTTCACCCAATCATCCAGTGACTCAACCTTGAAAAAGTACCCCACATCACTCTCCTGAGACTGGTGAGACAGTACCCAACTGCCCCTGGCACTCAACCCACACTCTTCTGGGATTTCTTCACTCTCCATAATCAGGATTTCTACCTGGGGGGGAACCCCTCTCCCTCTCACCAAGAGTCAGTAGAGTGTCCCTCCCACCAGTAGGAATATGACTCCCATGCCAGTTCCCCAATCCACCTCAGGGACCCTGTGCATCGCTGGAGCTACCTCATACCCCTGAACCTCCTGGTGTGTGTTAACTTCCTCCTTCAAGTAGGGCACCACATCTCTAGGCATGTGAACTTCAGCAGTATTGGATACAAGATTTTTGCTGCCACCATCTGAACTGGAATCATCCCTCATGGCTTCCAGCTTCAGCTCTTCACAGCTCAGCTCTTGAGATGTAATCCTTTCTTTTTCCAGGGCTAAGGCTCTTTTCTCCTCAGCCCTCTCAACCTCGGCTTCTAGCTCTTCCAGACTCCGGATTCAAGCTAGGAGCCATTCATCTCTTTCTGTTCCCTCCTCAGGGTCACTGCTCTCCTCCTCAGAGTAGTCCTCCTCCTCAGAGTAGTTCTCCTCCTCAGACTCATTTGGTGGTGTTGCCTGACAACATTTCAACTCATACTGAAACAGGGCTGACTCAAGATCCTCTCTTCTGGATTTCTTGTTCACAGCCAGTCCTCTTTCCGTGCAGAATGCTTTAAGATGCCACTTTTATACATAAATAGGTGCCAGAAATTGACTTCCATTCTGCAAAGGCTTCACAACCAAAAACCAGAGTCCAAAAATATTAGCAATATTTCCAGGAGGACATCAGAGAACAAAAAGCAGAATCACAAGACAAGTAGTATGTGGTCACATAGTGGTTTGAACTCAAAACAGTAGTGTACACTTCATCACTGAATGTCAAGTACAAATACAAGTCCAAATCCCAACCGCTGATCACCAAACAAGTAGTATGTGGTCACGTAGTGGTCTGCACTCAAAATAGTAGTGTACACTTAATCACTGTATTTCAAGTACAACTACAAGTTCAAATCCCAACCACTGACCACCAATGTTAGAAATGGGATATTTGGTTGACAGTCAGGTTACCCACTGTTGAAGCAAGGACTCTCACTCTAGTCAGGGTACAAGAGAATCACCCTCAGCTAACCCCGGCTTACCCCCTTGGTAGCTTGGCAGAGCAGTAGGCTTAACTTCAGAGTGGTAGGTGTAAAGTATTTGTACCAACACACACAGTAACTTAATGAAAACACTACAAAATGACACAACACAGATTTAGAAAAATAGTAAATATTTATCTAAACAAAACAAGACCAAAATGCCAAAAATCCACCATACACAAGTCATGTTATGAATTTTTAAAGATTAAATCCCAAAATAGCGCTTAGAAACACAAAATGCTTTGATGAGGTGTTAACATGGCGTCGTGATGGAGTTGTTCCAAACTATCCGACACCAGCGGCGCCGGCCTCAGAGTCACGTGGACCCCCAGGTACAGTACCTTGGTGAAGAATGGAAACAAGCTGATGCGCAAAGTCGGGGATTACGGCATCTGTGCGAAACATTGAATCCGCACACTTCGAGCGGCGTCAGTCATGGTGTGGTGCAGCGACTTCCATGGAGTCGCGGACTTTGGCGGGGATGCAGTGGTGCTGGGCCTGTGAAGGCCGTCGCGTTCTAGCGAAGATCACGGAGTCGGGTGCAGGCGGCGTCACCGGATTCAGCAGCGGCGGCGGTACTGAGTCATCCAAAGTCGATTTCCTTGTGTTTTCACCAGCTTTTTTCTTTCAAGGGCCCAGGGACTGGATAGGGCACCACTTGTCAGGGCAGGAGTCTCAGCAGAGAGTCCAGATGCTGGTAAGGGAAGTCTTTGATGGCTCTGAGACTTCAGAACAGGGGGCATGCTCAGTCCAAGCCCTTGGAGAGTCCTTCTCAAGCACGTATATACTACAAAGTCCAGTGTTTGTCCCCTTACACAGGCAGAAGCAGCAACTGCAGGATATCTCCACAAAGCACAGTCACAGGCAGGGCAGCACTTCTCCTAGGCTCTTCAGCTCTTCTCCAGGCAGAGGTTCCTCTTGATGTCCCGAAGTGATCTAAAGTCTGTGGTTTTGGGTGCTCTTATACCCAATTTCTCCTTTGAAGTAGGCCTACTTCAAAGTAAAGTCTCTTTTGAATGTGAAATCCTGCCTTGCCCAGGCCAGGACCCCGACACTCACCAGGGGGTTGGAGACTGCATTGTGTGAGGGCAGGAACAGCCCTTTTAGGTGTAAGTGAACACTCCTCACCTCCCTCCTAGCACAGATGGCTCATCAGGATATGCAGGCTACACCCCAGCTCCCTTTGTGTTACTGTCTAGTGTGAGGTGCGACCAGCCCAACTGTCAAACTGACCCAGACAGGGAATCAACAAACAGGCAGAGTGACAGAAATGGTATAAGCAAGAAAATGCTCACTGTCTAAAAGTGGCATTTTCAAACACAGAATCTTAAAATCAACTATACTAAAAGATGTATTTTTTAAATTGTGAGCTCAGAGACCCCAAACTCCACATGTCCATCCGCTGCCAAAGGGAATCTACACTTTAATCATCTTTAAAGGTAGCCCCCATGTTAACCTATGAGAGGGACAGGCCTTACAACAGTGAAAAACACATTTAACAATATTTCACTGTCAGGACATGTAAAACACATTACTATATGTCCTACCTTAACCATACACTGCACCCAGCCCTTGAGGCTACGTAGGGCCTACCTTAGGGGTGTCTGGCATGCAGGAAAAGGGAAGGTTTAGGCCTTGCAAGTGGGTACACTTGCCAAGTCGAATTTACAGTTAAACCTGTAGTCAGAGACATGACTTGCAGGTAGCAGTATGTCCCAGTGAGGATAACGTCTTCCTGGGTCCAAAAGTCACCAATCCATGAAAGACCAATGAGGTCCCATTTGTCAACCCCCAGCATCTGTCCCAGTGTACCCAGCTCTGATGCATCCCAGAGGAGAGTGGCCTGTGAGATATTACCCTCCAACCCAGGGCTTGCGGTGCTGTGTGCCATAGGTCACATACGGTTGCCATCGGAGCATTAATGTTGGTGAGATTTGGTTTACCATAAAGAGGCCTTAGATGTCCCCCCAAGTTGCATTACTAGTCTATCCATCCAGAATGTGGGTTTCTCCAGTGAGCAGAAGACCCAGCATTGATGGTGGTCAGTTGCATTGCCCAATAGTATTTTTGGATGTCAGGTAGAGCTAATTCTCCTCATATCACCCCCTTGTGAGTTTGCATTGTGCTACCCATGCAAGGCCCCCATCGCAGAGCAATGCCCTCATCTTGCCCTCAATCGTCTTGAAGTATGAGTTTGTACAGGATGTGGCATGTTCGGCAGCACATAGAGGAAATGGGATAGTGACATCATATTAAGGAAAGCGGCTCTTCCCAAGAGCGATAATGGCAGGGACCTCCAGTGCTGAACATCTTGTTTTTAACCTTTCAACTGGTGGCAACAGGTTACAACGGAAGAACTGGTCAGTCAGCAGAGACATAAAGCCCTAGATAGTGGAACCCCTTGGTGGCGATTTCTGCCTCACAATTGTGGGCCATATTTGTGGCCATCCCTGTAAATTATATATTTGGAATTTATGTCAGTGAATTGTGTATCCTGAGTAGCAGCAAAATATGGTAATGATCTGCATTCACCTGTTCAGTGTGTTTTTAGGATCTGTAACATAACACAGGACATCGTCTGCATATAAGAATATATTATCCTCCCAATGATCAGTTCACTGCAAACTGCGGACCAGCGCCAGAGGCTTAACAGAGAAGACACAAAATAATGATAACAAAAAAACAGCCCTGTCTGGCATCTTGTTAAAGCCTAAATTTACTGTACTTTCCCCTGTTCACTCTCAGCTATGTCAGCGGATGAGAAAATAAGAGATGCACCCAGCATATGAAGTGTGGGCCGAAGCCCAGTCTGGCCAGTTCCTCATATAAATATATATATCATATAAGCCCTTTCAACTGTGTCAAATGCCATCCTGGCGTCTAATGAAGGACCAGGGCATGTTCTTGTAGATTTAGAGCCTGACTCAGCATGCCATGTAGGTGCCGTAAATTGAGAGTTGTGTTTCGATAAGGCATGAAACACAACTGGTCTGGAATTACCAATGCTGTAATTACCTTGGTCAGTCAGGATGCCAACAATTTAGCCAGGATCTTAACCTCAGCTTTGAGGAGTGATATCGGCCTGGAAGAGGTGCATTTATCAGGTGGTTTTCCCTGACATTCCTGGGCCGAGCTCAGGCCTTTTTCAGCAGTTTCATTCCCGTCTCTGACTTGTTTTGCTGTCATCAGAGATGTTTTGGATCTTCTCCTTCGTGAGTGGTGGGATCATGAAAGGGCTGATCTGCCTAAATTTATTGTTGCACCTTCATCCTCTGGCCAAGGGCAATCTTGAGTTCCCTTCCTACCTGAAAATTGATCCCCTCCTGTCTCACCTTGCTGGCCCCCCTTCTATTATGTTGGAACATGTCCCCCTGTCAGATTTTGTTGATCATAGGGTGGAGGCAGCTTTGAAGAAATGTTTTTCTGGTTTAAACCTTTCCCTTCTAGCTGTATTCATGCTGCTGATGCCTCTCAGTCCCTGGTTAAACTTTCCATTCCTTGACGGAGGCAATCCAGGATGCGATGGAATGCTCCTCTCTTTTTTCTTCCATGGAGACTTGGGCTAAAATCCCGGTGGATGTTTCCTGTGATATCTTGAAAGCCTCTACTTCGGCCATGGCCTCTTCTGTTACTGCCCGTCACCATGTCTATCTCAGTGATTGGACTGTGGACTCTTCTCAAAAGTCTGGTCTGTTAGATATGCCTTTTTTCGGCAGACATCTTTTTGGTGAGGATCTGGAACAGATGCTCCACAAAGCCTTTAAGAATCAGAAGCATGCCTAGGTTTTTTGTTCTTGCTCCCGGCCTGCCCCCTCTAGGAAGGCTCCTCCTAAGAAGCACACAAGTGGTTTCTCTGGGCGGTTTCGGTCCAGGACAGAGAGGTCTGCCTCCTTTCCTGCACGCTCCTTTTCTAAGCCTCAGCCTCCCCCTGCTTCTAAAGTCGGGAAGCGTTCCTGACTATTCCTCTCTCTTGGAGGGCGGTCACCTGGTCTTTTTTCTTCCCACCTGGCAAAGGCATGTTTCGGATGCCTGGGTTCTACAGATCATTTCAAAAAGTTACTCCCTTGGCTTTGTTTCCAGGCCTCCCCCTAGAGGTACTGTAGACTCTTTGGCCTCCTGATCCAATCCTCCTGTGCTGTCCCAAGAGATTGCAGACATCATCAAAAAGAGGGCAGTGGTACCTGTGCCAGTGGAGCAGTGAGGGAATGGGTGCCTCTCTCCTATCTTCCTAGACCCGAATCCTGCAGGGAAGGTCAGGCTCATTTTCAATCTCAGACATTTTAAACCTGTTTTTGAGGAAACCTCACTTTTAGACAGAGAATCTACAGCACATTTTTCCCCTTATTTGCCCAGGCAACTGGCTGTCCTCCTTGGGCTTGTGGGATGCTTACCTTCACATTCCCATTGTTCTGTCCCATTAGAAGTTCCTCTGCTTTTGTGTTGGGGCTGTCCACAGGCAGTTCCAGGGCCTGTCTACCTCGACCACGGTGTTCACCAAGGTAATGTCCCCCCTGGTGGCTTATCTTTATGGTCTAAGGGTGATGATTGGCTTCCCCATTATCCTGTACTGTCCGTCCTCCAAACTTAGATTGTGCTGGTGTGCGAAACTCTGGAGATCTGTGCCTGCTTATCAACTAGGAGGAATCACATCTGTCCCCTACACATGATCTGCAGTTCATCGGGCAGGCTTCCGGACAGCAGTGGACTTCGTCAGCCTTCCTCTGGACCGAGCGCAGTGGTTGTGCAGTCTCCTGGCTCTGGGTGCAAGGGATCTTGCACCTGCTCAAGACTGGCTGCGTCTTTAGGGTCTCATGGTGAGTTGCCTTCCCCTGCTTTTTGTCTTCTACTGCTTTCTGGTTTATCCTTTTATAACATTTTATTTTCTTTGTCTTTCAGTCCTCCTGCATCTTTGTCATTCCATGGGCTCGGCTGCACTTGGGTCCTTTGGTTCGTCATCTGCTGTCGCATTGGGTGCCTTTTCTGCATCTGCTAGACTTTCTGGTGCCTGTTTTCCAGTGCATCAGGCACTTGCTGCAGTGGTGGCTCGATCCCCTTCATTTGGCCAGGACCTTTCCTCTAGCACTGCCTCCTCCCAAGGTGGTTACCACGGATGCCAACATGCTGGGTTAGGGGGGACTCTGGGCACCCTTTCCATTCAAGGATGGTGGTCTCCTCAGGAGAGTAGGCTCTCCTCCAATCGAAGGGAATTGAAGGGAATCTTGCTGCCTCTGCTCCTTTTTCTCCCTTACTGCAGGGCCAGGTGGTGGTGCTGCTGTAGACAGACAACACTGTAGGCAAGTCCTATGTCAACAGGCAGTCCAGAGATGGGTTCTCAGGCACTAGCCTCTCTTGCATTTCAGGTGGGGTGCATTTCTTCTCTCCCTCTCAGCCACTTATATTTGGGGAAGGGGCAATGGTCGGGCAGACAGGCTCAGCTGCATTTCTCCTTCTTCCCTAGAATTCTGTCTGGCACCAGATATTTTCGCCCAGATTTGCCACCGGTTCGGCATTCCTCAGGTCAACCTATTTGCATCCAGGGCCAATTTTCTCCTTTCCCGGTTTTTGTCCAGGTCCCCAAAACAGGGTGGTTGGGGGGTTGATGCTTTGTCCCGTCCCTGACCACAGCTGCTTCTGTATGCCTTTCCTCCCTTCCCTCTTCTTCTTCTGCTCTTGTCCAGGCTTCGGTGGCAGTCAGTTTCCCTCATTCTGGTGGCATCCTTTTGTCCTCTGATGGGTTAGTTTCCTTGGTTGCATCGGATGGTGGCTGTGCCGGAGTGGATTCTCCCAATCCAACCTTGTCCTCCTTGGACGCCCATTCTTCCCTATCCACTTGCCACCGGATGTGTTTGGCGGTTTGGCTCTTGAGAGGAGGGGTTTGATGTCACGTAGTCTTTCCACTCCTGTGGCTGTTTCCATTCAGAACTCTGAGAAATATTCCACCAGGAAGTCTTACACTCGTCACTGGTCTTCTGTTGTCCGGTGGTGTAGGGGTTATTCTTTAGACTTGGCATCTTTCCCTGCCTCTTCGGTTCTTCAATTCCTTCAGGATGGTTTCCAGAAGGGTTTGGCTGTTTCCACCTTAAGGGTCCAATGGGCTGCCATTCAGTCTGTTCGCTCGCCTTTTGGTTTGCCTGAGCTCCTTCCTTTGAGTTCCCGTCTCCTAAAGAGTTTTTCTTTACTGAACCCTCAGGTTCATCCTGTCGTTCCTCCTTGGGACTTGCCTCTGGTTCTCAAGGCTCTTCACTCTCCTCCTTTTTAGCCTTTGGGCACTGTGGATTTGAAGTTTCTTTGATTGAAAACTCTTTTTTGCTGGTGGCCATCACTTCAGCGCGGAGGTTGGTGAGCTCGGGTCTTTGTCAATCCAGCCTCCCTATTCACAGGTGTTCTTTGACTGGCTAGTTGTCCGCTTGGGTCCATCCTTCCTTCACAAAGTTGTCTCCTCCTTTCACCGTCACCAGGAGATAACGCTGCCTTCTTTTTTTCCAGATCCTGCTGCTCCTGAGGAGGTTGCATTGAACAGTTTGGATGTATTGAGGGCTGTGTCCATCTATCTCTCTTGGGAACAGGGGTTTTCGTCAGTGTCAGGCCCTCTTTGTGAACTTTGATGTGCTTCATCATGACCTGAAAGCTTCTACGCCCACTTTGAGTCACTGGATTCTCTGATTTCCCTGGCTTATGCCTCTCAGAATGTCTGTTTACGGGATGGTGTGCAGGGTTGTTCTACACAGGGCATGGCGGCTTTCTGGGAGGAAGCTCAGGGGGTTTCTTTGTTGGACAGTTGTCAGGCTGCTACAGGGGCTACTCCTCCTTCCTTTGTGTCCCATTACAGGATGGATGTTAGAGTATCCTTTTCCTTTGGGTCTACAGTTTTGGCTTCTGTTACTCATTAATCAACTTGGTCTCCTGTATGATGCCTTCTGGTTTGCAATAAAATGTGTTTCTACAGTGTCTGGAGTTTGCAGCATCTGTTTTGTGAGGATCAGGTTGTTCTGAGTTTGTTTTGGTATATCCTCATATGTGTAAGTATTGGGACGAGAAATAGGGTTGAGGATGTAATGATTTCATTACACACCAGTAATCCTTATTACTCAGAATACCCTGCTTCTCGTACCAATACTTACGTTCCACCCTCCCCCTTCCTTCCCATATCACAACCTGTTCCCTTGGTTTCTTGGGCTCAGGGATGTACAGGATGTCTTCTGGGCTCCACGCCCCTTTATACCCAGATATGGTAATGGATGATTGTAGGAGTGAGGGGATTGCCACAAAAATCTTTTGATTGTCTATGGCTAGGTCATGTGGGTCTGAGCAGAAGTGGAACACATCATATGTGTAAATATTGGTACGAGAAACACGGTATTCGGAGTAGTCAGGATTATCGGTAAGTGATGAAAGAATTTCTTGCTGTAGGAAAATAATTGGTGAACTTGTGCATGGATGATTTCCAATAAGTTAGTATGCTGAATTTCTTTACCTATGTTAAATAAGGAGTACCTTGACAAGGAGACTGTCATAAACCAGCAGATCAACAAACTTAAACCTTTCATGCAGTCCCTGTGCACAGTAATTATCATATTAACGTTAATGCCCAGTCTATCAGGGCTTCTTTGTGAGTGCTACTGTCTTCTCTGTACACGGTATGATGATAGAGAGAGGATGGGCGGGGCACAAATGCTAGCCTATAAGGAACATCAGTTTGTAAGAGCCTATCCTAAACAAAGTATAGGAAAACTTACAAAAGAGCTAAATATTAAAGCAGAGACGCTCCCTTACTGAGTAATGCAAGTAAACAACCTCAGGATAAAATAGAACAGTCAATAAAATATGTAGTGGGGTGAGGAACCTCATTAGAAGGAACTAAGATAGTTTAAATTCAGGAACAAAAGCGAGCAAAATATTGTATACATGATCTCAACCACCTCTATATTGTCAAGGTCCGTATGTGAAGGGAAGTATAGATTTAAAATTCTTAAATTCACTCCCACATATCCTGACAAAATGCTGGTTTTCTTGGACATGCTTTTGCCGGTTACTGTGTGAGGAATAAAATAAATGAATTCCTTGTAAACTACATTCACTGTCAAGACCAAGTCTTGAGAAATCATCATAAGACACACAGATACACAGGCTTAGATGTTGGAATCTGGTCCAGTGCATTAGAGCTTGACCTTTCACTCACCTTTGTTATCTAAGGTTGTGCCGGGCATTCCGGTACCCCCTATAAACTCCTCCTCATCTCTACATTCGTCCCTTACCTGCAGCTAGTCTAATGTCTACGTAACTGTGCAAGGTTTCACCTTACTATCTTGCACCGTGCTGCCTTCAGTGACTTGGACTTTACCCAAGGCACCTCTTCCTCCATTTTACTCAAACATGCAGTCACTTTACTTGAATTAGCCTTTATATTGTAATTACTTCTTTTCATCCCTATGGATTGGGCCTTTACCGGCCTCCAGCAGTCAGTTTGTTCTAAACTTACAACTAAATATAAACCTTCTAAAGCTAGGAGAGAGTTTCTTCACCTATCATATAATTTCGTTCGTCAAATTCATTGTATGCTTTGGGAAACCCATGGCGCAGCTGCAAATTAAAGACCTAGGTTTCTCTTTGGGGTTGGCCTATCCCTCATTTACAGTAAAATATCCTTGTTACATTAACTGGAGGAGTTTACCTACTGTGGGATTCCTTGAGATTTAGGCCCGTATTTAGACAAACTGTTTGTGCCGATTTTACGTGAAAAAACGACACAAATACAGTGCTAAAAAAATATAAATATGGGCCTTAGCGTTCAGCACTGTGGCCTGTATTTATACTTTTTTAGCGCCTCATTTGTGCCTCTTTTTGACGCAAAAGCGGTGCAAACTTACAAAATACAATTGTGGGCCATATTTATACTTTTTGATGCAAAACTGCGCCGACGCAGTTTTGTGTCAAAAAGTTTAACGCCGGCTAACGCCATTTCTAAGCGCTGCTCGGGCGTCAAAATTATACTTTGACGCTCGGCGGCGCAAACCACTGGTCAGAGTCATTTTTTTTTACTCAAACCAATGTGGCACCTTGTAAAGAAAAACAAAGTTAATGCGGCGAAAATGACTTTTATCTGGTTTACGACGTCGCAAACTGTATAGGAGCATTTTTTGGCCGCAATTGTGTCAAAAAGCGGCGCAAACACAGCAAAATGTGCAAAGAAGAGCCAAAATGGATCCCAGAAGTTATGAGAGACCCCAGGAAGATGACAACCGACCAGGAACCAGCCAGGAGGACCCACAAAAGACCCAGTAGAGGGAGAAGAAGAAAAGGAAGTGTCCATTCAGTGCAGAGGAGCAGGAAATACTGGTGAAAGAGGTGACGGAACACCAGCATCAACTTTTTGTCACCTCAAAATTGCCATTTGGGAGGAGAGAGGCAATTTGGCAACAAATTGTCGACAAGATAAACAGTGTGGCAGAAGTACGGAGAACAGTCATTGAGTGCAAGAAGCTCTGGCATGACTGCAAGTGCAGGACCAAGGAAAAAGCATCAAGGAACAGGAAGGCAGCACTGGAGATGGGAGTTCAGCACCGCAGGAGGGCCTGGACCACATGGAGGAGATGGTGGCAGCCGTCATCCCTGAGGAGATCGTCACAGGGATTCAAGGGCAGGACAGTGCAGACTACCAGGAGACAACACAGATTCAGGGTAAGTTGCATGGGGGACAAAAATGCTGAATTCTTTACTGCAAGCGGGGGGGACATACCTACTACACAATGCATGTCAGCCATAATAATCAGGGAGTGGAAAGGTCAAAGGGGCATGGCACAGGGGCATGGGCTGTGCAGGGCAAACCTGGGGCACAGCACAACACTACATCAACAACCTTTGCATTGGGGTATGCTGCCATTCCAAGGATGTTGGAAAAGCAAAGCCAGGCCAGGAGGGTAGGGTACAACGTAAAACTGGCATGTTGTCACACGACAGCTGGTATTCTCGCTACATGAACTAGGGCTCAATTAACAGTCTCAGGCCATATCTGCAAGTGGACTTTAACAGTGACAACAGTTGCCACTACCACCTCTGCTGTGTGTGCAGGTCAAGTAGCTAATGGCAGTTACATGCCCATGGATCAAACACACCCAAAATAGAGGATTCAGGATGACGACATTATCAATCCCCTGTAATAAATAAAAATTTGATAATCCTATCAAATGCTAATGTCCATAGTCGCTACAAACATCAGGCATTGTCATAAACATTATGAGGTACACAGCAGTAATGTCATACCCATGCTGCACATGTCAGGGTCTACCCTGTACCTGGGTCACAATAGCTGCAATGCCACCATGCAACATCCCAACTGTCATACTGCTAAAACAACAGCATTGAGGGGGAGGACATATGTTTCCGGCTAGCGAAACACACCTGCACAGTCAGAAGAGGAAATGGAACACTGCTAGGACCATCAGTGCAATCCAATGTAGCACACATTCCCCAACATCAACATTACACACTACCAATGCTGACACCTGTATTGTGCCATGCCAATGCTATACATAGTATATGCTAGATCTCAGCAACATATAGCTGGATGTGAAATATCAGAGACTGGGTCAGTTCCAGATTGTTAAGTGTGGTGCAAGTGCAATCAGAACACCCACAGCCAGTGCAAGGCCACAACATGAGAATGGAAGTAGACAGAGGGTTGAGTTGTACAATAAGGTGGCAACATACAATTTGGACAGAACCAACACCTAGAGGATGTGACGCAGACAATTACCCAAACTGCCCACACTACATGTGACATGCAGGTGGGGCATAGGCCTGGGAGAATGCTAATATTAATGACAGGAAGAATGAACAGGAACCAAGATCACAATGTGCAACTAATAGGAAGTCAGGCAGGTCACATTACAAATGCCACAACACAGACACACTAATTGTACAATATCTCATTGCAGAGGACGATGGCACTCCTGGGGATATGCCTGTCCTGGACTTCCCTGATGACATGGATGACGTCCTGACAAACATCAGCCAGCAGACCCTCCAAGATGTCCTTGGAACCCTCCAGACCCCACCTTCAGTCACAAGGAGGAGCACAGAAGTAGCAGCCATCACAGATGAAATTGTACGACCTGCCAGCTCCAACCCAGCTGAGGACTCTGACGACACTGGCACCAGCTTTGAGAGGACTGTAGTTGGAGTACAGCGGGAGCTGGCCAAGGAGGTGCGGGTGGGGCTGCAAAATATGGCAGCCAGCCCAGAGGGGTTGCGTTCGTGCATGATGTCATCTGCAGAACAGGCAGGAGCCATGCAAGGGCGAACATCTATCTTGCAAGAACTTCAACAAAGTGTGAAGGAAATCAGCACAGCAGTAATGGAGTTGACACAACACTCCACACACCAAACCTTTCACTGCATGCATGAATGCAATATTGACCCCCTCAGGGCCGACCTGGCTGACTACCACAGTGATGTAGCTGCTATACTTAAGAACCAGCGGGTCCTCCTTGCTGCAGTACTGCCCTTAATAGCCCCACAGTTGTCAGCTACCGGGATTTCTGACTTCACGTCTTCAAACACTGAAGTGTGTGTTGCCCCTTCAAACCCACCACCACCAAGGGCAGAGGAGACGACACAGGCATCAGAAGATGAAGGCCTGGAACACATCACCTTTACCCGTAAGAGTACCCGGTAGCACAAGTCCATGCCAAATGAGCACTTATAACCAAGGTCCTGTGCTTCGTAACATGCCACTCTTGTAACAGCTGCTCACATGCACTGTTCTCTAGCCCACTGTTTACCTTGACACTATGCTCTGTGATTGTCTCTCACTACCTCCGTAAGGAAGATTAGTGATATTTGCCTCATGTGTCAATGCCCATAGAATGTCAATACAACTGCCTTGAAAGATTGTGGGCTGATAACTATGCACTGGGGTCTGGATTGTACCATAATCCGCCCTTCCTAAGGGTTAATTCTGAAGTAAATAGAAAAATTACAGTATAATGCTGTGTTTGACAGAATAAGTCTGCTTCAAGGGATGTCTAAGCAGAAAATCAATGTCTTCACATTTTTCATCTAGACAATCTTTAGGTATGTGACATTTGACTCTAAAATTGCATCTCACACACACACCATACAGCAGGAATTGATGTGTACGAGTGTACGGACAAATAAGTAACCTGGCAGTACAATGTAAGAAATGATAGGTGTGAGTTATGTATACTATACTACATAAGATTATACCATCACTCACCTTATCAGGGTTCACATGAACATCAGGCTGCAGGCAGACGTACCACAGTGCACAAGATTCCAAATCAGGTCTCAAACAATGACAGATTTAAAAACACATCCAAACTTGACAACACATTGAGAACCATAGTAACCTTGAGTGGTGGGTGCAATGGATGGCAGATACATAGAGAAGTAGCTGTGGTGTAGCTGCCAATGTGACAGTTCAATTGGGATTTGGATGCAGGATGGGACAAAAATGCAAATACTAAATTGACACTGTTCACCTATGCCAAGGCCCTGATCCTCAAGCATATGACACATACTGTAAAGGAGTACCTAAGTATTTATTTAACTGTAAAAAAAAGGATAATAAAACTAGGGGAAACACCTTAACTAACCTAGCCTATCCTACCTACACATTACCCACAACTGGCCCTAACTACCCTAAGCTAAACTTACTTATCACATTTAACTAAACACTCTAAACATCAACTCCCCGCCCCGTTTATATGATGGGACACATGGAGGACAACATATACTAACCTAAACACATACTATCTGATCGTAAACAATTATATATGTATTTAGTTTTTTATATATTTTTTTTATTTTTTATTTTTTAATACACAAAAACCCCAACATCATCGCCCACCCACCCACCCACCCACAATTAAAACCCATGTAAAAATATCATACCCTCCGCCCCCCAACCCACTTATACTAACTAAAGTAACAGCCTATTCTAACCTAACACTAAGCCCCATAAACCCACTAAATATAAGAACCAGGAAAGAGGAGGGAGGGAATCGTGGCTGAGGGTCCAACTGTTATAAGTTTGCCCTCCACAGGATCTTTTTTATCCCACGCACTCTCCTGTTAATCTGGGACACCTCCTGCTGCAGCCTGTCCAGTCTGCACAACATCCATTGCATGTCACGTTGCATGTTCAGAAATTCAACATTGTCAATGATTGCAGCAGGGGTGGTCTGTGTGCCAGTTTTGGAGGGTTGTGCTGTTGCCGGTGCCATGCTTGGAGGGGGAGGTGCAGGGGCTGCTGTCAGTGGTCCAGGAGCGGATGATGTTGACGGGCCTGCAGTGGTGGCTGTCATCCTTGGTGCCACTTGGGTCGGAGTGGTGGTGCTGGTGGTGGCTGCTGTTGTGGACACAGATGTGCCACCTTGGGCAAATGCCCTCCACACCCCTGTGGCTCTCTCATGGCGATAACGCCGTGCCATGTGGCAGAACCCAGACTCAACATCCAGAATGTGGTGGTAACGCATTGCCCTCCTCTGGAATTCGTGGATCTGATTGGCATCCCTATTGGCTGCTGTTAAAAAAGATAAAGCCAAACATTAGTTCCATCATTGTGTGATACAGCTACTGATGATATTAAAAAAAATATCTAATTTAGCTTAGACAGGCCATTCACAGTACAGATCACAGATTCTCCCTGAGGAAGTACATGCCAACGCAGCCTACACATGTCCTATCTAACAGCACAGCAATGCTCAAAAAGATGTGTACCTACTTAAATGATTGAAGCATCATTGTTCTGCCATTAGTCACATAACAAACACTGCAAGCCCTCCACATGTGACAGGCCAACTAATTACTATCTTATGGATGACAATCAAGGGCCACAAGATCTGTGTTTTTTAAATGGAATTGCCAGGATGGTATGCAGTTGCTAATCATGAGTGGGTATCCTACGTTGGAACAAATTAATTTCAGATTTACATAGTAGTGTACTATGCTTGGATACTCACACCTAGGTACCCATATTTCATAACCCTAAGCCTGTGCCTCAGGGGGGATGGACAAGCAAAACATACTTTCAAACATCATGGACAGCCAGGAAGCTTTGGACAGCTGTCCAAGGGGTTAGTCAGTCCACCACAGGTAAGGAGGGCTGCCAACTAGGATAGACACAAACATTGTACAATTCCATCCACATTTATGTTCCTAATTGCAGACAATTGTCAACATCATTTGATATCACCAATACCTGTCCTACAACAAGCACATAGATGCAAGCACCCATCTGGGCATGAGCTGCATACACACCTATGACATTGTACTCAAGTGTCACATAAACATAGCACAACATGTGGAGCTAGATGCTGCTAGGAAGTCAAACATACAGTCTAACATGTTCATTAGTTAACAGGGAGGCTCAAGTCTGTGCGTAATACTTCAGGATCCCTACTCTGTGTAATTCAGGGTATGACTTGCTGACTAAATCATGAAAATGGCTCTCTCCAAATTTTTCATTATAAGAAATGTAACAACAACTGTCACCCTATTCACATGGCCATGGCTACAGGGCTCCACTACAATCCCAAACGATTCTCCAACTCAAATATGGAAAAACAAGTCAAACTCCATTCAAGTCACATATCAGATCATGTGCCAGCACATAATACCTTGCTATGTGTCCAACACACAGGAGTCAATCACACAACAGCTGCAAATAGAACACAGAAATGAAATATCAACACTTACTGGATATGTCTGGGTCCGCAAATCGAGCCACTTCTCCAATTGTGTAGGGGGCAGGTCCACCTGTAAAGCATGGAAGGGTGAAATGTGCTCAATGTCTGTGCACTGTACAACACTTTGAAGAAAAATGTACTGTGTGTGACATTGTATTTGAAAGTCCAGCCCCTCAGGCATGATGACACTCCAACAGACATACCACTGCAAACATGTATATACCTTGTCACTCCATTGAGTGATACACACACATATGCACACATGCAGTGGCCCTAACTATCATGTGGTGACAAACATGATTCCTCAGTTGGTTACAGATACATTTACAGAGTGTACTCCATTTATTCATTTGTTGTTATGAGAGACATACAAATCTATATTCCTGGTGCACTGCAATACCAGTCACTCAGGTATTGTGGCTTGTGCATCGAGGGACAATCAGTTACTGTGTGATGCTCATGTGGGTTGAGTTTAGCTCATGAATTATTATGCTTTCTATGGTCCATTACATGTGGGCCTGTGTTGTGTATAAGTTACATATGCCACATTGACAGTGTACCCTGAGCCAGATATGCCCGCTATGACACCATAATGGCAGGGATCCTGTGTGTTACTTGATGACAATCTGACGCTAAACATGGATTGGCCATTTATCAAATTAATACAACAAAGAAATATATGCTGACAGTGTCTATTTTGGTCATCCGTGACAGAATGCATGGGCACAGGTGTAGTCATTTCACCTAAAATGTGTCACTCATTGCCCTGTGTACCCATATCGGGTATTGGAATTCACAGTTAGCCACATTCATCATCTTACATTAGCCAAGTTGGGTGATCTGCGGGTATACAGCAAACTGACACTGTCCCATGATTAAAACATGGTTTAGCAAATGTCCTACTATGGCAATCTTGATGATGTAGGTTTCAATTTGTATGCACCTTGAGAATGGCAGCAGTCACAGAAATGCTGGTCTTCTGATCTTAGCATACACCCATGTCTGTGATATCCTTTATACTGGGAAGTTAGCTATTGTACACACGCTGCACTAGATCAGCAGGGGTGTACCAAACGTAAAGTAGCAAAGTATTTGGGCACTTTATATGTATGATGGAATCGGTCAAAGGTCCCTTGCACAACATCATGCAAGTAATAAATTGTGACCATGCAATCATCAACTTCAGGTATCCCATGATGACCCAATAACTTTTGAGAATTGCATGGCTATAAATTGACACACATGGCAAATGAATCAGCTCTGTTCCAGCTATTGTGCCCAAGGCAAATTAAAACACACAGGAACAATGAACAAAGGGCCAGAAATATATATTTTTTTAACTCAATTTGTAGCATTTGCTTCATGTTTTACGCTACAGCTATGGAAAGTAGCACCAAACATTTAGACATGAACCAGTGTGCATTACTTTGGCATCCATTTTCAATTTAATTGCGGCACAAACCAAGTCAAAGTATCAGCCTAAGATATTACCTGAGGTTAGGAAGAACTTTGTACATATGGCCAGGAATGCAGTTCAGACATCTATTCCAAATAATTCGGGACCACATTAATTCCTTGCTTTAGCTTGTGAAATACATCTCTTTCCTGGTACACTCACAGACCATGAATGAAACATATGTTGGAGCCGCATTACCATCATCTATTGACCTCAAAGCAGCACTAATTTACAAGATCAAGTTGTGTTTTCTAAGTTTGTGCAGCTGTTGCGTCAACAAATGACGGTAAGGTGTAGCAAATATTGTGTATATCATGGCCACTGTATGTTTAACTTGCATTCCACATGCCCAAAAACATTGCATGCAGCATATCAACAAATCTGCTACTGTCACTACAGAGCATTTAAATGTTCACATTACTCTGAATTGTATTCACCAACAGGGCCACCAATCACCACACCCAGGTGGTGGTCCAGCAGGTCTTGCTCTCTGGCAACAACGTCAGCCCAGCGATGCTTGAGTTGGTGGTCGTTGCGCGATGTGTTGAAAATTCTCCTCAGATGGTACAGCACCTTGGACCACCTGAGCTTCCTCGCCTCCATGTGATATCCCTGTATCACCCTGCCACCAGCCTCTAACATCAGGAGGAGGAAGTGGCACACCAGCCAAATGAAGGCCCCCAGCTCCTCCTCCCCCATTCTCCCCAGACGTGGCCTACCCAACATGACGGAAATAATAGTTACAGGGAAGGGTACAGAGGAAAACACAGGGAAAAGAGGGAGGAAAATTAAAGTAAAGTAACCCACAAACAGACCAACTATCCCCAAACTAACAATACCCACTACACACTCCCAACAGTACAAAGACAAAATTAGACACCAAATATGACCAAAACACACTTACACTGAACTACTGAGACAATTACTGAAACAACAGATGACAGATAGGATGGCACACAGGAGACAAAAGCACAATTTGGACAGACAAATCTCTCGGCACAGCCACACAGTCTAGAAAAATTACAGACTGCAAAGTGAAAGTGAAAGTACATCCACTGTTTCATTTCTGTAAACAGGAAATCCTATTACATCACTTCCTGTCTCAATTGCGGTGCGTTTTTATTATGATGCGTGAACATTTTATGACGCTTACGGTCTGTGAGTCAAATTTGTTTGACGCAAATGCTTCAAAATTCCCCCGTATTCATAGTTCCATATATTTTTAATTGGTAACCAATTTTATGGGGTACAATGTAGGAATTACCGCTCGGGCCCAATGCATGTATAATGGCTGTGAGCGTAATTTTTCATGTATATGCGGCAAAATTTGACACATATGCGTCTTTTTTTACACGTTTGTGTCAAAATATCTGTCTTTAACTGTGTTTGTGTCATTTCTCTCATTTTTAATGTACATGAAAGCTGTAACTGTACAGAGATAGGCTGTCTGCACCTGCATTGTGTGTTCCAGTGTTCTGGCACATGTGGCAGACCACACTACTGTGGACCATAATACTCATGTTGTTGTACTGGATGAGCACTCTTAACTGACACAGCAGCTACCCAAACATTTTTAATAAAAATTTGTATAACCGAGTTTGAGCAGGTGGTGCCTCAATAGAGGATAGCAAGGCTACGCAACTTAATACATTCACTCATGGCCTGTGTGTTTATGTCTGTGAATTGTCTATTTCAATTGTTGGTTGGCCTCTGTATTAATGTCACAAGATGTGCTTTCATTAATGTGCTTGTATGCATGTGTTGTAAATGTGGATAACCCTCAGATGCTACTCAGTGTGGAAATGAGTCAGGATATGTGTTTGTCATACACGTAGCATCTAATGCTGTTTGAACTTCCCTGACTTTTGGGACAAAACATCTCCAATGACAAACTATGCACAGGATATATAGAGGACGGTTGATAATGGCTATGTTACAAGAGTAAGCCATCACATGTACTGGAATGTTGGATACCACTTCCTGGTCACTTGTTTGTATACTACCCATGAGTCAGGCATTTGAAAATGCTATGTAGGTACAGTGTTTGTTACACAGAGTCCCAAAACCAATCCAAAAATGTAATGTCACTCCACAGTTTGAGTCATATAAATGACCTATGTTTCTCTTGTGGCAGTGGAGGACCAGCAGACCAAGCTGCATGTGTTCACATATTTCCAGTGGTTAAATGCACAAAGGTGTCCAGTTCAAGTCTGTGACCATGTTTACCCTGTGTCATTATTGGCCTCCATGTTGTCACAGTTACGTGCAGGTCTAGTCATGAGTCTGTGGAGTAATTCCCTGCATTAACAGAGTATCCTTCAAAGCAGGATTGACCGAAAGCAAAAGAGGAATTGACAACACACATGGGGATAGTCCAGCTATGGCACTGGAGAAGTTTTATGAGGCTGACAACAGGGCATCCTTGGTGTGCTCACAAACTTCATGGATCAGTAATTTGAAACCGGCAGGTTTCATCACAACACTTATACACAGGGTGACCTCTGAAATTCCGACTGCAACAGGGAACATCAGTGCCTCTGTGCTGATTAATCTCACAGCTAGTCATCACGCAAGCACCATCATTGGGTTGCAGCCAATGTGTATCAGTGTGTGGACCACCAGGGCACAAACATGTTTTGTCCTTTCATGAACATTAGCAAACGTTGCACCATACCTAATCCATGCATACAGCCATGATACACTGTCACTGTTTGTCACTCATGCATACATGAAACCAAGACAAGGGATAGGGCCGGGATTAGGCTATTAGAATACATGTCCCAGACTATGATACAATAAGTAAACTGATTACACTATGCAATCTATTTGAGGATTCATTGTAGACCTACAAGACACAATACCCCAGGAGGAAAGTGAGGGCATGGAAAGCAACTATGAGACAAATGTAGCCACAGGGAACCTCTATGGTAACACAAAGACAGGAACCAATCAGGCTAACAGGATGCAGGCTCTGTCAGGAACTAGCCTGAACACGGCAAATGCACAGTGAGCAGACTCTGACTGGGAAAAGCTGGAACAACACTGTGGAAACTAAAAACTGTATTTGTGCTGTGGCCTGCAACGTTACACAATAACCCAAGGCCTGTGTTAGACAAGTGATTTATACGCCAGTGCACAACAAGGATCTACATAAAATGGCAGCTTCTAAGCCGTTCCAGGCAGCAGCAATGGCAGTGCAAGTTCAAATGGCTTTTCTGCATGGAAGTGCTCACAGGTGTGTGCAACTCCAGTCTTTCACAAGTCCTGTAGGTGAGAATCAAGTTCAAAGGGCCAACAGTACCTTTCACATGGGAAGCAATGGACAGGTGATTACAGGTCCTATAGACTACCAGGCAGTGCATTATCAGACCTGAAGTCCATGCACACAGATGAACTAGGACTATGGCATGCCATACTAAAGAGGGAAGCACACTGGAATCTGAATGTGTGTCTGTGTGTGTGTAGATGAAGGATTATCAGGGTACAAATAGTCCATTTACAGTCCCCCCTAGAGAAGGATGGGGAGAGACTGAAAACATGCCTGTGGCAGGACTTATAACCTGGGATGGCATGTGCAGGGCATGTCTTGTGAGCAATGCTTGTCATACCTAGGGCACTCATACTATCCATTTTCAGCTTAGATGGACTTCTATTCACATATGCTCCTTGCAGAGATAGCTGATGTCACACTTACTGCTGTCAAGGGTCTGGTCATACATTCCTATTACCAATGCAATAGCACATCCAATGCCTCATGTATGAAGCAATTTTTTAACTTATGATTGATGGTGTCTTAGTTGTGTGCCATATGCTGCAATGAACCATGTTGCCAACATGGATGTGTGCCATAGCTGTGCTACTCTGATATTGCCCTTCAAATGTGAAATGGACAGGATATGTGTCATTTCCACTGTGTGTGAAGTTGGGTGTACATTCATACCCATCAAATGTGATGTGGCTTTTTCAGTATCCTATTCTGTATATCTGCAATGCTCCATGAGGCTAAACTCTGATTATGATTCCTAGGGATCATGTGATGCATAAATAACTACCCGGACCATGATTTTGTGATGAAGTGAGGTGTTTAATGACATATGGTAAGACAGTGGTGATGGTGACTAGAGTTAAAAGAAGTTTTGTACAATGCGTTGTCTCCGACGCATTCCTGCTGCAGTGTTTGGATGGTCCCCCTCATGTTGATGGACAACATCCTCCTCTTCCTCCTCTTCAGGCATTTGTGGCTCTGGTTCATAGAGGGGAATGTTCCTCCTTATGCATATGTTATGCAGGATGGCACAGGTCAAAATGATCTTGCAGACCATTTCAGATGAATATAAGAAGCTGCCTATGGTGATGTTGAGGCACCTAAATCGTGACTTCAGGATGCCAAATGTCCTCTCTAAATGGTGCGTGTCCTCCGATATGCCTCATTATAGGCACGCTCTGATGCTGTGCTTGGGTTTGCAAATGGGGTGATGATCCATGGCTGGATCCCATACCCCTGATCAGCTGAAAGAGAAAATGAGTGAAAAAATGTTGATGTAGCTTGCACCATGATTAGCACTTTGCATTGCAGTTGTTATCTTGTGTTGTCTGTGACTCATCTGTGTTTGTGTTATTGTGTGTAATCCTAGGCTTCTAGGATGTAATATCAGCATTGGGTTATTTAATTATCTAAACTGATGTTTGGCTGATTGACCGGATATCAGCGGTATTTTGGTACACTTGCAGTTTGTCATGTGAAAGAAGTGTCCATGTGTCTTCACTGGGGGTGACATTATACTTCCACACACAGAATTGATTCCACAGTGGTGGTAACACGTTGCACTATGTGGCCTGGATAACCCATCCAATTCAACATATGTAATAGCATGTGAAAAACAACAGTGAGGCCCTTTGATTTGGCTGGGTGACAATGTACAACACATCTCCATAAGTTGGCAGCACTGAAGTTTTGACAATTGACAATGCACAAATATCCCATGTGTGGCAAGTGCTAGACAAACCTATTTTTGTGCCCTCACCGAGGTGGCTCATGTGTAAACATGTACCTACACTACCGAACCTGCTCCAGGTAAGCTGGCTAACTTGGTTGTGGGGGTGAGGGTTTTAGTGTCAGAAGGTCCATGTGCCTGTACTGTTATGTATATGTGGAAGTGTCTCAATCTGTATGTGTAGCAGTGTGCACTTTGCATTAGTGCCACATCAATATGTGTTCTTAGCACAGTCCACTTGCTTATTGGTAGCGGGCAATATCACCCCAGGAGTGATGTGAGATGTTGGTACTGCCTCAATGTCACCTTCTTTAGAGTCATCATCATCATGCTATGTGTCTCATGGTGTTTCAACTGCAGCAAAACACATTACCCACCCCCTTACACAGTACGTATTGGTTGGAAGGGTATGTGATTGAGTGTAATTGATGTGATATTGTAAGATTCATCTTCCAAGTTGTACTGCCAGTTAAGGCCATGTCATTGCCACTGTGTGTTTTTAAATCAGTCCCTTGTTGCTCTGGTGTGGCATCTGTTGTTATTTGCATCTGTCATTTGTCCATAGGTGTGTATCCCATTGGATCAGGATATCAAACATGACTAGCAGTGTCACAACCTCAGTGTCATCCTGGCAACGTGTCAATGTAGTGATGTATGTGTTGTGTGTCCTACAGGGTTGCTGTGCAGTGTGTAAATAACTAGGTTTCTGTACTTACCACCAAGTAGGCCATTGCCATTTCGTCCATCCTGGAAGTGTCGATTGATGGTGCTGTGGCGGAAGATGAATGAATCATGTACACTCACAGGATACTTTGGCACGATGTTGGTGATCAATCCCCGGTGATCCCCAATGGCCTGCACATTGATGGAGTGTGTGTGCTTCCTGTTGCGGTATAGATGCTCGGTTGCAGCAGGTGGCACAATCCGTACATGTGTGCAGTCAATGGCACTAAGCACGTGTGGGAAGCTGTTGATTTGGTAGAAGCTCTGTTTGATCTCCTGCTGCTTCAGCTGTGTGTTGGGGAAGCTGATGTGAAGGGGTGTGAGGGAGATGATGGCATCCAGTACCTTGGGTAGGAAGGCAGAGAATTAGGGCTGTGAGATCCTGTAACCAAGGCACCAGTGGTTTGAAAAGAGCCACTTGCCAACATGTAGAGGACAGCTAGCAGCTTGGTCTCTGGTGGAATGGTGTTGGGCATCTGCAACCTGGGTGGCAACTGTGGCTCAATGTTGCGCAGCAGCTGCTGTATGGCTTGCCAGTTTAGTCTGTACCTCTGGATGATGTCATGTTTCCTAAGGCACAGAAGGGTTGTCCTGGTCCCGGAATATCCTCTCCTGCCTTCGAAATTGCCTTTGGAGTCCCTGTTGGTGTGGTGGAAGCTGCTGCTGTTGGTCCTGTGCTCTGCGTCTTCGTGCATGCAGGATGAATAGCACCTCCATGTCTTCCTTTTGGAGTTCTGATGTTTCTTCTGTGTGTTTTCCTTAATTACTGGTGTGTTTGCCCCATTTTAACGCCTGCCCTGACCCAGGTGTTAATTTTTTACGCAAATCGGGATGTGTGCCATTTTCCGCCTCCGCCTCCCAGCCGTGCGGGATTTTTGCACGGTTGGATAAATATGGCGCACGGGTGTTTAAGTCATTTTTTGGACAGGAAGGCCTACCTTGCATGTCATTAACTCAAGGCGGTTTAACGCATCCAGAAAATGACGCACACAGCGTACTTTTGACGCTCGCGGCGACGGGCATCAAAGTAGAAATATGGTGTTAGGTTTGCACTGAATTTGCATTAAAATTTTTGACGCAAATTCGGCGCAAACAGTGTATAAATATGCCCCTGTATTTTGTAAGTTTGTGCCTCTTTTGTCTCAAATAATGACGCAAATGCGGCACTAAAAAGTATAAATATGGGCCTGTGTTTCCTTTTCCTCTGAGACTGTCCTATGTCATAATTAAAGGTGAGCGACCAGGAATCCCAGAGACAAGAAACGTGCCTCTTTAACATCATCTTTTAAGTGTGAGAAATAAAAAATATAATCCACCGTGGCATGCAGTTGCTGCAGTGGCAAACAACCGTTATCTGCTGGCGCAGGACAATCAATTCCTTCTCTTACAGCACTTCACATTGTGTCATTCTGCCCGTCTGTCTCCGAGTACATCGCTATATTGGTGAGGACTATGTGCATTTAAGGAGATATGTCAGTGACAGTTCATAGTGAAATACATTTATTGATGTGAATGGGCCTCTTAGAATAGAGCTAAACATCCAAGTAATGCAATTGCCCTTATAGTGGTCTCAGCATGTAGGGCACTGAAGAAATCGAAATGTTCAATATGTAATTCTATTTTCCGTGCACTTTGTGAAATTTTCTCCCTATAGGCCATCTGACATGATTCCTAAATCATGCCGCACAAGTACAGCTTCCCCTTTGAGAATCAGCTACCACAGGAATACGGGTGCAATAACTCATCAATGGCTCGGTGCTGCCATTGTGGTCTCAAACCACTGACACATATCTTTATGGCTTGCCAAGAAGACGTTCATGTCTTTTCCACCACCATCTAATTGTGACTCATTAAAGGGATTTTGTGAATTCTAAGTGTGTGATGTTTCAGTTCACATGATTTGCAATCTCAAACTACCTATGTACATAAGGCCCAGTGTTTCATGCACATTTCTTGTGTGGAGGTACTCGTGGATGCTGCTTTAGAGTGTTCCGTTGTTATCACACATCGTACTGCTGGTCCTTTATTTATGGATTGTATTTGAATAAATCACGTTTCTATTTTTATAGTATACATGTCTCTTGCATTGTATTCAACTTAAAAAAAAGAAGTATTTTAATCAATATCATATCTACTCATCGAATCACAAAGATACGAAGTTATGAAAATTGTGATATAACTCCCCTGGAAGTACATGTCCTGTTAATAATAACATTGTATGCAACTGGTCTTTCAGAGATCCCGGTCAATTTGGAAATTTTCAATACTTTGTATTAATTTATAACTTTACCCTACTGTGGAGGGTATAATAGTAACTATACATATAAAGGTGCAATATGCGTATATAACACAATATGTGGAATGACTTCCTTTATCCACACATATCAATACCAAATTAATACCTAATAATACCTAATAATGCTATTGCCAACTAGTTTGAACATGTCGGAAATATTTAGAGGCATATTTATACTCTGCACCGAATTAGTGTCATTTTTTTTACTCTAATTCGGTGCAAAACTAACTCCATATTTATACTTTGGTGCTAGACCCCTCTAGCACCAAATTTATGGAGTTAAAGTCATTTTTTGAAAGTGGAGACCTACTTTGCCTTAATGAGATGCAAGGTAGGCGTTCCCGTGCAAAAAATGAGTCTATGGCCTTAACGCCATATTTAGGGGAATATTTATACTCTGCGGCATATTTATACTCTGTTTGCACCGAATTAGGCCCATATTTATACTTTTTGACGCTAAACTGCGCTAACGCAGTTTAGCGTCAAAAAAATTTGCGCCGTCTAACGCCATTCTGAAGCGCCATGCGGGCGCCGTATTTATGGAATGGCGTTAGACGGCGCAATCAGACCGGCGCTGCCTGGTGTGCGTGGAAAAAAACCACGTAGACCAGGCAGCGCCGGCGTTGGGAAAAAATGACGTTAGGGCGTCTTAAAATGGCGCAAGTCAGGTTGACGCTAAAAAATCGTCTTAACCCGATTTGCGCCATTTTTTCGACGCCCAGACGCCATTTCATGACTCCTGTCTTAGTAAAGACAGGAGTCATGCCCCCTTGCCCAATGGCCATGCCCAGGGGACTTGTGTCCCCTGGGCATGGTCATTGGGCATAGTGGCATGTAGGGGGGCACAAATAAGGCCCCCCTATGCCACAAAAAAAAAAAAAAAAAACATTATACTTACCTGAACTTACCTGTACTTCACTGGGATGGGTCCCTCCATCCTTGGGTGTCCTCCTGGGGTGGGCAGGGGGGCAGGGGATGTCCCTGGGGGCAGGGGAGGGCACCTGTGGGCTCATTCTGAGCCCACAGATCCCTTAACGCCTACCCTGACCCAGGCGTTAAATTCAGGCGCAAATGCGGGTTTTTTTGACCCGCCACCTCCCGGGCGTGATTTTTGCCCGGGAGTATAAATACGACGCATTTGCGTCGCCGTCATTTTTTTAGACGGGAACGCCTTCCTTGCATCTCATTAACGCAAGGAAGGCGTTCACGCAAAAAAATGACGCTCTTTCTTCATACTTTGGCGCTAGACGCGTCTAACGCCAAAGTATAAATATGGCGTTAGTTTTGCGCCGAATTTGCGTCGAAAAAAACGACGCAAATTCGGCGCAAACGGAGTATAAATACGGGCCTTAACTCTTTATTTTCCTCACTTTCCTCGTGTATGCCTTGAAATTAGAATTAGATGCTCATGCAATGGATCATTCTAACCATTCACAATGTTTCAGGAAATGTTCCCATGCTTCACGGAAGGAGCCTAACCTCTCCATCCCTGTGATAGTCGCTCTTTCTAACGTGGCTAGTAAAGCAAACTGTTACTAATTTGAGGGAGCCTCTGGCTGACATCACAAAGAGGGATCGCATAACCTTAAGAGGGAAGATACCGAAAGTGTCGATGAGGAGACAGAGCAGACTACCCGTGAGACACATTTGCAAATGACAGGAGATTTGGTCATAGGGCACGTGGAGGTTGTGGATAAGCAGGCAATGGAAAGCTATGAACTATTTCCAGGGCACTCCCGACACTGGAGACATTGAGTCTGTCCAAACATGAAGTAGCTCCCTGGCAACTTTCTGGTGTGTTGTATGGCTTTCCATTCCACCTAGTTCAGCACTCAAATTCTCATTCCCACAACTTTCTTATTTTTACCGTTATTCAGTTCCCTTATGTTTGCAGGAGCCTAGACAGAGTTAAGTGCACTGTCTGACATTCACTCTCATCTGTAAGTGTTGGCTCTCCTCGTTGTCCAGGGGTTCCATCCAGTGTCGCGATTGGGTTAACAACACAATCCGTTTATGAGTCGCTAAGGATTGGCAAATGCTGATTATAGTGACTGTGATTGGTTACCTTTCTGTGTTTACCAATCCGTGTGTTTACTTGAAACCTGAGGCCACATACCCACTGTGCCTGCCAAGCAAATTTATGTTTGAAAGAAGGAGACGAGCGGTGCCTGTAGCTCGCTCGCTCTTCCCCGTTTCGCTCATTCTTTCTGGCTGATGTAATTGTATCTAACATATTGACGGAGCGTGAACAGGATGATTGTGTTCATGAGGACATAGGGCCAGATGTATCAAAGGGTTTTACCCATTCTGTGTCTATGGGAAAATGCTTTAGTACTTGCAGCCCTTAGTCCTTTACTAATGCTTGACGCAAGTTCAGTTCTCCAGTCTTCCATATTGCCTAAACTTGTTTCTTTCCACTTTCAGCGTATTAGGGGCACATTTATACTCCATCTGCGCCAAATGTGCGTCAAAAATATTGTCGCACAATCGGCGCAAACCTTTCCCCATATTTAAACTTTGATGCAGAGCCCACGGACACCAAAATCCCACTGTGTGCATCATTTTCTGGATGCGGGAAACCACCTTGCGTTAATCATATGCAAGGTAGGCGTTCCCGTCCAAAAAAAGACGTAAACGGCCATGCGTCGTATTTATGCTTCCGGGCAAAAGTCCTGCACGGCCGGGAGGCGGAGTCGGAAAATGATGCACAGCCCGATTTGCGTAAAAAATTAACGCCTGGGTCAGGGCAGGCATTAAAATGGGGAAAACACACCTGTATTTAATCAGAACACACAGAAGCAACAGCAGAGCAGCAAAAGGGAGACATGGAGGTGCTTCTCATCCAGCGTGCACGCAGACGCAGAGCCCAGCAACAACAACAGCAGCTACCACATCACCAGCAGGGACCCCAAAGGCAGGAGAGGATATTCCGCACCAGGACAACCCTTCATGGCCTCAGGGAACATGACATCATCCAGAGATACAGGTTGAATTGGCAGGCCATTCAGCAGCTGCTGCGCAACAAAGAGCCACAGTTGGCGCCCACCTTGCTGACACCCCGCACCATCCCAACAGAAACCAAGCTGCTAGCTGTACTTCACATGTTGGCAAGTGGCTCATTTCAAAGCACTGGCGCCGTGGTTGCCGGGATATCACAGTCATCATTCTCTGCCTTCTTGCCCAAAGTACTGGATGCCATAATTGGACTCACACCCCGCCACATCTGCTTCCCAAACACACAGCAGAAGCAGCAGGAGACAAAACAGGGGTTTTACCTCATTAATGGATTCCCACACGTCCTTGGTGCCATTGACTGCACACATGTACGCCTTGTGCCACCTGCTGCAACTGAACACCTCTACCGCAACAGGAAGCACACACACACACCATCAATGTGCAGGCCATTGTGGATCACCAAGTATTGATCACCAACATCATGGCAAAGTATCCTGGGAGTGTCCATGACTCATTCATCTTCCGTCACTGTACCATCAATCAACACTTCCAGGATGGACTATGTGGCAATGGACTACTTGTTGGTAAGTACAGAAACCTACTTATATACACACTGCACAGCAACCCTCTAGGACACACAACACATACACCACAACAGCAACATGTGGACAGGAACACACTGAGGTTGTCACACCGCTAGCCATGTTTGATAGGTCTGCAGTGAACCTGTCACACATCTAAAATTAGTGTACAGTCTAATGTTAAGACGTCAATGATCACAACGTATGGAGAGGTTTGGCTAATTGTCACCTTGCAAAATGTAAGCGTCTCACTGATGTTTAAATGAATCCATTGCATATGTCTAAAGGTATGCGATGTCCAGGGTACATAGATGCTAACGTGTACCACCATTATCAATTTGAATCTGTGTATGGAACTATCATCTCACCCCCCGTGATGACACAGGGACAACTGTATCACAAGTCACAATGCTAGGGAGTGCACACTGTACTGCAAATACCAAACCATACTGCTGACAACCGGTCAGCAGCCAAACACTCGTTCAGCCAAGGAAACAACCCAGTGCAGATGGTACATCCTAGAAGCCTATGAAGCAACACAATAACACAAAAGAGTCACAGACAGCACAAGACAACTACTGCCATGCAAGGTGATATTAGTGGGGCAAGCTACATCAACATGATCCCAAACTTTTTCTTTTTCAGCTGATCGGGGCTATGGGATCCAGCCATGGATTATGGCACCATTTGGCAACCCAAACACTGCAGCAGAGCGTGCCTACAATGAGGCAAATAGGAGGACACGCACCATAGTGGAGAGGACCTTCGGCATCCTTAAGTCGAGATTCAGGTGCCTCGACATCACTGGTGGCAGCCTCCTATATTCACCAGAAATGGTCTGTAAGATCATTTTAATATGTGCCATCCTGCACAACATTTGTATACGAAGGAACATTCTCCTATTAGAACCAGAGCCACAAATGCCTGAAAAGGAGGAAGAGGAGGATGCTGGCCTGCAACATTAGGGAGAACAACAAAATACAGCTGCTGGATTGCGTAGGCGCCAACATATTGTGAACAATTTCTTTTAAAACAAATCACCATCACCACTGTAGCAACATATGTAAACAAACACTGATAATAATCACCATATCATGGACTGGGTAATCATTTTTGATCATCCATTATCACTAACTATCAGAATAACAGTGTAGCCTCATGGAGCATTGCTGATATACCGATCAGGACACAGAACATTCCAAAGCAATTGTGATGCATATTACACAACAGTCACATACACACACACTGTAAATGACATATATCCTGTACATTTCACCTTTGAAGGGCAATAGCAGAGGACCACACCTATTTCACACATACATGTTGGCAACATGGTTCATCGCAGCATATGGCACACAACTAAGACACCATCAGTCTGTAAGGGGAAAAAAAGCCTCATACATGAAGCAGTGGATGTGCTATTGCATTGGTAACAGGAATGTATGACCAGACCCTTGACAGCAGTAAGTCATACAGCACCTATCTTTACAAGGACTATCTCTGACTAGAGTTCCATAGAAGCAGAACATAGACAGCACAAGTGCCACACCTATGACAAGCATTGCACACATGACATTCCATGTACATGTCGGCCTATTCCCTAACTCCTGACACACCCATGATCCTGGTCTCACCCCACCCGTCTGAAGAGGTCCCTGGAATGGTAATATGTGTACACAGATATTCCCTCCTCTCCACACACAGACTAACAATAGTAATCCAGTGTGCTACACCCTTTCCTATGGTATGCCATTGTCATAGTACATCTGACTGCATGGACGTCAGGTCAATTAATATGCTGGCTTGTAGTTTCTAAGCCCTGTTATCACCTGTAGACTGCTTCCCATGTGAAAGGTACTGTTAGCCATTTGAACTCAAATCTCACCTACTGGACTTGTGATAAACTGATGCAGCACACACCTGTGAGCACATCCATGCAGACCACCCATTTGAACATGCACTGCCATTTCAGATGCTTGGAACAGCATAGAAGTTGCCATTTTGTTGATTACACTGTCATGCATTGCTAGAAAATGAGCCGTGTAACACAGCCCTTCGGTTTACGTGTCACCTTCCAAAACACAGGACAAACACAGTTTCCCTTGTCAACTGTCCTGTTCTTCCTCCGACCAGTGTAAGTCAGACCACTGAGTATGTACCTTGTGAAATTGCTGGATCCTCAATGACCCTGCATCCTGTCAGCCTGACTGGCACGTGTCTGTGCGTTACCCTAAAGGTTCCTTGTGGCTACATATGTACCACACTTGCTTTCCCAAACCTGCTTCCTCAATGCATTCCCAAATACATTGTATAGCATCATATGCTTTTTAAAATTGTCTTTAAATACCAAAATCATGGCCTATCCCTTGTCAGGGTCTCATGTATGCATGAACGACAAAGTGTGACAGTGTACCAGTGCTGTATGCAGGGATTGGGTATGGTGCCTCCAGCAAAACCAGCAACCTCTGGTAATGTGCATGAAAATTCCACACGTTAGGACCCTGACAGTTCACACGCTGAATCAGATTGCTCACTACATATTGATAGCCTGTGCATGCTGAATAGCTGCAAGATTAATCAACACAGAGGCTATGATGTTCCCAGATGCAGTGGGAACTTTACAGGCCAACCTGTGTAAAAATGTTGAAATGACACCTGCCGGAACATGACGCCTGAGATATGAGCTCACTCAGCACACCAAGGTTGCCCTGTTGACAGTCTCATAACACTTTTGCAGTGACAGGGTGGGACCATCCCCATGTAGGTTCTCATGTCCTCATTGGCTTTACTTCCATTTATCTCAGAAGGATACTCAGTAGATACAGGAATAGCCACCACTGACTCATGATGAGACCTGGACGTAACTGTGACAACATAGACCCCTAAAATATACAGGATCAACATTGGAGCACACACATGAACCAGACACCTCTGTGCAATTGATCACTGGAAATATGTGGCCACGTGCTGCCTCATCTACTGGTCCACCACTGCCATAGGAGAGTTGTGGCTCAGTCATATGACCACAAATGTGGGGTAAAATTACAGTTGTGGGTCATCTTTGGCTTTCCATGTCAATAACATGGTCCCCACTTAGTCTGTACATGTGCCTGACTCACGGTGGGTTCACCAACAAGGGCCTAGGAAGCAGTTTCCAAATTTCCAGGACATGTGATGGGCAACTTTTGAACCATTGACATGAACAAGCGTCTGCCATCTATCCGGTGCATGCTTTGTAATTTGTGGTGTCCACGTTACCCAAAATCTTGGAAGTGCACACAACAGATGTTGCTACATGAATGACTAGCACATGTCCACTCTCATTTCCACACAGACTTGCATTTAAGGTTTGGAAACATTGACTTAACATTCATACAAGCATATTTTCAATAATGCATCTTGTGATGCACACACACTGGGTCAACAACTACATTAGTAGCCAATGCACACACATTGAGCCATAGGCATTGAGGTGTTGTACTTATGGGCGTCACCTTGCTATACTCTCCTGACGCCAAACATGCCCAATTTGTGCAATACATATATGTAGGCCACACAAATGGCCATCTAGTGCGTCAGCCAAGAGTCAAAATCATGTTAAGGAAGTAGCGGATCATGGTCCGAAGCAGTATGATGTCTCACATGTGCCCATACACCGTCAAGATCAAAGTGGGTGCAATCAGCCTTTCTCAGTTGTGTCACAAATGTTACATTACATTAAAATGGAAAAATGACCCAAACCCAGATAATGCCCTGAAATTTTGATGTATACGCGTCAAAAAATGACACACAAGCGTCAAAAATAGCACTTATGCCCGAAAAATTACGCATTATGCCCTGAAAATTGGTTAAGTGTTAGACTATTTCCAAAGATATGTATGCGGGCTCATTTTTACTCCTGTGCGTCGAAAAAAATGCCGCCCAGACTATGCGTCAAAAAGTTTTGACGCATAACGATAAAAACGTCTGCCATTTTATGCAGGAAGTGATGTAATAGGATATCCTGTTTACAGATTATGTATAGTGGGTGTACTTTCACTTTGCAGTCTGTGATTCTTCTAGACTGTGTGGCTGTGTTCAGCATTTTGTCTAGTCAAATTGTGCTTTTGTCTCCTGTATTGTCCATTAATTGTCATTTTGTGAATAAATATTGTTGTTGTATCCTGTCTGAGTGTTTATTGTGTACTATTGTGTAGTATTGTATTGTCTTTGTTGTTTTTGAGAGTCTGTTGTGGGTAGTGATAGTCTGGGGATAGTTGGGCTCTTTTAGTTGTTTAGTTTACGTTTTTCTTATTCTACTTTCCCCCTATTCTCCTTTGTTCTCCTTTATCCCCTATTACCCTTTTTTGTGCTAAGATGTTGGGTAGGCCACGTCTTGGCAAAATGGGTGAGGAGGAGCTTGGGGGTTTCATATGGCTGGTGGGCCATTTCCTCCCCCTTATGATAGAGGCAGGTGGGCAGGTGATACAGCGGTATCACACCGAAGCGCGGAGGCTCCGGTGGGGAAAGGTATTGCATCACTTGCAACGCGTCAATTGTACCCCGAGGAATGACCACCAGCTGAAGCACCGCTGGGCTGACCTCATCTCCAGGGAGCAAGATCTGCTGGACCACCTGGGAATTG
Organism: Pleurodeles waltl; assembly: GCF_031143425.1. Lineage (NCBI taxonomy): Eukaryota > Metazoa > Chordata > Amphibia > Caudata > Salamandridae > Pleurodeles > Pleurodeles waltl. The sequence goes on along the minus strand of NC_090440.1, from coordinate 1,533,736,761 downwards.
TGATTGGTGGCCCTGTTGGTGAATACAAATCATGTAAATGTGCATGATTAAATGCTCCGGAGTGACATCAGATGATTTGTACAATATCTGCTGGCAATGTTGTTGAGTGTGTGGAATGCTTTGGAAACATACAGGGTCATTGATGGACTATGTTAAGGACCACAATTGCTTGGTGTCAGGAAGCAAATGCTCTGCAAACTTACTGAATACTTTTGCTTAATGTAAGTTGGTGCCGCCTTTGTGCCAAACAGCAACACAAATCAGGAGCCAATTATGTATATATATAGGTCACATTTGCCTGTGAGGTATAGATTTTCAAAATCATTACCAACATTTGTTGACGCAACAGCTAGTCTGACTTTCGAAACACTACATGATGCTGAAAATGAGTGCAGGCTTCACGTCAATTGATGATAGCAATGTGGCCCAAACATATGTCTTATGTTCGTCTGGTGAGTGTGTAAGGCAAGCAATCACGGAAGTTCTATAAATCTTAGGGATTATTGTGGTACTTCGTCATTTCGGATACATGTCAGATCTGGATTTGGAGACATAGGGAAAAAGTGCAAGGTGCCCTCAGCTAACATCATAGACTGGTATTTGGTTTTTGTTGTTCCACCTTTCGTTTATGGATGGCTGGGCAAAGGTATGCACATGGGTTCATATCTCTATGGTTGGTGCAACTCATCATAGCTGGGCCACATCAAATGAAGAAACTAACAACATGAGGGCTTACAACTTCTGTACATTGTACCTGTGTGTCATAAATTTGTCATGGCCACAATGGCTGGTTGAATGGTAAAGCAATCCTCAAGGAAAGTGGCTTTGGATGCCTCTCTTGGATACACATGATGAGACGAATACACTCCATTATTATGTCTGCTCACTAATGAAGGAGCATGTTTGCCACCACATGATAGTTAGGGCCACTGCATGTGTGCAGTTGTGTGTGTAAATTTCACAGGAGACCCATGGTATTTACATGTTAGTCGTGCTATATCGGATGCAGTATCATCATATCTGAGTTGCTTTACTTACTTATGTAATCTTACACATAGTATTTGTCTTTGGAATTGCTGGACAGTGCACAGAATTTGAGCACATATCTCCCTTCCATGCCTTACAGGTGGACCCGCACCCTACACTGTGGGCGAGGTGGCTTCATTCGAGGACCCAGACAACTCCAGTAAGTGTTGATATGTCTGTAATGTGTTGTGTTTGCTGGTGATGTGTGATGGATTCCTGTGTGTTGAACACATAGCAAGGTGTGATGTGCTGGCCCATCATTTGACTTGTTCCATGAGCGGTATTTCATTTCATCACCATTTTAGTTGGCCAATGCTTATCCTATTGTTTTATTTAGGGATTCTAGGTCAGTCCTGTAGGCCCCGCAATGTGAATGGGGATGAGTCATGTGGATAACACTTGTATCAGCAAGAGTCGCACTGGACCTAATCTGTGATTTAGTCAGCCAGTCAGACCCACATTCTCCCAGAATGTGGCTGCAAAATGCTTACCCACAGACTTCTGCTTCCCTATTCACTAATGTACTTATTAAACTGTAGGTTGAACTTCCAAGCAGCATGTAGCTCCACATATAGTGCTACGAGTATGTGGCACTTCAGTGCAATGGCCTAGGTGAGCATGCAACTCATGGCCAGGGGTGTTCTTGCATCTCTGTGTTAGTTGTAAGTCATGCCTTACTGGAAGTATATGATGTGGACAAAGGTCTGCATTACCAGACACGTGTGGCGCTGGGATTGGTCAAGAGTTTGCTGTCTCCTATTTGTAGATACACCTTACCTGTGATGTGTGTGTAGAGCCAAACACATGCCCAGCTTTCTAAAGCTTCCTGGGTGTCCATGTTGTTTGAAATTGTTAGTTGTTTCTCCATTTTGGCTCTCCTCTGCTGAAATGGCTGTGTTTGCGGGGAATTTTGCAGCTATTGCGTCAAAAAACACTGCATATCAGGTTTGCGGTGTCGTAAATTGACCCACAGTCATTTCCGCTGCATTAACGTTGTTTTCCTTTACGACGTGACGCTGCGGTGTGCATTAAAAAAAATTACTTACACCTGTGGTTTGCGCCGCCGTACGTCAAGGTATAAATTTGATGCCCGCACTGCACACCGAAATGGTGTTAGTCGGCGGTAATATTTTTGACGCAAAACTGCGCCGGCGCTGTTTTGCGGCAAAAAGTATAAATATGGGCCTTAGTTTTTTACCTGTCATTATATCTTTCAGTAGTCAAAGTTAAGTCAAACGAGCTACTTACAACCTGTGCTCCAGAGACATCATTAGGCTAAGTTTAATGGTGACATACTCCTATCTTCCCTTTTCTTCCAGAAATGAAAAGTATTATAGTCAATTTGGGAATGTTTTCTGTTGGCTAATGCTCTTCTTCTTTTCCAACAGCTATCCATGTTTAATAACCTTAGTTTTTCTCACCTTAAAAGTTGTACAGTAAAGTCTGTGAATGTAAAAAGGAAAGAAAATGTTGTATGCCCTCTAAAAATTCTACCAAGTCTACATAGTGTCTGATTATCCTGTAAATCTGCCTGAGGTGTAGTTAGAAGCCATTCTTCCACTTTGTTCAATTCACCATAATTATATTTTTTAAATAGTCAGATTCATCAACGACCAGTTCTCATTTTGTATATCACGCCAGCATTCTTTCACAGCCTCGCTATCTATCTCTATTTGTTCTGCTGCCTACTCGTATTCTTTTGCACTCTTTTGGAAGAGCCTGCAAAAGAAATATAAGTGACTCCAGTACTGAAGCATTACAACAGAAGAAGCAAGCCACCTGCATGCAACTTCTATAGAGAAGCTGAAAGTGGTGCCAAGCAGGATCATCATGAACCCTTGCTTTAGCAGAACAGAGTTCTTGATGGGGCCCCTTCTGCCTGCAGCTCAGCAGACAAAGGCTCACATATAGGGTGAAAGTGTGGGTGGGTGCATGAGTGAGTGAAATGATGAATGGAGGGATGGATGAGTGAAAGGGTGGATGGATGGGTGAGTGAAAGGGTGGATGGATGATGAATGAGTGAAAGGATGGAGGCAAGGATGGGTGAGTGAAAGAATCGATGGATGAGTGAAAGAGGGTGGATAGATGGATGAATAGATGAATGGATAAAAGGATAGATGGGTGGATAAGAGAAAGAATGGATGGATGAATGATGGGGAGAATGGATGATGGATGAAAGGGTGGATGGAGAGATGAGGAAAGGGTGAATAGATGAAAGTATGGATGAGTGAGTGAGTGAAGGTAAGGATGGCTGAGTGAAAGGGTGGATAAGTGGATGGTTGGAGTAACAGGGTGGATAGATGGACACAGTGAAAGTGTAGACAGATTGATAAGTGAAACGATGGATGAATGGCTAGTAAAATGATGAATGCTGGGGCGTCATAAACCTCAAACTTTAGAAGCTACAGTGGGGGTGAAGTTCTTGATGGGCCTTTTCTGTCTGCAACGTGTCAAACAAAGGCGAGTGAGTGATAGGATGGATGTGAGTGAAAAGGTAGATGGTTGGGCGAGCAAAAGAATGGATGGAAAATGGGTGGATAAATCAATGGATGGATGTTAGGGTGGATGAGTGACAGAATGAATGGATTCGTGAAAGGGAGGGTGGATGGATGTATAAATGGATGGATGGATAAAAGATTGGATGGATGCATGAGAGAAAGACTGGATGAATGAGTCAGAGGGTGGATAGATGGATGAGTGCATGAGTGAAAGGGTGAATGGGATGAGAGAAAGGGTGATGGACGGAGTGAAAGAAGAGATCAGTGGATGAGTGAAAAGATTGACAGATGAGTGAAAGGACGGATGAGGGAAAAGATGGATGAGTGAAAGAATGGATGGATGAGTGAAAAGGAGGATGGATGGATGGATGAAAGGGTGGATGGAAGGATGAGTGAAAGAATGGATTGTTGAGTCAAAGGGGGGGTGAATGGATGTGGCGATAACTGAAAGCGTGGCTTAACTTCAGAAGCCATGTGTAAGGTATTTGTACTAACACACACAGCAATACAGTGAAAACATTACACCACACCAATTTAGAAGAATAGGTCATATTTATCTAAGCAAAACAAGACCGAAATGACAAAAATCCAACATACACAAGTCAAGATATGAATTTTCAAAAGAATAAGAGTCTTAATCCTTAGAAAACAGTGAGAATGCAGTTGTTACACAAAGTACCTTGTTAACATCAAAAATAAAGCTGCACAGGCGAGCGTGCATCGGAAAAGTAAGCGATGCGTCGACTCCTTACTTGCAAGTGAGGCTGTGCATTGTTTTCTTCTCCAGTCAGGTCGGAGATGCATTGTTTTCTTCCTCACCAGGGAGCGATGCAGTGATTTCTGGACGGGGCACCTCGGATCTGCGCAGTGTCGGGTTGACTTGGACACCCATGGACAATGCATAGAAAATCCAGTCGCATAGTATGACAAAACTGCGCTGCGTGGGGTTTGCATTGTAACCAGCCTCTGTTAGCGGATGTTGTGCGACATTTCTCCAGCTGTGCTCCATCGATTTTCCAGCTGCGATGAAGGTGGAGTGTTGATTTCAACTGCGTAGCCTGCTGCACGTTGTTTATCAGCCACGTCACAGAAGGTGTGTCAAAAACTTCCCCGCGTGGCAGTCTGTGCGTGGATTTTCAGTTCTTGTCTACTATCTTCACCTTTCAAGGGTCCAGGAACTGGAAGGGGCACCACTTGGAAGAGCAGGAGTCTCAGCAGAGAGTCCTGGTGCTGGCAGGAGAAGTATTTGATGGCCCTGAGACTTCAACAAATGGAGGCAAGCTCAGTTAAAGCCTTTGGAGATTCTTCTCAAACAGGAATGCACAACTGTCCTGTCTTTGTCCCCTTTCACAGGCAGAAGCAGCAACTGCAGGATAGCACTACAAAGCACAGTCACAGGCAGGGCAGCACTTCTCCTCAGCTCTTCAACTCTTCTCCTTGGCAGAGATTCCTCTTGAATCCAGAAGTGATCATCTAATTTTCTGGGGTTTTGGGTCCACTATTTATACTCTTTTCTGCCTTTGAAGTGGGCAAACTTCAAAGGAAAGTCTCTCTTGTTTTTAAGATCCTGCCTTGTCCAGGCCAGGCCCCAGACACACACCAGGGGGGTTGGAGATTGCATTGTGTGAGGGAAGCACAGCCCTTGCAGGTGTGAGTGACCACTCCTCTCCTCCCTCCCAGCACAGATGGCTCATCAGGATATGCAGGCTACACCCCAGCTCCCTTTGTGTCACAGTCTAGAGAAAGATGCAAACAGCCCAACTGTCAAATTGACCCAGACAGGGAATCTACAAACAGGCAGAGTCACAGAATGGTTTAAGCAAGAAAATGCCTACTTTCTAAAAGGGAAGGTTTAGGCCTGGCAAGTGGGTACCCTTCCCAAGTCGAATTGGCAGTTTAAACCTGCACACACAGACACTGTGTGGCAGGTCTAAGCTATGTTTAATAATAATATTGTTTATTCGGTCTAAATTTAGACCATTAAAATGCAATATAACAGCCATACATAGCAATAGTAAAAACTCGTAAGCATCGCTCAAATAAATACAGTTGGTACATTCCTTAAAAGACTAAAACAGGTAACATGATCAATTTGTGAGCTAGTACATTTCTTATCATATCAATATAATTTATAAAGTGCAATGCAATTTAAACTAAAAGTACATCTATAGAAACTGTTAAAACCACAGCTTCTCACATAAAGTCGATCCTAAGAAATAATTTGAACGCCAGCATTATAAAATATGATGTGCTATGGTAATATAAGATGAATGTTAAAATATACTTTGTTTCAACCATGGGACTAAATAGTTACACAAACAATTGTATGAAGTAATCCACAGTTTTGAACTACATTCAATACCAATTAGACTGCACTATGGATAAGAAGAAGAATAAAATCGCCAAAACCCTAGGTTAATAGTGGTGAGAACTAAGATATACATTCCAAAAATCATATCCTGATATTCCCCAATATTCCTGAAATTTTTTAAATCCACACACTAGTTAAATAAAATTCCACATCAGGGTTAGAGTACATGTCACATCGAAAACCAAAGAAGGGCAAAAAAAGCCTAAAATCTACAGGACTGATCCTAAAATGAGGAGCATAGAGGATCATGTTTGTATTTTAACAGCTATAAAAAGATAAATCTAATTAGAGTCCCCGTCCATAAGCTATAAAATACCTATCCAACTCGAAGGCCCGAGGCTAGAGTGAACCTATGACAAATGGACCAAGCTAGAAGACAAATATTTGGTGACTGAGCTTACTACCAGCATAGATGTATCGTATTTACATATTCTGAAGGCATTAGCTCAATCTTGCAATAGCAGAACTTTGCACAAAGGGATGATCCACCTTCCTTATATAGGGGACAGAAGAACAACACGTGCTCAGGTGTTTCCTTGCATAGGTGGCAGTTTATACATCTATCAGTCGTGGGATTGCTTATTGACCAACGGGCCATGAAACTATTAACAGGTAAGGTGCCATATCTAAGCTGAAGGAATAAGGCACGGGCACGTGCAGGTATAGGGAGGTCTAGAAAATTCTCAGGCCAGGGTTCGTGTTTAACCAGCAAAAACTCTGCTGTTAACCGGCCTATCCCATTGCGATGGAAAGGCTCATCGTTGGTTTTCCCCAGTATCTCCCTTTAACAAGTTGTCTAGCGTTAGCAGGGATCAACTCGGGGTACTTCCAGTAATGAGGGAAACCCAGCTTATCCCAAGCGGATTTCATCTCCCTCAGCCATAGGATTTTTTCCCATCCCTCTTGGGATGTTATGAGATCTCTGATTTGCCACCCTGAATGGTTCAAGTTCTTCAGTTTTCCATAATCGGATCCAGTATAAAAGCGGTCTCAGACCCGCTGTGTCTTTAATACTATTTAATCCTAGGTCGAGTCTAAGAGGGTTCATTGGTGTGCCCTTCCCTAACCTGGATACATGTCTGAGAAAGTGATTTTCTTTTGTTTGTAAAATATCCAATTGTGTGTAGGAACCCCAGAGTTCCGCTCCGTACAGGGCCTCAGCACGGATTTGGACTTTATATATCTCGGAGATGGGGTTCAGAGGGGGACTCACTGCAACTCTTGCCTTGAGTTCTAATGCCCCATCTCTTTGGCTTATAATGAGTGCCCCTTTCTAATGGCTGCCTCCCATCTGCCCGAATCCGTTAGCCTAATGCCCAGATAATGATACTCTGAGACTCTTTCCAGGGGGATTGAATTCATTACTATTTTTGCTCCTATTCTCGTTCTCGAGCACTAAATATCATATGTTTTGTTTTCTTAACATTGACATCCAGCCCATAGTCTCAACAGAATACACAGAATTGATTAACCAAATGTTGGATTCCCATAGATGATTTGGCTAGCAGGATAGTATCGTCCACGTATAGCCAGCCAGCTTAGGCGAGTCATTAGTACAGTTTTCTAAATATTGGATACAATTATTTATGTATAGGAGAAAGAGGGTAGGGGCTAGAACACAACCTTGTCTGACTCCTCTTTGGATGGCTACTGGGTCTGTCAATTCGCTGTCCTTACCACACCTAAGTTGTGCAGAGGTATTCTCGTGCAATCAAACAATAAGTTTCAGAAGACCTTTCGGAATGCCCATGTTAGATAATGTCAACCATAACAAGTTCCTGGGGACCAGATCAAATGCAGCTCTAAGGTCAATGAAAACCACATACAGATTCCCACCACCCCCCCTACTTCCACGGTCTTCCATTTGATTGCTAGGAACCTCAGGACTTGATCTATGGTACTAACCGTGGGTCTAAACCCTGCCTGTAGATCAGAAATAGCTTCGGACTCTGAAATCCATTCTTCAAGATGGAACAGAACTTGCTTCGCAAAAATGTTTAGGAAGTTGTCAAGTAAACGTATTGGACGGTAGTTGGCAGGATCACTGGGACTGCCTTTTTTAAAAAGGGAAACTATCTCAGCTCCTTTCCAAGAGCGCGAGACAGGTGCTCCTACTGCAACTGCATTACAGACTAAGTTCAAATAAAGGGCCCATTTATCAGGTCTTGTCTTATACAGGTCACCAGGGATCTTATCAGGACCCGGGGCCTTTCCCCAATTCAATGAATTTATTGCAGCTTTAGTTTTTGCTAGGGTAAATTTAATTGGGGTGGCCCCGGAAGTCAAGCTATCATCTAGAACCCTAGAGGTTGCTTCGGCTAACCCTTCATATAATCGGCCAAAGTGCTCGGCCCACACTGCGGAGAGGATTGAGGTACCAGGCAGGGTGCATGAGTCCCCACTATCGTCTGCTATCAATTTCCAAAACCTAGAGATATCATTTGCTTTTGCAGTCTCCAGGATGGCTGCCCATCCAGACTCCTCCCAGCTCCTGCGCGCCCTACAAAGTTCCTGTTTGTAGTCCTCCCTTACTTTTCTTATATGCTCTGCATTTCCCCCTCTCAGGGCTCTCAGTAACTTATGCTGTGCTTCCCTACATGTATTGCTAAACCACCTTGTGCTGCACTTCTTTCTAGATTTACTAATTATCTCTTTGGTGAAGAATTGCTTAAAATAGTTGAATAGTTCAGTATGAACTGCTAGAAGCCCATCACCGTCCTAGATACGAAAGCATATACTCCATTTGGTCTGCTAATAAACTGTATATTGATGTAAGGGAACCTGCGGAGGTATTGACAGACTCCCATTTAACATTACGTCTATTATTTGTCAGAGCAAGCTGCTGTGCGTACGCCTTAGGATGGGAAACTTCAAGCGAAGGTAGCAGACCCCTGATCGATAAAATCAGTGGTTCATGGTCACTTTCTTCGTGTTCTAGCACCCTCATGTCAATCATGTGACCCCACAATCGGATATCAAATAAAATGTCATCGATCTGACTCCTATAAGCTCCACGCCTAAAAGTAAAGTGAGAGGTAACTTCTGAGCGGGAGCGGCCATTGCAAGCTCGGAGACCGTGTGCTAGTGTAATATCAACAACTTGATGAGCTATTCTATTCATTCTGAGTCTTTTACTCAACACCATTTGTGGGATGCCCCAATAGGCATCTTCTTCTTTATATAATTCTTGGACCAGAGAATAGGGCTCAAAGGTAAGGTTAAAATCCCCTGCAATTAAGATGTAATGAGAGGGAGCATTGCTATGAAGAAAGCTGTCCAATATAGTCAGAGCGTCAGACTCATAATTACTGCCTGCACTCCTACTATAGATGGTAATTATTAGGAGAGGTTTCTCCTTAAGGGTCGATACTATTAAGCCCTGTAAATCAGGGCAGCCCATATCTACAACTTCAACCTGACACTTAAGAGAACAGCTGAGCCATTTGAGCAGCCCGCCTGAGGGTCTCCCAGAGGTCGCCTTATGCGCTAAAACCCAATAGCATTTGAAACACGTTCTATATTTGGGCCCCAATGCCCATGTTTCTTGAAAAAGACATAGCTGATGTTTGTCTATGAATTGACCCCATTCTGGAATTCGCATTTTATTCTCCAACCCTGCTATGTTCCAGCTAAGAACTGTATCTAATACATCTGCTCTTCCTTGCCATGCTTCAGCCGGGAATTGTGCTCTGTTAGGTTTGGTGCACCTGGAAAGCTTGGTGTCCCTTGTGATCATAACTGGGCTGCTCAGGCTGGCACATCCCTTTACTTTATCACCCTGAAGATTTCTTACCCCAGTAGTTTCGGGCCAATCGTGTTCGTATCTAGTGGCATGACAGGTGAAATAAACCCAGGGTTACAAGCTGTATTTCTCACAAAGGCTCCCCCCGCCTCACTGGCTCCTGAGAAGACATTCTGGCTAATTCCCAGGTTACAGCGATCTTTCAGGGTGGATGGTATGAATGGTGTAAGGCCTCTAAAAACTGGGTAAACAATCTGCTCAGCCTCAGGGCTACTCAATCCTATTCCCCATAGTCCATCTCTGAGTCAATCTACTTCAGAGAGTGGAGATAAGGAAAATCTGCGACCTGACTCAGGGGCAAACTGCAGCTGGGCACAGGGGTAGCCTAGGTGCGCTGTTAACGGCTCGCTTGTGGCTGCTGTAGCTGCTGGGGGATAGAACACTTGAAGTCTACACAAAGAAACTTCCCCTGCTAAGGGATAGGATCTGAAGACATTAGAAGAGAGCTTCTGAACAAGAGCAGGTGAGTTGAAATTAATGACAATACAGTCCCCCGTACCAAGCTTCTCCAGCGAACCCACCCAACTCACCCTCCTCACCATCAGTATCGAAGGTACCATATGAAATGCAAATCTGGCATTTATGTGTAGCCAATGTATAACCTTGTTTTTCAATTCAGTGAAAGATTCCGGGTTGTTGGTTTTAAGTTTAGGAACGTTTGTGATAACAAGAACGTATGGACATGATTCCAGTGGAAGGTGTAAAGCTCTTGACCTAGTCCCACCGTTAATCTGCACCATCTCTGGGGATCCTAATTGATGATGGTCATAAGCGGAGTTAACTTTACAAGTTTTTATTGCTGTGTCGTTACAAGAAGCTGTTCCTCCAATTCCTTTCGGAAGGGGGGCGAAAACCTTGGAATGCTTATCCTTTGGGATAATATCCACTCTGTCAGTTGTGTCCCCCTCAAGATTCTTAGAAGGCATGAAACTCTTACTCATTAATGAGGGAAGTCTGCTGTCACTAACACAGGGTTGACTCGAGTGAGAGGGATGGCAATGAGGTTGAGAGTCCACTTGGGGAGAAGTGACCAGCGACTGAGACTTAATAAGCCCTCAGAGTTTCTCCTCAATCGCTTGGAGACGAGCTGCTATGGGGTGGAGCATCTTGGTAACCTCTTCTTTTATGGATTCCATTATGTGATTGACTACTGGTCGTTCATTGGCGCTTTCTTGGGGTATTATAGTATCTTTATTCCCAAAAGCAGGGCTATGTTTACAGGGCTACTCATGTGTGTGGCACAACCAGTGTTGCAGGCCCACTAGTAGCATTTGATATACAGTCCCTGGGCACCTCTAGTGCACTGTACTAGGGACTTACTAGTAAATTAAAAATACCAATAATGGAAAGTCAATTACACATACATTTTAAATAGGAGCACTTGCACTTTAGCACTGGATAGCAGTGGTAAAGTGCTCAGAGTATCTAAAAAAACAGAGTCCAGCACACATCAACAACTTGGGAAACAGAGGCAAAAAGCTAGGGGAGACCACGCTAAGGATGTCAAGTCTAACAATTAGTGAAAGGCTGGATGGGGAGATGGATAGCTGAAAGGGTGGATGGACAGATGGATGGAAGATAGGTTCAAAGCATAGGTTTGGAGATGAATGAATAGGTTTGGATATGGATGTTTCCGACAGACGTAATGGTGAAAGACTGAATGATGGATGAAATAATAAATGGATGACAGAATGTAAAGGTGAAATGGTAGATGTCAGCAGCTGGATGGAAGGATAAAAGAAGGAATGATAGATGCTTGGATGGATTTCTGGGGGATGAGGGGGTCATGATGACTTGATTCATTTGCTTGGTGCCATAAGAGCTTTGATTTGAAGTGTGGGGTATTTTAATATTTTATCTACTCTCTTGGTGGTAAGCAACACAGAGCAAGCTTGTGGATATTTGAGGTGGCCAGCACACAAGTCAGAGAGCTAGAAAACATATGAAAAATAAAAAAGTAGTTCCCTAAATGTGAGCAGTGGAAGAATACAAGTCAGTTAATCAAAAGAATCGTAAAGGGCTATTATCTGGGGAGGGGAAAACACAAGAGGAGGAAGACAAGTCATTGAATAAGAAGCAAACAAATAAGACTGACCATAAAGCCAACCCAGGGTAAACAGTGATATCAGACAGCTTGCTCTGTCTTGCAAATGAGCCTTAAAAAGGTAGTATATAACTGACTGAAGGCCTTAAGAGACAAAAGTAACTCACTGAAACGAAAATACTGATTCTAAATAAAAAATGTTTCATCTTGTCCACATTGCCCAAGAGCACTAAGAAGGGTCCATGGTACTCACTGAGAAAGAATACCTGGCCTGAGTGAATTACAAAATTTCACAGGGAAGTATATTGTTCTGTCTGAAGAACATATGAAGCTCCCACCCAAGAATGGAATGTTATAAGGGACAACATCATCATAGGCATCTGGGATGAGAATCTATCCTTCATGAGCACAGAACCTTTTACACAAAAGTTGCACATGTATGATCAAAGGTCTACAGTCCAACTCTGAAAGTATTCCTCCAGCCTTTGTTCCTAGGCCTGCTTTTTTAAGGATTACATCACCCTCCTTCTCCATTACACTCTCACAATTCTGAGCATTGACCGACTTAGAAAGGAACACAGAAAAGACAGAGAGGTACTCTCTATGCCCATTGTAGTCTGATTTTCACCTCCAGCGACCCACGCTGATTCTCCACACTCAATTTTCTCAGTCTAATGTAGTAGAACATTTAGGATGCGTCTTTTTATCTACACTTTTTCTGTGACTCTCATTTTGTTCTATCCTTTTGTTGCTTTTAAAATGTATTATGACATTTTAGCAAGATGTACATGCTTTTGTGGCCGTAAATTATCGGAATCAGAGTCCCTACCACAAAATGCCTTTTTAAATATATTAATGTCATTTTAGGAGTCAGAGAGCTTATTCTCACTCATAAAATAGGATTCTGAGTGGATACATACTTGGTATGAGGAAAGGGCAGGCTGCAGGAGTCCCTTCAGAATTCCAAAAACAATATCTTATATTAGACAGTTTTGCAACTGGAATACAGTGACATAACATTGAAAAGTTACTGACACCATAAAGGGTGCAAAAGAAAAAGGGAACAAGGTTCGGAAACACAGGGAAGTCATGCTCTCTGTGTTTCCCAGCTCTGCTGTCAGCAAAACATGCACTGACTCGTTGATACTTCGAGTTAATATACGCACTCAAGGCGTCAAAAAACATCCACAGACCACTTATGTGCCGGGCAGTGAAGAAAACCACATCATGATATAACGTGGTTGTGAGTTATGCAGAAAGTATAGGCCTTAGGATCCTACAGTACTTTTAGTGGACATTAGACATCGCTTACTCTCAGAGCTAAGGACAGGAAGTGACCACAAAAAATCACAGCCTAAAGTATGACATAGTAGGAGCAGCTTCGTGAGAGGCAAGCGCCCTGAATTTATAAGAACAATCGTCAGTGAGAGTTTCAATAAAGCATCATTACAGCATGCCCTGCAGTGAAGAGCGTTCCCTGAAGTTATAGAACCACAAACAGGAGACTGTGTATCACATTGCAATCCCTTGTTTTCTTCTTCTTGTTTCCATTCTCTCTGCTACCCTGGAACGCACATATTTTATTGCCACTGTGACTATTATTGTAAAATATTAACAAAGATGCTGTTTCATGAGGCAACTGCGTTTTTGTTTTCGGAACACAAAGCACTGCTAACAAAGAGACCCTATCCTGCTGAGGAATCAAAAATCACATGGAGACTCCAACCATTCTCAGGAAAGCGGAAACAAAATAACAGGGGGCGGAAAGTATGAATTCCCCCATTTTCCTCGTTAGCTGCAGACAATACGACCACTCTCGGTGGAAATACAGAGCCGCTGCAAACAGCAAACAAGACTGAAGCCAACAGAGACCTGCAATAGACTGAAGGAGGGAACCGTATAAAGTGATGTTCTGCCATGAAACACAAGTGAAGTCACTTTGTGTGTTTTTTATGTTTTCCATGTTCTTTCTCATAAATCCCTGAAGTGACTCCGTTTCCTTCTTATCAAGGCTCCGTGGTAACAAGTCAACTTGATGAATTTAAATTAGCCGCAGACTATGCGCTGGCACGCCAGCGACAGGGCTAAATTCCTTAATTGTCTATTAGCAACTAATTAAATCAAATATCCCGTCACCAGTCATGACAGGATAATGAGCAGGCACTGGCAGCGGGAAGATCCATTGTAGCTCTAAGAAAGACGCTTTCATCAAAGCATAATGTGGGCAAGTTGAGTAAAGAAAATGGTCTCCTTCTTGAGGGGGAGCAATAACACAATGAAAAACATGCAAGCAACGAAGATACTGTATAATTAGACACCAGAGCCTGGGGCCAAAGACCCCTAAGGAGCTCCTCTCAGAGGCGGAGGCCTACAGGAAGCAGGGCTTTAATTATTCCACAACCTCAATTACAGCCAAAGGAAGTACATGGACATTCGTGCTTCTTTGTGCCAACCTCCTCCCCATGTGCCAGCATCTGTCAATCAAGTTTTCTCATAATTTCATTTTTATTTCATTGGGGATAATAGCATGGACCCTTCCAGGAAGGCAGATGAGCTGTTTGGGTAGAACCCAAGATTATGTTATTAGCTGCAGAATAGATCTGACAATCATCAGAGCCCAGTCCTCTCTCATCAGGACCTCCCTTCACTTTTTGAGTTCTGCAACAAGCTGAATAGTTGGCTCTTCGTATAAGCACCTTGTGGACCACAAACCTACATACCTGCCCAAGGCCTGGATACCCTCTCAGGTAATTAGTGAGCTTTACAAGTCAAGATGACATACAATAACATTAGAGACTCGTGATTTATCTTTACAAAAAGATGTGAAGATGACTTCTGGTGATCCATTATGCCTTATCCTAAGCAGAACGAAGTTCCTAAAATACAGCATAACAGCCTGAAGGGCAGCAATATGGGCTTGTCTAAACAAACTTTTCAAATTTTGAAGGGCGGGATGTTTCATCTTTTGTGACCTAGAACACAGCTATGACTCTGGAGTGTGGTTGGAACTCCCTTAGAGAACATCTGACAGCTCTAAATCAAGCACTTGCAAGGTTTAAAAATGTACTGAAGCCCCTGGAAGTGTGAAAACATGAATGTGTAAATGAGATGCATGGAATCCCAAGGAAGCAGTGAGGAAGCTTTCCTACCTTTACTTTGTTTAAGGGATTTAAAGGCAATCATTAACAATGTATGTGGATGCTAGTACCTTACCATTAGAACAGGTTTACCAACTATCTCCTAAAATGTTCTCTGCATTGCTTCAAAAGAGGCAACATTTCTCTAATTTGGTGTTCTGCGAGAAAGCCATATGAGACATGGTCCATTGTGAGGGGACCATCTTACTTTGGAATAAGTTGGTTCATTGTCACAAACACATCAAAAAGGCCATTAAGACTCTAATGTGAATGACAAACTTTGATAGTCAGGAACATCTTTTTGTTCACCTCCTTAGATCTCATAATGTTGTCAAACTAAAAGCTCTGTAATAATCTTTGCCATCACGTTTTCAATGCGCATCGATGGTGAGAAATTAGCATCAATTACATGTTGAAATCATTAATTTACAAAAGTGTGAATTGGCCCTTGTGAATGGATTTAGGGGCATATTTATACTCCGTTTGCGCCGGAATTGCGTCGTTTTTTTTGACGCAATTCCGACGCAAAACTAACTCCATATTTATACTTTGGCGTTAGACGCGTCTAGCGCCAAAGTCCATGGAGTTAGCGTCATTTTTTTGCGTGGACACCTACTTTGCGTTAATTATATGCAAGGTAGGCGTTCCCGTCTAAAAAATCGACTCCGTGGCATGTGCGTCGGATTTATACTCCCGGGCAAAATTCACGCCTGGGAGTGGGCGGGTCAAAAAAAATGACGTACGGCCGCTTTTGCGCCGTTTTTTTGCGCCTGCAAAAGGCAGGCGTTAAGGGACCTGTGGGCTCTGAAGGAGCCCAGAGGTGCCCTCCCATGCCCCAAGGGACACCCCCTGTCACCCTTGCCCACCCCAGGAGGACACCCAAGGCTGGAGGGACCCATCCCAGGGACATTAAGGTAAGTTCAGGTAAGTGTTTTTTAAATTTTTTTTTTGTGGCATAGGGGGGCCTGATTTGTGCCCCCCTACATGCCACTATGCCCAGGAGACAGAAGTCCCCTGAGCATGGCCATTGGGCAAGGGGGCATGACTCCTGTCTTTGCTAAGACAGGAGTCATTTCTATGGGGGTTGGGAGTGAAAAAAAATGGCGCAAATTGGGTTGAGGTGAAAAAATTGCCTCAACCTGACTTGCCCCATTTCTTGACGCCCAAGCCCCATATCCCCCTACGCCGGCGCTGCCTGGTGTACTTCGTTTTTTTTAACGTACACCAGACGGCGCCGGCGGCTAACGCCGGCTAACGTCATTCAATAAATACGGCGCCCGCATGGCGCTTCAGAATGGCGTTAGCCGGCGCTAATTTTTTTGACGCAAAACTGCGTTAGCGCAGTTTTGCGTCAAAAAGTATAAATATGGGCCTTAATCAGGCCTAAAATTAGATTTAGATTTTCATTGGATTAAATCTGCTCACACAAGTGGGTATTTTGAGTCAGGTTCCCTGCCAATGAAGGTTGACTTTCACAGGTTTTCCAGAACATTTGATGGGCGTAGTCTTACCATGGTTATGTTGGACAGTTACTGCTGTCAAAGAGACAAAGGCCTCATCTACTAAGGTTGGGTCGCAACCAGTCACTTTGGTTTTCACAATGACTGGTTTGTAACCTGCGATTCATTTTGAAATGCAATTGATGTAGTTTTAAGTTGCATGCACAGTCACACTCCACTTGAAGTCCCCCATTTCCCGATCTGACTTGAAGCTTGAAATGTAGAACTGCGATGCTCTGCTGGGGGAAGGGGTGCGGAGGGAGCAGCCCTGTGAAGGGAGGAACACTGAGGGTTGCGGAAATGCAGCGGCACTATGGGTGATGATGCTCAAGCAATTCCACCAACATGGGGAGGAGGGAAATCAGCTGATTATGCACAATGGGGAGAGAGTTGTGGTGGGCTGGGCATGTGCACATTAAGGCCCATATTTATACTTTTTGACGCTAAACTGCGCTAACGCAGTTTAGCGTCAAAAAGTTTTGCGCCGTCTAACGCCATTCTGAAGCGCCATGCGGGCGCCGTATTTATGGAATGGCGTTAGACGGCGCAATCAGACCGGCGCTGCCTGGTTTGCGTGGGAAAAAACCACGTAGACCAGACAGCGCCGGCGTAGGGGGAAAATGGCGCATGGGCGTCTTAAAATGGGGCAAGTCAGGTTACGTCGAAAAAATCGTCTTAACCCGACTTGCGCCATTTTTTAACGACGCCCATCCCCCATCAACATGACTCCTATCATTGTAAAGATAGGAGTCATGCCCCCTTGCCCAATGGCCATGCCCAGGGGACTTCTGTCCCCTGGGCATGGTCATTGGGCATAGTGGCATGTAGGGGGGCACAAATAAGGCCCCCCTATGCCACCAAAAAAAAATATAAAAAATAAAAAATTATACTTACCTGAACTTACCTGAATGTCCCTGGGGTGGGTCCCTCCATCCTTGGGGGTCCTCCTGGGGTGGGCAAGGGTGGCAGGGGGGGTCCCTGGGGGCATGGGAGGGCACCTGTGGGCTAATTTTGAGCCCACAGGCCCCTTAACGCCTGCCCTGAGCAGGCGTTAAAAAGTGGCGCAAATGCGCCGTTTTTAGCCACGCCAACTCCCGGGCGTCTCTTTTGCCCGGGAGTATAAATACCACGTAAAGTCCTGGGAGTCATTTTTTAGACGGGAACGCCTCCCTTGCATATCATTAACGCAAGGAAGGGGTTCACGCTAAAAAATGACGCACATTCCGGGAACTTTGGCGCTATTCGCCTCTAACGCCATAGTATAAATATGGCGTTAGTTGGCGTTAGTTTTGCGTCGAAATTGCGTCCAAAAAAACCACGCAATTTCGGCGCAAACGGAGTATAAATATGGCCCTAAACACACTGATCGCAATCCTCGTCCATCTTCCATGACGTTCCAATGCATGGCCCAGACGATGATCTCTGTTATTGGTGTTGCCCTTGTCCCCTAACAGCCTATCATACACATTACAGGGAATATCAACGGCGTGAGTAGCAGCTTGAAGGCCAGTTTTTTTTTTGGGGGGGGGAGAGATTGTTTTACTGTTTTTTATTATTAGATAGCGTCAGTATTACATTACGAGACAGCTGTATATGTCTGTAATAGGTGTACACCTAATCACCTTGTAATGGTCTAAGTACTCCGTACAACTTCAAATGTTAGATACTTGCTGTCATAATACTATTGTAACTTTAGCAAAGTACATACTCCTATTGTATAACTGCCTTGTCTTGCTGATGACTGTTAGTTTACTTAAAACTTAATAAACTTTGTTTAAAAAAAAAGAAAATTGCATGCAAAATACACATTCTCAGGAAGTCGCAAACCCACTTTGCCACATTAGTAGGCATGCAGCAGGTGGTACCCTCTTGTGAATACCTGTAAGTGCTGAAATGGAGTTCTACAAAGGATAGGGACCTCCTTTCATGTACTTGCCTAGCACTGACAAATATAATTGCAACTTGGAATAAGAAGGCGCATAATCCATCACACCCTCTCTTGTGTGCACATTGGAAGTAACACTTTTTCGATGAACATGTCTATGGTTTGGGGAATGACTCACAGTGGAAGTAAAAAAAGAACTTAGGACATCCCCCTAACTCCCAGGGTGGGAATGGGAAGTCGACAGCCCCAAAATTGAGTAGAGATGTTGGTAAAGGGTGTCTCCAGAGGAAAAATATCCAAGCAGAAGAAAAACAAGTTTACACTTTGTGTTCCATTTCTACTGGTAGAAACGTACGCTTTCTATATATTTATAAGCATAAATATTTACACTTGTGAGTTATTTTGTTAATCCACCACAATTGCAAGTCTCCAGCAGAATTTCTGGAGTTCACTGTGAACTCCAGGAAATGTGGTAATGTCCACTGAATTGCATGCCTCAGGAAGTTTGCCGATCAAGCGCAAGTAGAGAAATAACTTTATCGACAACTTAAAAAGCAGCCTAGTTGAATAGTCATAAGAGTGCTACATACCCTGATTCCACTATTGAAAATAAGCAGAAGCAGAAAGACTTTTGCATCAGATCAGAATCCTGCAGTCAAGCATGTAAAGCTCACAAATGCAGGCATCACTCTTAGGGGCATATCTATACTCCGTTTGCACCGAATTAGCGTCATTTTTTAAAACTCTAATTTGGTGCAAAACTAACTCCATATTTATACTTTGGTGCTAGACCCGTCTAGCACCAAATTTATAGAGTAAAAGTCATTTTTTGGAAGTGGAAACCTGCCTTGCCTTAATGAGATGCAAGGTAGGCTTTCCAGTGCAAAAAATGACTCTATGGCCTTAACGCAATATTTATACTCCTGTGCAAAAAAGGTGCACAGGAGGGTGGAGGGGTCAAAAAATGTTTTTTAACTCCTGGGTCAGAGCAGGCATTAGGGGACCTGTGGGCCTATTTCCATGGTGGAATACCATGGAATAAGCCCGCAGGTGTCCTCCACAGGCCCCAGGGGCACCCCCACCCACACCAGAGGAACTGCAGAGGATGGGGAACCCAGTATTGTATTTTATTTTTTTAAGTGGCACAGGGGGCCCTGTAATGGGCCCCCATACATTGCACAGGGTGCAATGACCATGCCTAGGGCACCCTTGTCCCCTGTGCTGGCCATTGGGGTGGTGGGCATGACTCCTGCCTTTTCTAAGGCAGGAGTCACGTGACATGATAGGTTTAGCACCATAAAATGACGCTAATATGGTTAGAGGCATTGTTTTTACTTTAACCTGCCTAAAGTCATTTTTTGGTGCTAAACCCCCTTCTTCTATACGACCAGCCCCATCCAACTGAAGTCATTTTTTTTTTACTCTAGCCTACCCTTTGCACCTGCTTGCACCATTCCATAAATATGGTGCCCGGCTGGTGCACAGAAATGGTGCAGGCCAGTGCTAAACTTTTTGGTGCAAAACTGCTTTAGTGCAGTTTTGCACCAAAAAGTATAAATAAGGGCCATAGTGCTTCCCAATAGTAAAATAATGATCTTCATTAGAGGAAGGCGCCACCCCCCAAAAAATAAGCATCTATTTTCTTTAGAATATACATAAAGGCTAAGGTAAAAACATTCAACCTGATGTGACTAGAGGTGTTCTTTTACCTAAAGATGAAGGGTGAACTTCAGATGAATAGAGGGATGCAAAACGAGGCAAGCACAGAGGCACTTTGAGAAGTTCTTGACAGTTTTGCTCAGAGCACAAGGGTTTGATATTAGGACTTTACAGCTGTTATATTCCTAGAAACTCTGATATCTCACCTCAATTCAGGGTTGTTTTCACAGTAAAATAACCTTGTGAGGTGACGTCTGGGTGGGAGGATGGGACTTCCGTCCATGCTATTAGCATTTAGTTTAAGACTCTTCGCAAATGGCACTATGATCTCTGCTCTATTTTGAGTGTTTGTCAGGATCGTCAAAGACCCGCAGCAGTGGTTATGTTAATGAGAAGTCTTATTACCATATGTGGTGGAGGTGCAGGGTACTCCGGAGTCGCTGTAATGGTGCTATAATCAGTTAGCTATTCTATAGATGTTAT
This sequence comes from Pleurodeles waltl, assembly GCF_031143425.1. Lineage (NCBI taxonomy): Eukaryota > Metazoa > Chordata > Amphibia > Caudata > Salamandridae > Pleurodeles > Pleurodeles waltl. The sequence goes on along the minus strand of NC_090440.1, from coordinate 1,533,716,357 downwards.
TGTTCCACTCACCACGATACAAATATTTTTAGAGATTTTCACCATGGAACTACGCATTATGAAACCTCTACAATTATCCATTTTATGATGGTGGGAGGCAGCCCCACATTGGGAAACTTCTAAAAAAAAAATGCTGATCCTTAAAAGGATCATGCATTGGTTCGCAAACAATGGATTATTTATGCCATGGAGAACTGCACTTCCTATAAGAGTGAGTAACAGTTGTGGCTCAAAGCAGGCGGAAGGGGCGGGGTGAGTCGTGGTGGGGAATAAAAATTACATTTAAAAAACAAATAAAAAAACACTCACCTTGCTCGCCACTGTACCGCTCCATCTGCTCCTTCGTCCTCAAGTACAGGGCCAGGCTCCCAACCTGCCCCGCGGCCAATCCTGGCACTGCTCAAAGCAGCCTCAGGATTGCCTGGGAGTGCCCAGCCAGGGCGCTTCTAGCCAGACTGGCAGCCTGTGCAGGCTCTATCCAGCCCGACAATTGTGTTGCTGGGCTGGAGAGAGCCTACTGCACATGTGTGTTTGGCCCGAGACAGCCGGCCAAACACACATTCGCTCTGCACTCCCTCTCACTGCTCGTCACCCCCGTGGCCCCGCCCCTTTACAAGGAAACAATAATAAACTCAGTTTACTATTGTTTCCTTGTAAAGGTTTTGCAGCTGCCGCTGCTGGCGGAGGGCAACGCTAATGGAGGAGCTGCCCCTGTTGAGTACTCTGTAAGATGTTCTTTAGAGCTGGCTATTATTTTTAAGTGAGTGCATCTGTGCAGTTAACCAGATGCATAATGCAGCCACCTAGGCTTTATTCTCTTTCTTTTAGTTCTGGGCAAGTGGAATTTTTATTGTAATAATCTATTGTATTAAACTAGAATATAATGTTTCTCGGCACATGGTGGACATGACAGAAATACAGCTTTGATGAGACGATAGTACCACATACTTAGGCCCATATTTTTACTCCCTTTGCGACGGATTAGTGTCATTATTTTTAACGCTAATTCGGCGCAAACTTATACACCATATATATACTTTGATGCTAGACTGGGTCTAACGTCAAAATATCACAGTGTGCGCATTTTCTGGATGTGTGAAACCACCTTGCATCAATGAGATGCAAGGTAGGCGTTCCCGCCCAAAAAATGACTTAAACCCCGTTGCGCCATATTTATCCAACCACGCAAAAATGGCGCATGGCTGGCAGGGGGAGCCAGAAAATGGCGCAAATCCCGATTTGCGCCAAACTTTAATGCCTGGGTCAGGGCAGGCATCACAATGGGGCAAACACACCACTACTTAAGCAAAACTCACACAAGAAACATCATGGCACAAAAAGGAAGACATGGAGGTGATACTCATGCAGCATGCATGAAGACGCAGAGCACAGTAGCAACAGCAGCAGCTACCACCACACCAACATTGACCCCAAAGGCAATGCAGAAGGCAGGAGAGGACATTCAGGACCAGGACAACCCTTCAGGGTCTCGGAGAACATGACATAATCCAGAGGTACAGACTAAACTGGCAAGCCATACAGCAGCTGCTGCGCCACATTGAGCCACAGTTGGCACCCAGCTTGCAGACACCCCACATCATTCCACCGGAGATCAAGCTGCTAACTGTCCTGCACATGTTGGCAAGTGGCTCTTTTCAAACCACTGATGCCCTGGTTGCCGGGATCTCACAGCCCTCATTTTCTGCCTTCCTTCCAAAGGTGCTTGATTCCATCATCTCCCTCACACCCCACCACATTAGCTTCCCCAACACACAGCAGAAGCAGCAGGAGACCAAACAGGGGTTCTATCAAATTCATGACTTCCCACACGTGCTTGGTGCCATTGTTTGCACACATGTTCAGATTGTGCCACCTACTGCAACCGAGCACCTATACTGCAACAGGAAGCACACACACTCCATCAATGTGCAGGCCATTGTGGATCACCGTGGATTGTTCACCAACATCATGGCAAAGTATCCTGGGAGTGTACATGATTCATTCATCTTCCGCCACAGCACCATCAGTCGGCACTTCCAGGATGGACGATATGGCAATGGCCTACTTGGTGGTAAGTACAGAAACCTAGTTATTTACACACTGCACAGCAACCCTGTAGGACACACAACACATACATCACTACATTGACACGTTGCCAGGATGACACTGAGGTTGTGACACTGCTAGTCATGTTTGATATCCTGACCCAATGGGATACACACCTATGGACAAATGACAGATGCAAATAACAATAGATGCCACTCTAGAGCCACAAGGGACCAATTTAAAACCACACTGTGACAATGACATGGCCTTAACTGGCAGTACAAGTTGGAAGCTGAACCCTTCAATATCACATAAATAACACTCAATCCCACACCCTTCCAAGCAATACGTCCTGTGTAAGGGGTGTGTAATGTGTGTTGCTGCAGGTCAAACACCATGAGACACATAGCATGATGACGCTGACTCTAATGAAGGTGACATGGAATCAATGAGGCAGTACCAACATCTCACATCACTCCTGGGGTGACATTGCCAGCTAGCAATAAGGAAGTGGACTGTGCTATAAAAACATGTGGATGTGACATTAATGCAAAGTGCACACTGCTACACATAAGAATTGAAACAATTCCCCATATACATAACAGATGAACCTTCTGACACTAAAAACCTTCACACCCACAACCAAGTTAGCCAGCTCATGTGGAGCAAGTTCAGTAGTGTAGGTACACGTTTGCACATGAGCCAACTCGGTGAGGGCACAAAAATAGGTCTGCATAGAACATGTCACACATGGGATAATTGTGCATTGTCAATTGTGAACACTTCAGTGCTGCCAACTTATGGAGATGTGTTGTGCATTGTCACCTAGCCAAATCAAGGGGCCTCACTGTTGCATTTCACCTGCATTTATATATGTCGAATTGGATGGGATGGTCAGGACATATAGTGCAACCATGTTACCACCACAGTGGAATCAATTGTGTGTGTTGAAGTATCATGTCACCTCCAGTGTAGGCACATGGACACTTAGTTCACATTACATAACGCATGGGAGATACACACTGAACTGCAAGTTTCTAAATATACCACTGATATCATGTCAATCAGCCAAACACCAGTTTTGATAGTTAAACAAGCAAATACAAAAATAACTTCACAGAAGCCTAGGATCCCACACAATACCACAAACACAGATGAGTCACAGACGGCGCAAGATAACAACTGCCATGCAAAGTGACAATCACGGTTCAACCAACAACCAAATACTTACCCTCATTTTCTCTTTCAGCTATCAGGGTTACGGGATCCAGCCATGGATCAGGACCTCAATTGCCAACCTAAGCACAGCAGCAGAGCGTGCCTACAATGAGGCGCATCGTAGGACACGCACCATAGTTGAGCGGACTTTTGGCATCCTGAAGTCCAGATTCAGGTGCCGGGACATCACCGGAGGCAGCCTCCTATATTCCCCTGAAATGATCTGCAAGATCATTCTGACCTGTGCCATCCTGCACAACATTTGTGTGAGGATGAACTTTCTCCTCTATGAACCGGGTCAACAAATGCCTGAAGAGGAGGAAGAGGAGGATGCTGTCCGTGAAAATGAGGGGGAACATCCAAACACAGCTGCAGGATTGCGTCACAGACAACAGATTGTACAAAACATCTTCTAACTATAGTCACCATCACCACTTTGTTATCATATGTAATTAAACACCTCACTTCATCACTCAATCATGTTCTGGGTAATTATGCATCACATGATCTCTAGGAATCATAATAGGAGTTTTGCCTCATGGACCTTTGCAGAAATACAAATTTGCATACTGAAAAAGCCACATCACATTTGATGGGTATGAATGTACAGCAAACATCACACACAGTGTTAATGACATATATCCTGTCTATTTCAAATTTGAAGGGCAATATCAGAGGACCACAGCTTTGAGACACATCCATGTTGCCAACATGGTTCTTTGCAGCATATGACACCCAACTAAGGCACCATCAATCATAAGGTTAAAAAGTGCTTCATACATGAGGCAGTGGATGTGCAATTCCATTGGTAACAGGAATGCATGACCAGACCCTTGACAGCAGTAAGTGTGACATCAGCTATCTCTACAAAGAGCATGGGTGACAAGAAGTGCATCAAAACTGAAAATGGATAGCACCAGGTATGACAAGAATTGTTCACAAGACATGCCCTGCGCAGTCCATCCCAGGTAATAAGTCCTGCCACTGCCATGTTTAAATTCTCTGTCACCCTTCTCTAGGGGGCCCTGTAAATAGACTATCTGTACCCTGAGAATCTTCATCCACACACACCCAGACTCCCATTCTGACTCCTGTGTGCTTCCCTCTTCAGTATGGCATGCCATAATCATAGTTCATCAGTCTGCATAGACTTCAGGTCCGATAATGTACTGCCTGGTAGTCGGTAGGACCTGTAATCAGCTGTCCATTGCTTCCCATGTGGAAGGTCCAGTTGGCCCTTTGAACTTAATTCTCAACTCCAAGACTTGTGAGAGACTGAAGGTGCACACACCTGTGAGCACGTCCATGCAGACCAGCCATTTCAACCTGCCCTGCCCTTGCTGCTGCCTGGAACTGCTTAGAAACTGCCATTTTCTGAATCTCCTTGTTGTGCATTGGCGTGCAAATCACTTATGTACCAGAGCCCTTGGGGGATTGTTTAACGTTGCAGACCACAGCACAAACTGTTTTTAGTTCCCACAGTGTTGTTCCGGCTTGTCCTAGTCAGAGTCTGCTCACTGTGTATTTGCCTTGTTCATGTTTGTTCCTGACAGAGCCTGCATCCTGTTAGCCAGACTGGTTCCAGTCCTTGCATTAAACATAGAGGTTCCCTGTGGCTACATTTGTCTCATAGTTGCTTTCCATGCCCTCTGTTTCCTTCTGGGGTATTGTGTCTGGTAGGTCTATGATGAATCCTCAAAAGTATAGTATAGTTTAATCAGTTTACTTATCGTATTCTGTTCTGGGACATGTATTCGAATGGCCTAATCCAGCCCCCATCCCTTGTCTGGTTTTGCATGTCTTCATTAGTGCCAAACAGTGACACTGTGCTATGGCTGTATGCATTGATTTGGTACGGTGCCTACAGCACAACAAACAAGGGTTGCTAATGTGTATGTAAGGACAAAACATTTTTGTGCCCTGACGGTCCACACACAGATTCACTTCTGCCGCCACCTTTTGATGGGGCTTGCGTGGTGACTATCTGTGAGATTAATCAGCACAGAGGCACTGATGTTCCCTGTTGCAATGAGAATTTTAGAGCCCACCCTGTGTACAAATGTTGTGCTGAAACCTGCCTGTTTCCTATTACTGATCCATAAAGTGTTTGAGCACACCAAGGCTGCTCTGTCATCAGCCTTATAAAGGTTCTGCAGTGCCATAGATAGACTATCCCCATGTGTGTTGTTAGTAGATCTTTGGCTTTAGGTCAATTCTGCTTTGAAGGATACTCTGTTAATTCAAGGATTAGTTCCACAGACTCATGACTAAACCTGCACGTAACTGTGACAACTTGGAGGCCAATACTGACACAGGGTACACATGGCAACAGACTTGAACTGGACACCTTTGTGCAATGAACCACTGGAAATATGTGAACACACGCAGCATGGTCTGCTGGTCCTCCACATTCACAGGAGAAACATAGGTCATTTACATGACTCAAACTGTGGCGTACATAACAATTTTGGGATTAGATTTGAGACTCTGTGTCACAAACACTATACCTACCTAGCATGTTCAAATGATGGACTCATGGGTAGTATACACACAAGTGATCATGAAGTGGTATTCAACATTTCATTACATGTGATGGGTTCCATATCTGACATAGCCATTATCAACCGTTCTCTACATATCCTGTGTATAGTTCGTCATGGGAAATGTTTTGACCCCAGAGTCAAGGAAGTATACACAGCACAAGATGCAACAGATATAACAAACACATATCATGACTGATGTACCTCAATGAATGGCATCTGATGATTATACACAATTATAACACATTCATACATGCACATTATGCCACAATTTTATCGTGACGTTCCCACAGAGGCACAACAACCGTTTGAAGAGCCAATTCACAGACATAAACACACAGGCCATGAGTCTGATTGTTTAGTTGCGTAGGCTTGCTGACCTCTATTGATGCATCACCTGCTCAAACTAGGAAATACCTATTTTATTCTAAAAGTTTGTGTTGCTGTTGCGTCAATTAAGAGAGCTAATCCAGCCCAACAAAATGAGTATTATGGTCGGCAGTAGTATGGTATGCCATATGTGCCCAAACACTAGAACACACACTGCAGGTCATACCATCCTATCTATATATAGTTATAGGCTGCATGCTTGTAAAAAAATAAAAAATCACACAAACACAGTTTAAGACAGATTTGTTTATGCAAACGTGGCAAAAAAGATGCAAATGCGTCAAAATATAATGCATATATGTTAAAAAATGACGCTCACACACATAATACATCGATTGGTCCCAGCGTTAATTCCAACACCGCACCCCAGGAAATCGGTTATCCATTAAAAATGTATTGATCCTTGAATGCGGAGGAGTTTTCATGCATATGCGTCAAAAAATATTGACGCAAACCCCGTAAGGTTCATAGAATTACACGCAATATTAAAAAAACGCCCGCACTTGAGACAGGAAGTGATGTAATAGGATATCCTGTTTACAAAAATGGTACAGTGGGTGTACTTTCACTTTCACTTTGCACTCTGTGATTATTCTAGACTAGGTGGCTGTGTATTGAGTTGTCTCTGTGAATATTGTCCTTTTGTCTCCTGTGTGCTATTGCTATTGTATTCAGTTGCTTTGTAAGTGTCTGTGTTAATCTGTGTAAGTGTCTTTTGTCATTTATTGTGATTAGATTTGTCTTTGTACTGTTGGGAGTGTGTTTGTGGGTATTGTTAGTTGGGGTATTGTTGGGCTGTCTGTGGGTTACTTAAGTTTCCTTTTCATACCTCCTTTCCCTGTTTTTCCCTCTTTACCCTTTCCTATCCTATTTTGTTTGAGATGTTGGGAAGGCCACGTCTGGGGCAAGTGGGTGAGGAGGAGCTAGGGGCTTTTGTGTCGCTGGTATGCCACTTCCTCCCCCTGATGTTGGAGGTTGGGGGCCTGGTGATACAGGGGTATCACACAGAGGCAAGGAGGCTCAGGTGGGCAAAGGTGCTGTTCCAGCTAAGAAGAATCGTCAACAGCCAGCGCAACGACCACCAATTGAAACATTGCTGGGCTGGCCTGGTGGCCAGAGAGCAGGACCTGCTGGTCCACCTGAGTGTGGTGATTGGTGGCCCTGTTGGTGAGTACAAATATGACTAATGTGTACAGTACAATGTTCTGGAGTGACAGTAGCACTTTTTGTGACATGCTGCATGCAATGTTTGTGGACATGTGGAATACAAGTTGAACAAACTGTGGCCCTGATTTATACAAATTTTGCAACGCATTACCGTCATTTGTTGATGCTAAAGAACTTTATCTTGTAAATGTGTGCTGCTTTGGCATCAAGAGATTACGGTAACAAACAAATTGTATTTCACATGCTAATACAAGGAACCAATGTAGTCCCCAGTTTTTTTAAACCATGCCTGAACAGTATTCATGGCCATACGCACAAAGCTCTTCTTAACCTCTTCTAATATCCTAGGCCGATATTTCTACTTTGTTTGTGCAGAATTTGCATTTTTTTTGAATGCCAAAGTATAGCACACTTGCTACAATCAATTTTTTTGGTGCTAATTTCCATAGCTGTAGTGTAAACAAATGAAGCAAATGCAACACAAAAAAAACACATCTGGCCCTAAGTTCATTGTTTCTGTGTGTTTACGTCTGGACAGATTATCTTTCACATGGCCAAACCCAATTGTTCTAGGATGCTCCCAGATTGCAGTAGCACAAAACAGGTTCATCTCGTGGCTTTTCGGAGTGGGGGTTGAAATCCTATCATTGAGTAGCATGGCCCAACAACATTTTTGCCTTGGGCGCAATTGCTGGTACAGAGCTGGGGCAGTTACCATCTGTGTCACTTTATAGCCAAACAATTTTGTAAAGTGAATGGATCATCATGGGATCCCTGCTCTTTGTGAATGCATGGTCACAAACTATTTATTTTCATGTTGTTGTGCAAGGGAGCACTGACTGCTTCCATTATCCAATTTAAGTGACAAAATAGGTTGTTATTTTACTTTTGGTACACCCCTGCTGATATAGTGCAGCATATGTACAATTATTTACTTCTCAGTATGGTGGTATGCTAACATCAGCAGGCCAGCATTCCTGTGAGTGCTGCCATTCCCAAGGTTCTTTCAAATAGAGACCTACCTTATCAAGTTTGCAGAAGTTGGTCATTTGCTAACCCATGTTTTAATTAGCGGACAGTGTCAGTTCGGTTGTATTACCACAGATCACTCAACTTGGCAATTCTAAGTTTATGAATGTGGCAAAGTGTGATTTACAATACCTGTTATAGGTACACACAGCCCAGAGTAATACATTTCAGGTACAATGACTACACCTGTGCACATGCATTCTGTCACAGATGATCAAATTAGACACTGTCAGCATACATCTTTTTGTTGTTTTGAATCAGATAAATGGCCAATCCATGTTTAGCGTAACATTGTCATCAGTTAACACACAGGATCCCTGCCATCATGTTGTTATAGGGGGCATATACGGCTCTGGGTACACTGCCAATGTGGCATATATAACCTTCACACAGCACTGGCACACATATAATGGACCATTGAAAGCACAATAATTACTTAATGTAAATCAACCCACATGAGCATCACACAGTACCTCATTGCCCCTTGACGCACAAGCCATAATACCTGAGTCACTGGTATTGCAGTGCACCAGAAATATGGCATTGCATAATTACAAATGATGAAATGGAGTACCCTCTAGAATTAATTAAGCACAAAATTGAGTAATCATGTTTGGCACCACATGATTGTTAGGGCCAGTGCATGTGTGCATATGTGCGTCTATCACTCACTGGAGTGTCAATGCATGTTTGCAGTACTATGTCTGTTGGTGTGTCTACATGCCTGATGTGAAGCTCTATCATATAAAATGTCACACACAGTAATTTGTTGTTCCAAGTTTTGTACAGTGAGCAGACATTGAGCACATATCACCCTTCCATGTTTTACAGGTGGACCTGCCCCCTATACAATTGGTGAAGTGGCTCGATTTGCAGACCTAGATGTATCCTGTTAGTGTTAATATGTTTGTCCTGCGTTGTGTTTGCAGCTGTTGTGTGATTGACTTCTGTGTGTTGGACTCAATGCAAGGTATGATGTGCTGGCACGTGATTTGGTATGTGACTTGACTGGTGGTTGTTCCATGTTAGAGTTAGACATTCTGTGGTGGAGAGTCATATATTGGGAGTTGAGTGCTGCGCTATAGGCATGGGCAGGTGAACTGGGTGATTTGTTGCTACTGGTATGCAAATAGTTTATTTGGAGGTGGCCATTGTCATAATTTAGTCAGCAAGTCATACCCTGATTCACACAGACCAGTGATGCATAAGTTTTACACACAGACATGAGCATCCCTGTTAAGTAATGAACATGTATGACTGTATGGGTGACTTTCCGGCAGCATCTAGCTCCACATGTTGTACTCCATTTATGTAGCACTTGAGTGAAATGTCATAGGCATGCATGCAGATCAAGGCCAGATGGGTGCTTGCATCAATGTGCTTAATTTTGGAAAGGTGTCAATGAGATCTAATGATGTTGACAATTGTCCGCAATTAGAAAAATAAATGTAGATGTGATTGTCCAATGGTTGACTCAATCCTAGTTGGCAGCCCTCCTTACCTGTGGTGGACTGTCTAAACCCATGGACAGCTGTCCAAAGCTTTGTTGTTCTCCTTGATGTTTGAAAGTATGTGTTGCATGTCCATCCCCCCCGAGGCACAGGATTAGGTCTAGAAAATTAGTGTACCTAGGTGTGATGAACCCAGTGTAGTTGACAGACATGTAATTCAAGCATTCATGTATTCCAAAGTACAATGCCCCCTCATGATTACCAACTGCATACCGTCCTGGCAGTTCCATATAAAATTCACAGGTCTTGTGTGCCTTGATTGTGATCCTGAAGATATTTATTAGTCGGCCTGGCACATGTGGAGTACTTGCAGCATTTGTTATGTGACTAATAGCAGTACAAAGATGCACAGATCATTTCATTCAGTACACACCTTGTTGTACATTGCTGTGCTGTTAGATAGTTGATGGGTAGGCTGCGTTGGCATGTCATTCCCCAGGGACATTCTATCTTCTGTACTGTGATTTGGACAGTATGTGCTATTTTTGATGAAGTGTTAGAATATCATCTGTAGATATATCACACAATGATGTAACTAATGTTTGGCTTTCTCTATTTTTACAGCTACCAACATGAATGCCCAGGAGATACTGGAATTCCAGAGGCGGGCAGTGCGTTACCACCACATACTCAATGTGGAGGCTGGGTTCCACAATATGGCACGTAGATATCGTCATGAGAGAGCCACAGGGGTATGGAGGGCATTTGCCCAAGGGGGGCCAGCATTGCCCACACCTGCCACCACCACAACAGCTCAGACCACAGTGGCCCCAGGGATTACAGCCACTGTAGCAGGTCCCTCGACTTTGTCAGTCCAGGGCCCACAAGCAGCGCCTCCTACACCTCCCCCTCCAACCACGGCACCGGCACCAGCAACAGCTTCTACAAGTGGTACCCAGACAACCCCAGCTGCTGTAGTAGACAATCAGGATTTACAGACACTAAAACGTGACATGCAATGAATGTTGCGCAGGATGGACAGGCTGCAGCAGGAGGTGTCCCGCAATAGCAGGAGACTGTGGGGTTTTGAGAAGATCCTGTGGAGGGCCAATTTGTGACTTTTGGATCCTCACCCATGATTCCCTCCCCTCCCTCCTTTTTCCACATTCTTTTCTTTAGTCGGTTTACGTGACTAAGGACCAGATGTAGCACAATCCGTTTTTGCGACTTGCAAATTGCGAGTCTGAATGACTCGCAATTTGCAAGTCGCAAAAACGGATGCAGAATGGTGTCTCAGACACCTTCTGCGACTCGCTATGGGGTCGCAAAGACCCACCTCATCAATATTCATGAGGTGGGTCGCATTTTGCGACCCCATAGCGAGTCCTTGCACTCACAGGGATGGTGGCCTGCTGTAGTCAGCAGACCTCCATGCCTGTGACTGCTTTTTAAATAAAACAGTTTTTTTTTTTCATTTTACAGCCCGTTTTCCTTAAAGGAAAACGAGTTGCAAAATGAAAAAAAATCCAAAACCATTTGGTTTCATTTTTTTCAGAGCAGGCAGTGGTCCTTAGGACCACTGCCTGCTCTGAAAAAATATTTATGTCGACATTCACAAAGGGGAAGGGGTCCCATGGGGACCCCTTCCCTTTTGCGAATGTGTTGCCACCAGTGTGACACTGGTGGTAACTGCGAGTTGGTTTGCGACCGCATTCGCGGTCACAAAGCAACTATGAATTGCGATGCGAGTCGCAAATAGGAAGGGAACACCCCTTCCTATTTGCGAGTCGCATTCCTGAATTGCGAGTCAGTACCGGCTCCCAATTTGGGAATGAGTATCGCGTGAGGCCGTTTGCATGGCGCAAACTGCATTTTTCGCAGTTTGCGCCATGCAAACGGCGTGCTACATCTGGCCCTTAGTGTTAGGTTAGAGTAGGCTGTTAGTTTAGTTAGTATAAGTGGGTTGGGGGTGGAGGGTGTTATATTATTACTTTTTTTTGTGGGTGGGTGAGTGCTGGATGATGTTGGGGTTTATATGTATAAAAAAATACAAAAAAATATATATTTGTTTAAGATAAGTTAGTATGTGTTTAGGTTAGTATATGTTGTCCTACATGTGTCCCGTCATATAGGGGGGTGGAGGGTTGATGTTTAGAGTGTTAGTTAAATGTGGTAAGTAAGTTTAGCTTAGGGTAGTTAGGGCCAGTTGTGGGTAATGTGTAGTTAGGATAGATTAGGTTAGTAAAGGTGTTTCCCCTAGTTTTAGCATCCTATTTTTACTTGTTTGTTTCAGCTTTATTTCGGCAAAACAATACCATAAAAGCATACTGACAAAATTCTTACATTTCTAAAAAAGAACGAAAGCACTTTTGAAAAGGACGATAAAATCAGATCAAGACCAGAACTCCCTCAGGGCCATACAATACAAATAGGCAAGTTGTAGATATGAGTGTTATAAAAGTAAACAATTGATCGATAAAAAACACTATAAAAATATATTTTAATTAATTTTTACAGTTAAATATATACTTAGGCACTCCTTTACTGTATGTGTCATTTGCTTCGGGATCAGGGCCTTTGCATCAGTGTACAGTGTCAATTTAGTATTTGCATTTGTGTTCCATCCTGCATCAGAGTCCCATTATTGACATGGTTATTCCCAATTCCAAATGAGCTGTCACATTGGCAGCTACAACAAAGCTACTTCTCTATGCATCTGCCATCCATTGTACCCACCACTCAAGGTAACTATGGTTCCCAATGTGTTGTAAAGGTTGGTGTGTTTTTAAATCTGTCATCGTTTGAGTCCTGTATTGGATTCTTGGCCACTGTGGGACGTCTGTCTGCAGCCTGATGTTCATGTGAACCCTGATAAGCTGAGTGATGTTATAATCTTACGAAGTTCTGTATACATAACTCACAACTATCATTTCTTACATTGCACTCCCAGGTTACATAATTGTCCATACACTCGTACACATCCATCCCTTCTGTATGGTGTGTGTGATTAAAGTTTATAGTCAGATGCCACATACATAAAGATTGTCATGAAGGGAATGTTGGCCACACTGAGTTTCATCTTGTACATACTTTGTAGCTGACTTTTTCAATTCTACACAGCATTATACTATTTGTTATCTTTTAACTTCAGAAATAAGCCTAAGGAAGCACAGATGATGATATAATCCAGACCCCAGTGCCTAGTTATCAGCCCACATTCTTTGTACACTGTTGTTTTGACATTCTATGGCAATTGACATATCACAGATCTCCTACACAGTTGTTGTGTCACAGTACACAGAGACAAAGCAGTTGTGTGAGCGCTATTTATTTTAAAGTGCTGTAGTGCAATATTTACATAGTCCAGGATTGAAAGTCCATTAGTGTGACGCCGTCTATTGTGATGCAACACAAGTGCAATGGTGAGGGGCATGTCATTGGACATGCTGTGGTGAAGTGTCATTCAGTGCAGAGGAACATGATTTGCCAATGAGGTAGTGAGAGGCAATTGCAGTGCATAGTGGTAAGGTAAACAGTGTGCTGGAGAACAGTGCATGTTACCAACTGTAGCAAGACTGGCATGTTAACAAGCAAAGGACCTAGGAAATCAGTGCCCATGTGGCATGGACTCGTGCTACCGGGTACTCCTACGGGTGAAGGTGATCTGTTCCACGTCTTCATCTTCTGATGTGTGTGTCGTCTCCTCTGCCGTTGGTGGTGGTGGGTTTGAAGGGGCAACACACTCTTCAGTGTTTGAAGACGTAGAGTCAGAATTCCCATTAGCTGCCAACTGTGGGACTTTTAAGGGCTTACTGCAGCAAGGAGGAGCTGCTGGTTCTTGAGTATAGCAGGTACATCACTGTGGTAGGCAGGCAGGTCGGCGCCGAGGGGGTCATGATTGCAGTTGTGCACGCAGTGAAAGGTTCGGGATGCCAGATGTTGTGGCAACTCCCTAACTGCTGTGGTGAAATCCCTCACACATTGTTGTAGTCCTTGCAGGAGAAATGGTAGCGCTTGCATGGCTTCTGACTGTTCTGCAGATGACATCATGCACATGCGCATCCCCTCGAAGATGGCTGCCATATTTTGCATCCCCACCCGCACCTCCTTGTCCAGCTCCCGCTGCACTACTGTCCTCTCAAAGGTGGTACCAGTGTCCTCAGAGTCCTCAGCTGGGTTGGAGCTAGCAGGCTGTACTATTGGGGTGGTGGGTGGGTCCTCTGTGATGACTGCTGCATCTGTACTCCTCCTTGCGACTGAAGGTGGTGTCTGTAGGGTTCCAAGGATATCTTGGAGGGTCTGCTGGCTAATGTTTGTCAGCTCGTCATCCATGTCATTGGGGAAGTCCAAGACAGGCATATCCACAGGAGAGCCATTGTCCTCTGCAATGAGATATTGTACAATTAGTGTGTCTGTGTTGTGGCAGTTGTGATGTGACGTCACTGACCTCCTATTAGTGAGACATTGTAATCTTGGTTCCTGTTCATTGTTCCTGTCATAAGAGGTCTGGCAGGCTGGCAGCTTGCTCCCATCTTGATGTGAGATTGCACACTGATAAAGATCCCAAACTAAATCTTAAATAAAGTGCACGTGCCACAGGATGTAAAATAATATTTAAAAAGTGCTCAAACTCGTAATGACACTTAAAAGATAAAAAACTGCCCGTCATACTACCCGACGGAACAGCTGCTAAGATCGATGTTTGTATACTCACCCAATACGCATCCTTCAAATGATGTGAAGCGTTCTTGGAAAGATTCAAAGGGTCCGCCCAATAGGGGCCGTACAAGTTTGAAAAACCCTCTTTTTACGTATTGACACCATGGGATTTTTTCAACCTGAGAATCTCTTAGGGGCTCTCCCAGCCATATCCTACAAGGGTCTAACACTGCTGAGGACCAAATCCAAATCCAGTATTGCAGTGTCTCAAGGCAGCAATATCAGCAATAGAGTGCAAATTTAAATCAATTCGGATAGGCAGGGTAGGGGAACTCGATGGAACCTTAAGCAGGGCCTTGATGAAAGAATTCTCTGTTCTTTCCATATCGTGGAGTTTGCCATGACCCCACAACTCAGCGCTGTACAAATCACCCGCTCTGGCCTGCACTTTATAAATATCCACTGCCGGTGTAATGGGAAAGGGGAACATTCTGGCAGCGAATCTCAAAATGCCCCCTGTCTTTTGTTTAAGGGACATAATACACTTTGTCCATGTGATGTCCATTTATGGGACTTTTCGACTCTAATTCCCAGATAATCGAAGTCGCTAACACGTTCGAGAGCTTCACCATCCTGCACTATGTTTTTCTTTGTTCTAAGTTTCGGGTCACCAAATACCATACATTTGGTTTTGGTGCTGTTTATTTGTAAGCCGTGATCCCTGCAAAACCCTGAGAATTCTACAAAAGCCTAGATAATTCCGAGGGAGTTTGGAATAAAAGCAGGGTATCATCGGCAAACAGCAAGCGCAGTGTCTTAATACCACCCAATTTCGGGGCGTATAGGAGGCTGACCTGGCTTATAGTGGGTACCTTGTGGTACTCACACCTTGTACCAGGTCCAGTTATCCCTTATTAGTAGAATAGAGGTGTTCTAGCAGCTTAGGCTGATAGAGGTAGCTATAGCAGTGCAGCTTAGGCTGAACTAGGAGACATGCAAAGCTCCTACTATACCACTTATATCATATAGCACTATATCATAAGAAAACACAATACTGAGAGTTACTCAAAATAAAGGTACTTTATTTTAGTGACAACATGCCAAAAGTATCTCAGAGGATATACTCCCTTCGGAGGTAAGTAATATACACAAACTATATGCACACAAACCAATATCAGGTATGTAACAGTTAGAAAATGAGTGCAAACAATGTAGAATCACAATAGAATGTAATAGGGAAAAATAGGCCTAGAGGCAACAAAAACAATATACTCCAAAAGTGGAATGCGAACCAAGAATGGACCCCATGCCTAGTGTAGTGTGTAGAGGGTCGCTGGGAGTGTAAGACAACACTAAGGGTGTCCAAGATACCCCACCCCAAGACCCTGAAAAGTATGAGTAAAGTTACCCTACTACCCCAGAAAGACAGTAAAGTCGAGATAGGGGATTCTGCAAGGACAACAACTGACTGCAAAACACTGAAGACGGATTCCTGGACCTGAGGACCTGTAAAGGAAGGGGACCAAGTCCAAGAGTCACACAAGTGTCTAGGGGGGGCAGGAGCCCACTAAACCCCGGATGAAGGTGCAAAAGAGCTGCCCCCGGGTGGAAGAAGCCAAAGATTCTGCATTAACGGAAGGTGCCAGGAACCTCTCCTTTGGTCAGAAGATGTCCCACGGCATGCTGGAGGATGCAGAGTTGTTTCCACACAGAAAGACCGCAAAAAAGCCTTGCTAGCTGCAAGAGTCGTGCTTGAGGAATTTGGGTGCTGCTAGGGTCCAGGAAGGACCAGGAGGTCGCCCCTTGGAGGAGGAGACAGAGGGGGTGGTCAGCAACACAGAGAGCCCACGCAGAAGCAGGCAGCACCAGCAGAAGTACCTGAACAGGCACTTAGAAGATCTGAGGACAACGGTCGACTCAGAGTCACAAAGGAGGGTCCCACAATGTCGGAGTCCAACTCAGCGAGTTGGGCAATGCAGGACGGAGTTCTGGGGACCTGGGCTAGGCTGTGCACGAAGGAAGTCTTGCAAAAGTGCATAGAAGCCAGAGCAGCTGCAGTTCACGCAGTACACAGGATTACTGTCTGGCATGGGGATCAAGGACTTACCTCCACCAAATTTGGACAGAAGGGCCACTAGACTGTCAAAGACACATGGACCCATCTCCTGTGTTCCAGGGACCACGCTCGTCAGGATGAGAAGGCACCCAGAGGACCGTTGATGCAGAAGTTTGGTGCCTGCGTTAGCAAGGGGAAGATTCTGTCGACCCACAGGAGATTTCTTCTTGGCTTCCAGTGCAGGGAGAAGGCAGACAGCCCTCAGAGCATGCACCACCAGGAAACAGTCGAGAAAGCCGGCAGGATGAGGTGCTACAATTTTGCTGGTAGTCTTCTTGCTACTTTGTTGCATTTATGCAGGTCTCCTGGAGCAGTCAGATCCTCGCCAGAAGTCGAAGAGGGAAGTGTAGAGGAACTCTGGTGAGCTTTAGCATTCGTTATCTGGTGAGATGCCCACAGGAGAGACCCTAAATAGCCCACAGAGGAAGATTGGCTACTGAGAAAGGTAAGCACCTATCAGGGGCGGTCTCTGACGTCACCTGCTGGCACTAGCTACTCAGAGCTGTCCATTGTGCCCTCACACCTCTGCATCCAAGATGGCAGAGGTCTGGGACACACTGGAGGAGCTCTGGGCACCTCCCCTGGGAGGTGCTGGTCAGGGGAGTGGTCACTCCCCTTTCCTTTGTCCAGTTTCGTGCCAGAGCAGGGCTGGGGGATCCCTGAACTGATGTAGATTGGCTTATGCAAGGAGGGCACCATCTGTGCCCTTCAAAGCATTTCCAGAGGCCAGGAGAGGATACTTCTCCCAGGCCCTTCACACCTAATTCCAAAGGGAGAGGGTGTAACACCGTCTCTCAGAGAAAATCATATGTTCTGCCTTCCTGGGACCAGGCTGCCCAGGCCCCAGGGGGGAAGAAACCTGTCTGAAGGGTTGGCAGCAGCAGTACCCCAGAAAGTTAGTTTGGAAGTACCCGGGCTCTGTGCTGGAGACCCGGGGATGCATGGAATTGTTCCCCCAATACCAGATTGGTATTGGGGTGACAATTCCATGATCCTAGACATGTTACATGGCCATGTTCGGAGTTACCATGGTGACGCCACATATAGGTATTGACCTATCTGTAGTGCACGTGTGTAATGGTGTCCCCGCACTCACAAAGTCCAGGGAATTTGCCCTAAACAATGTGGGAGCACCTTGGCTAGTGCCAGGGTGCCCATTCACTAAGTAACTTTGCACCTAACCTTCACCAAGTGAGGGTTAGACATATAGGTGACTTATAAGTTACTTAAGTGCAGTTTAAAATGGCTGTGAAATAACGTGGACATTATTTCACTCAGGCTGCAGGGGGAGTCCTGTGTAAGAATTGTCTGAGCTCCCTATGGGTGGCAAAAGAAATGCTGCAGCCCATAGGGAGATCCTGGAACCCCAATACCCTGGGTACCTAGGTACCACATACAAGGGAATTATAAGGGTGTTCCACTGTGCCAATGAGAATTGGTAAAATTAGTCCCTAGCCTGCAGTGACAATTTTAAAAGCAGAGAGAGTATAAACACTGAGGTTCTGGTTAGCAGAGCCTCAGTGATACAGTTAGACACCACACAGGGAACACATACAGGGCATACTTTATGAGCACTGGGGTCCTGACTAGCAGGATCCCAGTGACACATAGGCAGAAACAAACATACATAAAGTGAAAATGGAGGTAACATGCCAGGCAAGATGGTACTTTCCTACAGGGCGTATTTTAAACTATTGAATAAATACGGAATACAGGCATTTATGAAAAGTAAAAAAAGAGTTGGAGCCAGAACACATCCCTGTTTAACACCCTTCTGAATGGGAAACTTGTCAGATAATTCTCCATCCTTCCCCCACCTTACTCTAGCAAAACTCTCTGAGTATAACTCCCTGATCACAGTTAAAAGGGATCCCGGGACTCCAATTTTTGCCAAAATCTCCCACAACTTCAACCGAGGGACCAGATCAAATGCGGATCTGAGATCAACGAAGGTGACAAACAGCCTACCACTGTCCAGGTCCACCACCTTCCATTTGATTGTAAGAAAGCGGAAGACCTGGTCCACTGTGGCTGTCCCTCGCCTAAAGCCCACCTGCAAATGGCTTAAGCCCCCACTTTCTTCCATCCAGGCTCTCAGCCTACCCAAAACCTGGAAGGAATTTTGTTTTGAAGATTATCTAAGAGACTGATCAGTCTGTAGCTTGCCGGAGCCAATTTTTTTCCCCTTTTTATAGATAGGGACAATTACAGCACCACTCCATGAATGAGTAAGCATAGTATTCTCCTAAATAGCATTTGAGACTTGGTTAATATAAGGGCCCCATAGTGACAAGTCAGACCTGTACAGGTCAGATGGAATCCCATCCAGCCCAGGAGCCTTCCCTGGTTTTTGGGCCATAATGGCTATCTCTGTTTCTTTCCTGGTGAACAGTGCAATAATACCTCCCCCATCAATCTCCTTAATGTGTGCAGCCTCTATGGAGGTCATTACAACATTGGCGGTAAAAGCCACTTACCGCCGTGCAGAAGACTGCCAACACACCGCCGCGGCCGCAGAATTCCACCACAGCTATTGTGACCCACAGCTCGGAGTCCGCCAAAATTTAGACACCCACACAAGTCCGCCACACCAAAGGTCAGTGATAAACTGGCGATAACAAAACCTACACCGTCACGCCAACAGGAGTACGCCCACACTATCATGACCCACGAATCCACGCGGCGGTCATTCAACTGCGGTATTCCATTGGCAGTACACACCGCCGCGCTCAAAATACACACACTCTTCCAAAACACATCCACATTGGACAAATTGAAATACACACACCTGATACACATACACACACCACTCCCATACACGGAATACAATGTAAAACACCCACCCACATCACCCACAAACCCCTACGACCACAATTGCGACTGAAGACCAGAGAGAGACACCACCAGAAACAACACTAGCATCCACAGGCACTCAACACCATCACTCACACAACATCCACGCACCCCACACAACACACCCCTAAATATCACCCCACACATCACAACACACACCACACCACACATCACCCACACAACCCCATGGCACCGCAAAGACACCACAGGTTTTCTGAGGAGGAGCTCAGGGTCATGGTGGAGGAAATCATCCGGGTAGAGCCACAGCTATTCGGATCACAGGTGCAGCACACCACCATAGCTAGGAAGGTGGAGCTATGGTGAAGAATCGTGGACAGGGTCAACGCTGTGGGACAGCACCCAAGAACTAGAGATGACATCAGGAAGAGGTGGAACAACCTACGGGGGAAGGTGCGTTCTGTGGTCTCTAGACACCAAATTGCAGTTCAGAGGATTGGTGGCGGACCCCCACCTCCTCCCCCAGAACTAACAACATTGGAGAGCAGGTCTTGGCTATACTGCAGCCTGAGGGCCTCGCAGGAGTAGCTGGAGGAATGGACTCTGGTAAGTCAAATCTTAACTACTTCATCCCCCACCCTACCTGCATGCTATCACATACCCCCACCCTCGCCCTCACTCCTATCACTCCAACTCCTCACACATGTCCCACTATCACAAACCACACATCCCAAACCCAAGCCCTGCATGCAACACCAAAGCATGGACACCGATCACCAATGCATGGCCACTGCACATACCCACACAACCTCCTAAACCATTATCACAGAACGTCCCACACAAGAATGCATGCACACGGTTACAGGGTCACCCACCTAATGCACACCATGGCACATACAGATGCATTTATCGTGCCTTTACACCGCTGCAGGACCACTACCCGTCACTGGACAGGAGGGTCCAGACATGTCCACTCCACCCACAGAAGAGGCCCACAGTGATGACAGCAGCTCTGTCCAACTGGTTCTAGATGACCAGCCTGGCCTATCTGGGACCTCGGGACAGTCGGTTCCCCTTACACAGTCACAGGCCACTACAGAGCTTCCCCCCTCTGGAAACACCAGCACAGCACCCACCCAGCAGGCCCATACCTCTGTCCCCAGGACACATCAAGCAGCAGTGTGTCCACCACTATAGGGAACCCAGGCTAACCCACCACCCCAACAACACCAGGTCCAGTGGTAGTGGGCACACGGTGCAGGGGACAAAGGCCCAGGAACACAGGGGAACTGGGAGGGCTGCTGTGCGACAGGGGGAGGACAGACCAGGGGAACCCACTCTCCACGAGGCCCTCTCCAACATCATGGGAGCCTACCACCATTCCCAGGAGACAATGGCAATGGTTCGGGCCAAGTTTCAGGAGACCAAGCGGCTGCAGGAGGAACAGTATTTGGGGTTCAGGGAGGAACTCAAATCCATCAATACCACCCTAGGCAGCATTGTAGGGGTGCTGAAGGAACTCGTCAACACCAGGAGGGACACTGTGGCACAACCAGGGTCCCCTGACACTAGCCGGGATGATGAACTGCCCAACACCTCCGCCGGCGCTAGTGGACAGGAGGCACCGCCATCGGACTACAACACCAGCACCCCACCCACTGCAGATGGAGAACCACCCCGCAAACTGTCCCTAAGATCCAGGACAAAGACAGAGAACAATGCCAAGACCCCTGCCAAGAAATGAGACCACCCTGAATGTCATCCTGCTGTCCCACTTTGTCACCCTGTCCATCCCTAAACTGCCCTAGCTCCAGTTCCCATGCCCCTTTGGACAATGCACCTGTGAGACTAATAGACTGGACTCTGCCATGGACATTCCTCCACCATCCCCCCTGAACAATTTACATCCCCCTCCACTATTTTGCACTTAAATAAACACCCTTAAATCACAGAACAATCTGGAGTCAGTCTGTGCTTTCGAAAATGTATATTTGCAATAACTGTGGAAAAATGCTATATCCAATGTATTGTCAACATACCTATGTCACACAGCTCTAGTCCATGCGGAAACAAAGCAGATGTCACACAGTGGGACTCACATCTGTGAAATTGAAAAGGAAAGTAACAAATCAGGGTCCATACACTGGGTGAAAGTGACAGACAGATGAGAGGTAGAAGAATTACATCAGATGTAGCAGGCAGTGTTGTCTTCTTACCTGTGTCTCACTGGAGGTATTGATGAATCACCGTGTTCCAGTTGTCCATGTCCTCTTCTTCTTCTTCCTCGTCTTCACTGTCCACAGGCTCCACAGCTGCCACAACACCTCCATCTGGACCATCCTCCTGCAGAAAAGGCACCTGTTGTCTCAAAGCCAAGTTGTGAAGCATACAGCAGGCCACGATGATCTGGCACACCTTCTTTGGTGACTAGAATAGGGAACCACCTGTCATGTGGAGGCACCTGAACCTCGCCTTCAGGCGGCCGAAGGTCCTTTCTATAATCCTCATAGTTGGCCCATGTGCCTCATTGTAGCGTTCCTCTGCCCTTGTCCTGGGATTTCTCATTGGGGTCAGTAGCCATGACAGGTTGGGGTAACCAGTCACCTGCAAATGTCTAGGGACAACTTTTAAACACACACTAACTCTTAGGGACATCCCCAGACACCTAGTCACACTGTATTGGGTCCATGTCCTCACCTAATAGCCACACACGGTGCCTCTGGAGTTGCCCCATCACATAAGGGATGCTGCTATTCCTCAAAATGTAAGCGTCATGTACTGAGCCAGGAAACTTGGCATTCACATGGGAGACGTACTGGTCGGCCAAACACACCATCTGCAAATTCATCGAACGGTAACTCTTCCGGTTTCTGTACACCTGTTCACTCCTGCGGGGGAGACCAAGGCCACATGTGTCCCATCAATGGCACCTCTGATGTTGGGGATATGTCCCAGGGCATAGAAGTCACCTTTCACTGTAGGCAAATCCTCCACCGGAGGGAACACGAGGTAGCTGCTCATGTGTTTCAGCAGGGCAGACAACACTCTGGACAACACGTTGGAGAACATAGGCTGGGACATCCCTGATGCAATGGCCACTGTTGTTTGAAAAGACCCACTTGCCAGGAAATGGAGTACTTTCAGGACCTGCACTAGAGGGGGGATTCCTGTGGGATGGCGGATAGCTGACATCAGGTCTGGCTCCAACTGGGCACACAGTTCCAGGATTGTGGTACGATCAAGTCTGTCTGTGACAATTACATGTCGCTCCTCCATTGTCGACAGGTCCACCAGCGGTCTGTACACCGGAGGATGCCGCCATCTCCTCATCTGCCCCAGCGGATGTGCTCTATGGAGGAGAACAGCGAGCAGAGAGTCAACCAACACTGAGGTACATAAACGCAACCTTATTCCATAATTTTTTTAAATCGATATATGACTGTATTAGTGTTTATGCAAGGCCTAGATATGTGTGACGCAGTCAAAATTAATGCCATGTGGCCCCTGAAATGGCAGCTGCCTGACCTGTAAGGTGGGACAAGGGGATATGAGGTAACTGCGCTGGCGTTGTACACCGTCGCGCGAGGCGGTCGAAGACTGTGGCGCAATCCTGCTTTGGTTAACATTGGACCCTATGGGTCCCAGGAGCCAATGACGATGTACGCCGACAGTGATGGTACGCACTGCCACGGACGTCTCTGCCATTTTCTGTCTGTTCACTCACTTGATACCTGATCTTCAACAGGAGAGGACCTACACTGCAAGTGTCGCGCCGCACCACGCGGCGCGAGCCGAGCATTCAGCTCGCGCCGCACAGCGCGTCCTCAGGACATGGCGCGCCCCGAGCCTTCTGTGCACCTCGCGAGGCCCCAGATTTTGCTTGGGGCCTCGCTCTGCTTTTCCTTGCGTCCCTGGTACCCCCTGACCCCTCCTTACCTGTTCTTTTTTCTTCTTTTCTTCTTTGGGGCATTTTATTGTACTTTCTTTATGTCTTTTCCCCCTTCCCATGTTACCTTTTTCTTCCCAGCATTCCTTGTTCCCTATTCTCTATGGTTCCTACTCTATTCTGTCCTATGTACTTTTCCCTATCTAAGATGGTGTCCTTTTACTTCCTGTTGGTCATTTCCTGTTTCTTGGTATTTAAGGGCTCTGTTTTCTTCCTTTCCTTGCGCTGCAACACTATCTGCTCTGATTGTGTCTTCGCTCCTGATTCTTTGCCTTCGGTTCTGAATCTTGTCAAATTTCGTGTTTACCTGCATTTTTGTTTCTTTTTGATTCCTGGTTTTTGTTCTTGTTTCAGGAATCTACTGTTTGGAGGTTTTTTCCCCTTTTTAGTTTTTTTTTCCCTCTGGCACTATTTCTAAAGGGCACGGTCTGTTCTTGGCGTTTTCCATTGCCTACAGCACCGTGGCTACTAGAAAGAGTCGCCCGTTTCTGGGCCAAAGCCGAACCTTCAAGACCCACGCCACTCGATCTGCGGATTCCAGGCATAAGCAGCACGTGAGTCGTGACAGCAAGTGCTGCTGTGACCTCAGTCTGGAAGAGACAATGGCTCATGTGTCTGTGGAAAGGGTCCCTGCCTTCAGCACGGAGGAGTTGGAGAAACTAGTGGATGGGGTCCTCCCCCAGTACACACTACTCTACGGTCCTCCAGACAAACAGGTAAGTACACTGTGAGCATGCCGAATGGGCAATGCCTGTGTGGAGTGGTGTGGATGAAAGATAGGGGGGGGAGAATGAGGCGTGCATGAAACAACGGTGAATGCATGTGCGTCATGGCAAGGGTAGGGATGCGGGCCAATGACTGTGACGGTGCGGACGGTTATATCTTCTACTTTTCCCTGTACTATTTGTGTAGGTCAGCACCCACCAGAAGAAGGATATTTGGCGTGTCATCGCCAAGGAAGTCCAGACCCTGGGGGTCCACCACAGACGGAGCACCCACTGCCAGAAAAGATGCGAGGATATCCGCTGCTGGAGCAAGAAGACGGCGGAGGCCCACCTGGGGAGGGCCTCCCAACGTGGGAGGGGTTCCCGTCGCACCATGACCCCCCTGATTTTCCAGATCCTGGCGGTGGCGTATCTGGAGTTGGATGGGCGCTTGAGGGCATCACAGCAGCCACAAGGGGTTGAGTACACTCTCATTCTGCTGATTCAGTGCGCATTGTAGGTGTCTGGGTGGGGGAGGTGGGCTGTGGGTTCCCCTAGGCCAGGGCGAGTTTAGTAGGCAAGGTCCCTTCTTAAGGCAGAGAAAACTACTATATGAGCTACTCGAATACATATGAAGATACCATGATCTTCATAAAAACAACAATAAAGTTAAGGATAATATGACCTAAGTATAATAAGCCAATGATACACATATGATATCGGACTGCTATATACTTATTATTAGTTACAGATAAAGTAATCCCATTATATGATTTTATATATACTTTTTATTTTTGTTATTTGTCATTCAATAATAATACAATTATAAAATAATTATTTTTAATTATATACATCATTTAATAAAGAAAACAAAAATATCTAAATCAGACATACCACTCACATACACTAAACACAATAGATAAGAAAAAAGTCTTATAAACTAATGAAACATAATATCAATGAGGCTAATCCTAATATCATAGTGAAGCTAAAACAATTTTTAATAATGAAGATATATTGACATAAATTCTTCTAATACATTATTGATAGTCTAATACATAAAAGGAAAAGATAATGCTAACGTGGTTCTATCTGAGTGGTACCGTAGGGACCAAAAGGCCTACGCGCGTTTCGGTGTTTCGTGATGTTATAGGTCACCTTCTTCAGGGCCGTTCCCAGTGGTACTGTTCAATAGTGATCTAGTCTTAGCAGCCAAATCTTCTGATATATTTGATTTTAGATGTGTAGTATGTTCCTTGATAATGTAGTCACAGAGTTTGAAAGATCTCTTCTAGCTATTTTGTATGGCAAGTGTTGTCCCGGCTGTCTCTGTCTCTTTATAGGGCAGATATTAATTGGTAGACCAGGAGATTAGCTGTACACCTGCTGGTAGCAGTTGTTGAAGTTAGGTCCTTGTATTAGGTTTTGGTAAATCCTTAAGATTGTAACGATATAAAGGGTGAGTCCAAGATATATTTATCGGGCATGTCACAGTCAGGCGAAGTCTTTGGATTGCGGCTGCAGGCTTTGAGGCAGAATCTGTCATGGGTCTACCCACAGTGGACTTGGGCTCAGAATTGCTGTGGAACCTTCACAGGACCACTGCACCACACAAACTCAGGCCATGCATGTAGCGGTACAGAGGTGGATCCGGGTGCAGTTTTCCAGTTCCTCAGGGCAGAGTTCTTTTTTTTAATTTTTTTTATTTTTTTATTTGATTTCTTCTTCAACAGGTACGCTGTTCTCAGGAGATCTTGGAGGTCGCTGGGCTGCAGGGCAGGTCATCTTCTGGCGCAGGATCATCAAGGGCTGCAGACAGGCAGCAGGGCTGCAACCAAGGTGGGCTGTGGGTTCCCCTAGGCCAGGGCGAGTTTCGTAGGCAAGGTCCCTTCTTAAAGCAGGCCATGTGGCACCCCACCTGTGTTCAGAGCCAACTACACCTAGTCAGGCTCCTGTAAATTCCATGTGTGCAGCAATCGGGCATAGACCTTGTACCCCATGTCCCTGTGATTAATTTGGGAACTCAAAGTGCACAGCGTAGTGCAGGGGGCTTCTGTGTCTGTAGTGTCCGCCATTGGTGACGGTATTGCATGCACTCAACATGTCTTTCTTCTTTCTTCCCCCCCCTTTTTGTGGTCTCCCTGTTCTTGTGTGCATTAGCATCATCAGGCAGAGGAGCAGTGGCACCGGAGCAGGAGGGAGCTGCATCCCACATGGCCCTGGAAAGTGAGACTACGGAGTCAGAAGCCACCAGTGGGACGGAGGGCGAGGGGAGCTCCACGGTGGGGACAGGAGCTGAAACCAGTGACACAGACTCCTCCTCTGATGGGAGCTCCCTTGCGGTGGTGGGCCCCTCTGTGCCCCCCGCATCTACAGGTACAGCCGCCACCCCCCTACCAGCACGGCCCTCCCAGCAGCCCCTCAGCGTGTGCCCTGTGCCCGCTCACCCAGGAGGGTGGGCATCTCCTTCGCCCCAGGCACCTCAGCCCCTGCCCCTGTCAGCCCTGCTTCCCTCAGTGAGGAGGCCATTGACCTCCTCAGGTCCCTCACTGTTGGGCAGTCTACCATTTTGAATGCCATCCAGGGTGTAGAGAGTCAGTTGCAACAGACTAATGCATACCTGGAGCGCATTCATTCTGGTCAGGCAGCCCAACAGCAAACCTTTCAGACTCTGGCCTCAGCACTGATGGCAGCCATTGTCCCTGTGTCCAACCTCCCCCCTCCAACTTCCTCCACCCAGACCCAAACACCTGTACCTCAGCCTATCCCAAGCACACCAGCAAACCAGCATGCACACACCTCAACACACAAGTGAAGCTCAGGCACACATAAGCACCACACATCCCACAGGCACTCACGCAAGCATCATACACATGCACACATACCAACATCCACTGCCTCCTCCTCCTCGTCTCTCTCCTCCCTCCCAGTCTCGTCTCCACTCACACCTGCATGCACTACATCTTCAGCCACTATCTCCATCACCAGCACACCCACCAGCACACCCCACTCACTTGCACTCATCACCCCCACTACCATTCACACGTCCCCTGTGTCCTCTCCCAGTGTGTCTGTGAGCCCACCTCCCAAGGTACACAAACGCAGCCACACACCCACCCAACAGCCATCCACCTCACGACAGCCTCCAGCCCATGCACCTTCACCCAAACTCAGCAAACATACACGTCCTACCACCACTACCTCTTCCTCCATTCCAAACCCCCTCCATCTACCCGTCCCAGTGTGTCGAAAAAACTTTTCCTGTCCAACCTTGACCTCTTCCCCTCACCTCCCCCACCCCTTTAGTCCCCTAGGGCCCGCCTTTCCAGGTCCCAACCCAGCACCTCAGCCACAACATCTGCGGGAACAGTGGTGCTAGTAGTAACCGGCTTCTGGAGTGCGCCAAGCAGCAGGGCAGCCAGTGTGCCGACGAGCCAGACCACGGACAGTCCCCACCTCAAAAGCACAAAAAGTTGGCCACTGCCCGGCGGGAGAGAGGCAAAACATCTACCACCAAAGCCTCTCCCAGGAGTACAGTTGGGAGTGGGAAGACAGCTGCGCCACCATCCAAGGTGGGGAAGGGGCACAGAAAAACAGGCGAGTCGCCGAAAACCTGCACGGCTGACAAGACCGCCACCGGCAACACTGAACAGGACACCTCCGCCACCAGCACCACTGAACAGGACACCGCAGCCACAAGCACCGCTGAACAGGACACCCCCGCCACCAGCACCGCTGAACAGGACACCGCCGCAACAAGCACCGCTGCCAAGGACACCGCCGTCACCAGCACCGCTGAACAGGACACCGCCGCCACCAGCACCGCTGAACAGGAAACTGCCGACACCAGCACCGCTTTACAGGACACCGCCGACACCAGCACTGCAGACCAATGAGCGCCAAAAGCTCTGACGCTACGGAGGCTGCCATGAGAACGATGAAGCACTCTGGGCACCAATCCCCCTCCAGAACCAGTGGAGAAAGGCATCCACTACCTCAGTCCTTGGCAGGATGAAGCTCTCTGGGCACAAAGCCCCCTGCAGAACCAGTGGAGAAAGGCATCCACTACCTCAGTCCTTGGCAGGATGAATCACTCTGGGCACAAAGCCCCCTCCAGAACCAGTGGAGAAAGGCATCCACTACCTCAGTCCTTGGAAGGGTGAAGCTCTCTGGCTAAAAGCCCCCTCCAGAACCAGTGGAGGCTGTTATCCACTTGAGAGACTGTGTCTTTGCACTCCCCAGGATACAGCAGTGGGCAACCCACCCACTGGAGAGACTTGAGAGACTGTGGCTTTGCACTCCCCAGGATACAGCAGTGGGCTGTCAACACCAGGGCAGTGCGCGCTCTATTGCCGACTAGAATGCAAAAACCCAGCACCCTCAAAACAACGTAATTTATGCATTGTGCTGATATGTTGTTGTTTAACCTTTTGCATTGCAGAGTTTAATCCTAAAGACTTATTTTTAATGTGTTTACAAATACTGTTAATTTGCAATGTATTGCTGCAGGCTTTCAGAGAGTGTTAGGGTGTGGTCCCTTTCCAGGGCCTTCCAGAGACTGTCCCTAAAGCATGCCTGGGTGTGGTTGTGGGCTGTTGCCAAGACTTTATAAAAGGGAGCCAGCCCAGCTCCAAGTGCTCACTATTCAGAGGTCCCGGTGCAGAGCAGAAGCTACTTCCTGAGCTCCTATCCCGGTGGCCTATTTGATCTTCCACGCCTCTGCCCTTCATTCTTCATTGGTGATCCTTGTTCTGGGTGGTAAGACGGTGGTTGGGCTGACCTCCTGACGCCGTTATCGACAACTTTCATATTCTTGGCCTAATTCTTTAATGATTAACAGATTACTTTGTGCGCTACCATTTCTTGACATTCACATGGTGGATTACGAATCGGCAAGACGCGCGATTCGTATCATGCTGATTTAATCTTGTTATTCATTGCACGCTACCATTTCTTGCCATTTATATGGTAGCTTACGAATCGGCAAGACGCGTGATTCGTTTCATGCTGATTTGACTTTGTTATTCATTGCGCGCTACCATTTCTTGACATTTGTATGGTGGCTTGCAAGACGCACGATTCGTTTCATGGTGCTTTAATCTTGTTATTCATTGTGCGCTGTTATTTCTTGGCATTTACATCGTGGCTTACGAATCGGCAAGACGCGCAATTCGTTTAATGGTGATTTAACCTTGATATTCATTGCGTGCTACCATTTCTTGACATTTTACATGGTGGCACTCGAATCGGCAAGACGCACGATTCTCTTTTCGAGCTTAATTCATGTTGTTCATTGTATGTCATTATTCTAAGACATTTATTCGGTAATATTCGAGTTGACAAGTTGTGTGATTTGTTTCCTGAATCCATATTGTGTTATTCATGGTGCACAATCCTTTTATGGTGTTTACTATATATATGAAAATCTGCAATGTGCGCTATTCGTGTTGAAACATTTCAAGAGAACACAGAAGACCAGAGTTTCTAGATGCAATATTGCATGGCCCTAGTATGCATTCTCAAAAAAGGATTCATATGACTGGTTTAGAATTTATTCAGAATGTTTTCCTGATTCTCATGTAAAGGAAAGTACTTGGATTTGAAAGTTTCATTTAATCCATCTTGATTCCCTTACAGGTATTCGGCCATCTTGAAACTTAGCCATTTTAAGCCTAATTCTTAGGTTGTTCATGTTTTCAGAATGACTAGGCTTAGAGTCATAGTCTAGTATTGATTTCATGAGATGTAATTTTCATATTGTGTGTTTTAACCTTTTTCTTACTACAGGTCTCCTTCCCAGCTGTTCCCTTCCTAATCCCCTCTTCCCCTCTTGAACTCTCTTAGCCTCTGTGATTTATTTATCAGAGTCTTGGAGCTGTTCAGTGGTGGACGTGTTGGGAACGTGCGCAGACCACGAGGATTTGGTGACTCTGACATGGGCAAACCACCCACTGGAGAGACTTGAGAGACTGTGGCTTTGCACTCCCCATGATGCAGCAGTGGGCAAACCACCCACTGGAGAGACTTGAGAGACTGTGGCTTTGCAATCCCCAGGATACAGCAGTGAGCTCTCGTGGATCTGGCCCTCGTGGATCTGGCCTCATCCGGCTGAGGTGCCCCCCACTTCCCTTCCCCCTGAGGTGCCTGATGTATTTCTATCTGATGCCCCAGCAGTGTTCTCTCCGTTTTGATTGGGTATCGAGTGTGGGCCTCGCCCATGCATTTTGGGCCCAGTGGTCCACGGACTTTAATGGTGGAATACCTTGGACTTGTATTCTTGGTGTATATATTTGTTTATAGTGTGTATATATATTTTTGATTACTGTATTTTAATAGATTACAAACGTTCAACTCATTTCCTTTTGTCCTTGCATTGTTCCAGGGGGCGTTGGGGGTTGTAAATGTAATGTATCAACATGTACTTGTGTTGGAAAATGGGTTATTGGTAGGGCAGGTAGGTACCTACACCTAGCAACAAGCCACTAACCTCCACATAGGTACAGTTAGGTCTCAGTAAATTAATCCCAGCTCAACCCTTGGTAGCTTGGCAACGAGCGTCAAGGCTTAACTTAGGAGACAAAGTGTAAAGCATTCAAATATCACAAAACAGTAATTAAATAAAAC
The DNA here is from genome assembly GCF_031143425.1 of Pleurodeles waltl. NCBI lineage: Eukaryota > Metazoa > Chordata > Amphibia > Caudata > Salamandridae > Pleurodeles > Pleurodeles waltl. The sequence goes on along the minus strand of NC_090440.1, from coordinate 1,533,685,656 downwards.
ACAGGAAACAGTTTAAAAATCCAAAACCAATTTATAAAAATAGTTTATATTTTTATCTTTAAAATGACACAAAAATGATTAAAATCGGTTCAGGGGAACCGGAGATATGAATTTTTTAAGAATTATTACTTTTCTAGCGCTTAGAAACAAAAAGCGCCAATCGGGTCATCTGGTTGCACCTCGACCGGGGCAAAGTCAAACTTTCAGGCCGACCGCGATGGAGCCCTGCTCGCGGGAGGCCTCGGTTAAAAAGTTACCTTCTGACTTAGTCTTTATTTTGAAGTTTTTCTTCACCGGGACGAACCTGCCAGTTGAATCCGACCTCCTGGAGCCCTTGTCCGGATACGCGATGTGGGTTTCCTCGGTGGAGACTTTTACCTTCGGACTTAGTCGTTTTTTCGAGATGAAAATCCTTCGACCGGGGTAAACCTGGATCTTGATCCGACGTCCATGGAGCCCTTCTCGGATACAATGGCTGGGAGGTCCCGGTCAACTTTTTACGTTCGGACTTAGTCTCTTTTTTGGATGTTTTTCTTTACCGGGACGAACCACGAAGTCAGGCCGGGTCGCGGTTGAGGCAAGCCGGCTAGAATTTCCGCGGCGGGTCGGTCCCTCTCTGGAGCTTTTTTCCAAAAATTCTCAAATCTTTTCCAAACTTCTGGGGCTTCACCCAGATGTTCTTTTAAGATTCTTTTGGGGTCCACAGCTCACCCCAAGGGTCCAGAAGTTCTGTGATGGTCCTTGGGGGGTGCGGACTTCAACTCCCAGAATGCACCTGGCGCAAACTCCTTTTTGGCCACTGGACAGTGGTCAGCTGGTCGCTTTCTTCAGGAGTTGGTGCAGGGGACTCTGGTTTAGCAATTTTTCACCTGTAGCAAACAGGGAGTCCCTCCTTGAACCAGTTGAAGCCAGGCAAAGTCCTTCTTGTGGTGAAGCCCAAGTGTGCAGCTGGTGCAGTCCTTCTGAGTGCAGGGTCCAGGTGCAGGCCAGGGGGTCCAGCAGGGCAGTCCTTCTTCTTCTTTAGTTCCTTTCTTGTTGAATTCTGGAGGGGATCTGAGGTGTGGGTGCAGGTCTGCCAGTTTTATCCTTGCTCCTGGGTGAAAAGCAGGGGGGCCCTGGTTCTCCAATCAGGGACAGGGTCGTCCCCCTGTGATGACCACTTCCTGGGAAGTGTGGCAAAAATCCATCCCAGAAGGCAACAGTCTCTAAAAATCCAACATGGATGAATCTGATTTTTGGAGGTTACATCTGGCTGAGCCCACCCACTGGTGTGGCTAAAAATCTTAAACACACCCCTCTCCTGCCCTCTCCTAATCGAATCAAGGGGGCACCTAATTGTCTGGGGTTTCAGGATGTGGGGGTGTTGCTGGGTGCTGCAAATGTCCTTCTCTGCCTTTGAAGACCAGTTTGGCAGCCCTCCCCCTTCCTGCCTCACCATCTGCTGAGGGGAGATTCTCTCCCCCAAGCACATTCCTTTGTGTGAAGTCAGGCCACTTCACACCTCATCAAGGCAGCCTGGCAGAAGCTGCTGCAGGCTGGCCAATCAGAGCACAACAGCAAAAACAATGCAGAGCTGAAATTGGCAACTTTTTAGGTAAAGTCTAAACTTTTTACCTGGACAAGTTATATTAAATCCAACAACTGGAAGTTGTGGGATTTATTACAACAATCAATTTGATACCAAATTCTTGGTATGTAACATTTAAGGAGACTTTAAAATTTAAAATAAAGTCTGCCCATTCTAGCCTATGAAGGCCATTTACTTCAATGAGGGAAAAACGAATTTGGCTGTTTTTACCTCACCAGGGCTTATAAATCTATTTTTATAAAGTCCCTGCTTATAGTTACATGGCACCCAGCCCTAGGGGCACATAGGGCACACCTTAGGGGTGACTTATATGTAAAAATAAGGTAGTTTAAGACTTTGGAAGTACCTTTAATTCCAAAGTCGAATTTGCATATAACTTTAATTTAAAAGCAGCCAGCAAGGCAGGCTTGCTTTTAAAATGACACTGGGCACCTCAGCAATGCACCTAGGTGTGCACCACCTATGCTGTGGTCCCTAAACCTACATGCCCTACCATATACTAGGGACTTATAGGTAGGTTAACTTAGCCAATTATAATTAGCCTAATTTGCATATCCATTTTACACAGAGCACAGGCCCTGGGACTGGTTAGCAGTACCCAGGGCACCATCAAAGTCAGGAAAACACCAGCAAAAAGAGGAAAATGGGGGCAAAAAGTTATGGGGCCTCTGCAATCAGCCCTGTTTTCTCACAACTTGTGTGTATTGCGTGTTGCGTGTGTGTGTCACTCTTTCTTTCCTCCCCCTCCCCTGTGTCGTAGGTGCAGTACTCACCGTGGTTTTCACCGCCGTCTTTGATGTTCCTGATAGAGGAGCAGGAAGACAAAGGCTGGGAGTATCTGGAGATCGGGTTCCATGGCGTCCTGGTTCCTCGTGGGGTGTGTAGAGGTGAGCGTTTTCCCTTCCAAGTCCTGTTTCCGCCGTGTTTTTGTTCACGGTGACACCGCCCCAGAAAAGGTGGCGGATTGGACTGTTGTAATACAGTGGGCAGAACCTGTCTTCCGCCTGTCTGTTGGCGATTACCGCTGCGGTGTTTGTTTGTACCGCCGTGGCGGTCGAAGTGTTAAAGTGGCTCTCTATGTTGGCGGTTTCCGCCACGGTCGTGATTCTATTTTTTTAACCGCCGGCCTGTTGGTGGTTTTACCGCTGATTTAACACCAACCACCACGGTTGTAATGAGGGCCTATGTCTACTGGGAGAACAAGGTCCTGGCTATAGAGTTTAGTAAAGTAAGAGATCCAGGTTTTGGAAGGGATGTGACAGTCAGGCCTAGAACTCAAGTTTCATCCTTCTTGGGAGACCAGGGACTAGAATCGCTTTGTGTCCCGATCCTTGGCTGCTACCAACAAATCTTGCCATACATCCTCCACCCACTGTGCCTTGCTAGACTTAATTCCGGCAGCATAGTCCCACCTTGCCATCCTTATAGCAGATCTATCTTGCTTCCAAAAGACCATGCTTTGCCCTCCTGCAGGCATTGTTAAACCATGGATTTAGTTTGAGCGCCCTGCGCTTCCCTCTTTCCCTACTTCCCCTAATGAAAAGGGCCTTTAGGGAAGCAAAAAGCTCAACATGATTTGCCATGATTAAGTCAGCGGAATAAGGATTAGGTACAAGGGCAGCAGCATGCATAGAGACCAAATTTGATATTTGAGCTACTAGAGCACCCTTGTTCATAAAAGCCTCCCATCTTAACACACGCTGGTTGCTGGCCACCTCCTATGGGGGCGTAGATCTCTGGTTTTGGTTTTTTAACCCAGGAACAGAAACCCACCTGTCCCACTCTGTCAAAAGGGGAAAGTGGTCACTATAGCATTGATCTCCCACTTTAAGATTTTTAATCTCATGCCAGATCCTAACATTGATAAGCAGATAGTCAATCAGACTACTATAGGAACCTCTAGAAAAAGTGGGACATGCTGGGATATCTGAGGGGAAGTGCCCATTTCCTCGCCGTAGGCCATGTAGCAGCATTAACTCAGTGACCTGCAATGCACTTGGGCTGGGTTTGGGCTGGTTTCTCAGCGTGGAAAAAGGTGGAATTCCCCATATTGCATCCTCTTCCTGAGTTAACTCTGCAAAAAGGGAATTAGGCTCCAGTAAAGCATTGAAGTCGCCAGCAATTATAGCAAAATACGACGGAAGTAAATCAGCCACAAGTGTATTTAACAAAGATATAGTTTCTGAGGTTTTTACCAGAGGGACCTGGTCTGTTATAGAGATTGACACACAAAGCCAGGGGACCCAATTTCGGTTTGATTGAAACCGCCAATATATCAGGTGAGTTCACATGGATTTCCTTTACTTTCCCTACCTGGGAAATCTTTACCCACGTAATGAGGCCCCCTACTGCCCTCCCGCAGGTGACAGGATGGCCTCTTTACAGAATTAAATATACCCTTGTCTATGTATGTTAGTGCTAGCCCATGTTTCCTGGAAAAGACAAATACTGCAGGAGTCAATAAGGGAACCCCAATCCAGATCAACAATCTTGTTCCGTAAGCCCGCTATATTCCAAGAAATTAAAGAAGGGAAAAAAAGCCTGAATCTAGGATGAGGATCATTCACAATCTTATGGCAGGGCGCTAAAAGCAATGTTGCTAAGTAATCTGATGTCCGTAGAGTCACCCCCCACAATGGACTCCTGGGAGCTACCATCCAAGTTCTTACATGAGTTTCCAACATCTTGCAATGAGCGAATGTTCAGATGGACTATTACTTCTTTTAGTCAATCAATATCTGATAAGTCAGAACTAGGTGTTTTATTTGGGGATTTCAGCTGCTTGCCCCAAGTCTCGCACTCCCTCCAGGGAGTGTCCACAAGAGGAACTGTTGTCAATGGTACATGCCACTTGCGGATATGGCCTGAGACTGGAAATTGAGCCCTATTTTATGTTGTGACAATACCATCTGTCCTGTGACAGCAGGCCAGTTTTACGTTCTACCCTACCCTCCTGGACTGGCTTGGCCTTTCCAACAGCCTTGGCATGGCAGAGTACCCCCATGCAAAGGTTGTTGGTGTAGTGTTGTGCTGTGCCTCTGGTTTCCCCTGCACAGCCCATGCACCCGTACTGTGCCCCTTTGCCCTTTCCACTGCCTGATTTCCATGGCTGACATGCATTGTGTAGTAGGTATGTCCCTCCCCCTGCTTGCAGGTAACATTTAGGCATTTTTGTCCCCCATGCAACTAACCCTGCATCTCTGTTGTTTCCTGGTAGTCTGCGCTGTCCTGTCCTTGAATCCTTTTGACGATCTCCTCTGGAATGACGGCTGCCACCATCTCCTCCATCTGGTCCAGGGCCTCCTGCATTGATGGACTCCCACCTCCAGTCTGCAGTGCTGTCTTCCTGTTTGTTGCCATTTTTTCCTTGGTCCTGCGCTTGCAGTCATGCCAGAATTTCTTGCACTCAGTGACTGTTCTCCGTACTTCTGCCACACTGTTTATCTTGTCCACAATTTGATGCCAAATTGCCTCTCTCCTCCCAATTGGCAATTTTGAGGTGACAAAAAGTTGATGCTGGTGTTCCGTCAACTCTTTCACCATTATTCCCTGCTCCTCTGCACTGAAACAACACTTCCTTTTCTTCTTCTCCCTCTCCTGGGTCTTGTCTAGGTCCTACTGGCTGGTTCCTGGTCGATTGGGGTCTTCCTGGGGTCTCTCCTGGCTTCTGGGATCCATTTGGGGGTCCTTAGCACATTTTGCTGTGTTTCGCCACTTGTTGACGCTATTGTGGGGAAAAATGGCACGTATACGGTTTGCAACGTCATAAACCGGATTAAAGTCATTTTCTCTGTGTTAGCGTTGTTTTGCTTTACGATGTGGCGCAATGGTTAGAGTAAAAAAAAATGACTCTAACCCATGGTTTGCACCATGGAGCGTCAAAGTATAAATTTGACGCCCGGGTGGCGCAAAACAATGGTGTTAGCCGTAGTTAACCTTTTTGACGCAAAACTGCATTGCCGCAGTTTTGCACCAAAAAGTATAAATATGGGCCTTAGTTTCTATGCATTGAGTGTGGACCAGGGGTGAGGTGATGAAGCTGTTCTTGCTAGTCTGGTTTATTTTGACCAGATCTTTTAGTCTTCCTCTTCTACTCATTTGTTCTCTTTTATGTCTCCTATTTTGTTTCAGTCTCTAATTTTCTTCCATTGCCACTGTCTCGTTCTTTTCTTTGTTCCTCTAATATCCAGAGAGCATCAAGTGAGATCTGTGTGAAATTACTGGGCAGCCTTGTTGATGTGATGTTATGATGAGAAGATGTCTTTAAGGCCTAAATGCATGACCTGTGTATATGACAAAATCTAATGACTATCTTTCTCTAGCTTGAAACATTTGTTTATGCCGGAGAGATGATGGAGGGATGGTGCTGATTTCTTTGTACTGTATTTGCCAAAAAAATAAAAATAAAATCTGTGATGGACAAATGGTACAAATCTGGCTTCACATTTCTAAAGAATCCAGCTGTCAAAATAGTTTGGTTTGAAAAAAATACATCCTTCTACCATTATTTAGCAGTTTATCAATTTCGAATCTTGCACATTGTATTTTGTAAGTTTACGCCACTTTTGCGTCAAGAAATGGAGCAAATGTGGCGCTAAAAAAGTATAAATATAGGCCTTAATGTTCTTAGGAGCTGATTTATACTTTTTTGCACTGCATTTGTGTAATTTTTTTACGCAAAAGCGGAGCAAACTTATACATTTGTGTCGCCTTTGCGTCAAAAAGCAGCGCAAAAGAGGCGCTAAAAAAAGTATAAATATGGCCCATATTTTGTAAGTTAGCACCGCTTTTGCATAAAAAAAATACTGCAAACGCAGCGCTAAAAACGTATAAATCAGGCCCTTAGACAATTGTGTTGTTCATAAATTAAGCCTTATGTACCAAGCAATTTCTCTGGCAAAAACAGAAATCTGCAACATATTGTATCCATCACATTAAGAAAGCAAGCCACGGTTGACAAGTGATGCTGGGAAGGTAGGACATTTGGGCTTGTGTCTCTTGTGCACATCGATATTGAGGTCTTTTCTTCAGAGTAACCAGGATAGAAAACTGGTGTGAGCTTGTAGAAACCTTTTAAGCCCCAATATTATCAAAACGATAAGGATGAACAGAAAAACATTTACAACCACTGTTATGATATTTCCCTCAGATCGATAATACCGAAATGGTAATCAAAGATAGTGCAATACAATACACCTGCATGATTCCGAGTCTGATCTTGGAAAATCATCAAAGGAATGTCATCTACTCGTGAAATGCGATTCAACACAGAAGTCAGTTGGGGTATTAAGACAGATCTTGTGTTTTAAAGAGTTACCCCATGGATAATAGTTCGACTTTGGTTGAAAGTAAGATTAGCTGAACTAGAAATCCATTAAATACCTTAAGGACCTTTGCCCTGCTCAACCAAACAACTTATAAATCATGTCTCACGGATCGGCATAGGTCCTGGAGAAATACCATCAGCATACTGATGACACCAGAGAAACTCGACACAGAATGTAAGGTACCACATATTGAAAAAATATATATATTAAAAATATACTTATTGTGGTACAGTCATCAATGACGTTTCTTGTGGAAAGAAATCATTTATTTCTGGATCCAAACCTGCCACTGGATGACAACTTGAGAGCTATCATCAACGAAATAGTTATCCAGAGGGATCTTTTCAGCATCCAGCAGAATGGAGGCAGCGTTCTGACCTGTATAAAAAGGATTTGTATATGTTGTTCACCTGATTTTATGTTGTGGGTATAGGAAGCACAAAAACAAGCCACTGGGTGAAAGCAGCCTTCGATAATGGCCAAATTAGTTAGGCCAAGCTACAATATATGAATCTCTAGACAACATACTAGGACAAGCTATGCTTTTGTAGTTACCCAAACCCTGACTGACATTAACATTATGGAAGGACAAATTCAGAGGCCAGGCAGCCAGCACATACAGCAGACCATGAGAGTCAACAGCACTGGGCCAGACAAAGGATGCTGAATACAACAATTGCGCCTCTGACTTTTGTCAGCTTTCTGTCTGTGACACCAATGCTGGGTGATGGAACTTCCGGCAAGGCAGGTGTGCCTTAAAGTGTTGGGACATATCTCTTAGTCTCAGCTGCAACATAGGGATGGAGGCTGTCTTAGTTTATTGGGTATAGTTTTCCTCTGCCATAAGAATTTCAAAAAATCGTGGCCAAATGGTGCACTTACCAGCTCAATTTTCATTCAAATTGACTAAAAATATATATGTGCTGAATAGGCAATACCTTTTCAAGAGGTGCTGGGGTTCACCTTCTGAGAAGTCGTTGACCAAATGGTGGCAAGACATTGATTTTGTTTCAGAACAACTTTCCTCAAAATAAGCCGGGTTATTCATTACAAGCACTAAACAATCTGATTGTGCATATTTACATACTTTAAACTTTTTTTTAAATGAACGTGAAATCGTTCTTCTTCACATTTTTCAATTCTATCATTTTCTATAATTTTCACATGAATCTCAGTCGTGTTTTGACTGAGAATCTCTTTGGATGGAACAAGGTTAACATTTTTACATTTATACAAAATGTATACAAATCTCATGTCCATATGACAGCAGCATCATATAGATTTTGAGGGCACATGCAATAGTTCTACTGCTGAATAACACAGTAATTACAGGATAAGAGAGCTGCTACATTATACCAGTTTTGCATGGTCGTGCCACAAAACAGTAGTATTGATGTCATAGAAAGTGTTTTTAGCCCCTTAAGTGCTGAGGCTTCTCATCACCCATCTCTGAGCTTACGCCTCCATAACTTTTTCCGCTGAAGTTACAGGCCAATTTTGCAACCTTTTTTCCCACTTGTTGAAGATTCTAAAAGTAGCTAGGGTTTGTTGATTTATCTGCTGTAAACCAAGAAAATAGCCAAAATTCCTGCATATGAGCCTGTGCTGAGGACATAAAGGGCCATATTTATACTTTTTGACGCAAAACTGCGCTAACGCAGTTTTGCGCCAAAAAAATTAGCGCTGGCTAACGCCATTCTGAAGCGCCATTCGGGCGTCGTATTTATTGAATGGCGTTAGCCGGCGTTAGCCGACCGGCGCTGCTTGGTGTGCGTGAAAAAAAAACACGTACACCAGGCAGCGCCGGCGTAGGGAAAAATGGCGTTTGGGCGTCCAAAAATGGGGCAAGTCAGGCTGAGGCAAAAAAATCGTCTTAACCTGATTTGCGCCATTTTTTTTGGGCGCCCAGACGCCATTAACATGACTCCTGTCTTAGCAAAGACAGGAGTCATGCCCCCTTACCCAATGGCCATGCCCAGGGGACTTCTGTCCCCTGGGCATGGTCATTGGGGATAGTGGCATGTAGGGGGGCACAAATCAGGCCACAAAAAAAAAAAAAAAAAAATACTTACCACAACTTACCTTTTCTTCCCTGGGATGGGTCCCTCCAGCCTTGGGTGTCCTCCTGGGGTGGGCAAGGGTGGCAGGGGGTGTCCCTGGGGGCTTGGGAGGGCACCTCTGGGCTCATTCTGAGCCCACAGGTCCCTTAACGCCTGCCCTGACCCAGGCGCTAAAATCCAGCGCAAATGTGGGTTTTTTAGTCCCGCCCACTCCCGGGCGTCATTTTTGCCCGGGAGTATAAATACGACGCATATGCATCGCAGTAATTTTTTAAGACGGGAACGCCTACCTTGCATATCATTAACGCAAGGAAGGTGTTCACGCAAAAAAATGACGCTAACTCCATGAACTTTGGTGCTAGACGCGTCTAACGCCAAAGTATAAATATGGAGTTAGTTTTGCGTCGAAAAATTAGGCGCAAACGGAGTATAAATGTTCCCCAAATTGTCTTAATCGTAAACAATGACCTGTTCTGCGCCAAACACACCTAATTAGGATGTAAACAGAAACAGTGTGTCTAGTGTGTAAGTGGGCCCTGAATGTCTTTTTGTTTTATAAAAAAAATGAGTGGGGGCTGGTCCGTCCTGGCATATGGCCACACCCACCACCTCCGTGGCCCAGACAGTCCATGCACCTCAAGCATTAAAAATGCAACCATACCAAAGGCAAGTGAGATGGAATTTATGTTCCTTTAGGCATAGTTTAGACACATGGACATTCAAAGAGGGGATAACCTCTTCTCACACTTTTCCTGCCATGGGTGGATAAATGACTATGTGGTGCCTGCCCTGATTTAGAATCTGATGCCAAGATGGGCTAGCACTCCACACCATTCATTTGTTGACACCAATCCCTGGGGAAAGAGTATTCCCACTAAGGGGTTTGAATGATTGTCTGGTAATGGGGCCTGCACTCTACTGCCAGGAATGGCAAGCTTAGTAACCTTTGCAGTTTCTCGCTTTATGTCTGATGGCCTGGTGGGGCTTTCTGAATCCCCACTCCCTTCTCACAGGAAGGGCTCATAAAGGGAGGGACCCCAATCTGCCCACCCAAGGTGTCTGAAAAACCACAAGAGTACCAGAGAAAAAAGTGGGAAAACGGATGGGGTGGGGGTGCTGAAACATTTTGACACTGGGCTTCACCCCAGCACAAAACAGCATTTCAGAGGGAGGCAGAGTGGGTGGGGTATACCCCTTCCATGCCAACCTATTTGTCAAAACTATGACCAAACTGGAAAAAATGAGGTTATGAGACTGAAACATTTTGACACTAAGCTTCACCCCAGCACAAAACAGCATTTCTGCCTTCAGAGAGAGGCAGAGTGTGTGGGGGGGGGGTATAACCCTTCCATGCTAACCTATTTGTCAAAACTATGCCAGAACTGTAAGAAATTAGGTTACTGGTTGAGAGGGATGAAACCCTACTCTAGTAGCAACTACAATCCTTATTGGGGTACACAAGCAAATCCCAAATTAACCTGTGCTTAAGACTCTGCTAGCTTGGCACAAAAGCAGCCAGGCTTAACTTAGAAGGAAAGTGTAAAGTATTTATGTAGCACTTCAAATAGTAATAAAGTGAAAACAAAACACAAGAAAATTCCCACACCAACTTGGAAAAAAATATAGTACAATTTTATAAATTATTTGATAGCAAAACAACAAAAATCCAATCAATTAAACCGGAGATGTGCAATTTTAAAGATTTGAGTTGAAACAGTGCTTAAAAGCCGAAGCATCAACAGTAGTTATCCGGTCGCACCAGGCGGGGACAAAGTCACAAGTTCAGGCCAACCATTATGGAGTGTGGAGCATATAAAGGGACTAGGTTAAGCCTGCTGAACAAAGTACCTTAAGCCCTGGTTACAGGGCATTGTGAGGTCTCACATCAAGAATGCACTGGACAGCAGCAGTTCAGAGGAGCTGTGGGGGTGAAATGTGATGCCTTGCTTTGAGGATGCATCACACAGCAGCGGTTCAGAGGAGAGGTGGGGCTGCAATGTAAGGTCCTGCATCGAGGATGCATCCTGCAGTGGCAGTTCTGAGGAGCTATGGGGCTGTGATGTGAGGTCCTATGACAAGGAGACATCGTGCAGCAGAGGTTCTGAAGAGCTGCAGAGTCCTCTGTCAGGGAAGTGTCGCACAATAGCAGTTCTGATATGGAGCTGCAAGGAGCTGCGTCACACTGCATCAGCTCCGTCCAAACACCACAGCTGCGCTGACAGAACAGCTTCAAGCCCACTTCCAAGGGTTCAGGACTCTGGTGGCACCTGTTGGCGGACAAAACTCACAGCAGTCAGAATCCAGGTATAGGGTTCAGGGCGGTTGGTGCCTTTTCTATCCCGCAGGCTCTGATCAGCAGGTCAGCCAACTAGCTTTTGAAATTATTCAGGTGGTCCTGAGTTCAGGATGCAGGCCCAGGCTTGTTCAATCTTGCAGCAGGGCAGCAGAGTGGCAGCCCTTCTTGCAGCTGAGCAGCACAGCAGTTCTTCTTCTGAGTCTTCCACAGGTCCAGATGTGTACTGAAGAGTTGAATCTGAGGGTCCGCTAAAACCTGGTGCCTACTTTGAATTGGAGAAGCTTCTGGAAACATATATGTATTAAAAAGGGAGGTTTGGGCCTAGCAAAATGTTTATTTTGCCAGGTAGGAATGGTGGTTTAAAACTGCACATACAGGCTGCAAAGACAGGCTGAGATATGTTTAAAGAGCTAGTTGAGTAGCTACCACAATGAGTGCTGCATGCCCACTTGAAACATTCACTTTACAGGCTCTGGGTACATGTAGTACCACTTTACTAAGGACTCAGATATAATTTAAATGTGCAAATTGAGCGGTAAGACAATTTCACCATGTTTAAGGGAGAGAGCACAAGCACTTTAGCACTGGTTAGCATTAGTAAAGTTCACAGAGTCCTAAGGTCAGCAAAAACAGGAGGATTGAAGGCAAAAAACCTGGGAGAAAACCACACCAAGGATGTCAGGTCCAACACAAACAAATCCCAATTTCCTTTCACTTGCCACGAGGAATAGCTGCAGCATTCAAGCTATGGCTCATCCAACAACCAGGGAATCCTATTAACCATGGCCATTTCTAAAAGCTTACGCCTAGGTGAATCCTTGGCAGAGTAGTTTGCTTGGAACCTAACATATTTTTTATACCCGTGATGCCTGATACTTGTCAATGTATGGGTCAAAAAAATATGTTTACCATATCTATGGAACAGAAATCTCAGGCACTTGCAGGCAAAGGGCAAAGACTTACTATACTGAATTCTCACACTACTGATTGAATCCCTGCCCCCTCCATGTATGGCTTGACCTAGCGCATCTTCGGGAATAGAACTGGGATTGTTTGGCAAGGAGACATCTACCCCTTGATAAATGGTTGCATACAGGGAGATGTTCCCCTATTTCATTCCCATGTGACAATGTCCGAAATAACACAGGGAAATACCCGTGATGCAGTGATACAAGCAAATGTCTACTTCATGTTCTATGTTTGTCTTTTTTAGTCCTCCCACTATTAGAACCACTCAATACTTGAGGATTGACAGGTTATAGGGATCACATAGTCCTGATGAAGTTTACCGACCCACAGTGGCATAAAAGATTGGCTAAAACTTGTTGACACATTTACCACATAGGATGGAGGGTCAATGCCGCCCCCATTACCATTCAACCATATACATTTTAAACTTGCCAGAGTGCTCGCCAATAAAACAGTTATTTAGATTATGCCCTAGTCGTATTTAATCTTTGAACTGAGCAATGATTCTGATTCCAAAGTATAATATCGAGAGCTCCAACTTAGGGGTTGGGCCCATCTCAACTTCAGAAATGCCATGGATGAGCAAAGCCCAGTGATAAAGCATGCCACAGCATGTGGACGAGGGCTTCTTTATCTAATAAGAACGATCTCTCTTGCATGGAATTTTCTGATACCAAATATAGGGGGTGATTCTAACCCTGACGGGCGGCGGAGGCCGCCCGCCAGAGTTCCCCCCTCCAGAACACCGCTCCGCGGTCATAAGACCGCTGCGGTGATTCTGGCTTTTGCACTGGGCTAGCGGGCGGCCGCCAAAAGGCCGCCCGCCAGCCCAGTGCAAAAGAGCCTTCCCACGAGGACGCCGGCTCAGAATTGAGCCGGCGGAGTGGGAAGGTGCGACGGGTGCAGTGGCACCTGTCGCGTATTTCAGTGTCTGCAATGCAGACACTGAAATACAATGTGGGGCCCTCTTATGGGGGCCCCTGCAGTGCCCATGCCATTGGCATGGGCACTGCAGGGGCCCCCAGGAGCCCCACGACAACCCCTACCGCCATCCTGTTCCTGGCGGGAGAACCGCCAGGAACAGGATGGCGGTATGGGCTGTCAGAATCCCCCATGGCGGCGCAGCAAGCTGCGCCGCCATGGGGGATTCCCAGGGCAGCGGAAAACCGGCGGGAGACCACCGGTTTTCCACTTCTGACCGCGGCAAAACCGCTGCGGTCAGAATGCCCTGCGGGGCACCGCCAGCCTGTTGGCGGTGCTCCCGCCGACCCTGGCCCCGGCGTTAAGGAACCGCCGGGGTCAGAATCAGGCCCATAATTCTCTCACTATACTTTGTGGTGTTATTTCGACACCACAGGAATGGGTGCATCTTAAAACTGCATTGCTTAACCACACATCCATTTTCTTTCATTAGATCATACCTTATAAATTGATGCATGGTGGGAACGTAATGAAAAATAATTCTCAGCTGCAGCACCATTGTTGACTGTAAGTTTTTCAGACAATGAACAAACACTATTTTTTGCTCTGACCAGGAAAGACTGTAGGAAAGTACCCTCTTTTTGGCATGTTACGACCAGTTTCTGCCCAATGTCAGTGTGTTTTTTAATGTATCACTGGGATCCTGCTAGTCAGGACCCCAGTCCTTGTGGTTTATGGCCTGTTTGTCAGTGTGTTTCACTGTTTTCCAAATTGACACTAGAGTCCTGCTAATCAGGACCCCAGTGCTCATTGCTCTCTCTGTTATCCAATTGGTCCTTGTTAGAAATGGGGTCTTTGGTTGGCAGTCAGGTTACCCCCTGTCCAAGCAAGGACCCTCACTGTAGTCAGGGTAAAAGAGAATCACCCTCAGCTAACCCCTGTTTACCCCCTTAGTAGCTTGGTGCGAGCAGTAGCCTTAACTTCAGAGTGCTAGGTGTAAAGTATTTGTACTAACACACACAGCAACTTAGTGAAAACACTACAAAAAGACACAACACAGGTTTAGAAAAATAGGAAATATTTACCTAAACAAAACAAAACCAAAGCGACAAATATCCACAATACACAAGTCAAGTTATCAATTAAAAAGCAAAAAGAGGTTTCATGTAGTTTTAAACACACACTAACACTGTAAGCGTGAAAATGTACCTTGGGTGGGTCAGAAATAACCCTGCACAGGCGAGTGTGTGTCAAAAAGGGCTTGTGATGCGTCGATTTCACTCACTCACGAGACCTTGCGTTGCTTCTCCTTTTGTCGGGTCGGGGTGCGTCATTTCTTTTCTCCGCAGGAGAGCGATATGTCGATCCGGTCAACACTCTTGGGTCCGGGCTGGCCTCGCGTCGTTTTTACACGCCCAGCAGTGTTTGCATCGGACACCCAGCCGCACAATGATCCGAAAACCATACAGCGTGGGTTGCGATCTCACCAGCCTCCGTCAGCGATGCTGTGCGCCGTTTTTCCACCCCAGTGCGTCGATCTTCAGGTCGCGTTGCAGGCGAGCGTCGATTTTCAGCTGCGAACCTGGGGTTTGACGATTTTTCAGCTGCAGATTGGAGTCGCGTCGATCTTTTCCCCGCACGGCGTTCTGTGCGTGGATTTCTTCCTCTTCGGCTGCCAGCTTCTCCTTTCAGGGTCGCAGGAACTGGAAGGGCACCACTTGGCAGAGTAGGAGTCTCTCCAGAGATTCCAGGTGTTGGCAGAGAGAAGTCTTTGCTGCCCCTGAGACTTCAAAAAACAGGAGGCAAGCTCTAAATCAAGCCCTTGGAGATCTTCACAAGATGGAAGGCACACAAAGTCCAGTCTTTGCCCTCTTACTCTGGCAGAAGCAGCAACTGCAGGATAGCTCCACAAAACACAGTCACAGGCAGGGCAGCTCTTCTTCCTCAGCTCTTCAGCTCTTCTCCAGGCAGAGGTTCCTCTTGGTTTCCAGAAGTGTTCTAAAGTCTGTGGTTTTGGGTGCCTTTCTTATACCCATTTCCCCTTTGAAGTAGGCCCACTTCAAAGCAAAGTCTCTCTTGATTGTGAAATCCTGACTTGCCCAGGTCAGGCCCCAGACACTCACCAGAGGGTTGGAGACTGCATTGTGTGATGCCAGGCACAGCCCTTTCAGGTCTGAGTGACCACTCCTCCCCTCTCTCCTAGCACAGATGGCTCATCAGGAAATGCAGACTACACCCCAGCTCCCTTTGTGTCACTGTCTAGTGAGAGGTGCCACCAGCCCAACTGTCAAACTGACCCAGACAGGGAATCCACAAACAGGCAGAGTCACAGAAATGGTATAAGCAAGAAAATGCCCACTTTCTAAAAGTGGCATTGTCAAACACATAATCCTAAAATCAATTTACTAAAAGATGTATTTTTAAATTGTGATCTCAGAGACCCCAAACTCCACATGTCTATCCACTCCCAAAGGGAATCTACACTTTAATCATATTTAAAGGTACCCCCCATGTTAACCTATGAGAGGGACATGCCTTGCAAAAGTGAAAAATGAATTTAGCAATATTTCACTGTCAGGACATATAAAACACATTACTATGGTGGTCATTACAACCCTGGCGGTAAGACCGCCAACAGGCCAGCGGTAAACAAATTGGAATTACGACCCTGGCGGAAACCGCCAACAAAGACATCCACTTTAACACTCTGACCGCCATGGCGGTACAAACAAACAGCGAAGTGGTCACCGCCAACAGACAGGTGGAAGACAAAGTACCGCCCACAGTATCACAACCTACCAATCCGCCACCTTTTCCAGGGCGGATTCACCGCGGACAAAAACACGGCGGAAACAGGACTTCGAAGGGAAAACGCTCACCTCTACACACCCCACGAGGAATCCGGACACCATGGAACCAGAGCTGCAGATCCTGCCAGTCCTTATCTTCTTGCTCCTCTACCAGGAGCACGAACGCCGGCGGCGAAGACAATGGTGAGTACTGCACCTACGACAGAGGGGAGGGGGAGGGAAAAAACAGGGACACACACATGCAACACGCAACACCCCCACCCTCACCCACGACAACACACACACCAATACAGCATGATACATTAGTTACACCCCCCCAACCCCCCGGAAGAATGCAAAGACAAAAGAAAATGAGTGTAACCATTGTAATATATTAAAAGCAAGTACGCAAAAATGTATATATATACACTATAAACAAAATATACACCAAGCTTAGTAGTCCAGGTAGTGCTCCAATGAAGTTCGTGGAACACTGGGCCCACACGGTATGGGCGACGCCCACACAAGATCCCCGACCATGATGGAGAGAACACTGCAGGGGCATCAGATACCAATAAAACAGGCACCTCAGGGGGAGGGAAAGGGGAGGCACCTCAGCCGGTTGAGTGCACAACGCCAAATCCACGAGGGGGCCACATGCCCACTGTTCCATTGTGGGGAGTGCAAAGCCACAGTCTCTCAAGTCTCTACAGTGGGTGGGTTGCCCACTGATCCATCCTGAGGAGTGCAAAGCCACAGTCTCTCAAGTCTCTACAGTGGGTGGGTTGCCCACTGTTCCATCCTGGGGAGTGCAAAGCCACAGTCTCTCAAGTGGATAACAGTCTCCACTGGTTCTGGAGTGGGACTTGTGCCCAGAGTGCTTCATCCTGCTAAGGACAGAGGTAGTGGATGATAGTCTCCACTGGTTTTGGAGGGGGCATTGTGCCCAGAGTGCTTCATTCTGCTAAGGACAGAGGTAGCGGATGACAGTCTCCACTGGTTCTGGTGGGGGCATTGTGCCCAGAGTGCTTCATCCTGCGAAGGACAGAGGTAGCGGATGACAGTCTCCACTGGTTCTGGAGGGGGCATTGTGCCCAGAGTGCTTCATCCTGCTAAGGACAGAGGTAGCGGATGACAGTCTCCACTGGCTCTGGAGGGGGCATTGTGCCCAGAGTGCTTCATCCTGCTAAGGACAGAGGTAGCGGATGATAGTCTCCACTGGTTCTGGAGGGGGCATGGTGCCCAGAGTGCTTCATCCTGCTTGTGATGGACTCAGTAGCGTCAGTGCCCTTGGCGCTCATGGGCGAGCGGTGCTTGAGGCGGCGGTGCCCTGTTCAGCGGTGCTTGAGGCGGCGGTGCCCTGTTCAGTGGTGCTTGAGGCGGCGGTGCCCTGTTCAGCAGTGCTTGTGGCGGCGGTGCCCTATTCAGCGGTGCTTGTGGCAGCAGTGCACTGTTCAGCGGTGCTTGAGGTGGCGGTGCCCTGTTCAGCAGTGCTTGAGGCGGTGGTGCCCTGTTCAGCGGTGCTTGAGGCGGTGGTGCCCTGTTCAGCGGTGTTTGTGGCGGCGTGTTCCTCTGCAATGACTCAGCTGCTGGCGGTCGTCTCTAGCCCAGCGGGGCTTGTGCTGGCGGTCCTTTCTAGCCCAGCGGGGCTTGTGCTGGCGGTCCTCTCTAGCCCAGCGGGGCTTGTGCTGGCGGTCCTCTCGAGCCCAGCGGGGCTTCTGCTGGTGGTGGCCTCTTGGGCAGCAGGGCAGGTGCTGGCGGTGGCCTCCTGGGCAGCGGGGATGATGGCGGTGGCCTCCTGGGCAGTGGGGATGATGGCGGTGGCCTCCTGGGCAGCGTGGATGATGGTGGTGGCCTCCTGGGCAGCGGGGATGATGGCGGTCTTCTCCGCCGTGCTGCTCTTCCCACACTTGCCGGGTTTCTTGTGGCCCTTCCCCACCTTGGAAGGTGTCGCAGCTGACTCCACACTCCCACTGGGACCCCTGGGAGCGGCTTTGGTGGCTGGAGTCTTCCCCCTCTCCCGCCGGGCACTGGCCAACTTTTGATGTTTGACAGGTGGGGGACTGTCCATGCTGTGGCTCCGTGCCACACTGGCTGCCCTGGTGGCTGGTGCACTCCAGATTCCGGTGACTACAGACACCACTGGTCCCAGAGATGTTGTGGCTGAGGTGCTAGGTTGGGACCTGGAGAGTCGGGACCTAGGAGAAGGACGGGGTGGGGGAGGTGTGGGAAAGAGGTCAAGGTTGGACAGGAAAAGTTTTTTGGAGACACTGGGACGGGTAGCTGGAGGGGGTTTGGGAGTGGAGGAAGAGGTTGTGGTTGTAGGAGGTGTTTGTTTGGTGACGTTGGCTGAAGGTGCATGCGCTGGAGGCTGTCATGAGGTGGATGGCTGTTGGGTGGGTGTGTGCCTGTGTTTGTGTATCTTGGGAGGTGGCATCACAGACACACTGGGAGAGGACACAGGGGACGTCTGAATGGTAGTGGGGGTGGTGACTGCACGTGAGCGGGGTGTGGTGGTGTGTGTGCTGGTGATGGCAGTAGTGGCTGTAGATGTAGTGCATGCAGGTGTGAGTGTAGACGAGACTGGGAGGGAGGAGGGAGACAAGGAGGAGGGGGACACAGTGAAGGCATTGGATGTTGGTGTGTCTGCATGTGTGTGATGCATGCATGAGTGCCTGTGGGATGTGTGGTGCTTATTTTTGCCTGAGCTTCACTTGTGTGTTGAGGTGTGTGCATGCTGGTCTGAAGGTGTGCTTGGGATAGGCTGGGGTACAGGGGATTGGGTCTGGGTGGCGTAAGTTGGATGGGGGAGGCTAGAGACGGGGACAATAGCTGCTATCAGCGCTGAGGCCAGAGTCTGAAAAGCTCGCTGAAGGGCCGTCTGACCAGAATGAATGCCCTCCAGGAATGCATTTGTTTGTTGCAACTGCCTTTCTACACCCTGGATGGCATTCAAAATGGTAGACTGCCCAACAGTGAGGGACCTCAGGAGGTCAATGGCCTCCTCACTGAGGGCAGCAGGGGTGACTGCGGCAGGGCCCTCCTGGTTGAGCGGGCACGGGGCAAAGGCTGAGGGGCTGCTGGGAGGGCAGTGCTGTTAGGGGGGGTGGCAGCTGTACCTGTAGATGCGGGGGGCACAGATGTTGCCACCACCACACGGGAGCTCCCATCAGAGGACGAGTCCTTGTCACTGGTGTCAGCTCCTGTCCCCGCCGTGGAGCTCCCTTCGCTCTCCGTCCCATTGGAGATCTCCGAGTCCGTAGTGTCGCCCTCCAGGGCCATATGGGATGCAGCTCCCTCCTGCTCCGGTGCCACTGCTCCTCTGCCTGATGATGCTAATGCACACAAGAACAGGGAGACCACAAAAAGGGGGGGGACGACATAAGAAAGACATGTTGAGTGCATGCATTACCGTTGGCGGACACAACAGACATAGAAGCCCCCTGCACTACGCTGCACTCTTGGGCTCCACTGTTCAATCCCTGGGACATGGCCTACAAGGCTATGGACGACATATGCACACATGGATGACACAGGGGCATGACTAGGTGTACTTGGCACTCTACAGAGGTGGGGTGGGGTGCCACATGGCCTGCCTTATGGAGGGACCTTGCCTACTAAACTCGCCCTGCCCTAGGGAAACCCACAGCCCACCTCCCCCACCCAGACACCTCCACTGCGCGCAAAATCAACAGGATGAGAGTGTACTCTCCCCCTTGTGGCTGCTGTGATACCCTCAAATGCCCATCCAACTCCAGGTACACCACCGCCAGGATCCTGAACATCAGGGGGGTCATGGTGCGACGGGCACCCCTCCCATGTTAGGAGGCCATCCCCAGCTGAGCCTCCGCTGTCTTCTTGCTCCAGCGGCCAATGCCCTCCCATCTTTTCCGGCAGTGGGTGCTCCGTCTGTGGTAGACCCCCAGGGTCCGGACGTCCTTTGCGATGGCACACCAAATATATTTTTTCTGGTGGGCGCTGACCTACATGAATTGTACAGGGGGAAGAGAAATTTTATTACCAACTGCACCGTCACAGTCATTCGCCCCCATCCCTACCCTTGCCATGTGGCACATGCATTCATCGTCGTTTCATGCACGCCTCAATCTCCCCCCCATCTTTCATCCTCCCCACTCCACACAGGCATAGCCCATACAGCATGCTCCCAGTGTACTTACCTGTTTGTCTGGAGGACCGTAGAGTAGTGTTTACTGGGGGAGGACTCCATCCACGAGTTTCTCCAACTCCTCCGATGTGAAGGCAGGGGCCCTTTCCCCAGACACTCGAGCATTGTCTTTTCCAGACCGAGGTCACAGCCGCACTTGCAGTGTAGGTCCTCTCCTGTCGAAGATCAGGTATCGAGTGATTGAACAGATAGAAAATGGTGGTAACGTCTGCGGCGGTGCGTACCATCACCGCCGGCATACATCGTCATTGGTTCCTGGGACCCATAGGGTCCAATGTTAACCAATGCAGCATTGCGCCGCGGTCTTCGACCGCCTACCGCGACGGTGTACAACGCCAGTGCAGTTACCTCACATCCCATTGTCCCACTTTAGAGGTCAGGCAGCCGCCATTTCAGGGAACCCACATGGCTTAATTTTTAACTGCGTCACACATACCTAGGCCTAGCCTCAACACACATACAGGCCACTTTTCGGATTATGATTCGTGTTCTGTGTAAGCTGTGGGTACGTACCTCTAAGTTGGTTGACTCTGTGCTCGCTGTTGTCATTCATAGGCACCGTCTGCTGGGACATGTGAGGAGACAGCGGCATCCTCCGGTGTACAGACCGCTGGTGGACCTGTCGACAAAGGAGGAAAGACATGTGATCATCACCTACAGGCTTGACCGTACCACAATCCGCGAACTGTGTACCCAGCTGGAGCCAGACCTGATGTCAGCTATCCGCTATCCCGCAGGAATCCCCCCTCAAGTGCAGGTGCTGTCAGTACTCCATTTCCTTGCAAGTGGGTCATTTCAAACAACAGTGGCCATAGCATCAGGGATGTCTCAGCTTATGCTTTCCAACGTGTTGTCCAGAGTGCTGTATGCCCTGCTGAAACACATGCAGAGCTACATCGTTTTCCCTCAGGTGGAGGATTTGCCTACAGTGAAAGGTGATTTCTATGCCCTGGGACATATCCCCAACATCATAGGTGCCATTGATGGGACACATGTGGCTTTGGTCCCCCCCGCAGGAGTGAACAGGTGTACAGAAACCGGAAGAGTTATCATTCCATGAATGTGCAGATGGTGTGTTTGACAGACCAGTACATCTCCCATGTGAATGCCACATTCCCTGGCTCAGTGCATGACGCCTACATCCTGCGGAATACCAGCATCCCTTATGTGATGGGTCAACTCCAGAGGCACCGGGTGTGGCTATTAGGTGAGCACCTGGAAGCAAGACAGTGGGAATGGTTGTCTGGGTCTGGGGATATCCCAACAGGTTAGTGTGTGTCTAACAGTTGTCCCTCGCCATTTGCAGGTGACTCTGGTTACCCCAACCTGTCATGGCTACTGACCCCAGTGAATAATCCCAGGACCAGGGCAGAGGAACGCTACAATGAGGCCCATGGGTGAACTCGGCGGATTATAGAACGAACCTTCGGCCTCCTGAAGGCCAAGTTCCGGTGCCTCAATATGACAGGTGGACCCCTATTCTACTCACCAAAGAATGTGTAGAATAGGGATCATCGCGGCCTGCTGTATGCTTCACAACTTAGCTTTGCGACGACAGGTGCCTTTTCTGCAGGAGGATGGTCCAGATGGAGGTGTTGTGGCAGCTGTGGAGCCTGTGGACAGTGAAGACGAGGAAGCAGAAGAAGAGGACATGGACAACAGGAACTCGGTGATCCTGCAATATTTCCAGTGAGACACAGGTAAGAGTACAGACCTGCCTACTACATGTACTTTAACACTACTACCTCTCTACTGTCTGTCCTTTTCACCCAGTGTATGGTCACTCAGTTGTCACTTTCCCTTACGATTTCACAGATGTGGGTCCCACTGTGTGACATCTGCTTTGTTTCGTCATGCACTAGAGCTGTGTGACATAGGTATGTTGCCATTACAATTGAAAGAGCATTTTGTCACTGTAATTGCTAATACACAATTTCGAAATCACAGACTGACTCCAGATTGTTTTGTGCTTCAAGGGTGTTTATTTAAGTGTTCAATATTGGAGGGGGTTTTAAAATGGTGAGGGGGGATGGTGGCGGAATGTCCATGGCAGAGTCCAGTCTATTAGTCTCACAGGTGCATTGCCCAAATGGGCATAGGAAGTGGAGCTGGGGCAGTTTGAGGATGGACAGGGTGACAAAGTGGGACAGTAGGATGACAATCAGGGTGGCCTCATTTCTTGGCGGGGGTCTTGGCATCGTTCTCTGTCTTTGTCCTGGATCTCAGGGACCGTTTGCGGGGTGGTTCTCCCTCTGCAGGGGATGGGGTGCTGGTGTGGTGGTCCTGTGGCGGGCCGTCCTGTCCACTAGCGCCGGCGGAGGTGGTGGGCAGTTCATCGTCCATGCTAGTGTCAGGGGCCCCTTGTTGTGCGACAGTGTCCCTCCTGGTGTTGAGGACTTCCTTCACCACCCCTACGATGGTGCCCAGGGTGGAATTGATGGTTCTGAGTTCCTCCCTGAAGCCCAAATACTGTTCCTCCTGCAGCCTCTGGGTCTCCTGAAACATGGCCAGTACCGTTGCCATTGTCTCCTGGGAGTGGTGGTGGGCTCCCATGATGGAGGAGAGGGTCTCGTGGAGAGTGGGTTCCCTTGGCCTGTCCTCCCCCTGTCACACAGCAGCCCTCCCAGTTCCCCTGTGTTCCTGGGCCTCCGTCCCCTGGACCGTGTGCCCACTACCACTGCCCCAAGGTCCCTGTTGTTGTTGGGGTGGTGGGTTAGTCTGGGTTCCCTGTAGTAGTGGACACACTGCTGCTTGACGTGTCCTGGGGACAGAGGTATGGGCCTGCTGGGTGGGTGCTGTGCTGGTGTTTCCAGAGGGGGGAAGCTCTGTAGTGGCCTGTGACTGTGTGAGGGGAACCGACTGTCCAGAGGTCCCCGATGGGCCGGGCTGGTCATCTAGATGCAGTTGGACAGAGGTGCTGTCATCACTGTGGGCCTCTTCTGTTGGTGGTGTGGACATGTGTGGACCCTCCTGTCCGGTGACGTTGGGTAGGGGTCCTGCAGGGGTATAAAAGGATGTTTATTACATTTGTGTGTGGCATGGTGTGCAATGGGTGGGTGACCGTGTACCCCAGTGCTTGCATTCCTGTGTGGGACCTTGTGTGACGATGGTTTAGGGGGGTGTATGGGTATGTTCAGTGGCCATGCTTTGGTGATGGGTGTCCATGCTTTGTTGTTGCATGCAGGGCTTGGTTTTGTGATGTGTGGTTTGTGATATTGGGACATTTGTGAGGAGGTGGAGTGATTGGAGTGAGGGTGAGGGTGGGGGTATGTGATGGCATGCAGGTAGGGTGGGGGATGTAATAGTAAAGCTTTGACTTACTAGAGTCCATTCCTCCATCTACTCCTGTGAGGCCCTCAGGATGCAGAATCGCCAAGACCTGCTCCTCCCATGTTGTTAGTTGTGGGGGAGGAGGAGGGGGTCCGCCGCCAGTCCGCTGAACCGCAAGGTGGTGTCTTGAGACCACGGAATGCACCTTCCCCCATAGGTCGTTCCACCTCTTCCTGATGTCATCCTGATTTCTTAGGTGCTGTCCCACTGCGTTGACCCTGTCCACTATTCTTCGCCATAGCTCCATCTTCCTAGCTATGGAGGTGTGCTGCACCTGTGATCCGAATAGCTGTGGCTCTACCCGGACAATTTCCTCCACCATGACCCTGAGCTCCTCCTCAGAGAACCTGGGGTGTCTTTGCCGTGCCATGGGGTGGTGTGTGTGATGTGTGGGGTGTGTGTGGTGATAGGTGTGCTGATATGTAGTGGTGTGTTCTATGAGGTGCGTGGAAGTTCTGTTGGTGATGGTATTTTGTGCCTGTGGATGCTTGGTTGTGGATTGTAGTGTCTCTCTCTGGCCTTCTCTCTGTAATGTTGTCGTAAGGGTTTGTGGGTGATGTGGCTGTGTGTTTTATATTGTATTGGGTGTGTGGGAGTGGTGTGTGTATGTGTATCAGGTGTGTGTATTTCGATTTGTCCAATGTGGTAGTGTTTTGTATATGTGTGTGTATTTTGAGCCCGGCGGTGTGTACCGCCAATGGAATACCGCGGTTGAAAGACCGCCGCGTGGATTCGTGTGTCGTGATAGTGTGGGCATATTTCTGTTGGCGTGACGGTGGAGGTTTTGTCTTCGCCAGTTTATCACTGACCTTTGGTGTGGCGGACTTGTGTGGGTGTCTGAATTTTGGCGTATTCCGTGCTGTGGGTCATAATAGCTGTGGCGGATTTCCGCAGCCACGGAGGTGTGTTGGCGGTCTTCTGCACGGCGGTAACCGGCTTTTACCACCAATGTTGTAATGACCGCCTATATGTCCTACCTTTACCATACACTGCACCCTGCCCTTGGGGCTACCCAGGACCTACCTTAGGGGTGCCTTACATGTAAGAAAAGGGAAGGTTTAGGTCTGGCAAGTGGGAATTTACAGTTTAAAACTGCACACACAGACAGTGCAGTGGCAGGTCTGAGACATGATTACAGAGCTACTTAGTTGGGTGGCACAACCAGTGCCGCAGGCCCACGAGTAGCATTTGGTTTACAGGCCCTGGGCACCTCTAGTGCACTTTACTAGGGATTTACTAGTAAATTAAATATGCCAATCATGGATTAACCAATTAACCATACAATTTACACAGAGAGCATATGCACTTTAACACTAGTTAGCAGTGGTAAAGTGCTCAGAGTTCAAAATCCAACAGCAACAGGACAGAAGAAATAGGAGGCAGGAGGCAAAAAGATTGGGGATGACCATTCATAAACTAAAAAGTCCAACAGTCCTTACATACTGGTAACTCAGTATTTCACTCCAAATTGGCATACTGGTCCCCCTTATAAGTCCCTAGTATATGGTATCTAGCTACCCAGAGCATTGGGGTTCCAGGGGATCCCTATGGGCTGCAGTATTTCTTTTGCGACCCATAGGGAGCCCATGAAAAGGCTTCTACAGGACTGCCATTGCAGCCTGTGTGAAATAGTGCATGGACTATTTCACAGCCATTTGCACTGCACCAGGTCACTTATAAGTCACCTATATATCACATCTTCCAACTCTGAAGGCTGGGTGCAAAGTACCTGTGTGTGAGGGCACCCCTGCACTAGCAGCGATGCCCCCACATCATCCAGGCCCATTTTCCCAGACTCCGTGAGTGCGGGGAAGCCATTTTACACATGCACTGGACATAGGTCAATACCTATGTCCATCTCCACAATGGTAACCCTGAATATGGCCATATAAGGTGTCTAACAACTGGGAATTGTACCCCAATACTGATTCCAGTATTGGTTGCACAATCCCATGCATTTTGGGGGCTCCACAGTGGACCCCCAGTACTGTCATACCAGCCTTCTGAGGTTTTCCAGGCAGCCCCAGCTGCTGCCACCTCACATACAGATTTCTGCCCTCCTGTTGCTTGAGCAGCTCTAGCCCAGGAAGGCAGAACAAAGAATTTCTTTTGGGAGAGGGGTGTTACTCCCTCTCCCTTTGGATATAGTTGTTACAGGCATGGGAGGAGTAGCCTCTGAGAGCCTCTGGAAATGCTTTGAAGGGCACAGATGGTGCCCTCCTTGCATAATCCAGTCTACACCGGTTCAGGGACCCCCAGTCCCTGCTCTGGCATGAAACTGGACAAAGTAAAGGGGAGTGACCACTCCCCTGTCCATCATCACCACAGTGGTGGTGCCCAGAGCTCCACCAGAGTGTCCCTGGGTTTTACCATCTTGGATTCCAAGGTGGAGGAGCACTCTGGGAGCATCTGAGTGGCCAGTGCCAGCAGGTGATGTTAGAGACCCCTCCTGACAGGTGCTTACCTAGTTAGGTGACCGATCCACCTTTCAGGGCTATTGAGGGTCTCTCCTCTGGGTATTTCTTCAGATTCGGTTTGCAAGACTCTAGCAGGAATCCTCTGCATCCTTTACTTCATCTTCTACATACGGAACAATCCCTGACCACTCCAGGAACTCTACAAAACTTCAACAAGGAAGCAAAGACGACTTCTGCAACATTGTATCTTCAGCTCCTGCCAGCAAATGCAACAGTTTCCAGGTCGTGCATCCTCTGAGGACTTCCTGTCTTCAGCCTGCACCAGGAGAACTGAAGGAATCTCCAGTGGAGTGACAGAGTCACTTTCCTTCTTCAGCAGGCACCTCTCTGTAATGACGACCTGTGGCTTGGGTCCCCTCTCCAGATGACAGGCGTGGATCCAGTAACACAGGTGTTGGACTTAAGTGACTCCGACAGACCCAACGCCAAGCTGTCCAACTTTGGTGGAGGTAAGAGCTTGCCTCCCCATGCAAGACAGTACCCCCATGCACAGCATGACTTGCAGTTGCCAAGGCTTGTGTGCAACCTTTCAAGAAGTTCTTCGTGAACAGCACAGCTTAGGCCCCCAGCACTCCATCCTGCAACACACAGCTTCCTGAGTGGTTCTCCGGCGGAGTTGGAATCCTTTGTGTCATGCTGCGTGGGCCTCCATTTGCACCTTCTTTGTCCCCGTGCTGTGGGACTCCGGTGTGCTTCCTGGTCTTCTGAGTGCTCTCTGAGTTGATGAGAGCCCCTTATGTCTCCCCCTCCTGGTTAGAGTCCACCAGGTCCCTCCTGGTCCCAGGCAGAACCATTTTCTGCTAACAGCGAGCTTTTCATGTGCCAAGGCTTGTTGGTGGAATCCAGTGATGCAAACCAGACTGCATTCATCCATCTGGCATGGGACATCTTCTGCACCAACCAGGAACCCCCATCTGTCTTATTTGGTGCATTACTGACTTTGTCTTCTAACCTGTGGTTCTTCTTTTGCACCTTCATCTGTGTTAGCAGGGGCTCCTGTTCTCCCTGGACATCTTCAGTGTTTCTTGGACTTGGTCCCCTTCTTTCACAGGTCTTCAGGTCCAGGAATCCATTGTTGGTGTCTTGCAGTCTCTTCTGGTTCTTGCATAATCTTCTATCACAATGTCTTGTGTGTTTCAGGAAACTTACTGTGATTTACTCCTGTTTTCCTGGGCTCTGGGGTGGGGTCTATTACTTACCTTTGGTGTTTTCTTACACTCCCAGAGCCCCTCTACACACTACAGTTGCCTAGGTGGGAGACTGACTTTCTCATTCCACTATTTTAGTATATGGTTTGTGTTCCTCCTAGGCCCATTGCACCATATTGTGATTTTCACTATTTGCACTGTTTTCCTACTGTGTACTTACCTGTTTTTGGTTACTAGTGTATATGTTGTGTATATTACTTACCTCCTAATGGAAGGTAGTCTCCAAAGTATTTTTGGCATTGTGACACTAAAATAAAGTACCTTTATTTTTGTAACACTGAGCATTGTCTTTCATGTGTGTGAGTACTGTGTGACTTCAGTGGTATTGCAAGAGTTTTGCATGTCTCAATGTTCAGCCTTGGTTGCTCTGCCTACAGCTACCTCTAGACAGTCCGCTTCTAGACACTGACTACATTTCACTAATAAGGGATAACTGAACCTGGTATAAGGTGTAAGTACCTTTGGTACCCACCACAAACCAGGGCCAGCCTCCTACACAGACACAACAGCATGTAACATTTTGTAAATCAGCCAGAGTGGAAAGCACATTACAGGTACTCTAATTGATTTTTGATTTCAATGATTAGTTTATTTGGAAAAAATGTGAGTGATCTGCACAAATGACTCCTTGCTGACTTCAGAATTGTGCAGACGTTTCAGAAATATACAGCTTTCTGTGTTCATCCAAGAGTCCCACTCCACCACAAAATGAAAGTAGGTATAATTCACAACAATAGAACATATTGGCTATTGGTCGGAAAATAGCAACAACTGAGGTGAAAAAAATTAACATTTTGCACAGCACTTTTGCCATTTTTCCAACAATTTCCAAAGTTTTGCCACATTTTTGCAACACTTGAAAAAATTTAGGCTGATCAGCCTCTGTTTAAAGAGGGCAATTCCTTAGAGTCACTCGCAGCCCCTTTGAGGAGCACCTTCAGTGGACAGAGTGACTGTTTGCCACCTCTATTTGCTGCACAGCTAGTGTGCCTACTGACTTGATTTTTGTCTCTGTAACCATGTCTGTAAAAAGGCACGGGCACAAAGGCAAAGTTCATTGCGACTTTAGTGCACTTTTGTGACATTGTTCCTTTTGTCTAGTGCATTGTCTGCTCCTCTGGAGGAGAGACTAAGAGTTATGACACCAGGGGAAGAAAGACTTTTGGGCCTTGAAGGGTACAGTGATTTCTGCTCTCCCTGATGTTAGAGTGCAATAAACTCACTAATCTGCTCCCCAAAGGGTCAGAAAGACTCTATGGGGATTATGGGTGGTGGATGCCACGCCACGATGGGCCAACCTCCATCCCATTCATTTAAAAAAAAAAAATAATAATTCTGGTGGCTAGTAGGCTTTCTGCCCCCTTAGTGAGGCAGATTGGGAGTAAATCCCCCAAGCCATCCTCCTAGAGGGCAGAAAGTCTGTTCAGCCCTTAGTGGTGGGAAGTAGGGCCTAATGTCAGGAAGGGCTGCCCCTCACCCGATTCTACTTAAAAGAAAATGATAAACCTGGTGGCTCATAGGTGGATCCACGTAAGGTATATTGGGAGGTAAACCTTTCAACTTGTCCCTCAGGGGGATGAAGAATGCTTGTTACTTAAGGGGGTACAGCCTCATGGCATGATGGCCTGAGCCCCAACCCTGTTCTTTTGAAAACAATACATAATGTTGGTAGCTAGGGGACTTTGGGGGTCATTCTAACCCTGGCGGTAAAAACCGCCAGGGCGAATGACCGCGGTAGCACCGCCAACAGGCTGGCGGTGCACCGCTGGGCATTCTGACCGCGGCGGTTCAGCCGCGGCCAGAAACGGAAAGTCGGCGGTGTCCCGCCGACTTTCCGCTGCCCTTGAGAATCCTCCATGGCGGCGGAGCGTGCTCCGCCGCCATGGGGATTCTGACACCCCCTACCGCCATCCTGTTCCTGGCGGGTCTCCCGCCAGGAACAGGATGGCGGTAGGGGGTGCCGTGGGGCCCCTGGGGCCCCTGCAGTGCCCATGCCCATGGCATGGGCACTGCAGGGGCCCCCCGTAAGAGGGCCCCAAAAGGAATTTCAGTGTCTGCCTAGCAGACACTGAAATTTGCGACGGGTGCTACTGCACCCGTCGCACTCCAGCAACTCCGCCGGCTCCATTCGGAGCCGGTTTCATCGTTGCTGGGTCTTTCCCGCTGTGCTGGCGGGCGGCCTTTTGGCGGTCGCCCGCCAGCACAGCGGGAAAGCCAGAATGGCCGCCGCGGTCTTGTGACCGCGGTGCGGTCATTTGGCGGTAACCGCATGGCGGGCGGCGACCGCCGCCCGCCGCGGTTAGAATCACCGCCTTTGTGTCTCTCTGCCCCCAGGGGGGCAGAAAGACCTTCAATGTTCTTAGGTCCTTAGTTGCTGGAGGACATAACTCCCACTGCCTGGGGTCCATTCCCCCACCTTTCATAGACTTGGTTGATTAATGTGTCAACCACTGGCTCAGGATCACCATCCTGTTCGATCCACGAGCAGGAGTTCACTAGGCAGAGGTACTCTTACAAAGGGGAGATCTCCCCTTTGTAACGGTGCCTTTCCATTGTGAAGTGTGCTTGGGGAGCTAGGATGTGTTCCTGAGCACTGATCTCAGTAAACGTCTCTCTATACTTTCACATTCATTAAAGTGTCAGAGACAAACACAAATATTTTGGATTGTAAAGAACGCACTTCCCTCACAGCCAGTGCTTAATTTGTGCTTGTTGTGCTGAGCACCAGCACTTATTTTTGAGGGCCGGCGCTTTTTCTTCTGCCTCAAGCATTTTCTGCAAGCAAAAGACACATTTGGGAAAGAGGGAGGAAGAGAAAAACGAAAAATCGTCGCAATGGGAGAAAGCAGAAAGCTGCAAGAGTGAGCAGAAGGAGCAGGGAGGGGCTCCAATGTATTGAAGAGGCCCGAGGTGGCTTCAGGATTACTCCCTCAGTATTCCGTGCTCCCACATTTAATTACAGCAGCTGCGTGTTTCAGAGGAGAGCTGTGAGCACCTGCACGTTTTTATTTACAAATTAAGCACTGCTCGCAGCTCAGGTGTTTGCACAAAAAAGAACATGTTTCTGATATTTCATGATATTCTGCCTCTAGTCCTTAATCGAGACATTCCTATACTCTGCACTGGAGAGGTAGTTCATATAAAGTAAAGTCTTGTCCTTGAACTTAAAAATGTGATATACATGATGAAATGCCTTTCCGCAAGCCAGGAACATCAGCCTAGTATTAAGTGCCCCCTGGGACCAAGGATTTAAAAAGAGCAAAAAAGAACGCAAGGGATTGGAGATATCAAGAGATGAACCAGTTTTGCCTGTTTTTATGGACCAAGCTTTTTTCCCCCTACATTATTTAACTTCCCAATTACATATCCCAACAAAATCTTGTTTCACACTCTATGCAAATGTTTCTTAAAGGGACAGAGCTGGAAATCACAAATTGCACTCCCAAATGAAGTTTCCATCACTAACTGATTTGGCTCTCTGTGTTTTAATGGAAACAACAATAGTTTTACCTTATGCTAAATAATGATATCTACCCAAAAAACACGACTATCTAAAATTGTTCTCCATTGAATAATCTACAAAAAAAGACCAGATATTCAACGCTGTTCTTTTTGCAAACTGCACCGGTGCCCCTTGACACAATCAGATCTGCAAGAAATGTCTTCAGGAAAACGTCAAAAAACATTTCATTTACCTCCTTCTAAGGGCCACTATCTGATACAATCCCACCATCACCAAACAAAATGAACCCTTGACAAGAATGGAGAAAAAAAAATATTCATTATCTAACTAAACCTACACACAGTAAGGTTGCAATCCTATTCAAATAACCCCTTGGATTTTGAAATTCTTTCTACCAGATCACTGTAGACTACCTCCTGCTCAGATATGGTCTAATAACAGTGCCTATCATCAAACCTCCTACTCGCCCATATAAAAACTAGCTTAAAGTCAACTTTTTAAAAAGCTAAATTCAAAATCAATGTCTTCACATCTACTGCCTTCTGTAATTGGATACTGCAAAATGTAATATCAAAATTCGTAAAGACTGGGACTCCTCCCTCCTCATAAAGACTACGCCATTGCCTGCAACTTCTCTTTCAATGACAACAGGAGGTACACATTTTTAAGTACTGGCCTAAAACATCCAATTATCCATCATAAAATATTTCTCAGGCCCTACCATGCGCTAATAATCTTCACAAATTAAGTATCAATTACTCTCCAGCTTGCTTGCTGTATGGAGAAAATAATGCAGGTTATAGTTATGTGTTAGCTCACTACCCCCAATGAAAGATTTGTGGACTCGTATGTAACCAACATTCAATTCTCTTTTAACCATTAGTTTGTAATACACAAGGAATTATTTAAAAACTTCAACAATTCTACTCTATTTTGGGTCTCAAAAAGCCTGACAATGGGCGAGTGCATTTGTTAGAGCAAAGGCAAACTAATGAAAGCCATAGCAGCTTAAATTTACTTCTGAATTTATATTCATTTATATTTGAAGTACTTCGCATTAGTAAAAAACTCCCATTACATTCAAATGTATATCTAGCCTAATCATTCTCACTCATCCTATTTTGGAAGTCTTATGTTTAACTCTTGTGTCCGTGATATCCTATACAGTTGTTTACTGATTCTCCTCTTCCTTAATGTATCTTCACTTTCAAGCCACTTAAATGTAATAATTCAACTATATCAAGGAATTGCATCTTCATTTTTGCTTTATAACTTTGCCGTTGATATACCCCTTGGTTATGAATGTAAAGTCTGCATGGCGGATCTGTCATTTATTAGCTCTGAATATAGTCATGAAATACAGCACTTTTGTCCAAAACAGCTGCCTGCAAGTTTCTGAAAATGCAGATATTCATCATGAAATGGAAAAGCTGAATGGGTAAGTTTTCTATATATTATCTCAACTCCACGTCCAATATCCTAAAAAGATAGTACTTTGTCTTGAATTTCAAATGTTCATGATTAGTAAATACATTTTAGACCCGAGCAACAGTTTCGCTTTTTCACCAAAGACCCATATTATTATTTACATGCAGGGACAGAATGTTCCTGTCATGCTCGTTTATCACAATCATTAAGGGCCACATGTACGAAATATAGGTTTTGCAACTCGCAAATTGCGAGTCAGAGCGACTCGCAATTTGTAAATTGCAAAACCTTAAGTTCAACAGTTTCAATTACACTGTTTGCGATTCACAAGGGGGTCGCAAATGCCCTACCTCATGATTATTCATGAGGAAGGTCGCAATTTGCGACTCCCTTGGGAATGGCTGCCCTCACAAGGATGGTGGCCTGCTGGAGGCAGCAGACCACCATGTCTGTGACTGCTTTTAAATAAAGCATTTATTTTTATTTTTTTGGTAAATGCAGCCTGTTTTCCTTAGAGGAAAACAAGATGCATTTCAAACCACTGCCGTTTGCGAATGGGTTAGCACCAGTTTGAAACTGGTGCTAACTGTGATTGTTTTGCGACATCATTCGTGGTCACAAAACAATCATACATGGGACTGTGACTCGCAATTAGGAAGGGAACATCCCTTCCTAATTGCGACTCGCAAACCCTTTTTGCAATTCGGTAAATAGTTTACCGAATCACAAAAATGGGTCTGAACATCCCAAAGTGCATTTTGTACGTTGCAAACGTCCCGATTCACTGCATGCGATGTGTAAAATGCTACGTACATGTGACCCTAAATGTCAGGAACGTTCTGATGAGGAAATTTTCTGTGCAGGAGAGATAACCCTGTGGGAGAGAAGTAGGCAGTGCAACACATATCTTTGCGTTGTCAGCATGCCCTTATTGTCAATGAATTCTAAAGTTCTATGCTGTGTAAGAAGTTGCCTTTCTGGTTTCACCTGCAGAACCAGTCCGGGAGCAAGTTGCATCAGTTCAAGTTGTAAGTTGTATTTTACTGACACACACCGAACTTATTAAAGTGGGTGATAGGTTTTTTCATACTTTATTTCAAATGGCGAGTTAATAAAAACGGTTTTCGTTAAGTTTGCTAAAAAAAGAATTTCGTTTTTTTGACAAGTTGACTATTATTCCAAATATCTCTTGGAATGTATTTACATTCACACTGGCTATGACACCTTATTGGATTGTCATTGAAAGAGCAACAAAGTCCTGTACTTAGATTTCACAGTCCTTCTTTTAATTTATTTAAATACACTTTGGGACCTTAGTGAGTTGTCCTTCATAGAGCCGTATAATCCTTTCCCTAGCCAACGTGTGTGTCACCTAAGCACAATGCACCTCGGGATTTTCAAGGCTTTTGGTTAAAAAGTGTGTTCCAGAATGTCACAGACAAAGAGGCAGTGTAGAGAAATCGCCAGTTTTAAACCCAGCATACAAGCTTGTTATCATTGGTAAATGCTTTATATTTGTCCCTCCTTGGGGAAGTTTTGTTACCGCCTTGGCCAGCCACCCTGTTACGTGGATAATTGGGGAAGAGGGGGGCATTACCGACAGTGAAACAAGAATTGTGTGGAAAAAAAAGCTTTATTGGAAAACAGGTGCACTTACAATTCAAAACCTCGGCCTTTGCCTTTCAAAACTAGTTACCTCACTATACAGCCAGTCACCTACCAAACTCACCCCCCCTCCCCTACCTTTCCTCCGACTCTTAAACGTAGCCTTGTGATATTGTACTCCTTTAACTGTTTAAACTGTTCACCCCGTTCAAATTGTTTCCTATTGTTAACTGCCTTCTGATGCAACATAACAATTATTTCAACACATCCAAACCCATCTGCACTACTAAATCATTCCCCTCTAGGTGGATTAACAGCTGGTCCAGACAATGACCTCTAGATTTGAACTTATCTAAGTCCAACAACAAATCCTGCCATCTCATTCCCCCTTTCCCCTCCCAACACACTGATCCCGCTCCCGGTGCAATCGCAGGTTCCTTCCAAGGGTGTTTGTCCTCGCCTGGCACTGGGGCCATTTCATAAAGGAAAGCCCCACCACCGAAATTGAAATTAATGCTGCGTCAGGGCCTGGGACGACACCTGCAAAACAAAGAACAATGTTAGGTGCTCCCCACAGAACCCTGAACACACTCACCGCTCACGTACCATTGGTAACAATCAGACCTCCACCGTCCTGTGCACATAATTGTTGGCCTGCTCCCCCCCTGCCTGCCCGTCTCCGAGGCCATCCAGATTCTGAAAGAATGCGTACCAAACAATTTTCCATTCATGCTCAGAGACTTTAGGCATTTCCTCAGTACCGCTAGCAACTGAAAGAACGTTACCTTCCTGCAATTTCTATGCTGAAACACCCTTCTTGTCGCAAACATACTCTGGACCCTCAGCTGTTTCCCTACGCTCCAAGGACATATCATTGTTGGCAGATACCTCTTCAGGAAGACTGACATAGCAGCCCAGGCCTGATCTGTTTTTGAGCCGTACAGAAACGCAGTCATTCCATTCTGGCTAATATGCACATCCTCCCAAGATATCCCCTGAGTGCCTCCCCCAGGTGCTCTGAAAATCAAAAAGACCCCAAAAACATCCAAGACAACAAGGTACGAAACAGAATCTCTTCACTTTCCTCCACACAGATTGTGTGAAGCCCCGCTCCTATCTGTTTAAGCAGACTCAGTGCAACCGGTCTCCTAGGTATCCCCAATTGACCTACCTCCCTGGCTCATCCTTCTAAAATTCTCAGCCCCAGCTCTCCTGCCGACGTCATGTAACCCCATAACAATTTTCCCACAAAGGCAATCCCTGCTAACTTGCCCGCTATAGTTACCCTTGACTGACCTCACTCAATCAAACCCATTATGAACCGTACTACATCTTCCACCCTTTCCAAGGCCGCCCCCTGCCTCTTTGCCCCGATCGCAGACATTCCTGGCATGCCTGTGCATAACCCTCCTTGTAGAAGGCACCAATGAAGTCACCACCAAGAGAAACATCCTCTGTA
This sequence comes from Pleurodeles waltl, assembly GCF_031143425.1. NCBI lineage: Eukaryota > Metazoa > Chordata > Amphibia > Caudata > Salamandridae > Pleurodeles > Pleurodeles waltl. The sequence continues at coordinate 1,533,650,550 of NC_090440.1, read as the reverse complement.
GCCTATGCTCCATAGTGCCGCCAGCATCACCGTTCGGACAAGCTCCTTGTCCGTGACTAGCCTATGGAACCTTTCCCACTGTGAACGAGACAAAGCATCTGCAATGTCATTGTCCACTCCTAGCACATCTCTTGCCCTGAAGGAAATGTCATGGTGCAAGCAACCCAAGACAAACATCCTCAACAATTGCAGAACTTGTGGGTCCCTTGAGGACTGCCTGTTCACTGCGTGCACCACTGCCAAATTATCCACCGTGAAAACCACCTTTTTGTCTTCCAGATGATGACCCCATAAACAAACTGTACCTACCAGAGGAAACAGTTTCAAAAAGGCTATACTCCTGCCCCCTTGCTGCCATTCCAGGGGCCACTCCTCTACACGCCACTTCCCTTGCAAGTAGATGCCAAAACCTGTCACGTCTGCCGTATCAGAAAAAATGTGCGCATCCCACTCACATTCTTGCCATGCTTGCAAAGTAATACCATTGAAAGATTTCAGAAAGATACACCACTTGCGCAAGTCCTCTTTTATCCCTGCAAAAAGTATTACATGGTGGTGAGGTGATCTGGTCCCTGCCAATGCCAGTCCCAGTTGCCTACAAAAAGCCCTTCCAGCCCGCACCAATCGGCAGGTAAAATTTAGATGCCCCAGTAAGACCTGTATTTGTCTGACCATCGCCTTTTGTCTGCTTAGTATCTCCGTCACTAATGCCATCATGACCACTCTTTTGTCTTCTGGCAATCGAGCCATCATTGTCACTGAGTCCAGCTCAATCCCCAAAAAGGATAATGCTGTTCTCAGTCCCACCATCTTCTCTGGGGCCAGGGGCACACCCAGGTCCCCCATGAGACTCTTGAAGTGGTCTATTAGCTCCTCACAATGAGCAGAATCTGCCGGAGCTGCAAAGAAGAAGTCGTCCAAATAGTTGGTCACCGCAGTGTGACCTGTGACTCTTGTGAAAAGCTATTGCAAAAATGTGCTAAAGCATTTAAAAAGGGAGCACGAAATGGAGCATTTCATTGGTAATGCTTTGTCCACATACCACGATCTATCAAACTGGTTACCAAGGAGCTCGAAATCGTCAGGGTACACCGGCAGCAACTGAAAAGCAGACAATGTCTGTTTTTCTCATCAATGGCCTGGGACCCACTGCCTCGACCATTTCCATCGCCACATCCACCGAGGCATAGGATACTTTTATCAACCCCTTTGGAATGAACTTGTTCACTGATGTGCCCTCCGACCAGGAAAGAAGCTGAATTAGCTGGAACTGTCCTGCCTCTTTTTTGGGCACCATGCCAATAGGCGACATAATGAAGTATTGCATCGGTCAGTCTGCAAAAAAACCTGCCATGCGACCTTCACCCAACTCCTTAATGAGCATGCTCCTCATCGCCTCCTCGCGTCCCCTTACCTATCTCAGGTTCTCAGCCCATCGATGTTCCCTCGGCCCTGTGTACCCCGAATGAAACTCCCAGGTGAATTCATCCAACAACTATTCCACGTCCCTCTTCCGGTCATATTGGGCCATCCAAAAACACAACCTCTCCAATTTAGCCTTTTCCCCAGGACCTTGAACTCCTCACCCCTTGGTGCTGGCTGCCAGTTCTGTTGCGGACTTCCACTGTACTGTGCCTGTTCTTGTCCTGTGGGCCCTGGTGATGAGTTGTTTCCATAGCAATGGACCAGTGCATGCCTACCTGCACACTTTGAGCAATCGTGTTGGAATTTAAAGTACTCCCGAGTGCACATGCCCTTATTAAAGTCCCACACCGTCCCAGGCTGGGCTGCCACTGAACCTCGTATTCCTGACTGCCCTTTTCCTCCTGACCCCACCCCTCCTGGGGTGGGACATTCTCGAAAGGGCCGATAAGTGATAAGTAGGCCACTGGCCATGAAAATGGTCTTACCAAATTTTGTAAGCCCCATAGTATGTTGCCAGAGGTCCAAGTCAATTTCCCCCCACTGCACCTCCGGGTCTGCTGCCATGAGTGCCTGAAATTCCTTGTCATACTGTACCCACGCACAGCCCCCGTGATTAAGTTGCGCCTTCCGGATGATATCCATGTGCTTGAACAACGCAACTGACCTTTCTGGGTACCGATCCGAGTACACGCTAGCAAAAACTAGAAATGCTGCCGTCCAGTTCTTAATAGTGACTGGAACCTTGGGGTGCTTTGCCAGCTCATACTCCTCCACCATAGATCCCTCTTTTGGCCTCAGTTTTCTGTGGAGTAGGTTTAGCATCTCCACTTACTCCCCCTTACATACTTTCTCCTTTGTTGCCAACATGAGAAGGGCCTCCAGCAGCTTTGCCGTGTCCATGTATGCCATCTTCTTTACTTATTTCTCTTTACTCTCCACAGACCCTGCCACCCCCTTTGCCATCTGTGTCACACCACCACCCCCGTCTCCTGAGCCCTGGCATCCCCGCTCGACTGAGAGGTCACTTTCTCGGACCCCTTTTTCAGCTCTTTTTTGTCACCCCCCACCTAACTTCCTTTTTCTGTCAATACCCCAACATCCATCACATATATTCCTTTTAGGAGGCAGGCCTCCCCACCACAACCAACATCCTTGGCTTCAATAGCCACTGATACCATGTTATTTTGGGCTTGCAACCCCCTTACCTGCATCAAGGTCGATGGCCGCTCCGGTGCCTTCCGCCTAGGCAGCTGACTCTTTTCCAGGCCTTCCTGTCCCACCTGGTCCCTGTAAGGACATATGACAACTGTTATCACACCCCTCCTCACCCATCCCCTCGCCACTGCTGCCTCACCCCCGTTTCAAAATCCTCGTCCCTGATCTCTCCTTCTTCAACACTCTCCTCATCAAAGTCCAACCAAGTTGACTCACATTAGTTTTGACCATTCTTAACGGGCGCCAGTACACCTGATGCTGCCTCTTGCCCAACACCGTGTAACAATGTGACTTTCTGTTCTGGCTGGTGCTGAGGGGGCGTATTGAGCCTTTTATGCCACTTTGTTGCACCAGGACGCTGCCTCTTTGACGCCGTGACACGGGTGGGTGCAAAACCCCTTCCTTCACACAGGCCCGAAAAGAGGCTTCCTTGGCATTCCCCGATTAGGCAACTGCCTTTCCTGACAATGACATCTGGCTGTCTGCTAATGGCTCTGCGTTCTCTTCCTCCCAGGGTTGCCGAGCTGCACTTGGTCCACCCAGGTCACACCCCACTGACCACAACGCCTCCTGACACTGAGAAAACAGGTCCGATGTGCTGGCGCCACCCAATCTTGCCTTAAATATGGGCTCATACCCTCAGTGGCCCTCCTCCCATGCTGAGTTTCACTCTGCCCTCACTTTCCTCCACCCCTTCCTGGAAATCCTCCAACTGCACTCCTGACAGCCACCCTCCCACAACACCCTCCTGGCATGGACTGTCAGTGTGCCTCCGGCCATATACCTTGGCGAGGGCCTGACCACTTGCGGATTTTCTAATCCTTGGGTCCCCATAACCCACCCCTGCTCCTGTTCCCCTTCGCCTTCCCCCTCCTCTCATTTCACTCCATTACAGCATGGTGGGCCAGTGAACAGACTCTGGCCTATCCCACCCCTGCCCAACTCCTAAGCCCTACTCCTGCCTCCTCTGGTCCCCTTCCTCCCACCTTTGCCATCCAGCTCTCACCCTGGTTCTGCCCTTTCCTCCTGCACCTAGGTACCACACCCCCAGCTCCTGGCTCTCCTCCTGCTCTTCTGTGATGTCGATTACATCAGCTTTGAATATCCCTCTCTCTCCTACCCTGCTTGGAAGCCTCATGATTCCCTCCTCAGCTCCTCTATTTCCATTGTTGGCTGCTGTGCTGATTCCTGCAGCACCCTGCCACTCCCACACCCTTTCCTCACCTCAGTGCAATTATTTTTGGAGGCCCCGGCCCCCACTTGGAGGAGCAAGACCTCTTCCTGGCCAAGCTTGATGCATGGCAACAGAGCCTGTGATCCAGTCGAGCTATCCGCCTACACATGGTGAGCCTTCTGCGCTGGCATGCCTTCCCGGGAAAGCAGTGATAATGAAAGCCCTCCTCGGTCGTCAATGCTGACTATGGAGACTGCCCGCCTCAATCGTGGGTGGCCTACAACCCTTATCTGGACACCGAAGCTCAGCGGCGAACAAGTCAATACTGCTGCCGCCAGGCTGCTTTCCTCTCTCTGCGCAGGCCAAAGGTCTGCCAGCGCAACCTCCCATGTGGTCTGCTTCCCTTAGAAGGTGGAGGGCCTTCTGCACTTTCTCGTCGCTAGACATCCTCATCTGGTAAGTGCTGTTTTTTAACTTAATAATGCCAGCACCTGTGCAGAAGCCCAACTCAATCCACAAGTCTAATGGACAAAGTTGCCCACAGGAAATTCGAAAACTTAACTAGCCCCGGCTATACCATAGCCCATATGTAGCCAAACCAGCCCAACGCAGTCTTGGACTGCACCACCTTCCCCAATCCTCCCAGGGGAGGAGGCCTCCCTCCAGTCAGTGATACCCCCAAAACCCCATTGCATGATTGCCGATACGTTTGACTGCAAGCAAACTTCTCTTTCCCTTTGTGTCTCTCCTTCGCGCTCGTGCTCATTGTGACCGTGGCACTTTGAAATGGCTTATGTGAGCTGTTTTACTTTTCATTTACAATTTATGTGGCAAGAAAAGTCCAGTTAGGAATTTACAATGCTTATAGCTCTAACTCGAGCAAACGTGAGACCCATTGCATTGCAAATGCTTGTTTGCTCAGTTGGTATGTGGTGTATTTAGTAAGGAGGTCTCATGTGGTCTGTCGTTCTGTGAAGAGGCAGCAAGTATGATGGGTATCCATGTCCTGCTTGACTGACTGACTGCTGTCTGAAAGTAAAGAATTTGAATGCATGCAATATTGAGTTGAGGCATATTGGTAGTAATCCTTGGCTTGATAAGTTACCTATCTATTTAAGACTAACTGTTAGTTAGTAAAACATTTGTACCTCAAAACTCCTCCATCCTTAACACGTACAAAGTGAATGGAAACGCAGCACACAAAACATGAATATTTCACTCTGAAGGCTACATGAAAAGAATACAAGTGAGTTCACAATATTTGAAGGGCATGAAGGTCTCTGTAGAATAATTATCAGATAGTGGTAACTCAGCAGCCGCTCTGGCGAGCACTAAAGGGCCCTACTCCCAAACAATGAACACTGCCCTCACTTCTAAGGAGTACCTGTGGTCTGTGAAGCCCCAGACACCTGGCATTAGGCTGTTATCCCACAAAAAGGCTTTGGTGTCTTCTAAGCCACAAGTTGAAAAGCAACAGGAGCACAAACGCCAGAAATTGTTCTGAGAAGCTAAGCTTGGTGTTACCTTTGTCGGCGTTTATGCTATCAAACTAAGTATGTTTTGCATATCACTTACATTACATTGGTGTTAGATTTGGTATCCTTGGTGTGGCCTCCCTAACCTTTAGCCTTTGTTTCCCAGGTTGTTGATGTGTGCCGGACTCTGTTTTTGCTGTTTTTGTTACTCTGGGCACTTTACCACTGCTATCTAGTGCTAAAGAGCAAGTGCTCCTATGTAAAATGTATGTGTAATTGGATTTCCATGATTGGCATATTTGATTTACTGGTAAGTCCCTAGTACAGTGCACTAGAGGTGCCCAGGGCCTGTAAATCAAATGCTACTAGTGGGCCTACAGCACTGGTTGTGCCACCCACGAGTGTCCTTGTAATCATGTCTCAGACCTGCTGCTGCATTGTCTGTGTGTGCAGTTTTAAACTGCCAATTCAACTTGGCAAGTGTACCCACCTGCCAGGCCTAAACCTTCCCTTTTGTTACATGTAAGACACCCCTAAGGTAGGCCCTAGGTAGCCGCACAGGCAGGGTGCAGAGTATGCTTACAGTAGTACATATAATAATGTGTTTTATTTGTCCTGACAGTGAAACACTGCCAAATTTGGGTGTTTTTGCAAGGCCTATCTCTCTCATAGCCTTTAAATATGATTAAAGCATAGATTCCCTTTGGGAGCACATAGGCATGTGGAGTTTGAGGTCTCTGAACTCACAATTTAAAAATACATCTTTCAGTAAAGTTGGATTTGAGATTGTGTGTTTGAAAATGCCAATTTTAGAATGTAGGCATTTTCTTACTTAAACCATTCTGTGACTCTGCCTTTTTGTGAATTCCCTGTCTGGGTTAGTTTGACAGTTGGGCTGTTTGCACCTCTCTCTAGAGAGTGACACAAAGGGAGCTGAGGTGCAGTCGCCTGCTTATCCTGATGAGACATCTGTGCTAGGAGGGCGGGGAGGAGTGGTCACTCACACCTGCAAGGGCTGTGCCTGCCCTCACATAATGCAGTTTCCAACCTCCTGGTGCGTGTCTGGGGCCTGGCCTGGGCAAGGCAGGATCTCATAAACAAGAGAGACTTTCCTTTGAAGTAGGCCTACTTCAAAGGCAGAAAGGGGTATAAAAAGAGCACCCAAACCCCTGCAAATTAGATCACTTCTGGTCTCAAGAGGAACCTCTGCCAAGGAGAAGAGCTGAAGAGCTGAGGAGAAGTGCTGTCCCTGCCTGTGACTGTGCTTTGTGGAGCTATCCTTTAGTTGCTGCTTCTGCCTATGAAAGGGGTCAAAGACTGGACTTTGTTGTGCATTCCTGCTTGTAAAGAATCTCCAAGGGCTTGGACTGAGCTTGCCTCCTGTTGTTGAAGTCACAGGGCCATCAAAGACTTTCCCTGCCAGCACCTGGACTCTCTGCTGAGATTCCTGCCCTGCTAAGTGGTGCTCTTTCCAGTTCCTGGGCCCTTAAAAGGTGAAGCTGGCAGACCAAGACTGAAAAGCCACGCACAGGGAAATTTTTGGTGACCTTCCGTGACGCGGCTGATAAACAACACGCCCCCGGCTCCATGGATGAAATCAACGCTCCACCTGCATTGCGGCTGGAAGATCAATGTAATGCGGCTAGAAAAACGACGTGCAACACCCGCTAACGGAGGCTGTCAACGACGGCAACCACACGCAGCTCGGTTTTGTGATACTGTGCGACCAGATTTTCAATGCAACATCAATGGGCACGGAAAAACAACGCCACGCCTGCCCGGACCCCAGGTGCCTGTTCGGATTGATGCATAGCTCTCTTGTGGGATAGGAAAAACGACACGCGCCAATGAGACGGGAGGAGGAACGATGCACGGTCTTGCTTGCGAGTGAGAAATCAACAAATCACTGGCCTTTTCTGATACACACTCCCCGGTGCGGTGTTATTTTGACACTACCCAGCTATTGTTTGCACGCTAACAGTGGTCTCACTGTTTTCTAAAGGATTTAAGACTCTTATTCTTCAAAAATTCATAACCTGACTTGGGAGGCTGGATTTTTGTCATTTTGGTCTTGTTTTGTTTAGATGAATATTATCTAATTTTCTAAACCTGTGTTGTGTCATTTTGTAGTGTTTTCACTGAGTTACTGTGTGTGTTGGTACAAATGCTTTACACCTTGCTTCTGAAGTTAAGCCTGTATGCTCTTGCCAAGCTACCAGGGGGTGAACATGGGTTAACTGAGGGTGATTCCCCTTTACACTGACTACAGTGAGGGTCCTTGCTTGGACAGGGGATAACCTGACTGCCAACCAAAGACCTAATTTCTAACAATTGAGAATGCCAAATTTCAGATGAAGATGCAAACACCTTCTGCAATGACAACAGGGTCATACATGGCTCCATTGTGATCTCTCCTTGATAAAACCAGTAAGCCTTGTGTATCAATGATAATGTTTTGGGTATTATATGGAAAATGCTGGTGTTGGTATATGTGGTATTCCTTACCCTAAAGGACCTTACATAGCCATATGGTGCCCATCTTTGGTACAATACTGTGGCCCTGCCATGTTACCAGTAATTCGTCTCCTATTAGGGCCATTGATGTATGATGGTCCACATCCTTGGCAAAATACTGGTCTTAGCATACTGGTTGCAAATTTTAGCATCTTGTTGGCATCTTGGCATGGAAATGCAGACACATGACATACTACTAGCCCTCACATAATTGCAATTCTTGGCCTACTGTAGGCCTCCAGGGAACAAGATTATGATAAACTGACAGAAGCTTTGAGCGTACCTAATGAAAATAATACATGTATATTTGGTCCTTTAAAAAAACAGAAACATGAGTTAGAGTAACTGACCTAATTCCTTTTGGTAAGTTTCTATCAAAAACACAAAAGGTGATGGGAGGAATGCCTGAAATAGTTCTAACCACTGGCAATCACCCGGGGAAGCATTCCAACCCATCATTTTGCCCACCATTAAACCTTAGAATAGCACCAGATATATTTAAATCAGTCATGACCCTGCTCCAATAGGAATAGCCCACACAACTGCCAGGCCAGTCCTCTGTGAATTGGAACACAAGCAACCCAAGACCGTTTTTGCTCTTCAGCCAGGTGCAGACTGGCTTCAGTGGCACAATGAGCACAGGAGCCATGTCTTAGCATACTTAGGGTGTTACATTAATCACATAAAAACATTCCTCTCATAATTTTTTGCATAAATTATGTTAAGTTCTACACCAGGCAATATTTCTGTGGCCAAAATGTACAAAATCCTGCTTGTATTTGGGTTTGTAAGCTGTCATGAAGGCTTCTGAAAAAAACAGAACATTCCTCTTCAGAAATCCTAGGCCATCTATATTTTCCTCCCTTAGAAAATATATAAAGGGATGTTTTTCCTTACATGCCTGCTTAAAGAGGCGGTTTCTTTCATAGGGCGCTGGGACTCTGACCTACCTACCTGAATTTCCTTGGATCTTGCCTGTAATGCTATTTGCCATTACCATCATCCACATTTCTGCTAGAATGCTATTTCTAAGTAACATGTTAGTGCATCAGACCTTATTAAGTCAACTTACAAGGGAGATGCAACATATATCCCGTACTAGTATAGATCAATAACCGCAACAATCAATAACATTAGTAATCAATAGGAGTCAGTAATTTCCACACACCATGACCTTGCAGTCATGAATACCCACACCTTTATGTAAAAGTTAGAATGTTTATTTCCCCACATTAACAATGCTAATGTCACGTAACTTAGTCTCAAAATAAATTGATAAACATACAGAAACAATACTGGCTGACCGAAGCGGCAAAAGAATCGCAATCTAATCAAAGCTTGAGCTACTAGACATTCTAATGTTACAGTACAAATTAATAGCACGAATAACTGCGCAAATGATATTTCATACATTTAGATTCAGCAAAGACATCAACTGTTATTACATGTAGCAAACCGAATCCATGAGAACCCTAACATCAAATTAGAATAGCATGTTTGGGCTTCATGCAAAACAATTTAGTCACACAAATTTAAAAAACATCTAACCATGGCTCTATCAAAATAGTGGTTGGTACCTAGAAACAAAAGCAAATAGACATAACAATCAGCAACATTATCAGTATACCTGTCCTCAATATGGTTCGGAAAGCTGTGACAGTCTTCATCAACAGGACATCAGTTCGGTCAGCAAGACATCAGGATTCAGCATAAAAGTTCAGAAAAGCAAAGTCTCTTGAAGCAGCTCGAAGGAATATAGCTAATGGACTAAACTCTCAAGAAGAGTGGGCCTCTCACCTCTATAACGCCATATTTGCACTCCTGTGCAAACATAGTGAACAGGAGGGAGGAGGGGTCAAAAAATGGTGCAAAGCTTGCTTTGTCCCTTTTTTAAACGCCTGGGTCAGGGTAGGCGTTAGGAGACCTGTGGGCCTATTTGGAACACCATGGAATAAGCCCACAGGTGCCCTCCCCAGGCCCCAGGGACACCCCCACCCACACCAGAGGTACTGTGGAGGATAGGGGACCCCATCCCAGGTAAGTACAGGTAGGTATTTAATTTAATTTTTTTAAGTGCCATGGGGGCCCTGAAATGGACCTCCATACATGGCACAGGGTGAAGTGGCCATGCCCAGGGGACCCTTGTCGCCTGTGCTGGCCATTGGGGTGGTGGGCATGACTCCTGTCTTTTCTAAGACAGGAGTCATGTGGTTTGGATGGTTTTGAGTCAGAAAATTACTCTAGGCAGGTTGGACTCATTTTTTTTTACTCTAATCTGTCTAACGTCATGTTTTAGTGCCCGGCTGGTGCACAGAAATGGTGCAAGCCGGTGCTAAACTTTTTGGTGCAAAAGGTATTAATCAGGGCCTGAGTGTTCTGGCAGTAAGTTCGCTGTGGAGTGAGCAGTTATCCCACTAATTTACTTGCCACTTCTCACAATCAAACTTTGGTGCTGCATGTAAAAGTATATTCACCCACCTCTTGCCGAACTGGTTGCTGTGCTGAGTGTAAAACACTTTTCAGTCAAAGCATTGTCATAAACAAAAGTATTTCCAGACCTGGCTGACAGACAGTGCCCCAGTGAATGCAGGGGCAGCGCTTTGCCTGCTGTTGTTTTCCGGTAAGGCGTCAGACTATGGGATGCTTTGAAGAATGTTTTCAACCTTGGTTTCTGGGTGCTGGGAAATCATCACTGGCTCATCTCTCCCCTGGCTCCCCACCCACCTCAATGTTGTTGTTGTGAAACCTACATTCACCATCCCTCCTCTGGTCAAATTAGGTTTCCCCATCCTTTGCTTCACTACATCTCCAGGATTCTAGAGTTCGGGAATAGCAACGATTTAGGTATAGTCCACGTTTGCCTTAATTGCCAATTTTTAGGTTCTTGTTGTTTTGTGAAAAAATATTAATAATATTATGCTCATTGTGGAAGTTTTAAAAAATGTTCTACTTTATTTTAGTTTATGGGTACATAGTAGATTCTGTACGATTGTTTATTTATTTTTCTAATCCATGCCCCTGGAATTCTGGAGTTGGTGCCATTTAGGTAGAGCACTGCTGTAGTGCAGTTTATAAGTGCTATGCCAGTCTCAGCACTTAGGGCCAGATGTATCAAGAATCCATTTTACGATTATCTAATAGCGATTTTTAAGAAATCGATATTTCAGAGTCGCAAAATGGTATGGATCATATTTGCGATTCGGTAATATCGATTTTGCAAAAAACGCAAATGCTACTACCGAATCGCAAATAGTGATTCTGACCCCATTTGCACCTATGGACCTGTAGGCCCATATTTGCAAATTTTTTGCATTTCCCAAATTGCGAATTCCTAACTGGAATTAGCAATTTGTAAAATGCAAACCCCAGGGTGGTGGGGGCCTAAGGCCCCCTCAGCTGCACCCCAAAAAATTATTTTACGACATGTAAGGTGCACACATGCCAAAGGCGCATGTGTGCGTTACATGTCAATTTAAAAAAAGCATTTTTAATTCATTTTTAAAATTTGCACATGGTTACCACCAAATTGTATTTGGTGGTAATTGCAATTCCTTAATGCCCAATTCGCATTAAGGAAAAACGTGATAAATGTGCTTAAGAAATCGCAAATAAGGATTCCTTATTTGCAGTTCCTTATTTAGAGAATCGCAATTTGCGATTCTCTAAACGGGGTCGCAATTTTAAGGAATTGGTATTTTAGCGATTCATTAAAATTGCATGGCGAATACCTTTCATACATAATGAAAGGCATTTTTGTATTTGCAAACGGCCATTCACAACATTTGCGAATGCAAAAATGCTTGATACATCTGGCACTTAGTCACAACCAACACACAGTAGCAAGCGCAGCAATAAGCAGCTGCACGAATATGGTGCAACATCCAAGGCCTGTCTTCGAAGTCCACTAACCTGAAAAAACAGCCTGGCACTCTACTAAATCTCAACTGCTGTCAGTATTTCAATAGTAGCAGCTCGCCTTTAAGAACTGTCTTTTGCTCCTATTATCTCAGAATTAGTGCTAAAAAATGGACAAGAATACACTAATGTTTAAAAATTCTCTCAATGGGAAAACTCCCCCAAACCCTCCTATAAATGTTGGGCTCACTTGCTGCATTCGCTTGCAAAATATATTTCCTCAGTTGCTTAGTTGCTATTCTGCCCCACCACTCTCTAATTCCACCAGTTGCCACCGCCTGCCTAGGTTTTATTTTATGTTGGTACTCTGACCTTTTGTGTAGTTTGCCCTCTGCTCTTTCTTCACACCACACCTGATTTTGTGCTCACATAAATCAAACAGAGAAACTTTAAGGTATTGGATAGAAATTCACCAATCACCAAATGTTCTTTGTGTTTAGCTGTTTATCAATGAAGTGTGAATATTATCTTCCTCTATCCCAGGGTTAGTGCTACTGTCCATCTTTTAAGAAACAAAAATGTATCTTCAAACCTTCCTTTTAAACTCTTTCACCAGTTTCCAAAGCTTGCCTAGGCTACAGTCCCTTAGTGGCATCTTGGCAACTGGGCACCCAGAACACCTCTAGTCATGGTTGGTAGGCATGTTGTGTTAAGGATTTCTGTGGCCCTGACAAAAATTATTTTGGGACCTCTGAAACAACTTTATCACTCATATTTTGATAATTGAAGACTGAATGATACCCACCAAACTTTCAGAAATTGGGTCACCCAAAGACATTTGAAATATGTCTTTCCGGGGTCCCAAAAATACCTAAATTGACACTGAAAATAGAGGGAAGTAGTCAGAGGCAGAAGTAGGCAGAGAGAAAAGAGGGTGAAATTTAGGAATGAACGGCGGTGAGCTAGAAAGAGAAAGTTCAATTTTCAGAGGAGCCTCTTGGAAGGTAGGAGCACTGGGCAATTGCCCACTCATCCTTTAAAATTCTCTTTACTCCATGTCTTGGGTGATGAGAGGATAATTACCAACTCAGTAATGCCCTCTTAGCCCTCCTATTCTTATCCACCTTTTCTCTTTTCTCTCCACAACATCCAATCATCATCTGCTAGTACACAACAGGACTCTTCTCTATTCCACCTCATCTGATGTTTTGTTGCTCCACGTACAATGTCCTGTCTCCTCCTCATCTTCTCCTTGTCTTCTAGCCCATCTGTTGTCCTCTCTCTCTGCATCATCTACTTCTCTGCTATATTTGTCCCTCTTTATTCCAACTCCCACCACTTCCTGTATCTCAGTTGCTTCATTACAGTTAATTGTCTCCAGGCATCCTGTATTGGTTCATCCACATTTCTGAGATATGCAATCCAGTTGCTGTAATGTCATGTTTTGCTTGCTGGGACACCCCTAGGACTGTTCAGGAAGAAAAATGGATAAGAGCAGAAAGGATCCACATGAGCCTTAGCAACGTCATAGACCTTCAGTAAGTGGTTGTCATAGGTTCACGAATTAGACTCCTGAAAGTATTCTCACTATCTCACAGTGATAAGATGTATTCCAACAGGAGTGTTTCCGCTTTCCCCACCCAACCCATGCCACATCACTGGGTTTTCAGAATTGGTATCCAGTGGGTCAAAATCCTGTGGACTCCTGAGAGGGCAGGAAGGGGAGTATCTTCACACTATGGAAGAGGTAGAGCGAAAGACTAACTTAAGCATGCCCTCATACTATCTACATATCACAGAAAAATGTTTGAGTCTGTGTCCTATTGCTCATACAGTCTAGAGCAATATCCCTAACTCTGTCCTACATCAAACAAGATATTTGAGGGGTCACCTTACCCACAAGCTTCATGCTTGCATGCTTCATCATGGGCAGCCCTCCACAGTGAAGTAGGACAATGTTACGTTAGTGGACTAAACAGAAACTGTGAGTTCTTGGATATTTTTGAAACAGGAAAATGCAGGGGTCCAAATAATATTTTAAAATATCTAAGGGTACACCCCAAATGTATCCTTTTATCACAGGGTAACCTTGATAGTTAAAAATTACTTTTAATAATGTTACTACCTAACCATAATGAATCAGGCACCCCACTTGTGAGCACTGCACTTGATATGTAAATGTTGTGATAGCGATTGTATATGATTAATTCTCATTATGATGGAGCAACAACACAACGCACAGTGCATTGATTCATGCATAAATATATGACTGTATATGGGTCACTTATTAAGTTTCTGAGAAACTCTGGGCATCATGGTCTAGGTAGAGGGAGGGCTCTAGAAGTAACGATCATTAACCCCTTTGCTGCCAGGCCTTTTCCCCCTCATGTGCCAGGCCTTTTTTTGGCTATTTGGGGAAGTTCACGCTTAGGCCCTCATAACTTTTTGTCCACATAAGCTACCCATGCCAAATTTGCGTTCTTTTTTTCCAACATCCTAGGGATTCTAGAGGTACCCAGAGTTTGTGGGTTCCCCTGCAGGAGACCAAGAAATTAGCCAAAATACAATGAAAATCTTGTTTTTTTCATACAAATGGGAAAAAAGGGCTGCAGAAGAAGGCTTGTGTTTTTTCCCCTGAAAATGTCATCAACAAAGGGTTTGCGGTGCTAAAATCACAATCTTCCCAGCTTTCCAGAAAAGACAGATTTGAATCAGAAAACCACATTTTTAAACACAATTTTGGCATTTTGCTGGGACATACCCCATTTTTACTATTTTTTGTGCTTTTAGTCTCCTTCCAGTTAGTGACAGAAATGGGTGTGAAATCAATATTGGATACCAGAAAGTCAAACATTTCTGAAAAGTAGACAAAATTTGGAATTCACCAAGGGGTCATTTGTGTAGGTCCTACAAGGCATTCCTACAGAAAATAACAGCTGAAATAAAAACAAATATTGAAATTGAGGAAAAAAAAATAACATTTTTCTCCATGTTTTACTCTGTAACTTTTTCCTGCAATGTCAGATTTTTCAAAGCAATATACTGTTACGTCTGCTGGGCGCTTCTGGTTGTGAGGATATATAGGGCTTGTAGGCTCATCAAGAACCCTAGGTAACCAGAGCCAATAAATGAGCTTCACTCTGCAATGGGTTTTCAGTCTATACCGGGTATACAACAATTCATTTGGTGAAATATAAACAGTGAAAAATATGTATCAAGAAAACCTTTGTATTTCCAAAATAGACACAAGTTAAGGTGTTGAGAAGCAGTGGTTATTTGCACATCTCTGAATTCTGGGGTGTCCATACTAGCATGTGAATTACATGGCATTTCCCAAATAGATGTCTTTTTAGACACTATTTTACATTTGGAAGAAAACAATGTAGAGAAAGACAAGGGGCAATAACACTTGTTCTGCTATTCTGTGTTCCCCCAAGTCTCCTGATAAAAATATTACCTCACTTGTGTGGGTAGGCCTTATGCCAGCGACAGGAAACGGAACATCGACACATCACATTTTTACATTGGAAAGTGCCTAGCTGTGAATTTTGATCTCTAGCTCAGCCGGCACATAGGGAAACCTACCAAACCTGTGCATTTTTTAAAACTGCACACCTAGGGGAATCCAGGATGGGGTGACTTGTGGGGCTCTCACCAGGTTCTGTTACCCAGAATCCTTTGCAAACCTCAAAAGTTGGCAAAAAAAAACACTTTTTCCTAACATTTCGGTGACAGAAAGTTCTGGAATCTGAGAGGAGCCACAAATTTTCTTTCAGCCAGCGTTCCCCCAAGTCTCCAAATAAAAATGGTAGCTCACCTGTGTGGGTAGGCCTAGTGCCCGCAACAGGAAATACCCCAAAACAGAATATGGACACATCACATTTTCCCAAAAGAAAACTGAGCTGTTTTTTGCAAAGTGCCTAGCTGTGGGTTTTGGCCTCTAGCTCAGACGACACCTAGGGAAACCTACCAAACCTGCACATTTTTTAAAGCTAGACACCTAGGGGAATCCAAGATGAGGTGACTTGTGGGGCTCTCACCAGGTTCTGTTACCCAGAATCCTTTGCAAATCTCAAAATTTGACCAAAAAACACTTTTTCCTCACATTTCGGTGACAGAAAGTTCTGAAATCTGAGAGGAGCCACAAATTTTCTTTCACCCAGCGTTCCCCCAAGTTGTGACTTGTGTGGAAACCCCAAGGTTTTCTTACCCAGAATCCTCAGCAAACCTAAAATTTAGCTAAAAAATCACATTTTCCACAGATTTCTGTGTGGGATCACTGCACCAGGACAAATTTCATACCACCCAACATTCCCCTCAGTCTCCCTGTAAAAATGGTACCTCACTTGTGTAGGTAGAACAAGTGTCTGTGACAGGGAAGAGCCAAACACATGTCAAAATTGAGGGGGAACCAAAGCAGGTCCAAAAGGAAAGTTTGAAAAAAAACATTTTTAGGCTGACAAGTAGGGCATAATTTTTTTCGGTATAGATGAGACATTGCTGCGTGGTAAGAATTTTGTGGATTCCTGTAGATTCCGGAAGGTTCCTGTAGCGGGGCGTCCTCCATGGACGCAGCCCGCAGATGCCCCGGGGGTACATCCCCGTTCAAGGCTGGCCCGCGGGTACTTCTGGTGCCGGGTTATCCGACTCGGAAGCACCCGGATAAGGAGGACAAAACAGCACAGCGCCGGGAACCACTGTATTATTTAAATGGCTGAGGAGTAGGAGATGCCGCGACTGACATCCGGGGAGCTGAAGCCTTCCCTGCAGACATCACAGAGAAAGAACAGAACCACCATGACGCAGGACGCCAAAGACTGCTCCCGGAAGCCTCACAGCGGACTGGGTGACTCTGAGGCCCGCAAACATAGAAGCCGGCCAGGCTCAAGGAGAGCGTGGCCTCACCGGGTACGGGACAGAGGACGGGTAGGTGAGGGACTGGGCTTTGGGTGGCATTCCGTTTGGTATATATATTTTGGTCAAATTAAGTGATCCTCAGTAAAACTCTAATTGGTCCAGGGAACAGACCAGAACAGGGTCTGAAGCGGTTTCTTATTTTTCCTTTCTTTTGTCTTCACCCCATTTTTTGTTTTGGTTTATTTAAAGGGGGGGGGAGAATGACCACTACTGTGCTATAGAGCACCCCACATAAACAAATAATCACGAGTAAACAATAGAATCAGGGCCATCTATCTTTATTCGTTTTTTTTTACAATACAGTAGTAATTTATGTGGAGAAAAAGACATGCCATAAAAAGCAGGACAGGAAGAATCCAGGAAAGACAGGAAAGAGAGCCAGAAAAATAAAATGAACAAAAGAGCAGAAAGTTGACAAAGTACAACAGGAAGACAAGGAAAGTACAAGAACAGAAAAGTGAACAAAAAGAATTACAATGAGAGAGACCCGCTACAAAAAGAAGGGTAAAAAGAGAAAGACAATGCAACAAGGAAAGATAATTATTTTTTTTTAAAACAAAGGAAGACATACTTACCAAACCCTGTCTTGTTTTGTTTCTTTGCATGCTCCTCCTGAGTTGACCCTGAGAAGAAGAACAAGAAACGAAACGGGAAGGTTAAAAAAGAAGGCAAAGGCAAAGAAAGAGTCAAGACCTATCAATAAGAAGCAATAGACAATTACGAAAATCACTTCATTTACTTTAATAAATCACTAGACCAAATACAAGCGTGCTCCTTCATTCCTGACGCTCCTTTACAGTTCCATCTGAAAAATGTGGGAAGATGTGAGATTTCCAGTAAAGTTGGAGGTTTTCTGGGCATTGTGGGTAAGAAAATAGTGCGGGGTGCATGTGAAGCACACCACCTTGGAATCACCCAGATGTTTAGTTTTCAGATTTGTCTAGGTCTTGTGGATTTCTCTACATGGCAGCGTCCAAAAGTCCAAAAAGTGCAGCTCTCACCATTCCAAGTGGGACGATTGTGAGAGTTAGCCAAGCTCTCATGCCCCAAATGTAAAACCAAAGCCGAAAATAATCAAGGGGCATATTTATACTCCGTTTGCGCCGGAATTGCGTCGTTTTTTTTGACGCAATTTTGACGCTAAACTAACTCCATATTTATACTTTGGTGTTAGACGCGTCTAGCGCCAAAGTCCATGGAGTTTGCGTCATTTTTTAGCGTGGACACCTACTTTGCGTTAATGAGATGCAAGGTAGGCGTTCACGTCTAAAAAATCGACTCCGAGGCATGTGCGTCGGATTTATACTCCCGGGCAAAATTCACGCCCGGGAGTGGGCGGGTCCAAAAAAATGACATACGGCTGCTTTTGCGCCATTTTTTTGCGCCTGCAAAAGGCAGGCGTCAAGGGACCTGTGGGCTCTGAAGGAGCCCAGAGGTGACCTCCCATGCCCCCAGGGACACCCCCTGTCACCCTTGCCCACCCCAGGAGGACACCCAAGGCTGGAGGGACCCATCCCAGGGACATTAAGGTAAGTTCAGGTAAGTGTTTTTTTTTTTTTTTTTTTTGTGGCATGGGGGGCCTGATTTGTGCCCCCCTACATGCCACTATGCCCAATGCCCAGGGGACAGAAGTCCCCTGGGCATGGCCATTGGGCAAGGGGGCATGACTCCTGTCTTTGCTAAGACAGGAGTCATTTCTATGGGGGTTGGGAGTGAAAAAAAATGGCGCAAATCGGGTTGAGGCGAAAAAATTGCCTCAACCTGACTTGCCCCATTTCTTGACGCCCAAGCCCCATATCCCCCTACGCCGGCGCTGTCTGGTGTACGTCTTTTTTTCCACGCACACCAGGCAGCGCCGGCGGCTAACGCCGGCTAACGTCATTGCTTAAATACGGCGCCCGCATGGTGCTTCAGAATGGCGTTAGCCGGCGCAAATTATTTTGACGCAAAACTGCGTTAGCGCAGTTTTGCGTCAAAAAGTATAAATATGGGCCCAAATGTCCTCTTGCTTGCTATGGGATAAGATGTTTTAGTGTGTGGGAGGAGAGCAGAAAGACTGTTACCCCCTTCAATTGGGGTGAGGGCATAACCAGGCCCATTCTGATTGGTAGCCACCACCCCACTATTTTTCATTTTTTCAAAATTCCCTGGCATCTAGTAGACTTTCTGGCCCCCCCTTCCGGGGTGTGGCTCAGGGGTGATTGCCCCATCTGCCCACTGGTGGGCAGAGCAACTTTGGCCCCTGTGTCGGGCCAATCATTGTAAATACGGCCCAGCAATGCCCCAGGGGTACTTCCGGATCGGGCAAAGGCAATCCAGAAGAAAACTTCATGACCGCCAATGATGGTGATCGGCCCGCCAGAGGAGGGTTTTTTAAATCCCAACACGACCGCGATCAAGAAGAGATGGATTCTCCCAATGCCACTGACAGCAAAACACTGACCGAGACGGAGGAGAAACAAGCAGACGCCGGCACCAGGACACTAGAGGAGACGACGGCGAGAGGATTGCCCTGACGCCCGGTGAGACGAGCAGGAGGCGGCGAAGTGCACAGACCGGCCACGCTCTGGGAAGAGCGTGGCCTAACCAGGTACGATCCAACAACATCCAAAAGGGGAAAAAAGGAATTGTGAGAGCAGGATTGGTGGGAGGGGGAGAGGGATTTCATTAAGGGAACATTTCTGTTATGCCTTCGATGTTTTATGTTCTTGTTAGTTATTTTTTTTTTATGATTCAGCTTATAAGCAGGGTTTGGTTGATTTGCTTATTTACATTTTCATGGAACGAGGGCTACTACGGGTGGACCCCAATAATAACAAGTAGACTACTTGGGTCAGAACAAAGCACATACAAGAAGAAAAATAGAGAGAAAGAAAGAAGAGGCAACTAGGTCAATAAAAAGAGTGAAGAGAGGGCACAAGAGAGGAAATAAAAGAGAACCCTAGCAAGAGACAGAAGAAGAAAACAAGATAGACAGTAAGAAAGCTCAAAGAAGAAACACATTAAAAAAGGAAAAGGGAAAACAGCAAAGAAAGGAAAAGTAAATACAAAGACAAGAGAGGAGCATCAGACAGAACAGGAAAGAAGGGAGGAAAAGAAAAAAACAGTATTCATACTAAGGGGGTTATTCCAACTTTGGAGGAAGTGGTAATCCGTCCCAAAAGTGACGGTAAAGTGACGGATATACCACCAGCCGTATTACGAGTCCATTATATCCTATGGAACTCGTAATACGGCTGGTGGTAAATCCGTCACATTTGGGACGGATTACCACCTCCTCCAAAGTTGGAATAACCCCCTAAGTACCTATATACCAACCTTCTTGTATTCTTCTTTCTTTTCATGCGCCTCCTGAGCCTCCATCTGGGTAAAGAAGAATACAGAGAGAGAAAGAGTGAAGACCATGTGGGAAGGCAAAGACGAAGAATATAACAAACAAAGAGCAAGGAAAGAATTACAAGACTGTAAAACCCTCTAAAAATCAATACATCACAAACATTATATAAAGATCCTTGTGCATCTCCATTACTGTGACCCTGTTACAGCCCCATTAATTTGGGGTGGGGGTATGCTACATCTGGCCCCTTATCCCTGTTATGCGATCGGGCAGCAGAAATGCTTGCAGAGACATGAAAGGAAAGGAAAGGCCTTTCCTTTCCTTTCATGCCATTATCTGCCCCCTCCTCCCGAGCGGAAGAGAAATGCATAGCATAGGTTTCTGTACTGTACACCTGTTCATTCCTGCGGGGTGGGACAAATGCCACATTTGTACCATCGGTTGCACCAATGATGTTGGGGATATGTCCCAGGGCATAGAAGTCACCTTTCACTGTGGGCAAATCCTCCACCAGAGGGAAAACGATGTAGCTTGCTGTGTTTCAGCAGCACAGACAACACTCTGGTCAACACGTTAGAGGACATTGGCTGTGACATCCCTGATGCCGTGGCCACTGTTGTTTGAAAGGACCCACTGGCCAGGAAATAGAGCACTGACAGGACCTGCACTAGAGGGGGGATTCCTGTGGGATGGCGGATAGCTGACATCAGGTCTGGCTTCAACTGGGCACACAGTTCATGGATTGTGGCACGATCAAGTCTGCAGGTGATAATGATGTGTCTGTCTTCCATTGTCGACAGGTCCACCAGGGGTCTGTATACCAGAGGATGATGCCATCTCATCATCTGCCCCAGCAGACGTGCCCTATGGAGGAGAAGGGTGAGTAAAAGATCATACACCACATAGCTTTCACAAGGGTGTTTTGAACAATTGTGATGTAATCGGTGTGTGGTGCTGTCTGTTTGTATTCCTGCACAAAAGTGATGTGACGCAGTTAGTTGCCCTGCCATGTGGCCCCCTGAAATGGCGGCTGCCTGACCTGTAAGAAGGGACAAGGGGAAATGAGGTAACTGCGCTGTCGTTGTGCAGCGTCATGATAGACGGACGAAGACTGCAGTGCAATTCAGCATTGGTTATCATTGGCCCCTATGGATTCTAGGAGCCAATGATGATGTACGCCGGCGGTGACGGTGTGCACCGCCGCGGACGTGGCCGCCATTTTCTATCAGTTCACTCACTTGATACCTGACCTTCAACAGAAGAGGACCTACACTGCAAGTGCTGCTGTGACCTCAGTCTGGAAGCGACAATGGCTCATGTGTCTGGGGAAAGGGCCCCTGCCTTCACCGCGGAGGAGTTGGATAACCTTGTGGCTGGGGTCCTCACCCAGTACACGCTACTCTACGGTCCTCCAGACAAACAGGTGAGTACACTGTGAGCATGATGGATGGGACATGAATGTATGGAGTGGTATTGATGGAAGATACTGGGGGGGTGGGCTGAGGCCAGCATGTGAGGATGATCAGTGTATGTGTTTCTGGGCCAGGGTGGGAAGTTGTGGCCAATGAGTAAGACGAACCAGACGGGGGAGTAAAATCCATTCTTACTTCACTTTTCCTCTAGGTCAGCGCCCACCAGAAGAAGGGCATTTGGCGTGCCATCGCCAAGGAAGTGCAGACCCTCGGGGTCTACCATAGACGGAGCACCCACTGCCGCAAAAGATGGGACGACCTGCGCAGCAGGAGCAAGAAGACGGCAGAGGCCCAGCTGGGGATGGCCTCCCAACGTGGAAGGGGTGCCCGTCGCACCATGACCCTCCTGATGTACCAGATCCTGGCGGTGGCATATCCTGAGTTGGATAGGCACTTGAGGGCATCACAGCAGCCAGAAGGGGGTGAGTACAGTCTCATTCAGTTGACTCTGCGCGCTGTATGAGGTGTCTGGGTGAGGGAAGTGGGCTGTGGGTTCCCCTAGGCCAGGGCAAACGTGCCAGGGTAGATCCATTGTTAGGCAGGATTTGTGGCACTCCAACCCCAAAAGTGGTAGTGGCCATCTACACCTAGTCAGGATCCTGTATGTTCCAGGTGTGCATCAAATGGGCATAGGCACAGTCCCCCAAGGACATGTGATTTTCTCCTGAACTGTTAGTGCATGGCCTAGTGCAAAGGGCTGCTCCCTGTGTGTTGTGTCCACCAACGGTGGTGTTGTTGCAGCCATTGACCATGTGTCTCCTCTGTCTTTCCTCCCCTTTTTGTTTTGTCACCCTGTCCTTGTGTGCATTAGCATCATCTGGCAGAGGAGCATTGGCACTGGAGCAGGAGGGAGCTGCAACCCACATGGCCCAGGATGGTGAATTTACGGAGACTGAAGGCACCAGTGGGATGGAGGGCGAGAGAAGCTCCACGCTGGGGACAGGAGGATACACGAGCGACATTGACTCCTCTTCTGATGGGAGCTCCCTTGCGGTGGCGGGCACCTCTGTGCCCATCACAACAACAGGTATAGTCGCCCCCCCCCACCAGCACTGGCCTCCCAGCAGCCCCTCGGCGTGTTTCCCGTGCCCACTCACCCAGGAGGGTGGGCATCTCCTTCACCCCAGGCACCTCAGGCCCTGCCCCAGTCAGCCCTGCTGCCCTCAGTGAGGAAGCTATTGACCTCCTGAGATCCCTCACTGTTGGGCAATCAACCATTTTGAATGACATCCAGGGTGTCGAGAGGCATTTGCAGCAAACAAATGCATACCTGGAGGGCATTCATTCTGGCGTGGCAGCCCAACAGAGAGCATTTCAGGCTCTGGCCTCAGCACTGATGGCAGCCATTGTCCCTGTGTCCAGCCTTCCCCATCCAATTTCCACCATCCAGACCCAATCCCCTCTACCTCAGCCTATCCCAAGCACACCATCAGAACAGCATGCACACTCATCAACACACAAAAGTGGCTCAGGAAACATAAGCACCACACATCCCACAGGCGCTCACACAAGCACCATACCCATGCAGACACACCAACATCCACTGCCTCCACTGTGTCCCCGTCCTCCACATCCTCGTCCTCCCTCCCAGTCTCGTCTCCACTCACACCTGCATGTACTACATTCTCAGCCACTACCTCCATCACCAGCACGCCCATCACCACACACCGCTCACGTGCAATCACCACCCCCACTACCATTCACAAGTCCCCTGTGTCATGTGTCCTCTCCCAGTGTGTCTGTGAGCCCTCCTCCCAAACTACACAAATGCAGGCACACACCCACTCAACAGCAAACCACCTCACAACAGCCTCCTCCCCTTCCACCCTCACCCAAACTCAGCAGAAGTACACCTCCTACAACCACTACCTCTTCCTCCACTCCCAAACCCCCTCCATCTTCCCGTCGCAGTGTGTCTAAACAACTTTTCCTCGCTAACATTGACCTCTTCCCTACACTTCCTCCCGTCCTTCCCCTAGGGCCAGGATGTCCAGATCCCATCCCAGCACCTCAGCCACAAAATCCTCGAGCACTGTGGTCCCTGCAAGTCCAGTAACATCGCAGGCGGCACCCATCAGGGCTTCCAGTGTGCCACCTAGTAAGGCCAAGGATCACCCTATTCAGCCACCTGCCAAGGTGAAGAAGGGGCCCTCATGCCGTAGAGAAAAGCTGCACCAACCACCCAGCAAGGCCTCCTCCAAGACAAAAGAGGACAGTGCCAAGGTCCCAACAGCGACTTCTAAGGTGGGGAAGGGACACAAGGGCAAAGGGAAGTCAGCTCAGGGCACGGAGCCTCCGGGTGAGGGACTGGTGTCACCCCTTCTGCAAGACAGAACAGCAACCTGTACGGCGGTTGCCACCGCTGCAACCACCGCCACCTGCACCGCCACATGCACGTCTGCTGCCTTTGCTACAGTCCCCAGCATCATCCCAAGTAGGCAGCTGTCCAAGGCTGCAGGAGACGTCCTGCTGTCTCCCTCCACAGGTGTTGACACCTGCACCACCAGCAGCATCTCTGCCGCAGGCACTGCCGCAGCCACCGCCACCTGCCCCGCGACGTGCTCAGACAGTGCCACCACAGCCAACATGAACATCATCCCCAGTGGGCAGTCGTCCGAGGCTGCAGGAGACATCCTGGACCCTGCACACACTACATGAGGCACCACAACCAGCACTGGCAGTACCAGAATTTGGCAGTCAAAGTCGCCGCAGGGTGGAGTGTGTCTGCCTCCATGGAGTATCATGCTACCTGTTCCCAGAAAATCTCGTGGCTCAGACACCCAGGTGAGGGAATGGGAACTGCCACACACCATGTGCAGCACTCTGGACACCATTCCCGCTCCAGAACCAGTGGAGAATAGCATCCACTTCCCCAGTCCTTGGCAGGATGAAGCACTCTGGGCACCATGCCCCCTCCAGAACCAGTGGAGAAAAGCATCCACTACCCCAGTCCTTGGCAGGATGACGCACTCTGGGCACCATGCCCCCTCCAGAACCAGTGGAGAAAAGCATCCACTACCCCAGTCCTTGGTAGGATGAAGCACTCTGGGCACAATGCCCCCTCCAGAACCAGTGGAGAAAAGCATCCACTAACACAGTCCTTGGCAGGTTGAAGCACTCTGGGCACAATGGCCCCTCCAGAACCAGTGGAGAAAAGCATCCACTAGAGAGACTGTGGCATTGCACTCCCCAGGACCAAGCAGTGGGCAAACCACCCCCTTGAGGGACTGTGATTTGCACACCCCAGGATACAGCAGTGGGCAAACCACCCACTTGAGAGTCTTGAGAGACTGTGGCTTTGCACTCCCTAGGATAAAGCAGTGGGCAAACCACCCACTTGAGAGACTTGAGAGACTGTGGCTTTGCACTCCCAAGGATAAAGCAGTGGGCAAACCACCCACTTGAGAGACTGTGGCTTTGCACTCCCCAGGACCAAGCACTGGGCATGGAGCCCCCTCGTGGAGAAGTGGCGTCGCCCCATCATCCGGCTGAGGTGCCCGCCCCTTCCCCCCGAGGTGCCTGTTTTTTTTCGACCTGATGCCCCAGCAGTGTTCTCTCCGTTTTGAGGCTGGTGTCATGTGTGGGCTTCACCCATGCATTTTGGGAGCACTGGTTCACGGACATTGAATGGGACAGTATCGTACTTGTGTAGTTGCTATACATATTTGTATATATTGATCTTTTACAGACATGTTGCCCTATCTGGATTTTCGATGATTATACTCATTACAATCATTTCATTTGGTCCTTGCGTTCTTCCAGAGGGTTACGGGGTGTATATGTAATGTTGATGCATGTATTTGTGTGTATTGTGTTGGGGTGAGTGTGGGGGTAGGGGTGTTGCGTGTTGCGTGTGTGTGTGTGTGTCACTCTCTTTTTCCTCCCACCCTCCCATGTGTGTTGGGTGCAGTATTCATCGTGGTCGTCACCGCCGTCTTTGATGTTCCTGGTAGAAGAGTAGGTAAACCAACATTGGTAACACCTGTAACTCGGGCTCCATGGTGTCCTGGTTCCTCACTGGGTGTCGAGAGGTGAGTGGTTTCCGCTCCAAGTACTGTTTCCGCAGTGCTTTTGTTGGCGTTGGTACAGCCCCGGAAAAGCAGGCGGATTGGTGCCTTGTACTACAGTGGGTGGTACATTGTCTTCCGCCTGTCTGTTGGCGGTTACCACCACAGTGTTTGTTTCTACCGCCGTGGCAGTCGGAGTGTTAAAGTGGCTGTCTGTGTTGGCAGTTTCCGCATGGTTGTGATTCCATTTTTTTCCCTCCGGCCTGTTGCCGGTATTACTGCCGCTTTATCACAGTCCACCAGGGTTGTAATGAGGGCCAAAGTCTTTAAGCATTAAAATTAAACACGTCTCTTGTCAAGACCCATGAGGAAATATTGACCT
Source organism: Pleurodeles waltl (assembly GCF_031143425.1). Taxonomy (NCBI): domain Eukaryota; kingdom Metazoa; phylum Chordata; class Amphibia; order Caudata; family Salamandridae; genus Pleurodeles; species Pleurodeles waltl. The sequence goes on along the minus strand of NC_090440.1, from coordinate 1,533,624,777 downwards.
TTTGGCCAGCAAGAAAATGGGCAATGACGCTAATAGCAAAATGCAGAATGCTTAAGGCAAAATGCAAGGGCAGAATGCTGGGTTCTTCTCAGTGCAGAATCGTTAAATCAAAACTAGTAAATCTACTTCCCAAATCCCTATTGGTCAGTTAATCGCATGTTCACACTTTGTCCAATAAAACTAAAACTCCAAATCTATTAATTCTACTATTACTCTGTTCACATGTCTTTGATTGGTTGTCCTGCAATGTCCTCATCATCCGGCTTGTCAGGTAACAATATTGTTGCAGCTTCCACTCCAGTCAGTATCTCCATTGTTCTTTTCCTGAGAAAGTAAGTCTCACACGCATTACACACAAAATGCTAGACTGACAAGAACATCATCATCTAGCAGTCGGTTCTCATGAGAAAGCTTCCCTTATAAGCACATTTAAACAATACAATAAAAATCACAGTTGAACTCTCTAGGACAGCCATTTATTAAACGTTAACAAATACAGTTTTGACATGAGGTCTGGTAAGTAGACCATGACACTCGCTAAGTTAAGGCCTACAATTAATAAAGCTAGAGCATAATGCATAACCCTTAATATGACATATTACTACAATCAGTCAAACATATATTCAGCATTTCACAATATTAATTCACTAGTAAGTACACTTCGTGAACATTGGCGGCCACTCTTCGTAATCACATTTTCAAAGGCATGCATTATTTTTCTATGTTATTATATTTTCTCCACAAATCCATTTTTCGGTATACATGAACACTTGTTAATAATCTTTATTTAAACATCTGTGCTAAATGGTGCAGCACAAGCAGTTATCGATGCCTGAGTCACAAACACACTTTGTTCTCAATAAAACCAGATCTTCCTTGAGGATATTGAATTCATGAAGAACTGTATGAAGATCGCCTGGAAATGCACCAAGGATTGGCTTATTTTGATCATCCAAATGGCCAAAGGTCTGTCAGATGCTTTATTAGTCACAATAAAAATCAGTGAATCAGCATTAAAAGCACAGATAATGATCACTATATACAAAAACATGGATGAGAACAATAAGATAATCTTGGAACTCAAAGAATTCCTAACAGCATTCAAGGTCCAGAAATTGTAAAAGGATCTGACTAAGACCTTTTTTGACAGTACTTATCCATACTCTAAACCTGATACTGGCAGAACAAATCTGAAAGAACAGATAGCTCCTCCAATAATTTGTATTCAACAGAATCTGACTCTACTGACTCAGACTACACCACACCTAAGAGGAGAGGTAAACATTTTAGGAGGGGTCAAAGGTTTCAATAGCAGGGAGGTGCACCACATTACCAGCAACCTATGTTTGGCTGGAATCTGTTGTAATGAAACTTCACAAATACTTATTTCTTGAAATATATGTTTATTTCTGAAGAGCGCTTGAGGCAGTCCTTCACCACTAGTCAGCCGCTACAACTGACTTGGTGTGGAATTCCTGCATGGATCCTACTTTAACGTTCTTTAAATGACCCATATAACATTCCTCATTGTAAAGTATTCCAACTCAGGATAAAACAGAATCCTTACCTTTTAATCCAAAACCCTACCCCTTCTGGTCATTTTCCTTGGTATCAGGCATCTTCCCCTTTTTAAGAAAGAGGCAACAGAATAGGAAAGAACAGAAGAAGGGGCCTACAGGTACACTGGGGAAACAACAACCTGTCACAGACAGGGAATGATCTCCTCAATCGGGAACAATCAGATATACTCCACAGTGATTAATTTGAGTGGTTTTCAATTCACAGACACACAGTTGAAACTCCTGAACAGAGGCTTAGGCTTTGTCCCCATACCTAAGCTTGATTCTTTGGAACTCTGCAGAGAACTGGCAGAATTCAATTGTTTTGTCAAGACGAACCAATGATTGAGAAAGAGAAAGCATAGGCTTAAGAAAACAATCGCTATTCAACCCCCCAACAAAGAGCAGGCCTTGCAAATTCTTGGCTTCTGAAGAAGCCTTGATAAAGCAGATAGACCAACTAAACAACGTGGTCACTAGTAGGTTCCAAAATAGTACCCAAGCGGAACAGACCGCCTTGAGGGAGCTCTCCCAAGTAGAATCTATCATAATAAAATCAACAGGCAAAGAAGGAGAATAAAAATAGTAATAATAACAAAAACAATAATAATATTAATAATAATAACAACGATAATAATATTAGCTGCCAGACCTTTTCCCTTCCTGTGCCAAACCTTTTTTTTGGCTATTGGGATAGTTTGCGCTTAGACCCTCATAACTTTTTGTCCACAGAAGCTATCCATGCCAAATTTGCATTCTTTTTTTTCAACATTCTGGGGATTCTTAAGGTACCCAGAGTTTATGGGTTCCCATGGAGGAGACCAAGATATTAGCCAAAATACAGATAAAATTTTGTTTTTTGTGGAAAAATTGAAGCTGCAGAAGAAAGCATCTGTTTTATTCCCTGCAAATGGCATCAGCAAAGGGTTTGCAGTGATATAATCACTATCTTCACAGCTTTCAGGAACAGGCAGACTTGAATTAGAAAACTATTTTTTTTAACACAGTTTTTGGCATTTTACTGGGACATACCCCATTTTTACTATTTATTGTGCTTTCAGCCTCCTTCCAGCTACTGACAGAAATGGGTGTGAAACTAATAGTGGATTCTGGACAGCTAAACATTTATAAAAAGAAGACAAAATTCAGCATTCAGCAAGGGGACATTTGTGTAGATCCTTCAAAGTATTCCTGTAGAAAGTAACAGTTAAAATAAAAAAAACTGAAATTGAGTAAAAAAAAACCAGTAATTTCTGTTTACATTTTGTTCTGTAATTTTTTCCAGCTATGGCAGATTTTTTAAAGCAATATACCATTACATCTCCTGGACCCTTCTGGTTGTGGGAGTATATAGGGCTTGTAGGTTCATCAAGAACTTAAGGCACCCAGAGCCAATGAATGAGCTGCACTTTGCAATGGGTTTTCATTGTGTACCGGTATACATCAATTCATTTGGCAACATATTAAGAGTGAAAAAGAGGTACCAAGGAAACCTATGTTTTTTCTGAAATGGGCACAAGATAAGGAGTTCAGAAGCATGGTTATTTGCACAGCTCTGAATTCCCCATACTAGCATCTGAATTACACGGCATTTCTCAAAATTACTTCTTTCCTACACACTGTCTTACAATTGGAAGGCAAAAATGTAGAGAAAGAGTATTGGAAAGAACACTCCAAAACGCAACATTGACACATTACATTTTCCATTGGGAACACATGTTTTTTGCAAAGTTCCTAGTTGTGGATTTTGGGCTGTAGGTCCACCAGCATTTAGTGAAACCTACCAAACCTCTACATTTTTAAAAATTCGACACCTAGGGGAATCCAGGATGTGGTGACCTGTGGGACTCTCACCATGTTCTGCTACCCTGAATCCTTTGCAAACCTCAAAATTTGGCAAAAACACATTTTACTCACATTCCAATGATGGGCCAAAAACATGTAGAAATTGAGGGGGAATCAAAGCAGGCCCAAAAGCGCAGTTTTTTTTCAAACGTTTTTAGGCTGACAAGTGGGGCAACATTTCTATGGGTATAGTTGTGAAATACTGCGTGATCTCAAGCAAAGTTGGAGGCTTGCATGGCATTGTGGGTAAGAAAATGGTGTGGGATGCATGTGAAGCACACCACTCTGGACTCACCCAGTTATTTAGTTTTCAGATGTGTCTAGGTCTGGTAAGTTTTTCTAGGTGGCAGCCATTCCAAGTGGGACGATATTGGGAGTTACCAAGCTCTCTTGGCCCATATGTAAAATCAAAACCCAAAAGAGTCCTCTTGCGTGCCATTGGGATGAGATGCTTTAGTTTGCAGGGGGGCTGAAAGACTGTAAACCCCTTCATTTGGGATGGGGGGGATAACCATCTCCATAGTGGTTGTCAGCCCCTACTCTTCTATTTTTTATTTAATTCATTGGCATTTAGTGGGCTTTCTCCCCCCAGGAAGCGGCTCAAGGGTAATTACTTCATCTGTCCCCGAGTAGGCAGGACAACTTTGTCTCCATTTATTTGGGAAGGGGTATGGCCATACCCCTACCCTCTTTTTTCAGAAAAAAATCTTCCCTGCTGTCTAGTGGGCTTTCTGCCTCCTTGGACGCAAATGGGCCTAATAAAAATAGGGTTATCTGCCCCCAAGTAGGGCAAAAAAGGCCAAAATGAATATGCCCCATGGGCAGTGACCCTTGCCCAAGGGGCCACCTGCCCAAACAAAGAACACACAACAATACCTCTTGCCTAAGTGGTTTTAATAAAAATAGGCCGCTCTTCCCCCAAGGGGAGCAGAAATGGCAAACAGTAATCTGCCCTCATGGGGAGCGACCAGGGGCCTGACCCTCCAAACAAAACACTTACACACATAACCCTCCCTGGTGCCAAAGTGGTTTCTGTCCCCTTTGGGGGCAGATGGGCCTAATATAACGAGGACAGTCGGCCCCCAAGGAAGGCAGAAATGGCCCAAAGTGTAATGCCCCCATGGGGAGCGACCCTTGCCCAAGGGGCTGCCCCCAATTACCAAAATAAATTTATAAATAGATCACTGGTGTCTAGTGAGTTTCTGCCCCCCTTGGGGACGGATATGCATAAAAAGCATAGCTTTCAGCACATCAGGCCAACCTCCGATGGTCATCAGATGTCACCAAGGGGCTTTTATGGCCTTGTAAATATGGATCCCTTTCACGCATGACTTTGTGTTCATGGTGTTGCTGTGGGAGCTAGGCAGCAGTTTGTGCACCAGCGCTGAGGAAAGTACCGGGATGCTGTAGGATGCTGTCTCTCTATGTAGTGTGCAAAGCTAGGCACACTGTGCAAAGAGTCCAGACAACCACACGTTGATTTACAAAGGTAAATAATAGACCACCTAATGCTCTAATTTTTATGGTAGATTGGTCGAGCAGTTAGGCTAATCTTGGAGAAGTGCAAAGCATTTGTTACTCACAGTATCAATAAATGAAAACACACACTCAAAAGAATAACTCAAGACCAATTTACAAAAATACTACAGATTTTTTATAAAATGTTTAAGACCAAAATCCTGAAAATTCAGTAAGTACTTTTTTAGGTATGAATTTTTTAAGCTTAGCAAAAATAGGCCCTCATGACATTGGCGGTAAATCCCACTTACCGCCACGCTGACGGGCGCCAACTTGCCGGCACGGTGGCGGATATTCGTTCACCATATTATGACACACACACACCAATCCGACAGAATACAGTCAAAGACACAAATCCGGCAGTCCAAACGTCAGTGAACAACGCCCATCACCCAGCGGACATTCAACGTCAGTAAACCATTGGCAGTACATACCGCAGCGCTCACAATGGACACCCACAGACAAAACACCACCACATTGGCCAATTCAAACAACACACACCTGACACCCATACACACACCACACCCACACACCCACACCACTATAAAACACACACCCACATTACCCACAACCCTTTACGACTACAAAGCATTGCCACCAGAGGGACACCAAGACCACTGACACAACTAGAGCCACACACTACTCACACCTACACACCACTCACGCACTCCACATCACACACCGCAACACATTACCCAACACACCCTCACCAACACACCTCACATAACACCCATGGCACCACAAACAAACCACCGTTTCACAGAGGAGGAGCTAAGGGTCATGGTGGAGGAAATTGTCAGGGTAGAGCCGCAGCTTTTTGGAGTACAGGTGCAGCAGATATCAATAGCCAGGAAGATGGAGCTATGGTGGAGAATCGTGGACAGGGTCAACGCCATGGGACAGCACCCCAGAACTAGGGATGACATCAGGAAGAGGTAAAATGACCTACAGGGGAAGTACGTTCCAAAGCAGCCAGACACCAGCTCGCTATCCAGAGGACTGGCAGTGGACCCCCACCTCCTCCCCCACAACTCACAGCTTGGGAGGAGCAAGTCTTGGCAATACTGCATCCTGAGGGACTGACTGGAGTCGGAGGAGGACTGGACTCTGGTAAGTCAACTCTCTACTATTATCACCCCCCTACCTGCATGTCATCAAATACCCTCACCCTCACTCCCATCACTCCACTGCAGCCCACACACTCCACCATCACATTTCACTTATCCAAATGCCAAGCCCTTAATGCTGTACCAATGTATGGACATCCCTCAAAGCCCTGCATGGGCACTTATCACTAAAGCATGCACACCATAGAGAACGAACAGTCCCACCATACACTAACATACGCAAGTGAAAGCTGACAGGGCAAATCCAACCATAGAGGGGAAGCCACGGATGTACAATATGTCAGAAACATTAACCATAACATATCATTTACATCCCCACAGGTACCCCAGCCAATGTCAGTGGAGAGGAGGTGCAAGCACTATACAGTCCCCCAACTGAAGAGGCCCACAGTGATGACAGTAACTCTGGTCTTTAAGATCTGGATGAACTACCTGGCCCATCAGGGACCAATGGACGGCCGGTTACCCAGGCACAGTCCCATACCACCACAGAGCCTCCCCCCTCAGGAGACATCGGCACAGTACCCACCAAACGGGCCCATACCTCTGTCCTCAGGACACGTCAATCAGCAGTGTGTCCACCACTACAGGGACCCCAGGCCACCCCACAAATACATGGCGATCAGGGACCTGGGGTTAGTGGCAGTAGGCACATGGTTCAGGGGACAGAGGCACAGGCCAACAAGGAAACTGGGAGGACTGCTGTGCGCCAAGGGGAGGACAGGCCCAGGGAACAGGCTGTCCAGGAGGCACTCTCTGAGATCCTGGGAGCCTATCAACATTCCCAGGACACAGTAGGCCAGATCCTAGACAACGTGCAGGATAACAGGCAGCTGCAGGAGGGACAGTACCAAGCGATAAGGGAGGACTTGCAGGCCATCAACAACACCCTGATCTCCATAGCAGGGGTGCTGGCAGACATGGCCAACATTATGAGGGAGGCAGTCTCACACCATCAGGCCCCTGCCACTAGCCAGACATCTGAACAGCCTTCCACTTCTGCTGCCGCTAGTAGCCAGGAGGCCCCGACACAGGACTCACAGGCAACCAGCACCCCTCCCCCTGCAGAAGGTGAACCACCTCACAAATGTTTCCTGCGATCCAGACAGAAGCCAGAGATACTTGCCATGACCCCGCAAGGAAATGAGACTCTCCTGATTGTCACCCTTGAGTTCCACTCAGTCACCCTGTCCACCTTGAACTGCCATTGCTCCCCTTCCACTTGGACAATGCACCTGTGCTACAAATATACTGGAACAATACCCTGGACTTTCCTCCATCCTCACCCCATCCCATTGCACTTTCACCCTATATGTTAGCACGTCAGTAAACACCCTTTGAAAGAAATCTATTTGGAGTATGTCATGGATATCACATATGTATTTATTGAAACAGGTACAAACATTGCTAATTAACTGTACATACGATGAACATAGATTAATGTCCTGTAGCTGGCTGTAGTGATCACACGAGGAGTATTTGTCACATCACCAACATCTGCAAAATAACTTGCCAGAGGGAATAATAAGTGGGCATATAAGTGGGGAATATCAGCATGCCATTGCCACACAGATTACAACCAAAGTCATTGAAATGTAAAGTTACACTGTCCTGCCTGTATGTCATTGGAAGTACTGTCGTATAACTGATGTTTTGTTGTCCTCATCCTCATCCTCTGCCTCCTCATCCTCACTGTCCACAGGGTCTACTGCTGCCACAGGGTCATCTCCTGTCAGGAATCCCCAAGGTGCCTCCTGCTTTATCTGTCAGCATCCCCAGGGATTAGGGTTAAATCATATCTATGTTCTTGGTTAAACCTTCATGTTTCTAAGTAAACATATGTGCTGTGTTACACAATTGGTTTTATCAATGCTTGTTTTACCAATATTTGTTTGCTAATGTGAGTAGGTGTAGTTATGTAGACATGTGCTTCTAATTGGGTGTGGTGACTCATCCACATGTGGAAACTCAACTGCTTTCCTGATTGGCTATAAATAGCAGAGTGAAACATGCCTCCCTGCTTGGTTTTGTTTTGCTTCCTGATCTCAGCATCTGATTTGGCAGTCCAGCCCCTGCTGTCATCCTCATATTCAGGACTTTTGAGGCAATTCTTTTCTTCTTCCTGTACTAGCTGACACCAGCAATTCCTCCAGCACTCCGGAAAAGACTGCAGCTAAGTGACTAGTATTCTCCAGGGAGTTTGTTCTTTGAGCGCTGCGCTTTCCTAGAACAGATGGTGTATTTCAGACCTCGTATTTTGGCAAATTGCTTATCTTGAAGAGACAAATTAATTTCTGAATATTCTACATTATTATTGTAGTTACTTGCCTAAATGTGCTTCAGGAAATCTGCTTGAGCTCAAGTACTACAAAAAGTGACAGTGCAATTTTAAAAGAGCATTTACGTGACTTTTATTTCTCTAATAGCATAACTCTTGGATTTAAATTGTGTCATTCATGCCTGTGCTTCAGGTTTGAGGAATTTGCTTTTGGAGAGTTTTTCACACACACAGTGAAACCAAACCAAACTGTGCCACCCTAACTATTTAAACCCAGAGTGGACATTTGTATTTCTTGGATTGTTTTTGTTCCTTTTAGTTTAACCCTATGCATGCAGGAAAGTTAATTAAAATTAATGCCCTTGTTTGTCTTTCTTGTGCATTATAAGTGCAACTACAGTTCTAATTGTAGTGTGCAACAGTGAATCTCTTTGAAGCCAGCCCTAGTGTTGCAGTACTTATTGTTATGGTACTCAGTTTGGGTTTTTGGTAATGCAGTGTTAGTAATTGCGGCAACAGTTATTATTATCCAAGAAAAGTGCTGGAGCATACCAGTGTTCTTCTACCGCTCTCGCGCCTATATCAGAAAGAGATTCAATTTCAAGGAAGTTGAGTGCACTAACTCTACTATCACTCTGTCAACATCGACCTGCCCCCGAAGATGCAGGGTGCCTGGCTGGACTGGCAAGACGTGACAGTGTTTTGTCTCTTTCTCTTGAACTCCCCCTTTCCTTTTGGGACACCTGATGGGGTTTCTGTGTCCACCAGGAAGTGCTGAGAGGTGTTCTAGGAGGTCGGGGTATACCATCGCCCCTGCAGACATCCTGCTTTTCAGATGAGTGACCCCGTCTCGACATCTCCAGTCTCCTCCTCCTGCAGAAAAGGGACATGGCATCGGAGGGCCAGGTTGTGCAAGATGCAGCATGCTACTACTATCTGGCAGACCTTCTTGGGTGAGTAGCACAGGGATCCACCTGTTAAATGGAGGCACTGGAAAATGGCCTTCAGGAGGTCAAAGGTCCTTTCAATGATCCTTCTGATTCACCCATGTGCCTCATTATAACGTTCTTCCACCCTTGTCCTGGCATTCCTCACAGGTGCTGCTGTGACCTGTGTCTGGAACCTACCATAGCCTGTGTGAACAGGCAAAGGGCCCCAGCCTTCACTTCGGAGGAGGTGGAGAGATTTTTGGATGGGGTCACACCCCAGTACGGACTGATGTATGGGCCTCCAGACCAACAAGTGAGTACACTGTGGGCACGATGCATGTGGCATGAATGCATGGAGTTTTGTGTGTGAAGGCCTCGTGTAAGGGGGTGGGTGGATGTCCTCTTTGCGGTGTACACGCTGTGTGCTTGGCTATGTGTCTGCCAATTGTGATGCAAACGGGTATGGTGGGCCATATGTGTGACAGGCTGGACTGTTTGTCTAATGATGTTTTCCTGTGTGTATTGCCTCTGCAGGTCAGCGCCCTTCAAAAGAAGGGTATATGGGGTGCCATTGCCAAGGAGGTGCGGACCCTGGGTGTCTATGGCAGGCAGAGCACCCACTGTTGCAAACAGTGGGAGGACCTGAGACGCTGGGCACGGAAGACGGTGGAGGCCCAGCTGGGGATGGCCTTCCAACAAGGAAGGGGTGCCCATTGAACCCTTACCCCCCTGATGGCCTGCAAACATGGTTGTCGCCTATCCAGAGCTGGATGGGAGATTGAGGGCATCACAGCAGCAACAAGGGGGTGAGTACAGTGGCTATCATTAAAACTTAAGCCTGGCGAGGTGGTATCCGGGTGATGGATGTGTGTCAGTGGGGGCCCCTAGGCCAGACCTGACATAGCAGCGTAGGCCCTCTGGTGGCTAGGGTTCTGGAGGGATAATCCTGCCTATCTAGCTTGTAAGCATCCACTACTGGTCAGGACGGTGTGTGTCCCAGGTGTGCCGCAGTTGGCGGTGTGTGCCCCTCTTCACGCCTTGGTGGCTAACAATATCAGTGGTGGTGCAATGCATAGCGCGTAGGCCTGTTCCCTGTGTGTGAGGGTGCTGTGTAAGCCAATGGTGTTGTTGGTGCAGCCATTGACCCAGTGTATCCTTTGTCTCTCTCACCCCCTTTCTTGTTTTGTCATCCTGTCCTTTTGTGCATTAGCATCATCTGGCGGAGGAGCAGAGGCACCAGCGACGGAGGGAGCTGCTTCCCTGCAGGACCCAGGAGGCAGAGTCCACCAACGCTTCGGGCACCAGTGGACTAGAAGGCGAGGGGAGCACCACGGCGGAGACTGGAGGGAACAATTCAGACACAGATACCTCCTCCAATGGAAGATCCCTGGTGGTGGCAGACACTATTGTGACCATCCCAGCTACAGTTACAGCTGCCACCCCCATGCCAGCACTGCCCTCCCAGTAGCCCCTCATCGAGTTGCCAGTGCCCGCACACGCAGGAGGGTGGGCATCTCCTTTGCCCCAGGCATCTCAGGCCCTGCCCCAGTTAGCCCTGCTGCCCTGAGTGAGGAGACTATTGACCTCCTGAGATCCATCTCTGTAGGGCAGCCAACCATTGTGAATGCCATCCAGGGGCTGGCAGCCCAGATGCAACAATCTAATTTATTCATGGAGGGCATTCACACTGGATTGGCGGCTCAACAGAGATCGATCCAGGCCCTGGCCTCCTCTCTGATGGCAGCTGTCCCTGTTTCTACCATCCCCCCTCCAACTACCACTTTCCAGTCCCATTCTCCTCTCCCCCAACCCATCCCAAGCACGCAGCCAGACGAGCATGTACACAGGACAACACCCAAGAGTGTCACAGGCAAACACAAGCACCACACTTCATCCCACAAGCACTCATGCAAACACCATACTGTTCCAGACACTGCAACATCCACTGCCTCCACTGTCTACCCCTCCTCCCCCTCCACCACCTCCCTCTCACTCACATTCACACTTACACGTGCATGCACTACATCAGCATCCACTACCAGAATCACCACACCATGCAGAACACACACCTCATTGGCAGACACCTCCACAACATCCATGCGCACATCACCTGTGTCCTCTACCACTGTGTCTGTCCTCCCTCCTAAAGTACACAAATGCAGGCGCTCAGATGCCCACCAGCCATCCACCTCACAACAGCATACAGCCCATGCACCTGCACCCAAAACCAGCAGACAGACACCTCCACCAACCACTCCCTCATCCTCCACTCCCATTCCTTCTCCCTCTTCCTGCCCCAATGTCCCTGAGAAATGTTTCCTATCCACCATTGACCTCTTCCCTACCCCTCCCCCGTTCTGCATGTAAGGCCAGGCTATCACAAACCCAGCCAAGCACCTCAGCCACACTCCACGGGCCCAGTTCCAGCCACACCTACTGGCGGTGGAAAGGATTCCAGGCCACATATACTGACGGGGAAGGAACCTACACCAGCATGAATGAAGGACAAGGAGTCTGCACCAGCAGACAAGAAGGGCAAGGAGCTTGCGCCTGCCACCCGAAAGGACAAGGAGCCTGCACCAGCAGGCAAGAAGGGCCAGGAGCCTGCACCAGCAGCTGTCATGGATCCCCACCACCAACCATGGTTGTGCATCCATCCGAGGATGCAGGGGATGTGCAGGAGCCTCCCACCACCACCAGCACCACAGTGCATCCATCCGAGGGTGCAGGGGATGGCCAGGAGCCTCCTACCACCACCGCCACCAGCACCACCACAGTGCATCCATCCGAGGATGCATGGGATTTGCAGGAGCCTCCTACCACCACCAGCACCACCACAGTGCAGCCGTCACCGCCTGCGGATGCAATGTGATCCTGCCTCCATGGGCTGCTCTGTGGCCTGTCCACTCCAGAACCAGTGGGCAAGACACCCACTCGAGAGACTGTGGCCTTGCACTCCCCAGGACCAAGCAATGAGCATGTTGCCCCCTCCAGAACCAGTGGGCAAGTCACCCACCTGAGTGACTGTGGCCTTGCACTCCCCAGGACCAAGCACAGGGCATGTGGCTCCCTCCAGAACCAGTGGGCAAATCACCCACCTGAGACACTGTGGCCTGCACTCCCCAGGACCAAGCACAGGACATGTTGCCCCCTCCAGAACCAGTGGGCAAGACACCCACTCGAGAAACTGTGGCCTTGCACTCCCCAGGACCAAGCATAGGGCATGTTGCCACCTCCAGAACCAGTCGGCAAGACACCCACTCAAGAGACTGTGGCCCATCACTCCCCAGGACCAAGCAATGGGCATTTTGCCCCCTCCAGAACCGTTGGGCAAATCACCCACTCGAGAGACTGTGGCCTTGCACTCCCCAGGACCAAGCACAGGGCATGGTGCCCCCTCCAGAACCAGCGGGGGATTCACCCACTCGAGAGACTGTGGCCTTGCACTCCTCAGGACCAAGCACAGGGCATGTTGCCCCCCCCAAGAACCAGTGGTCTTGTTTCAGCTCCCGGCTGAGGTGCCCCCCAGCCCCCTGAGGTGCCTGCCTATTTACCAACTGATGCCTCTGCAGTATTCTCTCTGTGTTGATGCAGGTGACAAGTGGGGTCTTGGACTTTGCCCTGTGGCCATGTGGCCATGTGAGGACTGAGCAGTGTCCCTTTATCTGTACATTTGTAGATATCTGTAACATTGGCTAAGTTAATTTTGTACTGTGTTGATATTATTACATCCAGTTAAGTAAATTTGTTTTGTCCTTGCATTATTCAGCCGATTTAGGGGGATTAACTTGTTTTCTTGTGCATCTGGTTGTGTTTATGGGGTGTGTGTATTGGGTGTGTGTAGTGCGTCTGTGTGTCACTGTCGTTTTCCTCCATTCCTCCCTTGTGTGCTAGGCGGCTGTACTCACCGTCGTCGTCTTCGCCGGCGTTGGTGTTCGTGGTGGAGCAGAACGTAGAATATCATCAGAAATACATACAGTTCTGGTTCCATGGGGGCGTGGTTCTTCCCTGTGTTTCCAATGGTGAGTCCTTTCACTTCTGAGATCTGATACCACCGGGCTTTTGATGTCGTTGGTACTGCCCCGGAAAAGGTGGCGGTTTGCAAGGTCTTAATATGGTGGACGGAACATTGACTTCTGCCTGGCGGTAGGAAGCTACTGCCGTGGTGGCTGTTGTTTCCGCCCTGGCGGTCGGTGTGGTACATTGGATGTCTTTCAGAGATCTTTCCGCCATGGTCATAATTTGGCAGTAATTACCACCACTTTATCACCGACTGTCAGCAATTACGCTACATAGGTACCAATGAAGAAATACTTTTAAAATGAATCTAAAATCAGGCAATGCATTTACCAATGTCTCCTTTTGTAGGTATATTGAGGTCATCTGTGGGCATTATGGACCAGCTGGAGAAGTTCAGGTGGTTCCGGTTTTGGTGGAAGCAGCTGCAGAAAGTTGTTGGAGCTGTTGCCAGGGCAATGCGGGGGATCATTTGGAAAAACACTGCACTGGTGGACTTAACGGTATGTCCAGTGGGTCCACTTGGAGAGTCGAGGTTGCAAGGGGTGGGGGACCCTTAGGGCTCAGCTGGATCTTTGGTGCAGGGCACAATGTGGCCGGGTGCAGAGGAAATCGGTGAGCCAGGAGTTGTGTGCAAAGGTGCCCTTGGAAGCAGGAGGTAGGTCTCGTTGAGGGTTGCTTGCAGCTCAACAGGTGCACTCTGGTGGGAGGTCCTGGTGTTTTCTGAAGTCCTTAGACTGGGGGTTCCTCCTGGTCATTTTGCAGTCCAGAATGGACTGTCCTTCTGTGTGTCCAATGTTAAGTGACCAGTACCTAGGGCTATTGCAAGGAAAGGCCACTGGAGGGTGCAGTGCCACCAAACCTGGCACACTTGCAGGGTTTGTCCTCACATTCCATCAGGTGGTGTTTAGTCTGTGTCCTCTCCCAGTGTGTCTGTGCCGCCCCCTCCCAAGATACACAAATGCAGGCAGCCACCCACCCAACAGCCATCCACCTCACGACAGCCCAGACACCTGCACCCAAAGCCACCCCACTTACACCTCCTACAACCACAACCTCTTCCTCCACTCCCATACCCACTACACCTCCCCGTCCCACTGCTCCCAAAAAATGTTTCCTCTCCAAACTTAACCTCTTTCCCTCAACTCCCCCACCCCGTCCATGTCATAGGCCCAGAGCTAGCACCTCAGCCACTACGCACCGGTGTTGCATGTCGTTCATGGTCACTGGAGTGCACTGCCCACCAGGGCAGCCAGTCTGGTACGGAGCCACAGCACAGCCAGGGCCCCTCCCCCCCCCCCCCCCCCCAGAAACATCCAAAAATTTACAGTGCACGGCGGCAGAGGGTCAAGACACCAGGGACAAAAACCCCTACCAGGGCTCCCGGCGGGAGTGTCGAGGCAGCTGGGACACCGGCCAAGGTGGGGAAGGGCCACAGGAGAGCAGGAAAGGCTGGGAAGGGCAGCACGCCCGACAACACCGCCATCAGCCCAGCTGGCCAGGAGGGCCCCGCAAGCCCCATCCCAGCTGGCCAGGATGCCACCAAAAGCCCCAGCACAGCTGCCCAGGAGGCCACCAAAAGCCCAGCACACCTGCCCAGGAGGGCCCCGGCACCCACAGGACAGGTGGGCCCCACCAGGCCCAGGCCAGATGGCACATGAGCACCCCGGCATGGGCAGCAACGCTGAACAGGGGACCGCCATCTGAAGCACCGCTGAACAGGGCACGGCTATCTCAAGCACCGCTGAACAGGGGACAGCCATCTGAAGCACCGCTGAACAGGGGACGGCTATCTCAAGCACCGCTGAACAGGGGACCGCCATCTGAAGCACCGCTGAACAGGGGACGGCTATCTCAAGCACCGCTGAACAGGGGACAGCCATCTGAAGCACCGCTGAACAGGGGACGGCTATCTCAAGCACCGCTGAACAGGGGACCGCCATCTGAAGCACCGCTGAACAGGGGACGGCTATCTCAAGCACCGCTGAACAGGGGACCGCCATCTGAAGCACCGCTGAACATGGCACGGCTATCTCAAGCACCGCTGAACAGGGGACCGCCATCTGAAGCACCGCTGAACAGGGCACGGCTATACCAAGCACCGCTGAACAGGGGACCGCCATCTGAAGCAACGCTGAACAGGGCACGGCTATCCCAAGCACCGCTGAACAGGGCACGGCTATCCCAAGCACCGCTGAACAGGGGACGCCATCTGAAGCACCGCTGAACAGGGCACGGCTATCCCAAGCACCGCTGAACAGGGGACCGCCATCTGAAGCACCGCTGAATAGGGCACGGCTATCTCAAGCACCGCTGAACAGGGGACCGCCATCTCACGCAGCACTGGCCCATGAGCGGCAGGGACAGTGCCGCATCAGTGTCGGACAGGGCTGCACGATGCACTCTGGGCACCAGGCCCCCTCCAGAACCAGTGGAGACATGCATCCACTACCTCATTCCTGCACAGGAAGAAGCACTCTGGCCAACAGGCACCCTCCAGAACCAGTGGAGACTGTTATCTACTTGAGAGACTGTGGCTTTGCACTCCCCAGGATGGAACAGTGGGAAACCCACCCACTGTAGAGACTTGTGAGACTGTGGCTTTGCACTCCCCAGGATGGAACAGTGGGAAACCCACCCACTGTAGAGACTTGTGAGACTGTGGCTTTGCACTCCCCAGGATGGAACAGTGGGAAACCCACCCACTGTAGAGACTTGAGAGACTGTGGCTTTGCACTCCCCAGGATGGAACAGTGGGCATGGAGCCCCCTCGTGGATCTGGCGTCGTGCACTCATCCGGCTGAGGTCCCCTCCCTTCTCTTCCCCCGAGGTGCCTGTAGATTTGCTATCTGATGCCCCTGCAGTGTTCTCTCCGTTTTGGTCAGGTATCCGGTGTGGGCTTTGGGCCCAGTGGTCCACGGACAATGCCTGGTACAATGCCTGGACTTGTAAATTTGGTGTATATAATAGTTTTTAGTGTGTATATATTTTTGATTGCTGTATTTCAATATATTTCAATGGTTACAGTGATTTCCTTTTGTCTTTGCATTCTTCCAGGGAGTCTGGGGGGTGTAACTGTGATGTATAGATATGTGTTAGTGTGTGTGTTGTAGTGGGTGAGGGTGGGGGTGGGGGTGGGGGTGTTGCGTGTGTGTGTCACAGTTTTTTCCCTCCCCCCTTCCCTGTGTCGTAGGTGCAGTACTCACCGTTGTCTTCTGCGCCGGCGTACGTGCTCCTGGTAGAGGAGCAGGAAGACTTTGGCTGGGAGGATTTGGAGTTCCGGGCCCATGGTGTCCTCGTTCCTCGTGGGGTGTGTAGAGGTGAGCGTTTTCCCTTTGAAATGCCTGTTTCCGCTGTGTTTTTATCAGCGGTGAATCCGCCCCGGAAAAGGTGGCGGATTGGACTGTTGTGATACTGTGGGCGGTACTTTGACTCCCGCCTGTCTGTTGGCGGTGACCGCCGCGTTGTTTGTTTGTACCGCCGTGGCGGTCGGAGTGTTAAAGTGGCTGTCTTTGTTGGCGTTTTCCACCACGATCGTGATTCCATTTTTTTTCCCGCCGGCCTGTTGGCGGTTTTACTGCCGCTTTAGCACCGACCACCAGGGTTGTATTGACCACCATAATGTCTAATGCAGATGAGAATGTGATGGAACTCGATATCACCCCTTACCTGAATCTTAGGATGAAAGAGTTAAGGTCTCTCTGCAAAATAAAAAAGATTAGAACTGGTTCACACCCTACCAAATTACAGCTCCAGGAGCTTTTGGCAGAGTTTGCCAAGAACAACCCCTCTGAGGATGACCTCACAGAGGAGGAAACTAGTGATGTGGAGGAAATCCCACCTCCAGTCCTAGTTAGGGAGGCCAGGGCTCCTCAAACCCTGACTCCAAATTTGATAGTCAGAGATGCTGCTTCTCTCACAGGAGGGTCCAGCACCTCTGGGATCACTGAGGATAGCCTCAGTGAAGATGACCTACTGTTAGCCAGGATGGTAAAAAGATTGGCTTTAGAGAGACAGCTCCTAGCCATAGAAAGGGAAAGACAAGAGATGGTCCCATCCATGGTGGCAGCAACATAAATAGGGTCAGAGATTCTCCTGACATGTTGAAAATCCCTAAAGGGATTGTAACTAAATATGAAGATGGTGATGACATCACCAAATGGTTCACAGCTTTTGAGAGGGCTTGTGCAACCAGAAAAGTAAACAGATCTCACTGGGGTGCTCTCCTTTGGGAAATGTTCACTGGAAAGTGTAGGGATAGACTCCTCACACTCTCTGGAAAAGATGCAGAATCCTATGACCTCATGAAGGCTACCCTGATTGAGGGCTTTGGATTCTCCACTGAGGAGTACAGAATTAGGTTCAGGGGGGTTCAAAAATCCTCGAGCCAGACCTGGATTGATTTTGTTGACTACTCAGTGAAAACACTGGATGGTTGGATTCAAGGCAGTGGTGTAATGATTATGATGGGCTGTACAATTTATTTGTGAAAGAACACCTGTTAAGTAATTGTTTCAATGATAAACTGCATCAGCATCTGGTAGACCTAGGACCAATTTCTCTCCAAGAATTGGGAAAGAAGGCGGACCATTGGGTCAAGACTAAGACTTCCACAGGGGGTGACCAAAAGAAAGGGGTCACAAAGCCTCCCCAGGGGAAGAGTGTTGAGACATCCAAACGGAAAAATAGTAAAGAGTCTTCTATAGGATCCCAAAAACCTGCTCAGGAGGGAGGGCCCAGAGCCTCTTCACAATCCAAATTTGGGTACAAGGGTAAAAACTTTGATCCCAAAAAGGCCTGGTGTCATAGCTGTAACCAGCAAGGACACCAAACTGGAGACAAGGCCTGTCCCATGAAAGGTTCCACTTCTAACTCTACTCCAGCTAACACTGGAATGGCCAGTCTCCAAGTGGGATCAACAGTGTGCCCAGAGCAAATCAGGGTTCACACTGAAGCTACATTAGTCTCTGAAGGTGGGGTGGATTTAGCCACACTGGCTGCCTGGCCCCCCAATATGCAAAAATACAGGCAGCAACTCTTAATTAATGGGCAAGTGTAGAAGGCCTGAGGGATACAGGTGCCAGTGTCACCATGGTGACAGAGAAACTGGTTTCCCCTGGTCAATACCTGGCTGGACAAACTTATCCAGTCACCAACGCTGACAATCAGACTAAAGTACATCCCATGGCTATGGTAACTTTAGAGTGAGGAGGGGTCAATGGCCTGAAACAGGGGGTGGTCTCCTCAAATATCCCTGTAGAATGTTTGCTTGGAAATGACCTGGAGTCCTCAGCATGGGCTGAGGTAGAACTCAAAACCCATGCAGCCATGCTGGGTATCCCTGAACTGGTGTGTGCCAAGACAAGGGCACAGTGCAAGGCTCAGGGTGAAAAAGTGGTGTTGGAGCCTGGAAAAAGGGCCCAACCCTCCAAGAGAAAAGGAAAGAAGACTGGGGAACCAGCTTCAACACAACAAGAGAAAAAGAACCTCTCTTCCCAGGAGGAAGTTCTGCCCTCTGAGGGAACTGAGCCCCTGGAGTTAGAACCTTATCAGGTTGAGCTCCTAGGCCCAGGGGGACCCTCAAGGGAACAGTTGTGTAAGGGGCAAGAAACCTGTCCCTCTCTTGAAGGCCTTAGGCAGCAAGCTGCTGAAGAGTCCAAAGGAAAAATAACAGGAACACATAGAGTCTATTGGGAAGATGGACTCCTTTACACTGAGGCAAGAGATCCCAAACCTGGGATCCCAAAACTAGGAGAGTGGTAGTGCCTCAGGAGTTTAGGGAGTTCATTCTGACCTTAGCTCATGATATTCCTCTTGCTGGGCATTTGGGACAGACCAAGACGTGGGAGAGATTAGTCAACCACTTCTATTAGCCCAACATGTCCCAGAAGGTTCAAGGAGTTTTGTGTCTCCTGCGCCACCTGTCAAGCCAGTGGTAAGACTGGTGGACACCCAAAGGCCCCCCTCATTCCACTTCCAGTGGTGGGGGTCCCCTTTGAAAGAGTGGGTGTGGACATAGTGGGTCCACTTGAACCTCCCACAGCCTCAGGGAACCAATACATACTAGTAGTAGTGGATCATGCTACTAGATACCCTGAAGCAATTCCCCTTAGGTCGACTACTGCCCCTGCAGTAGCCAAAGCACTCATTGGTATTTTTACCAGAGTGGGATTTCCTAAGGAGGTGGTGTCTGACAGAGGTACCAACTTTATGTCAGCATACCTGAAACACATGTGGAATGAGTGTGGGGTGACTTACAAATTCACCACACCCTACCATCCACAAACCAGTGGTCTTGTTGAAAGATTTAACAAGACATTGAAAGGCATGATCATGGGGCTCCCTGAAAAAACTCAAAAGGAGATGGGATGTCCTCTTGCCATGTCTGCTTTTCGCCTACAGAGAGGTGCCTCAGAAGGGAGTAGGGTTTTCCCGCTATGAACTTCTGTTTGGCCATCCTGTAAGGGGACTACTAGCTCTTGTGCAAGAAGGCTGGGAGAGACCTCTTCATGAGCCTAAGCAAGATATAGTGGACAATGTGCTAGGCCTACGTTCAAGGATGGCAGAGTATATGGAAAAGGCAAGTAAAAACCTTGAGGCCAGCCAACAGCTCCAGAAGTTTTGGTATGACCAAAAGGTTGCTATGGTTGAATTTCAGCCAGGGCAGAAAGTCTGGGTACTGGGGCCTGTGGCTCCCAGGACACTTCAGGACAGATGGAGTGGCCCTTATCCAGTGCTAGAAAAGAAGAGTCAGGTCACCTACCTGGTAGACCTAGGCACTAGCAGGACCCCCAAAAGGGTGATCCATGTGAACCGTCTCAAACTCTTCCATGACAGGGCAGATGTGAATCTGTTGATGGTAACAGATGAGGACCAGGAAGCTGAGAGTGAACCTCTCCCTGATCTCGTCTCCACAAACCCTAAAGATGGTTCAGTTGATGGAGTGATCTATTCAGACACCCTCTCTGGCCAACAGCAATCTGACTGTAGGAAGGTCCTGCAACAGTTTGCTGAGCTCTTTTCCCTAACCCCTGGTCAGACACACCTGTGTACCCATGATGTGGACACAGGAGACAATATGCCTGTCAAAAACAAAATGTTCAGACAGTCTGACCAAGTTAAGGAAAGCATTAAAGTGGAAGTCCACAAGATGCTGGAATTGGGAGTCATTGAGCACTCTGACAGCCCCTGGGCTAGCCCAGTGGTGTTAGTCCCCAAACCTCACACCAAAGATGGAAAGAGAGAGATGAGGTTTTGTGTGGACTACAGAGGACGTAATTCTGTCACCAAGACAGATTCCCATCCCATTCCAAGGGCAGATGAATTGATTGATAAATTAGGTGCTGCCAAATACTTAAGTACCTTTGACTTGACAGCAGGGTACTGGCAAATCAAAATGGCACCAGGAGCAAAAGAAAAGACAGCATTCTACACACTTGATGGGCATTATCAGTTTACTGTTATGCCCTTTGGTTTAAAGAATGCCCCTGCCACCTTCCAACGGTTGGTGAATCAAGTCCTTGCTTGCTTGGAGTCCTTTAGTGCAGCTTATCTTGATGATATTGCTGTGTTTAGCTCCAGCTGGCAGGATCACCTGGTCCACCTGAAGAAGGTTTTGAAGGCTCTGCAAGCAGCAGGCCTCTCTATCAAGGCATCCAAATGCCAGATAGGGCAGGGAACTGTGGTCTACTTGGGTCACCTTGTAGGTGGAGACCAAGTTCAGCCACTCCATCCTAAGATCCAGACTATTCTGGACTGGGCAGCTCCAAAAACCCAGACTCAAGTCAGGGCATTCCTTGGCTTGACTGGGTACTACAGGAGGTTTGTGAAGGGATATGGATCTATAGTGACACCCCTCACAGAACTGGCCTCCAAGAAAATGCCCAAGAAGGTAAACTGGACTGTAGAATGCCAACAGGCCTTTGACACCCTGAAACAAGCAATGTGCACAGCACCAGTTCTCAAAGCTCCAGATTACTCCAAGCAGTTCATTGTGCAGACTGATGCCTCTGAACATGGGATAGGGGCAGTTTTGTCCTGAACAAATAATGATGGCCTTGACCAGCCTGTTGCTTTCATTAGCAGGAGGTTACTCCCCAGGGAGCAGCGTTGGAGTGCCATTGAGAGGGCGGCCTTTGCTGTGGTTTGGTCCCTGAAGAAGCTGAGACCATACCTCTTTGGTACTCACTTTGTAGTTCAGACTGACCACAGACCTCTCAGATGGCTAATGCAAATGAAAGGTGAAAATCCAAAACTGTTGAGGTGGTCCATCTCCCTACAGGGAATGGACTTTATAGTGGAACACAGACCTGGGACTGCCCATGCCAATGCAGATGGCCTTTCCAGGTTCTTCCACTTAGAAAATGAAGACTCTCTTGGGAAAGGTTAGTCTCATCCTCTTTCGTTTGGGGGGGGGGGTTGTGTAAGGAAATGCCTCCTTGGCATGGTTACCCCCTGACTTTTTGCCTTTGCTGATGCCAAGTTATGATTTGAAAGTGTGCTGAGGACTGCTAATCAGGCCCCAGCACCACTGTTCTTTCCCTAACCTGTACTTTTGTTTCCACAGTTGGCACACCCTGGCATCCAGGTAAGTCCCTTGTAACTGGTACCTCTGGTACCAAGGGCTCTGATGCAAGGGAAGGTCTCTAAGGGCTTCAGCATGTCTTATGCCACCCTTGGGACCCCTCACTCAGCACAGACACACTGCTTGCCAGCTTGTGTGTGCTAGTGGGGATAAACCAACTAAGTTGACATGGCACTCCCCTCAGGGTGCCATGCCAACCCCACACTGCCTATAGGTATAGATAAGTCACCCCTCTAGCAGGCCTTACAGCCCTAAGGCAGGGTGCACTATACCATAGGTGAGGGCATAACTGCATGAGCACTCTGCCCCTACAGTGTCTAAGCAAAACCTTAGACATTGTAAGTGCAGGGTAGCCATAAGAGTATATGGTCTGGGAGTCTGTCATGCACGAACTCCACAGCACCATAATGACTACACTGAAAACTGTGAAGTTTGATATCAAACTTCTCAGCACAATAAATGCACACTGATGCCAGTGTACATTTTATTGTAACATACACCCCAGAGGGCACCTTAGAGGTGCCCCCTGAAACCTTAACTGACTACCAGTGTGGGCTGACTAGTTTTTGCAGCCTGCCACACACCAGACATGTTGCTGGCCACATGGGGAGAGTGCCTTTGTCACTCTGTGGTTAGTAACAAAGCCTGTACTGGGTGGAGGTGCTTCTCACCTCCCCCTGCAGGAACTGTAACACCTGGCAGTGAGCCTCAAAGGCTCACCCCCTTTGTTACAGCACCCCAGGGCACTCCAGCTAGTGGAGTTGCCCGCCCCCTCCGGCCACGGCCCCACTTTTGGCGGCAAGGCCAGAGGAGATAATGAGAAAAACAAGGAGGAGTCACTGGCCAGTCAGGACAGCCCCTAAGGTGTCCTGAGCTTAGGTGACTCTGACTTCCAGAAATCCTCCATCTTGCAGATGGAGGATTCCCCCAATAGGAATAGGGATGTGCCCCCATCCTCTCAGGGAGGAGGCACAAAGAGGGTGTAGCCACCCTCAGGGCTAGTAGCCATTGGTTACTAACCCCCCAGACCTAAACACACCCCTAAATCGAGTATTTAGGGGGTCCCCAGAACCTAGGAACTCAGATTCCTGCAACCTAAGAAGAAGAGGACTGCTGAACTGAAAAACCTGCAGAGAAGACGGAGACACCAACTGCTTTTGCCCCAGCTCTACCGGCCTGTCTCCCCACTTCTAAAGATACTGCTCCAGCGACGCGTTCCTAGGGTCCAGCAACCTCTGAAGCCTCAGAGGACTACCCTACATCTAGAAGGACCAAGAACTCCAGAGGACAGCGGCTCTGTTCACCAAAGACTGCAACTTTGCAACGAAGAATCAACTTTGAAACAACACACGTTTCCCGCCGGAAGCGTGAGACTTTGCACTCTGCACCCGACGCCCCCGGCTCGACTTGTGGAGAACAAACACCACAGGGAGGACTCCCCGGCGACTACGAGTTGACCCCCCCTGAGCCCCCACAGTGACGCCTGCAGAGGGAATCCCGAGGCTCCCCCTGACCGCGACTGCCTGCTTCAAAGACCCGACGCCTGGTAAAGACTCTGCACCCGCAGCCCCCAGGACCTTAAGGATTCGACCTCCAGTGCAGGAGCGACCCCCAGGTGGCCCTCTCCCTTACCCAGGTGGTGGCTACCCCGAGGAGCCCCCCCCTTGCCTGCCTGCATCACTGAATAGACCCCTTGGTCTCCCATTGCTTTCTATTGCGAACCCGACGCTTGTTTGCACACTGCACCCGGCCGCCCCCGTGCCGCTGAGGGTGTACTTTCTGTGCTAACTTGTGTCCCCCCCGGTGCCCTACGAAACCCCCCTGGTGTGCCCTCCGAAGACGCGGGTACTTACCTGCTGGCAGACTGGAGCCGGGGCACCCCCTTCTCCATTGAAGCCTATGCGTTTTGGGCCCCACTTTGACCTCTGCACCTGACCGGCCCTGAGCTGCTGGTGTGGTAACTTTGGGGTTGCTCTGAACCCCCAACGGTGGGCTACCTTGGACCCAAACTTGAACCCCATAGGTGGTTTACTTACCTGCAAAAACTAACAAACACTTACCTCCCCCAGGAACTGTTGAAAATTGCACTGTGTCTAGTTTTAAAATAGCTATATGTAATTTATGTGAAAACTGTATAGGCTATTTTGCTAATTCAAAGTTCCTACATGAAATACCTTTCATTTGAAGTATTACTTGTAAATCTTGAACCTGTGGTTCTTAAAATAAACTAAGAAAATATATTTTTTCTATACAAAAACCTATTGGCCTGGAATTGTCTCTGAATGTGTGTTCCTCATTTATTGCCTGTGTATGTACAACAAATGCTTAACACTACTCCTCTGATAAGCCTACTGCTCGACCACACTACCACAACATAGAGCATAAGAATTATCTCTTTTTGCCACTATCTTACCTCTAAGGGGAACCCTTGGACTCTGTGCATACTATTCCTTACTTTGAAATAGTGCACACAGAGCCAACTTCCTACAGTCTGGCTGCAGCATCCAGTTCCCTGGTCAACAGCCGGTCAAGAGAAGTGGCATTCACTGAGTCTTTGGTTGCAGGAGAGTGATGCATTTACTCTGGAGGGAGATGTTTGGCGATTTTTCAAGTGTGGAGGTGCTCTGGGGGTTTGCAGAGTCAATCCAATGTCCAAACAACCCCTTAGCGGCCATTGTCAAGTTCTGGGTGCAGGAAACAGGGTTTGGTGCCTTTTCTTGGTGCAGCAGGAATTCAGTTCTCTAGAATTTGGTCTTCTTTGTTGCTGGTATTTTTTTGTCCTTGGAATTTGATTTTCTGGTCTAGGGATGTCCACTAAATACTGTATTTAATGGGCATTTAAGGGAGTACCTAGTAGATGACCAATGGGTTATCTACCTTAGGGTGTCTACGCCAACTAAGTGACCCCTTCCTGTGGGCAGAGGTCACTTCCCCTCACCTGATTGGCTATTTTTCTTCCATGCAAGATGCAGGAAAATGTATTGGAGGGGTCTCCTCACATGCTGCACCTTAGAGGTGGTGCAAGCTGGGCCTACTGCCCCCCGTCCTTTGTGTGGTTTTCTCACCATTGCTCCTTCCAAAAGTGGGTGGATTGCAATGGGGCAGCCATCTGCTGCCAGCAGCAGGCTTGAGTATTGGGGTTCAAGGGAGGTAAGCCCTTTGCAGCTTGCTACCAGGGCAGTGCACAGTCCTGAGGGAGGGGGTGTTTGCACCTCCACCCAGGAATGGTTTTGTTCTGAGGCCTAGAAAGCAGGATCTCTCACCCCAAGGTTTCAGGATCTTGTCTGGTGGTGACAGGATTGTTGGGACTGCCAGCAACCATGCTAGGGTAGTTAGCTTTTGCATGTGGCACCTCTAACTTGTCCCCTGGGTACATTTTGAATTAAATCAAATATTGGTAACAGTGTGGATATATATTCAATGACGTTAGCCGGCGTTAGCCGGCGTTAGCCGCCGGCGCTGTCTGGTGTGCGTTAAAAAAAACGACGTACACCAGGCAGCGCCGGCGTAGGGGGAAAATGGCGTATGGGCGTCCACAAATGGTGCAAGTCAGGCTGAGGCAAAAAAATCGGCACAACCCGATTTGCGCCATTTTTTTACGATGCCCATCCCCGATTGAAATGACTCCTGTCTTAGCAAAGACAGGAGTCATGCCCCCTTGCCCAATGGCCATGCCCAGGGGACTTCTGTCCCCTGGGCATGGTCATTGGGCATAGTGGCATGTAGGGGGGCACAAATCAGGTCCCCCTATGCTACAAAAAAAAAAAAAAAAAAAACTTACCTGGACTTACCTTAATGTCCCTGGGGTGGGTCCCTCCATCCTTGGGTGTCCTCCTGGGGTGGGCAAGGGTGGCAGGGGGTGTCCCTGGGGGCAGGGGAGGGCACCTCTGGGCTCATTCTGAGCCCACAGGTCCCTTAACGCCTGCCCTGACCCATGCGCTAAAATCCGGCGCTAATGCGGGTTTTTTAGACCCGCCCACTCCCGGGCGTCATTTTTGCCCGGGAGTATAAATACGACGCATATGCATCGGAGTTATTTTTTAAGACGGGAACGCCTACCTTGCATATCATTAACGCAAGGAAGGTGTTCACGCAAAAAAATGACGCTAAATCCATGAACTTTGGCGCTAGATGCGTCTAACGCCAAAGTATAAATATGGAGTTAGTTTTGCGTCGAATTTGCGTCGAAAAAAACGACGCAAATTCGGCGCAAACGGAGTATAAATATGCCCCTGTGTGTTTTGCCAGAATGTTTCTAGTTCACATATTCATATATTCACTTAAACTCTGATACTTGGGGAAAGATATAGTGACTTTAAGATGAATGTGTAAGTACATCCCCATGCTATTCTTCTCACGCTACACCATAAGTCACCTGGGTCATTCTTAACAAAATAAAGTTAGGAATGTTATAAAAGATTGTTCGCAGCACACCCAAACTGCTAAGGGACGAGTGGTACTGCTACTCAGTATGAATACAAGCACATTTGTTAGTAGGATCCGCTAGAGTGCTGTTCACTTCGAGCATTTCATCACATACTAAAAGTACAATTTTAAATTAATTCATTCACATTCATTTCCTCAGTTGTTAAAGCTCTCCCTCATTTCAAATTTAGAGATTGCGGGCAATTATCTTTAGGAGCAAGACGGATCTGCAAATCTTTAAAGGAAGCAAAACTCAGGAAAGTAGAATGCTGAACAGTTCTATTGAGAAAAGTAAATTCGTTTGAATATGAACATGCAAGAAACGATATATAAAATCCATCAAATTTGCCAGGAGTGAGTGCTCCACATACTTTTTATTAGTATGGTATCATGTCAATATGTTTAATCACGTGCTAACAAGAACTCAAGAAAATTAGTAGAGTAATGATATGATAAAGATTATAATAGATTTCATTCTAGTAATTAAATAAAATCATTACAATTACAAAAACAGGAAAAGGATGGATAATGCAGACCTCTTTCCAAAGCGTGCTGCATCGACAAAACTACAGACTACATCCATTGAAATGACCTATGCCTCATTGTCGAAAAGTTTCATTCAAAATTTATGGGAGGCAAAAAATCTCACGTGCAACTTGTTATAACCTTAAAAGAGAACATTTGACAATTTTTTTAACAGTGTTTTTTCAAAAATGTTGCAGAGCGTGCAATTTTGAACACATGCACCGCGTTTAAACCACATTTTGACGCATCTACACAATTTCTTATGCTGTATTTCAAGAACAAACGCTTTAGCAAAATTTGTTGTTACACTTTCAATCCAGGACGACAGCACTCAAGGTATGCACTACTTTCTTGATGGTACTGCCAGGGTGGCCGCTGCCTTAGGGGCGACCACCCCACTGGACCTATTAGGAGTTTCCCTCCAGGCTGGGGGCAGAAACCTCGGCTTCTGCCCACTGGTCTAGCGGAAAACAGCTACAGCATTATCTCCAGCTCGTAATCGAGCCGGTGGCAATGCTGTAGCCTGCAAGGTGCACCAGCATCCTCGCAATGTTCACTGTCTGCACAGCAGACAGTGAACTTTGCAAGCGTGCTGGCACTAGGACACCTACACTGCTCATTCCAAGTGCTTGGCAGTGGAGGCCCTCCCGAGGCCCCCTGCGCCTGTTCTCAATTTGCCTTCTCAAGGTGGTAAAACTGCCATAAAAAGGCTAGCAGGGAACAAGGTCGTAATCCGCAGGGCAGCTCTGCATGCAGCACTGCTCTGGTGGATTATGATCTCCACCACCACTCAGCTGTCAGGATCACCGATCCTGGCGGTGCTGGCAGGAACCCTGGGGGTCTGACCGGCAGGGTCTTTATGTGCAGTCGGACCACCACAACAGCGGTGGTTCTGACCGCCACCACGGGGCTTTAGGGCTGAAGACCACCAGCCTCATGATGAGACCCAAAGTCTGCTGTGCTGTGACAGGTTCCTATATTTAGGCTGTTTAGCTCTGGATGGTTTCTGTCATGGCTACCACGCCCTCTATACTCCCTACTGCCTCTGCACACCATACCACATCATTTGCACCCCCTCCCACGTGCTATGCGTACCCTTCCTCTGAGAACCTCTAAATAGTCTGGTGCTCAATAGCTTGGTGCCCAAGCTCTTAGGTTAACACCCATGAGTCCCTTCCTGAGACCTTAAAGAAACCCCTTCCACCCACCACAATGTGTCCTGTCCTGCAGCCCCCTACACATTGGTAGTAGCTTTTAAAATACACCATTTTTGTGCAGCCCCCCACATGTTTGTGTTCTTCGGCACATGTAGTATCATCATTTGCCCCCACCCCCTTGATGTGATTCTCACCACACTAGGATTGGTACTGCAGTGAACAGTGTCGTGCAAACTGGCCCTCAAGATCTTGCTACTCTCAGGAGATCTCGGCCTCGCCGTGAGCAAATGTTGCTTTTTTTGGCCATGCTTGACTTCTTCTCACCTGCCCAGAGCACATCTCAAACACTTACCTAATCCAAGCATCGTCCTTCCTGACTGCCAGGATCTCCTCCATGATGGTGTGGTCACTCTCCTCCTCCTCAAACCTGCAAAACAAGGAAAGCAACAAGTAAGAGCTCAGCTTTTTGTACGTGCTTAGGTGGTGCTGCCTCCATGTCTTCTAGCGCATAAAAACCTAAACACAAGAGTTCTGGACAATTCGATACGAGGGCAAGAGAGTGAAGAGATTATGCTACTAGCCTATCTAGGGCTCCAAAGGTTTTGTGATATCCAGCATTCTGCCTTTTTGGACTCATCAGCCTTTAAATTATTGGGTGAACTCCTTAGATTATGAGTGGTATAATGTGAGCCTCATTTTTATTTACCTTGAAACCTCATCAGAATTTCAGCGTTTGAATGTTTCTTTGAAAGAACCAACAAGTACTTGTAAGCCTAATTCTGTTACTATTTTTTGCATGGTGGCTGAAAAAAGATGGTGCATGATAAAAGTGAAAGGTTCCTAAGTAACCACTGTTTCTCAACAACAGACAACTCAAGAAATCCTTCCAACCGGAATACATAAATAAACATAAAAGAGGGATGGTGTGAAGACAAAACTCTTCCCGACATGGCCAACAGTATGGAGAACCTGGTGACTTACAGAATAATTTACAGGGTTTTTTTTTCTTTTTATTTTAGCCCTTCACCCCTTCTCTTCAGGTGTAACTGTCAGGATAAACTTGAACTGAGAGCTGTTCTTGTGGGGAGTGGGAGGACAAGCATCGCCCCAATGGAATAGACTGGTATTCAGGTGAGTGCTTCCAACACTTTCACTGGAAAAACCAAAAGGCACGTTCTCATTATTTGGTGTCAGCAACCCTGAGAATATATAGATATGTGATGGGAAACAAAAAGTACTATCAATAATTACATTTCTTGAAAATAAAAATAAGCAGACAGATCATAACTTCTGGCAGTGTTGATATAGTTGATGAAATTTTGGAGACAAAATGATTGATAACAAAAATATTGCCATAAAAAGTATCATTGCAACAAATAGCGACTTTTAAATACTTCACATGTAAAATCAAAAATATAAACCACAAAAATATAAAAGACTACATAAATCAAAAAGTGGGCAAATTAATTGAATTCTATACACTGGGTTTAAATGCAATATTATATTTTAAAAATATATTCACAATATAACAAGCATAAAAGAGTATTCAAAAATTAATAATACAAAACGACTAACAATTAGTTATAGTAATAAACACCACGTATTAAAAAATGAAAAACAAGTATACAATAAGAACATAAAATGTATTACAAAATACAACTAAACATTAAATAATACAAATATTATTTACATTAAACTAGCTTTAAACATGAGTTATGTATGGTCATACATTATTTATATATATGTATGTGTGTATGTTGGAAATGGCCCTCTTTGCAGGGTCACTCCCAAACTTTTTACCTTCCTCCTTCTACTTTTTGCTGAATTTGTGTTGGTTGGTGTAGGAAAGTCCTCCTTTTTTGCCTGATCACCCCCACTCTTTTTGGATAGGTACTGGTGGTTACTGACTCTTGGCTGTGCCCTGGGTACTGCTAACCAGTCCCAGGGCCTGTGCTCTGTGTAAAATGGATATGCAAATTAGGCTAATTATAATTGGCTAATTTAACCTACCTATAAGTCCCTAGTATATGGTAGGGCATGTAGGTTTAGGGACTACAGCATAGGTGGTGCACACCTAGGTGCACTGCTGAGGTGCCCGGTGTCATTTTAAAAGCAAGCCTGCCTTGCTGGCTGCTTTTAAATTAAAGTTATATGCAAATTCGACTTTGAAAATAAAGGTACTTCCAAAGTCTTAAACTACCTTATTTTTACATATAAGTCACCCCTAAGGTGTGCCCTATGTGCCCCTAGGGCTGGGTGCCATGTAACTATAAGCAGGGACTTTATAAAAATAGATTTATAAGCCCTGGTGAGGTAAAAACAGCCAAATTCGTTTTTCCCTCATTGAAGTAAATGGCCTTCATAGGCTAGAATGGGCAGACTTTATTTTAAATTTTAAAGTCTCCTTAAATGTTACATACCAAGAATTTGGTATCAAATTAATTGTTGTAATAAATCCCACAACCTCCAGTTGTTGGATTTAATATAACTTGTTCAGGTAAAAAGTTTAGACTTTACCTAAAAAGTTGCCAATTTCAGCTCTGCATTGTTTTTGCTGCTGTGCTCTGATTGGCCATCCTGCAGCAGCTTCTGCCAGGCTGCCTTGATGAGGTGTGAAGTGGCCTGGCTTCACACAAAGGAATGTGCTTGGGGGAGAGAATCTCCCCTTAGCAGATGGTGAGGCAGGAAGGGGGAGGGCTGCCAAACTGGTCTTCAAAGGCAGAGAAGGACATCTGGAGCACCCAGCAACACCCCCACATCCTGCAACCCCAGACAGCTAGGTGCCCCCTTGATTAGATTAGGAGAGGGCAGGAGAGGGGTGTGTTTATGATTTTTAGCCACACCAGTGGGTGGGCTCAGCCAGATGTAATCTCCAAAAATCAGATTCAGCCATGTTGGATTTTTAGAGACTGTTGCCTTTTGGGATGGATTTTTGCCACACTTCCCAGGAAGTGGTCATCAGAGGGGGACGACCCTGTACCTGATTGGAGAACCAGGGCCCCCCTGCTTTTCACCCAGGAGCAAGAATAAAACTGGCAGACCTGCCCCCACACCTCAGATCCCCGCCAGATTTCAAGAAGTGAAGAACTAAAGGAGAAGAAGGACTGCCCTGCTGGACCCCTGGCCTGCACCTGGAACCTGCACTCAGAAGGACTGCACCAGCTGCACACTTGGGCTTCACCACAAGAAAGACTTTGCCTGGCTTCAACTGGTTCAAGGAGGGACTCCCTGTTTGCTACAGGTGAAAAATTGCTATCCAGAGTCCCCCTGCACCAACTCCTGAAAAGTGACCAGCTGACCACTGTCCAGTGGCCAAAAAGGAGTTTGCGCCAGGTGCATTCTGGGAGTTGAAGTCCGCACCCCGCAAGGACCATCACAGAACTTCTGGACCCTTGGGGTGAGCTGTGGACCCCAAAAGAACCTTAAAAGAACATCTGGGTGAAGCCCCAGAAGTTTGGAGAAGATTTGACAAATTTTGTAAAAAAGCTCCAGAGAGGGACCGACCCACCGCGGAAATTTTAGCCGGCTTGCCTCAACCGCGACCCGGCCTGACTTCGTGGTTCGTCCCGGTAAAGAAAAACATCCGAAAAAGAGACTAAGGCGGTCATTCTGACCTTGGCGGGCGGCGGAGGCCGCCCGCCAAAGTCCCGCCGTCAGGTTACCGTTCCGCGGTCGAAAGACCGCGGCGGTAATTCTGACTTTCCCGCTGGGCTGGCGGGCGGTCGCCTTCAGACCGCCCGCCAGCCCAGCGGGAAAGAGGCTTCCACGATGAAGCCGGCTCGGAATCGAGCCGGCGGAGTGGAAGCTGTGCGACGGGTGCAGTTGCACCCGTCGCGTATTTCACTGTCTGCGCAGCAGACAGTGAAATACATGTAGGGGCCCTCTTACGGGGGCCCCTGCAATGCCCATGCCAGTGGCATGGGCACTGCAGGGGCCCCCAGGGGCCCCGCGACCCCCCCTACCGCCATCCGGATCCCGGCGGTCGGACCGCCGGGATCTGGATGGCGGTAGGGGGGGTCGGAATCCCCGCGGCGGTGCAGCAAGCTGCGCCGCCGTGGAGGATTCAATGGGGCGGCGGTACACTGGCGGGAGCCCGCCAGTGGTGCCGGTCCGACCGCGGCTTTACCGCCACGGTCGGAATCCCCATTGGAGCACCGCCGGCCTGTCGGCGGTGCTCCCGCGGTCCTCCGCCCTGGCGGTCTTTGACCGCCAGGGTCAGAATGACCGCCTAAGTCCGAAGGTAAAAAGTTGACCGGGACCTCCCAGCCATCGTATCCGAGAAGGGCTCCACGGACGTCGGATCAAGATCCAGGTTTACCCCGGTCGAAGGATTTTCATCTCGAAAAAACGACTAAGTCCGAAGGTAAAAATCACCACCGAGGAAACCCACATCGCGTATCCGGACAAGGGCTCCAGGAGGTCGGATTCAACTGGCAGGTTCGTCCCGGTGAAGAAAAACTTCAAAATAAAGACTAAGTCAGAAGGTAACTTTTTAACCGAGGCCTCCCGCGACTTGTAGCCGAGCAGGGCTCCATCGCGGTCGGCCTGAAACTTTGACTTTGCCCCGGTCCTGGTGCAACCAGATGACCCGATTGGCGCTTTTTGTTTCTAAGCGCTAGAAAAATAATAATTCTTTAAAAATTCATATCTCCGGTTCCCTTGAACCGATTTTAATCGTTTTTGTGTCATTTTAAAGATAAAAATATAAACTATTTTTATAAATTGGTTTTGGATTTTCAAACTGTTTCCTGTGTTTTATTTGATTACTGTTTTGTGATATTTGAATGCTTTACACACTGTCTCCTAAGTTAAGCCTTGACGCTCGTTGCCAACCTACCAAGGGTTGAGCTGGGATTAATTTACTGAGACCTAACTGTACCTAGGTGGAGGTTAGTGGCTTGTTGCTAGGTGTAGATACCTACCTGCCCTTACCAATAACCCATTTTCCAACAGTTGGGTTTAGCATTTTGTGCACTTTACCACTGCTAAACAGTGCTGCAGTGCGTTTGCTCTCTCCCTAAAACATGGTTGATTGGCATATACGTGATTGGCATATTTAATTTACATGTATGTCTCTTGTAGAGTGGTACACCATATACCCAGGGCCTGTAAATTAAATGCTACCAGTGGGCCTGCAGCACACATTGTGCACCCACTTAAGTAGCACCTTAAAACTTGTCCGAAGCTTGCTATTGTTGCCTGAAGGCAGAGTATCCCTGCCATGTCGACTTGGAATTTAAAATCCTGTGCCAAGCCTTAAACTCCCCTTTTATTACATATAAGCCACCCCTAAGGTAGGCCATAGGTAGCTCATAGGGCTGGGTGCTGTGTAATTAAAAGGTCGGACATGTACTTTTCAGCCTTCTATGTCCTACTAGTGAAAAATTCCCCAAAACATTTTTTACTAGTAAGATGCCTACTCCTCCCTTAGGAGAACATTGGGTATTCCTTATTACAATTATTAGGCTGTAATTCCTGTGGTGGTTGATATGCAATGTTTGATGTCTGTGAACTTGTAATGATAAACTCTCTTCAATGGTAAAGTCAGATTTATCATGCCATGTTTGAAAATGCTACGTTTAGAATGTTAACAAACACAAATCCGTACATCATCTGCTCTTTTTGTATTTGTCGCCATAAGTGGGAAGGGTATGCCCAGACGTGGGTCCCGTGCTTGCTATGCCAACAGATTCAAGCTAGCCTGGCTGAGGAGGGATGATGGCTAGGTCCAAACTGGGGTGGCATGGTAAGGAAAGAATGATGAATTAAACCCAGATCTGTGACTGGGGGTTAGTGTTTGAAAAGTTTCAGCACTTCATTCATCATCCTTTTGTGTTACTTTTAGAAAGTTGGCATTTTCCTGGCCTTAGCCCTCTGTGCCTGCAGCCTGCCTTAGGTCACATGACTGGGTGTAACTGATAGTTGAGACTTTGTGAACTCATCCCAACAGTCATACAACTGTGGGATTAGTAGAGCCTGAATGGGCCATTACCTGACTTGATGGAGGGGTGGAACTAACCCCAGGTCCACTTGCACCTGAATAGGTTGGGCTCTGCCACCACACAATAGGCTTAATGACCCTGCATTGTCAGTGCAGCCAGCTTGACGCCAGGGCAGGGAGGCAGAACAAACCCTTCTGGAAACTTATCCCCACTTCTAGGACCGGGGCACCCAGGAACAAATATAGGGCTCTCAGACACACTCTTCATGTCCACTACTGGACCTGGGGAAGACCTGTCAGAGGACTGCCTGCTGCTGTGACCTGCTGTGAATTCTGCCAGACTGTTTCTGTACCTTGAAGGACTGCTTTGCTGCTTGGAGCCTGCCTTGAACCTTCAGATGCCAGCCCTGCTGTGTAACCCTGCATCGTCACCTGCACCCAGGACTTCAGGAGTGATTCCAAAGGCTAGTTTAGCTAGCCTCCTGTTCAGAGCTACAGGGACATACCAGGCTCCAACCATCTTGAACCTGCACCTGGACCCAGCCTGAGTCAGTCCTGAACACCCAAGAGGTTTCCAGCCACTTCTGGACCATTGGTTGTGGTGCAAAAGCTGCCCAGGTGGTCAATTTCCAAAACTGAAGACTTGCTACTTTTAACCTTAAACTTTAAAAATACATGCTTCTGCATCTACCAATTGGATTTTGATGGTTTTGATGTCGAATACTTTATTAGCATTTCCCATCTTTATTGTGTTGTGATTGCACTGTATTGCTGTTTGTGTACTGCATAAATACTTAATGATTTGCTCTAAGTTGAGCCTGACTGCTTTTTGTGCTTGGCTATTCAGGGTTAAGTACAGATTAAATCAATGACTTTTTGTGGTTCACCCTTTGAGGGATTGTAGCTGCTGCTTGATCAGACCTCACACCCTAGTCAACCAACCACCCAATTTCTCATTTATTTCTATTTATGGGAGCTGTAATATCTGGGGTAACTAGCAGTGCATGGCAAGGGCATGAGTGAAGTGTCTATGTTTTTTTAATGTAAAGTACTTTTAATTACAACTAGTTACTGTAACCATTATTATATGTTAATCCAGCCAGGCCCTGTGGTTAACCCCCTAAAGCTACCCAACCCAGTGACATGCACAGCCTTCAGCTGCGTGCAGCAGGGGATGGCAACGGAGCCTGGCCTGCAGCCAGACACTGCGGCCATCCCCCTATAATCACCCAAACCCACACACTGAGTGACTGGGTGGGTCTGTGAGTGGGTGCAAGAGTTGCTGAGTGGGTCTGTTAGTGGGTGTGTGAGTGTCTGAGTGGGTCTGTGAATGTGTGCATTCATGTTTGCGTGAGTGTGTGAATGTATTTTTAAAATTTTTCTCTGCAAGGTTTGTTACTCCGGTGCGGTGCTACACGAGGGGCCTCACTGAGTGTTGTGGCTGAATCACGACTACCCTCATGTGAAAAAAATGGTTTGGGCCTTTTTAAAACTCATTAAGTGTACCTCAGAGACCCCTACAATGCACCCATGTGATCAGAGTAGCCCTACCCTGACCCCTTCTATAGTTTTCATTGTTTATATGCATCACCTGAGATATATTCCCAGTTTAGAAAATAGCAGCCACAACTTTCTTTATAGGTAACAGTCCTCCAATCACAGCACTTCTCTTAGTGTGAGGGTTCGCAAAGCTCCACATAGGCATCGTGACGGATCACATCTCTATATACACAAATTTGTTTTTCATTTAATAACTAGAAAACTACTGAGCGGACTTACACCAAATCACAAAAAGGGCACTTTCTGGACCAAGATCTGGTTGGTGTACATCCGTCCAGTGGTTCAGACTATAGTCATATTCAAAATTCCTATGGAAATTAACATGGGGAAAATTAGTTTTGAGACCCCCCCTTTTTCTCAGCCCTTGCTTGACAGATCACCCCGAAACTTTCCAGACAGTAGCTGAAGTGAGCGTCCACGATCCGCGGATCATGGGACTTTTTTTTTTTAAAGCGTGGGCTCCCATGCTTCGTTGTTTTTAAGCCCCTTGTGGGTATGTCCCGGGGGTATTTTTTTTTTGGAGTGCTCCCCCCCGTCCCAGGGACCACCACCTCCCCTGGACTATATTTTAATATTGGGCTGCATGGCTCCCACACCCCATGGATCACCACCTTCCCAGGATAAAATCAAATTTGGCCTCCCTCACAGCCTCGGTGACCTCCACCTCCCCGGGGCTATCTTTTAATAGTGTGTGGGGGGCCACATGGCCCCCCACACTCCCTCAGGGGGCACCAACTTCCCAGGGCTATAATAATAAAGGAGAGGGGAGCCATTTCGGAACTCCTTAGCCCAGGGGACTACTACCTCTCTGGTGCTTCTTCAAAGTTGGACCGCCAACCCTCAGGGTCAGCTCCTTCTATGCCCTGGGATGCTCACCCCTGGGACATGGCTGTTTTCTGTCTCTTGGATGTAGCTTTGCAGCTGCAGCTAAGCCACAGCAAACACTCCGGTTTTTGACAGTGAGACCTGTTAAACATGTCCCGCTGTCAAAAACCGTACCTTTCATTTCTGTCCCTACACACAGGTATGCATGCAGGGAGAGAAATGAAAGTTTTGCCTCAGCAAGCACGGAGCTGTTATTAAAGCAGCTCTGTGCCTGTTGAATAAATGGCAACATGGGGAGGTTTTGAGGCTGCCCCCATAGTCCCAGATAACCCGTATGGTGCTTGTTTTACTATTAAAAATGTTTTTTTTTAAAACATGTAGGGACAACAGGGGAGCCCTTGATCCCCCCCATGGTCCCAGCTAGCACATAAAGGGCTAAAAAAAAATTCAAAAATCAATGACCTACACACTGAACGTTGAGGGTTTGAGTCCAGACGGACTTCTCTCCCTCTTTTCTTTTTTTTACTACAAATGTTTAAGGCTCATACTGAAAGGGATGTACTCTTCTTAAATGACAAACACATCTTTCTTTTTAGTTGTCCAAAAATATCTCATTCTAGGTATGTTATATATCAAAGCCTAAAAAACATTCTCTTTCCCTCTCTCTTTCTTTCTCTCTCACGCTCTTTCAATCTTTCTCCTACTCACACACCCACTCAGACACTTACACACCCACTCACAGACCCACTCAGATTGTCACACACCCAGTCACAGGCCCACTGACACCCTTATGCACCCACTCACAGACCTGTTTACACACTGACGCACCCACTTAAGCATTGATGTACGCACTCTCACACCCAGACAGTCAATCTGACAGCCACTGTCACCCCCTAGATAACCTTCTCACACTCATTCACACACCTATTTTCACACCCAGAAAGGCCGCGGCAAACTCCTACCGCGCACGGTCAAAGAGCCATGCACAGCATTGGGTTGGGTGGTTAGGGAGTGTTGGCTACAGAGTCTGGCTGCAGGCCAGGTCTTGCAGTCAATCTCCCCTGCGCACGGGTGAAGACAGTGCACGGTGCAAGGTTGGGTGCTTATAGGGGGTTGGCCTCAGGGTCTGGTGGATGGATTAACATATAGTAATGAAAATTACTATAGATTAAACAACTATAGAACGTAACTGAAAAAACAAAGGTTACAGGGATGCTATAGTTTGGAAATAGAATTAAAAAATACAAACATAGAAGCTCACATTTTAAAGGTACCAAACCATTGAAATTCACCAATTATACTTAGAGTTATCTCAAGTAACTGTAACTTGTGACCTAAGGTAACTATAACTCATGC
Source organism: Pleurodeles waltl (assembly GCF_031143425.1). NCBI lineage: Eukaryota > Metazoa > Chordata > Amphibia > Caudata > Salamandridae > Pleurodeles > Pleurodeles waltl. The sequence goes on along the minus strand of NC_090440.1, from coordinate 1,533,587,131 downwards.
ATTGACATGCACTTCTAATTACCCCACAAATTATGGCACTCATGACATCTTTGATAACATCCTTGATAACATCAATGTAATATTTGCAGTAAACTTTTTGAGGGAAAAACTGCCTGGCAAGGTCGCAAGTTATAGTTAGCTTAGGGAATGAGTTACAGTTACTTGCGGTAACTCTAACTATAACTGGTGAATTTCTATGGTTTGATATGTTTAAAATGTGAGCCTAACTATAATGTCCTTGTAACCTCTGGTTTTATACGTTTATATATATATATATATATATATATATGGTTTTTTTTAAGTTTTAGATATAAAACTTTAAAATATCAAATAGAAACTTAGACATGGAGGGGTAATATTCACTACACCAACCTGATAACTAGTAGGAAAAGTGTTGGACTTAGGAGTGGTCAGATTTACTATTCCAACTCCAGGTTACAATAGTGAAAGATGTGGACTTTGGAGGGGTTACATTTACTATTTCTCCTCCAACATCAGGAATATTAGGGAAATTGTTGGACTTTGGAGAGACTGGGTGCCAGATTTGCTAAAGAGTGGTGAGGCGCAATGCTGCTCCAAACTTTTCAGCACTGTGTGGCGTCACTTTAGAAATGCAGGGATGTGCTGTATTTACTAAAATACGGTTAACCACTGTGTTTCCCCCTGCGCCGGCTCTAAATCTAGCTGCCAGTGCCAACACGGGCATCCTTACACCATAGTGCAAAGGTGTCAGCGTTGAGGGGATTGATTGTTTATGTGCAGGAAGATGTCCCTTCCTGCTCATAAACAATCATTCATGGCCTTTTGCTCTTTCTGTTTGTGCTGCAGAATGCAGGAGACATGAAGATAGCACAAATGAGGAGGTATAAAAGTGTGCCATGCTAACATCACCCCTGTGGTGGTGGTAGTTTTTGGCACTGCCAATCAATCAATCAAAGCACTTATAAAGCGCGCTATGTACCCGTTAGGGTTTCAAGGCACTGAGGGGGGGGGGATAGCTGCTATCGGTTGAAGAGCCATGTCTTGAGGAGTCTCCTGAAGGTGAGGAGGTCCTGGGTCCGGCACAGGGAGGTGGGGAGTGAGTTCCAGGTCTTGGCGGCGAGGTAGGAGAAGGATCTGCCGCCGGAGGTCCTGCGCTGGATTCGGGGAACAGTGGCGAGTGAGAGGTTGGTGGAGCGGAGTTGGCGGGGGGGACGTAGAAGTTGAGTCTGTTGTTCAGGTAGGCGGGTCCGGCGTTGCGTAGTGCTTTGTGCGCGTGGGTGAGAAGTTTGAAGGTGATCCTCTTGTCCACGGGGAGCCAGTGGAGGTCCTTCAGGTGGTGGGAGATGTGGCAACGGCGGGGTATGTTGAGGATCAATCGGGCGGATGCGTTCTGGATGCTTTGGAGTCGTTGGATGTCTTTTTTTGGGATGCCTGTGTAGAGTGCGTTGCCATAGTCAAGTCTGCTGCTGACGAGGGCTTGGGTCACCGTTTTTCTGGTTTCCGTAGGGATCCACTTGTAGATTCTGCGGAGCATGCGGAGGGTATTGAAGCAGGAGGAGGAGACTGCGTTGACCTGTTTGGACATGGTGAGAGCGGAGTCGAGGATGAATCCGAGGTTGCGTGCGTGGTTGGTTGGTGTTGGAGGATGCCCCAGCGCGGAGGGCCACCAGGAGTCGTCCCAGGCCGAGGGGGAGTTTAGTTTCAGGCGGCTGTTTCTCATCCATTCGGTGATAGATTTCAGTCCCTCGTGGAGGTTGGTTTTGGCGATGTGTGGATCTTTAGTAAGGGAGAGGACGAGCTGGGTGTCGTCGGCGTACGAGAGGATGCTGAGGCTGTGCTGTCGGGCCAGTTGTGCAAGGGGTGCCATGTATACGTTGAACAGCGTTGGGCTTAGCGAGGAGCCTTGGGGGACGCCGCAGATGAGGTTGGTGGCTTAAGATCGGTAGGGTGAGAGTCGGATTCTCTGGGTTCTATCGGAGAGGAAAGAGGAGATCCAGTTGAGGGCTTTGTCTTGAATTCCGGCTTTGTGGAGTCGAGATAGTAGAGTGCGGTGGCAGACCGTATCGAAAGCGGCGGATAGGTCTAAGAGGATGAGGGCTGAAGTTTTGCCGTTGTCCATTTGTTGTCTGATGTCGTCTGTGGCGGTGAGGAGTGCAGTCTCGGTGCTGTGGTTGCGTCTGAATCCGGATTGGGAGGGGTCCAGGATGGAGTTGTCTTTGAGGTAGTGGGTGAGCTGTGCGTTGACGATCTTTTCGATGACCTTCGCTGGGAAGGGGAGGAGGGAGATCGGTCTGAAGTTTTTGAGGTCGTTGAGGTCAGCCTTGGGTTTCTTGAGGAGGGTTTGGATATCGGCGTGCTTCCAGCTGTCTGGGAAGATTGAGGTGTCGAGGGATAGGTTGATGATCTTGCGGAGTTGGGGGGCGATGGTGGAGTCGGCTTTGTTGAAGACGTGGTGTGGGCAGGGGTCAGAGGGAGATCCAGAGTGTATGGAGTTCATGGTCTTTAGGGTTTCGGCGTCGTCTACGTGCGTCCAGGTGGTGAGGCGGTCGGCGTGGGGGGGGTTGTTTGGGGTTGGGTCTGGCGGAGGTGGGGTGTTGAAGCTGTCGTGGATGGCGGTGATTTTCTGGTAGAAAAAGGTGGAGAGTTTGTCGCAGAGTTTCTGGGATGGTGGGACGTCGTTGACGTTGGCGTTGGGGTTGGAGAGCTCCTTCACGATGCAGAAGAGTTCCTTGCTGTCGTGTGCGTTGTTGTTAAGGCGTTCTGTGAAGTGGGAGCATTTGGCGAGTCGGATAAGTTGGTGGTGTTTGCGGTTGGCTTCTTTGTGGGTTGCTAGGCTGTCGGGTGTGCGTCCGAGAATCCATTTTTTCTTGAGTTTCTGGCAGGTGCGTTTGGAGGCGATCAGTTCTTGTGTGAACCAGGCTGCTTTTTTCTTTTCTTGGTTGACGGTGGGCCTCTTGAGTGGTGCGAGGGAGTTGGCGCCGTTGAGGATCCACTGTTGGAGGTTGATGGCGGCAGAGTCCGGGTCGGTGGGGTCGGGCGGTGGGTTCTTGGCCAGCATGCTGGTTAGTTGGTCTTTGGTTACTTTTCCCCAGCGGCGGTGTGGCTGTAGCGGGTTGCGGTGGTGTTCGGTGATTTTCTTGAATGTGAAATGGACGCAGTGGTGGTCCGTCCAGTGGAGTTCGGTGGTGTGGTTGAATACAATGTTGTTGCTTGCAGTGAAGAGTGGGTCTAGGGTGTGACCGGCGACGTGGGTGGGTGTGTTGACCAGTTGACGGAGTCCGAGGTTGGAGAGGTTGGTGGTCAGTGATGCAGTGTTGGCGTCATTGTTGTTCTCCAGGTGGAAGTTGAGGTCTCCCAGGAGGATGTAGTCTGAAGAGGCGAGGGCGTGGGTGCTTACGAGGTCGGAGATGGTGTCGCTGAAGGGGGCTCTTGGTCCTGGAGGTCAGTATATGAGGGTTCCTCTGAGGGTAGTGTTGGGGTCCGTGTGGATCTGGAAGTGAAGGTGTTCGGCTGTCTTGAGGGTGTCGTCTGTGTGGGTGAGGATCTTGAGGGTGGATTTGTGGGCGATGGCTATTCCTCCGCCGATTTCGTTGGTGCGATCTCTACTGGTGATCTTGTAGCCGTCAGGGATGGTGATGGCGATGTCTGGGGCCGAGGAGTCGTTCCACCAGGTTTCGGTTAGGAAGGCTACATCTGGGGTGGTGGTGTCGAGCATGTCCCAGAGCTCGATGGCGTGCTTTCGTGCGGAGCGTGTGTTGAGGAGGATGCAGTGTAGGTGGTTTGTGTTGGTTGTTGCAGGCTTCATTGTTCTGTTGCAGGTGAAGTTGCAGGTGCGGCAGGAAAAGGGTCCTTTGGTGTGCTTCGGGGTGGTCTGGAAGCATTTTGTGGAGGGTCCAAGGTTGAGGACGAGGAGTTCACTGGCCGAGTAGCGAAGGATGGGGATGCGGGGGCGTGAGGACCAGGGGGGGTGGCGCTGGGCGCGGTCCAGGCGCGGACGGGCGCAGACGGGCTTGCCTCTGGCGCGCCAGCGGCACGGATGCGCAGCGCCAGCCATTAAGAAGGGAGGGGGGAGGGAGGAGCAGCTGGGAGGCGGGAGGGAGTGGCGAATGGGGGCGTGAGGGGGGCGGGGCCGCGGGGAGGCAGCAGCAGTGAGAGAAGGCAAGGGGGAGCGCACAAGGGGTAAAATACCAGGAAACAAGGCACAATAACAGGAATACGGCACAATTCAAAACAGTCACAAATCTACGCAAAATGGCACAAAAACAATTGGAATACAGCAATCAGAGGGGCACAAATGGGGGCTAGAGCGTAAGGAGGCAGGCGCTAAAAAAGTGGAACAAAACACTTACAGGAACGGCGAGAAGGCGGCAGAAGCCACGGGACTCGAACACGCTAGCAGCAGCGTGGGCGGGGGTCAGGGGCACGAGACAGCAGGGTGGTGCTGCGGACATGGGGGGCGAGCTCTGGACCAAAACAGGTTTCTGGACCACAGAATTTCAGACTTATTATAAATCTGGGGCAGCGTCAAAAACAATGTATGTTGGGGTGGAACGCCCACAGCAACACCCATTGCACGCCCCTCTGACACAGAAATCTTTATCGAAGGGGCCCATATTTACAAGGTGGCATTAAGCAACAAAATGTGGCTTAGCGCCGCCTTGTAAATGTGGCGCACTGCACAGCATCACCAGATCATCAAAAATCATGATGCTCTGGTGGCGCAAGGGCCTTGTAAATCTGTCCCTAGATTTACTATTCACACTCCAAGATAAACAGCAATAGGGAAAGTGTTGGACCTTCCGGGGTCAGATTTATTACTTTTCTCTAGCTTGAGCAACAGTAAGGAAACTGTTCGATTTTTGAGGTGTCAGGTTTACTATTCCCACTCCAATGTAAACAACAGTAAGCATTGTGGTGGACTTTGGAGGGGTCAGATCTACTATTGCCGTTCCAACCTGAGCTACAGTAGGGAAAGTGTTTGACTTTAGAAGGGTCACATATACGATTACCACTCCAAACTGAGCAACAGTAAGAGAGTGTTAGACTGTAGAGGGGTGAAACTTTTGATTTCTACTTGAATCTGCAAAGCAAGAGGTGATGTGTTGGACTTTGGAAAGATCAGATTTATTTTTCCTACTCAAACCTGAGCAACAGTCAGCCAAAGTTGGATTTTGGAGGGGTGAGAGTTACTACTCCTACATAAGCAAAAATTGGGAAATATTAAACTTTAGAGAGCTCATAGTTAATTTCCTGTTCTATATTTATACAAAGTGACATGCATATGACATTTTGAAAGTACAAAACATATTTACATAAACAAGACAAGGTGAACATAGGAAACATACTTATTAATATGAAAACAAATAATAAATAAAAACATATTTTAAACACTTCCTACTCAATTACTCTAATATTCTAACATATACAAAAACAATTTCAACTGAAAAAATAACAATACATATTACATTATGATGAGTATAACATTATTTATAAACAAAAAGCTTTAATCTAATAAAAGTAATTATTGTTCCAATTGTGAAAAATAATAACATAATTAACACAATCATACAAATGGACAAATTAACTACTAAAAATATTTTACTTTAGTGTTAAAATTATCTACTAAATAATAAAAATATTTACATAATCTATTGTCAAATTACCAAATTAAAATGTCTAAAAACATGGTAATCATTTAATAAATTATGTTTGCATAATTCCTGCCCCATCCCCCTACACACCCAACATCCCACCCAAAAAATATAAAAGATAAAAAAACTCTTGTTGGTTGATTCATGAATATAATGGTGTTCGTACTGATGAAAACAAAACCTTTTTCATAGTTCTCTGCATCTAGGGAAGGATCTTCATTATTGAGCAAACAATAGTATCTAGGATCTGTTTAATTGATTAAATGCCCCATTGATTTGCAGAAATATCTGACATGAGAATGGCACCAATTGAAAAGTGTAGAACATGTGCTAATTGTACCGCTTTCTGTGGCTTGGATGTTTGATGGCACAACTCCCAAAACAAGTAATGGCTATGCAGTGATGCTGAAAACATGATAGCTCCTTCTCACACACTGTGAGGATAAAGGTGGCTGCAACTCTTGCATCATAGAACTTGATGATGGAGATTATTCCAGAAACTATTACCCAGACACCATCCAGAAGTTAATCAGCAATATAATCATCATATTAAATTATGAACTTGCTGAAAGAATTCAGGTATATAACCACGCAGCATAAATGTACTTGCCACTTCCCCAGCAACAGGAAATCATCCATCTAATCATCCAACTGACTTCAGATGTTGGTATTTTCAGGAAATCTGGAAGGACATCAACCCTTGTTTCTGCAGGATAGGGCTCCTCTTGTGGCAATGCAACTTCATGATTTTGAACAGAATATCTTTGTAGTGTTGAGTCTGATGGTGTTGCAGACTCAGTTGTTGAAGTTACTGCTGGGACAAAATCAGGATTTTACAAAAGTAAATAAATCTGGAATCTCAGCAGTTCCCCTATTTGGGGAGATTATCTCAACTGGGCTAAATTCTTCTTGTGGTAATTCTGAACTAGAGAGAGGGGGTGGTTGACTAATCTGGAGGCAGCCTGTGTACATTGGGGGACTGATGAACAGATAATGTCATCCACATGATGATTCTTGATGTGCTCAGTTATCACTTTCATGTTTTTCTTAGTGCTAGGCAATGGTGGCAGGTTACAGTGAGTGGGTTCTCTACCTGAAGAACTGGAACAGGTGGCCGATATGATGGTCTAAAAGGTGCATTATCGGGAATCCTTTCTTGAACATATTAATTCAATTTAGAAGCTATTTGTCAGCTTCTGCAGCATAGTCAGGAGAAGGTCTCACATTCGCAAGTTTTCTTCTTAAGTTTTTAAGATTTGGCAATAGATTGACGAGTGAATGAGATTGGGTCTCCACCTTTCCGCAGAACAGTTAATCAAGTTCAAACATGTCTACCATAAACAAAAATGTGTAGATTGTGCACCCACCTAATATAAGTGACTGCAGGTTATTCAGTGCCTACTGAATCTGATATGGGAGGGTGGTACAATGACAATCCTAGTTCCAACGCCCTTGCAGTCAAGGCTTATTTAAGCATACCATTTGATTCTGTTTAATTGGAGGGGCGAGAGAACAGGTCAACTCTAAGAACATGCAAAATTTGTGTAATTTGCATTACCATAACTACGTAAAATTTTGGGAATATTACCCGAAATTATGCATAGTTATGCAAAATGCAAATATGTCGTTTAGCACTATATATTAGCAGGAAATAATTTCTTGCCTCCGTTTTTAACTTGAGGACGTAATTTGTGTTACAAAAGTAGTGCAAACAACATAATTGCTGTGAACAAAAGCCTCTTTCATTCTGATGTTTCACAATATTCATTTGCTCCTGCCCGATAACTTACAAGAGTGGCAGCACAATTTCAAAACTTGGCATAATGGTGACATTTCAGGAATTTTTTGTAACAAGCATAACACAAAAGTATCAAAAGTATTCAAATTATACTGACATAAATAAAGTGTTATCTGGGCCTAGCAAACTTCCAGAGTAAGCATACCCTTAACAAATAGTTTTGCATCAAAAACCAGGCCATTGTCAGAATGAAAGGTCCACACTGCCCCTATAGCAACTTGGCACTCCAAGTCTTTTAGGGTTATGTAAGCGGTAGCGTTCCTTTATGGCACTCCCCACAGGAATCTGGAGCACACATTGACTGCAACCAGTATGTATTTATAAGTGTTCAGAGCAGGCAAAGGGCTAATGTGATCGAGGAAGATGACACCAAAAGGTTTTTCTGTTATCGTCAGGGGTGAAGGAGGTGACCTCACAGCAGTGAAGGATTTTGCTTGTTGACAAATAGTACATTGCTTTGTAGATCTCGGTGTGGCCATAAACATACATGGCCACCAATATCATAAAGGAACTCTCTTAACTGATTCCAGTACATGTGGTAATTCTCCTATGAATCATAATGCATGTTTTTGATAACCAATTGGGATCTGCCAACTCTCATATGGTATATTTTGTGCTGGAGGGCGTGCTGCTAAACTGTTTGGTAATGCCCTCAACTGGTACAAACTCTACTCATGAGTAGAATATTTCAAAATGATAACCTGAGCTCAAGGTTGCTACTAGATTAATTTGCTCTTTGTAGCAGAAAACCCAAGAGACGTTAAGTAATCAGGTATTGGACCACTAAAATCACCCATATTTGTACATTCGCAGCTGCTATTTTAACGCAGATTCAATATACAATGTACAGCTCAATCGAATGACGTGGATTCCTTTAAGTTGTTACACTTAACACACCCTTCAACAAAATAGGAAGGGGCATATTTATACTCTGTTTGCGCCGGAATTGCGTTGTTTTTTTTGACGCAATTCCGACGCAAAACTAACTCCATATTTATACTTTGGCGTTAGACGCGTCTAGCGCCAAAGTCCATGGAGTTTGCGTCATTGTTTAGCGTGGACACCTACTTTGCGTTAATGATATGCAAGGTAGGCGTTCCCGTCTAAAAAATTGACTCCGAGGCATGTGCGCCGTATTTACACTTCCGGGCAAAATTCACTCCCGGGAGTGGGCGGGTCAAAAAAAATGACGTACGGCCGCTTTTGTGCCGTTTTTTAGCGCCTGGTCAGGGCAGGCGTTAAGGGACCTGTGGGCTCGGAAGGAGCCCAGAGGTGCCCTCCCAAACCCCCAGGGACACCCCCTGCCACCCTTGCCCACCCCAGGAGGACACCCAAGGCTGGAGGGACCCATCCCAGGGACATTAAGGTAAGTATTTTTATTTTATTTTTTTGTGGCATAGGGGGGCCTGATTTGTGCCCCCCTACATGCCACTATGCCCAATGACCATGCCCAGGGGACAGAAGTCCCCTGGGCATGGCCAATTGGGCAAGGGGGCATGACTCCTGTCTTTGCTAAGACAGGAGTCATTTCAATGGGGGTTGGGAGTCGAAAAAAATTGTGCAAATCGGGTTGAGGCGAAAAATTTGCCTCAGCCTGACTTGTCCCATTTTTTGGCGCCCAAGCTCCATATTCCCCTACGCCGGCGCTGCCTGGTGTACGTCGGTTTTTTTCACGCACACCAGGCAGCGCCGGCGGCTAACGCCGGCTAACGTCATTGAATAAATACGGCGCCCGCATGGTGCTTCAGAATGGCGTTAGCCGGCGCTAATTTTTTTGACGCAAAACTGCGTTAGCGCAGTTTTGCGTCAAAAAGTATAAATATGGCCCGAAGTTTCTATGTAGACTGAAAGAGGAAGTGCCAATATTACTCATATGTCTCCATTTTGACAATTACTGGAAAGTAGTTGTGTTTGGCCCCTAATGGTACCAGATTTACAGCCAAGCTCGGCACCATGTTACAGTTTCATAATCATTCAGTGTCATGGCCCAGCCCATCCTATTATTTCTAAAAAAAAACTATGTAAACCAAGTTTCCATCTTGAACAGGAAGAGCCGACAAGTTATGGCCCATGTAGCTCCCAAATTACCGGAGAGAATGTGTGTTAGGTACATAAAAACCTGACAGAGTCAAGAAATCCCAACAGTTATTTTTAAGGCTGAGTTAAAGCCGACTGCAGTGCAGAATAAATGCAAACATATTATTGCAGATACGAGACAAATAACAAGCATAAATGAGAACAAAGTAATTATGATAAAAGCAGGCAACGCAGTACATTTTGATTGATTGCTACACATCTAACAATAGCTGATAAACATAATAGTATCAAAGGTCTACCATTCTAGGAGCATTCAGTATTTAAACAATTGTCATTGCATACCTGAACTTTACTTATTTTGCATTTCTCAGCCTGCCTGGAAGGCACGGTTAAATTGAGTCTATAAAGTCACTTCTGATATCGATTGATGGAATCTATTGGGCCATGAGCAGGAAAGATCCTGATAAAATAACGGTATTGCAGTTGGGATCCCTACTTTCAACCAGAAAATTACCAGCCCTATTTCCACATTTCCATGTATTTTCACCGTGACCCACATACCAGTTTTAATATTGTTAGAAGACATTTCCAAGGTCAGACTCAGAATACAACAGCAAGATGTCTAGGCCTTGGTGAAATACTGATTATGCCAGAGTAATTCCACATCATTCCAGGTTACTCTTTTGAAGCTAAATTATAGAAAGTTACACAGTTATCCCCGTTTGCATAATTATGAATCATTTTTCCGAAACATCCTACGCCAGGAGCACAGGAACAATGAATTTAGCAACCAGGAGCAGATGCTGGCTGCTGCTGTGTGTATTTTGTTGCATTTAGTGCTAATTTCATAGTGCAAAATGAATCTTCGGGTCCATTTTGGACGTGAGGGTGCATATTGAAAGATAAGTAAGAAAATAACGCTAAATGTTGGATTATTCTCCTCTTGTAATTCTGTAAAATCTCGCCTTGTTTTACTATCATTTCAAATAATTATGCTACAGAAATGTACACAAGTTCAAGAGATCCACTCCGCAGCATATATCAGGCCATTTTTTCATTTCACTATTGCATGTCAGCTATCACCTGCTATGTACTAGGCAAATGTATGACTCCTACAACTTACTCTTACCAACACTTTGTGAAAATTGCTGTTACTCTATCACTATTTCTCAAAACCATTACTTCTACCTGAACATTGCTTCTACCAAACTATTGGATTGTCGGTGCTGATTTACATAGTTCGGTAATTAGAGTCCTAAACAATTTGGGCACGAGATAAATGTTGAAGTAATGATTACAGCTACGTAATAGGCCAAATTAATACTCTTGTAGAAATTAATGGATGAATGAATGTGGTGCTCTTGTATTATCATCGTGTGCCAAGTATTCCCCAAATGTATGGCTTGCATTTCCATCAAATGCCAGGGATTGCTAAACATTTTCAAATATTCCCACAATATGTCAGGTTTGCAATCATACACCGGGTATGCACTTCATGTGCCAAGTGCCACCATTATAATACCATCAGGCTTCAGAGTTTGCCATCATATAGCAGGTAGGGTCATTATATCATAGGTAATTAAATTAAACGCGAGGTATTGATATTTTATGGCAAGAACTACAATCAGATGCAGTAGATTGTCTTCAAAAATTCCAGTGATCATCATCAGTTTAGCAGACGCTCCCATCCCGTACATGCCATATGTTTTTGAAACTCGTGGTATATTAAGAAGCGCTTACAAAGGAAAGGGGTTAGTGATACTATTGGAAAGGTGGACTAAAACTAAACAGATCTGCTGGGGAAAGAACACGTTTTCCCTGGCCTTACAGAAAGAAAAGTGATAGTTCAAAAGTTTCAAAGCGAGGGAAAAAGAATTCCAAAGAATCAACAGCCGCCAAGTATCTGTTATGCTTAAACAAGAATTTGCCGAAGACCAGGGTTTCTGTAGCCTAGAAAGTAGGGCTCTAAAGAATTAGATGTTTTTTTCAGGAAGTATGACTAATTTCAGCAAAAAGTAAGGTGGAGAAAACAGGAAATCCTAAAGCAGATTTTGGCTTCCAATGTAATACCATGAAAAGTGCAATGTAAAAGAAAGGCATGCAACATTTTGGAGAATATGGTATCACCTTATCCGCTGCATTGTGGACTGTGTTAACGCGTCAGACCTTATTAAGTGAACTTACAAGGAGACTCATATAGGCCGATGGACCTTTTGACTGTGCTTCGAGCAGTTCCTATCATGTAATCCCGTCCGTACCAATACAAATCAACAGCAGTAACGATCAATGACATCGATGATCAATGGCAATCAGTAATTTGCACACACCATGATCTTCCGACCATGAATAACCACACCTTTACGTAAAAGTTAGAATGTTTATTTCCCTATATTAACAATGCTAGTGTCACTTAACTTAATCTCAAAATCATATGATAAACATACTGAAACAATACTTGCTGCCCAAAGCGCCTAATGAACTGCAATCTAATCAAAGCTTGGGCCACTACACATTCTAAGGTTACAGTGCAAATTAACAGTAAGAATAACTGTGCAAACAAAATGATATACATTTTGATTCAGCAAAGAAAAGACATCAACTGTTATTACATGTAGTGAGCATCATCTTTGAGAACAGTAACTAACCGTCGGATTAGAATAGCATGTTTGGATTTCATGCAAAACAATTTACTCAACACAAATTTGGAAAAACATCTAACTGTGGCTCTATCAACAGTATAGCGGTTGATACCTAGGGACAAAAGCACATAGACATAACAATCAGTAACATTGTCTTATACCTTGCCTCAGTATGGTTCAGCAAGCTGTGACAGTCTTCGTCAATTGGACATCAGTTTGGTCAGCAAGGCATCAGGATTCAGCATTAAAGTCAGGAAAAGCAAAGTCTCTTCATGCATTTGGAAAAGATAGCTAAAAACTCAAGTCAGTTAAGAAGAATATTGCGGAATGGTCTCTCTCTCCTAGGTGCAGTCTGGGTAAGTTAGATTTCCTAAAACTACTTCCCACATCCTTATTGGTCAAGGAATCGCATGTTTGCATTTAGTCCAATTAAAATAAAACCCCAAATCTAAGTTTTCCCTACTACACAGTTCACATGTCGATGATTGGCTCCTCTCCTCCCATTCCCGTCGTTGAGCTTGTCAGGTATCAATTTTGTTGCAGCTTATACTCCAGTCAGTGCATCCATTGTCTTCTCCTGGGAAAATCACCCTTACACATACTACATTATACAATGTACCCCTAGCTAGTGCACCATCTTCTAGCAAGCAGTTCTCATGAGAAAGAATTTCAGCTATGAGCACTTGGTCAGTACAGTGGAAAATCACAATTTAATTCCCTAAGCAGCCATTTTATTAGTCGCCTAAGAAATACAGCTTGACATGAGGCCGTGCAGCTAGGCCCAAGACCTCACTAAGTTAAGACCTATGATTAATAAAACTAATACACAATACACAACCCTTAATGTGAAACACTACTACATTAATCAAATATAGGGTCAACATTTTACATTAGTAAGCTATTAATAAGTACACTTTGTGAACATTGGCGGCCACTCAGGTAGGCGCACCTTCAAATGTGTGCATTATTTTTCTCTAAGTTAATTCATTTTCTCTGCAAATTCAACACTCAAAATACATGAATATTCATTAGTAAAATTCAGCGTTAACAATCCTTCCTCTGATGACTAAATATGTCATCACATTTAAATCTTCCCACACAAATGTTCTACTTCAGCTAAAATTCTGTCATCTCTATCTCTGTTAATCTTTGTCCCCTTTTCAAATTTTCCCTAAACAAATTTTCCCTTTTCATTTTTCTCTCCTCTGATCATTTTTTACTTTCTTTAATTTAATCACTCTACATATTTTTTAGATTCCCCATTCTCCGATTATGCAAATCACAGTAATCAATATCCCTTGTATTATTTTCAATAAAATCCCTTTTCCAATGTTGCTGAGCCAATTTCCCACTGAAACATATCTTTTGCAACTTTCTCCCAAACATCTTGTTCTTTCAGCTCTTTCAAATCAGCACTTTCATTAGTCAGAATAGTAAGTAAGCTTCTAATTTCCTTGCTGTTGTCAGGAGTAGCAGCAATGTCTCAAATTAGGCATTTTGCAAACTACGCCCTCTTTTGCTAAAAGAATGTTTAACGCAAGGCGGTTCTGAAGAGTCATTGATCTTTCCGCAGCCAATTCTGTATCCATTAAGATCATGGCTTCTGAGAAATTTGTCAACATGTTATCCACAATAGTAGACAACAATCTTTATAGAATTCAGAACAACTCCTACTGAAGGGATCATTGCTCCAAATATATCTCTCACTATACCAGAAGGAGACTCTATCTTTTGCTTAATGTGATGTAACTCAGTCAATTTCGTTAATCTTTTCAAGTCATCAAGTTGAAATATCTTTGTGAAGACTATTCCCAAATAACATGTCCCATACCATCCTCTTGGAAGACGGTAATAAGCACTAGGACCACAAATGTAATATATGAAAGAATCGCTGGATCCTGTCCTTTTAACATGAACGTCCATTTACTCTGAAATAAAAACACATGTCTACATTCACTCGTTCCCACAAACAAAGTGTCAGTACGAGATTTAGGTCTATATAAACAAAGCTTTCCTACGTGTTGCACATCTAAAGCTAATTTCCCTTGTGTCTTTATTTCACTAAAAGCATAATCATTTCTAAAACTCCTTTTCTCTAAGCCTTTTTCTAACTTCTCCTTCAGTGCCTTTCTCCTGTCATCTGTCTGATCTAAAAATCTCTTTTCTAATGGTGTAAGCGATCATGTCAGGTTATTCTTGTGTGCATATGCTGTGCCAAAAGTTAATGTAGGCTCAAAGAAGCCTCTCACTAATACTATGTCATTGTCCTTAACTACTCTACTCAGATATCTAATTATGGGGACAAATGAAAACACAACATCGTGATTGGAATAGAAATACTGAATGTACTCCTGGTTATAGAATCTTGTTAGTGACAGACTACAACCTATCCCATAAGTAAGGGACAAACTATGATAGGTAACTCCTTCTTCGACTGATGAAGGAATCTGTGTAGACACATAACAATTTCTCACATCCATCGTCTCAACATAGTCACACAATAAACAATAGAAAACATTAGAAGAAAGTTCCCCTTCTGCGTTGTTTATGTGTAAATACTACTCATCTAACCTAAACTTCTCTATCGCTGTTTATGCAGTAGTTGTCTCTAAAGCTGAAGTATGGTTGGCTTTGCTTTTGTCAAGAACAGTCATTGCCACAATCAATATCAGGCACAAGATCACACACACAATTGCCAAACCAATACTCGTGTATTTACAGCACCTGTTCTTCCTACCCTGCTGGCTAATGTTGTTCATGATCTGTAAAGAATCAGAAAGTAGAAGAGAAAGAATTAGTAACTATGCAGCAAAAACGAAAAACAAAAATCTTCAATCTTCTTTCAGCAGTTATTTACAGCTTTCAGTCTCACTTCCAGGATTCTTTGTCAAAATCAGTTTAGCACCTTGTCAAATCAGGTTATCTTTTCAAATCAGGTTTTCAAAAGTCTTTTCTGGTTACTTTCAACAGTTTTTTTTTCCTTCTTGTACTTTTATCACTTTAAAATTTCAACAGTTCAGTTCATTGATTTCCTTCAAGTATCAAAATATTGACCTGGAATGTCTTGAGCAAAACAAAAAGACAAAAATTATCTTTGTCATTCACTTGTTGTTGCATATGCCCATTCAGGACCTGCGTACCTTCGACTTGCTATTCTTTTTCTTTTTAACTTTCCATCTCCATTCAATTCTCCTTCAATCAGGTCTTCCCTCCTTGTCGTATCTACTTCTTCCTCGATTGATGTCACAACACCTGCTTCCTTTCTCTTTGCTTGTGACTCCGGCCACTTGTCTCCTTTCAGTGGACCCTTGGTCAATGCTCTTTTCAGTGTTGAACTTGAAACTTCTCCTTGCTCTGCATGATTTTCTGATGACAGACCTGCGACTGGGTCAGGAGGAGTCAGACCACATTGGCTTTGATCTACCTCAACTCCTTCCCCCTCAGGGTCTGGCGTTTGCTCTGTTTGTCTCTCAAAATCATCTACTTCTGGGAGAGTCCTCCTCTGACTAGACTCTCCTGCTGCCTCAATTAAGATTGGGTAACTGTCACTCTCCTGGAGGTCTTCTCATTCGCCTCTCACAGGAGTGACTGCACTGTTCTCAACGTGCTCAGTTTGGTCTCATTTCCTTTTTCTTCTCTTTCTGGGTCTGAGGCTTGTTTGGTAGTTGTTGCTACTCTCAACAACTCTTCTTCATTGTCCAGAGGACATGCCACTTTTCTCGTATGGCTTGCATGAATGCAGTTCGGAACTCCAGCGCACTTCACAGTTGTGGTAGTGATCAAAACTACCTGGTAAGGCCTTTCCACCGAGGTTCCAAACATGTCTTCCTCACGTGTTTTTGGACCACAACCCACTCACCAGCTCTCAGGTTGTATCCTGGATCATGGATCGGTGGCAGTGTGGTGGCTTCCACCTGCTGAGAGAAAGAGCGAACCACATCAGCCAGACCTTTGCAGTAATCCAACACCATATCATCTGTTATGTTCACAAGCACATTTGCAGGGACCACTGGTAACATTGCACTGCCAATGAGGATCTTGTGCGGTGACAATCCTGTCTTCCTTTTGGGTGTGTTTCTCATTGTCATCAGAACTAACAGTAGTGTGTCAGGCCATTTCAAATTCATGGATGTACACATTTTCGCCAGTCTTGATTTCAAGGTACCATTCATCTGTTCCACTAGTCCTGATGCTTCAGGGCGGTAACTACAATGCCACTTCTGCTCAATGTTTAAGGCTGCACCTAATAATCTGACTACTTCATTGTTGAAGTGACTTTCCCTATCTGATTCTTAAGAGATCAGAAACCGAAAACGTGGTATCAATTCCCTAAGCAGTAGTTTCGCTACTGTGAGGCTGTCATTTCTTCATGTAGGGTACTCTTCAATCCAATGACGAAAGATGCAGATAATCACCAACACATATCACAAACCTCCACACACAGGAATCTAAATAAAATCCATTTGCATTCTGCTGAATGAACCTCCTGCTCTTCTAATGTGGCTTAAATTAACCACTGTCCCTTTCCCCCTGTTCATTTGTTGACACATGACGCAAGGATGGCAAACTGTTTCAGCAGCTTTCCTAAACTTTGGATTGAACCAACTGTGTTTAAAGAGACAAATTATAGCATCCCTTTAAACATGTGCTTGGCCATGATACAACCTAGCCATTTGAGTCAACAAACTGTTCAGTAAAACCAATTGACCCTCTCCTGAAACCCACTATTCATCTTTTTGCTGTACACATTTCATTTTGACCAATAATCATTTTTCCTCCCTGTCACCATTATTCTGTAGTGTTCACAATTCCGCCGATGTATCTATTACATGCAATGCATAATTTGGACATGTTTCATTTTCTTCATGTAACAGTTCCCACTTATATTTGAACGATATACAGTTCAATGCGCACAACCTTGCGACTTGATCCACATATCCATTTCCCATTGACACAAAATCTTGCGATTTCAGATGTGCACTGCATTTTACCATGGCAATCTTTTCAGGCATTTGGATAGTTCCCAACAATTCTTGAATTCTCTCACCATTTCTCACTGGTGAACCAGATGAGGTCATGAAACCTCTCTGTGACCACAACTGGGCAAAGTCATGGACTATTCCAAATCCATACTGGCTATCTGTATAGATGGTAACTTTAAGCTGAGCAGGAATATGGCACTCTCTAGTAAGGGCTACCGGTTCCGCTACTTGTGCAGAATATACTCCTCGAAGCCAGGACGCTTCCAGTATACCAGAAATTGGGCACACAGCATATACTGCTCTCACTGCTCCTGTATTGTCCCATAGACATCAACCATCAACAAAGACAATTTGGTCATTTTCTTCCAATTGGGTGTCTCTAATATCAGGTCTCGGTTTTGTGCACAGATCAGTTACCTCAAGACAATCATGCTCAATATCTTCCAATTTTTCAATTTCAACATTTTCATTTGGAAGTAAGGTTGCCCGGTTAAGCACTCTATATCTTTTCAATTATACATTAGGTGACCCTAAGATGCTCGCCTCATAGCAAGTCATTCTGGCACCTGTTAAGTACTGGGTTTTGGTTCTTGTAAGACTTCAATGGAGTGAGGGTCCACAACAGTCAAAGGGTGTCCCATCACAATGCCTTCACACTGTGTGAGGTTCTGTCCAACTGCTGAAACTGCATGCAGACAGCCTGGTAAAGCTGCTGCAACTGGGTCCAAAGTAGCTGAAAATATGCTCCTGGGTGGTTTACACCTCCATGAACTTGCGTCAAGACAGTCAAAGAACATGCATCACGCTCATGGCAAAACATCGGAAGGACTTAGTGTAGTCAGGCATACCTTTACACAGACTCTCTCTCAGTTCAGAAAACGCTTTTATACAAGCCTGGTCTAACACTAGGGGGTCAGTGACTTCTTTGTGGTTCAGCTTCTTCAAGGGCTTGGAAATAACTGAAAATTAGGAATCTATTGGCAACAGTAGCCTACCATCCCTAAAAACATCCTGACATCTCTCTGTGTGGTTGAGAGATTCATCTGAAATATGGCTGTAACCCATTCTCTGGATATTTCCTTGTTCCCTTCTTAATCTGGTGACCCAAGTATTTCACCGCTTTTTGACAGTATTGGAATTTAAGTGGAGACACTTTATGATTGTTCTTTCCTAAATGGTTCAGCAAGGCAAACGTGTCATACTTGCACTCGTCCTTCATTTTGGATGTAATCAGCAAATCATCAATGTACTGTACAAAGGTCGAATGGAAAGGTAATTCCAATGACTCAAGATTCTTTTTCAAGATCTGATTGAATATGGAAGGTGACTGAAACCCCTGAGGAATTCTACACCAACAGTGAACTCCATCCAAAAATTTGAAACAAAAGAGAAATTGACTATCCTTCTGAAAAGGCACAGAAAAGAAGGCTTGTGACAAGTCTATGACAGTGGAATCTGAAACAAAATCATGGCTCGATTTGGCACCATGGGGCAGCATTTGATCACAATGTAATTTATTTTTCTCAAGTCTTGGACAATTAGCACCTTCCCACATGGCTTTTTCAGTCCCATTATCCCTACATTACAGGGGCTACTCAACACTTCTTTCAAGACCCCTTGGTTTACAAACTCTGCAATTATGTGAGCAACCTTCATAAGGATATCCTGTGGCATGTGATACTGGGGAATCTGAGGAAAAATTGCATTTGGCTTTACAAGAACCTTAACTGGCTCAACTCCCTTAATCAGGCCAATCTCTTTCCCTGTCACATCCCACACTCTCTCTTTAACTGCTTCCAGTAAGTCAAGAGGAAGCTCCTTCCCTATGAATACTGGAAAGAAATCAATCAGGGGGTACTCCTCATTATAGTCTCACACTCTGTCTCTGGAATTGGTTCATCAACACTATTCGTCTGTATCTTGATTCCGTCATTTGAACAAGTAATCAAGCACCTGGTTTTACACAGCAAGTCTCTTCCTAATAGTTATACCAGACTTGAATCACAGACTACACATTTATGCAATCCTTTAAAGTTGCCTATTTTTTACCTTGACTTGTTCTGCAATTGGAGTGGTCAAATACTGAGTCCGTACTCCTACAATCTAGACTGTCTTTCCTGAAAGGGGCAAGTTGGAACTTCTGCAGTTCTCAGTGTAGAGCGTGTAGATCCTCTGTCAACCAAGAATGAAACCTTGTGACCCATCACCTTTCCCTTCACATATGGACCCTTCTGATCTACTTCTAAGGAGGCTGCAAACACACATTCTTCTTCATCCGAACTCTTGCTCACCCAATCATTGTTTATTCCATTCTCACTGTGTAACGGGACCTGGTGTACAGTGTTATTAGTCTGGTTAGACGTCTGCCCTGTGACCTGTTGGGGAAGCATCACCGGCTGCTGTTCCATTGGTGCTTGAGGTATTTCAATTTGCTGTCTAGGTACCATTTGAACCTGCTGTTGAATTGGCTGCAACTGTGTTATTTGTACACATGGCATTTGCACCTGCTGAATGGGTTGAAAATGTTGCATTTGATTCATATTGCTATGGAAATTTGGATTATGACCTCTCATCCTCTGTACTCTCATGTTTTAGAACAAATTGATGTCACTTGGTTGCTGAACAACACCTTCCAGTACCATCATCGGACACTCTTGCTTCTAATGTCTGACCACTCCGCAAGCATGGCAAGGCAACAATCTCTTAATTCCCTGCACATCATTCTGAACCACCACAGTACCCAAATAAGGACTACGGTTTCCATTACCCATACCTCCGCGACTCCTACCTCTCATCTGATTTTGAAACACCACATTTCCCTGCTGTTGCTAACTTCCCTGCATTCTTGTTTGTGCCGCTTTAATCTGCATCATCGTTGCCTTCTCTTTCAGCTTTTTCTGCTTCAACTCAATCACGTCACTACAGTACTTTGCGTACTGGAACACCTCATCAATTGGCTTTGCTTGCCATCAAATCAAATGACTCTTAATCATCTGTCTAATTTCAGGTCTTAATCCTTCCACATATCTGAACACAAAATGAATCATGTCTTTCGGCTCAATTGTCTCCGTGCCACTATAATGCTTAAATGCCTGCAAAAATCTTTCATAATACACATGTATAGACTCTTTCGCTTCCTGGGCTGTCCTGTCTATTCCCTGCCCGTCAATGTTTTGGCGCGAAATTCTTGTTTTCAAGAATTCAATCACTTTGTATTAATATTTCATTACCCCAGGAGACGGCGCACCTGTAGTCTGGTCTCTCTCTGGTTCCTTCATTGGCCAATCTATACTCCTCTTGCATTTCATCCAGAATCAGCTGGGACTACTATCTCTAACAGAGTGTTCAAGTCCTCCCACAATCATTTGGCAAGTTTCACAAATCTGTCTGTCTGCTGGTACCATTCTACTGTTTTCTCTCTCAACCTAGGATAATCATTTGTAAAGGACAGAATGTCACTTCTGCTCCAAGGGACATGAACAAATTTCCCTCCTGGAATCTCTTGCATTGGTAAAATTTTCACAGGATCCTTGCTTTGCTGCACATTTTCAGTAAGATCAGCAGAATCCCTTTTCCTTTTAACTCTTTTCTTTACTCATCTGCCTCCCCACTTGTATAATGCTCCCCATGTCTGGACATTTTGGAGTAACTCTCTTCTCGCCTTCATTGCTGCAGATCTCATGTGTTCAAAATCTTTTGTGTCAAAATCTAACCTGTATCTCCTTTTCAAATGTTTTGCCTTCTCTGTTTCAATGCCACACTTCTCTGCCAACTTTGCTAACCTTTAATGTACATTGCTCACTTCCCTCGTAATTTTCAGGCACAGATATCTCAGTTCTGCTTCTGTGTAGGAATCTAGGCCCTCATTCCAACCCTGGCGGTCTATGACCGCCAGGGTGGAGGTCGCCGGAAGCACCGCTAACAGGCTGGCGGTGCTTCATCTGGCATTCCGACCGCGGCTGTAAAGCCGCGGTCGCCCAGCCGGGTCTGGCGGTTTCCCGCTGGATTACCCCCCGCTGGGAGAATCCTCCATGGCGGCGCTGCAAGCAGCGCCGCCATGGGGATTCCGACCCCCTTCCTGCCAGCCTGTTTCTGGCGGTTTTCACCGCCAGAAACAGGATGGCGGGAACGGGTGTCGTGGGGCCCCTGGGGGCCCCTGCACTGCCCATGCCACTGGCATGGGCAGTGCAGGGGCCCCCTAACAGGGCCCCAGCATGATTTTCACTGTCTGCATAGCAGACAGTGAAAATCGCAACGGGTGCAACTGCACCCGTCGCACCCCTGCAACACCGCCGGCTCCATTCGGAGCCGGCTTCAATGTTGCAGGGCCTTTCCCGCTGGGCCGGCGGGCTCTCCCTTGGCGGGCGCCCGCCAGCCCAGCGGGAAAGTCTGAATGGCCTCCGCGGTCTTTTGACCGTGGAGCGGCCAATTGGCGGTTCCCGCTTGGCGGGCGGTGCCCACCGCCCGCCAATGTCGGAATGACCCCCCTAGTCTGTCCATAGCCATAGTTCGTTCAATGAGCTAACCCGCTTCCATCCCTAGACTCGCATAGTTCAAGTACTCCTCTATCCTAGGAGCACTCTGGGGGGTATTCAGCTGATCTAATCATTCAGTCAATTGTTGGGCAGTCAAACCTTGCAGCAAAATGTTGTTGGCCTGGGCATGTGTCATCGGTTGCACCACTACACTTGACGACTGCGGTGTCATTAGCTTTAGGCTCTGACTAACATTCGACCTTATTACAGTATCCAGAGGAACTCCAAATGGACTAAGGTCTAGCAAAGATCTCGAACGTGAAAGGTCTGTCCCATAGGAGAGACTACTTGGGTATTCTCATTAAGTTCTCTCCTCATTGCATTCTGACTCAAGACTCCCTGTCCATTTACACTGATATTCTCCTGTGCAAACAAAGGTACAATTGGACCAATAGTGACAGGTACAGATACAGCATCTGTGCTTAGTCTGACATTCTTGTTCTGTGGGTGCATAATTCCCGCATTCTGGCTCGTCAATACAGACATATCTGTCTATGCCTCTGTTATCGGAGTGTACTTTGGTATTGCCTGCGACTGGGGCAATAAAAGCGAAGTTGGTTCTGTCTGAACCAACATCGGTTTCAGGAAAACCTGTCCTGTAGGCACCATTAAGTTTGTGGCAGCTTCCACTATAGGTACATCAGGGTAAATTCTCTGGACATGCGACTGTGGCACCTGATTTCGTGCTACTGGTGTAATAGGCACATTAAGATTGCTCTGCTTTGGGCTCTGTGTCAGGCTAGGATTAACTTGTACTGGACTTGTTGTCATGTTAACCTGTGTCGGAGCTGAAGGATTCACACTGGTGCTTGGACCACTCTCTTGTGCTGCATATGGTGGGGGACAATTTCTCAATAACTGCAAAATAAACTTGTCATCATCTGACTCTTCCTCGAATGTAAGTGATCCCCTAGATTCTTTGATCTCCACTCCCTACTCTCAGAAGGGCTTCTATTTGTCTTCCTAGTGGCTTTCCTTCCTTCTCTCTCGCTGTCCTGTGTAATCACAGGAAACATTTTAATCCCCTGTAAAGTCTTGGTTCTCCAGAATTTCAAATCGCTGTCACATCTAGCCTCAGCTAGTGTCTTTTCTGCCTTCCTCATCCTCCTTTCAAATTTCGATTGCTGTTGCTGTCTAGCTACTAATTCCCAGATTGCTAATGCCTCAAACTGTGCTGGTCTAGGAGGGGGTTTCAGATCATACAGCACCCTTCTCAGATTCTGTAAAATCCTCAGATTAAATGTTCCGTGAGCAGGAAACGCTAAACTCCTTTCTTTCTCTGTCACTTTGCACCATTGCTTCAGCCAAAGGCATGGTTCAGCACCCTTTTCTTCGATTACAATGTAAGCTGGTGTACCTTCTGGCGGCGCAATAGCCCCTATACTCGTTGTAATGTACGTATCTCCCCTTAAAACACTCTTTAAAGCTTTGAAAAATGTAATTTTTGTTACCTTTATGTTTTTCTAAATTGAATCAGGAAGTGGCTTTTAATCCCATAATACTCTTCACCAACCTCCTCAACCAATTGCGCTTCACAGTTGTCCGCCAATCAGTGTGCGACTCTTCTCACCAACACAACCTATCCAAGCACAGCTCCAATAATGTCACACTCACACGTACATCGTCTGACAAAGTCTTGCAGCTTGTCCACCCAAACTCAGATTCACACTAGACTAATGCAAAATTATTGCGAGCACTAAACAAAATCAAAACCCTATTTGTCCGTTTACTACAGGTAGGCTAACATAATCACTTCAGAAACTACGGATTTTTCACTGACAGCATTTCGCTCTAACAGCTACTCTTTCTTTCTCAGTTTTCCTGATTCGCAAGCAAAATTCAACCAGCAAATTTTACTCTCAACCGATCAGTGGGTCTGTCCTGGTGCACATAGGACTAGCCAGATCTCATTCAATTTTTTTTTTCGCTCACTTTGACTCACACTCTGACTTGTCGAGCAAGCCAGATTGATTTATTAAACCAGACAAATTACAACAAAAACCAAGTGTCTCACACACTTCTAAATATACTCCGGAGTCTTAGACCATGCAGGGTCCGTATACCAACAACCACATGGACAATTTGTTAGCACAAAGCACCACACATATGTGAAATTTAACAACTTCCCTACTCTCACACTTCAGAGTATGCACACTCCTTCTACAACTTCATTTGACGTACGCAAACTCCCTATACCCTCACAAACATCACAATTCCCCTGTGATTTGAATAAGCAGTGCAAGCACAAAACCTAATCCATTCACACTGTCACTAGAACACCGAGAACATCCTCAAACAATCATTGGCAAGCTCCAAGGTTCTGGGAAATTTATTTTAAGTACTTAGGGGCACATTTTCTTTCCACTTTGTATCATCGAATCTGAAAAATCCAAACTTTCACCAATTTCACCCAATCTATGAAGTACTTTGCTCTTTGTAGGGGACTAACCCTTACCCTACTACCATCTCAGGGACACCTGTTATTTCTCGTTTACACTCTCTGGGACCAAATACTCTACTACCTATCTCTGGACTGTATAATGGGATCTTAAGGAGACAAACTATGTACCGGGCCTTTGTGATGGGCTCTTAAGAAGACAAACCATGTAACAGGCCTCTATGAAGGGCTCTTAAGGAGACAAACCATCCTCTGCTACCATCTCTGTTAGCGTGCCAGACCTTATTAAGTGAACTTACAAGGAGACGCATATAGGCGATGGACCTTTTGACTGCACTTCGAGTAGTTCTCATCATGTAACCCCGTACCAATACAAATCAATAGAAGTAACAAACAATGACATTGATAATCAATAGGAATCAGTAATTTCCACACACCATGATCCCTCGACCACGAATAACCACACCGTTATGTAAAAGTTAGAATGTTTATTTCCCTATATTAACAATGCTAATGTCATGTAACTTAATCTCAAAATCAAATGATAAACGTACAGAAACAACACTGGCTGCCCAAAGCACCTAAAGAACCGCAATCTAATCAAAACTTGGGCCACCTCACATTCTATGGTTACAGTACAAATTAACAGTAAGATTAACTGCGAAAACAAAATGATATACATTTAGATTCAGCAAAGAAAATACATCAACTGTTGTTACATGTAGCGAGCATCATCAGTGACAACCCTAACTAACCTTCTGATTAGAATAGCATGTTTGGACTTCATGCAAAACAATTTAGTCAACACAAATTTGGAAAAATATCTAACTATGTCTCTATCAAAAGTATAGCGGTTGGTACCTAGGAACAAAAGCAAATAGACAGAACAATCAGTAACATCGTCTTATACCTTGCCTCAGTATGGTTCAGCAAGCTGTGACAGTCTTCGTCAAATGGGCATCAGTTCGGTCAGCGAGGCATCAGGATTCAGCATTAAAGTCAGGAGAAGCAAAGTCTCTTCATGCAGTTCGAAAAATATAGCTAAAGACTCAAGTCAGTTCAGTTAAGAAGAATATTGCGGAATGGCCTCTCTCACCTAGGTGCAGTCTGGCTAAGTTAGATTTCCTAAAACTACTTCCCATGTCCTTATTGGTCAAAGAATCACATGTTTTCATTTAGTCCAATGAAAATAAACCCCAAATCTAAGTTTTCACTACCACACAGTTCACATGTCGATGACTGGCTCCTCTTCTCCTGTCATTGGGCTTGTCAGGTATCAATTTTGTTGCAGCTTATACTCCAGTCAGCGCATCCATTGTCTTCTCCTGGGAAAGTCACCCTTACACGTACTACATTATACAATGTATCCCTAGCTAGTGCATCATCTTCTAGCAAGCAGTTCTCATGAGAAAGAATTTCAGCTATGAGCACTTGGTCAGTACAGTGGAAAATCACAATTTAATTCTCTAAGCAGCCATTTTGTTAGTCGCCTAAGAAATACAGCTTGACATGAGGGCGTGCAGCTAGGCCCAAGACCTCGCTAAGCTAAGGCCTATGATTAATAAAACTAATACACAATACATAACCCTTCATGTGATACACTACTACATTAATCAAACATAGGCCCAACATGTTACATTAATAATCTATTAATAAGCACACTTTGTGAACATTGGCAGCCACTCAGGTGGGCGCAACTTCAAATGCGTGCATTATTTTTTCTCTAAGTTAATTAATTTTCAATGCAAATTCAACACTCAAAATACAAGAATATTCATTAGTAAAATTCAGTGTTAACAATTGCTTTTAGATCTTTGCAAATACCAAAATGAAGGGAGCTTAAGTAATCCAGTCTTCATCTTGCATCAGCAGCCATAGTAGATTTACCATTTACTGTGAGGTAGGGTACAATTTTCCTCAACATTTTAAATACAAGGAGGTTATGACGCGCACTTCAGTGGACAACTCAAGATGCGTGTTTAAGAAGTCAAGATTTTTTGATCTTGGAAAAAATATGACAAACATCCATCTCAGGCGGGCAGTACTCTGGGGAACAAATATTGAGCTTTTGCCCCATTACCAATGTTTTGGCTTTACTAGCATTCAGTTTGAGCTGGTGCAATTATTCCTAAACCTCCTTCATGCTAGTTTTAAAAGAGGCACCCAAATACCCCACTAAAGAGAATCGGTATATGCGAAGAACTGGAAACTATAACTGCACATCAGCCTGGCTAGAGACTCATCATCAACATTAAAAAGGTAGGGCAGAGCCGTGAGTAACTCCAGAATAAATCTGCTTGAATGTTTGAAATGGAAGAAGGAAGACTCTCTGGAAAACATACAGTAGAGGGCCCTGTGTGTTTTCACTGCTAAGATGTTAATAACAGATGTTTATTGTTGATTGACTTAACTGCTTATTTTATTGGCCACAAAAGGATGAAAGGCTGAGTAGACCCGTCAGCCTTAGCAGCTATAGACATACAATTAAACATGATTCATGCAGTGAAAGCATTACTTCACTGAGTTACCTAACTTAAAGAGCCATTCTCAAAAATGTGCACATGTATGTAAACAGATTCATGCATGTACACTGACTCATACGCTGCTCTGGAAGTACATTGGCAGAAATGATGTGCAGCTAGCACATCAGTGAGGAAGATTCCAGCAACCATGAATGCATCTAGGTAGTGGTGCATGCTTCTTGTGAGAACCCATCAACTAACCACTCTGCAGATCCTACAAACAGAGGTATTTGATTACAAAACATGCAAAGGAGTGGGGTGGCCACCAGGTAAGCATTTCTCATACAGAACTCCACCCAGACTGAACTATATCCTTTAGCCCACTCTTTTGTCTTGCCGTTCAAGAGTCCCTCTCACCACATTGTGTTATAGTCAATTTTTAGGCTTTTCAGTTGACTCTGAGCTGCACAGAGTGGCCTTGAGTGACAATGAAAGCATCCATATGAGGCCTCCCCAGCCGGCATCTGCTACTCAAGTTAATGGAGACAGTCAACTGTATCCCTTCTAGCTTGCTCCAAGTGTTCAGGATTTTGTGTACGTGAGCACGGGTGTGGGGTTGGTAGTCAATGACTCCAGAGGGGCTGGGGTCAGTGGAGTTTGCGGATTTTGTGTGGTGGGCGTGGTTGCGGGAGTAGTGGCCATTGGAGTCCTGGCTTTGGTGAGGACTGTGGCTGTGGAGACCGCAGTAAGCAGAGGGAGTAAGTAGACTGAGTGGATTGCCCTATTTTCCTGAGATGAGGGCTGTCACTGGTAGGGCTGTGGTGTGGCTTACATGTGGAAAATTCCTTGTCAGATACAGGATGGAATGGAAGCCTAATTTTCTCCCTTTTATACACTGGGTACTTGATTGTTCAGATTCTCCTGCATTCTCATATCCTGCTTGTGTGAAGGGTCAATTTTAAACAAATAATCATCAATCGTGCATTTTTCCACAGTTGTGGTCCTGCAATGTGGGAAAGCATTTCATGTTTTCTCATTTCTTGTCAGAGTAATCTCAGAAGCCAACTTTCTCCCAAAGTTGGTAGTTTGATCTGTAGATGGTAGATATTATTCATCTATGGCCTCTTTCTTCATTATGTCGTGAGCCTTTCTACCACTGACTCCTCTATACTGCCATCCCTGTTCATTCTCTTTTATCATGTCTTAACTCCTTGCCATTCTCTTTGCCATTTTGCTTTTCTTTCTTCCCTCCTTTTCACTGCCTCTGCCCCTCTATTCTCACGTCTCTTATGTCCTCAATGTCCTCTCTCATCAGTTCACTTTCTTTTGTACTCATTCTGATACTCTGTGTCTTACTCCTACTCTTTCTCTCCCTTTTCCTCCTCTCTGTCCCTCGTTCCTCTCTACTTTCCTTACCATTCCTTGTATCTCTTTACTTCACTTTCTGCTCCATCTTTTTCTCTGTTCTTTCTCTTCTGTCTCTTCCTTGCTTTCTCCTTTTCCATTCCCCTTCCACCCTTGATCCCACAGTCCTATGATGCTGCCTAAAACCTCGCTGGCTTTTTGGATCACGTGTGCCAAGTACTGACTCCAACAAGCAGACTGATGGAGGCTTCTTCATTGCAGAACAGCAAACCGCTTGAGACTGCTGGCTAGCACTTTCTCAGTCCTGGGGAGACCCAGGATGCAGTGTTTTGCATTGGCACTAAACCAGCAGTCTTTCTCCATGCTTAAGTCTGCGTCTGGAATGAATTGCGGATCTGTGTAATGACTGTACTTCCGGAGGGCATCAGGTTGATCCAGAATGTTGGATGACCTTTGCTAGAATCCATCATGTTTGAGAGGAGGACATTCAACAGCAGAGTTTTTGCTTTTTGAGTATTTGTAGATGTCTTGAGCATATGCAAGTAACTGCGGTGGTATATGCATAGCTGTGCTTGAAGTATCTCTCATCATGCCTTTTTCACAAAGGATCACCAAACATTTAGCATGCCTTGGTGAACAGGACATCGACATCTCTCCAAATGCCCACTAGACAATACCCCAGCTCTATAATGTGCACACTATAGCTCCAAGACCGACAGTTGACTAGAATTTGTCAACTCAATACCACATTAATTGTAATTTATAATCCCACTCCACTCTTCACCTACCGTATATGTTTAACACAGTCTATGGCACCTTTCCACAACTACCATAGCTGCAAGCCATATAGCTGGCCTAGCCTCTTCCTCTTTGTCAACATATACACTTAAGTTATTATCACCCTTCCCTCTACAGCATCACTCTTCACCAACAGAGATTAGGAACAAACTAGCACCATCATGGGCACAGCATTATTCTAAGCCAGAGTTGCTAAAAGTTGCATTCATTGAAATCTAGCTGACATGCATGTCTCCTCTGACCACTGAACATATCAACCATTCTGAAAAAGTTTACTTAAATCTACTATACATGTGCATATAAACATATAGAAATACATTAAACTAGCAGAAAAGGCAAATTTGACAAGAAACATAGGATCCCCCATGAGCGGAGCAATGGGCAACGATATACCACAACAGAACAAAACTAATAACAATGCCCTTTGGCACTCATCCACATAGATCCATAACCCAATCAACTCAATATTATCCAATGTGATTCCTCACTAAGCGAAACATTAGTCTAGTGGTTTTTAACTTGTGGGCCATGAACCCCTCCGGGTCCATGACGCCTACTCAGGGGGTTTGTGGCTGTTTCGAAAATTAAATAATATTAACAGATTATTGGAGTATAAATACATAGAAAAGCCAAACAAATGTAAAATGCTTATAAACGTCATGAACTTTAAACTGGAGGCTAAAAATTAAATTGGTATAGTTAGCTTGATTCGTGGAAGCAGCACAAGTAAAACAAATGGAATCAAGTAATGGCAATCGGTATCCTTGATTGACGCACTGGTAGCTTTCACAAAAAAAGGAGCGTGCATGAGAAGCACAAAAGCCAAAATAATATGCTAGAACAGTTGAGTCATAAAATTACATTTTGAAGCAGCCCCAAACTTTCCATTGAATGTAAAATGTC
This sequence comes from Pleurodeles waltl, assembly GCF_031143425.1. Taxonomy (NCBI): domain Eukaryota; kingdom Metazoa; phylum Chordata; class Amphibia; order Caudata; family Salamandridae; genus Pleurodeles; species Pleurodeles waltl. The sequence continues at coordinate 1,533,557,581 of NC_090440.1, read as the reverse complement.
GCTTTTTACCTAATTGTTTGTGATTTAAGTATTTCATAATCTGCATGTTTGGAGTCTGTATACTTGTTTCTGTATTTGTCGGGTATTGTTTTGAAATTCAGTTAATAGAAATTGACTAGGCGGAGGTACGCGGCCTTTAGTAGTAATTCACTGGGGGGCCACGACAGTCAGAAGTTAAGAACCACTGCACTAGTCTACGCTATCCCAGTCGGCCATTATTATGCAAATGGACTCAACTTTCTACATACAAACACAATCAGATACAAAACGAAAGGGAGAGAGGGATATAACTCACATTCTACATATACACACAATCGGATATAGAGGGGAAGGAGGGGGGAAGGAATAAATAAATGGAACTATAGAAATATTGGAAAACTAAGAAAGCCACCACGAAAAAGAGCAATTGTGTAATATAAAATGCATTTGAAGACGATTTCGGAGACGTACAGTTGTAAGAGACAATGACAGGAATATTGAAAGCAGTGGAAGGAAAGGAGAAAGATGAGCCAGATTGTGCGGGGTCTTCTCATTATAGAAATGGGTCTAATTAGGCTCATTTTGAATTTACCACATTCACTTATAAATAATAAAAAAGACTAACGGACTTGGCAGCGAAGTCGTTTGGGTTAATTGAGTTATTTAGAGAGGTTGAAAGGATTAGAATTGCTTGATTGACACATCTTTCATGCCCGAGCTCTGGATCAGCGTTTTGTTTCCGCAGCAAATGCTGCTAAAAGATTTCAATTTAATCTTTAAAGGCTAATTCTATGAAGAATTGAAAAGCGCAGAGTATTCCGTCAATTAAACTTTAACAAGAGTCTTTGCAGGCACTTTGCGGACCAGCTGGTTTCTGGCCTTCTCTCAGAGTGACCCAGTGGGTGCCTGACCTTGGATACTGATCACAAAGCAGGAGTTGGTAGTCATTAGAAGGGCAGCGCAGGCCATCGCAGCTCAGGCTCGCGTGTTGAAAGGGGGAAGTGGAAAGCCACAAAACGGCGATTCGGCGGTTAAAAGGGGCAACAGAAGCCATCACAGCTGAGGCCGGGAGGATTAAGGGATAACAGACGTTTTCAATGCAAGGGTCCCAACTTTTAAAGAGGCAGTAGAAACAAACAAAATTGGGGCGAGGCGTTAAAAAGGACCACTGACTGTATGAAAGCTGGGATCGGAGAGGATTTGCGATTAGTAGAAGCTGACAGAGTTGGGTTGTGGTCTTCAAAAGGGAAGCTGAGGTCAGGGAGAATGAAGGAGTCGCTTTCAGTGCTGGGTTCTCACGCATAACGCAGAATCTATAAAAGGTGGGGCCAGAAAGGATGCAGGGGGGTAGCAGATTGACTGTTAAAGTGGTCCTGCAGAAATTGTCAAAGTTGTGGTCCTACTTATAGGTGGTGATGGTTATGGACGTCATGTAGGGGGCGCCAGGGGTCGCAGCTGCCACCTCCGTCTTGCCCTTTGGTACCCCTGGCTCTGCATTTGCGACCACTGGCCTCAGAGGTGGCAAATTCAGTTCCAGGAACAAGGACATCAATTGGGTCTTCACGCTCTTTGTCTTCTGTCAATTTTTATTACACTAATAGTGAACAATAGCATATTATTCGTTATTAGTGTAATAAAAATGAGGTACACTTAGCTGAAATATCCACTTCCATGGCAACTGAGGTAAGTAAAAATGCTTATAAATGTATGTTGTCTGCATGCTTGTGAGTGAGAGTGTGTTTGTGACACAGTGTGTGTGTAAAAGTGAATGTGTGTATATGTGTGAGTGAAAGTGGAGCTCAAAGGGCGTGTGATGCCACTTCCGCTACAGCTGGCATTTTGGTGAATTGACGTCCATGGTAATGGTCAGCGGCCAGCTATTCAATACCCTTTGAGCACCAGAAGTATTACTATGCATGGAGCCATCAGAATATGTTTATCTGGGGGACACTATGAGTTGCAGTGAGCATTTTATAGTTTTACTCCAAACATTCAATTCTAAATCAGACATTTAGAGGCATATTTACTGGAAAGTGGCACCATGCGCCACTTTTCTTGCATCCCCCTTGCCACCCTAACGATACCATGGTTGCATCGTATTTACAATAGTACACATCATGGCAGTCATTACCACAAGTGTCAAAAAATGTTATGTAGTTGTGGCACTTTGCTGCACTAGCCCCCAAACTTTTGGCATTAGTGCAGCAAAGCACCGGGAGGCCCAGTTATTATTAACTGTGGATCACTTTAACGCCTATCCTGAGCAAGTATTAAAAATGACAGAAAAAATGGCGCAGTGAAAACTTGTAAATTTCACGGAGCCATTTTTTGGGGGATTCCCTGCGTGGAAACTCCCACTTTGTATTCATTATGCCTGGCGCAAGGGGTTGCAAAATGGCGCAATGCATGCATTGCGCCATTTTTGTAAAGGTGGCTCGGGGGAATGGTCACCATAATGCCACCTTAGCATCATAAAAACGATGCTATGATGGCGTTAAGGTGGCGCAAGGGACTTGTAAATATGCCCATTAGTCTCTTCAAGGGATATAACTATAACTGCACATTGAGTTTATTTAGTGTGATTACTGTGCCATACAGTAACCGAGTTGTGAATCATCTTCTATCTCCTAGAGTACTTTGGAGATGACTGCAATTGCTACTTTTAGTGAGCCCATTGTTCAAAGGAGTACTTGTTCTTAGGTCGATGCTAATAGGCATTGAAAGCTATGTGGTTGCAAACAATCTATTGTCAGCCTACCAAGAATTATCGTGGACAGAAAGCCTCTCCACATTTCTTACCACTGTCTGGCTTTATTGTCAGTTTTATTTACCTGCCTCTTTTTGGTGGCTTGCTCTGTCTGTCTTGTCTTTGTCCTCCCTCCTGGAGTGCTGCACTCCACTCTTTGCCCCTGGACTGTTCACTTTTAGGGACTGCATTCTTTTTTCTTAAGCACTCCAGTACGGTGCATCTGTTTTTCAGGTGTCTCACTTGTGTGATTCCCTTCTCCCTCTGGCTCATTGTCATTCTCTCTTATCTGTCTGCTTTTCCCCCCCAGGCTGTATTTCTCTACTCTTTTCTCCATCTTGTGCTTCTCCATTCTTCACTTTCTGTGTGCTCCTCCCCCCACCTGCATCTCCATTGTCTTTAATTACAGCCAATACCCATGACCCTTCCCTTTGTTAACTGTCATCTTTATTTATATATTTATTAATCTGAGTGGCTTCTGTCATCTTGGATTGATAAAGAAAAAATTAAGGCAAATGCTGCCTGTGTCATTCCACTGACACACACATTCACGGCATGTGTGTGGTAGTCAAGTGATACAAACACCATTGGGCTTTTTCAAAAATAATATGTTGCCACATAATATGCTGCACAGGGTCTGAATAGGACCATCACAAGCAAAGACCTATTCCCAAAGACAAGACCTATTTCCTTTGCAAATGCTTGTTTGAAATGAGGCAGTGGGACAAGGGTAAATGGCAGTATCCACCAAGGATATTTGGCAGTAACCACCTACTAACAATCTCCTTCTGTTGTTGATCTCTTATCTGCACACATTAGGAGTTTTTAGAAACTGGCACAATTTAGGAAGCTACTACTATTAAAAAACACTCTGACAAGACCTACACTCAAGACAGCATTTTACTGGAATAGACAAACAGCACCACCATCTCCACTCTGTGTGATCCAGTGGGTAGTATGTTTTATCAGTGGAACAATGAGACTTCACATATAATCCTAGCTTTATCACTGTACCAACATATACTAGTATTAAACATTGGGGTAAAGGTTTGGGAAGTGTGCCCTACCCCAATCCTAGATGTGGTACAGTAGACAAGCTGGAAACCGAGAAACCAGTAAAATAAGTTTTCTGTCCTGTCCCTCCCAGGTCATCTAAATAACCACCTTTTAATGTATTTTTTATATATTCTTCTCCCCCTGTGTTTTTCAAAGGCTGAAAGTACTCCTTTGATCTGGTTAAATACTGGTAGAAAGTGTATGGTAAGGGGACTGGAACTCAATATACACTGAATATCACCACAAGGGAAGGAAGTGCTCAATCCCATTGTCTAGTAGCTGCAGCAAAGTATGGTGGGAAAGTTATGGACCTTAAAAGAGTGGTCCTGCATTGTAGACTTCATTTATCTACATGACCAAATTGTTTGATCTTGACAAATCATGTTCTTCCTATGCATGTTTCCATACCTGCTGGCTGTTAGGAGATATCTTTGATTCAAGCTTCTTACAGAAAGGGAGCACCAAATGATAGGGGATGTATCCAAGACACTTCATCAGCACCTGCTCCTGCTGCCTTTTAATCTCTGCCCTGCTGAGGATAAGCACTGGACCCATCCTGTTGAATCCAGAGTGTCTCCAATGGCTTGGACCTTGTCTCAGGGACATTAAAGACTGCCTGCAACTCTCCTGGTGCTGCTGGACTCTCCAATTTGTGAGTCCTCTCCCTGCCTGAGGTGCCCCCTACAGTCCTGGACTTCAGAAGTGGGTTCTGCAGCTGATTTCTGTCAAAAACCGGCGCATCTCCTGGAGTGCATGAGAAATTCACCACATCGCTCCTTCAACGCCAACGAAGAGACTGTTTGACGACAGCAGATTCACATCTTGCATGGCCTGGCAACGATGCTCACGCAGTTCATTGATTACATAGCACATTCACTCCAGCAGAGCTCAACAATAATGTAGTGACCCGACTGCATGGAAAATACAAACGTCGACAATTTTCTCAATCAAAGGTGTTCTTTCAGTGCACCCTGCGTGGGTTCTGTAGTTGGCCTACCCTACATCACAGTCGGCTTGAACTTTGGAATTGTGCCTTCCTTAATGACCTCAAGTGAGTTTTTGACTGATAGTGACTTCTAAGCACTATTTCTGATTTAACATTTAAAAAATCATATCTTGACTTTTACTGGTTGGATGTTTGTTGTTTGGGTCTTGTTTTACTCAGATAAATATTCTTTATTTTTCTAAACTGGTGTGGAGTCTTAGGGCCAGATGTAGCAAAGGGTTTTACCCATTCTGTGTCTATGGGAAAAGGTGTTCGTACATATGGCCCTTCATGTGGTGTTTTCATTGTTTTGCTGTGTGTGTGTTTGTGGTTTTCACAAATACTTTATACATTGCCTCTTAAGTTAAGCCTGACTGCTCTGTGTCAAGCTACCAGAGGTGAGCAAAGCACTGTGGTCTCTACTTGTGCAGGGTGTCTAATTCTGCCAACTAGAGACCTAATTTCTAACATTGGTGATCAGTGATGGGGATAGGACTTGTGTTTGTAAAACACCATATAGTAATCCACTGTCTACTACAACTCACATCTAGATCAATTGTCTCTGATCCCATTGGCATTCTCTATCCTACTAATTTAAATTGTCATTTTTAATTTTTCAATTCTCCCTGATTTGGATTTTTGCTTTTTACTCTAAATCTTGTCTCTGGTTCGAGGTTCTGTATCTGCACCAGCAAGAATGTAGTTTGAGCTGGCCAAACTTGAGGGTTACACTGTGGCCCAGCTCAAGGACTTCTGCAATGATTGTGGGCTTCCTGTGAAAAGCAAATGCAAGAAGGTGTAGCCGCAAAAGGCATTGAGAGCCTGTTCAGAATCCCATGCTTCATTGAATGAGAACTCAGATGCGAAGGAGGCTGTTGAAGAGATGGATGTGGAGGATGATTTGGACCAGAGTCTAGGAGGAAGCTTTGTGCTAATGTCTGTGGAGGATGAGAGCAACTTACTTCCAGGAATGAGGGCCCCTTCAGAAGCAGAGAGCAGTGTGTTAATGTTAATGTTAAAGGGATTTATAGAGCGCTCATTTTCCTGGAGGTGTCTTGATGCTAAGTTCATTTGAACACAACTAGAATGAGACCCTTTGTTATTAAAAATCTATTTTTTTAGCACCTTGCTAAATGAACTCAGAGTCGGCAAGGCCCTGATATGTGGAGGAAGGTGATTCCAGAAATTGGTCACCCCTGTAATGAACATTTTTCCTCCCCAGTTCATCCTTCAGAATCTGGGGACCATAATTTTCTTGGGCCTGGAGGAGAGCAGGATTCTGCTTTGCTCGTACCACTCAAAAGCCTGCCTCAGAAACTCAGGCCGGTTTCATGCAAGGCCTTATGGGCAATACAGAGAGCCTTGAATTTGATATGACTTCTGATTGGTAACCAGTGTACCTTATAGGTTGCCTAGTAAACCAATTGAAAGTTGGGAATACCCATTGGCATCCTAGCTGAAGAATTTTGCAGTCTGTAATCTATTCAGATATTGTTCCTGCATGTTTATATGTAGGCCAATACAATAGTCAAGTATAGATAAGACTAAAGCAGTGATGACAATTCTTTTAGCATTAGCCAGAATATATGGGATTGTTTTATCCTCCTCAGGGTGAAGAATGAGGAGGAAACCACAGTATTAACCTGACTTCCAAAGCTCAGTTTATTGTTGATGACAGCTCCTAAGTTATTTGCCTTAGTCATGGGAATGGAGAGGAGTCCTAGTTCCTCCAGCCAGTATGATGGGATCCAAATAGAAGTGAAATTTCCGAATAAGACAACCTCAGTTTTCCTGAGTTTAGCTTTAGGCAATGTTTGTTCATCCATGGACTAATTGCACACATACAGTTGTGGAATTTGGTGCAGATGTTGTTACCATTGTTAAAAGTTTACACCACAATTTGAGTGTTGTCAGCATAGGAGGTTAGGGAGAAGCCTAAGAATTTCACCAGAATAGAGAGCCCTGTTACACATACCTTGAATAATGTCAGACTGAGCAAGAATCCCTGTGGAACCTCACAAGGAAGGAAAAACAGAATGGAGACATACTGATTAAGAGCCACAGCTGGAACTCAATTAGTAGAAATGAAGACAGCAAGGAAAGAGCCTTATCTTTGATTCCTAGCTCTCCTAGATGGTGGATCAGCAGCTTGTGGTCAACCGTATCAAAGTCCGGTGACAAGTAGAGGAGGATAAGTGCCTCAGCTCCTCCCCTATCAGGCGCTGCCCTCATCTCCTCTGGGGCCTTAATTAGGGCAGTCTCAGTACTGTGTCCAGGTCTGAACCCAAACTGCATTGGGTCCAGAAGATGGTTTGCTAGAATGAGCTGTGCAAGCTGTTTGTTCATCCAAAGGCCTGACATCAGAGGAGCTGGAGGACAGGAGGCAGGAGAAGAAATTAAAATTTAAGCTGGCTAAGCTCAAATTGGAGAAAAAGATGAAGGGAAAAAGATTAGCTATGGAGGAGAAGAAAATTATGTTTGTCAGGAGTGGACCTAAGGGAGCTAGACCTGAGAGCCAGGAGGGCTGAGTCCAGCAGTAATGGTGGCAGCATACCTTCAGTGTCTGCACATGAGTCCAGATGTCATATCCCAAAGGATATGGTGCTCCGTTATGCAGTGGTGGATGACATAGATAAGTGGCTGGTAGCCTATCAAGTGGATTTAAAAGTGCACAGGGTTTTATAGGAGTTCTGGGGGGAGGTAGTCTTTGTTGGTACATGTCCACTATGGGGAGGGACATACACCTTACACTAGAGGTGGAGGACCAGACCAACTACACTGCCATGAAGATCATTTTAGTCAGCAAGTTTGGGTTGACACCTGAAATGTTTAGGCAATGGTTCAGGGTTATTCACAAACTTCATCAAATTTCACTGCTAAATGGTGGAAAAATTGACAAGCAATAACCACTTGCCAACCATTGCCCCTGATTAATGAACACTATAAGCATTAGTCCCATGCTGTTTTGATGTTTGATTGTTACAATAACAATATGCAGAACGTATACAAATATGACAGATTTCAAAGACTCCTATTGTATTGACCTTTTTTAGATTGTAAAGCTGGTTAAACTCATTCAACATGGGGATGGGAACATGCAGGAAATTCTGTGGCTGGTCATTAGGTCAATCTAGCTAATGTAAATATCTTAGGGCAGTCATCTGCTGGTGTATGGCTGCTCCCCTGTGGGTTTAAAGTCTCTTCACTGCATGTGTTGCTAAAGCAGAAGTGTGCAGGGCACTTGCATAGCTGCAGTTTCTCCTCACAGTTACCATGTAAAACCTAAACTTTAATCCAAATTACCACACATCCTTTATTGCAGATCTAACAATGCTTAACAAACTATTTGCCATGCCTGAATATATGTGTATTTGTATACATGCTTTATCATTCTGCTCCCTCAGCCTTTTATTAGATGTTGTGTACCCTTTGGCTAATTCAACCTCCTGCTCTCCTATTCTTCATTCACCTTTGTTTAAAATAGGGTCTGTAATTTGCAACCTGTCCAAGTAGGGACCGTAATCCCTACTCACCCCCTTGGTAGCTTGGCACAAGCAGTCAGGCCTATCTCAGAGGCAATGTGCAAAGTATTTGTAAGCACACACACACACACGCATAGTAACTCAATGAAAACACCACAAATGTACTCCACACCAGTTTAGAAAAATAGCCAATATTTATCGGTGTAAAACAAGACCAAAACTATAAAAACCCAACACACACAAGCAAAGATACACATTTTTAAAGACTAAGGTCCTTATTAGGAGTTTGGCGGACGGAGGAGGCTGCCCGTCAAACTCTTTGGGTCGGAAAAACTCAACTCCAGTTTTCCCTCCGCTGGCCCTATTATGAGTGTCCCGTTGGGCCAGCGGGCTGAAACAGCTTTCCTGCCCGCTGGCCCAGCGGGAAACTCACCACAACATCGATGGCTGCTCGTAATTGAGTCGGCGGAAATGTTGCGGTGCGTTAGGTGCGGGAAAAGCGTGACAGGACTGTCCATAGGGGACCCTGCACTGCCTAGGCCAAGTGCATGGGCAGTACAGGGGCCCCCATGGGGCACCAGGCACCCCGTCTCCGGCAGCCTTTGCATGGTGGTGGGACCACCATGCAAAAACTGGCAGAGAGGGGAGTCGTAATCCCAAGTGCAGCGCTGCTTTCAGCGCTGCCCTGGTGGATTACGACCACTGGCACCACCAGTCTGGCGACTGGTGACAACCTGGCGGCGCCGGCTGTCAGACCGTGGTGGCTCCACCAGAGTCATAATGTGGAGGCCAGACCGCCTCTAAAGCATGTACTGCTTCTCATATAATGTGTCTTAACAAGGTATCCCAGCATGATTGTGTTGGGAAATCTGAAGTTCCTGTGCCCCAAGCTTAATAACCAAGCTACACCCCTGCAAAGCATATGTGATACCATCCTCATGTGAAATGGATACTAGACATTGAAAACTGCAGTATTTCCGCTGTCATGCATCTTGTATTCTGCTAAGAAACACAGAAAAGCTCCAGTTAAAAGTAAAGCACCTTTAGTGGTACCCTCGAATATCAGACTCCTCATTAACTTAAAAGTAATGACTGAAACAGAGCAACAAAAAGTCTGAAGATGAATGGCATTAGATGTAGATAAAGCATTTGATCACATAGAATGAAAATATATCTTTAACGCCTCATAATGGCATGGTGTTGCAAAAAGAAATAATCAATATGATCAAAGTCTCATTTACACAATCAAATACACAACCAAAGGCTGTTGCACTAGCAAATGGACTACTAGCACCTTCAAAGAGACAAGTCCCTTATTTTCGCTTCTGTTCATTCTAGCTGTAGAGCCTCTACTATGCAAAAAAGGAAATAATAAACAGATGCAAAGCATCATATCAAGAGAAACAAATATATAATAGCATCATGCACAGACCATACCTTCATCCTTCTAAATGACCGAAAAAGCTCTATCCCCAAACTGCTAAGAGTAATTAAAAAATATGCCAGGATATCATAGTAGCAATTAAATAAAGAAAAACAGAGAGATTCCTACTAACTAAACTGTGCGTGAAATGCCACATTGCAAATTCAAAAAATGTAACTGGAACCACACTCATGTCATTTACTTAGGAATACTAGTTGCAAGCTTCACATCCGCTACGTCAAAAAATACAAACCAAAACGCTTGAAGGCATGACAAAAGGAACTTAGACATGGTCACCCCTGAGACTATCATTGCAGGATACACTACAAACTACTAAAATTATGCTCACATCAGACATACTGTGCATGCTGCATATTACTTAGGACCCAATTCTTCAGAGAACTCAACAAAATGCTTTCAATACCTTCAAACTTCCTCTGGAAAAAGTAAGCATCCCAAACAATTCCTAAAAAAATTAGAAAAATGTAAATAAGAAGGAGAAGTCAACTTTCCTGGCTTCCATCTCTACCTAGACATTATAAGGACATCACAAGCATTTGAGTGCTTAAAAGGCCTAACATCATGACACACAACTTGGATTAAGGGTGAATCATCTCTAACAGAGCCCATCTGTCTGCCAACATTTCCAACTACAAATAACACTAAATTCCTCTATGCTTTAGCTGTGGCAGCAAACACCAAGACAATCTTAAACAAGTATACCAAAATAGGAGGTCAAACGGAAGAAAGATAGCTCAATACCTGCATCTTAGTATAATGATGAATTTCCTAACAGAAACGGTAAATGTACACAGATAAACCGACCTATGCCTCTGAGTTGACCTAAATCCACTACAATGTACTAATAAATCCAAAGGAAGTTCCCAACTATGTCAAACAATCTTGACAACAGCGCTATTAAAATATGGAGAAAAAAACCTCAGCCTGCCCCTAACGGAACAAATGTATGGCAAAATCATGTATTCGAGATCTACCTCTTTCGTCCAAATTCATCGAAACCACTTTCTTTATTCTTCACAGAGTGGTATGTTCTCACGACAAATTAGAAAATGTAAAACTATCGGATGATGACAAGTACTGGAGCTGCCAGGCCCAGGAACAAGGGGTCACAATAACGCACATGCTGTTACCATGCACTGCAAAGCACCAATGCAGAAAAGAACTATGGATATTATTGACCCAGAATGCAACAATTCACTAGCTAACATTAGGCTCTAAACACTGTAAAATAAACCGCTGTTTAGCAGGCCAAAAATTTAACTATAAATCGACCTGCTGCTGGTCATTTTACAACGGCATGAAAATCCCTAAAACCACGTAGCATACACCTACAGGGCAACACAATATGCCAAACTCAAAAACTGTTTTATCAATTCAACGCCAAGGGAAACAAGAGGAAAATCTGCGGTCCTTCACATATTTCCTCAACAATCATTGAGACATAGTTTCAGGAAAAATAGCTCTGTGGTGGCTCTTGACAAACCGCCTTGAGGCATGTAAGAGATCAGTATGTCCCACTGAGTGAACTCCAAAGACTATCAGGCCCATTTACTTTCCACATCCTTGCCTTCTTGTCCTGCAAACGTGGTCTTATAGCCCTTACACTTTTTTCTAATCGGTCTATTTAGGTTGTCTTCGTATATTGTCATACTGTGATGTGTAATTGTTAATTGCTACTAAAACAAATAACAACATTTTAAAAAGTAAATCAGCTCTGCTCGGAAGTACCAGCGTTATCCTATCCCTGACATCTACCGCTAAAACAGCAAGGCCCATATTTATACTTTTTTAGTGCCGCATTTGCGCCATTTTTTTATGTAAAATCGGCGCAAACTTACAAAATACAATTGTATTTTGCAAGTTTGCGCCGCTTTTCTGTAAAAAAATCACCACAAATGTGCCGCAAAAAAAGTATAAATAAGGGCCAATGTATTTTGTAAGTTTGTGCCGATGTTACGTCAAAAAACGACGCACATGCGACACTAAAAAAGTATAAATATGGGCCCAAATGCCTAACTAATCTTTGTAATGTTGAAAAGATGTTTAGATTTGCCTTTATTATTTTTTCTTGTCTTCGTTTTCGTGTGCAATCCATCTTTCTCTTCATGCTTGAACTGTACTTGTCCATTGAGAAATAGAGCGATTCCAGAAGACCCGAGCCAAAAAACGCATGGTGGAAGATTTTTAAGCGTGGGTTCGAGACAGCTTTAGCTTTCTCGACAGCCTTGTGGTGTCAAACAATCGTAAATTAAAAATGCATACATAGGTGCATATATTGGAGAACACTAGGTCAGTCCTCTTCATTCATTGGTCTGTTGAACTGTTATTCACATTTTGATTCCGGACACTGAACATCAGAGGGCAATGGTTCAGCCCACTTCAGTTGGTTGGTCTCTTGCACTGCATTTTTGCTAATCACACAGGCACAACAACCTATAAATGTTCACTCCAATAATTCACTTTGATAATGCATTTTTCTTTTCCATTTCATGCTTTTATATTTTTTTGCCACTCATGAGTGCCTTCAAGTTTCAGTAATTCAAAGCCAATAGTACCCTGTCCTGGTACCAATAAGAGCCATATGTTCTGTGTTGTGCATTAAAACTATCAAGGATTTCTATACCTGTTCTAATTACAAGTAACTTCCAGGAAATGCCTATGTGTTCTACTGAAATTATATGCCGAGGTTTTGGGTGGCAGCTACTTTTGGGTGTAGCACATTTTCTTTTTCTTGAGGCATATTTTTGCAATGAAAAATAAAAAATTTAACAATTACAACAGCTTGGCCAAGAGCAGATCTATTGGTAGTGCAAATTCTTGTACTAACTAATATGGTATGGTATTATACACTTCCGGTTAGGAAGGAGGGATGACTGCTATTGCTTAAAATACATAGTTCACCACTCAATAGTGTGTCACAGTTTTTTTATTGTGAAACACAGGGCAAGATGCGCTAAGGATTTTGAAGGTTTTGTCACCTCAAATTACTTTTCTTCATATGTACTAACCCACAGTACCAAGGCTACATAGTCTGATTACACCCTATGCCTCTTTATTCCCCCACCAGGCACTCTCTGTCCCTTTATGTCACTCTTGCAGGTTGCAGCTTTCTCCCTTTGTCACATTTTTCTGTCTTTCTCCTCCTTGTTTACCCATTGTGTATGTGTGTCTCACTTGTCCTGAGTCAAAGTCTAATAAAAAGAAATAAAAATAAATCCCTATAAAAGAGAATAAAAATAAGCAGTTGTGGTAACTGATTCGCAAAGGGGAAGGTCTCCAATAGGGACAGTTTATCTTATAGGAATTGGGATGGCAGCCTCAGGGGAAGGAGGAGGCAGTGATCCAGAGACCAATGCCTGTTTTCACTGAAGTTTTTCAAAATTGTTTTTTTTAAGAGACGCCCATGTTCCTATAAGGAACACAAGCTGCTTTAAAAAAAGGTTTTCTACTTTGGAATGTAGTCACTGGGATAGTGGTATGATGTCCCTTACAGGGACTAACAAATTGTTACCTGTCTAATGAATTTTAATTAGTAAGGTCATTAAGTAGCCCCTTGCAATTCTCTTTTTTGCAAACTGACCTATTAGGACATAGGTCAGTTCCCAAAATCTGTGAGCATTATGCAACCACTTTTGGGGAATTTAATCTTAGTATATATTTGGTCCACTATTGTTCTGCTCTGCTTTTAAATCAATGTATATTATGCAACCTGTAGAGCATTGCCTGAAACCCGCAAAGAGTAATTGAGTATGTATAACAGTCATGTTCTCTCCTTCTATCTCTCCTTTGTTTGACCATGACATGTCTCTTACATAGAAATTCTTCATTCCCCTTCAGTGTTTAATCCCCCCCCCCCCGTTGATTGAAAGAAGGCCTTACAACTATGCCCAGTATCTTTCTGTTTCTTAGGCTTACCTGTATCACTGACAAACAGACGGGCCAGAGATCCATCTACTTCTCATTTTGATTGGAATGTCTCCTGGAGGTAGATGTCCTGTTTATGTCACTTGGGTTTGGGATATCCAGGAGGCTCATTTGATTTGCTCTCTTTGTGGGTAATGATCTTTTCATACAACATTATCTCAGTGTAAGAGTATTGCCTTCCACGGATAAATCTATGAATTAATTGGAGAGATCAAAGGATCAGTCTATTGCTCTGTAGCTTCAACGTGTCTCAGTTATTCACTTTATATTTTTGCACTTCATTCTGAAATATGGTGACACCACCCAGAAGACCAATGATGCTGTTGTATTTAGAGTATCATTCTGTTAACCTTTCTACTCTTATTTCATCTGAATATTATAACTATCATAATTTAATCCAAAAAAACATAGGTTTCATTTATATACAAAGTCCCTCCTTTTCTTTTAATTCACAAACACATTTAAATGTACTGTAGATTAATTGTAAAATGAGGCTATTTTGCACGAGGAGGACTACAGTTCCACTTGTTCCCTTACAATACGTACATTTTTCTTGAATTCCTTAATTTATCAGTTTCCTCCAAATGTATCAGTGCATTTCTGGCCTATTTAAAAAAAGGCCTCTTAATTATAAACTGTATGTATTAACCCTTCATTATATGCATCATTTGTGATGCAAAGGTAATTCACAGTAGCTGCTTCAGCTTTACATTGGCTGGAGTTCCTGTGAATTTTACACCTTTCATATGATATGCACAGTGTTTACATTGGGGGTGGACGAAAAATGAACTGCACAGTCACTAGAAAACTCTGTGAGATTCCACAGGAATGTACCAATGGGTAGAAATATGCACTTTGTACTGCTCACGCTGTGATTTAGCACCGGGAGCGAACTCCATGCTGAAAAATCAGCGTAAACGGCATCATCAGCGCACCAGAGGGTGCAGCAACTCAAGCTGATTTTGATGCCAGTTGCCATCAGAAAGATATCACCGGAAGTCCGCCTAGTGACTGAAAATCACACTAGGGAACGCCAGATCTTGCTCACCAACTTTTGTTTTGACACTTCTGTGAGAAAAAGTGATTGGCGGAATTTGGCCAGAACTCCCCATTGCAAGAGTAATGCAAAGTCAACAAAATTCTGCCAATTCCACTGGTGGAACTGAATATTTCACCCATCCCTAGTCTACATTCACTTTGTGCATACATTAGAAACAGGAACCGATGATCCTGCTGCTGTTCTCTTGGTCGGCACATAACCTTTCTCCCTCTCATTTCCTCAGCACCATGCTGACACAGAATGCTGCTTTTATTCTGATCTCCATTGCTATCTTGCTCTTAAGGCATTCGATTTTTTCCCTGAGCTTGACTGGTTGGGTGCTATGGCCTCGTGGCTCAAAGAACCAACAAAAATCATGGCTCAACCTTCGGAAGTTTACACTTCTGAGCCTAACCATTTTGGAGCAGCCCGCCTTTCAGTTGAGGAGAGTAGATAATGCCGGCTGACTCCTATTAATGGTATTCTGACTCTGTAGCAGCGCAAGCCTCCATGCCAAGCAAGGGACTATGGTTTTTGCTCATCCTCGGAATTTGCCACAACCTTACTGTGGTCCAGACCTGATAATTCGAGGATGAGTTTAGGAAATGCTGAGCAGAGTTCAAATGTCTGCAACCATCTTGCAGACTGTTCTGCTCTTCTTCCAAAGAGATCTATTTAATGTTAGTTGTAGCCCACCCAAACCAAGCAGACTGATATTGTGGCTCTCAAAAGCATGACCACATCAGTGGCAGCTAGAGCACTGTATGTGTCCCTAGGAACGGTACAATACAGTGATAATGAAGTATTATGCAGTGCATGTATGTTAAATGCATGCGCTGCATGTGTGTGTGCCTATTTGGGGTAAAGTACATTAAGGGTGTACTGCGGTGCAGTGTGTGCATGTTAAATGCATATGCTGGGTTTATGTTTCTTGTTTGGAACCCTCCTGGCAGAAGAAACAGGGCAGTGGGTACCCTTTGTAAGTGGTGGGGCGAGGGAAGTGCCCCACCACCACCCCCCCAAAAAAAACACCCCTCCCTCTAAAACCCTACAGTACACCACCTCTCCCTCCAAAAGCCCAAAATAGCATACCCCTTCCCTCCAGAAGTCCAAATAAATACACATCACTAACTACAAAGTAAAACACAACCACTACACTTAAATAATCACTCCCTTCAACGCAGACACCTTTGCACTATGGTGCAAGGATGCCTGCACTTGCGCATGCAGGTTAATTTAGCGCTTTTGCAGAGGGAAACTCAGGGCTGTCCTGTATGCTTGTAAATATGGCGCAGCCCTACGTTTCAAAACTAGTGCAGGGCGACGCTGCTGATTTTGGAGCAGCACCGTGCTGTGCCAGTTTATTGTAAATCTGGCTCTGAATACCTTTGAACATTGGTCACTTCATGGTACTAAAGCTAGTAGCTGTTCTAGAAGTCAGAATGAAACATTCCCTGTCAGAATAAAAGATGAGTACTAAATAATGAAATCATTTCTTCTGAAGGAGATCAATTATTAATTAGGGAAAGGGAAACAGCACTTGATTTAGAGATTAGCAGACTGGTTACTCAACACAAATTTGACAAATATCCTGTCTATCTTATAACAAGTGCCATTGGATATAATGCACTTGTAATACGGCAGAAGGAATACCCATCACGTTTGTGATGTAGTAACCCTGTGCGAAACTCTAAAGCAGGCCAATAGAATTAGGGCCAGATTTACAAGACCCTATCACCACTGTCACTTTTTGCAAAGCTCCAGTGGCGCTAACCACTTCTCCATATTTACTTTTTTGGCCTTACGCCTCCTTATAAATATGGGCCTTCCGATGCAGTTTTCTGCATCAGAGGGGAGTGCAGTGGGTGTTGTAGAGGATGTTCCATTGCAGCACCTGTTGCTTTTGACGCTGCTCCAGATTTATGAGAAATCGTAAATCTGTGGTGTGCCAAACGAGGAGGAATTTATTTATTCCTCTTTGTTTTTTGCTTTTTCCATGCGTGCTCCATTCGGTAGCACACATAGAAGAAGAAAAATGGATTGATAATAGTTTATGTGCAGGAACTTGTCCCTTCCTGCACATCAACAATCATTCAAAAATTATGCTTTGGTACTTATATGTGTAGTGCATTCTGCAGCACACATAGGAGTGCCAAATTGCCATTGTACATTGTAGATTGTTTATGTGCAGGAAGGCACCCCTTGCTGCACATAAACAATCACTCCCCTCAGCGCGGCTCTGCTGATTTTGGCGCAGCACCAAGCTGCGCCAGTTTCTTGTAAATCTAGCCCAAAATCTCCTGCACTTATTGAATAGTGAAATTTGTAAACACCTTCTTTATTTGGGTTATGATGCGCTACATAAGTACCTTGAACAAATAACTTATAAATAAAATGCAAAGCTATCCCAAGTTTGCCCCAGTGGATCTTGTATCGGTAATTGATTAGGAGAGAACCTTTTCCCTTGCCTCTGATTCCTCTCCGGCATTGATCTTGGGAGCTGGAGGGGCTAGCTTCTTTGGGTACACAATGGCATGAAAAATAAATATGGAGAGGCATTCCGAAAATATTCTAAAAATATATCTTCTGCTGCCGATAGTTCACAGCCCTCAGATGTCATTTTGAGGTAGTATGGCCCCAAAGAAAACGTTTTTAAAAAATAGAGAAACCTGAAATTTTACAGATTAAACATCCTGGACAGAAAAATACATGTCAAATAAACTGAGAACATAATTTAGGGCTTCCTATCATTTTCAAAAACTAGAAAGCATCTTGTTTCCCTTCTCCATCCATGCTCCGTCAACAAAGTCATTCTGACTTGAAAGCTCGTTCAAATTAGGCTAATTTCACATTAGGCATCAATTACCAACAAGATGCCCTACGCAAAACAATTTTCATAAAAGCTTTATGGAAATGAAACTTTTTTGTATAAAAATTTGCCTGTTATGCATTTCCCTGCTAGTGTTTTATCTGGAATGAAAGTACACAAATGCGGCTTGCGTTACCCACTACCTTTCATACATTGGAACTAGTTGGTATGGTCCCCTTCATCTGAAGAAAGCAATACATGTTAATTGAAGGTATTAAATAAGGGGGTTCATCCCATGAAGTGAATGAATGGATTGAAAAAGATTACAATCGTCATTTTCTGGTAATTGAGGCAAACCTAGTTGCAACCCAGTACCTAGAAGAATATTTTCCCTGTCTAAAGGGATACATTCTTGTAATGGAGCAGAATAAATCGTTTTCTTTTTTCCATGTCTTTCTTGACATGGTAGGAGCACCTTCGTCAAAACAGTGATGCTGTGTAGGCCACCGTGTAATCATTTGTTGTGCCGCAAGAATCCTCCAAAGTGGACGTTCCTTTCACCTGAATAAAAAACGCAAAGGCTTCCATTAGCCGACGGGGTACTTTTTGCGTGAGCGAACCACTGATGACACTTCCTGCTCGAATCCGCCATATACCACATGCAGGTTCAGGGGTGGAAAATTGAATGTCATAAAGCCCACCTAAAAAGAGCTGACTCTCCCGATGTTCCTAGATCAAATGTAAAATGGGCCACTGGTGAAACTGATTGAGGCTTGGTCACTGAAACCCGAAGGCTTCCCATCTCTAAATTGGGAATGAAAGCTCTATGTGTTTGTGCGGTAGGAGCTCCGTTGAATTATTAAATGGGTCCAACTCCACAACACCCCGAAATCTTTAAAACAAAATGTCTCTAAACATAGACTGAAATGTTTTGTCAGACATACATTTTTAAAACAACTATTTTACTAATGGCTTGTTTTGGTTACCTGTACGGCTAGAAATAGGAGTCTGTAGGTGGCAGTAGCTTGCACCCTGTCCAAGTAGGGACTCTTCATCCTAGTCAGGATAAGGAAGTCACACACCTAAGATATCCCCTGCTCACCCCCTTGGTAGCTTGGCACAAGCAGTCAGGCTTATCTCAGAGGCATTGTGAAAAGCATTTGCATATAACACACAGTAATGCAATGAAAATACTACAAAAGGACATCACATCGTTTTAAGAAAAATAGCCAGTATTTATCTGTGTAAAACAAGACCAAAACAAGAAAAATCCAACATACAATCCTAAAGATATGAATTTTGCAATCATTAACTTAAAAATACAGTTCCTTGAAGTCAATAGCTCTGTCCGGGGATATATAACGGCGTAGTGAACAACAAATCCAACAGTTTTGGGCAACAGTCGGTTTGCGGGCCTGCTACGATGTCCAGAAGACCGTCAAATAGTACATTGGAAATGCAGGGCGTTGTGATCCTCACAATGAGATCTGAAGTGTAGCGTCACCGGTGTCGGTAGGTGTCGGTTCCAGAGTTTGGTGCAGGGGTCTTGATCCAGAAGTGTTCTAAAAGTCTGGGGTTTTGGGTCAAATATTTATACTAGTTTTGGCATTTGAAGTAGACAAACTTCAAAGGCAAATCCTTCCTTCTCACAAGATCCAGTTCTGTCCTGCTCTGTCCTGGACACTCTCCAGGAGGGGGAGACTTCTTTGTGCAGGGCAGTTCTAGTCCTATTCAGGTGCAGGTGTCAGCTCCTCCCACCACTCTTAGCCCAGGAAGTCCCATCAGGTAATGCAAGGCACACCTAAGCTCCCTTTGTGTGACTATCTTGACTGTATGCAAGAGGCCCCAGCTGTCAGCTACACAGACATGGATTCCACAGGCAGGCACGGAATGGGTAAGAAAGAAAATGGGCACTTTCTAAAAGTATAATTTTCAAACTTACTATTTAAAAAACAACTTCACTAAAATAAGTATTTTTAAATTGTGAGCTCAGAGACCCCAAACTCCACATCTCTATCTGCTCCCAATGGGAAATTACACTTAAGAGGAATTTAAAGGCAATCCCTGTGTTAACCTATGGGAGATATAGGCCTTGCTAAAGAGAAAACTGCATTTGGCAGTCTTTCACTATCAGATATGTCCAACACATTACCACATGCCCTACCTTTTAAATACAGAGCACCCAGCCCTTGGGGCTACATGGGCCTAACTTAGGCGTGACTCATATGTAGTAAAAGGAAAGGTTTGGGTCTAGCAAGTGGGTGTACTTGCCAGGTCGAAATGGCAGCTTAAGACTGCTCACACAGACACTGCAGTGGCAGGTCTGACACATGTTTACATTGCTACTAAAGTGGGTTTCACAATCACTGCTGCAGACCCACTAGTAGCATTTGATTACAGACCCCGGGCACACATAGTGCACTTTACTATGGACTTAATAGTAATTCAAATTTGCCAATCATTGATAAACCAATCACTAATACACTTTACACAGGGAGCACTTGCACAGTTGCACTGATCTTCAGTGGCAAAGTGTGCAGAGGCAACAAACCAGTGATAGATCTGACAGCCTTAGGATGGTCATCCCCCAAAGTTTTGCCTGCCTCCTTCCATTTTTCTGACCCTTTGTTTTCTGGTTTTAGGACTCTGCACACTTTACCATTCTGGCCATACTAAATATGACCTTTTTACTCCTTTCAGATCAGAATCTACCACTCAAACAGTATTTGAGGGTAGCCTTAATGTTAGCCTATGAAAGGAGTAGGACTCACTGCAGTGTAAAACCGAATTTAGAGGTTTTACACTACCAGGTCATATAAACTGCAGAGGTACATGTCCTGCCTTTTATCTACATAGCACCCTTCCCTATGGGTTACCTAGGGCCTACCTTTGGGGTGACTTATATGTAGAAAAAGGTGAGTTTAAAGCTTAGCAAGTACTTTTAAATGCCAAGTCGAACTTGCAGTGAAACTGCACACATAGAGCCTTGCAATGGCAGGCCTGAGGCATGGTTAAGGTCTACTTAGGTGGGTGGCACCATCAGTGCTGCAGGCCCAGTAGTAGCATTTAATCTACAGGCCCTGGGCACATGCAGTGCACTTTACTGGGACTTACAAGTATATTAAATAAGCCCATTGGGTATTAACCAGTGTCAACATGTTTTAAGGGAGAGAGCATATGCACTTAAGCACTGGTTAGCAGTGGTAAAGTACGCAGAGTCCTAAAACCAGCAAAAACAGTGTCCAAAAAATGGAGGAAGGTAGGCAAAAAGTTAGGGGTGACCACCCTAAGGCTGTCACGTCTAACAGGTCTGTCAGAGGAACTGTCTGACGGCCGAAAGGACTCATCTGGACTGCTTTGCTGAGAAGGACTGCTGCCCTGCTTGTTGTCCTGCTGCCCTGCTGGCTTCTGACTCTGCTGGAAGGACTCTGCCTTCCTCCTGAAGTTCTCTCCAAGGGCTTGGGTTGAGCTTGCCTCCTGTTTTTGAAGTCTCAGGGCCAACAAAGACGTCACCTCTTCAAGGAACTACTTGTGCATCGCAAATTGACGCAATGTCTCCAGAAATTGAAGCAAAGCCTGCATCGCGGCTGGGAAATCGACGCACCGCAGACCAGCACGACGTAGCACCGACTTTCTGACTGGAAATTTGACACAGCACCTGCCTTGCAATGGAATGCAATGGAAAATTGGACGCATCTCCTACCGGATCGATGCAGAGCCTGCTCTTTATTCCAGTGCATCAAGGATTTTCAACGCATCGTCCCTGGGCATCAAAATATCACCGCATCGCAGTGAGGAACCAAGACTGCGCACCAAAAAATGACCGTCTCCGAATGTCCATATTTTTTATGCATCCTAGTTACTGTGTGTAACAAAGAAACAACTGTTAATTTCTGAGGATTGAGACTCTTTTAAACCTTCTAAAAGTGACATTTCAACTTGTGCTTATTGAATTTTGTGTCATTTCTACTTAATTTTATTCAGATAAATATTTTCTATTTTTCTAAACCTGTGTAGTATAGTTTTGTGGTGTTTTCACTGTGTTACTGTATGATTTATTCCACAAATATTTTACACATTGCCTTCCAAGTTAAGCCTGACTGCCCAGTGCCAAGTTACCAGAGGGTGGGAACAGGATAATTGGGATTGTGTTGTGGTTTACCCTGACTAGGATTGTGGTCCCTATTTGGACAAGGCTGTATACCTCTGCCAACTGGAAACCCCATTTCTAACAACCAGCAAAAGCAAGGTCCAGCATGCCATAACAACAGGAGGTCAGAAGGCAAAAAGACAGGGAAAACACATGAAAAGGTGCCAGGTCTAATATGTACAAAGCTGCTAAAGAAGCATAATTCTTTTTATAATTCTTTTGGAGGGCTCAGGATAGTAAGGAGTTTTTATCGTTCAGGAAAGAATAGTGTTAAGGGGTCATAAGGGGTTTTAGGGTTCAGAGATAGATAACTGGTAGGATCTGCTTTCTTGCAGTCTTCCATTGTAATGTGATGTTAAAGAACTTTACTATACAGAGCGTATGTCATTGCTCAGAACTGTACATGTGTCACCAGAACCTTACCTAGTGGAAGGTTTTTTCTTATACTCCAAGTTTAGTGAATTCAACTCACCTGTCTGTCACTTGGAGTCTGAGTGTCATCTTTGGATGGAAGATTCTTAACACTGGTGACAAGACTGGCGCAGGCATAAGCCAAGAGCCACAGATTGGCATTCTGAACTCACAATGCTGAAAGATTTATAGCTCATCGCTGTGTCTGCTAGAAGCATTCTCTGGTTTGTTGTAGTCTTGCAAGTATGCTGGATGCCTTTCCACATTGTAGTGATTGTGCCTAAGGTTTGCTATCCTGTGGTGCATTATCTCCACTGAATGCCTGAAAGTATGTGAGTGTGCATGGGTGACTGGATTGTGCACACTCTTCACCCCATTTTGTGTGCAGTTGAATGACTGTGATGCAAAATGTTGAAAAAGGGGTGTCAAAATGCATTTCTGAGGGCCACGGGGCAAACAGGAGTTACTGGGCCCAACCATGGGGACTGAGGCCTTTTACTCTTGATGTCCCAGGGCCCGTCCTATTCTGAATTCTGAACAGCTGGGCAAAGCGCCCCTTCAGCACTTGACTGTCAGTAATAGCATGGACCAAGCAGTCCAAGGATCCCTCGCCAGGAGGTAGATAGAGGGGATGAACACAGACTCACAACTCAAAATACAGGCAGCAGCAATATATTATTGTCTAACCAAATATGTTTATGAAAAAAGAGAAGTATTTTATTTTACCGCTATTAACACAAAAGTAAATAAAACATTCACAAACAACTGCACAGTCCCCCTGACGTCAGGGCTCTTCAGGTAGTTCCCTGTGTCCTAATCCCTCCTCACTCTAGCAATATTGGCTATTATCCATTCACTATTGGCAACAGAGTAAGCCCCCCTAGTAGTCCGGGCCTCAGGCGCCTACTCTGACACTGTATTAACGTCATAAGTGTTCCAGCGACGGAGCATTATCTAACAAAGCAAGTTCCCCCAGGGCTAACTTGCCTAAAATCAATCTTACATGCACCTGGAGGGTCAGTGTGAACGGTGTTTCTGAGCATGCTCCCTCTATGGGTGCTGGAGCAGCAGCGGCTAGTTCAGGTGAGTTCACTGCATGGGGCTCGGGCAGGTTGCACTCAGCAGTCCTCAAATTCCTCACATACTGTTGTGCAACTTTGGGGACCGGAGGTTCTTTGTGGTTCCTCTTGGCATGGTACGTCTTTTATCCATCCCATGGTGGGGAGAAGTAATGGGAAGATCCTGATGATGACCCTACGTCTCAGTGTAAGTGCATAGGGGTCCCCACTGTGGCCTCACTCCTCCAATAATACAGATAAGATCCTACTTTTTGCTGGTTCCAAAGACCCTCTCTATCTCACAGGGCCTCCATATCACTACTGCACTTGGGCTCCAACTAGATCAGCACAGCGGATTCCTTCAAGGCAGCCCATCCTGGTGTGTGGAGTGGTCGGCTCTACAATGTGAAAGGGCTACTGCCCACTCCACACAATGTGTCAATGGAAGCCCCTCCTGGCATGTGGTTTTGCTGATCCCTCACTCCACACAGTCTATACCTGGATCGGCACATCTATGATCACAGTTCACTTTGCAATGACCCCTCCTGGCATAAGAGGTTATAGTCTCCTCAACGCAAATGGGTGATGACCCCTTTGGCACAGCGAAGTCCATGGTTCACTTCACGGTGGCCCTCCTTTGGCATACAAGGGTTGCCAACTTTTTTCTGCACAAGGGCAACAACCCAATTGATGCAGCAGCCGTTTCCTCATACCATGCAAATGAAGTTCACTAGACAGGATTCCCCACTGAACTTCATTCCCTAAAGTGCTCTCCTCTTTCTCACAAGGAACACAGGTCTTGGCAAGCATGCAGGCACTGGTGCTCCACGTTCAAGGGCAGGTGTTATGGGTTCGCTGGGTGATGTCCCTTTACCCATCTGGGAGATTAGCAGGCCTTGGCTCCCAGACCAGGGCACAAGTTTTGCAGAACTTCTCCTTGTACAGTCCAACTGGCTGCTTCATAGGTGACAATATGTGGGGGGTCTCAAAGAAACCTTCTTGGATAACTCCATTTTATTAGTTTTATTTTCAAATACAACCCAGAAAGCAGACCATTTCAAGTTTAGCACATATGTGATTATCACATACATCAAACCCGGGACAGATTGTGGGAACAGCCTCATTCTACATTTGTCACAAGTCCAAAGTATGTCCACCACTTCCCCCCCAACCTTCATTTGAACCTACAGTGACCCAAATAAAACTCCACACTTTACCATTACTCATGCTTCTGGAATTATGCAAAACTTGGACCATACACTCAGGTTAATAAAACTGGCTCTCACCCTTAGGAGCAAACCCTGGCTACTTTTTTTTGTAATTAAATCTCTTTATTGTCATTTTCAAGTCATACAATATGTAGCAATAAGTAGATCGTACATCCCTGTACACAAATTCTGAGTGTTTGAAAAAATAATAATCACATCAGCGTCATAAGTACATGCTGCATGTAAATAAAATGCTGAGCTCGGTGTAGCAAACCCTATATTATAGCGTAACATGTAAAGGACAATATCATATAGGGTTTCATGCATAATCTGATGCACAAGAGCTATCAATGCAGATTTAGAGACAATAGAAGAATAAAATAACAACAATAACAACTATAATACTGCCTTCTGTTTGGGGGGTCTACTCTTCAGTGTAGAGAGGGGGGATGGCAAGAAAGTAGAACAAGGCATGTAAGATCAGTGATCTCAAAGGCTCTTGAAAGGAAAGAGAGGGTCCAAAGGAGGAATTGCAAGGGGCACTATCGAGGGACATGTGCCAGTAGTGATGTTGTAGGTTGGGGGCAGGACACCCAAGGGCAAGTCAGTGTGTCCAGCAGCCCCAACAGGGTCTTAGGTGAAGCGCATAAAGGGGGAATGGATGTAATCTATCAAAAAGCTTGAGAATGAAAGTGTCCAGATGGGGACTGCACCCATACTACCTTGCCAGAGGTGAGCAGATGCCAAGGCATCCTCTTGTGCCACAGCCCACTTATCAGTCACCTGAAGCCAAGTGTAAATCGTGAGCAGCTGAGCCACCTTCCAGGACATAGCAATGAACCTCTTAAATAGTGTCAAAGCAAGGTCTACTAGTATCAAGTGGTATTTGATATGTTTAGGGCACTCAATTTATTCCCTGCAGGCAAAGAAGCAGGTCTGGAGATAGTTGTTTGTCAACCACAGCAGAAGTGTGTTCCAGTACCGGAGTCCAGACCTGTGCCAGTGGTGGGCATTACCAGGCCATGTGTAAACATGTAGCGTCATTATGTCCACATCTAGGGCAGGTAGGGGGTGTCCCCAAGAATATTGCATGAAGTTGGTGGGGGTGACATATGTTTGATGGAGATAATTAAATTGTGTAAATCTAAGGCACACATTCCGAGACACCCGCTTAACGTGTTTCAGCGCCATTGCCGAACAGTAAGTACAGTGCCCATGTCCGCCTGCCACCTGGGATTTATTTATAAGTGCTCGATCTACGCCTGCTGCTAGGAGTGGTGCATAGAGAAGGACATTGCCTTGTGTCCAACCCTGTGTGTGAGGAAGCAATGCAACCCATGATAGAGCATGGGCTCAGTACCCCCGTCTACTAAGTGTCTCTAATGACCTGTGCTAAAGCATGTTAAGTGAGGAAGGAGCCTGCTACAAGTAAGTATGAGTCCTGGAGATCCTGAAACGATTTTAGGGAACTGTGTTCAAATATATCACCCAACTGGAGAAGCCCCGCCTCCTGCCTTGGCATGGAATCATGGCCATCTAAGAGCACCCGTGTGGCAGGCAGATACCAGGGAGGAAGCTGTGACACTTCCAGAAAGCTACCAACTGGTGCTTAGAAGCCTGATCCCAGCCATGATAACCATCCAAAAGATCCCTGTCGTCAAGTTATACATTGACCCCCAGATAGTGGAAGGTCTTGAAGTTCCAGGGAAGGCGGTCACGTCTCAATGCTCTACGGTCTCCTTGGTTCACCCAATGTAGGGGGGAAATACAGGATTTGCCCTAGTTCACCCCATGACCCCCCAAATCGCCAAAGGTATTGAAAAGGTCATAAAGGGTGGTAAGAGAATGGGCGTGGTTCTGTAAATATGTGAGCACATCATCTGCATACAGAGAAATTGGATGCCAGCTCGCATGACCCCTGGCATGCAGAGCGGCAGCCAACAGCTCCATGGCCAATGAGAGGGAGAAGCCCTGTATGGTTCCCCTGTTTATAGAAAAGGAGCACAATATGTTATCCTCAATCTCTAGACAAGCAAACGCAGCAAGCTCATAAAGAATGCACCTATCCCTGTGTGTTCCCAAGTAGGCAAGCGATTGTATATTGAAATGTTCCCTGTGTGCACCTCAACCACAACACCTGCTGCTAAGATGTAAGCCTTTTGCAAACGAAAAAGGGGACAAAACATACAAAAAACAATATGGTGGTGCACCACTCATCCAAATATTGAGAATACAGCAATGTCCAGTCTTTTGCATATAATAAAGATGTGATGAGTCTGTTCTTTATTTTCTTCCACTTGTTCTTCAAAAACACATATAAATTATGGTAATGACAGCCACAAGCCAACGCGTTCCCACATAGGACTTCTTCAGGGCTGTAACATGACATATAACGAACAGTAAGAATATACACAACACTGCACACATAACCACAGTCTTATGTGCTTAAAATATTACAATTATCTACACATATAAAATACATCAATGACATTAACTAAACATGATATAGACAGATAGATAGATATGAGCTAAACAGACGACAAAGGGAAAAAACTGACAAGGGATTTTACAACAATCATTGGTGTGAGTGAGTAAACGGTTGCAATCACCCAAGGGGTACCTTGCACAGTCTGCCAGTGAATAAATATGTAATTGTGACGAGTAACCACTAAGTGAACAGTTAGTGTGCATTTCATAGATACCATAGCTGGGCATACCTAATCCGTTTTTTGATCGGTTGCTGGATTATCTAAGTAGTCATAACCTTGCAGTCTGTCATGGCATATCTAGTGTAATAAAATAACACAAACCCCATGTCTCAAATATAATTGCAGATTATCTAATCATGATGGCAATCTAATTTTCCTTAAGTAATTAAAAACATAAATAAGTCAACTTTAGGTAAAGAAGTAAGCCGAACCTAACCTTATTTTTATCAGTTTGTATACTTGTATCCACAAGCAGTTTGGAATTCAAGCCATTGTGTTCTTCTTAAATACTAGAACAGCTGATCATTACGAGCACAACGAGATGATTATTGAGATGATTGACATTATTTTGTCCAATAATTACTTTTTACACAATGGCAGTTGGTTCCAACAGATCCAAGGCACGGCGATGGGTTAAAAATTTGCTCCATTGTATGCATGCCTCTTTATGGGCTGGTACGAAAGACAACATGCATAGGGTAGACATGCCTCTCCATGGACGGAACACATAGGCCCTCATTACAACTTTGACGGGCGGCGGAGGCCGCCCGCCAAAGTTGCGCCGCAGGAATACCGCACCGCGGTCTGAAGACCGCGGCCGGCATTCTGAGTTTCCCGCTGGGCAGGCGGGCGGCCGCCTTAAGGCCGCCCGCCAGCCCAGCGGGAAACAACCTTCCCACGAGGACGCCGGCTCGGAATCGAGCCGGCGGAGTGGGAAGGTGCGACGGGTGCTACTGCACCCGTCGCGTATTTCACTGTCCGCTATGCAGACAGTGAAATACAAGCGGGGCCCTCTTACGGGGGCCCCTGCAGTGCCCATGCCATTGGCATGGGCACTGCAGGGGCCCCCAGGGGCCCCGCGACACCCCCTACCGCCATCCTGTTCCTGGCGGGCGAACCGCCAGGAACAGGATGGCGGTAGGGGGTGTCAGAATCCCCAAGGCGGCGCAGCATGCTGCGCCGCCTTGGAGGATTCTGACGGGCAGCGGAAAACCGGCGGGAGACCGCCGGTTTTCCTGCACTGACCGCGGCCAAAGCGCCGCGGTCAGAATGCCCTAAGGGGCACCGCCAGGCTGTCGGCGGTGCTCCCGCCAACCGCGAGCCTGGCGGTCACAGACCGCCAGGCTCGTAATGAGGGCCATAGTGTTCTGGGGAAGATATATAGATAACATCATCTTTCTATGGAATGGGATGGTAGAACAGTTGACATCATACCATGCTTTTCTCAATGATAATCCCTACAATGTTAAATTAAGCATGCAGTATAATAGAGAAAAAATAGATTTTCTGGATATCCAGGTTTTTCGTGGCCGATAATAGAATACAAAGTGCCCTATTCTGAAAGTCAACAGCTTGCAACAGTATTCTACATGCTGCAAGTGCTCACCCCAAATCAGCCATTCACAATATCCAGTTTGGTGAAATGGTACGTGTAAGACGCAACTGCAGTACTGTTGAAACTTTCCTGTCTCAAATTGAGAACACTAAACAAAGATTTATCAAAAGGGGATATGATAACAAAATCTTGTCAAAAGCAGAAAAGCAGATTATGAAAATGCCTAGGAAAAATACCCTGTACGTGAAACCCCAGAGTGAAAAGAAAAAACTGCCTGACCGGGTGGCGTTTGTAACTCAGTACTCTGTCCTAAGTCAAGATATATTTAAGATCTTAAAACGGCATTGGCACCTACATATGGAGACACCGGGCCTAAAAGGGTGTATATCAAAATCTCCCAAGGTTACCTACCGTAGAGGCGTTACTCTAAGAGATCAACTTTGTCCAAATTACATCACTACAACAAATAACGACTCATGGCTTCCCACCAAACCAAAAGGGTTTTATGTCTGCCATGAATGCAATATGTGCATGCTGGGTATACATAAATCAAAAGACTTTTGTTATAACACCACTAGGAAATACACAATAAAACATTTAATTAACTGCAAGACGAAATATGTGATCTACATTTTGGGTTGCACTTGCAACAAAATTTATGTGGGAAGCACGGTAAGGCCCCTCAAACTAAGAATACAAGAGCATGTACGTGCAATAAAAAATCAAGACAGCAGGTACCCACTAATATCTCACATGATGCTATTCTATGCTGATAATGTGTCTATCTGGTTCCAGGGGGTAGACTATGTACCACCCTATCAAAGAGGAGGAAACAGGGAACTAATTTTACGCCAGAAAGAGGCAGCATGGATTTGCCACCTGCGAGCGGTTGAACTAGGTCATAATACTGATAACGAATTTCACTATTTTCTGTAATTTGATTTTGCTATTTTTCTACATATATGGGGCTGTCTCGAACAAGTAGTGGCAATTTTTGATGACAAGCATGCTCTTTGGCGTCTGTACTTAGATTTTCTGTAATTTATATTCTTTGATTTTGGTTATGATAACATTTGATGATACTTTTGCACGTTCCAAGATGGTCGCCACTTCTATTATTTCTTGGGAGATGGTTTGTTCAAGATTAATCAACAAAGATTTTCTTGTCTCTGGCTGGCTCATAATATGTCTTTCATAGCGGACCATTTTTACAATTGAATTTAATTCGAACGGATGGCCGCAGGTGATAATTCCGATGCTGAACATGTATATGCAATGTGCTACCCGTTCTCTATATTAAGATGGCCGTCGCTACTACTATGCATTCCCGATGCGATCTGCATGTCCGTCCTTCGGGACAAAACTCCCCCTTTTTTTGGTCGACTAATGACCAAGCGTTTACAATTGGCAAATTGGAGACGGCGGGTTATTTAAAAACCGCACTCCTCCCCTAGTGCCGGCTTTACATCCTACAGACCGCGCTGCCATACACACGTGGACTCCCGTGAAATACGGCTACCGCAACAATGAGGCATCAGAAGCTACAACGAGGTACTTTTCAGACAGGTGTTTTTTTGACCGACACGTTTCTCATTAACTACTGATTCACTCTTGACATGACTCGCATAACTGAATCTGGTTGTGTTGATGTGTTGTTATATTTAAAAAGAAATTTGACCTAACAAAAATTTATTTTGTCTTTGTAACCCAGGGTGTATTAATGCAGTGCCCTCTCATGACCACCTTCATTGAGTCCCCAGGATTGGTCAACCATCATTGTCCACGAAGTATTGTGTGAGGTGAGTGTCAATGGCTTTCCTGAAGGGTATGTCACCCAGTGTTTCCATCCACAGTCTCCACATAGGTTTGGAAGATCAGGTCGCCCCCCAGAAAAAAGTTATTTTGAGTGGTTTATGGCCCAAAATTATCCTGCACAGACTCTCGGAGGACTGCATGAGAGGCCAGAAGTCTGAATTAGAAAACAAATAGTTGATTTTGGTATATATCTGATGTCCAAGGGCATTAAAGGAGTTCTCAGCGTCGGTGGGGTGACCTAACCACCAGACATCACACATGTGGAGCGTCTTAGTTCAATGCCGAAAGTGCTTATTTGCTTGTAAGCCCTGTGCACCTGGAAGTAGGGGTGCCGATCAGTGCCGATTGGTCTAAGGTAGAGTCATGTACACAACTGAAATCTCCGCACCACATTCCTGAATGTCTTGAAGCAAAGACAGAGATAATGTATGAAGGAAGTCGGCTTGGTGGGTGTTAGGTTCATATATGGAGACAAAGGAGAAGGGATGTCAATCTAATGAGCCCTCCACTAAAACATAAAACATACCTGCCATCAGGGTCAATTATTACCGTTTGTTTCACAAATGACACCCCGGGAGCCACCCAGATTAGGACCCCAGAGGCATAAGCAGAGTACCCAGTACCATAGATTCTGAAGCTCCCTTTTGGTAAGGTGTGTTTCCTGGAGACATGCAATGTGAATATTTTGGCATCTGAGGTAGGCGTAGATCCTGTGTCATCTTGTGGGTGTCACCATTGTCTTAATTTTTCAAGTTAGCACATTGAAGAAAATAGGCCTAGCAGTTGTTAAGTACCCTGAAATAATAATACAGCAGAATAAACTTCCCTCTCAATCTATCACTTTACCTCTGTCTCGTCAATTCCTCCCATCCAGCCAGAAAAAAGAAACTTACAAAACTGTAATACAACAAAACGCTTTCACCCCAGGCTTGGATGCCATCCTGCTATCATGTCCTAACCATAAAAGATAAATGTGATATGTACCATCAACAATTAGAAGAAAACTGCATCAGAGGGGCCTATATTTACAAGGAGGCAGTAAGCCACAAAAGGTGGCCTAACGCCTCCTTGCAAATATTGTGCAGTGAATAGCGCCACCGAAGCATCACTAAAAGTGACACTCCGGTGGTGCTAGGGCCTTGTAAATCTGGCCTAGTCTCTGCAGCCCCCCTCACCTACAAGGGAAGCGGTGCCCAAAAGCTCGGTCTGCATCCACATCCTCATGTCTCCCCCAGAGAGCAACTCCCATATGAGACTCTGCAGAAGAAACAGGCCAGTCACCCATTTACATTGTAGGAATTAAGGGAAACTCACAGTTCGGAGGGGGCCCAGCTGGGGGAGGTGGAGACCTTATGTGGATCCAGGGGAGGTGAGGCGCAGAACCACTGCCAATAGCCATGTACTTGGTTTCCTCTCAGCAAGAGACCCTCACAGCAAGATTCTCACTGTAAAGGGGGTGGATGTAGCAGGCAATGCAGAGTCGGTCAGAGGGAATGCCAGAAAGAAGCTGTGTAATCCAGCCCTCATTACTTGCCATATAGCTAGTTGTATTATTCCTTTGATTACACAGGTAAATATCTCCACCATACCATTGCCACTAGGATTATATAGGGAAGTGGTTTCAATACATTTCATAAAGCTTAGTCTTGTTGAAGACACATTGCAGCCCATTGTCACTCAAAAGGATAGACGGTATAGCTTCCAATATAAAAATCTGATAAAGGAATTCCAATACTGAATCTGTGTTCATCTTATCTACAACTTTCATGACAGGCCATTGAGAAAGCAAATCAATTAAATCCAACACATATTTCTGAGAACAGAAAATAGGTCTCACCATGTCAACAGCCACTGATTCCCACAGATGCTCTGGCATCAAACACTCACTCAAATTTCATAAAGATTTATCAGCTTGAAAATAATTGGAGCACTTCCTCACAAACCTTTCCACTGCAAGATCTGTACCAGGCCACCAAAATAACTTTTTAAAACAGATGTTGTTCTGGTACTCCCAAAATGTTCCTCATACACTAAATCAATAACCATTTTCTGCAAAGTATGTGGCAGAACCACTCGTTGTCCTCTCAAACGTGTACCATTATCTACGGTTAAGTCAGATCTTACCTCCCAGAATGGCCTTATTGATTGATCCATACCCTCCATCCTTGACCACTTGTCACACATATAAGTAATTACTTCTTTTATAACCATGTCCTTCGTATATTCCATACTCCATTTCTCCCTTTTAGAACCTGGTGTTCCACTACTATGGACCCATGCTACCTGAAATACATTCCACCTCTCATCCTCACTCCTCACTCTCCTCCATGTTGATTGCCACAACATTTTATATACCCAGTATATATACAATTTTGTTGTTATAGACTTGCATATGCATATATAATCAGACTTATTTAGCAGGTGCATTTGCCATACCCTCAGTTGTCAAAGTTTTAACTAGGGGTCTGTGTGAATGCCATAAGGCCCATACTAAAGCTCTGAAGTGATCGAAAGCCCAAGCACACATTAATGTTTCATGCTCATAAATAGGGTATCTCTCCTCGCAGGTGAGAAAGATCTTGAAGCATAGCCAATCACACATGCTTTACTAAATTCACCCAATTGGGTTAAAACTGCACCTAACTCCTTATCGTCGGCCTCCGTTGGGATAATGCTATCAGCACTCGGATCAAAACTTTTCAAGACACTGGCAATAGTCAATTTTATTGTGTGAAAATCCTATTCACATTGGTTAGATAGTACAAATGTATTTTTGCCCCTTAGTAAATGTCCAATGTGATAAGATTTCTCAGCACATTTGGCAATACATTTTGCACAATATTCTCCTAACCCAAGGAATTACCATACATTGGGGGTCATTACAACATTGGCGGTAAAATCCGCTTACCGCCGTGCAGAAGACCGCCAATACACTGCCGCGGAATTCCGCCACAGCTATTATGACACACATCTCGGAATCCGCCGAAACTCAGACACCCACACAAGTCCGCCACACCAAAGGTCAGTGATAAACTGGCGAAAACAAAACCTCCACCGTCACGCCAACAGAAACACACCCATGCTATCACGACCCACGAATCCACGTGGCGGTCTTTCAACCGCGGTATTCCATTGGAGGTACACACCACCGCACTCAAAATACACACACATCTCCAAAACACCGCCACATTGGACAATTCAAAATACACACACCTGATACACATACAAACACCACTCCCACACACCAAACACAATATAAAACACACACCCACATCACCCACAAACCCCTACGACCAAAAATTAGAGACGAAGGCGACAGAGAGATAGCACAGCAATAGGCAACCCCACCACACAGAGGCACACAACACCATCACCCACACAACATCCACGCACAAAATACCACACACCACTACACATCACCACACTCATCACCACATACACCCCACACACATCACCTACACCACCCCATGGCACGCCAAAGACACCCCAGGTTTTCGGAGGAGGAGCTCAGGGTCATGGTGGAGGGAATCGTAAGGGTAGAGCCACAGCTATTTGGATCACAGGTGCAGCACACCTCTATAGCTAGGAAGATGGAGCTATGGCGGAGAATCGTAGACAGGGTCAACGCAGTGGGACAGCACCCAAGAAATCGGGAGGACATCAGGAAGAGGTGGAACGACCTACGGGGGAAGGTGCGTTCAGTGGTCTCCAGGCACAACATCGCGACTCAGCGGACTGGCGGCAGACCCCCACCTCCTCCCCCACAACTAACAACATGGGAGGAGCAGGTCTTGACCATTATGCATCCAGAGGGCCTCGGAGGAGTCGGTGGAGGAATGGACACTGGTAAGTCTAATCTTAACTATCATATCCCCCACCCTACCTGCATGCTATCACACACCCCCACCCTCACCTCCTCCCCTATCACTCCAACTCCTCACTAATGTACTAATAACACAAACCACACATCCCAACACCAAGCCCTGCATGACACAACAAAGCATGAACACCCATCACTAAAGCATGCCCACTGCACATACCCATAACAACCCCCAACCATCATTACACAAGCCCCCACACAGGAATGCTAGCACAGGGGTACACGCTCACCCACCCATTGCACAACATGAGACACACAGATGCAATAATCATGCTTTTACAACCCTGCAGGGCCACTACCTTACGCCATCAGACAGGAGGGTCCAGACATCTCCACCCCACCCACAGAAGAGGCCCACAGTGATGACAGCAGTTCTGGCCAACTGGATCCAGATGACCAGCCCAGACCATTGTGGACCTCAGGACAGTCGGTTCCCCTCGCACAGGCACAGCCCAACACTGACCTTCCACCCTCTGGTAACACCAGCACAGCACCCACCCAGCGGGCCCATACCTCCGTACCCAGGACACGTCAATCAGCTGTGTGTCCACCACTACAGGGAACCCAGGATAACCCACCACCCCAACAACAACAGGGACCTGGGGGCAGTGGCAGTGGGCACACGGTCCAGGGGACGGAGGCACAGGAACACAGGGGAGCTGGAAGGGCTGCTGTGCGACAGGGGGCGGACAGGCCCAGGGAACCCACTCTCCACGAGGCCCTCTCCTCCATCATGGGAGCCTACCACCACTCCCAGGAGACGATGGCTACGGTCCTGGCCAAGTTTCAGGAGACCCAGCGCATGCAAAACGAACAGTATTTGGGGTTCAGGGAGGAGCTCAGAACCATCAGCTCCACCCAGGGCACCATCGTAGGGGTGCTGAAGGACATACAGAAGACCATGAGGGACACCGTGGCACTCCAAGGGGCCCCTGACACTAGCCTGGACGATGAACTGCCCACCACCTCCGCTGGCGCTAGTGGACAGGACGCCCCGCCACAGGACCACCACACTAGCACCCCACCCCCTGCAGATGGACAACCACCCCGCAAGCGGTCCCTGAGATGGCACGATGGCAAGACCCACGCCAAGAAATGAGACCACCCTGATTGACATCCCATTGTCCCACTTTGTTACCCTATCCAGATTGGAACTGCCCCAGCTCCACTTCCTATGCCCATATGGGCAGTGCACCTGTGAGACTAATAGACTGGACTCTGCCATGGACATTCCTCCACCATCACCCATCACCATTTTGCCACCCCCTCCAATAATTAGCACTTCAATAAACACCCTTGAACCACAAGAACCTAGAGTCAGTCTGTGATTTTGAAAATGTGTATTATCTATGACAATGACAAAATCCGTTCGAAAATGTAATGTCAACATACCTATGTAACACATCACAAGCCCATGAAGGATGCAAGCAGATGACACACGTTGGTAACCACACCTGTGAAACCGTAATGGAAATGTACCACTCAGTTAGCAAATACTGCTTCAAATTGACAGACAGGATAGAGGTAGAAGTGTGAAAGTAAATATATTAGTAAAAAAATTGTTCTCACCTGTATGTCACTGGAAATATTGCTGTATGACAGAGTCCCTGTTATCAATGTCTTCTTCCTCTGCTTCCTCCTCATCACTGTCCACAGGCTCCACAGCTGCCACAACACCGTCATCTGGACCATGCTCCTGCAGAAAAGGCACCTGGCGTTGCAAAGCAAGATTGTGAAGCATACAGCAGGCGATGATGATCTGGCACACCTTCCTTGGTGAGTAGAATAGGGAACCACCTGTCATATGGAGGCACCTGAACCTGGCCTTCAGGAGGCCGAAGGTGCGTTCGATCACCCTCCTAGTCCGCCCATGGGCCTCATTGTAGCGTTCCTCTGCCCTGGTTCTGGGATTCCTCACTGGGGTCAATAGCCATGACAGGTTGGGGTAACCAGAGTCCCCTAATAGCCACACACGGTGCCTCTGGAGTTGACCCATCACATAAGGGATGCTGCTATTCCGCAGGATGTAGGCGTCATGCACTGAGCCAGGGAACATAGCATTTACCTGCGAGATGTACTGGTCTGCCAAACATACCATCTGTACATTCATCGAATGATAACTCTTCTGGTTCCTGTACACCTGTTCACTCCTGTGGGCGGGGACCAAAGCCACATGGGTCCCATCAATGGCACCTATGATGTTGGGGATGTGTCCCAGGGCATGGAAGTCACATTTCACTGTAGCCAAATCCTCCACCTGAGGGAAAACGATGTAGCTCCTCACGTGTTTCAGCTGGGCAGACAACACTCTGGACAATACATTAGAAAACATAGGCTGGGACATCCCTGATGCCATGGCCACTGTTGTCTGAAATGACCCACTTGCTAGGAAATGGAGTACTGACAGCACCTGCACTTGAGGGGGGATACCTGTGGGATGGCGGATTGGTGAGATCAGATCTGGCTCCAACTGGGTACACAGTTCCTGGATTGTGGCACGGTCAAACCTGTAGGTGATGACTGAATGTCGCTCCTCCATTGTCAACAGGTCCACCCGCGGTCGGTACATCGGAGGATTCCGTCATCTCCTCACATGTCCCAACTGATGGTGCCTAGGAAGGACAACAGTGACCACAGAGTCAACCAATTCTGAGGTATGTACCCACAGCTAGACAGAACACGACACAAAATACAAAAATCTTCCTGTATGTGTGTTGAGTCCACCTATCACAGGTATGTGTGACGCAGTTGTAAATGAAGCCATGTGGGTCCTTGAAATGGCGGATGCCTGACCTCTAAAGTGGGACAATGGGATGTGAGGTAACTGCGCTGGCATTGTACACCGTTGTGGTAGGCGGTCGAAGACTGCAGCGCAATGCTGCATTGGTTAACATTGGACCCTATGGGTCCCAGGAGCCAATGACGAAGTGCGCCGGCGGTGATGATACGCACCGCCGCGGACGTCACCGCCGTGGACGTGACCGCCATTTTCTATCTGTTCAATCACTCGATACCTGATCTTCGACAGGAGAGGACCTACACTGCAAGTGCTGCTGTGACCTCGGTCTGGAAGAGACAATGGCACATGCGTCTGGGGAAAGGGCCCCTGCCTTCACTGCACAGGAGTTGGAGAAGCTCGTGGACAGGGTCCTCCCCCAGTACACGCTACTCTACGGTCCTCCAGACCAACAGGTGAGTACATAGGGTGCAAGTTGTATGGGCTATGCCTGGGTGGAGAGGGCTGGATGTAAGTAGGAAGGGGGCAGAGTTATGCGAGCATGAAGGACTGTGAATGCATGTGCCACGTGGCAAGGGTAGGGATGTGGTCCACTCACTTCGACGGTGCAGTTGTTAATGACTTCTCTTCTTCCCCTGTACATTTCATGTAGGTCAGCGCCCACCAGAAGAAGGATATTTGGCGTGCCATCGCCAAGGAAGTCCGGACCCTGGGGGTCCACCAGAGACGGAGCACCCACTGCCGTAAAAGATGGGAGGACATTCGCCGCTGGAGCAAGAAGATGGCGGAGGCTCAGCTGGGGATGGCCTCCCAACGTGGGAGGGGTGCCCGTCACACCATGACCCCCCTGATGTTCCGGATCCTGGCGGTGGCCTACCCTGAGTTGGATGGGCGCATGAGGGCATCACAGCAGACACAAGGGGGTGAGTACACTCACATTCTCATGACTTTGCGCTCAGTGGAGGGGTCTGGGTGGGGGAGGAGGGCTGTGGGTTTCCCTAGGCCAGGGCGAGTTCTGTAGGCTAGGCCCCTCCGTAATGCAGGCAATGTGCCACTCCACCCCACCTCTGTAGAGTGCCAAAACAGGTATACATGCCCCTGTGTCATCTATGTGGGCAGATGACACTCATAGGCAAGTAGGCTATATCCCAGGAACTGCATCTGTAGAGGCCAAGAGTACGGCGTAGTGCAGGGGGCAGCTGTGTCTGTATTGTCCACCAACGGTAGTGGTAAGCCATGCACTCAACATGTCTTTCTTCTGTTTCCCCACCCCTTTTTGTGCTCTCCCTGTTCTTGTGTGCATCAGCATCATCAGGCGGAGGTACAGGGGCACCGGAGCACGAGGGGGCTGCGTCCCACATGGCCATGGAGGGCCACACCATGGACTCCGAATACACCAGTGGGACGGAGGGCGAGGGGAGCTTCACGGCGGTCAGTGGATCAGCAAACAGCGACACAGATTTGTCCTCTGATGGGAGCTCCCTTGTGGTGGTGGCACCATCTGTGCCCCCCACTTCTACAGGTACAGCCGC
This sequence comes from Pleurodeles waltl, assembly GCF_031143425.1. Classification (NCBI taxonomy): domain Eukaryota; kingdom Metazoa; phylum Chordata; class Amphibia; order Caudata; family Salamandridae; genus Pleurodeles; species Pleurodeles waltl. The sequence continues at coordinate 1,533,519,282 of NC_090440.1, read as the reverse complement.
CACCCCCCCCTACCAGCACCGCCCTCCCAGCAGCCCCTCAGCCTTCGCCCTGTGCCTGCTCATCCAGGAGGGTGGGCATCACCTTCGCCCCAGGCACCTCAGCCCCTGTCACCCCTGCTGCCCTCAGTGAGGAGGCCATTGACCTCCTCAGGTCACTCACTGTTGGGCAGTCTACCATTGTGAATGCCATCCAGGGTGTAGAAAGGGAGTGCCAACACACCAATGCATTCCTGGAGGGCATTCATTCTGGTCAGGCTGCCCATCATCGAACCCTGCAATCTCTGGCCTCAGCACTGATGGCAGCCATTGTCCCTGTGTCTAGCCTCCTCCCTCCAACTTCCTCCACCCAGACCGAATCCCCTGTACCTCAACCTATCCCAAGCACACCATCAGACCACCCTGCACACACCTCAACACACAAGTGCAGCTCAGGCAAACATAGGCACCACACATCCCACAGGCACTCACATAAGCATCACCCACATACAGACACAGCAACATCCACTGCCTCCACTGTGTCCCCCTCCTGGTCATCTCCCTCCTCCCTCCCAGTCTCGTCTACACTCTCACCTGCATGCACTACCACAACAGCCACTAGGACTCGCACCAGAACACCCAGCACCACACCCCGCTCACCTGCACTCACCACCCCCACTACCATTTACACGTCCCCTGTGTCCTCTCCCAGTGTGTCTGTGATGCCCCCTCCCAAAGTACACAAACGCGGGCACACACACACCCAACATCCATCCACCTCACGACAGCCTCCAGAACATGCACCTGCACTCAAATCACCAAAAGTTACACCTCCTACAACCACCTCCTCTTCCTCCACTCCCAGACCCCCTCCAGCTACCCATCCCAGTGTTCGTCAGAAACTTTTCCTGAGCAACCTTGACCTCTGTCCCATCACCCCCCCCCTCCAATTTATAGGTCCCATAGTAGCACCTCAGCCAAAAAGATTCCGGTACCAGTGGTGCCTGTTCGAGGTATGTGGAGTGCACCGGGCACCAGGGCAGCCGGTGTGACACGGAGCCAAAGCACTGCCAGTCCACCCCCTGTGAAGCACCAGAAGTTGGACAGTGCCCGACGGGAGAGGGGGAAGACCCTTGCCGCAAAGCCGCCCACAAGGGTCCCGGGGGGAGTGTCGAGTCAGCTGTGACTCCTCCCAAGGTGGTGAAGGGGCAGAAGAAGTCTCCAAAGTCTGGGAAGAGCAGCACGGCGGAGAAGGCCGCCATCCTCCCCACTGCCCAAGACGCCACCGCCAGCCCCATCGTCACTGGTCAGGAGACCACCGCCAGAGTCAGTGCCCAGGAGGGCAGCCCCATCGTCACTGGTCAGGAGACCACTGTCGGAGCCAGTGCCCAGGAGGGCAGCACTATCGTCACTGGTCAGGAGACCACCGCCGGAGTCAGTGCCCAGGAGGGCAGCACTATCGTCACTGGTCAGGAGACCACCGCTGGAGTCAGTGCCCAGGAGGGCCCCGGCAGCCACAGCCCCGCTGGGCAATGAGGGACCGCCATGGCACACACCACAGCACAGGTCAGAGACAGCAAAGTCAAGCACCGCTGAACAGGGCAAAGACCGCCATGGCAAGCACCGCTGAACAGGTCAGAGACAGCAAAGTCAAGCACCGCTGAACAGGGCAAAGACCGCCATGGCAAGCACCGCTGAACAGGGCAAAGACCGCCATGGCAAGCACCGCTGAACAGGGCAAGCACCGCTGAACAGGGCCATGGCAAGCTCCGCTGAACAGGGACAGCACCGCTGAACAGGGCAAAGACCGCCATGGCAAGCACCGCTGAACAGGGCAAAGACCGCCATGGCAAGCACCACTGAACAGGGCAAGCATCGCTGAACAGGGCAAAGACCGCCATGGCAAGCACCGCTGAACAGGGCAAAGACCGCCATGGCAAGCACCGCTGAACAGGGCAAAGACCGCCATGGCAAGCACCGCTGAACAGGGCAAGCACCGCTGAACAGGGCAAAGACCGCCATGGCAAGCACCGCTGAACAGGGCAAAGACCGCCATGGCAAGGACCGCTGAACAGGGCAAGCACCGCCAACTCAAGCACTGCTAGCCCATGAGCAGCGGGGGCAGTGACGCAACAGGGACCGTCAAAGGGGTGAGTGATGCACTCTGGGCACCAGTCCCCCTCCAGAACCAGTGGAGACATTCATCCACTCCATCTATCCTTGGCAGGATGAAGCACTCTGGGCACCAGTCCCCCTCCAGAACCAGTGGACACATGCATCCACTCCATCTATCCTTGGCAGGATGAAGCACTCTGGGCACCAGTCCCCCCCAGAACCAGTGGAGACATGCATCCACTCCATCTATCCTGCACAGGATGAAGCACTCTGGGCACCAGTCTCCCTCCAGAACCAGTGGAGACATGAATCCACTCCATCTATCCTTGGCAGGATGAAGCACTCTGGGCACCAGTCCCCCTCCAGAACCAGTGGAGACATGAATCCACTCCATCTATCCTTGGCAGGATGAAGCACTCTGGGCACCAGTCCCCCTCCAGAACCAGTGGAGACATGCATCCTCTCCATCTATCCTGCACAGGATGAAGCACTCTGGGCACCAGTCCCCCTCCAGAACCAGTGGAGACATGCATCCACTCCATCTATCCTGCACAGGATGAAGCACTCTGGGCACAAGTCCCCCTCCAGAACCAGTGGAGACTGTAATCCACTTAAGAGACTGTGGCTTTACACTCCCCAGGATGGTACAGTGGGCAAGCCACCCACTGTAGAGACTTGAGAGACTGTGGCCTTGCACTCCCCAGGATACAGCAGTTGGCAAACCACCCACTGAAAAGACTTGTGAGACTTTGGCTTTGCACTCCCCAGGATGGTACAGTGGGCAAACCACCCACTGTAGAGACTTGTGAGACTGTGGCTTTGCACTCCCCAGGATACAGCAGTGGGCAAACCACCCACTGTAGAGACTTGTGAGACTGTGGCTTTGCACTCCCCAGGATACAGCAGTGGGCAAACCAACCACTGAAAAGACTTGTGAGACTTTGGCTTTGCACTCCCCAGGATGGTACAGTGGGCAAACCACCCACTGTAGAGACTTGTGAGACTGTGGCTTTGCACTCCCCAGGATGGTATAGTGGGCAACCCACCCACTGTAGAGACTTGAGAGACTGTGGCTTTGCACTCCCCAGGATACAGCAGTGGGCAAACCACCCACTGAAAAGACTTGTGAGACTTTGGCTTTGCACTCCCCAGGATGGTACAGTGGGCAAACCACCCACTGTAGAGACTTGAGAGACTGTGGCTTTGCACTCCCCAGGATACAGCAGTTGGCAAACCACCCACTGAAAAGACTTGTGAGACTTTGGCTTTGCACTCCCCAGGATGGTACAGTGGGCAAACCACCCACTGTAGAGACTTGTGAGACTGTGGCTTTGCACTCCCCAGGATACAGCAGTGGGCAAACCACCCACTGTAGAGACTTGTGAGACTGTGGCTTTGCACTCCCCAGGATACAGCAGTGGGCAAACCAACCACTGAAAAGACTTGTGAGACTTTGGCTTTGCACTCCCCAGGATGGTACAGTGGGCAAACCACCCACTGTAGTGACTTGTGAGACTGTGGCTTTGCACTCCCCAGGATGGTACAGTGGGCAACCCACCCACTGTAGAGACTTGAGAGACTGTGGCTTTGCACTCCCCAGGATACAGCAGTGGGCAACCCACCCACTGTAGAGACTTGAGATACTGTGGCTTTGCACTCCCCAGGATGGTACAGTGGGCAAATCACCCACTGTAGAGACTTGTGAGACTGTGGCTTTGCACTCCCCAGGATACATCAATGGGCATGGAGCGCGGTCGTGGATCTGGCGTGGTGCAGTCATCCGGCTGAGGTGCCACTCCTTCCCTTCCCCCTGAGGTGCCTGTTGTATTTCTATCTGATGCCCCTGCAGTGTTCTCTCCGTTCCAGGAGAGGTATCGTGTGTGGGCCTCGCCCATGCATTTTGGGCCCAGTGGTCCACGGACATTGAAATGTGCATACCTGTACAACTAATCGTGATGTATATATTTGGAATGTGTATATATTGATGTATATATGAGCTAACAGTTTTTTTATACATTACAATGGTTGAACTCATTTCCTTTTGTCTTAGCATTCTTCCGGGGGGGTTGGGGGTTGTTACTGTGATGTTCGGAAATGCATTGGTGTGTGTGTTGTAGTGGGTGAGGGTCGGGTTGGGGGTGGGGGTGTTGCATGTGTGTGTCCGTGACTTTTGCATCCCCCCTCCCCTATGTCGTAGGTGCAGTACTCACCGTTGTCTTCGGCGCCGCAGTTGCTGATGTTCGTAGAGGAGCAGGAAGACAAGTGCAGGGAGTATTTGGAGTTCCGGCTCCATGGTGCCCTCCTTCCTCGTGGAGTTTGTTCAGGTGAGCGTTTTCCCATTGAAATGTCTGTTTCCGCCGTGTTTTTATCCACGGTGAATCCGCCCCGGAAAATGTGGCGGATTGGCCTGTTGTAATACTGTGGGCTGTACTTTGTCTTCCGCCTGTCTGTTGGCGGTGACCGCCGCGCTGCTTGTCTGTACCGCCGTGGCGGTCGGAGTGTTAAAGTGGCTGTCTATGTTGGCGGTTTCCGCCACGGTCATAATTCCCTTTTTTTTCCGCCGGACTGTTTGCGGCCTTACCGCCGCTTTAACACCGTCCGCCAGGGTTGTAATGACCCCCATTATCTTTACTGTTCAGGTTGATGCTTCCTCTATAGCTCTCATGGGGGACTGTTTGGGTTTGGTGAACACCTTCTTCACTTGGCCAAGACAAGTGATGACAGGTCAGTGGTGGAAAACCACTTGACACCTTTAACATGTGTTGCCATTTCATTAATTTTGAGTAATCAGAATTGGTCCAAAATTATGTTGTTATTTAGATGGCATGAATCATCACACAATCTGATTTTGCCATTGCTCTGTCTAGCCACTATTAAGGGTGAAATTCAATCAAAAGCTTCAATTGGTCACTTCAAAGCAACCAACATCTCTAGCGCGTCAGAGACTTCACCTCTAACTATAAAGAGATGTTTTTACTTTGTGGACCTTAGGTTTTGCATTGTCCTTCAAAATAATTCTGTAATCAAACACTTGTAAATTTTCCAAATTACTGGTGAAAACTTTTGAAAATCTTCTGAGCATATTATTGCCCTCATGCGCTTTATCATCAACTACCAACGTTTGCTCCTTGCTATCCAAGTACAATGCGTAAATGTCCTTGGTCAAACCAACCCAGTACTGAGGGTCCTTTCTTACCAAAACACAACTTACCTTGGGTTTGTCTATTTTTTTTATTCTGAAGGAGACCCACCTAAAAAACAACCACAACTATAATGCCATAATTGATACATTTTCACTTGCAAGCAGGACAGTTGTTGCTAAATGCCAAAGGTTTCTTGCTGTTGCAATGTTAACTCCTGGTTTGTTGTTTTGATTTCCTATCCCTGACAAGATACATATGTGCATTGTTTCTATTTTGAACTTTTCCAACAATCTCACACTATCTTACTTCCTGTTTTAAAACCCAGCACACCTACTTGACATCTCAGCTTTACACACAATTGCCAATACATTTTTAAAGCAGCATCCCCTTTAACCCGTAAACGTTCCTGATTAACTGGATTGCTAGCATGCATCACCAGCTGATCCCTGATAAGATCATTGTTTAATGCTCCAAATTTGCAGTTCAATGTTAATCTTTTTAGCTCAGGGACATACTAATCCACAGATTCAATCTTCCCTTGTATCCATTGAAAGAACGTATACCTGGTGATAGCAATGAAAACGGAGGTATAAAATATCTCTCCAGATCTAAAGTAGCATGTTTGAATACACTTACATTCCCTACCATTCCCATTTTGGACAACTGAGAAGAAATGTTAAGTCCCTGGGGACCTCAGGAACATAGTAACATTATTATCCTTTCTCCAGCCGACATATTATTTGTCTAATCTGTTACTGCTATGTAATTAAAGAAATATTCTTTCCATTTCACCCATTTCAGAAATGATTTGTTAGCAGAAGGCCAAAAAGACTGAAGAGGACTGATAGTAAAAGTCTTTGGCCCTCATTACAACATTGGTGGTAAATCCTGCTTACCGCCGTGCAGAAGACCGCCAGCACACCGCTGCGGCAGCAGAATTCCGCTACAGCTATTACGACCCACAGCTCGGAATCTGCCACATTCTAGACACCCACACAAGTCCGCCACACCAAAGGTCAGTGATAAACTGGCGATAACAAAACCTCCACCGTCACACCAACAGGAATACGCCCACACTATCACGACCCATGAATCCACGCGGCGGTCTTTCAACCGCGGTATTCCATTGGCGGTACACACTGAGGCGCTCATAATACACACACATTTACAAAACACAACCACATTGGACAATTCGAGATACAAACACCTGATACACTTACACACACCACTCCCACACACCCAATACATTTTAAAACACACAACCAAATCACCCACAAACCCCTACAACAAAAACTGAGAACGAAGCACAGAGAGAGACACCACCATCTACAAACAAGCATCCACAGGCACACAACACCATCACTTACACAACATCCACACACCTCACACAACACACACAAACACATCCCCTCACACATCACAACACACACCACCTCACACATCACCCACACCACACCATGGCACCGCAAAGACACCCCAGGTTCTTGAGGAGGAGCTCAGGGTCATGGTGGAGGAAATTATCCGGGTAGAGCCACAGCTATTCAGATCACAGGTGCAGCACACCTCCATTGCAAGGAAGATGGAGCTTTGGCGCAAAATCGTCGACAGGGTCAATGCAGTGGGACAGCATCCAAGAACACGGGATGATATCAGGAAGAGGTGGAACGACCTACGGGGGAAGGTGCGTTCCGTGGTCTCAAGACACCAGATTGCAGTTCAGAGGACTGGCGGCGGACCCTCACCTCCTCCCCCACAACTAACAACATGGGAGGAGCAGGTCTTGGCTACACTGCATCCTGAGGGCCTCGCAGGAGTAGCTGGAGGAAAGGACTCTGGTAAGGCAAATCTTTACTACTTTATCCCCCCACCATACCTGCATGCCATCACATACTCCCACCCTTACCCTCACACCCATCACCCCAACACCTCACATATGTCCCACTATCACAAACCACCCATCCCAACACCAAGCCCTGCATGCAACACCAAAGCATGGACACCCATCACCAAAGCATGTCTACTACACATGCCCACACAGATCCCCAAACCAAATATCACACAAGGTCCTAGACAAGAATGTAAGCACTGGGGTACAGGGTCACCAACCCATTGCACACAATGGCACACAGAGATGCAATAATCATGCCTTTACACCCTTGCAGGACCCCTACCCAACGTCACCGGACAGGAGGTTCCAGACATGTCCACCCCCCCCACAAAAGAGGCCCACAGTGATGACAGCAGCTCTGTCCAACTGGATCTAGATGACCGGCCCGGCCCATCTGAGACCTCAGGACAGTCGGTTCCCCACACACTGGCACATGCCACCACAGAGCCTCCCCCCTCAGGAAACACCAGCACAGCACCCACCCAGCGGGCCCATACCTCTGTCCCCAGGACACGTCAAGCAGCAGTGTGTCCCCCACTACAGGAACCCAGGCAAACCCATCAACCCAAGAACATGAGGGACCTGGGGGCAGTGGCAGTGGGCACACGGTTCAGGGGACAGAGGAACAGGAAAAGAGGGGAACTGGGAGGACTACTGGGCGACAGGGGGAGGACAGGCCCAGGGGACCCACTCTCCACAAGGTCCTCTCCAACATCATGGGAGCATACCATCATTCCCAGGAGACGATGGCAACGGTACTGGCCAAGTTTCAGGAAACCCAGCGGCTGCAGGAGGAACAGTATTTGGGGATCAGGGAGGACTTGAAGTCCATTAACACCACCCTGGTCACCATTGTAGGGGTGCTGAAGGACCTTGTGAACACCAGGAGGGACACTGTGGCACAACAAGGGGCCCCTCCCACTAGCCTGGATGATAAACAGCCCACCACCTCCGCCGGCACTAGTGGACAGGAGGCACCGCCACAGGACCACGACACCAGCACCCCACCCCCTGCAGATGGAGAACCACCCCACAAACGGTCCCTGAGATCCAGGACAAAGACAGAGAACAATGCCAAGACCCCCGCCAAGAAATGAGACCACCCTGAATGTCATCCTTCTGTCCCACTTTGTCACCCTGTCCATTCTTAAACTGCCCTAGATCCACTAACTATGCCTCTTTGGACAATGCACCTGTGAGACTAATAACTGGACTCTGCCATGGACATTCCTCTACCATCACCCCTGACCATTTTACAACCCCCTCCACTAATTTGCACTTAAATAAACACCCTTGAATCACAAAAAAATCTGGAGTCAGTCTGTGCGTTCACAAATGTGTATTTGCAATAACTGAGGAAAATAGCAATGTCCATTGTATTGTCAACATACCTATGTCACACAGCTCTAGCCCATGAGGTAACATAGAAGAGGTCACACAGTGGGACCCACATCTGTGAAATGGAAAGGCAAAGTGACCGTTCAGGGTCCATACACTGGGTGAAAGTGACAGACATATGATAGGTCTAACAATTGTATGAGATGTAGGAGACAGTGATGTCTTCTTACCTGTTTCTCACTGGAAGTATTGCTGGATCACGTTGTTTCTGTTGTCTATATCCTTTTCTTCTGCCTCCTTTTCACTGTCCACAGGCTCCACAGCTGCCATAAGACCTCCTTCTTGACCATCCTCCTGCAGAAAAGGAACCTGTTGTCACAAAGCCAAGTTGTGCAGCATATAGCAGGCCACGATGATCTGGCACACCTTCTTTGGTGAGTAGTACAGAGAACCACCTGTCATATGGAGGCACTGGAACCTGGACTTCAGGAGGCTGAAGGTTCTTTCTATTATCCTCCTAGTTTGCCCATGTGCCTCATTGTAGCGTTCCTCTGCCCTTGTCCTGGGATTTCTCACTGGAGTCAGTAGCCATGACAGGTTGGGGTACCCAGAGTCACCTGCAAATGTCGAGGGACAACTGTTAGACACACACTAACCCGTAGGGACAACCCCAGACCCAGTCAACTATTCACACTGTATAGGGTCCTTGTCCTCACCTGTTAGCCACACAGTGTTCCTCTGGAGTTGCCCCATCACATAAGGGATGCTGCTATTCCTCAGAATGTAAGCGTCATGCACTGAGCCAGGAAATTTGGCATTCACATGGGAGATGTACTGGTCGGCCAAACACACCATCTACACATTCATTGAATGGTAGCTTTTCCTGTTTCTGTACACCTGTTCACTCCTGCAGGGGGGTACCAAGGCCACATGTGTCCCATCAATGGCACCTATGATGTTGGGGATATGTCCCAGGGCATAGAAGTCACCTTTCACTGTGGGCAAATCCTCCACCTGAGGGAAAACGATGTAGCTGCGCATGTATTTCAGCAGGGCAGACAACACTCTGAACAATACGTTTGAGAACATAGGCTGGGACATCCCTGATGCAATGGCAACTTTTGTTTGAAAAGACCCACTTGCCAGGAAATGGAGTACTGACAGGACCTGCACTAGAAGGGGGATTCCTGTTGGATGGTGGATATCTGACATCAGGCCTGGCTCCAACTGGGCACATAGTTCCTGGACTGTGGCACGATCAAGTCTGTAGGTGACTATTATATGTCTCTCTTCCATTGTCGACAGGTCCACCCGCGATCTGTACACCGCAGGATGCCCCCATCTCCTCACCTGCCCCAGCGGATGTGCCCCATGGGCGAGAACAGCGAGCACAGAGTCAGCCAACACTGAGGTATTACTACATGTCATTAGCAAACATTTGTAAATCCGCAATGTGCCTGTCTCTGTGTGTATGCAAGGCCTAGATATGTGTGACGCATTTACAAATAATGCCATGTTGCCCCCTGAAATGGCGGCTGCCTGACCTGTAATGTGGGACAAGGGGATATGAAGTAACTGTGCTGGCGTTGTACACAGTTGCGGTAGGCGGTCGAAGACCGCGGCGCAATCCTGCATTGGTTAACATTGAGCCTTATGGGTCCCAGGAGCCAATGACTATGTACACCGGCGGTGACGGTACGCACCGCCACGGACGTGACCGCCATTTTCTGTCTGTTCACTCACTTGATACCTGACCTTCGACAGGAGAGGACCTACACTGCAAGTGCAGCTGTGACCGGTGTCTGGAAGCGACAATGGCTCATGTGTCTGGGGAAAGGGCCCCTGCCTTCACTTCGGAGGAGTTGGAGAAGTTAGTGGATGGGGGCCTCCCCCGGTACACGCTACTCTACGGTCCTCCAGACAAACAGATGAGTACAATGATTACACTGTGAGCATGCTGTATGGGCAATGCCTGTTTGGAGTGGTGTGGATGGAAGATACGGGGGGCGACTGAGGCCTGCATGAGCGGACGGTGAGTGTATGTGCGTCAGGGCAAGGGTGGGAACGTGGGACAATGAGTGTGACGGTCCGGACGGTTAAAGTTTTTCATTTTCCCCTGTACTATTCCTCTAGGTCAGTGCCCAGCAGAAGAAGGATATCTGGCGTGCCATCGCCAAGGACGTCCGGACCCTGGGGGTCCACCACAGACGGAGCACCCACTGCCAGAAAAGATGGGAGGACTTTCGCCGCTGGAGCAAGAAGACGGCAGGGGCCCAGCTGGGGATGGCCTCCCAACGTGGGAGGGGTGCCCGTCACACCATGACCCCCCTGATGTTCCAGATCCTGGCGGTGGTGTATCCGGAGTTGGATGGGCGCATGAGGGCATCACAGCAGCCTCAAGGGGGTGAGTGCACTAACATCCATCTGACTGCGCGCATTAGGAGGTGTCTGGTTGGGAGAGGTGGGCAGTGGGTTAACCTAGGCCAGTGCGAGTTTTGTAGGCAAGGACCCTTTGTGAGGCAGGCTATGTGGCACCCCAACCCCACCAGTGGTAACAGCCATCAACACCTAGTCAGGCTCCTGTGACTTCCATGTGTGCAGCAATCGGGCATAGGCCTTGTACCCCATGGCCCTTTGATTACTCTAGGAACTCTAAGTGCATGGCATAGTGCAGAGGGCTGCTGTGTCTGTAGTATCCGCCCATTTTTATGGTCTCCCTGTTCTTGTGTGCATTAGCATCATCAGGTGGAGGAGCAGTGCCACCGGAGCAGGAGGCAGCTGCATCCCACATGACCCTGGAGGGTGAGACAACGGAGTCTGAAGTCACCACTGGGACGGAGGGCGAGGGGAGCTCCACAGCGGGGACAGGAGCAGAGACCAGCAACACCGACTCCTCCTCTGATGGGAGCTCCATTGCGGTGGCAGGCCCCTCTGTGCCCACCGCATCTACAGGTACAGCCGCCATCCCCCCTACCAGCACCGCCCTCCCAGCAGCCCCTCAGCGTGTGTCCCGTGGCTGCTGACCCAGGAGGGTGGGCATCTCCTTTGCCCCAGGCACCTCAGGCTCTGCCCCAGTCAGCGCTGCTGCCCTCAGTGAGGAGGCCATTGACCTCCTGAGATTCCTCACTGTTGGGCAGTCTACCATTCTGAATGCCATCCAGGGTATAGAGAGGCAGTTGCAACAAACAAATGCTTACCTGGAGAGCATTCATTCTGGCCAGGCAGACCAACAGAGAGCATTTCAGGCTCTGGCCTCAGCACTGATGGCAGCCATTGTCCCTGTGTCCAGCCTTCCCCCTCCAACTTCCTCCACCGAGACCCTCTCCCAAGCACAACATCAGACCAGCATGCACACACATCAACACACAAGGGTGGCTCAGGCAAACATAAGCACCACACATCCCACAGGCACTCACACAAGCATCATACCCATGCACACATACCAACATCCACTGCCTCCACTGAGTCCCCCTCCTCCACGTCTCCCTCTTCCCTCCCTGTCACGTCTCCACTCACACCTGCATGCACTACATCCTCAGCCACTACCTCCATCAGCAGCACACCCACAACCACACACCGCTCATGTGCACTCAACACCCCCACTACCATTCACACATCCCCTGTGTCCTCTCCCAGTGTGTCTGTGAGCCCTCCTCCCAAAGTACACAAACGCAATCACACACCCACCCAACAGCCATCCACCTCACAACAGCCTCCAGCCCATGCACCTTCACCCAAAGTCAGCAAACATACACCTCCTACATCTATTACCTCTTCCTCCACTCCCAAACCTCCTCCATCAACCCGTCCCAGTGTGTCTAAAAAGCTTTTCCAATCAAATGTTGACCTCTTCCCTACACCTCCCCCCCGTCCGTCCCCTAGGGCCCGCCTTTCCAGGTCCCAACCCAGCACCTCAGCCAAACCATCACCGGGCACAGTGGTGGCAGCAATAGCGGGATTCAGGAGTGCGCCAAGCAACAGGGCTGCCAGTGTTCCAAGGAGCAAGGGCAAGGACATTCCCCCACCTCCAAAACAGAAAAAGTTGCCCACATCCCGGAGGGAGAAGGCGAAAACACCTGCCACCAAGGGCTCAGGCAAGACAAAAGTTGAAAGTGGCAAGACAGCTGCGCCACCATCCAAGGTGGGGAAGGGCCTGAAAATCAAAGGCAGGTCCACGTCGACGCCAACCTGCATGGCGGACAAGACCGGCACCGTCACCTGCACCGTTGCCACAGACACCGCTGCCAGCACCCCAGACACTGAGCCCTTCACCAGCACCGCAGACACTGTGCCCTTCACCAGCACCGCAGCCAGTGAGCCCGCCACCAGCACCGCCGCTACTGACACTGCCGCCAGCACCGCAGTCAGTGTGCCCGCTACCAGCACCGCCACTTCTGAGACACCCACCAGCACCGCAGTCAGTGAGCCCACCGCAAGCACCGCCGCTACTGACACCGCCCCCAGCACCGCCAGCGGCCCACAACATCCTGAGCCAGTGGCACCACCGCAGACATGGCTGCCATCCTCAGTGTTCAGTCGTACAAGGCTGGTGGTCAGTTCCAGGAGCCTGGGCAGCTTGCATGTTGCACCACCGTCAGTGTAGTGTCACATCGCCTACCTCAGTCCTTAGCAGAATGAAACACTCTGGGAGCAAAGCCCCCTCCAAAACCAGTGGAGATTGACATCTACTACCTTAGTCTGTGGCAGGATGAAGCACTCTGGGCACAAAGCCCCCTCCAGAACCAGTGGAGAAAGGCATCCACTACCTCTGTCCTTGGGAGGATGAAGCACTCTGGGCACAAAGCCACCTCCAGAACCAGTGAAGAAAGGCATCCACTACCTCAGTCCTTGGCAGGACGAAGCACTCTGGGCACAAAGCCCCCTCCAGAACCAGTGGAGACTGTTATCCACTTGAGAGACTGTGGCTTTGCACTCCCAAGGATAAAGCAGTGGGCAACCCACCCACTGGAGAGACTTGAGAGACTGTGGCTTTGCACTCACCAGGATAAATCAGTGGGCAACCCACCCACTGGAGAGACTTGAGAGACTGTGGCTTTGCACTCCCCAGGATAAAGCAGTGGGCAACCCACCAACTGGAGAGACTTGAGAGACTGTGGCTTTGCACTCCCCAGGATACAGCAGTGGGTAAACCACCCACTGGAGAATCTTGAGAGACTGTGGCTTTGCACTCCCCAGGATAAAGCAGTGGGAAAACCATCTACTGGAGAGACTTGAGAGACTGTGGCTTTGCACTCCCCAGGATAAAGCAGTGGGCAAACCACCCACTGGAGAGACTTGAGAGACTGTGGCTTTGCACTCCCCAGGATACATCAATGGGCATGGAGCCCCCTCGTGGAGCTGGCGTCGTGCACTCATCCGGCTGAGGTGCTCCCCTTCCCTTGCCCCTGAGTTGCCTGTTTCATTTCGATCTGATGACCCAGTAGTGTTCTCTCCGTTTCGAGTCTGGTATCGAGTGTGGGCCTCGCCCATGGATTTTGGGCCCAGTGTCCACGGGCTATGAATGGTGCACTACCTGGACTTGAATAGTTGGTGTACATATTTGTTTATACTGGAATTAAAGTTTTGACTGATGGATTTTTATTGATTACAATCGTTACAATCATTTCCTTTTGTCATTGCGTTCTTGAAGGGGGTTTGGGGTGTGTAAATGTAATGTTGCAGCATGTATTTGTGTGTATGTTGTTGTGGGTGAGGGTGAGGGTGGGGGTGTTGCGTGTGTGTGTCACTCTCTTTTCCCTCCCCCCCCTGTGTTGTAGCTGCAGTACTCACCGTGGTCGTCGCCGCCGTCTTTCGTGCTCCTGGTAGAGGAGCAGGAATTCTATCGCAGGGAGTATTTGGAGTTCTGGCTCCATGGCGTCCTGGTTCCTCGTGGGTTGTGTAGAGGTGAGTGTTTTCCCTTCCAAGTCCTGTTTCCACTGTGTTTTTGTTCACGTTGAATCCACCCCGGAAAAAGTGGCGGATTGGCCTGTCACAATAGTGTGGGCAGTACATTGTCTTCCTCCTGTCTGTTGGCGGTGACCGCCATGCTGTTTGTTTGTACCGCCGTGGCGGTCGGAGTGTTAAAGTGGCTGTTTATGTTGGCGGTTTCCGACATGGTCGTGATTCCATTTTTTTTACCGCCGGCCTGTTGGCGGTCTTACAGCCGCTTTAACACCGACCGCCAGGGTTGTAATGAGGGCCTTTATGTTCAATGGGGAGTTCATTGTAATGTTCGTTGTGCCCGTACTGGTAAAATAGAATTGTGCACTGTCTAATCTTCACCTGGAACAGGACTAGTCCACTCTCCTTACTTTACCACCAACCCTATGAACACACCGTGCATGTATGTAGAATACTATGGTTGAAGCAAAATAAAACTTCCTGAAGTACACAGGATGTTGCAAATCCATCAGCTTTAAATTTATTAAAAAATAAAACAAAAAAATCCAGAACAGAAAGTCTAACTAGGCCCAGTGAAGTAATTTAAACCTTTTTTTAAGTAAAAACAATAGTAGTTGAGAAGCAGAAGCCTCACCTTTTAAATGATTCCAAAATTTGTTACAAAGCATTATTTCAATGAAAATGAGCTGTTACAATAATGCGCAGAAATCTCTGTTTCTTCTCAAGAGCAAAGTTTGAGAAAACTAATTTGCACAAGACAGCTGCATATCAAGGACACAGAGCATGCAGGGTCACGTAATTTGACATCATGCTGTGACATTAATTGATGACATCTGCTGGTGATCCAAGCTACGCAAGCAGGAGAGATGTGTGCTGGCGTCCTTTGAACCCAGCAATGTAGCCCTCAGTTCTATAAGCCATACAACTGCAGCGCAGCACGAGCATAGCTTAACATAAAGAAATACAGTGAGGCTATCACGTGGCAATCAGCAGACTCTACAAAATAAATATGGTCTGAGCCTTTGCTAGTATGACAGGCTGAGATTGAAGAAGCAATGGTGGAGATAAACTTCCATGTAAAAGCGACTCAACCCTTAGGCTCCTCTTCAAGCAAGCTCATTGACACTTTTTGGAAAGATGGTATGAAGATTGAAAGAGGACAGTACTTTATTTCATATCTTGTCTGAAGAACAGATTGAAGCAACCAACAACCCCCTAGACATCCAACTCCTTCTTTCCACAATCCTTCTTCCCCAGGTGTTCTGTGCATCATTATGGAACACAACTACATCATCCCAGGTTCAACGCATAGAACCTTAACCAACAAGTCCACAAGTGAATCACAGTTATAGTTCTGTAAGGCAGTACACTTTCCTGCCATTTATCTCAGAATATGTCAGTCATCATCTGACCCTGCACGGTACATCATTTGGTTCATCATATCCGCCCACTCCCTTATATCCTTTTCTGCAAAATCATCTGTTTGAACACTTTTTAATTGCAACTCCTTTGCCACAGATAATAGTAACATATTTATTGTCCATTTTAAGGTGGTGGGCCCTATACGATATTACTAGTTGAATGTTATATGGCATTTCACAAGCAGTAGGCCCAATTTTGCAAATTTGAACTGTATTGTCAACTCTTTGGTCTTAGGTACTATACAGTGACATATTGATGTCTGGAGACGAATATGGGTCACATGTTTAAGCCATATCACCACCTCCTCCCATTACACAGATAATGTTCTGCATGTCCAGGTCATGTGGAGGAATGCCGTGTCCTGCTCTATACATTTTGGCAGGTCGATGATCTATAGGGGTATTCTGTGTATTCTAGGGGATGTCACGTATGTCTAATAATAAAGGAAATTAAATCCAGCATTATTAGCCACTTCTTCTACCTGAGTATTGGTGCTTCTTCCACCCGTTTCACATATGTTAAGGGACTCTTTGGGTCTGTTGTCCTTTGAAAGGTTTATATATGCTGGACACTATGCCTGTTCCCCTCCCAACCTCCAAGAGTAATTCCAATGTCAGTGAGGACTTCAGCGTATAAGGGAAGCCAGTCTAGATCTCCCTAGCTGTGCATGTTAGGTTGGAAAATTGCAGAAACAGCCCTGTGGTGACCTCAAATGTCTCTTTAACCTCCTCAAATGTCAAGAACTTCTCTCCTTGGTAGAGGTCACTCACGGTTAAAGAGCCTCCCTCCCTCAGTCCCCCCTCCTGGATTTGGTGAAAAGGTTGTCACAGTCAATTGGCAAGGACCTCCTAAACGGTGGGTGCCTTAGCACCTGTTATACTGCCCGACCCCTTACTGTAGCCACATATTTAACTACTTCTAGGGTACCCTTTGGTTGTTTCGTACCCACATCAAGTAAATGGGCAGCATACCCTCCTTCACAGTTCTCTCCAAGAATGTGCGCTCCCAATTCATTAATCATTGTACCATTTAATGCCATGTTGCAACTGTGAGGCCATGTAGTAGAATTCCTGGTTTTGTCGGCTAAGCCTGCCCGCTCCTTGTCCAGTTTCAGCACTCTGAGTTGGACCCTACTCCTTTTACTGGCCCACACAAAGGAAACTAAGAGGCCATCTAGCTCACGAAAGGCAGCATGAGGTACTGCAACATGGCATTGTAGTGCATGGAGACACTGAGGCTTTGGGACCATTTTCACAATCACCAACCTACACATTATCAAGAGTGGGAGAGAGTTCCAAAAGTCCATTGAGGTCTTTAGTCCCTCAAGACCCTTTCAACATTGTGGTGATAGTGCAAGCTGCAGTCTCGGCCACCCAATACCCACATAACAGAATGTTCTCCGTTCCATAGAACTTTCAACTGCTAGCAGATCAGTCTGGGAGTAGCCCCCCAGAGTCACAGAGCGGTACAACACTGTCTTCTCCTTATTTACTCAGAAGCCCAAACTCAGCTCAAATGTATCCATTTCCTGTGAGAAAACAGGATCCGACTCTCCAGGTTGAGTCAGGTACACCAAAATGTCATCAGCATAAATTGAAACTATGTGTAGCATATTTGCTAGCCTCATACCCTAAGGCTGCATCACCAGGCACAATTGTATGTCCAGAGGCTCCATTGGTAAGGTAAGGAAATGTAGAGACAGGGGACACCACTAATAAGATCATTGTGTAATGCTCCAAATTTGCATTTCAATGTTAATCTTTTTAGTTCAGGGACATACTAATCCACAGATTCAAGCATCCCTTGTTTCCATTGAAAGAATGTATACCTGGTGAGAGCAATGAAAACTTAGGTTCCCTACCATTAACATTTTGGACAACTGAGAAGAAATGTTAAGTCCCTGGGGACCTAAGGAACATAGTAATATTATTATCCTTTCTCCAGTCGACATATTATTTGTCTAATCTGTTACTGCTATGTAATTAAAGAAATATTCTTTCCATTTCACCCACTTCAGCAATGATTTGTTAGCAGAAGGCCAAAAAGATAGAGGAGGACTGATATCAAAAGTCTTCATGTTCATTGGTGAGTTCATTGTAATGTTTGGTGTGCCCATACTGGTAAAATAGAATTGTGCACTGTCAAATTTTCATCTGGAACAGGACTAGTCCACTCTCATTATTTTACCACCAACCCTATGAACACACTGTGCATGTATGTATGTAGAATATTATCGATGCAGCAAAATAAGACTTCCTGAAGTATACAGAATGTTGCAATCCATCAGCTTTACATTTATTAAAAAATAAAACAAACAAAAAATCCAGAACAGAAAGTCTTTAAGTAGGCCCAGTGAGGTAATATGAACCTTTTTTAAAAGTAAAAACAATAGTAGTTGGGAAGCAGAAGCCTCACCTTTTAAATGATTACAAAATGTGTTACAAAGCAGTATTTCAATGAAAATGTGCTGCTACAGTAATGCACAGAAATCTCTGTTTGTTCTCAAGAGCAAAGTTTCAGAAAACTAACTTGCACATGTTAGCAGCATGGCAAGGACACAGAGCATGCAGGGTCACATAATTTGACCTCATGCTGTGACGTTAATTGATGACATCTGCAGGTGATCCAAGCTATGTACGCAGGAGAGATGTGTGTCAGCGTCCTTTCAATCCAGCAGTGTAGCCCTCAGTTCTATAAGCCATACAACTGCAACTTAGTGCGAGTGATAACGCGTCCCTTTATGATAATTTATTACACATCAGGACTCGTTTTAGGCCAATGAATCTTTTGACCCAGTTGAGAAACACCTTAGGACGAAACAGCTAATCAATATGTCAATCAATACGTCAATAATGTCATCAATATTTATCACGACAATACATTTTACTTTAGTCAAAGTCATTAATCAATTCAAGATTTTACCATGACCTTGCAGCCATGAATAACTACACCAGTTTAGTAGAATTTTATGAGTTTTATTCCCTATTGATTACAAATCTAAGAGCAGATGCGTTCATCTCAAAACCAAGAAAAATAATAGCATAGTCACGATATGGCAACTTTGGTAGGATTTCATCAAGGCGAGAATCACAAACATCAGAAAATAACACGGGGTGAACATAGATCAATTTAGCAGAGTGTCAATAATACGTCAGTTCAACCAAGCATAGCTTCGGTCGTTTGTCTATTTGCGTCAGTTAGTGAACCCCTGTCCTAACCACTGATTAGCATTGGCATGTTGGGCTTTATGCAAAACAATTTAGAACACCAATTTGGAAAACATCTAACTATGGTCTCTGTCAAAAGGTAAGCAGTTGGTACCTAGAAAGGAAAAGCAAACAGACAAATCACAATTGTATTGTCATAGTTACCCTCCAAAGTTTAATTCAGCGCACAGGCTCAGTCTTCGTCTTCAGGACATCAGTCAAATCGCCATCTGTCAGAACTCAGCTCCAGGGCAAAAGAGGGGGCACTTCCCTCATAAGGAGGCAAAATGTAAAATGGGCAAATCAAAGAACAAGGATGGTTCTAAGCGAACCAAAAGTCACCAAACAGAGTGAGAAAGTTTCTGGATAAAATCAATAGCATTCCCTATCCCACCTACATGGCTCCCAGTGTACATTCCCCCAAAACTCTATTGGACATTTGTTATACCCCACTATCTTTAACCTATCAGAAAACACATTAGGTCACCTAACTTCCACCCCATATTATTTTACAAGTCTTTGATTGGTTCTCCCATTCAATGTCTTCAGAGGTGGCACGTCCGGTATGATTTCATCTTTCTGGAATTCCTTGCACATCTTTTGGTCAGTAGCTCCATTGTCTTCACCGGTTTGAATTACCTTGTACATTACATTAATCTACACTGTTTCATTTTGTTTTAATATCATTCTACAAGCAATGGAAAATTGCATGGGAACGGATCTAGCATGGTTACATTCGTCTTCTAGTTTGAAGAAAAAATAAAAGGTTGTGTCCTTTTGTGAGTCAGCATACTGCAAGATAGGAAAAATACATTTAATATGATAGCCAAGCAGCTAAGCTTCGGCTCATGCTAACTTAAGGCCTACTTCAGCACAAATTTAATAATACAATCATTAATATTTAGTATAAACTTATTCAATATAATAATACGTAAACATTTTAGTCATCATTATTAGTCCACGTATACATTGGCGGCCACTCCCGGTGGTCACATTTCAGGTGCACGTTTTAGCAAAATTACTATTTCAGTTTCTATGCAGCATTATCACACATTAATTCATAACATTTATGATAGTATAGATTATATAAGCTACGCTCTCTCAGTCCCTCCTCTGATGACGTTCGTCATCACACAAACCTTTCCCTTAATTTTTCACCTTGCCCCTTGTGTGAACTTTTCCAAATTTCATTAAACATTTTCTCCCTTTCACTTTCCTCATTCTTCTTATTTCTCTTTGTCCAATTTCTTCTAATTTTGTCATTAATTTTGCATGCTCCCCATAAACCTAATAAACAGGCCAGAACAATTAATAGACCCCCTAATATTTTTGCAAGAACCCCATTCCAAATATTGCTAAACCAGCTCCCTACTCTGGCAATTCCTTTTCCCACTTTCTCCCATACTCCAGGTTCCTTCAAATCCTTCAAATCTGCACTATCTTTAGTTAGGTTAGTAAGCATACCTTTAATCTTTTTACTATTGTCCGGTACATATGAGCAACAATGACGCTTGTTGAGCATCTTGCAGACTCCGCCGCTCTTTGCTAAAAGAATGTCTAAAGCAAGCCGATTTTGAAGAGTCATAGCTCTTTCCGCATCAAGTTCAGTATCCATCAGGAGTATAGCCCCTGTAAAGTTTGTTAGCATGTTATCCACAATAGTAGACAACTTTCGAATCTTTATGGAGTTTAAGATAACCCCTACTGAAGGAATTATGGCTCCAAATTTGTCACCAACGACAGCAGCCGCTGTCTCTCGTTTTTGTCTAGCATGTTGTAATTCAGACGTTTTAGATATTTGCTTTAAGTCATCAATCTGGTAAATCCTTGGGAAAACTATTCCCAAATAACATGTTCCATACCATCCTTTAGGGAGACGGTGATAAGCATTAAGTCCGCAGATATAATAGATTCCAGGAATCACTGGGTCCTGTCCATTTAACATGAATGTCCATTTACTCTGAAACAGAAACACATGCTTTCATTCACTCGTTCCCACAAATAAAGTGTCATGTTCAGATTTCGGCCTATATATACAAAGCCTTCCTACGTGTAATGCATCTATAGCTAATTTGCCTTGTGTCTTTATTGCAGTGTAAGCATAATCATTTGCATATGTGCGTTTTTCTAACCCCTTTTCTAGTCGTTCCTTCAAAGCTTTGCGTCTATCATCAGTGTGATCTAAGAAGCTTTTCTCTACAGGTGTCAATGAGCAAGTCAGATTATTGCGGTGTGCATAAACTATCCCAAATGTAAGTGTCGGTTCAAAGAAACCTCTAACTAATTTTAAACTATGCTCCTTAGCTAACTTGTTCAGAAACTCAATCACAGGCACAAAAGAAAACACCACATCCAAATTTGAATAGAAATATTGCACATGGTCTTGATTATAGAATCTTGTTAGTAGCAAACTACAACTTATACCATAAGTTAATGGCAAGCTATGATAAGTGACCCCTTCTTGTACTGATGAAGGAATCTTTGTGCACACATAACAGTTCTTTGCATCCATGGTTTCAACATACTCGTTCAGCAAGCGATAGAAGACATTAGTGGAAAGTTCCCCTTTTGAGTTAGTTTCCTCATGCAAGTGTTTTGCATCCTGCTCAAACGTTTCCCACAGTGTTAATGTTGCAGTCTCAGGTTTTGAAGCATTGTTAGTCGCTTTCTTATCCAACCACGGCATTCCCACAATCACACCTACAATTATTATTGCACACACAATACCTATTATATGACTTAACCAACCACACACCTTACCCTTTTTGTTACTACCTCTATTATAAGCCATGTCTGTAAAGAATCAGATAGCAGAATAACAATCAACTTGAGGACAATATAAAACATTTTTTTTTCTTTCTTTATGTAAAGTCTCTTTCTTTCTGCGTGTATTCACAGCGTTTCACTCACTCCAGGACACTTTTGTCAAATCAGGTTAGCAGCTTGTCATAATCAGGTTTCAAAGTCAATTCAGGTTATCAGTGTCACATCCGGTAATTCTCAGTTCTCTAGCTTTCAATGTTTTCCTTTTCAATTTAACACAGTCTTTTCTCTGATTGATTTCAGGTACCGTAGTATTGGCCTGGTACTTCTCGATCAAAACAGAACGCTAAGAATTCTTGTTGCCATTCTGATGTTGTTGCATACGCCCATTCAGGACCTGCATACCTTCTATTTGCAGTTCTTTTTCTTTTCAATCTGCGTTCACCTTGCAATTATCCTTCACTTAGATCCTCTATTCGGGATGTATCAGTTTCTTCAGTTATTTTTTCACCTGGTACAATCTTTTCGTTCGCAGCCTGCTTCTCAGGCCAGTTATCTCCCTTATACGTCTTCTTCCTGCTTGTCCTTTCAGAACGCTGAACAGCACCCTCCTCTTGTGCTATGATGTTTTCTCTTGATGGACCTGCAACTGGCTCAGGGGATGCCGGTGTTCTTTGATCTCTCTCTACTATTTCCCCTTCTTCTTCTTCTGGATCTGTAACAGGTTCAAGCTCTAACCCGTATACGTCTACTTCTGGGAGAACCTCTCCTTGATTTAGTTCTCCTGCTGCCTCTACTGAGATAGGCACACTGTCACCTCTCTCGAACTCATTTACTGTATGAGGGACTAGGCTGTTCTCAGTGGGCTCTCCTACAGTGTCAGTTCCCCCTTGGCTATTGTCTGACCCTGAGACTTCCTTCTCTGGACTTGCTGAGTCGGAGGCTTCAAGTTCCTCATCAGTCGGACACATTACCTTCTTTGTGTGACTGGCATGTATCCAGTTTGGAACACTTGCACATTTCACAGCAGTGGTTGTTATCAGTATCACTTGATATGGCCCCTTCCAGCGCGGCTTCAAACACAACTTTCTTACATGCTTCTTGACAACACCCCAGTCAGAGGTTTGCAGGGTGTGACCTGGATCACTGATCAGTGGCAATGTGTTGGCTTCCACCTGGTGAGAAAAAGAGCGAACCACATCAGCCAAACCTTTGCAGTAGTCCAACACCATATCATCCGTGATATTCACAAGAGCATTTGCAGGTACTGCGGGCAGCCTCATAGCTCTGCCTTAAAGGATCTCATGGGGTGATAGTCCTGTCTTCTTATCAGGAGTGTTCCTCATCGACATCAGCACTAAGGGCAATGCATCTTGCCATTTCTTATTGGTAGCTGCGCACATCTTTGCCATTCTCAACTTCAAGGTACCATTCATTTGTTCTACTAGTTCTGATGCTTCAGGGCGGTAGCTACAATGCAACTTCTGTTCAATGTCTAACGCAGCACACAAGAGCTTAATCACCTCATTGTTGAAGTGTCTGCCCCTATCTGATTCTAAAGAGACTGGAAAACTGAACCTGGGTATTAGTTCTCTAAGCAGCAGCTTTGCAACTGTGAGACTGTCATTTCTACATGTGGGGTAAGCTTCAATCCAGTGGCTGAAAACACACACAATCACCAACACGTACTTCAATCCTCCACAAACAGGCATCTCAATGAAATCCATTTGCATCCTGCTAAATGGACCGCCAGCTCTCCATATGTGGCTCAAAGTTACCACAGTCCCTTTTCCTGTATTCATCTGTTGACAGATCATGCACCTGTGACAACTAACTTCTGAGGCTTGTCTGAATTTTGGGTTAAACCAGTCAATCTTGAATGACCTGATCATTGCATCTCTCCCAAGATGTGCTTGTCCATGATAAAGCCTTGCGAATTGTGACAGAAGACTATTTGGCAAAACCAATTTTCCCTCCTCTGAGACCCGTAAATCATCAGCCCTTTGTACACATTGCATTCTCTGCCAAGAGCGTTTCTCCTCTTTGCTAGCACGACCCTGTAGTGTTTTTAGCTCATCTAGTGTATCAACCACCCTTAATGCAAAGTTCAAGCATGTTTCATTTTCAGTTTGCGTTAACAATTCCCACTGATCCTTGAACGATATACAGTTCAATGCACAAAATCTTGCGACTTGATCTACATAGCCGTTTCCCGTGGATACAAAGTCTTGTGACTTAACATGAGCATTGCATTTCACCACAGCAATTTCAAGAGGTAACTGAATCGCATTAAACAAATCCTTAATCTGTTTGCCATTTTTCACTGGGGAACCAGAAGAGGTCATGAAACCTCTCTGTGACCACAATTGGCCAAAATCATGTACAATTCCAAATCCGTATCTGCTGTCGGTATAGATAGTGACTCTCAGATTCTCAGCTGCGTGGCATGCCTTAGTAAGGGCAATTAATTCTGCCACTTGTGCGGAATACACTCTCTCGAGCCAGGAAGCTTCAATAATACCAGCTATACACACAGCATAACCAGCTCTCAGCATTCTGACTGAGTCTCTCAAACAGGACCCGTCAACAAACATAATGCAGTCATTTTCCTTTAACTGCGTATCTTGACTATCAGGTCGTGGCTTGGTACATAGTTCTGTTACCTTAAGACAATCATGCTCCACTTCCTCTTCATTATTAATCTCAGTATATTCAACAGGAAGTAGAGGTGCTGGGTTTAATACAGTACATCGCTTCAGTGAGACATTAGGCGACCCCAAAATAATTGTCTCATATGGTGTGAGTCGGGCATTTGTCATGTGCTGGGTTTTGGTTGGAGTCAACAGAATTTCAACTGAATGTGGAACCATTACTGTCAAGGGATGTCCCATCACTATGCCTTCACACTGCGTGAGGCTGAAACTGCGCGCAAACAACCCGGTAAGGCTGCTGCGACGGGGTCCAAGGTAGCTGAAAAATATGCTACAGGGCGGTTTGCACATCCATGGACCTGTGTCAAGACAGACAAAGAACAAGCATCACGTTCATGACAAAACAGTAGAAAAGGTTTCGTGTAATCAGGCATACCCAAAGTTGGTGCCCTGCACATGCTGTCTCTCAATTCCATGAATGACTCAAGCTCTTCCTTGGATAGGGTTATGGTGTACGGTTCATCCTTAGTCTCTTTGCCTGTCAGCTTTATCAATGGTTTTGAGATAATTGAAAAGTTGGGTAACCACTGGCGACAGTAGCCCACCATTCCCAAAAACATCCTGACATCTCTCTTTGTTGTCGGGGGATTTATTTGCAAAATAGCTGTCACCCTTTCCTTCGATATTCTCCTGGACCCTCTCTTAATCAAGTGTCCTAAGTATTTCACCTCTTTCTGACAGTACTGCAGCTTATTTGGCGACACTTTGGGGGTCATTCTAACTCTGGCGGGCGGGCGGGCGGCCCCCCCTCCAGAATACCGCACCGCGGTCAGAAGACCGCTGCGGTTATTCTGTGTTTCCCACTGGGCTGGCGGGCGACCGCCAAAAGGCCGCCCGCCAGCCCAGTGGGAAACACCCTTCCCACGAGGAAGCCGGCTCCGAATGGAGCCGGCGGAGTGGGAAGGTGCGACGGGTGCAGTTGCACCCGTTGCGAATTTCACTGTCTGCAATGCAGACAGTGAAATTCTTTGTGGGGCCCGCTTACGGGGGCCCCACGACACCCCATACTCCCATCCTGTTCCTGGCGGGCGAACCGCCAGGAACAGGATGGCGGTAGCTGCGCCATGGAGGATTCAGAAGGGCAGCGGAAAACCGGCGGGAGACCGCCGGTTTTCCTCTTCTGACCGCGGCCAAACCGCCGCGGTCAGAATTCCCTGCGGGGCACCGCCAGCCTGTTGGCGGTGCTCCCGCCGACCCTGGCCCCGGCGGTCTAGTACCGCCGGGGTCAGAATCACCCCCTTTATGTCCGTTCTTTCCCAAATGATTCAGTAAGGCAATTGTGTCATACCTACAGTCATCTTTTGTCCTGGACGCAATCAGCAAGTCGTCAATGTACTGTACTAGAGTCAAACTGAAAGGCAGTACTAAGGATTCTAAGTCCTTTTTCAATATCTGATTGAAGATGGACGGTGACTCAGAAAACCCTTGAGGAATTCTGCAGAAACTGTACACCTTGTCCAGGAATTTGAAACTGAATAAAAACTGGCTGTCCTCATGAAGAGGCACCGAAAAGAAAGCTTGTGACAAGTCTACAACAGTGAACCATTCAGCAGCACACGGAACCTGAAACATGATCACTGCTGGGTTTTGCATTATGGGGCAACATTTTACCACAATCTTGTTTATTTTCCTCAAGTCCTGCACAATTCGAACCTTCCCACAAGGCTTTTTCAGACCCATTATCAGTGAATTACATGGGCTGCTCAATACTTCCTTCAGGACTCCTTGTTTTACAAAGTCCGCAATTATTTGCGATACTTGAATAAGGACATCTTGTGCCATGTGGTACTGCGGCACCTGGGGAAACACTGCATTTGGCTTTACTTGTACTTTAACTGGTTCCACTCCTTTTATCAGTCCCACTTCCTTTCCTGTCAAATCCCACACTTTCTCTGTCACTGTCCCCTGTAATTCAGCAGGTAAGTCAGTTACTGTAAACATCGGGAATAAGGTTATCAAAGGGTAATCTTATTCGCGGTTTCTGTCTCTAACTCTGAGAACTGACCACCATCCCCTTCATCATCACTATTTGTCTGCACCTCAATTCCATCATTGGAACAGGTAATCGAGCATTTCGTTTTGCACAGTAAGCCTCTTCCTAGTAGGGACACAAGACTTGAATCACAGACTACAAACTTATGCAGTCCCTGAAAGTTGCCAATCTCACCTTGCATCGGATCTGTAATTGGATTTGTCAAGTACTGATTTGCTACTCCGACCACTCTTATGGTACACCCTGAAAGTGGTAATTTTGGAACTTCTGCACTTCTGACTGTAGAACGTGTAGCTCCGGTATCAACCAAGAATGAAACCTTGTGGCCTATTACCTTTCCCTCTACATAGGGTCCCCTCTGATCTACTTCTAGGGACGCTGCAAGTCTGCAGTCTTCACTGTCTGAACTGTCATCCGACCATTCCTCATTCATTCCATCTTCACCACGGAATGGGAATTGCTGTACTGTATTATTTTGGCTCATCACTTGACCTGTGACCTGCTGAGGAAGCATCACCTGCTGCTGACCCATTGGAGCTAATGGTAATTGCATTTGCTGTCTAGGTACCATGGGAACCTGCTGTTGTACTTGCTGCATTTGCGCTGGTTGAACACGCGGTATTTGCATTTGCTGCATGGGCTGTAGCCCCTGCATCTGAACCATGTTATTCTGGAAGTTTTGATTTTGACTTCTCATTTTTGGACCTCTCACATTTTGTATTGTACCGACATTTGTGCTTTCTTGAACGACACCCTCCTGCACCACATTTGGGCATTCCCGCTTCCAATGCCCCACGCCTCCGCACGCGTGCCATGGAGACATCTTTTTCATCCCTTGTACGTCATTTTGAACTATAACAGTGTTCAAGTCTGGACCGCGATTCACAAAACCTCGACCTCGGCCCCTCGGTTGTGCCTGAAACACGCCATTCCCTTGCGGTTGTTGCTGTATCATCTGCTGAATTCCTTTTCCCTGCATACCTGCCTGCGCTGCCCTTATCTGCATCACCATCACTTTCTCCTTCAGTTTTCTCTGCTTTAGCTCAATCTCATCACTACAGTATTTTGCATACTGCAACACCTCATCAATCGGCTTCGCTTGCCAACAGATCAAATGATTCTTAATCATCTGGCTAACCTCTGGTCTCAGCCCTTCAACAAATCTGAACACGAGATGGTTCATGTCTTTCAGCTCAATAGTTTCAGTGCCACTGTAATGTTTGAATGCCTTCAATAACCTCTCAAAGTAAGCATGTATCAATTCCTTAACCTCCTGTGAGGTCCGGTCAATTTTCTGCCAATCAATCACTTTTGGCGATACTTTCTGTTTCAAAAACTCAATCACTTTATGATAGTACTTCATCACCTCCTCGGATGGTGCTCCAGTCCCCTTATCCCTTGCCGGCTCCTGTGTCGGCCAGTCTACCCCCCTCTTGCACTCAACCCATAAGTCGGGCGGAACAATGATCTCAAACAAGGTATTCAAATCTTCCCAGAGACACTTCGCAATCTTCACAAACCTATCTGTTTGCTGATACCACTCGATCGGCTTCTCCCTCAACCTGGGATAATCATTTGGGAAAGATAGGATGTCTCCCCTGGACCATGGTACATGGATTAGAACCCCACCAGCTGTTTCTCTCATGGGTAACATCTTTACTGATTCCGTATCTGGTGAAGCTTTAGCTTTACTTGATCCCGGACTGTCACTTTTCTCCTTATCTCTTTTCTTGGCCCATCTGCCTTCCCACTTTTCTAAAGCTCCCCAGATCTGAGCACTTTGCAATATTTCCTTTAGATGCGCTTTCATTACAGCAGACCTCATATGCTCGAAGTCTTTTGAATCAAAGTCTAACCTGTAGCTTCTTTTCAAATGTTTAGTATTCTCAATATGAATTTTGTATTTGTCTGCCAGGTTCGCTAATCTCTGATGTACCTTACCAACTTTTTTAGTGATTTTAGGGCACAAATATCTCAATTCTGCTTCTGTATATTATTCTAATCTGTTTACCCCCATTGTTCCTTCCACTAATTCAGCAGCCTCCACAC
This sequence comes from Pleurodeles waltl, assembly GCF_031143425.1. NCBI lineage: Eukaryota > Metazoa > Chordata > Amphibia > Caudata > Salamandridae > Pleurodeles > Pleurodeles waltl. The sequence continues at coordinate 1,533,490,777 of NC_090440.1, read as the reverse complement.
CCAGTCTCACAAAGTTCAGGTATTCATCTTTCTCGGACTTTTCTAACCTCTCTACAGTTGTTGTGGCTTTTGGAACTTTCACTTGTTGCACCATAAAACCTTGCAGTGAAATATTTCCTGCATGCATCATTGGCCAATGTGAAGCATTCGTACTTATTATGGGGTTAGCACACCTAGCCCTGCCTGTCTCATTGCCTCCAGCGGTGCTTCAACCGGGCTAAGGTCTAGCAAAGACCTCGGTTTTTCAACCGATTGCTCTGCTGGGGCCATTAACTGGGGAGTTCCTATGAACCCTCCTCCTATTACATCTTGTGTCATTACTCCCTGATCACACATGCCAGGCTTACCTTGTGCATACAATGGCCCCGGTGGACCAGCAGTAATTGGCAATGATATGGCCGCAGGTGTCTGACCTGGTCCAAAACTCCGTGGAGCAGCGACTCCAAAAGTTTGGTTCTCTGAAGCCGGGGCAGGTACTAATGGAGGTCCTGCTGCTGGATAATACCCTGGTATCAGTTATTGCTGCGGCTGGGGCAGCAATTGTGGAGTTGGCTCAATCTGCACTAGCCTCGATTTTGTATATATCGGATCTGGCGGCACTATCAGATTTGTCGTAGTCTCCAGTACTGGGACGTCTGGATAGATTCTCTGTATCTGAGGTGGAGGTTGCAACTGTATCTGCATGTCTGGCGCAGTGGGTACACTGACACCATTCTGTATCGAACCTGTATCACTAGTCTGTGCTGTATCAGTAACTCCCTTCTCCTGCGTCTGGTTCCCAAGACCCGCACTAGTGCTCAGGACATTGTCGCTTACCGCATAAGGTGGCGGGCGATCATGCAAGAACTGATTTAGGAATTCTTCGTTATCTGAATCATCTTCTTCTTCCCAAGATCTCTTAGTTTTCTTGGGCTTACTAGAGTCTTTGTCTGTTTTGCATGTGACTTTTTTCCCCTGCATCTCATCTCCCTGTGTTATTGCTGGGAACAATTTGAGTCAGTCAACTATTCCCTGTCTCCACATTTTGCTCTCATTATCCCATCTAGCTTCCGCTAAAGTCTTTTCTGCCCTTTTTATTCTTCTTTGGAATTTTTCTTGTCTCTGTTTAATAGCCATTAAATCCCAAATTGCTAAAGCCTCATACTGAGCTGGCTTCTGCACACTTAACATCCACCTTAAATTCTCTAGAACTCTCGTATTGAACGTTCCGTGTTCCGGAAACGCTAAACATCCCTCCTTTTCCGTCAATTTGTGCCACTGTTTCATCCATAAACAGGGCGCAACACCTTTTTCCTCCATGACTATATAAGCTGGAGTACCCTCAGGCAGTGTAGGCTCCCCTTCACTCGCCATAATGTATGCGTCTCCTTTCAGAGCGCTCTTAAAAGTTTTGATAAAGTTCATCTTTGGACTTTTCTTTTGTTTGTATTTAATCAAGAAGTGAATTTAATTCCCAGGATACTCTTCACCCACCTTTCTCAACCTATTGTCTCTCACGGACGGCAGCCAATCCGTGCGTGACCCCTCTCAACAACTGACCTATCTCAGCGCGGCACCACTGACGTCACACTTACACACTGCGGCTGACAAAGTCTTGCGGGTTGTCCGCCCCTCACTGGATTCACACCAAACTAATGGAAAAATTACTGCGAGCACCTTAACAACAACACAAATTTGCCGGTTTACTACAGGAAGGGTAACACATACGCTTCTGAACTTTACAGAGATTTCACTTGAAGCCTCGGCCGCTACTCTCTCCTTCTCAGTTCCCGCACCCGGAAGCAGAATTCAACCCGCAAATCCTACTCTCGACTTGTCAATGGTTTGTTCTAGTACACCATAGAACTTGCCAAATCTCCATCGAAGGTTTCACGCATACAGTTTGACTCAAACTCGACTCGTCAACCACGCCCGATTGACCTAATTAAACCACACAAATTACAACATAAACCCAAGTGTCTTCTACACTTGTCAATATACTCCGGAGTCTTAGACCACGACAGGTCCGTACATGAACAACATACCACATGGATAATTTTGATTACAAAGATCCACACTCATATGAAGTACGCCAACTTCCCTACTCTCATACTGTGGAGTACGCCCACTCCTACTAAAAACAACATTTACCTGACCTAAATACACACAAACCTCACAAATCACCTGCAAAATGCATAAGCTGAGCAAGTGCAAATCCTACACCACACATACTAAAACGCCAAGAACATCCCCAACTCACTTATGCAGGCTCCGAGATCCCGGGAAAGTCATGGTGAATTTAGAAACACATCAGACCTCCAACTTTCATTATCTCAGAAAAACAAATTAAACAATAATACTCTGTCCTAGGTCCCCCGCAGGGCTAAACCATCGCTCTGCTACCAGAACTGATAACGCGTCCCTTTATTATAATTTATTATTCATCAGGACTAGTTTTAGGCCAATGAATCTTTTGTCCCAGTTGAGAAACACCTTAGGACGAGAAAGCTAGTCAATATGTCAATCAATACGTCAATAATGCCATCACTATTTATCACGACAATACATTTTACTTTAGTCAAAGTCATTAATCAATTCAAGATTTTACCATGGCCTTGCAGCCATGAATAACTACACCAGTTTAGTAGAATTTTATGAGTTTAATTCCCTATTGATTACAAATCTAAGAGCAGATGCGTTAATCTCAAAATCAAGAAACATAATAGCATAGTCACGATATGGCAACTTTGGTAGGATTTCATCAAGGCGAGAATCACAAACATCAGAACATAACACGGCGTCAACATAGATCAATTTAGCAGTGTGTCAATAATACGTCAGTTCAACCAAGCATAGCTTCGGTCATTTGTCTATTTGCGTCAGTTAGTGAACCCCTGTCCTAACCACTGATTAGCATTGGCATGTTGGGCTTCATGCAAAACAATTTAGAACACCAATTTGGAAAACATCTAACTATGGTCTCTGTCAAAAGGTAAGCAGTTGGTACCTAGAAATGAAAAGCAAACAGACAAATCACAATTGTATTGTCATAGTTACCCTCCACAGTTTAATTCAGCGCACAGGCTCAGTCTTCGTCTTCAGGACATCAGTCAAATCGCCATCTGTCAGAACTCAGCTATGGGGCAAAAGAGGGGGCACTTCCCTCATAAGGAGGCAAAATTTAAAATGGGCAAATCTAAGGACAAGGATGGTTCTAAGCGAACCAAAAGTCACCAAACAGAGTGACAAAGTTTCTGGATAAAATCAATAGCATTCCCTAACCCACCTACATGGCTCCCTGTGTCATGGGTTTTTATCCCTTTTTCGTTGTACATTCCCCCAAAACTCTATTGGACATTTGTTATACGCCACTATCATATCCTTAACCTATCAGAAAACACATTAGGTCACCTAACTTTCACCCCATATTATTTTACAAGTCTTTTATTGGTTGTCCCATTTGATGTCTTCAGAGGTGGCACGTCCGGTATGATTTAATCTTTCTGTAATTCCTTGCACATCTTTTGGTCAGTAGCTCCATTGTCTTCACCGGTTTGAATGACCTTGTACGTTACATTAATCTACACTGTTTCATTTTGTTTTAATATCATTCTACAAGCAATGGAAAATTGCATGGGAACGGATCTAGCATGGTTACATTCGTCTTCTAGTTTGAAGAAAAAAATAAAAGGTTGTGTCCTTTTGTGAGTCAGCATACTTCAAGATAGGAAAAATA